>NC_135233.1:733867924-735139174 GCF_051348905.1 Ranitomeya variabilis
GTGTTCTCCAGTCCTTGCTTCTGAAGCTTCAGTATAGCGATGTTTTGTGGAACAGTATCAAATGCCTTTGCAAACTCCAGATACAGTATTTCACACATCAGCCGCATGACCAGCATCCAGATTTGCACCCACAGTATCTCTTCACAGCAACCCAGCATACTGGTTAGACATGACTTGTTTATTATGAATCCATGCTGGATGTCAGGTTTATATATAATATAATACGTATATACATATATATATCGTATATACTCGAGTATAAGCCGACCCGAGTATAAGCCGAGACCCCTAATTTTGCCACAAAAAACTGGGAAAACTTAATGACTCGAGTACAACACAGACCTGCCCTTTTCCAGGACCTACAGTACAGACCATTCAGGTCCAAACACTCTCAAACATGTGACCCACACCCTGGTCACATTATGATGCTGTAACCACCCCCACAGGTGGGAGGTGTGTGTGTGGCTAGTTCAACCCGCCCAGCTCTTCAAACTAGCCCAGTAAGCCTCCCTCTATAAACTATACAAATACTTGTGGAACTACAGGTCCTAAAACAACAATACTGCAGGCTTACCGCGCAGACTTCCTCTGTGACACATGCCGGCCATTTACAATCCTGCCAGACTGTCTCATCACCACAGTTATACCCACGACTGCCATGCATTCTTATGACCTCAATATGCCTCCGTGCATATTCTGAAGAAACCATGCAGCGCCCCCACCTGTAAGAGGGGTCACTGCACCACGATATATATATATATATATGTATATATATATATATATTTTTTTTTTAAGTCTACCACATGGTTTCAGGAATAAGGGCCTTTATATTCAGTTCCACATCTTGGTCTTCACTAAGGGAGTGTGATTACAAGATAATTATTCAGAGCAGAATAAAGACACCCCTCAGAGAATCGTGGTAAAGGTCTATGTGAAGGATCCGTACCTCGTAGCCCAGCCTGATGTCACTATTACGTCAGAGGGATTACATGGTACTGTCTTCCTACTTTCACCAATGTGAGGTTCCGTACCCCCTGGTAATACATAAGGTTAGCTTGGCACAGTTTTGCACGGACACCCCCTGTCCCCATAGGCTGAGAGGACCCTTTCACTAGCACCAGTGAAACAGAACCTTGCCAGCCCAGTAGGACTGCCACCAGTTCCTCATTAGATATAAGCCAGGTCCATTAACAGGATTCTATCGGGCCAGAAACCAACCACGGTAGCATGTGAAGTTAAACCGAGAACATGGATGTGTGAATTCGTGGATTCAGATAAAAGAGAAGCCCTAGGTTAAATTAAATATTTGATCTCTTTAAGGGCACACTAGACAATGCACTATATACACAATTGATATTCATAAACAATGGTCAAATATACAAATACAGGTGGTAGTACACAAGGCATAAGCAGATGAAATATGTAAGTTACTGGCTTGATGTTCGAACTTGTAGCTGGACCACATAGTGGGTGTGGGGTGCCAGCTGCTTCCGGTACCTTCCAACAAGATGCACGTTATGACCCACCTCAGGTGTGAACAGCAAGAAAGACAGAGAGCCACATGGCCTCACACAAGCATTTTAACCCCTTGATTGGTCACTCCTTTTCCCGCCCCCGGGATGGTTCTACTACCCCTCCCCTTCTGCTCTGGTAGCTGAAAAACTCCAAAATCTATGACGGATCATAACTTATACACGGAAGGTCATAAGGTGGCCGTTTGCTACCTGGCTTCTACTAGCTGTTCTGTTTTACGTATCTCCCCACCATGGAGTGCAAGAGCGGATTGAGACCCTAGCAGGCAGGGCCGGACTGGGACTAAAATTCAGCCCTGGCATTTTAAGTCACACAGGCCCACTTGTCACATGGTGACTGTATAACATCTTTGTACACTTGTAGGTTACAAGAAGTGAAGGGAGTGTAACACGACTATAGAACATATAATTACAGCTGTATCCAGCATTACAGCTCAGTCCCCATAGAATGTAATACAGCACAGCCCCCATAGAATGTAATACAGCCCAGTCCCCATAGAATGTAATACAGCACCGTCCCATAGAATGTAATGCAGCACAGCCCCCATAGAATGTAATGCAGCACAGTCCCATAGAATGTAATGCAGCACAGCCCCCATAGAATGTAATACAGCACAGCCCCCATAGAATGTAATGCAGCACAGCCCCATAGAATGTAATGCAGCCAGTCCCATAGAATGTAATGCAGCACAGCCCCCATAGAATGTAATGCAGCACAGCCACCATACAATGTAATGCAGCACAGCCCCATAGAATGTAATGCAGCACAGCCCCCATAGAAGGTAATGCAGCCAGCCCCCATAGAATGTAATGCAGCCAGACCCCATAGAATGTAATGCAGCCAGTCCCCATAGAATGTAATGCAGCCAGTCCCCATAGAATGTAATGCAGCACAGCCACCATACAATATAATGCAGCACTGCCCCATAGAATGTAATGCAGCACAGCCACCATACAATATAATGCAGCACAGCCCCATAGAATGTAATGCAGCCAGTCCCCATACAATATAATGCAGCACAGCCCCATAGAATGTAATACAGCACAGCCCCCATAGAATGTAATGCAGCACAGCCCCATAGAATGTAATGCAGCCAGTCCCATAGAATGTAATGCAGCACAGCCCCCATAGAATGTAATGCAGCACTGCCACCATACAATGTAATGCAGCACAGCCCCATAGAATGTAATGCAGCACAGCCCCCATAGAAGGTAATGCAGCCAGCCCCCATATAATGTAATGCAGCCAGTCCCCATAGAATGTAATGCAGCCAGTCCCCATAGAATGTAATGCAGCCAGTCCCCATAGAATGTAATGCAGCCAGTCCCCATAGAATATAATGCAGCACAGCCCCATAGAATGTAATGCAGCCCAGCCCCATAGAATGTAATGCAGCACAGCCACCATACAATATAATGCAGCACAGCCCCATAGAATGTAATGCAGCCAGTCCCCATACAATATAATGCAGCACAGCCCCATAGAATATAATGCAGCACAGCCCCATAGAATGTAATGCAGCCCAGCCCCATAGAATGTAATGCAGCACAGCCACCATACAATATAATGCAGCACAGCCCCATAGAATGTAATGCAGCCAGTCCCCATACAATATAATGCAGCACAGCCCCATAGAATATAATGCAGCACAGCCCCATAGAATATAATGCAGCACAGCCCCATAGAATGTAATGCAGCCCAGCCCCATATAATGTAATGCAGCACAGCCACCATACAATATAATGCAGCACAGCCCCATAGAATGTAATGCAGCCAGTCCCCATACAATATAATGCAGCACAGCCCCATAGAATATAATGCAGCACAGCCCCATAGAATGTAATGCAGCCCAGCCCCATAGAATGTAATACAGCACAGCTCCATAGAATGTAATGCAGCACAGCCCCATAGAAGGTAATGCAGCCAGCCCCCATAGAATGTAATGCAGCTAGTCCCCATAGAATGTAATGCAGCCAGTCCCCATAGAATGTAATGCAGCCAGTCCCCATAGAATGCAATGCAGCCAGTCCCCATAGAATGTAATGCAGCACAGCCACCATACAATATAATGCAGCACAGCCCCATAGAATGTAATGCAGCACAGCCACCATACAATATAATGCAGCACAGCCCCATAGAATGTAATGCAGCCCAGCCCCATAGAATGTAATGCAGCCAGTCCCCATAGAATATAATGCAGCACAGCCCCATAGAATATAATGCAGCACAGCCCCATAGAATGTAATGCAGCCCAGTCCCATAGAATGTAATGCAGCACAGCCACCATACAATATAATGCAGCCCAGCCCCATAGAATGTAATGCAGCCCAGCCCCATAGAATGTAATGCAGCCCAGCCCCATAGAATGTAATGCAGCCCCTCCCAATAGCCCCACAATCCAGTTATCACTCAGTCAATGATATATAATAATAATAAAAAAACAAAAACAATCTACTCACCTTTCCTCGTGCCCCGCGCTGCTCCTGGCTCAGGTCTCAGCAGCTGCAGTCTGCCCGCCCGGTCACACAGCAGGTGCGCGATGATATGACGTCATCGCGCACCCGCAGTGTCAGCGGCAGGTAGAGCGGGGAATGATGGGAGAGGGAGCGTCAGTGGACGCTCTCTCCTCCATCATTGCATTCAACTGTACCAGCGTCTATGACGCTGGTATAGTTGAATGCGGGCCCGGGAGTGTGCCGACAGCGGGAGAGAGTGTGCCGACAGCGGCACACTCGAGTGGCCCACTACTGCCACCGGCCCTTCTGACATTTGCCAGAACTGCCCGATGGCCAGTCCGGCCCTGCTAGCAGGCATTCAGCCGATTCCCAAGATTTCGAAAATGTAACCGGTGTACAGCTAGGATGTACGATAACTCCATACTTTCTTTACATCTCCTTATGAAATTCCCATCTGACAGGCAAATTTGAATGAAGCAGTTAGACTGTGTAAGCTCCAGCAGGGGGTCATCCTGTCCTGAAGGTCTTGGTACATCTAAGCTGAGGGGGGGGAGTATCTCCCTTTGAAGCTAATGACACTGGACCACCTGGTGAGCCAAGTGTCCACTTTCAGCTTCACATTTTGAAGGACCATTGTATTCTCGGATCGGATATGATACAGTTGATTGGCACGACATTAAATCCCTCCATATTCTTCACAGTCTAAAATTTAGCACTAAATTTAACGGCCCACATCTCTGGAATTGTATCATAGATTTACAAACAAAGACAAAAAAAAGCAGAGTGAATAAAAGAAGCGCAAAAACTGGCTACTTCTGATATGGTTTCATCACCTCTTTAAAGGGGTTGCCTTTTCCAAATTAATAAGTCTGCAGTCACTCTGTTTGACTACAGACTTATGAATTCCCCCAGCGCTTGCACTGTGTGCTGTGGGAATCTGCCGGTTTCTGACCGGGAACAACGGGTATGTATGCGTTATACATACTCCCAGCAAGAGCCTGTCCAGTGGGCGCAGCCTCACTCCATACACTTGTATTGAGCAAAATCATGCCTCGACTAGAGAGGTGGCCGTCCAGTGGTGTGGCTCTGGCCTGGAGTATGTATAACTCATACATACCCTCTGGTCCCGGCTCTGAAACTGACACAGTGCGTGCGCTGGGGTATTCATAATTCTACACTCACACAGAGTGACTGCAGACTTATCAATTTGGACCAGACAACCACTTTAAATAAATGAGCTCCAATGTATTATTATTTTAAATGTTGACAACTCTGAACATGTTGCAAAAACTATTAATCAAGATATTTTTATGTTATGAGAGAAATAGTATTAGTACAGTGGATTGTGCACTATAATTTTTTTGTTTCTGGGGTTTCGGGAGGGCTGGAACCTGAGTACACAATTATTGATCACATTTATTACTTTGTTATTCCTGTTGCTGCAGGTCTCCAATTCTACCCCAGATTTCAGAATCTCACACTCAGTATTGCACAGTGTTGGCTGGAATACAGGTGCTGTGTTTTCATGTACCTTACAGCACATGATGTTTGTTTAATGACGTGATTGTATGCCAGTATATTGTGACAAGCTCAAGCCTCCTGCAAGTCTTTTTCAAACATGTGCTACTATTCCCCAGCCAAGATCAGGATATACTTAATTACTAATGGGTTAGAAAATGGCCAGCTAATTCAGCTTTTGTGTCTTTAAATAATTTCTCAGAGCAGAAGGCTATTTCTCACAGCTAACATCAACATCTACTCATTAGTGTTTAAAGAATTTCTGTCATCAGGCATCTGTCACCTGTCATCAGAGAGCAGCATAATATAGAGAAAGAGACCTTGATTCCAGACATGTATCACTTACCTGTTTGCTGTAGTTTTGATAAAATCACTGTTTTATCAGCAGGTTGTCACTGTAAGGCTAGTAAATCTTTTGCTATGTACTTCTCCATACTCATGAGCTCTGTATAACCTCACCCCCACCTCTGATTGGTGGCTTTCCGCCTATACACAGTGTACATGTCTGTCAATCAGTGGTGGAGAAATGGTTAGGCCAGTCTCACACGTCCAGATAATTCCGGTACCGGAAAAAATCGGTACCGGAGTTATCCGTGTCCATGTGTCCGTGAGCTCACGTAGGCCATCCGTGTGGCACACGTGCGGCAGCCGGGTGCCGCCTGGGTACCACACGGACCGTGCAGGAGAGACAGCGCTAAAGTTTAGCGCTGTCCCCTGCATCGTGCTGAAGCCGCGATTCATATCTTCTGTGCAGCAGCGTTTGCTGTAAAGAAGATATGAATAATCCATTTTTTAGTGGTATTTCGTGTTTAAAATAAAGCTCCATGTCCCCACCCCCTGTGCGCCCCCCCGCTGTTCTGAAAATACTCACCCGCCTCCCTCGCAGTGTCCTGTCCTGGCCGCAGCTTCTCCTGTATGCGGTCACGTGGGGCCGCTCATTTACAGTAATGAATATGCGGCTCCACCCCATGAGAGGTGGAGCCGCATATTCATGACTGTAATCGGCGGCCCCACGTGACCGCATACAGTAGAAGGTGCGGCCAGGACAGGAAGCAGCGACAGCCAACGAGGGAGCCGGGTGAGTATTTTCAGAACAGCGGGGGGGCGCACAGGGGGTGAGGATATGGAGCTTTATTTTAAACACGAAATACCACTAAAAAAATGGATTATTCATATCTTCTTTACAGCAAACGCTGCTGCACAGAAGATATGAATCGCGGCTTCAGCACCATGTGGGGGGGACAGCGCTTACTGGAGCGCTGTCTCCTGCACGGCACACGGAGAACGTCCGTGTACGGTACGTGTTTTACACGGACCCATTGACTTTAATGGGTCTGTGTAATACGTGCGCTCCCACGAACACTGACATGTCTCCGTGTTTGGCACACGGAGACACGGTCCGCAAAAAATCAATGACATCTGCACAGATGCATTGACTTTAATGTGTCTACGTGTGTCAGTGGCTCTGGTACGTGAGGAAACTGTCACCTCACGTACCGGAGCCACTGACACGTGAAACCGGCCTTATATAGAGCTCCGCATTCAGAGAACTGGTAGATCTGCAGCAGATAGAACAGTGATTTTTTCAAAACTGCAGTAAGCAACACAGTAAGTGATACATCGCTGGAATCAGGGTCACTTTCCCTACATCATGCTGCATTCAAATGGTGTAGCAAAAAGCTTGGTGCCAGATTCCCTATAACATCAGTATGATAATGATGCAATTGCACACTTCCGTCAAATATGCAGGCATCTCAAACAAATATTGTTAATTGTTGTTCTGTAACGAATACAGCTGCAGCATGGCAATTGGTAAACCTTGTGAGGTACCGGGGGCTCAGTGGTTTAATATGGCCCTATGGCTAAGTTCTCACCAACAGATTGTTGGAATTTTATGGTCTTGTAGACACCTCTTCATTACTAAGCCGTGGGCTTGATGTCACCAGGCAATACAAAGGTGACATTAACCCCACAAATATGAACCCCACTTGCCACCACTACAGGGAAGTTGGAAGAGCCGGGCAAAATGCCAGAATTGGCACATCTAATAGATGTGCCTTTTCTGGGTGGCTGCTGTCTGCTATTTTTAGGCTGGGTGGTCAATATCTATGACCCATTGCCAGCCTGAGAATACCAGCCCCCAATTGTCTGCCTAACAAGGCAGGTTGTCAAAAATAGGGGGGACCCCATGCCTTTTTTATTAATTATTTAAATAATTAAAAAAAAACAGCATGTGGACCCCACAGCTGTCAGTTTTGCCTGGCTAGTTATTAAAAATACAGGGGAATCCACACCGTTTTTTAAATTAATTAATTAATTTATAGCGCAGGCGGTGGCGGAAGACGTCTTGTTTCTAAGCTAAACAAGCCCAACTTTTCTAACTAGGCCTTCCATTCCATGTAATAATCTAGATGCCATTCTTTAAACTGACTCTAAATTCCAAATATCTTTTTTAAAATTTGGAGACCAGAACTGGATCCTGTGTTTAAGATATACCACTGGAATCAAATGATCAAATGATCGTCATTAATGTTCCCTAAGGCTACTTTCACACTAGCGTTAACTGCAATACGTCGCAATGCGTCATTTTGCTGAAAAAACGCATCCTGCAAAAGTGCTTGCAGGATGCTTTTTTTCTGCATTGACTAACATTAGCGACGCATTTGCGACGCATTGACACACGTCGCAACCGTCGTGCGACGGTTGCGCCTTGTTGTGGCGGACCGTCGGGAGCAAAAAACGTTTTTTGCTCCCGACGGTCCGCTTTTTCCGACCGCGCATGCGCGGCCGGAACTCCGCCCCCACCTCCCCGCACTTCCCCGCACCTCACAATGGGGCAGCGGATGCGCTGGAAAAATGCATCCGCTGCCCCCGTTGAGCGGCGCAGAGAACGCTAGCGTCGGCAACCTCGGCCCGACGCTAGTGTGAAAGTAGCCTAAGGGAACAAAGTAAAAATATTAAAAAATTAACACCCACCAAAAAAATATAAATATTTATATCAACCTATACATAAAAATAATCCAAAAACAAAAATTCCAGAATTGCAAAAATGCAATAAATAGCTATTAAAATATAGCCCAATAAAAACTACAACTCAATGTAAAAGAACTCAAACCTTCAGATATGACCATTGATGCAAGACTAAAAAAATTACATTTCTCATAAAATGTGACACATGCCTATTTTTTCACAAACTTCTGAATTCTTTGTATCAACTTTGTTATTTCCTATACTTGCACTGATCTGAAGTATCATGTCAACATAGAAATAAAAAAAATGTATGGTTCGTGGAAAAAGGGGATATAAAAACTCTAAAGCAAGCAGTAAAAGGAATATTCTGGGAAATACTGATATAGGCTATGTTCACACTTTGCGGTTTTTGCTGCGGATCCGCTGCGGATTTGACGCTGCGGATCCGCAGCAGTTTTCCATGCAGGGTACAGTACAATGTTACCCTATGGAAAACAAAAACCGCTGTTCCCACTTTGCGGAAAATCCCTTTAAAAACCGCGCGGAATTGCTGCGGAAAAAAAGAAGGAGCATGTCACTTCTTTCTGCGGATTCCACAGCGGTTTTCAACATTCACCAATAGGAAAGTGCTGTTGAAAACCCGCAGAGGAATCCGCAGAAGAAACCGCAGGAAAATCCGCAGCGAAAACTGCAGCGATTTTCCAATGCGGTTTTTCAAAATCCGCTGCGGAAAAATCCGCAGCAAAATCTGCAAAGTGTGAACATGCCCATACTGTGATTCACTGCGTTATACCTAGGGTAGGGCCTGAGAGGTTGGAACATAAAACAGAGAGTTCCTTGTGGGTGTTCGTTAAATCATGCACTGCCCCCTCAAGCCACAGACTGGATATGACATATAGTACCTGGCAGTGGCGTAACTACAAAGTTATGGGCCCCGGTGCAAACTTCCAAATGGGGCCCCCCCCGGGGCCCCCCACCCCTAGATACGTCTCGGACTGTTGCCGTGCAGGAGGAATCTCCTGCACTGCAACATGGTGATGGGTGCCAGCACAGCCCGCACAGTGGTATATCCAGCACAGCCCGCACAGTGGTATATCCAGCACAGCCCGCACAGTGGTATATCCAGCACAGCCCGCACAGTGGTATATCTAGCACAGCCCGCACAGTGGTATATCCAGCACAGCCCGCACAGTGGTATATCCAGCACAGCCCGCACAGTGGTATATCCAGCACAACCCGCACAGTGGTATATCCAGCACAGCCCGCACAGTGGTATATCCAGCACAGCCCGCACAGTGGTATATCCAGCACAGCCCGCACAGTGGCATATACAGCACAGCCCGCACAGTGGTATATCCAGCACAGCCCGCACAGTGGTATATCCAGCACAGCCCGCACAGTGGTATATCCAGCACAGCCCGCACAGTGGTATATCCAGCACAGCCCGCACAGTGGCATATACAGCACAGCCCGCACAGTGGTATATCCAGCACAGCCCGCACAGTGGTATATACAGCACAGCCCGCACAGGGGTATATAGGGCACAGCCCGCACAGGGGTATATACGGCACAGCCCGCACAGGGGTATATAGAGCACAGCCCGCACAGGGGTATATACAGCACAGCCCACACAGGGATATATACAGCACAGCCCACATCTCATCTCTCCCTCACCAACCCCCCGATAATGGCCCCACAGTCCAGTTAAAAAAAAAAAACACTCCTCACCTTTCCTTTTGCCCGCGCTGCTCCCTGCTCCTGTCTCGGCGGCTGCAGTCTGCCCAGGACACAGCAGGTATATGACGTCATCGCGCACCTGCAGTGTACTGTCAGAGGCAGAGCGGGGAATGATGGGAGAGGGAGCGTCAGGTGACGCTCTCTCCTCCATCATTGCATTGAACTATACCGGTGTCATAGACGCTGGTATAGTTAAATGCGGCGGCGGCACTGGCGGGGGGAGGGGGAGGAACAGTGCAGCGGCCCACTACTGGCACCGGCTCTTCTGGCATTTGCCAGAAGTGCCCGATGGCCAGTCCGGCCCTGCTCTGACCTGCCGGCCCCGGGCCCCTGACCTGCCGGGCCCGGTCGCAATGGCGACCGCTGCGACCGCGGTAGTTACGCCCCTGGTACCTGGACAGTTAAATTAATTGGCATAAATGTAACATAAATTAGTATAATGACACCTAAAATGGAATTGCTTTTTTTAATGACAATATGTCACACACCTATCCTGGGTATGGGCACAGCGCTGTTCATCGAAGTCCACTGAACTGTTGTTGTGCTCAACTTCAGTCTTTGCAGGTTGCCCAGAGGGTCACATCATCCCCCTAGGACACACACCTGTGTCGTAGTATTAAGACTCTATTGTTTGATGTGGTCCACCATTTGTACCCCAACTCTGATCCTGCACTTACCCTTGCTTCATTGCAATGCACCTGTACTTCTGATCACGAGTTACCTGTGTGTGCTGAGTCCTGGATTCCGGCGTGCATTCCCTGCCCATCGCCCGTGTGTCCATATGGGTTTAGAGGATCTGAGTCGCCCCGCCAGGGCCGTGGGGTACTCGGTACCGATGTTTCACAGGGGGATGTCACGGTGGCAACCCGGTCGGTGGCCCTGAGCGCCCATGTAAAAGGGAATAGTTTTTAAAGGGAATACATTTTATGTTCATGACGCCACCTGTGGTATTCGGTCAGTGGGGACCAACGCTGCTTTAAGGGGTCCTCTGGGGTGATGTTATGGCAGCTAGATGGTATACCTTCCCACAAGTGAAGTATATCCCCAGGGCTCCCGATGTATAGATGGAAGATGGTGAATGGCGCAGTAAGGAACGAGAACACAGGTTTGCAGTCTCTTTACGTTGTTTACTGAAGACTTCAGGCAGCCACAGTCCAGGGTACCAGACCACAGGGCAGGCAGTGTCCGGCCAGCTTGGAGGCAAGTTAGGAGTCCCCTTATCCAGGTGGAAATCACAACCTTACTCTAGCATCATGGTGGTGTAGTTCCTTATTGCCTATGGCTTCAGATAAGGTCCTCACAGATGTTCTCTCTCTGTCCCCCGTATAGGATAGGACATAACCCGCATGACTGGTGACTTGAGTCTGTTTATAGGGACTCTAGCACGCCCCGGGCTCTAAAGTTGTCACCATGTCTCCTGGGTAATGTGGGTAACAGGTAACGTGAAGTTCAGCTGTCCTGCCGGTCTCTGCTGTAAGTCGTGGAGGGCCATACAACCTTGGTGTCCCGGCTACCGGTTATCTGCGCCTCAGAAGGAGGCAGCCTGCTTGTGGCTGGTCTCCCACTGGTATCCTCTCTTATGCTTTGCTCTCCTACACGCTCTCTGCAATCAATTCGGCTTTCTGTAAGTCTCTTTCCGGGAACTGCTGCGCTGCGGCGACACAGCTCCGTAAACCCTCTTCTGCCTCAGACTGATCCAGTCTGTTTCCTGGCAAGAACTGTTCTGACTTTCCCTACAAACTACTATATATATGGGGAGTCACCTAGTAAATAGGATCAAAAGCTCCCCCTGGTGGCCTGGAGTGTGAATGTGTTGCATGCTTGGGTTTACCTGGCTACAGTTATCCCTTCTTGCCTTCTTGCCTTCAAGCGTAACATGACTCTCCCCATGAGGAAAGCAATGCAACTGTGATGACCAGGACCCTGGGGCGCCACAGATCCATCTCACCAGGTGAGCCAAAACACAATAACAATTCAATTTAGAAACTGTTCATGTAATATTTTGTATTTAGACTTAACAAAAGTTAGCTTATTAGGTGCTAAATACTTTCATTGCTAATATCTTTGCAATTGAGAGGCGAAATGAAAATAAATACGGTAAATAAATAAATAAAACATTTTGGCTCATCCCTTCACAATTAAAGACAAAGTTTTTGAATCCCTTCACAAAATATAGGGTTGGACTCTGACAATTGTGTACATGTGTTATTTCCTGATACAAAATGACATATGAGTCTAAAAACTCCAGTGGAAAGTGTTCAAATTGTTAAGATTTCTTTTTTTTATTTCTAATACAAATTGTGCTTTGTAAAAAAATGATGGCTTTCTTTAAACCGCTTACGAAAGTTCAACTCTGTTTGCCCACCTAGAATAATTGTCCCTCCTGCTGCTGAGATCTGACACTGCTCAGAACAAGCTGTAGCTATCAGTCCGATTGGAGACTGAAAACGCTTGAACTAAGGAGCTCTTTGACTCTTTTATCTTGACATAAAATTTTCATCTTAAAGGGGTTGTTCACTACTTGGACAACTCCTTAAAGAAGCACCCCGTCAGTTTTTTTTATCCTTTTATTATATTGTAATCATATTAGATGGCACTGTGCACTTACAATTGCTCATTTTGCCTTTCTACCCAATTAATACTTCTCTTTTTAATTAGGTCCATGACATCACGTGATTAAGAACGAACTAGCGTACTCCTTCTAAGTTCTATGCAGAAACAGGAGGTAAATTTTCCCTGCATGACTCAGAGGTCTCTGCAGAAGTCAATGGCAGGAGGGAGAGCTGGAGCAGCTGAGTAAGGAGTTGAAGAGGGGAATGATATCTGTGGAGATACTTCCAGTTTCTACATAGAGCAGAGAAAAGATAAGAATTAGCTGGGTAGAAAGGCAAAATGAGCAACTTTAAGTAGACATTGCTATATAATATGATGAATGTAATATATTAAGAGGATAAAAACTTTGGGAAAGTGCTTCTTTAACCCCTTTATCCCCGAAGGTGGTTTGCACGTTAATGACTTGGCCATTGTTTACAATTCTGACCACTGTCACTTCATGAGATAATAATTCTGGAACCTTCAACGGATCCTGGTGATGCTGAGATTGTACTTCATGATAGTGGTAAACTTTCTTCGGTATGACTTGCATTTAATTGTGAATTTTCTTGCCCTTAAATCACACAGATATGTTACACAAAATAGTTAATAAATAATATTTCCCACAAGTCTACTTTACATCAGCACAATTTTTTATCCAAATTTTATTTTGTTTAGAATTTTTTTTATTTATTTTGTAAGCGATTTTTTTATTTTTCCAGCAAAATTTACAAAGCCATTTTTTAAGGGACCACATCATATTTAAAGTCACTTTGAGGCGTCTATATTATAGAAGATACCCAAAAGTGACACCATTCTAAAAACTGCACCCCTCAAGGTGCTAAAAACCACATTCAAGAAGTTTATTAACCCTTTAGGTGCTTCACATGAATTTTTTCTTTTTTAAATTAATAACATTGAACTTTTTTTTCACAAAAATTAACTTCAGGTTCAAGTTTTTTTTTATTTTGACAAGGGTAACAGGAAAAATGGACCCCAAAATTTGTTGTGTAATTTCTCCTGAGTACACTGATACCCCATATATGGGAGAAAACTACTATTTGGGTGCACGGCAGAGCTCTGAAGGGAAGGAGTGCCATTTTGACGTTTTTGAATGCAAAATTTGCTGGAACAATTGGTGGATGCCATGTTGCATTTGAAGAGTCCCTGATGTGCCTAAACAGTGGAAACCCCCCACAAGTGACACCATTTTTGAAACTAGACCCCCTCAAGGAATGTATTTTGATGCGTGGTGAGCACCTTGAAGCCCCAGGTGCTTCACAGAAGTTTATAACGTTGAGCCGTGAAAATAATAAAATCACATTTTCCACACAAAAATGATATTTTAGCCCCAAGTTTTGCAGTTTCATAGGGGCAACAGGAGAAACTGCACCATACAATTTGTTGTGCAATTTCTCCTGAGTACGCTGATACCACATATGTGGGGGAATACTACTTTTGAGGCACAGTGCAAAGCTCAGAAGGGAAGAGGCACCATATTGGAGTCGAGATTTTGATGGAATGGTTTGAGGGTGCCATGTCACATTGGCAGATCCCCTAAGGTGTCCAAACAACAGAAACCCCCTATATGTGAGCTCATTTTCCAAACTACACTCCCCAGTTAATTCATCTAGTGGTGCAGTGATCATATTGACACCACATGTGCCTCACAGAGTTTTATACCACTGAGTGGTGAAGAAAGAATAAATTACATTTTTACCACTAAAATGTTGTTTTAGCCACAGGTTTTTAATTTTTCTAAGGGCTAATAGGATTTTTTTACAAGAAACTGAGGTCCATTTTTTCTTGAGTGCACCAATACCCTACATGTAATCAGGAAATAATTTTCATTCACATTGCAAAGCTCAGAAGGCAAGGAGTGCAAGATTTTACTGTAATGATTTGCAGGTGCCAAGACCCACTGGGAGAACCCATGAGGTTCCAGAACATCAGAACCCCCCATAAGTGACCCCATTTTACAAACAACACCTTTCATCTAAGGGTTTAGTGATCATATTGACACCACGGGTGTGTCACAGAATTTTATACCATTGGGCAGTGAAGAAAAAATAACTACATTTTTACCACTAAAATTTTGTTTTAGCCCCAGATTTTGCATTTTCACACAAGAAGTGGGTAAAAATGGCACCACAATTTATCCCACAATTTCTACTGAATGTAGAAATACGCCATATGTGGCTGTACAGTGCTACTTAGTGCTGTGGAATTAATGGCGCTAAATAAGCGAGTAAAATAAATAAAAAAGGATTTTCAAAGTAAAGTAAAATTTTTATATAAAGAAATAAGAGATCTATTTAATGAAGTGTACACTTTGTATTGTGGAACCTGATAACTCTTTAAACTTACACAGATTAGTTACAAATCCATAAATATACAAGTTTAGGGAAACAAGAGCCATTGCATTTAAGGAACCATCATTAAACATAAATCAGATCTATGTGACAGGTGTAATTTGCTGATGCTTATTGTTTTATTGGTTGTCCATGTGTTGAATATTGGTAATTGTTAAACAAAGTAATGTTTTTCAGCTACAGTTTGTCTGTAATCAGGAAAAAGTGAAGTACAAGGCTGATAAATCTGGTTCTACTGCAAGCGCAAGTAACATTATTTGGCAAGGAAAGGACACTCTGCACACCCTTCCTCTGCTGCGTGAATAATTGACCTTCTGCACAACGTTAGCATGAGAGCAGAATAAAAGGGAAGCACCTTTGGTCTAGTCAGGATATCTAACCAGAGAGGCAATCTAGGAACATAATAAAAGTAATACCATTTTTAAATTGGAACCCCAGCAGCTTAATACTTTCTATTTAGATAGTTAATTCTCAAATTAAACAATTTCAATGTCTGCTTCGAGATGGTTGGTCTGTCAGACATTCATTCATTCATGTATATTTAGCTGATTATTACTTGCCCACATAGGTTTTCTAGGATATAACATTAGTGGCCAGTGTTTTATCATTTTGTTAGTTAATCAATGTGAGATTAATAAAGTTATACCACCACATAGTGTTTTAATCAGCAGCAAACGGGGCTTTTAGGGCTTGTCTGAACCTCCATGGCCCCATAAAGTATTCAAAACAGAACTGTTCTCATCAGTTTATGGTCGGCGTCACACTAGAGAGTTTTACGGACGTATGAGAGGTGCAGAAAATACGGATTGCATACGGTACAATGATTCTCTATGGCCCAGCTCCTATCTGCCGTATTTTACTGATCCGTATTATACGGTCTTGTACGGCCATAAAAAATCGCAGCATGGTGCGTTTGTCACTGTATTGCGCAAAAAAATCGTCAATGAAAGTCTATGGGGCGAGAAAAATACAGATTACACACGGACCATGCGTGTGACTTGCAAGAAATACACATCGGTGTTCTCTAGAAAAGCCGGTAATTCAGTGCGGTGTACAGTAAAATCACACTGATAGAATAGAATAGGTAGAATAGGTAGAAGAAATGTCTACACATAGAATAGGTATATATATATATATATATATATATATATATATATATATATATATATATATATATATATATGTCAATGAGACACATATATATATATTTATATTTCAGACAGCGCTAGATATCATAAAAGCCGGTAATTCAATTGCCGGCTTTTGCTCTCTCCTTCCCAAACCCGACATGATATAAGACATGGTTTACATACAGTAAGCCATCTCATATCCCTTTTTTTTTTGCATATTCCACACTACTGTTAGTAGTGTGTATGTGCAAAATTTGGGCCCTCTAGCTATTAAATTAAAGATAAAACAATAGCTTTATTAAATACAACAATAAAATTGATCAATATCCAAGTGGCCTCCTAAAACACAAGAACCTGGAGGGCAAACCAGCAGGTTCTTGTGTTTTAGGAGGCCACTTGGATATTGATCAATTTTATTGTTGTATTTAATAAAGCTATTGTTTTATCCTTGCCTTATGTGAAGTTGGTTTTTGGTGTTGTATTATTTGCTTCATGGGCACATAGTGGATATTAATAGGCGTTGTATTAAATTAAAGAGTTAAATCGCGGAAAAAATTGGCGTGGGCTCCCGCGCAATTTTCTCCGCCAGAGTGGTAAAGCCAGTGACTGAGGGCAGATATTAATAGCCTAGGGAGCTACCATGGTTATTGGCCCCCCCTGGCTAAAAACATCTGCCCCCAGCCACCCCAGAAAATGCACATCTGGAAGATGCGCCTATTCTGGCACTTGGCCACTCTCTTCCCACTCCGAGTGCATTGCGATTGCTATCAGATTGCAATGCGATTTTAACATGAGCTTTTATATACAGCAGTTCTCTGTACGTAATAGCTCATGTTAAAATCGCATTGTAATGCACAACTGTACACATCCTTTTAAAACCAAATATTCTTCATTATACTGTATATACTGTATGTGTGTGTGTCACTGACATGTATATATATATATGTATTCTATGTGTATATATCTATTCTATCTTTTCTATTATAACCTGTCAGTGTGATTTTTACAGTAGCGGCATATGAATTACCGGCTTTTCAAAGGACACCGGTGAGGAGAAAAAAACGGACAGCACTCGCATGGTGCGAGTGCTGTACGTTTTTTTTCTCGCATCCATTGACGTGCATTGGCGAGTCTCATCCGAGATACGCAGCAAATCGCATTGTGGCCAATGATGGTATATTTTGGCAAGTCTCTTAATTTGCAATGGAGGTTGAATAATTTTGATTGCAGCTGTACTTTACCCCGTCAGAAACAGTGGTTCCAGGATCACATACTGCCATATATACCATGATTTTATTTCTGTAAGATTCCTATGAGATCAATAGAAAAAAGTATGCCCCAGAGGCACATGGACGTGGGCACACACAACTCTAGATATGCTCTCACAGTTCTGTAAAAAACACATTCAAGATAAATGTACAAGACCTTATTAAGGGTACATTTTAATGCACTGGGAAGTTTTAATGGTAGGTATGTGTTAATGCACTAATGGGGCTGAAAGGTTGATTATATGGCTTTACACAACCTCTTTGAGGAATATAATGTATTTTTAGCCACTACCATCCTATTATATTTACAGCATTAGCAAAATATGTAGTTAAATGACCATTTTTTACATCAGATGTTTTCAGATTCATTATTATTTTTTCTTACCACCAGTTCTTTTATGACAAAAGAAAAATATCACACCGAGAAAACACACTCCATGTGAAATGGAAAATGCATTGTGTTCAGTGATGTAATGGCTAGGAAGTCAGCTGTTATGAGGTGGTAAGGTTGGACCAATGGAGAGTGCCTCTGATGTCTTCATTATTTACTTATCCTATGATATGGGTCATGTTCAGACTGAAAGAAATATGTAACGTGCAGTTGACAAGATGTTTGCACAGTGGGAAGTGACGCAGGATTGATTAATGCATGATGCAGAGTGAAAACCAGTTATGCTGCAAGATAGTGTAAGAAAACTACGATATTGTTGAGCTTGTTGATGAACTAATGATGCCATTATCAAGAAAAGCTTGCCTGAAATGATTTCTAGGCAAACCCAAGGTCAGGTTGTCATTATTTCTCAGATTAACTCAAATGGTCTACACAGGATTACATAGTAGGCTAATGCCCCAACTATCAAATGGGTGAAAGGGTCCTTAAACCCATTACCGCCGATCAGGACAGGCCGGAGCGAGCCGCCCCCCCCCCCCCCCACGGCTAAGCGGAGGCCAGCATGACAATGGGTTGGAGAGGAGGGGGCGGGGGGCCAAAAGGGTTAACAGATTAGGGGGCGGGGGGCTAGGTGAAGAGAGGGTTAGGGAAGTGTCAGGGGGCGGGGGCCGGTCAGTTCCCGCTCACCAGCACTGAAAGCAGCAGCATGTCCGGTGTGGATGCGGTGCTGCTGAGCCTGAGGGCGGCTGCAGCCTCCCGGCCTCCTGGATGGCTGGAGGCACAGGTGGCCCACTTGCTGGATGGCGGCGCCGGCGGCAGCGGATCCCCGCCGGCGGTCCCTCACCTTGATCGGCGGGCTCGGCGGACACGGCCCCCCGAGCGCCTATCGCCGGATCCTGGGCCTAGCGCCCCCCGCAGGCGTAGGAGCCCCTCCCGGGACCCTCCAGGCCGGGCGCCGGTAAGAACGATGGCGAGCAGGCCCCGCCTGGGAGGAATCCGACTGCCAGGTGGGGCGCAGCGGCGGTTGGAAGGCCCTCACCTCGTGGTGCGGTGGGGGCGGAGCCTAGACGCGCCGGACAGCGCTTGGGGCCTAGAGCAGCGGGAGGCCGCGGCGGTGCCGGTACCGCCGCGCGGCCTGCCTCGGCGTTGCGAGCGGGGCCTAGAGGAGCCGTGGATGGAACCGGGGCGGGCGGCCCGAGGCAGGACGGCGCCGGGTCGGCCCCTACAGCAGCGGCAGGGGGTCCCCCTGCTCCAGGGCTTTGGAGCGGACAGCCTCCTGCAGCGGCCTGGAGTGCAGCTGGCGCCGGTCAGCTGGATGTGCCCTCGCCGGTCCAGGCGGCGTCTCCCCCTATCGCGTGGAGTCCGAATCCGGGGTCCCACGGGCCAGCGGCGTCCCGGAGCAGCGGGTCTGACGGACACCCACAAGGCACACCTTTGGACGGGTCGGTGGCGGACTGGGCCGTCCGTGGACGTCCGGATACCAGCACTCCGGCTGGAGGGACCACAGATCCCTTGCAGCCCGGTGAGTATGCGTCTGTGTCTCGTGTGTGTTCTTCTGATGCTAGTGCGCCTGCGCTTAGTGGGGGTCAGGGAGCGCTTAGCGGTGTAGCTGCGGCGGGGGTAGCAGGCGGCTGTGAAACGGCAGGGGTTCGGGAGCTTTTGGTTAATGTGCAGAACTTGCTAGCTAGATTGGATCGTGATGTGGCTTCGCAGGGTTTTCTAGGTGCGTGGTCTGGTGTATCACGGAGTCCGGTTAGTGCAGCAGCAGTGCAGGCTGAGGTTGCGGAGCCAGTTTCAGTTTTTGTGCAGACTGAGAAGGAGAAGGAGTGTAGGGTTCATTTGGATGATAGGGCGCACGGTGAAGTTTACGTGTGTTTTGAGGGCCCGTTGGGGGTGCATCTTAAAAAAGAGGTCAGGGAGAAGATTAGCAGGGACGAGTACGTTGAAATTTTTTCACTGCTCCCCCTAGAGAAATTTAACATTGACAAGGGGAAGAAGGAGGATTTAAAAAAGGAGGAGGAAGAAAAACGGCGTTGGCGTTTGATTCCCCAGACTTTTGCTAATT
Source organism: Ranitomeya variabilis (assembly GCF_051348905.1). Lineage (NCBI taxonomy): Eukaryota > Metazoa > Chordata > Amphibia > Anura > Dendrobatidae > Ranitomeya > Ranitomeya variabilis. The sequence continues at coordinate 733,887,957 of NC_135233.1, forward strand.
GGCTTCAGGCGTTTGCTATTTTGGCCAGTGTTATTGGTGAGAAGGCTCCGGAGAATTGCTCGGGGCTATTTTGCTACATGGACTCCATCGGCGAGGCTCATAGGGTGTATGGCGGTCAGGCGTGGCTGAGGTACGATGAGCAGTTTAGGCAGAGAAAAGCTGTTCGGCCGGCCATTAGGTGGGACCAGAAAGATATTGGTCTCTGGTTGCGCGTGATGGCGCAGTACAAGTTCGGCCATTCCCTTTCAAGGGGGGGCCGGTGGGTCCGGCCATGGATCTCAGTCCAGTGCAGGGAGCTCCTCAGGCAACGCCGGTCAGGCAGGCGGACAGAAGTTGGGCGTCTGCTGGCAATTTAATGAGGGACAGTGCAAATTTGGAAGCAATTGTAGATTTAAACATTTGTGTTCCCACTGTAGTGGTTCCTCCCACGGTGCCGCAAAATGCTTTAAGAAGGGCAAGGCAAAATCAGGTTCAGGTAATTCCCATGGGGGAGACTCCGGTGAGGGTGGAAAGGATGGTCCCTTATCTAAGTAGGTACCCGGATAAGGAGAAGGCGGCACTGTTATTGTCTGGTTTTACGGAAGGTTTTGTTATTCCGGCACCTCCTTTTGCGGTTCCCGTTGTTAGAAAAAATTTGCGTTCAGCCTTGTTAAACTCTGGGGTGGTTTCAGAGAAGTTACGTAAGGAGGTGGCTTTAGGCCGCATGGCTGGCCCTTTTGACCACGCTCCGTTTGAGGACTTAGTTGTTTCCCCTCTGGGGGTGGTCCCTAAGAGGGAAGCGGGTAAATTTCGCCTTATTCAACACCTGTCGTATCCTAAGGGTAGGTCGGTAAATGACGGCATCGATCCTGAGTTGTGCTCGGTTGTTTACGCATCGTTTGACGAAGCGGTTGTTTGGGTGCAGAGATGCGGAAAGGGCGCCCTGCTTGCAAAGACGGACATAGAATCCGCTTTTCGTTTGTTGCCGGTTCATCCGTCTAGCGTTAGACTTCTTGGATGTTTTTGGGAGGATAAATTTTTTGTTGACAGATGTTTACCCATGGGTTGTTCGCTGTCTTGTGCACTGTTCGAGGCGTTTAGTTCTTTTTTGGAATGGGTGGTACGGGACGTGTCTGGTTGTGATGCGGTCCTACACTACCTAGATGATTTTTTGTGCATCGGCCCGGCGGGGTCCGATTGCTGTGCAAGGATTTTGAGTGCGATTGAATGGGTGGCTTTGCGGTTCGGGGTCCCGCTGGCCCCGGGCAAGACGGAAGGCCCGAGTACGTGCTTGTGTTTCTTAGGCATAGTCATTGATACCGTGAGGTGGGAGTTTCGTTTGCCTGAGGACAAATTGACGGGCCTGCGGGAAGATGTTGTGCGGACTGGTCGTCTGCGTAAGTTGCCGTTGCGGGACCTGCAATCGTTGCTCGGGAAACTTAATTTCGCTTGTCGAGTCATGCCAATGGGGCGAGTTTTTTCTAGAAGGATGGCTAGCGCTACGGCTGGAGTTAAGGCTCCTCACCATTTCGTGCGGTTATCAGCTGAGCATAAGGAGGATTTGGCAGTGTGGAGTGAGTTCCTGGAGTCATATAACGGCAGGTCGTTGTTTATGTCGGGCGTGATTGATAACGAGTCGTTGGAGTTATTCACTGACGCAGCTGGAGGTTCGGGTTTCGGAGCTTATTTTCAAGGGCAATGGTGCGCGGCAAAGTGGCCTGCGAGTTGGATTTCTACTGGTCTAGTTCGTAACATTGCTCTCCTGGAGATTTTCCCTATTTTGGTATCTGTGCACTTGTGGCAAGATAATTTTCGGAATAGGCGTGTTCGTTTTCGCTGCGATAACATGGGGGTGGTGTGCGCGATTAATAGTTTGTCTGCATCATCGCCGCCAGTGGTTTGCGTGTTACGGCGTTTGGTGCTGTTGTGTTTGACTTTGAACGCGCACGTTACAGCGTCGCATGTGCCTGGAGTTCATAACTCTATCGCTGACTCTCTTTCTCGTTTACAGTTCGATCGCTTTCGGTCATTGGCCCCGGAGGCGGAGATGGTCGGTTTGGAGTGCCCTCCAGAACTTTGGCTAGCGGTGTCCGGGACGCTCAGGCATTGATTAAGGCGTCGTTGGCTCCCAGAACCTGGGAGGCCTATCAGGCAATTTGGCGGGAGTGGGAGGTTTTGCTGGCGGCGGCATCGGGTGGGCGGAGCCACCAGGATCAGATCGGGATCCTGTTGTCATGGTTGAGCCGGGGGGCATTAGAGGGTTGGTCTCCTGCAAAAGTGTCAAGAGTCATGGCGGCTCTGGCCTTTGGTTGCAAATTGCGGTGTCAGGAAGATATCACCAAGTCCTTTTTGGTGCAGAGGGCCGTAAAAGGTTTTAGGCGGCGGCCCAGAGGAACAGATTCAAGGCGGCCGGTGTCTTTTAATGTTTTGGAAAAATTGGGCGTAGCATTGTCTTCGCTGTGTTCTTCGTTTTTTGAGCTTTGTTTATTTCGGCTGGCGTTTTCTTTGGCCTTTTTTGGGGCCTTTAGAGTAGGAGAGTTGGTGGCACCAAACAAAAAAGGGCCGGGGGGTTTATTGGCCAGGGACGTATTCTTGGCGGAGGGCCAGGTGGAGTTATGGTTGCGACGGTCAAAGTCGGATCAGGAGGGGCGGGGCAGCAGGATTGTGGTGGGCTCAGTTGTGGGGTCCGTTATGTGTCCTGTCTCTTGCCTTAGCATCTTTTGGGGCCTGCGGCCTAGGCGGGATGGGGTTTTGTTATGTCACCAGGACGGTTCCTGTTTGTCTCGATACCAGTTCACGGCGGTTTTCAAAAAGGCAATTTCCTCGGTGGGTTTGGACGGGGCTTGCTTCGCCCCTCACTCCTTCCGGATAGGAGCTGCAACTGAAGCTGCGATTGGGGGATTGGGGGATTCCGCCATTCGTAGGATCGGTAGGTGGCGCTCCAACCGCTTTAGGAGTTACGTGCGGCCACAAGGGGTGGTAGATGGGGTTTTATAGGCTTGAGGGAGCTTTTTGCTGCAGTAGGTGATAGTTGTTAAGTTTGTATTTTGTTTTCCAGATCACCAAGGTTTATTGGTATGGATTCTTGGACACTCGTACGTGCACTGGGCTCTGCGAGCCGACGTTCGGACGGAGGGCAGGCAACTGGGCTTTGATCGGAGTGTTGCAGTCATCCGGTGGCTCGGTTTTCGGGGTATGGCCTGGAATCGCGTGTTGCGGGAGATCCAGAACAGCGCGAGACTGGACAGAGCCCCTGATGTTTTGGTTCTGCACGTGGGGGGTAACGATCTCGGGGTCCGACCTTTTCGGGAGTTGATTAGAGACATAAAACAGGACTGTTTGCGTCTGTGGGTTTTGTACTCGGGTTTGACTATTGTCTGGTCCGAAATTGTGCCGCGGAAACGGTGGAAGCACATGCGGTCTTTGCAAAAAATTGATAAAGCCCGCATAAAGGTGAACAGGGCGGTGTCTGCCTTTGTGGTTAGGAATGGGGGCGCGGTGGTCAGACATTTTGAACTAGAATCAGGACGGGGGGAGTATTGGTTGGCGGACGGCGTTCATTTGAATGCTGTCGGAATTGATTTTTGGGCTCTCGGGTTGCAGGAGGGCATCGAGAAGGCCATAGCTCTTCGGTCGGGTGGGGTCTCGGGCCTTTAAGGTATTCAAAGGCCTTTCGTTGTGGCGGTTGGGGGGAGTCCTTGGAGTTGGTTGAAATTGGTTTGGGGGGTCCATAGGTATATGGCTCCTCTGTTTTGAAGTTTATTAGGTTTCGGATCTGGTGATTGGTGGTGGGGAGTTCCGGCAGGGGTGGTCGGATCTCACGTTTTTACCGCGAACAGTGAACCCTCTTGTGGGGTTTTTGGTGCTCCTGAGCCAGGCTTACAACGGCTGGGAGTAAAATATGGTCTGAGTTATGTTCGCGGTATGGTTAAAAAATCACCAGATTCTTTTGGGCTCCAAGGACTTCCCCTAGTTTTGAAATGTATGCTTTTACATTAATTGTTAACTGTTATTTTGTTTAATAAACAGGCTGCTGTGGCCTTCATAATTCCAAAGAAACTTTGTCTCTGTCTTAATTGGGAGAATGGGTTCGGGTGGTCGCGCTAGGGGAAAAAGGTAAGGGACTGTAAGAGTGTCAGGGGGATGTATCTCCCTCTTTCCCTAGAGACTTCGACAATACCAGGGTCAAGGACAGGCCGGAGCGAGCCGCCCCCCCCCCCCACGGCTAAGCGGAGGCCAGCATGACAATGGGTTGGAGAGGAGGGGGCGGGGGGCCAAAAGGGTTAACAGATTAGGGGGCGGGGGGCTAGGTGAAGAGAGGGTTAGGGAAGTGTCAGGGGGCGGGGGCCGGTCAGTTCCCGCTCACCAGCACTGAAAGCATCCCTCCCTCCCGCCCTGTTTTGATTTGTGGTTCTGTGGGGTTACATTACTCGCGGTGAGCGGGTAGTTATAGTATTCATATGGTCCTTTTCGGGTCATTGCGGCCGGGGCGGTTGGGGGGAGTCCTTGGAGTTGGTTGAAATTGGTTTGGGGGGTCCATAGGTATATGGCTCCTCTGTTTTGAAGTTTATTAGGTTTCGGATCTGGTGATTGGTGGTGGGGAGTTCCGGCAGGGGTGGTCGGATCTCACGTTTTTACCGCGAACAGTGAACCCTCTTGTGGGGTTTTTGGTGCTCCCGAGCCAGGCTTACAACGGCTGGGAGTAAAATATGGTCTGAGTTATGTTCGCGGTATGGTTAAAAAATCACCAGATTCTTTTGGGCTCCAAGGACTTCCCCTAGTTTTGAAATGTATGCTTTTACATTAATTGTTAACTGTTATTTTGTTTAATAAACAGGCTGCTGTGGCCTTCATAATTCCAAAGAAACTTTGTCTCTGTCTTAATTGGGAGAATGGGTTCGGGTGGTCGCGCTAGGGGAAAAAGGTAAGGGACTGTAAGAGTGTCAGGGGGATGTATCTCCCTCTTTCCCTAGAGACTTCGACAATACCAGGGTCAAGCTGACTGAAGGGGCTGTAGAACCTGGTCTCTTCACGGTGTACCAGATGCAGATCAGCACTCCTGCTAGTGGTTGTGCCTTGTACTGCAGCTCCGTCTAGTTCACTTCAATGGGGCTAGCCTAAGCATCAGTGAGCTGTAGTACCAGTCACCAGCATTACCAAAGTTATGGAGCTGTCACAGTGAGGTGGAGGCAACACTTAGGGGTCAAGTGTTCAAGCAGTGCTTGCCAGTTTTATGTCATGAAACTGCTTAAAATGTAAAAAAAAACTGCATAAATCATAGATGAGCAAAAATGTAGCAACATTGGGCAATATTACGTCAGTCCTGGCCAGGTCCAGTAACTTCTTGAAGAATGGACAGAGCTCAGCCAAAGAGTCAAACTCAACAAATTCATCATAATTACACTAAAAAAGTGGTGTAAATTATGGCAGAAATGTACTTCATTCATTATCTTGAGCTCAAGTTAATGCTTACGCCTCATAATAAATTTGTCACATTTTACTCTAGTGCAACCTACATCAAGACAAAACGCCAGACTTGGTGAATAAAGCCTTGGTCAGATGATCAGTAGAGTTCCACAAGTCAAACCCTACTGGCTTAATTAAATTCCACAGATCCCCATCAAGTCCAGCCCTTTGTTACTTACACAGGTGTTTGTCAGTGGTCACTAGACCTATCTTATGTATGCACCCATATGACAGCATGCTTGTCAACTCACGCAGTTTTACAGGGCGCTCACGGCACATGGAGGAACCTTCATAGCCAAAGAACTGCTTGCTAACCTGCAAGGCAGGTAGTAAATGACATACCCCCAAAAAATAAGTATTGCCCTCCTCACTCTCATAGAAGAAAGTGATACCTGACTTCTATCAGAGTGAGATCATTATTTTTTTGGCTTTTCACTTCACTTTTCCAAGATAAACTTTTCCAACCTCACATCATAGGAGAATCCTTCCATCCCTCCTATTAACCTAATTGCTCATCTTTGAACTGACTTTACCTTTCTAATATCCTTTACAGAATCAGGAACCCAAAACTGGATCCCATATTTAAGATGTGGCCTTTCAAGCAGTGGCAAAACTTAGAGATTGTGGCCCCCAATGCAAAGTCTCCTAAAGAGCCCCCAACTAATACAGGTTTTTAATGGTAATAGTCTTTTCATATGTGGCAAGGGATCCTCTAGTCTCTAAGGCCTGGGTGTGATTGCAAACCCTTCACCTCCTACAGTTACAGCCCTACTCACAAGTGATTTAAAGAGGAGTAACATTACACTGGGATCACAGGATCTACCGTATTTTTCGGACTACAAGACGCACTTTTCCCCCCCCAAAAAGGGGGGAAAATGGGGGGTGCGTCTAATAGTCGCAATGCAGGCTTACCGTGGCGGCAGAGGTACGGTGGCAGAGGTGTGGTGGCAGAGGTGCGGCGGCAGACGTGCGGGGATGAGGAGGCGCAGTGAGCGGGGTCTCTTTCCCCGGTGAGGTGATGCAGCAGCCCGGTAAGCAGCAGAGCCGGGTGAATCCTGTTGTTAGCGGTGGTGGCGGCCATCTTCCGGAGGCCGCGCGTGCGCAGATGGAGCGCTCTGCTTCCCGGGGCTTCAGGAAAATGGTCGCGGGATGCCGCGCGTGCGCAGATGGGGATTGCGGCGGCCATTTTCCTGAAGTTCGTGGCTTCAGGAAAATGGCCGCCGCGATCTCCATCTGCGCACGCGCGGCATCCCGCGGCCATGTTCCTGAAGCCCCGGGAAGCAGAGCGCTTCATCTGCGCACCCGCGGCCTCGGGAAGATGGCCGCCACCACCGCTAACAACAGTATTCACCCAGCTCTGCTGCTTACCGGGCTGCTGCATCACCTCACCGGGGAAAGGAACCCCTCTGACGCCATACCTCTCACTGCGCCTCCTCATCCCAGCACCTCCTCATCCCAGGACCTCCTCATCCCAGGACCTCCTCATCCCAGCACCTCCTCATCCCAGCACCTCCTCATCCCAGTACCTCTGCCGGTAACCACTGCTGCAACCCTCCCATGGACACCAGGTCGTGGCGTCTCCCACCTAAGCAGGAAGGGACCCTGCTCAGGTGCACGCCGTACCGCATCACCCCACCTCTGCCGACACCATGCCTCCTGTGACCCTGCTCTGCCACCGCCAGCCCTCAGGTAAGATACTGTAAATTCGGACAATAAGACGGACCCCCATCTTATAAAAAAATATTTTTTTCTGCAATTTTCACCCCAAATTTGGGATGCGCCTTATGGTCCGGTGCGTCTTATAGTCTGAAAAATACGGTATCTCTTTTTATGCACTCTAATATTTTCTGGGTATTTACCCTAAAGTTTTTTCCATAGGTAACAATAAAAGGAAAGTTTAGAATGGTTCTTTACAGTTAGAGCAGTCAGACTGTGGAATGCCTGACCACAGGAGGTAGTAATGGCAGACACTATAACAGCTTTTATACAAGGGCTGGTTGATTTCCTCAGCACACATGACATTGTGGGTTATAATTTAGTGACAAAATGTATAATTGGTGGAGAAAGGTTGAACTTGATGGACCTAGGTCTTTTTTTTGACCTATGTAGCTGTGTAATGGACACCAGCTATTCACTAGATTTGATCTAAAGACCCCCATTTTGTTATCTGCGTTAGTTTTAATACATGAAGTCTATTGTTTTTCAGCTGCAAGGACTGTGAAACGTGACCCTAACCTAAGGAGGATTGTGCTGCCGTCTGGAATTAGCCGCACCTCCTGTTATCAATGTGCTAGCGCAAAAGTTATCGAAACGGGAATGAAATACATAAAATGTGACAGAAAACTGTGACCAAAGTGAAGAACTCCGCCATTAAAATTGGACCAGCAGCCTGGTTGTGTGCACCTCGCGTGCCACCCCACAACCAGAATACTAATGTGTCGTGCTGAGGAACAACACAAAAAGTGAGCTGTGCCTCGCTTCTCGCGTCCCCATGGCCGGCTGGCAGCGCTCTGCGGCCTCCTATGAATTTGGTCCTTTTTCTTCGTATGGGAGTGGGATTATGTCTTTACATTATGGACAAGACTTTCTTTTCATTCCTGATTTATTTTTTTTTTCATTTCTGAAACACATTTGCAAAAACATGTCACCACAACAGGACTTGGCCAGTGTGTGGGTAACAAGCCCAGGGTTGTGTGGACACAGCTCCGGCCATTAACGAGTTAAGACAAAAAAAGAAAAACACTGTTTGCAGAGCCTGTGGTGTTTTTCAGAGCATCTTGTTTTTCACAGACTGGATTGCCGCCCACATTACGTCAGGTTGCCCAGGAGTCCCGCCCTCATTTCATCAGTGTTCGCCGAACTCTCCTGATTGGTAGAGGCTTTAACTCTAAATGCTTTCCTATTGGTCAAGCCTCCTGAGGGGGCGTGTAAGGGGCTTTGGCTCCGCCCTTCTTCCACTTGTTTATGAAGCTTAGTTGAGGGCAGTGCTCGCCGTCTGTGCGCTGCAGAGAGGGGCGTGAGGAGGTTCAGCTCCGCCGGCCAGCTCCTAACAATAGAGCGCGGAGTGCACTGTGGAGAGGACGGGCAGCTGTGTGTGTCACTGACTCTACTAGCCATGAGGTTGTCCCCACGGGCGGCTGTGCCAGCTCCAGAAATCCTCTGCAGTCGCTGCAGCGGGGTGTGCAACAACAAAGTCAAGGTGAGCCCCGACCCTCCGCGCAGGTGAAGCGGCCCCGACCCTCCGCGCAGGTGAAGCGGCCCCGACCCTCCGCGCAGGTGAAGCGGCCCCGACCCTCCGCGCAGGTGAAGCGGCCCCGACCCTCCGCGCAGGTGAAGCGGCCCCGACCCTCCGCGCAGGTGAAGCGGCCCCGACCCTCCGCGCAGGTGAAGCGGCCCCGACCCTCCGCGCAGGTGAAGCGGCAGAGCTGTGATCGCCCGGCTCTATACACGGCTCCGGAGAACGATCACTTTCTAGGAATCTGACGATCGTTCTGTCATCAGCCCGATCCCGGTTGTTTTGTAGGGAAGCTCTCGCGCCCCCCTTTACAGCCAAGTGCTTGTCAGTCAGTCACTTTGGAAAGGCTCACCCAATCTGCTGTCGTGCGATGTCGCAGTGTTGCCCGTCGTTCTGTGCTGTACGATCTGCTGCGTTTCTCGGCTACTTTGTCCTATGAGACATGCAGAGACATGTCCGGGCAGGAAGAGGTGCAGGGGACATTGAACTTGTAGTGAGCCCCTCGTCCTGGCAGGAAGGGGCTGCATTGCTATTACAGATAAACCTGTCCAGCCTTGGAAGAGTTGGCGAAGTCTTGGAAGAAGCGTTTCTACGCCTCAGCAGCTCTTTGTATGTCATGATTGTGTGTATTAGCAGTCCCATGTAAGATGAGCGATCAGGCCAGTAACATGACTGGTGGCCAATGAGGAAAAAAACTTGTCTCAGCTCTAATCCTGTCCCATGGGGGTTGGCATTCCCGATGACTGTGGCATGTGTTGGCATGGAGAGATAAGTGATGCATTGCCTCTGCAGTAAGCACAGGCTACCTGTAGGAAACAAAGGAACGTTCACAGCCATCCTGCAGAGCAATGCCTGCTCCTGCCAGAGGACACTGATGTGCTGACATGGAGTATGTTGGTGCGCTGCATGTGTGGGGCTGCGCAGTTCTGAGAGGATACAATAAATATGTAAGGCTCTGTGCAGACATTCCCATTCGGGTGCTCCGCTTCAGGAACCCATTGCATCAGTTTTGCAAACAGAACATGAGGGGCCCCATTTATTATATTCCGTATTTCCTTTTTGTTGGGAGAGTCAATTCTGCATGGAGGACTCCTTCCCGTGTTTTTTTTTTTTTTTTTTTAACTTTACCTTAACCTTATAGAAACAAACAGGATCCAGGCAGACTGCATAATCAGTGTGGCCCCTCTACATCCATTTGCATAAGTTATGCAACAGATCAGATTTCTGAGCAGGCAGAATTAGTGAACAGTGTCCGAGCGGACTTGTGTGCACAGAATTACACTGCTACATACAGTCTGGTGTCAGTAATGTAGGCCACGGTGCTAAGCAGGGCTGTGGTATGAAGGACCAGTCATATATTGGGCACTGCATACAGTCCGGTGTCAGTAATATATGAAGGACCAGTCATATATTGGGCACTACATACAGTCCGGTGTCAATAATGCATGCCACGGTGCTAAGCAGGGCTGCTTTATGAAGGACCAGTTATATATTGGGCACTGTGTACAGTCCGGTGTCAGTAATCTACGCCACGGTGCGAAGCAGGGCTGCGGTATGAAGGACCAATCATATATTGGGCACTAAATACAGTCTGGTGTCAGTAATGTATGAAGGACCAGTCATATATTGGGCACTAAATACAGTCTGGTGTCAGTAATGTATGAAGGACCAGTCATATATTGGGCACTACATACAGTCCGGTGTCAGTAATGCATGCCACGGTGCTAAGCAAGGCTGCAGTATGAAGGACCAGTCATATATTGGGCACTACATACAGTCCGGTGTCAGTAATGCATGCCACGGTGCTAAGCAAGGCTGCAGTATGAAGGACCAGTCATATATTGGGCACTGTGTACAGTCCGGTGTCAGTAATGTATGCCACGGTGCTAAGCAGGGCTGTGGTATGAAGGACCAATCATATATTGGGCACTACATACAGTCTGGTGTCAGTAATGTATGAAGGACCAGTCATATATTGGGCACTACATACAGTCTGGTGTCAGTAATGTATGAAGGACCAGTCATATGTTGGGCACTACATACAGTCCGGTGTCAGTAATGCATGTCACGGTGCTAAGCAGGGCTGCAGTATGAAGGACCAGTCATATATTGGGCACTGTGTACAGTCCGGTGTCAGTACTGCATGCCACGGTGCTAAGCAGAGCTGCAGTTTGAAGGACCAGTTATATATTGGGCACTACATACAGTCCGGTGTCAGTAATGCATGCCACAGTGCTAAGCAGAGCTGCGGTATGAAGGATTATATTGCACAGTGCCCAATATCTGCTGTGCTCCCTCTGACCCCATAGTTGTTGATCCTTTTGTACAATTGGGAAAGTGAGTGTTTATGGAAAAAAAAAAAAAAAAAAATGTCTGGAAACCACAGAGAGCCATTCATGTTGTATAATAGATCCTGTCCCCATGGTATTTGATCAGCTTTATAGTAAACCTGTAATGTAAATATTTCCCAGGGCTTCGATCGTCTGCGCAGTGAGCTTATAACTTGGCGACATCACAACCGTGCATGGACCTATGTGAAGTGATCGCTTCTTAAACAGTGGCTGCATGGAAATAATACTTGGATTGTTCTTTCTTTTAAGGAATTGAGTGTCCGAATCCCACGCCCTGCAGGCCAGGGGCCTAGCAGATTCATCCCAGAAGAAGAGGTTGGTAGTATTTATTTATTCAAGTATTGTTGTAAAAATAACTTGTCTCCATTCAGAAATGCATGTATCAATATGAAAAGGCGTTTGGCCTGAATGCTTGGGGTTTCTTATTTCTGTAGACTACTTGCTGTGCCTGGCTAAGTTTATTGACCTTTTCTGATCTCTACAGATTCTACAAGTCGGAATGGAGGATGAAAATATGGTGTTGGCTGATGCTTTTGCAGATATGGGGCGGCTGGATAATGTCGCCCTAGTGATGGTTTTTCACCCACAGTACTTGGAAAGCTTTCTGAAAACACAGCATTACTTGTTGCAGATGGATGGCCCCTTACCTGCCTGTTATCAGCACTACATAGGGATTATGGTAAGTGAGGTTGGTGGTGTATATGCACCCATACACCATAAAAGGCTCACCTGTTCTGTTATAGACTTGATTGCCCTGTAAAGCCCCCGTCTCACTAAGCGAGATCGCTAGCGAGATCGCTGCTGAGTCACAAGTTTTGTGACGCATCAGCGACCTCAGTAGCGATCTCTCTATGTGTGACACATAGCAGCGACCAGGCCCCTGCTGTGAGATCGCTGGTCGTGTCGGAATGGCCTGGACCTTTTCTTGATCGTTGAGTCCCGCTGGGTAGCACACATCGCTGTGTTTGACACCTTACCAACGACCTCGTTGACGACTCAGACACTGAATTGTCATAATAGCTCCCATGTGACATCGTTGTACAGGTCGCTGGTGAGATGTCAAACAGTGAGATCGCAGCAGCGATCGTTGGAAGATCTCACTGTTTGACATCTCACCAGCGACCACATAGCGACGCAGCAACGATCCCTGACAGGTCGTATCGTTGTCGGGATCGCTTTAGCATCGCTAAGTGAGACGGGGCCTTAACAGTGTACTAACAATGTTTTTATCTGGCCTTTCAGGCTGCAGCCAGGCATCAGTGCTCCTACCTTGTTAACCTACACGTCAATGACTTTATTCAGAGTGGAGGGGACCAGAAGTGGTTAAATGGTCTTGAAAATGCTCCTCTCAAGCTCCGTAATCTAGGAGAGCTGAACAAGTTGCTGGCACACAGGCCTTGGCTGATAACAAAAGAACACATAGAGGTAAAGACCCTTAGCACGATCAGTGTAAAACCAGTTGCCAGCATTGTAGCCTTATTGCTGTAGACTTAACACCTTTAGTTTGTTTTTCAGAAACTGCTAAAAACTGGGGAGCACAGTTGGTCCTTGGCAGAGCTGATCCATGCAGTCGTTCTTCTTGCTCATTATCACTCCCTGGCCTCCTTCACATTTGGCTGTGGGGTCAGTCCAGAAATTCATGGCGACAGTGGGCACAATTTCCACCCCCCATCTGTCAGCAACTACTGCATTTGTGACATAACGAATGGCAATCATGGAGGAAACGAGGGCCGTCTGACAGCCGGAAGCTTGGTAAGTTGGTAGACCATTTTAGAGTGACTACATTCTTTAGAACCAGGTGTAGGCTAGTGTTTTTTTTTTTTTACCTTTTTTGTGCTTAAAATAACCATTGGCAAATACCCCATAATTTGGAAGAATATGGCTTGAGGGTAAGCCCTTGCATGTAATATAGAAGTCTTCTTGCTAGAAGCATGTCCACTTCCTTGAAGGGGGGGGGGGGAACCAAAAACTTAAGTTAATCTGTAAAAGTACTAGAGAAAAAGAGCAGATACAGTTTCATGGTTTTGGGAAAACCTGATGTGTGTATTGAAAATTTTACCTGCTAGGACTGAATTTTTATTTTATATTTTTTTTCTTTCTTTTTCCTAGAGCTCTGATTCTTCTTATGAAGTTGAAGTTCTCATGGAGAAAATGAAACTGCTCCAAGAATGTAGAGATGAAGAAGAAGCAAGTCAGGAAGAAATGGCTACTCGTTTTGAAAGGGAGAAGACTGAGAGCATGCTCGCTTTTGCTACAGGTATGGAAAATCTTGTTGGCCCACACTGGTAATTTATATGGCAGTTTGTGGTTATATTTGTATCCATTCCCTTTATCACTTTTCAAGTCTTGGTTGAAGTGTGTTTTAAAATACACCATACTGATACAGCTCATGGACAAGTAAAATCTCTTAACATTCTAAGCATGGTCAAAAAAGATGATAGTTTGTTCTTTTCCATAGAAGATGAAGACCCTCCTCCAGCAAGAGAGGTGTCAACACATTTTGAAGACACAAGTTATGGTTACAAAGACTTCTCTCGTCGCAGGATGCATGTCCCCACATTCCGAGTACAGGTAAGTGTTTTCTGACTGGCAGAACAGATGTTTCTTCTTCCTTTAACCCCTTTACGACCAATGACTGATCTATCCATCATTGGATGACTCCCCCTGTTTGGTGTGGGCTCCGGCGATGAGCCGGCACCTTTTCCAGTACTTGACACCTTACATCGCGATCCTCCCATAGCTGATAACCCGTTAAATGCTGCTGTCAAATGCTGACAGTGGTATTTAAAATGCATTTCTGTCAATCTCGCCAAAAATCCGCTCATTGGTGACCCCCCCCCCATCACATGATCGTGGGTCACTGATGGGTTGGCATGACAACCAGAGGTCTCCTGGAGACCTCTATGGTTGTCAATGCCGGATTGCCTAGAGCACCACCTCGTGGTCGGTGCTCATAGCAAGTGAGGTATTCTTCTACATGCAGGCGATCGGGTTATGGCAGCTTCTAGTCTCCCATGGAGACTGCTGAAGCATGCCAATAGTGGAATAAAGGGTTTCTTTTTTTTTTTAATATAACAAAAAAATATAAAAGTTCAAATCGCCCCACTTTCGCCCCATTCAAAATAAAAAAAAAAAAAAAAAAAATATCAAACACACATTTGGTATCGCCTGATCTATCAAAAAATAAAAACAGATTAATCTGACTGCTAAACGGTGTAGCGAAGTCATAAAGCCAGAATTACATTTTTCTTTTTTTTTTTTTCTTTTTTTGGGTCGCCACAACACTATTGTATTAAAATGCAATAACGGGAGATCAAAAGAACGTATCTGCACCAAAATAGTAGCACGGCGCACAAAAAATAATCCCTCACCCAACCCGAGATCACGAAAAATGGAGACTCTATGGGTATCGGAAAAATGGTGCTTTTTTTTTTTTTTTAACTACAAAGATTGCAATTTTTTTTCTTTTTCACTGTTTTGTGTCTGTGAACTCTGAGTGACCTGGAGAATCCTAATGGTAGGTCAGTTTTAGCATTTAGTGAACCTAGTAAAAAAAGAAAACTGGGATTGCACTTCCTTTTTTTTTTTTTTTTGCAATTTCACCACACTTCAAATCCCCCCCCCCCCTGTTTCCAGGACACTGTTAATACCAATACCATTCAAAAGTACAACTCGTCCGGCAGAAAACAAGCCCTCACATGGCCATATTGAGGGGAAAAATAAAGTTATGGCTCTGGGAAGAAGGGTAGCAAAAAGGAAAATGCAAAACCAAAAATGCCTCCAGTCATGAAGGGGTTAAAGATCAGTTAAGTCTGTACACATGATTTAATGAACAAATGGGAGTGATAGATATTTGTTAATAAGTTGAGCTAGATTTACACTATGTATTGTCTTTCAACCACTGACCATTTTGTTTTCTTTTTTTTTTTTTTCTTCTAGGATTTCAGCTGGGAAGACCATGGTTACTCCTTAGTTAATCGTCTTTATCCAGACGTTGGGCAGCTACTAGATGAGAAGTTTCATATTGCATATAACCTTACGTATAACACCATGGCAATGCACAATGATGTAGATACCTCAACATTGCGACGGGCCATATGGAACTATGTGCATTGTATGTTTGGAATAAGGTGAGAGATTTTCAGTGGTCTTCTCCCATGACTCATTATGTGTATTTTATTTAATGACAACCAAAAATCTGCATCCTAATTGCCTGTATTTTAGCAATTTCTGACTTGCTTGTCGCACTTGGCTTTCTCATACTCATATTTGTACCATTTTTCACATTCACAGATATGATGATTATGACTATGGAGAAATCAATCAGTTACTGGACCGCAGCTTTAAAGTTTACATTAAAAATGTGGTGTGCAGTCCAGAGAAGACAACCAAAAGAATGTATGACAGCTACTGGAGGCAGTTCAAACATTCTGAGAAGGTGAGCCATGGCCAGCATTAAAATGGCACACAGTCCTTACTTTTTGGCTGGGTGTTGTCATCTATATTGGTCACTTTAGAATTGTCACACTTACGGCGTGACTGTTTTTGGAAAGAGTGTCCTATATTTTAGACCCACTAGTTTTATAGGTGGTCTTCAGCTTTTGAGTCTTTGACATGGCATATGTTTTATATATTTGGTGATACCCTTTTGAAGGGCACTTATCACACTTCAAGAAGAGTATTAACCTGCAGATATGGCCCCAATCTGCGAGTTAAAGGGAACCTGTCACCACGTTTTTGGAAGATGGGATAAAAATAGCGTTAAATAGGGGCAGAGGTGGGCATTACATTAGTGTGTTTGTTATGCGTTTATTACCCACCTAAGTTGCCGAAATACCTTTGCAAAGTCTCCGTTTTCGCCTGTCAATCAGGCTGGTCTGGTCAAAAGGGCGTTGTCTTCCCCCAGATTTTGCGTAGTTTTCCGTTGGTGGCGTAGTGGTGTGCGCATGCCCAAGGTCCCGAATCCTCTGCCAGGGGATTTAAAAGAGCGCGCTGTTCGTTTTCATTGGTGATCGGTGGGCGCGGCCATCTTCCTTTGGCCGCGCGTGCGCAGAAGCGGCGCTCTGCTGGCCGCGGCTTCAGGAAAATGGCCGCCGCGATATCCATCTGCGCACGCGCGGCATCCCGCGGCCATTTTCCTGAAGCCGCGGCCAGCAGAGCGCCGCTTCTGCGCACGCGCGGCCAAAGGAAGATGGCCGCGCCCACCGATCACCAATGAAAACGAACAGCGCGCTCTTTTAAATCCCCTGGCAGAGGATTCAGGACTTTGGGCATGCGCACACCACTACGCCACCAACGGAAAACTACGCAAAATCTGGGGGAAGACAAGACGCCCTTTTGACCAGACCAGCCTGATTGACAGGCGAAAACGGAGACTTTGCAAAGGTATTTCGGCAACTTAGGTGGGTAATAAACGCATAACAAACACACTAATGTAACGCCCACCTCTGCCCCTATTTAACGCTATTTTTATCCCATCTTCCAAAAACGTGGTGACAGGTTCCCTTTAATAGCATTAGGAAGGTTCCGCTTCTGAGAAATTAAACAATTCCTCCTGTGAGCTGCAGGCTCTGTCATACAGTCACCTCTCAAACCTGTGAGCAGTGGCTGTAATCGCACCCTGGCACTCTCACTGATGGCCAGCAAAGCTGGGGCATGCTTTCAGCCAATGCGTGCAGTGACACTAGCTGTGCCGGCACACCTGTCTGACTGAAAACCTGCAGCTTACAGGAGGAATAAAATTCACTTGTCCTGGGTGCTGCACTTTCAGTATGACTGTCGGGCACCTTCCTAGCTCTAGGAACCTGCAGGTTAATGACCTTATCAGACATGAAGGCTTCTCTTTTTAAAATGTCCATTTGGATTTACCGGTACTTCAAAAACTTAGAAGTAGTATGTCGTCCATTCATATCAGGAGTCTTCCCACTGTTCTCGCATTCTACATCGACTGTAACAGTGGAGTTATCTACTACCCACAAATATATTTAGAAGAACTTGTCCTTACATAATACAAAATCCTGTTTCGTAAGGTTCTATGTGGCAGATCAAAAGTTAGTTGAAAAGAAATAACGTGCATAGTTCATTTTTGATCTTTATATCTATTTGGCAGTGCATGATATTGTGGATTGTAAGATGCAAACTTAACACCCCTCCCCCCCCCTTTATTGTTTGCAGGTTCACGTTAATTTGCTTCTTATGGAAGCAAGGATGCAAGCTGAACTTCTTTATGCTCTGAGAGCAATTACTTGGTATATGACCTGACTGCTCAGTCTGCGGTGACATCCCACAATGAATGTTCCATAGGGAAATCGGCTCACTGGACTGCTGATTTCCTTTGCCTTTTGGTAGCTATCTTTTTTTAAAAGTCCATTGTGCCATAATTCCCATCATATCAGCTGGTTGGTTCCTACTTGGCTGACAGTTGAATGTTGTGAAAGACATGTCGCCTTGCAATCCTGCAACTCGTAAACACCTACAAGTCTGGACTTTGGAATCCAGCAACGTGGTGTTTTTTTGCAGTGATGGACTTCTTGGAGGTATGGAAGATGGATTGGGAAACGTGTGCTTTGTGTTCCCACTGGGACTTAGTCGTGCTGCTCTCCTGTTGACAAGGTGCAGCCGTTCCTGTTAAGCTAAATAAACACATGGATACTGCTACAACCTGAGCCTTGCTAAAACGTCATATAGAAAGTGTGCATTCCCATACACTTGTGCATGTTTTTGTGATATACAGCAATTATCAAAACTCCAACCACATTTTACAGCTGATCATTGGCTGTATATATTGCTGTACAAAAAGCTGTGAGATGGATAAAACTTTTTAAAAATTGTCTTCCTTAAAGTGTGTGTATACATAGTTTTCTTCACGCTTTAAAAGGTCTGTTCATTATGACTACAGGGAATGTGGAATACCTCTTGTTTGTGGGTGCACACTTTGGAATATCGCACTGCTGTGTTCTCTGCCAGCAGTCAGGCGTAGAGGGATGCAGTTGGCCTGTCTTAGTGATTCACTACTCATTGGCTTCTGCTGAAAATACACTCGCGGTTTACAGTTTCAAACTTTATTTTAAGATGTGAATGTTAAAAAAAGCTGGTTTTAGAAAACAAATGTATGGAAGGGTTTGTATTACGGAACTATAAACTGGTAAATATCTTGACGCTTTTTCAGTATTATTGATATTTTCTAAATAAAGAAGTCATAAAAAAATTGTCTGGAGTCTTAAATATAAAGGGGAAAAACATTACAAGATACACAAAGTACATGGAGGGATGTGGTGTTTTTTTTTTTTTTTAATAAACATCTGCAATTGACCAGGACTGCTCTCTGCAGGGGACTGTGTGGCCGGTGTGACATGGACAGCTGTAATGTCAAATCTTGCCACTCTAGGTGATGGGGGGTCCTCCTCCCCCCTCCCTGGCTAAGGCTGCCGTCACATTAGCAGTATTTGTAAGCCAAAACCAGGAGTGGAACAAATAGAGGAAAAGTATAATAGAAACATATGCACCACTTCTGCATTTATCAGCCACTCCTGGTTTTGGCTTAGGCTAGGTTCACATTGCGTTAGTGGGTGATCGCTAACGGACAGCGTTGCACGGCGAAAATGTCGCAATTAACGCCGTGCAACGGGTCCGTTAGCGCACCCATTGACAGCAATGTAAATTTCGCCTGTAGCGCATCACTAGCGCGTGCCTTTTTCGGCTCGCGCTAGCGATGTGCCGTTCTTTTGTAGCGCGCCTCGGACGCTGCTTGCAGCGTCCGCGGCGCGCCCGAGGTCCGTTCCCCGCTCTCGCAGATCGGGGATCTGCGAGAGCGGGGACGTTAGCGCGACCCCTAAATGCGGCCCCTACAAAAACATTGCGTTAGCGCAATCCGCTAGCGCTAAACGGATTGCCCTAACGCAATGTGAACCTAGCCTTACAGATACTGATGGAAAATACTGACCAAATACTGCTAGTGTGACGGCAGCCTGATTGAGAGTTTTATCCTGCAGCTAGGCTCTGCATAGCAAAGTTCTGAAACCATATCTCCAATGAAGAATCAAGTACAGTCCTGTTTGTGCTTTAAATCCACTTTCCATTACAGAATTAGGAAAAAGTAATCACTTATTGTCTCGGTCACTATCCAACTTTTTACATCATCACATTTCTTGAAATTAGTAGAGTACAAGCTGCAATTGACTGAACCTAAAAAAGGACCCTTTTTCTATTATTCTAGATTAGAGACTTTAAATTACACACTGAGCTACATATCGTATTAGTAAGAAGGCTTTAACCCCTTCTCAGCATGTTTTCTAGGCCATCCTTATCCTTTGAGGGACAGGAAACACATGAGGTTAAAAGGCTCCCCCCACCCCATCCTTCAGTGTGGGTTTTTTTTTTTTTCCCTTTCTCCCTGTGAGGATTGGAATAGGGAGAGAAGAGGAGGGTCAGGTCTGGGAGGACGGCTAAAGTTGTATTTAGAAGGTTGGCTGGGAATTTCCCTGGATCAGTGGTACTATATCTTCAGGGTATATAATAGAATAGTGGCTTCCCTAAAGAAGATGGCTATTGTCAGTTCCCTACTTGGATGATTTCCTGATAATAGCCATCACCAGAGAGGAACTGCTAGAACATCTGCAGACCTCAATCTCTATACTTCAGATACTAGGCTGGGTAACAAATTGGCAAAAATTTAGACCTAGTGCATGAAACCAAGAAAAATGTCCTTTTCTGGCGTTTCTCTTAGGGCCCCTTTCCACTTGCGAGGAAAACGGACGAGTGCAATCCGATAAAAAATCGGATTGAACTCGGACCAATGTAATTCAATAGGTCTTTTCATTTGTGATTTTTTTTTTTCATGCAAGTCAATGGGTGCGAGAAAAAAAATCGCACAGCACTCACCATGCGAGTTCTGTCCGATTTGTATGCACCGGTGTCCTTTGAAAAGCCGGCAATTCAGCACGGTGTACAGTAAAATCACACTGACAGGTTAGAATAGAGTAGAGAGATATATATATATATATATCTCTGATCGCCCATGACGGCACCACGGAGAGAGGGGATCCGCCCACCAAGGACAGGAAACCTACGGATAAAAAGGCGGTACCACTCTCCCGCATCAGTTGGTTTCCTGTCCTTGATGGGAGACCTATGGACTTACCAGATCGACGTGGGAATTCCGGGGCCATCTAGTCCGGTTCAGGCAGCTGGGGTCCCTCTGCCTCGGCTAAGGTGGTGACCCGAAGCGCCACCGCGAAGGGCTAGTGGGCCTCTAGGGTGTGCGGGGGAGGTGACAAGGAGTTCGCGGTCACCTCCCCAGGTAAGATGCAGCGCACACTAAGGACTGCATAGGACCGGAGGCGCCGGTCAGCAGCGCCATATATGCACTCCCGGCGCCATCTTGCAAGTTCGGCGCATGCCCGGGATTAAGCTGGTCTCGCGAGGCG
Organism: Ranitomeya variabilis; assembly: GCF_051348905.1. NCBI lineage: Eukaryota > Metazoa > Chordata > Amphibia > Anura > Dendrobatidae > Ranitomeya > Ranitomeya variabilis. Next base: position 733,908,413 of record NC_135233.1, read on the forward strand.
CCGGCGAAGCGCTCGTACCGCTTCTGCGCAGGCGCCGCTTGGATCCGACGGCGCAGGCGCCGGCGTTCGATCAGCCGGGCGCTACTGCGCAGGCGCGGATAATAAAAAAAAAAAAAAAAAGCGGCGCGAAGGCTTTAAATGGGGAAAGCTACTTCCTCCTAGCGGCTCCGCAAATATATCAGCAGAAGCCTCAAAAAAAGCTGCTCGCAACTACATCAGAGTGTTGTCAAAGCAGTGACTGCAGACCAGCAGCAATATGAGCGACCCGGCATCTCCCTTGCCAGAATCATCTCCACCTATAGCAGCGCCACAGCAGCAGCAGCAGCAAAAAAGGCGACAGCAGCGCCAGGACACCAGCAACGAACGCCAGAGGTCCCAACGCAGTAAGGGGTCCAGTACGGCGTCGGGGAAAAAGCCAGAGGCGGAGAATCCCCAATCGGTATTTATGGGTCCTGGAGGTGGTAAGTGGATCTTCGTGAAAGTCAGACAGTAAGGTTATTATTTGTCTCTTTTAGGGGAGGAAGAGCGTAGGCAAAACAAAGCATAGAATTTGTGCCATCTGCAGAGAAGATCTTCCACCTGCCTGGGAGAAGACGCTGTGTAATACTTGCATACAGCAGACAGTATCTGAAAGTCTGCCAGGGTTTGCAACCGACTTAAAAAACCTGATTAAAGAGCAAGTAGAAGACACCCTTAGATCCCTAAAAAAGGGGAAAAAACGGAGAAAGACCAATAGGTCTCCATCTCCGGTCTCAAAATCTGACAGCGACAGTGCAAGCTCAGTATCCTCCGACTCCTCCTCCTCATCGGCATCATCCACTTCTTCCTCGGGGGGGCACAACTGTTTCCCTCTAGAGGACACCGATGGCCTTATAAAGGCGGTGAGAAGTACTATGGGATTAGTAGACTCCCACCCCAAAAAATCGGTACAGGACATCATGTTCGGGGGCCTAGAACAAAAAAAGAGGAGAGTTTTTCCACTTAATGATGCAATTGCAGCTTTAATCAAAAAAGAATGGGGAAAGCCCCCAAATTAGATGTGGCTATAGCCAAAGCATCAAAAAAATTCGCACTCCCGTTTGAAGACATGGGGGTACTAAAAGACCCTATGGACAAGAAGGCGGACGCCTTCCTCAAAGGCTCTTGGGAGGCAGCAGGGGGGGGCTTAAAACCTGCAGTAGCAGCGGCGTGTACATCTCGCTCCCTAATGATTTGGCTAAACCAACTAGAGGGTCAATTAAAAGGGAAGACTTCCCGAGACTCCATACTGAATACTTTACCAGTGATGAGAGGAGCCGCGGCTTTCCTGGCTGACGCCTCGGCCGACTCAATCAGACTAGCCGCTAGGACAGCAGCACTGGCTAATGCAGCCAGGCGCGCCCTCTGGCTTAAGAACTGGCCAGGCGACCTCCAAACTAAGACAAGACTGTGTACCATCCCCTGTGAAGGAGAATTCTTGTTTGGCTCCACTTTAGATGACATTTTAGAAAAAGCTGGGGACAAGAAAAAGTCCTTTCCTCCCTTGGGCCTCCCCTCTTACCGGAAGCCCTTTCGGAGCAAGAGGTTTTTCCGAAAGAACCCGGGGAGAGGCCAGGGGAAATGGGAGGATAAGAGGAACAAAAACAAGGGGTTTATCTTTAATAAAAACCCCAATGATAACAAGAAACCTCCGCAATGAAGGTTCGCCCCAGGTGGGAGGGAGGCTGTCTCGCTTTCTCCCAGCCTGGAAAAAGATTACCTCCAGTCAATGGATACTGAACATTATAGAATCAGGACTGAGGTTAACATTCAAGAGATACCCTCGTCCCTCTTTTACGATGACATCTACGAGGTCTTCAGCAGAGGAACAGCTGGCACTAGAAAGAGAAGTCATCGGGTTAGTAGAAAAGAGAGTCCTACTGGAGGTCCCCCCTCAAGAAAGAGGACAAGGATATTATTCCCCTCTATTTCTGAGAAGAAAACCAGACGGGTCTTTCAGAACCATGATAAATCTGAAAAGTCTAAACAACTACTTAGAGGTCCAGGCATTCAAAATGGAAACGATAAAGTCATCTATCAAGATGCTGTTTCCTCAATGCTTCATGGTGGTCCTAGACCTAAAGGACGCATATTATCACGTCCCAATACACAAGGATCACCAAAGATTCCTCAGGATGGCGGTTCACATCAGAGGAGTCCTAAGCCACTTCCAGTTCTCAGCTCTGCCTTTTGGTCTAGCCATAGCACCGAGGATTTTCACAAAACTGATTGCGGAGGTAATGGCCCACCTCAGAGAAGAAAATACCTTGATCGTACCATATCTGGACGATTTTCTGGTAATAGGCTCCTCCCCGCAGCACTGCGAGCAACAACTGGCAATTGTGATTCATTCCCTAAAAGAACTAGGCTGGCTAATAAACATAGAAAAATCCAGACTAATACCTTCTCAAGTTCAGGAGTACCTAGGTCTCACCCTAGACTCCATAAAAATGGAATGTCGGCTACCGGAGAACAAAATACAAAAACTAAAAAGTTTGGTATCGAGGGTTCAGTCTCTCCCCTCCATAACACTCCGTCAGGGTATGTCCCTCCTAGGCTCCATGACCTCTTGCATCCCCGCAGTCCAGTGGGCCCAATTACATTCGAGAGACCTCCAATGGCAGATATTGTCGGAACAAACCCGTCTAGGAGAGCATTTAGACGGGCGGTTAATTCTATCTCCTCGTACCAGCCACTCTCTGACATGGTGGAAATCGCAGGAAAATCTTTCCCAGGGGGTCCCGTGGGTAATTCAGATCTCAAAAGTCCTGACTACGGACGCAAGCCCTTCAGGGTGGGGAGCTCATTTAGACGATCTGGTAGCCCAGGGCACCTGGTCTCCGTCCCTAGCAGACAAATCCTCCAATATGAAGGAACTTCTGGCAGTCAAATTTGCCCTTCAGAAATTCTTGAAAGTCCTTCACTCTCATCACGTAAGAGTGATGTCGGACAACCGGGTGGTAGTATCTTACCTCAATCACCAGGGGGGCACCCGTTCCAAAAATCTAATGGAAGTGACCAACTCAATCCTGCAAATAGCCGAGAGCAACCTCCTATCCATAACAAGTCTACACATAAAAGGGGAAGACAACTACAAAGCGGACTTCCTCAGTCGGTCCAGCCTAAAACAGGGAGAATGGGAACTAAATCAGGCAATATTTACCCAGATCACAGAGAAATGGGGTGTTCCCAAAATAGATCTCTTTGCGAGTCACCTAAACAAAAAAGTAACCTCCTTCTGCTCCCTATCTCCCCTGGGGAACCCAGTAGTTGTGGACGCTTTTCTGATGTCTTGGAGCCATCATCTGCTCTATGCCTTTCCTCCTCTCATTCTGATTCCAGCAGTGCTGAGGAAGATTCGGGAGGACGGGGCGCTGGTTATCTTAATTGCCCCGTTCTGGCCGAAGAGACCTTGGTTCTCATGGATGAGAAAGATGTCAATGTCCGACCCCTGGGTATTACCAGACCTTCAGGATCTATTGTCACAGGGCCCAGTCTGTCATCCAAGGGTCAAGAACTTGCACTTGACAGCTTGGCTCTTGAAAGGAAGCTGCTAAAAGACAGGGGGCTAATCTCAACCTTATTACAAAGTAGGAAGCCAGTTACAACGAAACAATATGGCAAGATATGGAAAAAGTTTTTGTCTTCATCAGGCGAAAAAGTAGGGAAAGAAATTCCCCTTAATTCCATATTAGAATTCCTACAAAATGGGTTGGAGATGGGGCTGGCCACTAGTACCCTGAAAGTTCACGTGGCAGCATTGGGGGCCCTATTCAATTTTGATTTAGCTTCAAATAGGTGGGTCGCTAGATTCATAAAAGCAGCAGGAAGATCAAGGCCTCTTCCGACAAAAAGCGTTCCTCAATGGGACTTAAACTTAGTCCTTAAAGCCCTGACCAACCCACCATTCGAACCATTACACGAAGCTTCATTAAAAAACCTATCTCTCAAAACCGCTCTGTTAGTCGCCCTCACTTCTGCCCGTAGGGTCAGCGACTTACAGGCTCTTTCGGCTAACCCTCCTTACACACAATTTCTAGAGGATAGGGTCATTTTAAAAACAGACCCAGCATATCTCCCGAAAGTGGCTTCAAAGTTTCACAGGTCTCAAGAGATTTCTCTCCCTTCCTTCTGTCCCAACCCTGTAAATAGGAAGGAACAAACATTACATACACTAGATGTACGAAGATGTCTCTTACGTTACCTAGAAGTCACTAAGGAGAGTAGGGAGGATGCCTCTCTGTTTGTGTGTTTCCAGGGTCCCCGGAAGGGGAAAAAAGCATCGAAAGCCACCATAGCAAGATGGATTACGGATGCCATCAGTCTTTCGTATTCGGCAAGTGGGATGTCCGTTCCCGGGGAGGTTAAGGCTCACTCAACAAGGGCAGTGGCATCTTCCTGGGCGGAGAAGGCCGGAGTTCCTATAGACCAGATATGTAGAGCTGCTACCTGGTCCTCACCATCTACATTCTATAGGCACTATAGATTGGACCTAAACTCCTCTTCGGACCTTACCTTCGGTAAAAGGGTTCTGGAAGCGGTGGTCCCTCCCTGAATGTACTATCTATGCAATTCTCTCCGTGGTGCCGTCATGGGCGATCAGAGAAAAATATAGTTCTTACCGATAACGGTATTTCTCTGAGCCCATGACGGCACCCGTACATTCCCTCCCTTCACCTATGGGTGCTCACATTAAATAGTGCCACGATTTATTCATAGTTTACTAATAGTTTTTAAGTCACGCGGTATCTCGTTATGCTAAACAAGTTAAAGTTAACAAATGTTTTAGTAGTCTCCCATCATTTTCTATGTAAAACAACTGATGCGGGAGAGTGGTACCGCCTTTTTATCCGTAGGTTTCCTGTCCTTGGTGGGCGGATCCCCTCTCTCCGTGGTGCCGTCATGGGCTCAGAGAAATACCGTTATCGGTAAGAACTATATTTTTTCTACCTATATATATATATTTCTACCTAATCAGTGAGACACATATTTAATGCAGCGCTAGATAGCATGAAAGCCGCTAATTCAATTGCCGGCTTTTGCTCTCCTTCACAAACCCGACAGGATATGAGACATGGTTTACATACAGTAAACCATGTCATATCCCTTCTTTCTCTAGTCACCTTCCACGACGGCATACGGAGGTTGCCTCTTTGCCCTAATGGGCAACAGGAAATACGGAGAGGTTAAAAAGCCCTCCCACCTCCCCCTCACCAGTGTCTTTCCTGTTCCCCATGGGTCAGGAGAGGTTTCCTTCATGTTCTGTGGTGGCTGGTAACTACTGCACCTACTCAGGCTCTGCCTATGTAAATCCGGGTAGCATGGGGTCGTATCTTACCTCCCCCCCCCCCTTGGTGCTGCTCCTGTCATGCTGCGGTGTCCTTGGGACCGTTCCCTGGCCTTCTCGCGCCCCCGTGAGGGCAAAGCAGGCCAGTGATCCTGACCGGAGTCCTGCCTGTGCTCTCCGGTCTCCTCTCCTCGCCACGCCGCTGGCGACCCAGAAGTGATCGTGCGCGTCACTTCCGGTCTTTTCGGCGCTCACTGGAGGCACTTCCGCCGGCGGTGTCGTGCATGACGCTGTCCTCCACCCGGGACCATGGAGGGGAGGAGGATTCTACAACCGCTGGGGGCAGGGACATGCTACAGAGCATAAAACCTGCCAGAAAACGTCGCAGGTAAGACCTTTCCTGCCATGGAGAGCAGTACCTGCCCTGCGCCTGCAGAGCCCAGCGCTGCCCCTGCCACAGTAAGTGTTGCAGGGACAGGGGTCCTTAGGTAGTGATCTAGGGGTATTATTAGTCGTGACTCTCTCCCCTCTCGTTTCAGGGAGAAAAGTCTGCCCCTAAAACTACTACAAAAAAGTGTGCCATCTGTAACATTAAGCTGCCACCCTTATGGGAGAAAAAACTCTGCAGGACCTGTACTGACAATTGTCAGGGCAGAGCAACCTTCTTTATTAGAAGAAATCCGCTCCTTGGTCAAGCAAGAGGTGCAATCATCCCTAGCGGCCTTTACCCCTTCACCCCCACCGCCACTCTCCCCAGCTAAAAAAAGGAAAATCCGGGATGAGGAATCTGAATCAGACCTCTCCTATGCCTCATCCTCGGGAAGAACCTACGTCCCCTATAACCTCTGAAGCTAGGAAATATCTTTTTTCTTCAGAATGGGTTGAGGATTTAGTGGCTGCCGTGCGCAGTACTATGGGGCTGGAGGAAGAGTCAGAACCGCAGTCCATACAGGACCAGATGTTCGGTGGTATAACTAAGGGTAAACGGGTGGGTTTCCCAATTCATTCAAATATATCTGATATGATTGATCAGGAGTGGGAACTACCTGAAAAACATCTCAGTACCCCATCAGAGATGAAGCATAGATTCCCCTTAGAAGGGGATTCGGCCAAATGGGATATCCCCAAGGTTGATTCACAAGTGGCAAGAGTGGCTAAGAGATCGGCTCTTCCATTCGAAGACTCGTCACAATTAAAAGATCCGATGGACAGAAAAATAGAAAGTCTGTTGAAAAAATCGTGGGAGACCTCCACGGTAGCACTCAAAGCCAATATTGCATCCACATGTGTGGCTAGAGCACTTTTTTGCTGGTTAGGAGAACTGGAATCCCACATATACCAGGGCACTTCTAGAGCCGAATTATTAGACTCTCTACCCAGTCTCCTTAGAGCCACGGGTTTCCTAGCGGTTGCATCCATGGAAACCATCAGAATTGCTGCGAGGTCTTTGGTACAGACTAATTCAGCCAGAAGGGCGCTTTGGCTAAAAATGTGGTCTGGTGATATCACCTCAAAAGCCAAATTATGCGCCATACCGTTTAAGGGTAACTATGTTTTCGGGCCTTCCCTAGATGACATCTTGGAAAAGGCAACCGATAAGAAAAAAGCCCTCCCGGAACAAAAGGCTCCCAAAAAGAAGTTTTTTCGTCCCTTTCAGGCCCAAACCTCTCAGAGAGGGAAAGGCAAGTCTGGGAGATGGAGTTACCCGAAAGGAGGGGGAAGAAATATCCTTATCCCTCAGCAACAGCAACAGCAGTCTCAGCAGGAAAAGCGGTGACTTCGACCCAGTGGGGGGGGGAGACTCTCAAATTTTGTACTCCAGTGGCAAAACATCACCAATTGCCCCTGGGTCCTCAACGTCATCAAAGAGGGTCTCTTACTAGAATTCATTTCCTCCCCCCTTCCCTCCTTGAAAGACCAGGCCATATTAGAGTCGGTTTAATCCGACAAGGAAAATATCCCACAATAATAAATAAATAAATAAACTTCAAGCAGAAAAACAACCTATTATACAACCAAAAAGCTACTTGAAATAATTAAAGAAGAATCATATATTTTATTTAACACCAATAGAGCAATACACAAAAATATTTAAAAACAAGAGGGGCAGTTAATAGCACTCAAAAGCGATATACAGGTCCTTCTCAAAAAATTAGCATATAGTGTTAAATTTCATTATTTACCATGTAACCAATGTAATGATTACAATTAAACTTTCATATATTATAGATTCATTATCCACCAACTGAAATTTGTCAGGTCTTTTATTGTTTTAATACTGATGATTTTGGCATACAACTCCTGATAACCCAAAAAACCTGTCTCAATAAATTAGCATATTTCACCCGTCCAATCAAATAAAAGTGTTTTTTAATACCAAACAAAAAAAACATCAAATAATAATGTTCAGTTATGCACTCAATACTTGGTCGGGAATCCTTTGGCAGAAATGACTGCTTCAATGCGGCGTGGCATGGAGGCAATCAGCCTGTGACACTGCTGAGATGTTATGGAGGCCCAGGATGCTTCAATAGCGGCCTTAAGCTCATCCAGAGTGTTGGGTCTTGCGTCTCTCAATTTTCTCTTCACAATATCCCACAGATTCTCTATGGGGTTCAGGTCAGGAGAGTTGGCAGGCCAATTGAGCACAGTAATACCATGGTCAGTAAACCATTTACCAGTGGTTTTGGCACTGTGAGCAGGTGCCAGGTCGTGCTGAAAAATGAAATCTTCATCTCCATAAAGCATTTCAGCCGATGGAAGCATGAAGTGCTCCAAAATCTCCTGATAGCTAGCTGCATTGACCCTGCCCTTGATGAAACACAGTGGACCAACACCAGCAGCTGACATGGCACCCCACACCATCACTGACTGTGGGTACTTGACACTGGACTTCAGGCATTTTGGCATTTCCTTCTCCCCAGTCTTCCTCCAGACTCTGGCACCTTGATTTCCGAATGACATGCAAAATTTGCTTTCATCAGAAAAAAGTACTTGTGACCACTTAGCAACAGTCCAGTGCTGCTTCTCTGTAGCCCAGGTCAGGCGCTTCTGCCGCTGTTTATGGTTCAAAAGTGGCTTTACCTGGGGAATGCGGCACCTGTAGCCCATTTCCTGCACACGCCTGTGCACGGTGGCTCTGGATGTTTCCACACCAGACTCAGTCCACTGCTTCCTCAGCAATCTTCCTCAGGGTCCGGTCACCTCTTCTCGTTGTACAGCGTTTTCTGCCACATTTTTTCCTTCCAACAGACTTACTATTGAGGTGCCTTGATACAGCACTCTGGGAACAGCCTATTTGTTGAGAAATTTCTTTCTTGATCTTACCCTCTTGCTTGAGGGTGTCAATGATGGCCTTCTTGACATCTGTCAGGTCGCTAGTCTTAAGGCCCCGTCTCACATAGCGAGATCGCTAGCGAGATCGCTGCTGAGTCACAAGTTTTGTGACGCAACAGCGACCTCCATAGCGATCTCGCTATGTGTGACACGTACCAGCGATCAGGCCCCTGCTGCGAGATCGCTGGTCGTGTCAGAATGGCCTGGACCTTTTTTTGGTCGTTGAGGCCCCGCTGACATCGCTGAATCGGTGTGTGTGACACCGATCCAGCGATGTCTTCACTGGTAACCAGGGTAAACATCGGGTTACTAAGCGCAGGGCCGCGCTTAGTAAGCCGATGTTTACCCTGGTTACCAAAAAAAACAAACAGTACATACTCACCTTTCGGTGTCCAGGTCCCTTGCCGTCTGCTTCCTGCTCTCACTGACTCCCGGCCGTACAGTGAGAAGTGAGAGCACAGCAGTGACGTCACCGCTGCGCTCTCACTGTACGGCGGCTCAGTCAGAGCAGGAAGCAGACGGCAAGGGACCTGGACACCGAAAGGCGAGTATGTACTGTTTGTTTTTTTTGGTAACCAGGGTAAACATCGGGTTACTAAGCGCGGCCCTGCGCTTAGTAACCCGATGTTTACCCTGGTTACCCGGGTGCTGCAGGGGGACTTCGGCATCGTTGAAGACAGTTTCAACGATGCTGAAGTCGTTCCCCTGATCGTTGGTCGCTGGGGAGAGCGGTCTGTGTGACAGCTCCCCAGCGACCACACAGCGACTTACCAACGATCACGACCAGGTCATATCGCTGGTCGTGATCGTTGGTAAATCGCTTAGTGAGACGGGGCCTTTACCCATGATGGGGGTTTTGAGTAATGAACCAGGCAGGGAGTTTTTAAAAGCCTCAGGTATCTTTTGCATGTGTTTAGAGTTAATTAGTTGATTCAGAAGATTAGGGTAATAGGTCATTTAGAGAACCTTTTCTTGATATGCTAATTTATTGAGACAGGTTTTTTTGGGTTATCAGGAGTTTCTGCAAAAAGGATTAGAGATAGGCCTCAGGCCTAGCACTCTTAAGGCCCCGTCTCACTAAGCGATTTACCAACGATCACGACCAGCGATACGACCTGGCCGTGATCGTTGGTAAGTCGCTGTGTGGTCGCTGGGGAGCTGTCACACAGACAGCTCTCTCCAGCGACCAACGATCAGGGGAACGACTTCGGCATCGTTGAAACTGTCTTCAACGATGCCGAAGTCCCCCTGCAGCACCCGGGTAACCAGGGTAAACATCGGGTTACTAAGCGCAGGGCCGCGCTTAGTAACCCGATGTTTACCCTGGTTACCAAAAAAAACAAACAGTACATACTCGCCTTTCGGTGTCCAGGTCCCTTGCCGTCTGCTTCCTGCTCTGACTGAGATCCGGCCGTACAGTGAGAGCAGAGCGCAGCGGTGACGTCACTGCTGTGCTCTCACTTCTCACTGTACGGCGGCTCAGTCAGAGCAGGAAGCGGACAGCAAGGGACCTGACGGACATCAGAAGGCGAGTATGTACTGTTTGTTTTTTTTTACATTTACGCTGGTAACCAGGGTAAACATCGGGTTACTAAGCGCGGCCCTGCGCTTAGTAACCCGATGTTTACCCTGGTTACCAGTGAAGACATCGCTGGATCGGTGTCACACACACCGATTCAGCGATGTCAGCGGGGCCTCAACGACCGAAAAAAGGTCCAGGCCATTCCGACACGACCAGCGATCTCGCAGCAGGGGCCTGATCGCTGGTACGTGTCACACATAGCGAGATCGCTATGGAGGTCGCTGTTGCGTCACAAAACTTGTGACTCAGCAGCGATCTCGCTAGCGATCTCGCTATGTGAGACGGGGCCTTTAAAGTCCAAGTTTCCGCCCTCAGTTCAATATTTGATCAGGGTCTGGCAAATCATCGCTGGATTAAGAGGTTCATGATATCAGCTTCTAGGATGAACCCTAAGAAACGAATAACAGTACCACGATGGGATCTCAATCTGGTGTTACAAGAGCTTATAGGTCCACTCTTCGAACCATTATCTTCCTGCTCCCAGAAAAATGTGATCTATAAAACAATTTTTCTAGTGGCCATTACATCAGCAAGGAGGGTGGGAGAATTACAGGCCCTCTCAATGAGAGAACCATACTTGTCCATTCGAGATGACTCTATAATACTGCGCCTCGACCCTTCCTTTCTTCCAAAGGTCGTATCAGATTTCCACCGCTCTCAAGAAATTGTTCTACCTTCTTTTTGCCAAAATCCTACAAATCCAAAAGAAGAGAGATTTCATATGCTGGACGTCAGGCGCATTGTATTATTTTACCTAGAGCAAACCAGCTCTTACAGAATTGATCAGAATCTGTTCGTCCATCCATCAGGACAAAATAAAGGGAAGAAGGTAGCCAAAAGTACTATTGCCAACTGGATCAAGAAAGCGATAGCAGAAGCATATCTTGCTCAAGATAAAACCCCTCCAGTGGGAATCAAAGCTCATTCAACTAGATCAACCTCAGTCTCCTGGGCAGAAAGAGCAGGTGCATCGGCAGAACAAATCTGCAGGGCAGCTACATGGTCTTCGTTGCATACTTTCTCCAGACATTACAGATTGGACATAATGCCCAACAAGGATTTAGCTTTCGGCCGGAAAGTACTCCAGGCCGTTGTCCCTCCCTAGCGCCAAATTAGTTGGTATTCCTCTGTATGCCGTCGTGGAAGGTGACTAGAGAAAATAGAATTATTCTTACCGTTAATTCGGTTTCTAGGAACCTTCCACGATGGCGCTAGTTCCCTCCCTATACTCCTGGATTTATATCTGGGATTCAAGGTAAACCGATGCTATGGTTTTCAGTTATAAGTCACTGGTGAGGGGGAGGTGGGAGGGCCTTTTAACCTCTCCGTATTTCCTGTTCCCCATTAGGGCAAAGAGGCAACCTCCGTATGCCATCGTGGAAGGTTCCTAGAAACCGAATTAACGGTAAGAATAATTCTATTTTTATTACATATTCCTCTTCACTAATGTAAGAAGTGTCTATGTGTCGGATTTGGGGGCTCTAGCTATTAAAGGGTTCAATCGCAGAAAAAATTGGCGTGGGCTCTCGCGCAATATTCTCCGCCAGAGTGGTAAAGCCAGTGACTGAGGGCAGATATTAATAGCCTAGAGAGGGTCCATGGTTATAGGACCCCCCCTGGCTACAAACATCTGCCCCCAGCCACCCCAGAAAAGGCACATCTGGAAGATGCGCCTATTCTGGCACTTGGCCACTCTCTTCCCACTCCCGTGTAGCGGTGGGATATGGGGTAATGAAGGGTTAATGTCACCTTGCTAATGTAAGGTGACATTAAGCCAGGTTAATAATGGAGAGGCGTCAATTATGACACCTATCCATTATTAATCCAATAGTACGAAATGGTTAAAAAAACAAACACATAATTACAAAGTACTTTAATGAAATAAAGACACAGGGTGTTGTAATATTTTATTATTCTCTTAATTCACCTGAAGACCCTCGTTCTGTAAAAAAGGAAACATAAAAAATCAACAATATCCCATACCTTCCGTCGCTCAGGTCAAGTCCCACGAAGTAAACCCATCTGAAGGGGTTAAATCATTTTACCGCCAGGAGCTCTGCTAAAGCAGTGCTCGTGCCTGTAAACCCCCCGGGGAATTAATGGATTGCAGGGGAATGACCTGTAGTTACCTTGAGTTGCGGTGATGCGCCCTCTGCTGGATGTCCTCATGAACTGAAGCTTTTGAAAAGTTCCCACGCTCGAGTTCATATGAGTTCATCCAGCAGGGGGCGCATCACCGCGACTCAAGGTAACTACAGGACATTCCCCTGCACTCCATTCATTCCCCGGGGTTTTACAGCCACGAGCACTGCATTAGCACAGCTCCTGGCTATAAAATGATTTAACCCCTTCAGATGGATTTACTTTGTGGGACGTGACTGATTATCGGAAGGTATGGGATATTGTTGATTTTTTACTTTTTTACAGAACGTAGGTCTTCAGCTGGATTAAGGTAATATTTTATTATTCTAACACCCTGTGTCTTTATTTCATTAAAGGACTTTGTAATAATGTGTGTGTGTTTTATTAACCATTTCCTACTATTGGATTAATAATGGATAGGTGTCATAATTGACGCCTCTCCATTATTAATCTGGCTTAATGTCACCTTACAATAGCAAGGTGAAATTAACCCTTCATTACCCCATATCCCACCGCTACACCGGAGTGGGAAGAGTGGCCAAGTGCCTTTTCTGGGGTGGCTGGGGGCAGATGTTTGTAGCCAGGGGGGCCAATAACCATGGACCCTCTCTAGGCTATTAATATCTGCCCTCAGTCACTGGCTTTACCACTCTGGCAGAGAAAATTGCGCGGGAGCCCACGCCAATTGTTTTAACCCTTTAATTTAATAGCTAGAGCCCCCAAATTTGACACAGACACTTCTTACATTAGTGAAGAGGAATATGTAATAAAAGAAGGGATATGAGATGGTTTACTGTATGTAAACCATGTCTCATATCCTGTCGGGTTTGTGAAGGAGAGAGCAAAAGCCGGCAATTGAATTAGCGGCTTTTATGCTATCTAGCGCTGCATTAAATATAAATATACATATGTAGGTGTCTCACTGACATATATATACAGTGTATATATCTATTCTAACCTGTCAGTGTGATTTTACTGTACACAGCACTGATTTGCCGGCTTTTCAAAGGACACCGGTGCGTAAAAATCGGACAGCAATACGGATGTTGCGAAAAAAAATCGCATGACAATCGCATGATTTTCCTCCGTTTTTTCGGTCTGTTAATCGGACCGTTTTGTCTCTCGCAAGTGGAAAGGGGCCCTTAGACTCAAAAACAGAAAGAAGGATAATGCTAGCTCACCATTTAAAGTGCATTGCACTGAACCACGAGCAAACCACTCATGTTGGTAAATGCAGACAAAAGAAAAAAAAAGTTCCAACTTCTGGTAAAATTCTGAAAATGATCTTGATGGAATAAAAAATTAGTTAACAGTAATGGACAGGATGGTCATCAAGCAACGCGTTTTGAACATGGTTGTTTATCAAGCTTGATAAACAACAGTTTTCAAAACGTGTTGCTCGCAACCATCCTGCCCATTACTTTTAAATCATTTTTGATGGACTAAAAATCATTTTTGGAATTAACAGATTCTGGAAATTTTTCTTCTTTCTCAGACTCCCATCTAAGAACGTGATATCTACCAGCAGAGAAACAAACATCAGTAAGGCCGGCGTCACACTCAGCGTATGTAAATACGGTCTGTTTATTACGGCCGTAATACGCAGAAATGTTCCAAAAATAGTGATCCGTATGTCATCTGTAGGCAGGGTGTGGCAGTGTATTTTGCGCATGGCATCCTCCGTATGTAATCCGTATGGCATCCGATATTTTCTCGCAGGCTTGCAAAACCGACATCTAATGGATTTATGTGCTCAAATGTTTGTTAAAACATATATACAGTATGTATATGTGTGTATATATTATATATATATATATATATATATATATATATATATATATATATATATATATATATATATATATATATATATATATATATATATATATATATAGTCATTGAGACACACATATATATATATATATATATATATATATGTATGTATATATATATATATATATATATACAGTGGTATTCAAAAGTCCTGCATAGGCGTGAAGAAAACTATATGTTTCATACTTCTGCAGCTCTACAGTGAAACTGGTGGAACATATATGTTTTTGTAATCCCTCATTGTTTGCCATACTCATTTTTGAATGTCCCAAGTGTATAAATTGTTATGGTAAGTGCATTTTTGATAATTTTTTTACAGCATAACCATACCTACACCAGTACAGTGTGTAGAATGGCGAACAGGTTTCTAAGTTCATTAACTTCCAATGCAAGTTCACACAGACTTAAATTTAACTTTTTAAGATTTATTATTTTTTTATTTAATTCAGAGTCCTGAAAAGGGCCTTTAGAGTGCATCTTTAGCTTCTAATACTTTATTGGCCAGCCTTTGCTCTTGAGCAACAGCTTGCATCTCTGTGGCATTGAGTGAACAAGCTTCTGCAGATGTTCACGAGTGATGATGTGGTTCCAGGCCTGTATCAGAGCCTCAATCAACTCACTCTTGGTCCTTAGCTGTTTTCTAGATATCTCTAATGATACCTTGTGCCACAAATTTTCAATTGGATTGAGGTCCGGGGACTGAGCTGGCCAGTCAATAGTAGCCACCTTGTTCTTCCAACACCATTGGCTGCCATACAGCCCCAGACCATTACTTTCATTACATGTTTCACAGAGAAGCTCAAACACTCTGGCTTGTACTCTTCATGTGGGAACCTTCTCACATAAGGCTTGTCATCATTCCCTAAAATGCAAAAAGTGCTTTCATCACTAATTAGCACTTTTACCCACTCCTCCTTCCTCCATTTTAAATATTTCAATGCCCACAGTTTTCTCCTTTGTGTTTGTATGGCTGTCATCAATGGCTTCTTTCGGGCCTTGCACCCTTTCAATCCTGCTTCCAAACATCTCTTCCTAACAGTTGATGTTGCTACCTCAATATTGCACTTTTCTTGCCATTCTCGCAGAAGCTGAGGAGAGGTGAGCTTTCGATTGGCAAGGGATGTTCTTATCAGTACTCTATCCTCCCTTTTACTTGACTTTCTGGGCCGACCAGATCTGAGCCTGTCCTGGGTAATTCCAAGCTGCTTGTGTTTCTGCAAAATTCTTACGACTATACTCTGATTACAGCCGACCTTCCTTGCGATCTGGGGGCCAGTATAACCCTCTTCATGTAGCACCACAACTCGCACACGATCCTCCGCTGACAAAAATCTGAAGGCTCCCATCATAAAACTCTACAGTATGATTCACTAGATAGACCAACAGATAAAACAAACAAACAAAGCAGCAGATGTGATGCAATGTAATGCAATGTGATTGGCTGCCATATCCAGGTTATGATTGGTCACAAGAACCTCATCTGTGATTGGCTAATTTTGGATCTGAAGCTGTACAATATATAGTTGTGCTTTCAATTCCCATATTGTTGCAATAATTTCAGGCAAAACTGCTTCAAAAGCTAAAAATATTACAGGGAGAGAATGCAAAATTGTATTCTGAACAAAACCATATATAATATGTCATATTAGCATCGAAGATATTCGACAGAAAACGTTTAAAACTTGAAAAATCAATTTATCCTATGCCTATGCAGGACTTTTGAACACCACTGTATATACATACTGGATTTATATTTAATTCAGCGCGAGATATGTGAAAAGCTGGTAATTCGATTGCCGGCTTTTCATTTCTCCTTCCCAAACCCGACAGGATATGAGACATGGTTTACATACAGTAAACCATCTCATATCCCTTTTTTTTGCAGATTCCACACTACTGTTAGTAGTGTGTATGTGCAAAATTTGGGCGCTGTAGCTTGTAAAATAAAGGGTTAAAAGGCAGAAAAAATTGGCGTGGGCTCCCGCGCAATTTTCTCCGCCAGAGTGGTAAAGCCAGTGACTGAGGGCAGATATTAATAGCCTAGAGAGGGTCCATGGTTATTGGCCCCCCCTGGCTACAAAAATCTGCCCCCAGCCACCCCAGAAAAGGCACATCTGGAAGATGCGCCTATTCTGGCACTTGGCCACTCTCTTTCCACTCCCGTGTAGCGGTGGGATATGGGGTAATGAAGGGTTAATGTCACCTTGCTATTGTAAGGTGACATTAAGCCAGATTAATAATGGAGAGGCGTCAATTTTGACACCTATCCATTATTAATCCAATAGTACAAAATGGTTAATAAAACACACACACACATTATTTAAAAGTATTTTAATGAAATAAAGACACAGGGTGTTGTAATATTTTATTATACTGGTAATCCACCTGAAGACCCTCGTTCTGTAACAAAGGAAAAAACAACAATATTTCATACCTTCCGTCGCTCAGGTCAAGTCCCACGAAGTAAATCCATCTGAAGGGGTTAAATCATTTTACAGCCAGGAGCTCTGCTAAAGCAGTGCTCGTGCCTGTAAAACCCCCGGGGAATTAATGGAAAGCGGGGTGACCTGTAGTTACCTTGAGTCGCGGTGAGGCGCCCTCTGCTGGATGTCCTCATATGAACTCGTGCGTGGGAACTTTTCCAAGGCTCCAGTTCATGAGGACATCCAGCAGAGGGCGCATCACCGCAACTCAAGGTAACTACAGGTCATTCCCCTGCAATCCATTCATTCCCGGGGGTTTTACAGGCACGAGCACTGCTTTAGCAGAGCTCCTGGCTGTAAAATGATTTAGCCCCTTCAGATGGATTTACTTTGTGGGACTTGACCTGAGCGACGGAAGGTATGAGATATTGTTGTTTTTTATTTTTCCTTTGTTACAGAACGAGGGTCTTCAGGTGGATTACCAGTATAATAAAATATTACAACACCCTGTGTCTTTATTTCCCACGGGAGTGGGAAGAGAGAGGCCAAGTACCAGAATAGGCGCATCTTCCAGATGTGCCTTTTCTGGGGTGGCTGGGGGCAGATGTTTGTAACCATGGACCCTCTCTAGGCTATTAATATCTGCCCTCAGTCACTGGCTTTACCACTCTGGCGAAGAAAATTGCGCAGGAGCCCACGCCAATTTTTTCTGCGATTTAACCCTTTATTTTACAAGCTACAGCGCCCAAATCTAACAGTAGTGTGGAATATGCAAAAAAAAAAAAGGGATATGAGATGGTTTACTGTATGTAAACCATGTCTCATATCCTGTCGGGTTTGTAAAGGAGAAATGAAAAGCCGGCAATTGAATTACCGGCTTTTCTATAGAACACCGCTGCGTATTTCTCCCAAGTCACACTGCTGGTCCGTGTGTAATCCGTATTTTTCTCGCCCCCATAGACTTTCATTGTTGATTTTTTTTTTGCGCAATACGGTGACAAACGCAGCATGATGCGATTTTCTATGGCCGTAGAAGACCGTATAATACGGATCCGTAAAATACGGCTGATAGGAGCTGGGACATAGAGAATCATTGGGCCTTGTGTTATGCGTATTTTACGGATGTATTTTCTGCGCTCATACGTCCGTAAAACTTGCTAGTGTGACGCCGGCCTAAGAGACAGGATTTCTCTGTTTTCAAGGAATCGTTGCTCCATCAGAGGGGCAATGAGAATCCTGGGGTTAATGATGTCCTGCATCCCCCGTGTGTGATGGAGAAAACCTCAAAATGCTATTTTATTAGCCTGGGACAGACAGCAGCTAACTCTACACAACATGATTTTCCCCGTCAGTAAAAAGATCGCTGGTCTGGTAGACTTTTCCATAGAACCATCAGGTAGGGATTTCATGGATACCCTCTGCTTGCATGGTAGTTACCATTGAGGTGAGTCAGGATGGGGTGATAAGGACAGTCATCTGGAAGGAGAATTTCTCCTGGGTACCTTGACTCCAAAAGTTCGATTCAGATCTTTGAACTACAAAGAGCTGCGTGCCATATGGGAAGTTTTATGACACAGCCAGCCTCTTGTAAAAAACAGACATATAAAGGTTCTGTCAGACAACGTGACAACAGTATCTTTTCTACACCATCAAGAGGGACCAAGGCATCTTATTACAGGGTCTAGCAACAAGCATCCAAGGCATCGGTAATTACGGGGTCTAGCAACAAGCATTTTCTTTGGGCAGAAGACTGTTCCGTCAATTTTGGCAGTCCACTTAGAGGCGGCTTAAAACCGGGTGGTGGATTATCTAAGCAGGCAAAGGATCTCACCCACTAAATGGGGAAGAGTCCCACATGCTGTGTCAACAGTGAGGACTTCTGTGAATAGACCTCTCTGTGGCTGGGAAAAATGCAAACGTCAGGAGGTTTTATTCATTAAATCCCCTGGACAATTCCAAAGGGGGGTCAACGCTTTGTTAGGAGTGGAGCTGAGATCCATCCAATGCCTTTTCTCCATGCAGTTTTCCCGCCCTAGTGCAATACTTTGGTATTCTCCTTGGTGCTTTTGGGAGGGACGTCCTGGAAATACAATTACCGGTTGGTCTAATTACCGTTTTGTCCTTCTATTCTTCCAAGAGCCATAATTTTTATTAATGTTTTCCTTCGATATACACATATGAGGATGTTTTTTTTTTTTTTCTGCAACTTCACTTTACTTGGAATTTTTGTTGCTCCCAGGACATTGTGGTAAAATTAATAATCATTTAAAGCTACAACTCAAAGAAAGAAGACTTCAAATGGCTATGTTGGCAAAAAAATAAGTTACAGCTCTTGGAACAGGGCGAGTTAAAAAGAAAAAAAAAAATCCTGGTCCTTAATGGATTAAATACAAAAACACTAGCTTGTTTTTGATGAGAACATAGTTTTCTACTATTGCCCAATTCCTTAGATGCAGCAGTAGGTATTGACAGCAGCAATTAAGGGGTTGAATCCTGGGATGTCCTTTGTATATTAAAGCTACCATCGACAAAATCAGATGCTGTATTCATGCCATCTGTAGGGAGGTGCTGGACCAGGGCCAGCGACACCCCCTCGGGCCGGACTGCCCGCAGGTGAGTATAATGAAAGCTTTTTCTTTTCATTCAGGTCAGGTTGGGGGTATATATATGTGTGTGTATTTATATATATATATATATATATATATATATATATATATATATATATATATATATATATATATATATATATATATATATATATATATATATATATATATATATATATATATATATCTGTATCTCAATATAGAATCCTGTATATCAGGTCTGAAAGGTGGTGGCCGTATCTCATATCAGTCAAACCTGGTGACAGGTTCACTTTAAAATTGTAAAACCACAGCAAGTCATGGTAAAACTGTGGGGCACAACTTTAGCCTCTGATTATAACCTGGTATTAAACTTTTTAGATCTGTATGCAAGTGTAAACACACTAGGTTGTATGTCATTTAATAGAAATTAGAGTGCACACAAACTGTTATAAATATCAACTGTATATAACCAACAAAGAGAAAGATATACCAGACAAACAAGCAAAGACTGACAACTTTAAAATGTATAAAGTACATCATTTTATTTATCTTCAGTAATATAACATGGAAAATACAATAAAAAAACATGCAAAAGATTAAAAAACCAATAGTAGCAAATAATAAGGCCACTAAAGATCTCCTTAGGCCGGTATCACACATACGCGAGATATGGCCAAGTCTCGCAGGTGAAAACCCAGCTCTGGCGCCGGCACTCCGGAGCGGAGCGTGCAGCTGCACAGCAATACATGGAGCTGCACGCTCCGCTCTGGAGTGCCGGCGCCAGAGCTGGGTTTTCACCTGCAAGACTCGGTCGTATCTCGCGTATGTGTGATCTCGGCCTTAAGGTACCTTCACACTGACCAACTTTCCAATGATAACGATAGCGATCCGTGACGTTGCAGCGTCCTGGATAGCGATATCGTTGTGTTTGACACGCAGCAGCGATCTGGATCCTGCTGTGATATCGTTGGTCGGAGCTTAAAGTCCAGAACTTTATTTGGTCGTCAGATCGGCGTGTATTGTTGTGTTTGACAGCAAAAGCAATGCCAGCAATGTTTTACAATGGTAACCAGGGTAAATATCGGGTTACTAAGTGCACGGCCGCGCTTAGTAACCCGATATTTACCCTGGTTACCATTGTAAAAGTAAAAAAAACCACTACATACTACATACTCACCCTCTGATGTCTGTCGCGTCCCCCGGCGTCCGCGCTGCTGCTCAGAGCTTCCTGCACTGAATGTGTCAGTGCCGGCCGTAAAGCAAAGCACAGCGGTGACGTCACCGCTGTGCTTTAGGGCCGGCGCTTACACAGTGCAGGGAAGTGGACGCCGGGGGACGCGACAGGCACCGAAATGTAAGTATGTACTGGTTTTTTTTTTTTTTGCATTTACACTGGTAACCAGGGTAAACATCAGGTTACTAAGCGCGGCCCTGCGCTTGTAACCCGATGTTTACCCTGGTTACCCGGGGACTTCGGCATCGTTGGTCGCTGGAGAGCTGTCTGTGTGACAGCTCTCCAGCGACCACACAACGATGAAACAGCGACGCTGCAGCGATCGGCATCGTTGTCTATATCGCTGCAGCGTCGCTTAATGTGACGGTACCTTTAGACTGCATATCATGATTAGGAAACAAATATGTAAACACACTCTAAAGGTCCAAGGGCTGGATGCTCTAAAGTACCGAAATATCCAAAAAGGATGGGAGATTTTTCTAAATGAAATTCTCACAGCACAATCAGCAACAATCCCAAAAAGAATAAAGAATTGAAAGCATTTAGGGAGACCAGGATTGATGAACAACACAAAACGCAAACACTTGCTAAAATGGAAAAAAATTAATATCAAATGGAAAGAGGGGGGCATAGCTAAAGAAGAATATAATGCTGTCTGCAAAGAATGCAGGGCAAGCTTTAGAATAGCTAAATCCAGTAATGCAGTGAGGCTTGCAAGGGAGGCCAAAAGCAGTAAATGATTTTGGGGGTATGTCAAAAGCAAAAAAAAAAAACTTCAAAGATGCTATAGGATTTTTACAGGATGAAAAGGGTGAAGTGGTCAAAAATGATGTTGAGAAGGCCGAACTCTTAAATTCCTATTTTGCACCTGCATTCTCTAAGAAAGCAATTGTAACATCAACTGATCTTCACTGTGCTATTGAAGGAACAAAAGAATCCAGTCTATGCATAAATCGAGAATTGGTGAGGTAACAGTGATGAGCGCAAGTGCTCGTTTCTACAGTTTGCCAAGGGTGCTTAAGTGAGAGCGACTTATAGAAAGGTATTAAACAGGAGAAATGTAAGATTTTACACCTGGGCAAGAAAAACAAAATGAAAATGAGATCTACAGAATGGGAGGAATAGAACTAAGCAACAGCACGTGTGACTTGAGTCAACAGTGTGATGCAGCGGCAAAAAAGGCAAACAGTTCTTGGATGTTTTAAGAGAAGCAGAGTCTAGATCACGTGAAGTAATTATCCTCCTTGGTCAGAAAAAGAAAAAAAATACACATAAAAAAACTGAAGCAAGTTCAGAGAAGAGCTGCCAGGATGGTGAGGGGATTGCATACTATGTCCTACGAAGAACGGTTAAAGGATCTGGGAATGTTTAGCTTCCAGAAAAAGAAGGCTATGATGATACTTAATAGTTGTCAACAAATATCTGAAGTGATGCCACTTCATGGTGTGTAGAGGGATCCTTATTCTCATCTGTACATGGCAACACAAGAATAAATGGAATGAAACTGAAAGGGAAAAGATACAGATTGGATATTGATCACCCTCACTGTCAAAAAGTTTTTTTCTAACGAGTGGAACAGACTGCCATGAAAGGTGGTGAGCTCTCTGTGAATAGAAGTTTTCAAACCGAGGCTGGAAAGACATCAGAGATGGTTTAGTGAATCCTGCATTGAGCAAGGGGTTGGACACGATGACCCTGGAGGTCCCTTCCAACTCTAACATTCTATGATTCTATTAATCCCCCAATCTTTTGTTTCCTTCTCCATTATCCTGTGCACTGGAAGCCCACACGGGAAGGACTCTCTCCACTGTACCAGTCTGTTACAATGGCATCAATGGTGCTTAAATAATAATAACAATAATAATAACAAAAGACGAAAACAATTATTGACAGCAAAAGCCAGGATGGATTAAAAGTACAATGATTAAAGGAGTGCAAACAGTATAGAAATAAGGTACGGCTCTACCCATTGGGGTTAGTGATGTAATTTATGGTATGTATTTTCATATCAGAGATTCCTGATTTCCAAGGGATTATAAAATTACTTTTGCTTGTCTAATTATATTGTCAGGTAAATAGTTACTGGTGTAAAGTCATGGTGATAAGTTTTGAGACTAACACAAATTTTTGTTTTCACACAGTTTACTACTTCACAATTTTTACATCTTTTGGTTACTGAATTCCAATTTTAAGCATTTCTTAAGTTTTAAACTTTATTGAGAAATGCATCAAGTTTATGCAAAAACTCAATATTTACTGTCTGGAACCTTATTTTTCAAGATTTCTACAATTCACCCTAACATGCTGGACATCAGCTTCTGGGTGAAATCTTGACTAATACCAACCCATTTAATTAGTGTTTGGATTGTTTGTGTTTTTTTTACAAATTCTTTGTTTTTGTTTGAACACACACTTTTTGAGGATTGTCTATATGTTCTTAATGGGACTGAGATTTGAGAACTTTCCTGGTCATGGATCAAAAAATGTCAATGTTTTGTTCACCGAGCCACTTACAGTGAGGGAAATAAGTATTTGATCCTTTGCTGATTTTGTAAGTTTGCCCACTGACAAAGACATGAACAGTCTATAATTTTAAAGGTAGGTTAATTTTAACATTGAGACAGAATATAAAAAATTAAATCCAGAAAATCATATTGTATAAATTATATAAATTTATTTGCATTTTGCAGTGAGAAATAAGTATTTGATCCCCTACCAACCATTTAGAGTTATGGCTCCTACAGACCAGTTAGACGCTCCTAATCACCTCGTTACCTGCATTAAAGAAAGCTGTCTTACATAGTCACCTTTATAAAAGACTATAACCTCTACAACATTGGCAAGTCCAAAGAACTTTATAAAGATGTCAGGGACAAGATCATAGAACTGCACAAAGCTGGAATGGGCTGCAAAACCATAAGGAGACAACTGTTGGTGCAATAGTAAGAAAATGGAAGAAATACAAAATGACTGTCAATCAACATCGATCTAGGGCCCCATGTAAAATCTCACCTCGTGAGGTAGCCTTGATTATGAGGAAAGTGAGAGATCAGCCTAAAACTACACGGAGGAAACTTGTTAATGATCTCAAGGCATTTGGGACCACAGTCACCAAGAAAACCATTGCTAACATTATCTGCTCAAGAAGGAACATGTCCAGGTCCTTCTGAAGTTTGCCAATGAACACCTGATGATTCTGTGATAATTGGGAGAAGGTGCTATGGTCAGATGAAACAAAAATTGAGCTCTTTGGCATTAACTCAACTCGTCGTGTTTGGAGGAAGAGAAATGCTGCCTATGACACAAAGAACACCATCCCCACTGTCAAGCATGGAGGTGAAAACATTATGTTTTGGGGGTGTTTCTCTGCTAAGGGCATAGGACTACGTCACCGTATCAATGGGAGAATGAATGGAGCCATGTACCGTAAAATCCTGAGTGACAACCTCCTTCCCTCCACCAGAACATTAAAAATGGGTCGTGGCTGGGTCTTCCAGCAAGATAATGGCCCAAAACATACAGCCAAGGCAACAAAGGAGTGGCTCAAGAAGAAGCACATGAAGGTCATGGAGTGGCCTAGCCAGTTTCCCAGACCTTAATCCCATAGAAAACTTATGGAGGGAGTTGAAGCTTCGAGTTGCCAAGCGACAGCCTCAAAATCTTAATGATTTAGAGATGATCTGCAAAGAGGAGTGAACCAAAATTCCTCCTGACATGTGCACAAACCTCATCATCAACTACCAAAAAAACTGACTGCTGTACTTGCCAACAAGGGTTTTGCCACCAAGTATTAAGTCTTGATTGCTAGAGGGATTAAATACTTATTTCTCACTGCAAAATGCAAACAAATTTATACAATGTGATTTTCTGGATTTTATTTTTGATATTCTTTCTCTCAATGTTAAAATTTACCTACCCTTAAAATTATAGACTGTCTTTGTCAGTGGGCAAACTTACAAAATCAGCAAGGGATCAAATAGTTACTTCCCCCACTCTATGTCCCAATATTGTAGTTATGTCCCCATCCAGGTCCCAATATTGTAGATACAGCTCTGGCAAAAATTAAGAGACCACTGCAAAATGTTCAGTTTCTCTGATTTTTCTCTTTATAGGTATATTTTTGAGTAAAATGTAATAATAATAATTTAATAATAATTTTTATTTATATAGCGCCAACATATTCCGCAGCACTTTACATTATAGAGAGGACTTGTACAGACAATAGACATTACAGCATAACAATAAACACAGATCAAAACAGATACCAAGAGGAATGAGGGCCCTGCTCGAAAGCTTACAAACTATGAGGAAAAGGGGAGACACGAGAGGTGGATGGTAACAATTGCTTTCGTTGTTCGGACCATGTAAATTGTTCATTTATTCTATAAACTTCTGACAAAATGTCTCCGAATTTCCAAGCAATACATTTTGCATTTTTTTTTTTTTTTTACAAAGAAAAATGGTCAAAATAAAAAACAAAACACAGAGCTTTCATACCTCAAATAATGCAAAGAAAACAAGTTCATAATCATTTAGAAACAACAATACTAATGTTTTAACTTAGGGAGAGTTCAGAAATCAATATTTTGTGGAATAACCATGATTTTTAATCACAGCTTTCATGCGTCTTGGCATGCTTTCCACCAGTCTTTCACACTGCTTCTAGCGCAAAAATTTAAGCAGTTCTTTAATGGCTTGTGACTATCCATCATCCTCTTGATTACATTCCAGAGGTTTTCAATGTGGTTCAGGTTTGGAGATTGGGCTGCCCATGACAGGGTTTTGATGTGGTGGTGTCTTCATTTTTGCCAGAGCTGTATGTCCCCAACCAGGTTTTCATATTGTAGTTATGCCCCATCCAGGTTTTCATATTGTAATTATGCCCCCATCCAGGTTTTCATATTGCATATATGTCCCCATCCAGGTTCTCACATTGTAGTCATGTCTCCATATCCAAGTCCCCATATTGTAGTTATGGTCCTATCCAGGTCCCCTATATTGTAGATATAGCCCCATCCAGGTCCCCATATTGTAGATATGTCCTCATCCAGGTCCCCATATTGTAGCCAGGACCCCATATTGTAGTCAGGTCTCCATATACAGGTCCCAATATTTTAGTCATGTCCCCATATCCAGTTCCCCATATTGTAGTTATGTCCCCATATCCAGTTCCCCATATTGTAGTTATGTCCCCATCCAGTAGTTAAGTCCCTAGGTTTTAGAGGAGGAAAATATAAAAAAAAGTCAAGAAAAAAATGTGGGAAATTCTGTACTAATATCCCCCCTCTTTGTACATGCAGTATATGTCCCCAATCCAGGTATACATGGTCCCCTCATCCCTATCCTGGTATGCATGGCCCCCTCATCCCTATCCTGGTATGCATGGTCCCCTCATTCCCATCTTGGTATGCATGGCCCCCTCATCCCCATCCTGATATGCATGGTGCCCATCCCCATCCTGGTATGCATGGTCCCCTCATCCCCATCCTCATATGCATGGTCCCCTCATCCTCATATGCATGGCCCCCTCATTCCCATCCTCGTATGCATGGCCCCCTCATTCCCATCCTGGTATGCAGGGCCCCCTCATCCCCATCCTGATATGCATGGTGCCCATGCCCATCCTGGTATGCATGGTCCCCTCATACCCATATGCATGGTCCCCTCATCCTCATATGCATGGCCCCCTCATTTTCATCCTCGTATGCATGGCCCCCTCATTCTCATTCTGGTATGCATGGCCCCCTCATTCCCATTCTGGTATGCATGGCTTCCTCATCCTCATGTTGGTATGCATGGTCCACTCATCCCTAACCTGGTATGCATGGCCTCCTTGTCCCTATCCTGGTATGCATGACCTCCACATCCCCATTCTGGTATGCATGGTCCCCTCATCCCCATCCTGGTATGCATTGCCCCCTCGTCCCCATTCTGGTATGCATGGTCCCCTCATCCCCATCCTGGTATGCATGGCCTCCTCATCCCCATCCTGGTATGCATTGCCCCCTCGTCCCCATCCTAGTATGCATTGCCCCCTCGTCCCCATCCTGGTATGCATGGCCCCCTCGTCTCCATCCTGGTATGCATGGCCCCCTTGTCCCCATCCTGGTATGCATGGCCCCCTCGTCTCCATCCTGGCATGCATGGCCTCCTCGTCCCCATCCTTGTAGGCAAGGTCCCCTCGTTCCTATCCTGGTATGCATGGTTCTCTCATCCTCATCCTGGTATGCATGGCACCCATCAGAAAAACATTAAAAAAAAAACAACTATCCTACTAACCTTCCTTGCACTCCCTTGCAGCGTCTTGTTCTGATGCCAGCTGCTGATATATGCTGGTAAGCAGCACATGGCAGTGAAGTCATGTGCTGCCAACAAGTAGAGAATAGCTGCCGGAATACTCACTGCTCCCAACGCCGGGACTATAGAAGTCGAGAGCAGTGAATATTCATTGATATTTAATAGCAGGCACAGTTGCCGGCTTCTTGCTGCCGGGCGATCACGTGTGCCCACTACTTAAGGGAATGAATATTCACTGCTCTCCACTCCTATAGTCTCGGTGAGAAGAGCAGTGAAAATTCATTCTCTTTAGTAGCAGGCACACATGAGCGCCCACCCGCTGCAGGGAGCCGGCAGCAGCGCTTACTGTGCCCGATATTAAAGAGAAATTAAATTTACACAAAAAAACAGAAAAAGTATATGCTGTGCATCCACTCAAATATATTAAACCTAAAAATGTAATGCACAACTGAAGGGTATATAATAATTCATAATTTATTGAGTCATAAAAACAACATGATACATAGTAAACATAGTATAGGGGAAAACAAATACAGGTTGGAGTGAGTATGCGGGATGTTACGGGGTGCAAAAAAATATATCTACAATGCTCATAATACCACACCAATGAGTACACAATCTACTATATAATTGTCTAAGGGTGACTTCTGTCTGTCCTTCTGTCTGTCTGTCACGGATATTCATTGGCCGCGGTCTCTGTCATGGAAATCCAAGTCGCTGATTGGTCGCGGCAAAATGGTAATGACCAATCAGCGACGGGCACAGTCCGGCGCCCGCTCCATACTCCCTACTCCCCTCCAGTCAGTGCTCACACAGGGTTAATGGCAGCGGTAACAGACCGCGTTATGCCGCGGGTAACGCACTCCGTTAACGCTGCTATTAACCCTATGTGTCCCCAACTTTTTACTATTGATGCTGCCTATGCAGCATCAATAGTAAAAAAATGTTAAAAATAATAATAATAAAAAAAAAACCTGCTCTTCTCACCCTCCGTAGTCCGCCGAGCCGCACGCGGCTGCCGCCATCTTCCGTTCCCAGAGATGCATTGCGAAATTACCCAGAAGACTTAGCGGTCTCGCAAGACCACTAAGTCTTCTGGGTAATTTCGCAATGCATCCTGGGAACGGAAGATGGCGGCAGCTGGGCGCGCATCGCCAGAGCTTCGGTGGATCCCGGTGGGTGAGTATATCACTATTTTTTATTTTAATTATTTTTTTTAACAGGGATATGGTGCCCACACTGCTAAATACTGCGCGGGCTGTGTGATATACTGCGGGGGCTGTGCTATATACTACATGGGCAGTGTTATATACTACGTGGGCTGTGTGATATACTGCGTGGGCTGTGCTATATACTACATGGGCAGGGTGATATACTGTGTGGCCTGTGTGATATACTGCGGGGGCTGTGCTATATACTACATGGGCAGTGTTATATACTACGTGGGCTGTGTGATATACTGCGGGGGCTGTGCTATATACTACATTGCCAGTGTTATATACTGTGTGGCCAGTGTTATATACTGCGTGGGCTGTGCTATATACTACGTGCCCTGTGTTGTGTTATATACTGCGTGGCCTGTTATATACTACGTCGCCTGTGTTATATACTGCGTGGCTGCTATATACTGCGTGAGCTGTGTTATATAGTACATGGGCTGTGTTATGTACTGCGTGGCCTGTATTAACGCATCGGGTATTCTAGAATATGTATGTATGTATATAGCAGCCACATAGTATATAGCACAGGCCACGTACTATTTGTCTGCTATATACTACATGCCTCCTATATACTACGTGGCCTGTCCTATATACTACGTGGCTGCTATATACATACATACATATTCTAGAATACCCGATACGTTAGAATCGGGCCACCATCTAGTCCTCAATAACAATAAATAAAACCATGTAGGTATCCAAGTTTAAAAAGTGTGTAAACGTTAAAGGCATATTAAATAATAAATAGTCCCTGTGTTAAGTACCCAAATTAATCTCCCACAGATTAAACTTAAAGTATAGCAACGTGCCAACTACACCAAGATATATACCTATAATAATAAGCTTAAAGAAGCGATATCAAACAAAATGTCATGTGCAAAAAGTGCAAGAAAGGAGATAAAGTGGTATACTAACCAATATGAGAGCCCCGTAGCAGCCCGCACGTGCCCAACGCGCGTTTCGCCTGAGCTTTGACAAGGGACTCCCTGCCTCCTATGACCCTCAGCTCCGCCACTGCCACTCCCCCACATCCCCATCCACAGCCACAGCCACAGCTGGTATATAATTTCAATTGAATGTGCGTCAAAGGACACACATTCAGCTGAAATAAAACGCTGCCATCAGTGGATCCCCTGAACCAGGCAGGGACGCCAAGGGGTCAACAGTGCGTGTAGGCAGCATGAAGGTGCCTCAGGGGCCGCATGCAGCCCTCGTGTTTGAGACCCCTGGTCTAGATACACCTGCACACATTTTGTGAAGGAACTTAACAAGAAACTTGTTCCAAACATCTTGGAGAACTAACTATGAATGTTCTGTGGATGTATGCTTGTGCACAAATCCATCTCTTCACGTTTTAAGGTGGCTGCCATACGTAGTGGATTGAAATATATATACCGTATATATATATACTCACCTCTGTGACATAAACTTGAAGTAATGCTCTAGTACACATAGTATTAAGAGGGGTTAATCGGCCATGTTAGGGTCAAGTCTTATTGTGAGCAGCTGAAGAGTTAGGGCGGGACGGCTGCTCACCATATATCCAACCCTGGGTGTGGTTCACATTGCAAAATGGGACCCGTTTATCTGACACATGGTTTTGTGTATGTAGGTGTGTAGACCTCCTGGCTTGTCTGGCTTTGCAAAAGGACTAAGATGCTGGACACTAAGCCAAGCGAGCGAACCTGCACTATTGTATGGACGGTCTACTTTATGTTTCACTTTGTGCAGACAAGGGCCGTATTTGAGTTTTCCTGTGATGTAGTTTATGAGGACTGAAATAAATCAGCTGGACTTTTAAATAGCAATGGGTCCTGTAATACCTCATATCTCTCCCAAGTGAATAGCATTGTTACATTTGTATGCTAGAAGCACAGGCAGTGTTCCAGGGAACAAGTGCAACTGCAATAGAGGTACTGCATGTCTTGGGTGAAGGCAGCTATAAGCCAGGGAGCAGCATCAGACAGCATCGAGGACCTGATTAAACACCTGGTACAAGCCCAGCAGCAGCAGCTGGCACAAAAGAAGACAAATAAGCAGTTTATGCAGCAGTTTTGCTTACAGACAGGGGGAGTTCCCTCTCTGCTCCGATCGTCTCAATGTGATCGCGTAATGCCGATGGTCTCCATGTTGACTCTGGGCTGAAAAATGTCTGTGGGGTCACCCAGGCATGGTGGCCTGTAATGCCCAGGACCTGACGCAATTCCTATCTGTGTCTGATTGATAGATCTAATGCCCTGCAATATAAATGCATTGGAGAGTATTAGATCAGCGATCAGACCAGGGAAAGTATGAAAAAAAATTGGAAAAAGGTTTTGCAAGTAAATATGCTGTTTTTCTGTAAAAATAAAGGTAAAAGTAAAAAGTACACATATTTGGCATTGGGGATTCTGGAACGGACCATTCTATAAAACTGTCATATTATTTAACCTGTTTGGTGATCACCGTAAAAAAAAATAGTAAAGTGTCAAAAATATAGCTTTTCCGTTATACTGACACACGAAACACAGAATAAAAACATATTAAAAAAAATTATCGCGTACAACAAAAAACATATCAATAAAAACGTCATTTTGTCCCTAAAGAAAACAACAAGCCTTTATGTAAATCCTTAGACAAAAAAAAAATAAAAGTTACATCTATTAGAGTATGGCGATGGAGAAAAAATATTGTTTGTAAAAAATTTATTTAAAACAAAAAAAACCCTTCGGTATATAAATATGTAATAAAAAAGAGAATAGTATACACTGGCGCTGCACTGACGGGACAGTAGAGAGAAGAGGAGAGAAAATTTTTTTTATAAATATGGTATCACTGAGATCATAATGATCTGAAGAATAAAGTTGCCTGATCATTTTTACTATATGGTGAATGGTGTGAAATTAAAAATACAAAAACTATTTATGAATTTCTGGTCTTTGTTCACTCTGCCACCAAAAAAAATCAAAAAGAAAAGCGATCAAAAATGTTATATAGTCCAAAATGGTACGAACTCAACCCACAGAAAAAATGTCCCCCACACAGCTTGTTCAGCAGAAAAATCTCAGAATATGGCAATGCAATAAAATACTTTTTTTTGTAAATCAGTATTTTAGCATGCAAATTATGAAAATACTTTATAACCCTGGTGTTTCTGTAATTGTACTGACACAATGAATATAGTCTTCATATCACGTTTACTGTACGGTGACCAGCTTAAAATGGCATAAAAAATTATAAAAGCAATTCCTGAATTGCTTTTAATTTGTTCATTCGTTTTTTTAAAAACTGGAATAAAAAGCAAATGAAAATTGTTAAGTAACCCTAAATGGCACCAATAAAAACTTCATCTCATTCCTCAAACAAACAAGCTCCTACTCAGATTTGTCATCGGAAAAATAGAGGTTGTCCATGTTCCTAGTAGTTCAGAGGCGTTGGAAAAAGCGACATTGCTCCCAAAAAAACAATCTAGTAAAATCCAAGCTTAGAAAGCCAAATGGGAGAACATACTTAACATGGTCCTCCAGATCTAATCACTGATGATCTATCCACTAGATAGGTCTTCAGTATGAGATTGGTGGAGGTCCTACACTAGCACACCCACTTATCAGCTGAAAACTGCTCTGGCAGTGGCTGGACTTAAGTGATGCATGGGCGGAACACAGCAGCCCTGCACATTCCTCAGTAGACAAGTACTGTGCTTCATCTCCCATTGAAGTCAATGTACTGCAATATTCAGGAAGCAGCCACCAAGCAATGCATGGGGTTGTTGCATATAACTCATACATCACTGTGTCCATGCAGTTTTCCAGAATTATAATACAATGCCACCGTGGTGGATAATTCACCAGATACAGGCTAAAAGTGTGTTCTTTCAGCCTCCATCTGCCAGCATGCACTTATGTAACTGAATAGGTATGTATAGCAGATTGCACATTCCTATGCAGGGGGACACTGCAAAGAGGTGTATACCATGCAATATAAATCTCTTTACAGTGGGTCCCTATGGTAGATTGATGCTTCGAGATCCATCCCAAGCATATGCATTCAACAGTGTCCACAAGTGCAGTTTGGACCTAGCCTTAGTGCTCGCCCACACTTACGTATGCTCTCTCATGATATTAGGCCGAGCGTTATCAGATAAAGCATCGGATAACACTCAGCCTTGTTATACGCAGTGTGAGCAAGCCATTAGTTCAGGCCGTTGCTGGAGTAGTTTCAGCTGGTTGTGAGAATGTCAGACCCCCATCAATTTTATATTGAGTCTTTAATTGTTAGGTCCTGGACAACCTTTTTTATCAATCTATGGGGCATGTTTCCAGAAGCTCAAGCCAGGCACTATGTACAAGGCACTAAAATGGCACATTTGCAATTTTCACTCTACAACATCCATTGTGCACTAGTTTCTGGAAAACATCAGTGAGGATTTCTGCTGATTGAAAGCTTCGGGGCTCTGCAAATGGGGCCCACAAACTACTCCAGGAAACTGCTCCCTAAAAGCCAAATGGAGATCTCTCTCTTCAGGCTGCGTGTCCACGATCAGGATGGCCGGCGGTATCGAAGCCGCTCGGCGCTAAGCCCCGTCCCCTTTCTGGGACGCGATGATGCCGGATGTGTACAGTACACATCCGGGATCATCGCACCCCTCGCCATAGGGCACTGTGATATTACCTGTGGCGACGCAGCGTCGCCGCAGGTAGCACGGACATGCTGCGATCTGAAAAGACGTGCAGCATGTCCGGAGTCGCAGGCCCGCCGCGTGCGGGTTTCCACGCATAGTGGACACGGGATTTCAAAAAATCCCCTCCACTATGCTGGAACATCTGGACGCTGCGTGTTTGACGCTGCAGCGTCAAACAAGCAGCGTTTACTTACCGTGGACACACGGCCTTAGAGCCCTGCCATACACCCAAACAGAAGTGTATAACCACATATAAGGTATTGCTGCATGCGGAATAAATTACATTATAAATGTTTTGGTCTATGTCTTCCTATTAGCCTTTGTGAAAATTAAAACATTTGGGGCTAAAGCAACATTTTCATGTAAAAAAATTAATTGCTCCAATCACCTTCCACGACCGCAACATCGGAAGATGTCTCCCCGCCCTAATGGGGGACAGGAAACACAGAAGAGGTTAAATACCCCTCCCTTTCCTACAACCTCCAGTGTTTTTCCTGTCCCCTATGGGGCATGAAGAGTTTCCTGATGGTGCTGCCGTGGCCGGCGATCTGGAGCACCCCACATTACCTTTTCAATGCCAGGAAGCCGAGGTCGGGGGCTCCGCTCTCCTCCTCTGGTGGCTGCTCTCGTCTCCCTGATTCTCATGTGATTTGGGAACCTTTCTCCCGCCCCTCCTCGGGGGGTAAAGCTGGGCGGTGATGTGCGGCCGGGGTCCTCTCGTAGCTCCCGGGAATCCTCCTACCCTCATGCCGGCTGATTTCGGAGACAGCGCGCACCGGAAGGGACGTCGGCCTGAACTTCTGGTTTACTTCCTGGTGCATTCCACGCTGGAACACACACGCTCCCGGCTGGTACCGGGTGACTACGGGCATGATTGGGGCGTTCCCTTCGGGGCCCCCGTCAACCTGGGGGAGAGGCCAATACAAGAAAAACAGCCACACTCTCTTACGATATATCTTGCAAAAAAGTGATGTGTTTATTCACATGTGTTGAAACAAATATATATATATATATATATATATATATATATATACACACACAGCAGGAATCATAAACGGAGTAGTAACGTTTTGACCCTTCCTCGGGTCTTTCTCAAACTGCGTTTTTTAGCTAATGGGTAGAAAATGGAAGTGTGGTCCCTTTAAGGGCTCCTCTTGTTGCACACACCCCTACAGAAGCAGGACATCCTGATATCGCAACAAGAGGAGCCCTTAAAGGGACCACACTTCCATTTTCCACCCATTAGCTAAAAAACGCAGTTTGAGAAAGACCCGAGGCAGGGTCGAAACGTTACTACTCCGTTTATGTTTCCTGCTGTGTGTGTGTGTTTGTGTATATATTTGTTTCAGCACATGTGAATAAACATCACTTTTTTGCAAGATATATCGTAAGAGAGTGCGGCTGTTTTTCTTGTATTGGACTATTTTTGGGTTTTCCCAAGTACAGCCAGCACCAACCAAAAAGCTGAGTGCGCTCCTTTTTCCTAAATAAACCTGGGGGAGAGGAGCACAAGATTCAACAATGAGACCTTGATTACATAAATCCTGGATGGGGGATGTCTCCAGGTAAGGCCTATCATCTGTGTCTCTGTGACTGGTGACGGACTGACCAAATGGATGGCGACAAACCCTCCCTGCCTGCTTCTGCAGAGCCCAGCATTCACCTTTCTACTGAGAGTAGTGGATGAAGGTCCCTTGTTGTCCAGTTTATAGTCCATGGGTGACTTAAGGTACCTTCACACGAAACGACATCGCTAGCGATCCGTGACGTTGCAGCGTCCTCGCTAGCGATATCGTTTCGTTTGACACGCAGCAGCGATCAGGATCCTGCTGTGATGTCGCTGGTCGCTGAATAAAGTCCAGAACTTTATTTGGTCGTCCGATCGCTGTGTATCGTTGTGTTTGAAAGCAAAAGCAACGATACCAGCAATGTTTTACACTGGTAACCAGGGTAAACATCGGGTTACCAAGCGCAGGGCCGCGCTTAGTAACCCGATGTTTACCCTGGTTACCAGCGTAAAAGTAAAAAAAACAAACAGTACATGCTCACCTGCGCGTCCCCCAGCGTCTGCTTCCTGACACTTACTGAGCGCCGGCCCTAAAGTGAAAGTGAAAGCACAGCGGTGACGTCACCGCTCTGCTGTTAGGGCCGGAGCTCAGTCAGTGTCAGGAAGCAGACGCTGGGGGACGCGCAGGTGAGCATGTACTGTTTGTTTTTTTTACTTTTACGCTGGTAACCAGGGTAAACATCGGGTTACTAAGCGCGGCCCTGCGCTTAGCAACCCGATGTTTACCCTGGTTACCCGGGGGCCTCGGCATCGTTGGTCACTGGAGAGCGGTCTGTGTGACAGCTCTCCAGCGATCAAACAGCGACGCTGCAGCGATCGGCATCGTTGTCGCTATTGCTGCAGCGTCGCTTCGTGTGAAGGTACCTTAAGTATACCTTTCTCTCTCTTTTAGGGAGACAAGGTCCCTGCCCCTAAAAATGATAAGGTGCCCGGTCGCAGGTGTAGTGTATGTGCTTCCAGGCTTCCCTCCTCATGCAAAAAGCTTTGCCTGCTCTGCACGGGTGATGTATTGCATGCCGAACAGCCCTCCCTACTGGACAGCATTAAAACTCAAACAGGAGGTTCAATCCTCTATGGCAGCCCTTTTCCAAGCCCCAATACCGCAACCCCCTCTTCCAAAGAAAAGGAGGATGGCACCTGCGGAATCTGATTCAGACTCGGGTGAATTCCGTACCTCTGGTGCGGAGGATATTTTAGAGAATGAGGGTTCCACTTCCACCCCCATGTCTGATAATAAAAAATATTATTTCTCTTCCGAGGATATGGAAGAATTGATAATCATGGTGAGGGGGACCATGGGGGTTGAGGAGGAGGAAGTGAGATACTCTGTGCAGGATGAGTTGTTTGGGGGCTGAAACCAAAGAAAGGGTTTCCCATACACGAGAATATTCAAAACCTTATCTTTCATGAATGGCACCTTCCTGAGAAGGGTCTTAGCGTCCCTTCTGAGTTAAAAAAAAATCGCTTCCCCCTAGATGGAGATTGCTCTTTATGGGATACCCCCAAAGTAGATGTGCAGGTGTCCAGAGTGGCCAAAAAGACGGCTCTTCCTTTCGAAGACTCGTCCCAGCTCAAAGATCCCATGGATCGTAAAATCGAGAGCTTGCTAAGAAAGTCCTGGAACACCTCCACCAATCTACTTAAAATAAACATGGCCTCAACATGCGTCGCCAGGTCTCTATTCCACTGGTTGCGTACGTTAGAAGACCAACTTACGCAGGGGACTTCTAGGGAGGACATACTTGACTCTCTTCCCCCTCCTTCCGAAAGCTATGGGTTTTCTTGCTGATGCTTCGGCTCAGTCCGTCTGGGTAGCAGCAAGATCTGCAGTCCTCTCCAATTCAGCTAGGAGAGCACTGTGGCTAAAGTCATGGGGTGGTGACCTCACCTCCAAGACTAAGCTATGCGCCATCCCCTTTCAGGGGCATTATGTCTTCGGTCCAGCTCTCAACAAAATCCTACAAAAAGCTACGGATAAGAAGTCACTTCCCGAGCAGAAAAACCCTAGGAAATGCTTTTTTCATCCCCCCATGATCAGTCTTCCCAGAGGGAATTCAAGGGGAAAGGCAAGACGGGCCATTGGAGTTATCCAAAGGGTGGTAATGGCAAAAACATTCCTGTCCCCACCACCAGCAGACCACTGACAAACAATGACTGCCCTCCGGTCGGGGGTCGACTCTTGGGGTTCCTCACCCGGTGGCAATCCATCTCCACAAACCATTGGGTTCTCCGTACCATACAGGATGGACTGAAACTAGAATTTGAGTCTTCCCCCTCAATGCCTGAGAGTTACTTCTCTACAGTCTCCATACCTTCAGAAGTCCTTGCTATTACGTCTCCAAGGTCTACTTCAATTAGAGGTAATCTCTCGTGTACCACGACAGGAGGTGGGCAAAGGCCAATATTCTCACCTGCTCTTGATAAAGAAACCCTCAGGGAAATACAGGGTTATCATAAATCTGAAGCCCCTGAAGTAATCAGGTACAGACGTTTCAAGATGGAGTTGACCAAATCAGCAATCCCGCTTATTGGACAGAATTGGGTAATGGCTACAATAGAGCTAAAGGATGCCTATTATCATGTGCCTGTGCATCCAGACCACATGAAATTCCTCAGATTTGCAGTCTCCCAAGGTCACTAGGTCAACCATTACCAGTTCAATGTACTACCGTTCGGGATTTCATCAGCACCACGGGTATTTACCAAGATTATGGTAGAAGCGGTAATCTTCATCCGACGTCATTGGGTTTGCTTCATCCCATACCTAGACGATTTTCTCATTATCGCTCCGTCCATCCATCTTCTGAATCTAGATGTGGCGAGAACCCTGGAAATCTTGGAATCCCTGGGCTGGATCCCGAATTTGGAGAAATCGGATCTTCACCCTTCCTCAAGGAAGAAATTCTTGGGAATTTTGTTGGATTCAGAGAAAAGAACATCATTCTTGCCCAAGGATCGTCAGCTCGATCTGGTTCAGAGGATCTCCTGGTTCAGAAACCAGAGGGCTCCTACCCTGAGGGACTCAATGTCTATCTTGGGATCACGGACGTCGTGCATCCAGGCAGTCTCCTGTGCTCAAACCCATAAACGAGTCCTTCAGTCCCATGTCCTGTTGTCCATAAGAAAACATAAAAAAGGGCGGAAAAAAAAAAAGAGTTTCCCTTCCCAGTCATGTGAAGGCTTCTCTTTCATGGTGGCTAGACTACCGAAACCGTTGGCGGGGAGTCAGCTGGGACCAACTTCCCCTGAAGATACTCACTTCGGATGCCAGTGGGAGAGGTTGGGGTGCAGTGGTGGAGAGGTCTCGCTTCCAAGGGTTGTGGACCCTAGACATCAGATCCAGCTCATCAAATCTGAGGGAACTGAAGGCAGTGGAGGAAGCATTGAAAGCCGCATCCACTCTCATCGAATGTCACCACATACGTGTCTATTCCGACAACATGACCACAGTGACCTACCTCCGGCACCAGGGAGGCACGAAATAGGCCAGTTTGAAGTCAATCGCTGCAAAGATTTTTTTCCTGGGTGGAAAGACATCTGTTGTCCATCACAACAGTACACCTAAAGGGATCCGACAACATCCTGGTGGATTTCTTCAGCAGGAAAGACATCCATCCAGGAGAATAGTGCCTGGGCAAAGCGGTCTTTTTGTCCCTGGTATCAAGGTGGGGGAGTCCACATGTAGACCTGTTTGCCAAGAAATCTGCAGAAAATTCGGTCGGACCGGGTCACAACGATTTTAATCGCTCCCATGTGGCCGGGATGAAGCTGGTACGGCGCTATGATAGACATGGCTCAGGAGGATCCACTACTTCTACCCCAGTAGGTCGACCTCCTTCACCAGGGCCCTCTGCTACACCCAAACCTGCGCAGATTGAATCTGCGTCCTGGCTACTGAAGCCGGGATCCTAAAAGCTTAAGGGCTCTCAGAGGAGGTAATACAGAGGTCTCAAACTGCATTCCTCAAGGGCTGGAAACAGGTCATGTTTTCAGGATTTCCTTGTACTGCACAGGTGATAATTTAATCACCTACACACATAATGATTACAGCACCTTGTGCAATGCTAAGGAAATCTTGAAAACACGTATGGTTTGCGGC
This sequence comes from Ranitomeya variabilis, assembly GCF_051348905.1. Classification (NCBI taxonomy): domain Eukaryota; kingdom Metazoa; phylum Chordata; class Amphibia; order Anura; family Dendrobatidae; genus Ranitomeya; species Ranitomeya variabilis. The sequence continues at coordinate 733,946,699 of NC_135233.1, forward strand.
CCTCGAGGAATGCAGTTTGAGACCCCTGAGGTAATACATACTCTCCAGAAGAGTAGGAAGCCGGTGACCAATGCCATTTATGGCAAGGTTTGGAAAAAAAAATAATCCTGATGTTTCCCATGTAATCCTGATCCCTTCCATCCTAACATCGCACAAATTCTAGATTTTCTTCAAGAGGGGTTGGATTTAGGGCTTTCACCTAATACACTGAAAGTGAAGGTGCCAGCTCTTAGTTCTTTTTTTATCAGGACTTAGCTGGCCATCGCTGGGTTAAACGCTTTATGACCTCTGCAGCTAGGATTCGTCCTAGACTTAGTTTTGTTCTTTATGGTTTATTCTCTAAGCATTTGCCCACTTAATACTGGATGTTTTTTTACTGCTCTTCGGGCAGTACAGGGGTTCTACAAATGTTCCATGGTGCCCACAAACCATATGAGCAAAGTCTGCTTCCCAAAATGTCACTCCTTTCTTTTGGAGTTCTAAAGTGTCCAAACAATGGTATTCCCTAACATATGGAGCATCTGTGTACTTGAAATTGCACAACAAATTCGGTGATCCATTTTCTCTTGTGAAAATGAAACATTTGGGGCTAAAGCAACATTTTTGGAGAAAAAAATAATTTTACATTTTCACCATACACTGTTAATTTTGTGAAGCACCCGTGGGTTTAAGATGCTCACCAAACACATAGATGAATTCTTTGAGGGGTGCAGTTTCCAAAATCGGGTCACTAGTGGCTCCTCAAATGCGATATGGTGTCCACAGTCTATTCTGGACAATCCGCACTCCAAAAGTAAAATGGTGCTTCTTCCCTTCCAAGCCCTGCCATGCGCCCAAACACTAGTTTTCCATCAAATGTGGGGTAACGGTGTACTTAGGAGATATTGCACAACAAATTGTGACTTCATTTTCTCCTGTTACTCTTGTGAAAATCAAACATTTGGGACTAAAGCAACATTTTTGTGGGAAAAGTGTTTTTTTTTTTTCATTTTCAAGGATCACAATTATAAAATTCTGTGAAGCACCTGTGGTTTTAAGGTGCACACCATACCTCTAGATAAGTTCCTTTAGATGTGAAGTTTCCAAAATGGTGTAACTTGTGAGGAGTTTTTACTGTTTAAGCACATCAGGGGCTCTGGAGACGCAACATGACATCCGCTCTTTAATCCAGCAAATTTTGTGCTCCAAAAGTCAAATAGTGCTCCTTCCATGCCATGTGCCCAAACAGTAATTTTCCACCACACATGGGGTAACTGTATACTCAGGTAAAATTGTGAAACAAATTTTGGTGTCCATTTTCTTCTGTTTCCCTTGTGAAAATAAAACATTTGGGGCTAAAACAACATTTTTGTGTGTAAAAATTAAGTTTAATTTTTGCCTTACACATTTCTTTAATTCATGTGAAGCACCTAAAGGGTTAATACAATTCTAAAAGCAATAAAAAAGGATTTTGGGGGTTGGTCAAAAGTAAAAGAAAAGTCAAAGATTCTATAGGTGAAGTGCTCAAAAATGATGTTGAGAAGGCCAAACTTTTAAAATCCTATTTTGCATCTGTGTTTTCTAAGAAAGCAAATATAACATCAACTGATCTTCACTGTGCTATCGAAGGAATTCAAGAATCCACACTATTGATAAACAGATGGTGAGAGAACACTTGCCTAATTTAAATACATTTAAATCTCTTGGTCCAGATGAATTTCATCCTAAGGTACTGAAAGAGATAGCAGAGGAAACTGCAGAACCGCTAGCCAGAATTTTTGAAAATTCCTGGAGAACAGACATCCCAGAAGATTGGAGAAGGGCGAATGTTGTTCTAATCTTCAAAAAAGGAAAGAAGATGGAGCCAGGAAATTATGGGCCAGTGAGCCTTACTTCTATACCAGGAAAGATCTTTGAACAAATTATTAAACAGCATGTATGTAAGTACTTGGATAAAAATACAGTAATTAATCAGATCCAGCATGAGTTTGCAGATAAACAAGTCATGCCATCATTCTATGATGGAATAACTGACTGGGTGGATCAAGTAAATGTGGTAGATATAGTTTATCTTGACTTGAGCAAACCATTTAATAAATTATCTCATGCTATCTTTATTGAAAAAATGACCAAGTATGGGACTGCTAAGGCTACGGTTAGGTGGATTCATAACTGGCTCAGTGATCGTACTCAAAAAGTGGTAATAAGTGGTTGCATATCCAATTGTAAGAGTGTTTCAAGCGGGGTATCACAAGGCTCTGTCTTGGCCCCTGTGTTGTTCAACATTTTTTATAAATTTTCTAGATAAGGGAACTGAAGGTAAATTAATCAAATTTGCAGACGATGCAAAAGTAGGAAGGATAACGAACACTAGAGAAGACGACACAAAATGATTCAGAATGATCTAGATAAGCTTGAACAATGGGAAGCAATTAATAGAATGGTGTTTAACAGGGTAAATGCAAGATTCTACATCTGGGCAAGAAAAATGAAAAATACATCTACAGAATGGGACTAATAGAACAGCACATGTGAAAAAGATTTGTTTTATACTAGTAGATAACAGACTGCTCATGAGTCAACAGTCTGATGCAGCAGCAAATAGTGCAAACAGTTCTGGGATGTATTAAGAGAAGCATCGAGTCTAGATCACATGAAGTAATTATCCCCCTTTACTCCTCCTTGGTCAGACCTCATCTGGATTAGTGTGTCCAGTTCTGGGCACCACATTTTAAAAAAATACATTGAAAACTGGAGCAAGTTCAGAGAAGAGCGACCGTTATTGTGAGCGGACTGTAAATTATGTCCTACAAGGAACAGGTAAAGGATCTGGGGATGTTTAGCTTGCAAAAAAGAAGACTAAGAGGAGACTTAATAGCTGCCTACAGATATCTGAAGGCATGTCACAGTGTAGAGCAGGGTTTCTCAACTCCAGTCCTCAAGACTCACCAACAGGTCAAGTTTTCAGGATATCCTTAGAACTGCACAGGTAATTTCAACACCTGCTCAAGCATTAATTCCATCATCTATGCAATACTAAGGAAATCATGAAAACATGACCTGTTGGTGGGCCCTGGGGACTGGAGTTGAGAAACACTGATGTAGAGGGATCATCCTTATTCTCATTTGCACATGGAAACACGAGAAGCAATGGAATGAAACTGAAAGGGAGAAGATACAGATTAGATATTAGAAAAAACTTTTTAACAGTGAGGGTGATCAATGAGTGGAACAGGCTGCTACGAGAGGTGGTGAGTTCTCATTAAATGGAAGTCTTCAAATAGAGGCTGGACAGACATCTGTCTGAGACTGTTTAGTGCACCCTGCATTAAGCAGGGGGTTGGACACAATGATCCTGGAGGTCTCTTTCAATTCTATCATTCTATGATTCTTGAATGTGGTTTTTAGCACTTTGAGCAGTGCAGTTTTTAAAATAATGTTGCTTTTGGGTATTTTCTGTCACATAGGCACCTTAACCACTTACTGACCTCGGACGGGATAGTACGTCCGAGGTCAGCTCCCCTGCGTTGATGCAGGGCTCCGCGGTGAGCTGGCATCAAAGCCGGGACATGTCAGCTGTTTTGAACAGCTGACATGTGCCCGCAATAGCAGCGGGTGAAATCGCGATTCACCCACCGCTATTAACTAGTTAAATGCCGCTGTCAAACGCAGACAGCGGCATTTAACTATCGCATCCGGCCGAGCGGCCGGAAATGACGTCATCGCCGACCCCCGTCACATGATCGGAGGTCGGCGATGCTTTAGAATGGTAACCATAGAGGTCCTTGAGACCTCTATGGTTACTGATCTCCGGCAGCTGTGAGCGCCACCCTGTGGTCGGTGCTCACAGCACACCTGATTTTCTGCTGCATAGCAGCGATCTGAAGATCGCTGCTATGTAGCAGAGCCGATCGCGTTGTGCCAGCTTCTAGCCTCCCATGGAGGCTATTGAAGCATGGCAAAAGTAAAAAAAAAAAGTTAAATGTGAAAAAAATAAAAAAAATATAAAAGTTTAAATCACCCCCCTTTCGCCCCAATCAAAATAAATCAATAAAGAAAAAATCAAACCTACACATATTTGGTATCGCCGCGTTCAGAATCGCCCGATCTATCAATAAAAAAAAAGCATTAACCTGATCGCTAAATGGCGTAACGAGAAAAAAATTCGAAATGCCAGAATTACGTTTTTTTGGTCGCCGCGACATTGCATTAAAATGCAATAACGGGCGATCAAAAGAACGTATCTGCACCAAAATGGTATCATTAAAAACGCCAGCTCGGCACGCAAAAAATAAGCCCTCACCTGAACCCAGATCACGAAAAATGGAGACGCTACAAGTATCGGAAAATGGCACATTTTTTTTTTTTTTTTGCAAAGTTTGGAATTTTTTTTCACCACTTAGGTGAAAAATAACCTAGACATGTTAGGTGTCTATGAACTCGTAATGACCTGGAGAATCATAATGGCAGGTCAGTTTTAGCATTTAGTGAACCTAGCAAAAAAGCCAAACAAAAAACAAGTGTGGGACTGCACTTCTTTGCAATTTCACCGCACTTGGAATTTTTTTCCCGTTTTCTAGTACATGACATGGTAAAACCAATGATGTCGTTCAAAAGTACAACTCGTCACGCAAAAAATAAGCCTTCACATGGCCAAATTGATGGAAAAATAAAAAAGTTATGGCTCTGGGAAGGAGGGGAGTGAAAAACGAACACGGGAAAACGGAAAATCCCAAGGTCATGAAGGGGTTAAAGTCATTTCAAATGTGAAGTAGTCCTTAAAAGAAATTGATTTTGTAAATTCTGTTGGAAAAATGAAAAATTGCTGATAAACATTTAACCCTTCTGACTTCCTAACAAAAGAAAATTATGTTTCAAAAATGATGTTGATGTAAAGTAGACATGTGGTAAATGTTATTTATTAACTATTTTGTGAGGTATAACTTTTTGGTTTAAGGGCATAAATATTAAAAGTTTTCAGAAATGAACAAATCATATTGACCTAAATTTACCAGTAACATGAAGTACAGTGAGTCATAAAAACAATCTCAAAATCACTGGAAGATGTTGACGTGTTCCAGAGTTATTATCACATAAAATGACACTGGTCAGAATTGAAAAATTTGGCCTGGTCAAGAAGGTGAAAACATGCTTCGGAGTGAAGGGGTTAAAGCATTCTTTTAGTGTGCAGCATTTTCTCCGCAACTGCCTAAAACTTTTGCACAGTACTGTATGTGCCAATGCTGCTATTCTATCCCCTTCTCTTTAATACTTACTTACATAGGCCCACTAACCTAGATTGAGGTTGAGAGCTAAGAGCCATCTATTCCCTGATAACACAAAGGATCTGAAACCCAAAACAGACTGTAGAGTATTTCCAAAATAAAAGTTGTTTTTAGAGCTACCCATTACACAAAGATAAATGCAAACCCCAATGCTAAACAGACCAGCTTAACTACACTTGCTAATAGATATCCCCATTTGTCGGAACTATACATCCTTAGATTACCTGAGAACAAAAATTACTAGATAGCATAAAATATTATACTCTACCCAAATACAATCATAACCTAGAAACTGTAAAGGGGTTTCTCCAAGAATATAATAAAGTGGCCCCGTAATTCAAACAACAGCTTGTCCTAGTCATGTGTCAGGACAGGCTGCAGTCTGAAGAAACACAGCTCCCAAGACATGTGTCTCAATTGACAGAAGAATTGTAACATACCGTAGTTATTAAGGTTGAAGGAAGACTTTAAGTCCATCTAGTTCAACCCATAGCCTAACCTAACATGCCCTAACATGTTGATCCAGAGGAAGGCAAAAAAAAACCATGTGGCAAAGAGTAAGCTCAACTGTATCGCAAGCACAAACTGGTGAGCTGCAGGAGAAGGGCTGGTAAAAGAACTACCGTAAATCTCCTTGCTGACTGAGGACTTCAAACTAAGGTAGTAGAAAAATTCCCTCAGCCAGAGAAGATTTATTTCTACTCCTGTTAAAGCAGCTCACCGGTGTGGATATATCACAAGATACAGCTTCTCTATGAGTGGAGACAAGTCTCACTGTGTTTCTTCAGACTGCATCCCATCTGCAAAAGTGACCCTATGGACTGCTATTTCTTTACATACATGGAAAAAATCCCCGCTAAACATTATAGTGAGAGAAAAAACACAAAGTCTTCAAGCTTTTGTATACCTTACAAATACTTCAGCTTTATTTTCATCTAAATTACAAATGTAGAATTAGCTAGCTTTCAGCATTCAGACCTCTTGGCACCTGAAAGTAGAATTGGATACCCTCTGGTCATATCAGCTTTCAGGGAATAGCACAAAATCCCTGGATCCCACCAGATCTTTACAAATCACTCAAACGCTTTATTCACACATCAGTATTTTGATCAGTATTTCATCAGTATTTGTAGGCCAAAAACCAGAAGTGTCTCCAAAACAGAACAATAAAGCTATGTGCACAAGTTCCGGATTTTTTCGGCGGTTTTCCGCTGTAAAAACGCTTAGAAAACACTTACATTAAGCATCCCATCAATTTTAATGAATTCTGCAATTTTTGTGCCCATGTTGCATTTTTTTTGCGAAAAAACGCATAGCGGAAAAAAACGCAGCATGCTCAATAATTTGGTGGATTTTTTGCGAATTTGCAGCTATATTATTGCATTGGGAACCTCTGGAAAAATCTGCAAAAAAAAGCACAAAAAATGCGAATAAAAAAACACAAAAAAAACGTGAGCGGATTTCCTGCGAAAGTAGTCCGGATTTGCTCAGGAAAATTCTGCAAACTTTCCTGAACATGTGCACATAGCCTTACAGTTTATCTCTGTAAGTTACACTCCTGGTTTTGGCATGCAAAATACTCATAAAAAAATACTGACGTGTGAATGACACTTTATGGAAAACCCAATCTTTCACTGTTAGTACCACATTAGCGTATGCACAGTCTATGGGCCAAATTACATTTCTTTACATGATACCTGCAGTATTTTCTATACTAGAAAAACAAACCGGCGTGTCAGTGTGACTTCTGTGATCTAGATGTTTCTGAGCTCCTGTTATGAAATATCTTAGACTCCCCTCTGCTTGATATTTGGAAAAGACATTAAAAACATCTCACAGAATGGGACAAAACTACGTCCCAGGGAACACACGAGATCCTCTAATCCATTCTGTGTGGCCCCCAACCACCTGGTCAACATATGACATGTAGTTTTGATATGCTATGCATATCTCAGATGGTAATTCCCCTTTAACCCCTTTACCCCCAAGGGTGGTTTGCATGCTAATGACCAGGCCAATTTTTAGAATTCTGACCACTGTCCCTTTATGAAGTAATAACTCTGGAACGCTTCCATGGATCCTGGTGATTCTGACAATGTTTTCCCGTGACATATTGTACTTCATGATAGTGGTAAAATGTATTTGATATGACTTGCGCTTATTTGTGAAAAAATACAAAACGGAAATTTGGTGAAAATTTAGAAAATTTCGCAATTTTCCAACTTTGAATTTTCATGCCTTTAACCCCTTCCCGACCTGTGACACAGCGTATGCGTCATGAAAGTCCTGCGTTCCTGCAGATCAGGTGAAAGGGTTAACTCAAATTTCACATGACCTGCAGGGACAGGGGGAGTGGTACTTCCGCCCAGGGGGTGGCTTTGCCCCCACGTGGCTACAATTGCTCTGATTGTCTGTTTCACTTTCAACAGCCAATCAGAGCAATTTGTAATATTTTACAATCCAGCCATGGCCGATGCTGCAATATCATCGGCCACGGCTGGAGTCCCCGATCAGCCCCCACCACCGACTGACAGCGGCGATCTGCCGCCGCTGCCAGTATATCCTCCCCTCCTCTCCCCTCCGCCCCCCCCCCCCGTTATCCCCTCCGCCCCCCCCCCATCTGATCCCACCCCCCATACTTACCGAGTCCCGGTGTCCCTCCATCTTCTCCTATAGGTGCCGCCATCTTCCAAAATGGCATGCGCAGTGCGCCCGCCGAATCTGCCGACTGGCAGATTCATTCCAGGTACATTTTGATCACTGTGATAGAACCCATCACAGTGATCAAAATAAGATAAAAAAGTAAATAACCCCCCCCCCTTTATCACCCCCATAGGTAGGGAACAAAATAAAATAAAAAAATATTTTTATTTTTCCACTAGGGTTAGGGTTGCAATTAGGGTTAGGGTTAAACTTAGGGTTAGAATTAGGCTTAGAATTAGGGTTAGAATTAGGGTTGGAATTAGGGTTAGAGTTGGAATTAAGCTATGTGCACACGGTGCAGATTTGGCTGCGGATCCACAGCGGATTGGCTGCTGCGGATTCGTAACAGTTTTCCATCATGTTTACAGTAACATGTAAAGCTATAGAAAACCAAATCTGCTGTGCCCATGGTACAGAAAATACCGCTCGGTATTTTCCACAGCATGTCAATTCTTTGTGTGGATTCCGCAGCGTTTAACACCTGTTCCTGTATAGGAATCCGCAGGTGAAATCCGCACAAAAACCACTGGAAATCCGGGATAAATCCGCAGGTAAAATGCAGTGCGTTTTACCTGTGGATTATTCAAAAACGGTGCGGAGAAATCCGCACACAAATCCGCAACGTGGGCACATAGCCTTAGGGTTAAGGTTGGAATTAGAGTTAGGTTTGGAATTAACGTTAGGGGTGTGTTGGGGTTAGGGATAGGCTTCTGGTTAGGGTTGGGATTAGGGTTAGGGGTGTGTTGGGGTTAGGCTTGTGGTTAGGGGTGTGTTGGGGTTAGGGTTGTGATTAAGGTCATGGTTAGAGTTGGGATTAGGGTTAGGGGTGTGTTGGGGTTAGTGATGGAGATAGAATTGAGGGATTTCCACTGTTTAGGCACATCAGGGGCTCTCCAAACGCGACATGGTGCCACCATTGATTCCAGCTAATCTTGCGTTCAAAAAGTCAAATGGTGCTCCCTCCCTTCCGAGCCCCGACGGGTGCCCAAACAGTGGTTTACCCCCACATATGGGGTACCAGCATACTAAGGACAAACTGGACAACAACTTTTGGGGACCAATTTCTCCTGTTACCCTTGTGAAAATAAAAAATTGCGGGCTAAAAAATCATTTTTGAGGAAAGAAAAATGATTTTTTTTATTTTCACGGCTGTGCGTTATAAACTTCTGTGAAGCACTTCGTTTCCAAAATGGGGTCACTTGAAGGGGAGCTCCAATGTTAAGGCACACAGGGGCTCTCCAAACGCGACATGGTGTCCGCTAACAATTGGAGCTAATTTTCCATTCAAAAAGTCAAATGGCGCTCCTTCCCTTCCGAGCTCTGCCGTGTGCCCAAACAGTGGTTTACCCCCATATAAGAGGTATCGGTGTACTCAGGGAGACATTGCACAATAAATTTTAGGATCCACTTTATCCTGTTGCCCATGTGAAAATGAAAAAATTCAGGCTAAAAACTTTGTGAAAAAAAAGTACTTTTTCATTTTTACGGATCAATTTGTGATGCACCTGGGGGTTTAAAGTGCTCACTATGACTCTAAATAAGTTCCTTGGGGGGTCTAGTTTCCAAAATGGGGTCAATTGTGGGGAAGATCCAATCTTTAGGCACACAGGGGCTCTCCAAACATGACATGGTGTCCGCTAAAGATTGGAGCCAATTTTTCATTCAAAAAGTCAAATAGCGCTCCTTCCCTTCCGAGCCCTGCCGTGCGCCCAATCAGTGGTTCCCCCCACATATGGGGTATTGGTGTACTCAGGACAAATTGGACAACAATCTTCGGTGTCCAGTTTCTCCTTTTACCCTTGGGAAAATAAAAAAAATTGCTGCTAAAAGATCATTTATGGGACTAAAAAGGTAAATGTTCATTTTTTCCTTCCATGTTGCTTCTACTGCTGTGAAATACCTGAAGGGTTAATAAACTTCTTGAATGTGGTTTTGAACACCTTGAGGGGTGCAGTTTTTAGAATGGTGTCAATTTGGGTATTTTCAGCCATATAGACCCCTCAAACTGACTTCAAATGTGAGGTGGTCCCTAACAAAAATGGTTTTGTAAATCTTGTTGTAAAAATGAGATATCGCTGGTCAAATTTTGGTTCCAAAATTGTGCTGATGTAAAGTAGACATGTGGGAAATGTTATTTATTAACTATTTTGTGTCACATAACTCTCTGATTTAACAGAATAAAAATTCAAAATTTGAAAATTGTGAAATTTTCAAAATTTTCCCAAATTTCCGTTTTTTTCACAAATAAAGGTAAAAATTACCGACCTAAATATACCGCTAACATGAAGCCCAATATGTCACGAAAAAACAAGAATCGCTAGGATCCGCTGAAGTGTTCCTGAGTTATTACCTCATAAAGGGACACTGGTCAGAATAGCAAAAAATGGCCAGGTCATTAAGGTCAAAATAGGCTGGGTCATGAAGGGGTTAAATCACAGAGATATGTCACACAAAATACTTAATAAATAACATTTCCCATATATTTAAATCAGCACAATTTTGGAACCAAAATTATTATTTCTTTCCTTAGGAAGTTATAAGGGTTAAAAGTTGACCAGCGATTTCTCATTTTTACAACACCATTAGTTTTTAGGGACCACATCACATTTGAAGTAACTTTGAGGGGTCTATATGTTAGAAAATACCCAAGTGTGACACCATTCTAAAAACTGAACCACTCAGGGTATGTGCACACGCTGCGGATCCACAGTGTTTCCGCAGCTGCGGATCCGCAGCGGTTTCCCATACATTTACAGTACCATGTAAAGCTATGGGAAATGAAATCCGCAGTGCAAATGCTGCGGAAAAAAACACGCGGAAATGCAGCGGTTTATTTTCTGCAGCATGTCAATTCTTTGTGCGGATTCCGCTGCGAGTTTACACCTGCTCCAATAGAAATCTGCAGGTGAAAACCCGCAGAGGAAACCGCAATATAAACCGCGATAAATCCGCAGTAAAAACCGCAGCGTGTGCACATACCCTCAAGGTGCTCAAAACCACATTCAAAACGTTTATTAATCCTTCAGATGCTTCACAGGAATTTTTGGAATGTTTAAAAAAAAAAAAATGAACATTTAACTTTTTTTCACAAATTTTTTTAATTCAGATCCAATTTGTTTTATTTTACCAAGGGTAACAGGAGAAATTGGACCCCAAAAAGTTGTTGTGCAATTTGCCCTGAGTACGCTGATACCCCATATGTGGGGGTAAACCACTGTTTGGGCGCACGGCAGAGCTGGGAAGGGAAGAAGCGCCATTTGACTTTTCAATGCAAAATTGGCTGGAATTGAGATCGGACGCCATGTCGCATTTGGATAGCCCCTGATGTGTCTAAACAGTGGAAACCCCCCACAAGTGACATCATTTTGAAAAGTAGACCCCCTAAGGAACTTATCTAGATGTGTGGTGAGCACTTTGAACCCCCAAGTGCTTCACAGAAGTTTATAATGTAGAGCTATAAAAATAAAAAAATCATATTTGTCACAAAAATGTTATTTTCGCCCCCAATTTTTTATTTTCCCAAGGGTAGCAGGAGAAATTGGACCCCAAAAGTTGTTGTCCAATTTGTCCTGAATACGCTGATACCCCATATGTTGGAGTAAACGCCTATTTGGACCTACGGGAGAGCTCGGAAGGGAAGGAGTGCTGTTTTACTTTTTCAACGCAGAATTGGCTGGAATTGAGATCCGACGCCATGTCGCGTTTGGAAAGCCCCTGATGTGCCTAAACAGTGGAAACCCCCCAATTCTAACTCCAACCCTAACACACCCCTAACCCTAATCCCAACCCTAACCATAACCCTAACCACACCCCTAACCCAAACATGCCCCTAACCCTAATTCCAACTCTAACCACACCCCTAACCCAACACACCCTTAACCCCAACACACCCCTAACCCTAATCCCAACCCTAACCACACCCCTAACCCTAATCTTAACCATAACCCTGACACACCCCTAACCCTAATCCCAACCGTAAATGTAATCCAGGCCCTAACTTTAGCCCCAACCCTAACTGTAGCCCCAACCCTAACTGTAGCCCCAACCATAACTGTAGCCCTAACCCTTATAGGAAAAAAGAAATAAATACATTTTTTTAATTTTATTATTTTTCCCTAACTAAGGCGGTGATAAAGGGGTGTTTGATTTAATTTTAAAGTGGGTTTTTATAGCGGGTTTTTATATTTGGCAGCTGTCACACACTAAAAAACTTTTTATTGAAAAAAATAGTTTTTGTGCCTCCACATTTTGACAGCTATAATTTTTCCATATTTTGGTCCACAGAGTCATGTGAGGTCTTGTTTTTTGCGGGACGAGTTGACGTTTATATTGGTGCCATTTTCGGGCACGTGACTTTTTTGATCGCTTTTTATTCCGATTTTTGTGAGGCAGAATGAGCAAAAACGCTACGCTACGATTGCAGCGATATCTCATTTATATCATTTTTTAAGTTTTGGAACTTATAAAAAATAATTATTTTTGCATCAATTTATTCTGAGGGCTATAACTTTTTTTTTTTTTTTTTTGCTGAAGACGCTGTGTGGCGGCTCGTTTTTTGCGGGACAAGATGATGTTTTGAGTGGTTCCACTTTTGTTCGGCGGTATGATGAGCATTGTTTTCTGCCTCGCTTTTTTTTTTTTTTTTTTACGATGTTCACTGAAGGGGTTAACTAGTGGGACAGTTTTATAAGTCGGGTCGTTACGGACGCAGCGATGCTAAATATGTGTACTTTTATTATTATTTTTTTTTATTTACATAAAGAAATGTATTTATTTGAACAATATATACCATATATACTCGAGTATAAGCTGAGATTTTCAGCCCAAAAAATGGGCTGAAAGTGCCTCTCTCGGCTTATACTCGAGTCATGGAAGGCGGGAGGGTCGGCGGGTGAGGGGAAGCGATGACTGTCAAATACTCACCTGCTCCCGGCGCTCCTGACATAGTCCCTGCATGTCCCATGGTCTCTGGCGCCGGCAGCTTCTTCCCCTGTTCAGCGGTCACTGCCTGGTACTGCTCATTAAAGTAATGAACGTGGACTCCACTCCCATAGGGTTGGAGCCGCATATTCATTACTGTAATGGGCGGTACCATGTGACCGCTCACTACAGGAAGAAGCTGCCGCGCCCGGAGACCGTGCGACATGCAGGGACTGCATCAGGCGCGCCAGGAGCAGGTGAGTATTTCATATTCACCTCTCGCGTTCCACTGACGCTCCGTCTTCCGCGTCCTCTGCAGTGACTGTTCACAGTTACTTCGGAGACACGGGAAGCTGAGGAGCAGCGGGTAGCGACGAGAGGTGAGTATGTCATTTTTTTTTTCTTTTTAGTGCAGCAGCAGCATTATGGCACAATGTTATGTGGAGCATCTATCGGGCCATAATGAACTGTATGGAGCATTATATGGGGCATCTATGGGGCCATAAAGAACTGCATGGAGCATCTATGGGGCCAAAAAGAGCTGCATGGAGCATTATATGGGGCATCTATGGGGCCATAATGAACTGTATGGAGCATTATATGGGGCATCTATGGGGACATAAAGAACTGCATGGAGCATTATATGGGGCATCTATGGGGCCATAATGAACTGCATGGAGCATTATATGGGGCATCTATGGGGCCATAATGAACTGCATGGAGCATTATATGGGGCATCTATGGGGCCATAAAGAACTGCATGGAGCATTATATGGGGCCATAAAGAACTGCATGGAGCATTATTTGGGGCATCTATGGGGCCATAATGAACTGCATGGAGCATTATATGGGGCATCTATGGGGCCATAATGAACTGCATGGAGCATTATATGGGGCATATTTGTATATGGAGCATCTTATGGGGCCATAAATAACTGCATGGAGCATCTATGGGGCCAAAAAGAGCTGCATGGAGCATTATATGGGGCATCTATGGGGCCATAATGAACTGTATGGAGCATTATATGGGGCATCTATGGGGCCATAAAGAACTGCATGGAGCATTATATGGGGCATCTATGGGGCCATAATGAACTGCATGGAGCATTATATGGGGCATCTATGGGGCCATAATGAACTGCATGGAGCATTATATGGGGCATCTATGGGGCCATAATGAACTGCATGGAGCATTATATGGGGCATCTATGGGGCCATAAAGAACTGCATGGAGCATTATATGGGGCCATAAAAAACTGCATGGAGCATTATACGGGGCATCTATGGGGCCATAATGAACTGCATGGAGCATTATATGGGGCATCTATGAGGCCATAATGAACTGCATGGAGCATTATACGGGGCATCTATGGGGCCATAATGAACTGCATGGAGCATTATATGGGGCATCTATGAGGCCATAATGAACTGCATGGAGCATTATATGGGGCATCTATGGGGCCATAATGAACTGCATGGAGCATTATATGGGGCATCTATGGGGCCATAATGAACTGCATGGAGCATTATATGGGGCATCTATGGCGCCATAAAGAACTGCATGGAGCATTATATGGGTCATCTATGGGGCCATAAAGAACTGCATGGAGCATTCTATGGGACATCAATGGGGCCATAATGAACTGCATGGAGCATTATATGGGGCCATAAAGAACTGCATGGAGCATTATTTGGGGCATCTAAGGGGCCATAATGAACTGCATGGAGCATTATATGGGGCATCTATGGTGCCATAATGAACTGCATGGAGCATTATATGGGGCATCTATGGGGCCATAAGAACTGCATGGAGCATTCTATGAAGCATCTATGGGGCCATAAAGAACTGCATGGAGTATTATATGGGGCATCTATGGGGCCATAATGAACTGCATGGAGCATTATATGGGGCCATAAAGAACTGCATGGAGCATTATATGGGGCATCTATGGGGCCATAAAGAACTGCATGGAGCATTATATGGGGCATCTATGGGGCCATAAAGAACTGCATGGAGCATTATATGGGGCATCTATGGGGCCATAAAGAACTGCATGGAGCATGATATGGGGCATCTATGGGGCCATAAACAACTGCATGGAGCATCTTATGGGGCCATAATGAACTGCATGGAGCATTATATGGGGCTCCTGATTCAATATGGATATTCAAAAACACTTAACCTACTGATGTCTCAATTTTACTTTTATTGGTATCTATTTTTATTTTTGACATTTACCGGTAGCTGCTGCATTTTCCACCCCAGGCTTATACTCGAGTCAATAAGCTTTCCCACTTTTTGTTGCAAAATTAGGGGGGTCGGCTTATACTCGGGTCGGCTTATACTCGAGTATATACGGTATATATTTTTTTCTTTATTTAGGATTTATTTTAAAATATTTTTACACAGTGTAATTTTTTTTTTTTTCACTTTGTCCCAGGGTGGGACATCAATATGTAGTGTCAGATCGCTGATCTGACACTTTGCAGAGCACTGTGTCAGATCGCTGATCTGACACAGGCAGTGCAGGAGGCTTGCCGGCGCCTGCTCTCAGCAGGCGCTCGCAAGTCACCTCCCTGCAGGACCCCCGCGGCCATCTTGGATCCGGGGCCTGCAGGGAAGAGAACGGTGGAGACCCTTGGAACAACGCGATCACATCGCGTTGTTCTGAGGATCTCAGGGAAGCACGCAGGGAGCCCCCTCCCTGCGCGATGCTTCCCTATGCCACAGGAACACTGCAATCATGTTTGATTGGTGTACTGGGGGTTAATGTGCCGGGAGCGGTCCGTGATCGCTCCTGGCACATAGTGCCGGATGTCAGCTGTGATAATCAGCTGACACCCAGGCCGCGCTCCCCCCGTGAGCGTGGCTGATCGCCTATGACGTACTATTCCGTCCATGGGAATTAAGTCCCAGGTCACGTGGACGGGATAATACATCCAATGGCAGAAAGGGGTTAAGACAAAAAAGAAAAGTGACTTAAAAAGAAACACCCTTAGACTATTTCTACACTTACTTTTCTTAAAAACTCTAGAAGCATGAAATGCCAAATAATCATTAATCTCATGTTTGCACCATTAAGTCATGAGCGGTGTATGTTTACTTTGATAAGGTGTGAAATCTTCAGCCATGATACAAGCGAGATCATTAATGAACAGATTTGGGAAAGACCCAGCTGTAGCTGACATAATGACGTCTTCGGTGCTGCTGAGGTTACACGTTATAGTCACCTTATACGTTTTTGTTTGTTCTGTGTAGTTAATAACAAAAAACTAATTTCCCTTTACCAAGCTGTATCCATAGCTGGGACAAATTGTGCTGAGAGCATTTTCCCATGATCTAACAGGCAGTATGTTCTTTAAAAACCCCTTCCCGACATTTGACGTACTATCCCGTCGAGGTGGGGTGGGCCCGTATGACCGCCGACGGGATAGTACGTCATAGCCGATCGGCCGCGCTCACGGGGGGAGCGCGGCCGATCGCGGCCGGGTGTCGGCTGCATATCGCAGCTGACATCCGGCACTATGTGCCAGGAGCGGTCACGGACCGCCCCCGGCACATTAACCCCCGGCACACCGCGATCAAACATGATCGCGATGTGCCGGCGATGCAGGGAAGCATCGCGCAGGGAGAGGGCTCCCTGCGGGCTTCCCTGAGCCCCCCGCAGCAACGCGATGTGATCGCGTTGCTGCGAGGGTCTTACCTCCCTCCCTGCCTGCTCCAGACCCGGATCCAAGATGGCCGCGGATCCGGGTCCTGCAGGGAGGGAGGTGGCTTCACAGACGCCTGCTCAGAGCAGGCACTGTGAAGCAGCCTGCACTTCAATCAGATCGGTGATCTGTCAGAGTGCTATGCAAACTGACAGATCACCGATCTGTATTGTCCCCCCCTGGGGCAAAGTAAAAAAGTAAAAAAAAAAATTTCCAAATGTGTAAAAAAAAATAAAAAAAAATATTCCAAAATAATGAAAAAAAAAAAATATATTATTCCCATAAATACATTTCTTTATCTAAATAAAAAAAACAAAACAATAAAAGTACACATATTTAGTATCGCCACGTCCGTAACGACCCAACCTATAAAACTGCCACACTAGTTAACCCCTTCAGTAAACACCGTAAGAAAAAAAAAAAAAAACGAGGCAAAAAACAACGCTTTATTACCATACCGCCGAACAAAAAGTGGAATAACACGCGATCAAAAAGACTGATATAAATATCCATGGTACCGCTGAAAACGTCATCTTGTCCCGCAAAAAACAAGCCGCCATACAGCATCATCAGCAAAAAAATAAAAAAGTTATAGTCCTGAGAATAAAGCGATACCAAAATAATTATTTTTTCTATAAAATAGTTTTTATCGTATAAAAGCGCCAAAACATAAAAAAAATGATATAAATGAGATATCGCTGTAATCGTACTGACCCGACGAATAAAACTGCTTTATCAATTTTACCAAACCCGGAACGGTATAAACGCCTCTCCCAAAAGAAATTCATGAATAGCAGGTTTTTGGTCATTCTGCCTCACAAAAATCGGAATAAAAAGCGATCAAAAACGGTCACGTGTCCGAAAATGTTACCAATAAAAACGTCAACTCGTCCCGCAAAAAACAAGACCTCACATGACTCTGTGGAGCAAATGTGGAAAAATTATAGGTCTCAAAATGTGGAGACGCAAAAACTTTTTTGCTATAAAAAGCGTCGCTGGTTTCACACTTCCGTTTTTGTCTGCAGCGTTTTTTGCACAAAAAAACGCATGCGTTTTTTCCCTATATTTAACATTGAAAACGCATGCGGTTTTTTTGTACGCGTTTGGTCGCGTTTTCAAACGCATGCGGTTTTTTTCTGCATGCGTTCATTTTCAGAAATACAACCTGCAGTATTTTCTTGCGTTTTTAAGCACATGCGTTTGTTTGCGTTAAAAACGCATGCATTTTTATCGAAAAAAACAGAAAACACACTGAAAAGCCACCCACCACCATCAAGGTGATAAAGGGATCCAAACCCTAACCCTAACTCTACCCCTAACCTCACCCCTAACCGTTTAATGAACATTTTCTGACAGTCATAGTGCCACGTATTTCAGTGCCACGTATTTCAGTGCCACGTATTTCAGTGCCACGTATTTCAGTGCCATGTATTTCAGTGCCACGTATCACGTATTTCAGTGCCACATATTTTAGTACCACGTATTTCAGTTGCACGTATTTCAGTGCCACGTATTTCAGTGCCACGTATTTCAGTGCCACGTATCACGTATTTCAGTGCCACGTGTTTCAGTGCCACGTATTTAAGTGCCACATATCACATATTTCAGTGCCACTTATTTAAGTGCCACGTATTTCAGTGCCACGTATTTCAGTGCCACGTATTTCAGTGCCACGTATTTCAGTGCCACGTGTTTCAGTGCCACGTATTTAAGTGCCACGTATCACGTATTTCAGTGCCACGTATTTCAGTGCCACGTATTTCAGTGCCACGTATTTCAGTGCCACGTATCACGTATTTCAGTGCCACGTGTTTCAGTGCCACGTATTTAAGTGCCACGTATCACATATTTCAGTGCCACGTATTTCAGTGCCACGTATTTCAGTGCCACGTATTTCAGTGCCACGTATTTCAGTGCCACGTATTTCAGTGCCACGTGTTTCAGTGCCACGTATTTAAGTGCCACGTATCACGTATTTCAGTGCCACGTATTTCAGTGCCACGTATTTCAGTGCCACGTATTTCAGTGCCACGTATTTCAGTGCCACGTATTTCAGTCACGTTTAGGGTTAGGGTTAGGGGTAGGGTTAGGGTTAGGGCTAGGGTTGGAGGTAAAGTTAGGGTTGGGGCTAAAGTTAGGGTTGGGGCTAAAGTTAGGGTTTGGATTACATTTACGTTTGGATTAGGGTTGGGATTAGAATTATGGGTGTGTCAGGGCTAGGGGTGTGGTTAGGGTTACCGTTGGGATTAGGGTTAGGGGTGTGTTTGGGTTAGGGTTTCAGGTAGAATTGGGGGGTTTCCACTGTCCAGGCACATCAGGGGCTCTCCAAGCGCGACATGGCGTCCAATCTCAATTCCAGCCAATTCTGCGTTGAAAAAGTAAAACAGTGCTCCTTCCCTTCCGAGCTCTCCCGTGCGCCCAAAAAGGGGTTTACCCCAACATATGTGTTATCAGCGTACTCGGGACAAATTGAACAACAACTTCTGGGGTCCAAGTTCTCTTGTTATCCTTAGGAAAATAAAAATTTGGGGGGCTAAAAATCATTTTTGTGGGAAAAAAAAGATGTTTTATTTTCACGGCTCTGCATTATAAACTGTAGTGAAACACTTGGGGGTTCAAAGTTCTCACAACACATCTAGATAAGTTCCTTGGGAGGTCTAGTTTCCAATATGGGGTCACTTGTGGGGGGTTTGTACTGTTTGGGTACATCAGGGGCTCTGCAAATGCAACGTGACGCCTGCAGACCAATCCATTTAAGGCTGCATTCCAAATGGCGCTCCTTCCCTTCCGAGCTCTGTCATGCGCCCAAACAGTGGTTCCCCCCGACATATGGGGTATCAGCGTACTCAGGACAAATTGGACAACAACTTTTGGGGTCTAATTTATCCTGTTACCCTTGTGAAAATACAAAACTGGGGGCTAAAAAATCATTTTTGTGAAAAAAAAAAAAGAATTTTTATTTTCACGGCTTTGCGCTATAAACTTTAGTGAAACACTTGGGGGTTCAAAGTTCTCAAAACACATCTAGATAAGTTCCTTGGGAGGTCTAGTTTCCAATATGGGGTCACTTGTGGGGGGTTTGTACTGTTTGGGTACATCAGGGGCTCTGCAAATGCAACGTGACGGCTGCTGACCAATCCATTTAAGTCTGCATTCCAAATGGCGCTCCTTCCCTTCCGAGCTCTGTCATGCGCCCAAACAGTGGTTCCCCCCCACATATGGGGTATCAGCGTACTCAGGACAAATTGGAAAACAAATTTTGGGGTCCAATTTATTCTGTTACCCTTGTAAAAATACAAAGCTGGGGGCTAAAAAATCATTTTTGAGAAAAAAAAAAAAAATTATTTTCACGGCTCTGCGTTATAATCTGTAGTGAAACACTTGGGGGTTCAAAGCTCTCAAAACACATCTAGATAAGTTCCTTAGGGGGTCTACTTTCCAAAATGGTGTCACTTGTAGGGAGTTTCAATGTTTAGGCACATCAGGGGCTCTCCAAACCCAACATGGCGTCCCATCTCAATTCCAGTCAATTTTGCATTGAAAAGTCAAATGGCGCTCCTTCCCTTCCAAGCTCTGCCATGCGCCCAAACAATGGTTTACACCCACATATGGGGTATCAGCGTACTCAGGACAAATTGCACAACATTTTTTGGGGTCCAATTTCTTCTCTTACCCTTGGGAAAATAAAAAATTGGGGGCAAAAAGATCATTTTTGTGAAAAAAATATGATTTTTTATTTTTACGGCTCTGCATTATAAACTTCTGTGAAGCACTTGGTGGGTCAAAGTGCTCACCACACATCTAGATAAGTTCCTTAGGGGGTCTACTTTCCAAAATGGTGTCACTTGTAGGGAGTTTCAATGTTTAGGCACATCAGGGGCTCTCCAAACGCAACATGGCGTCCCATCTCAATTCCAGTCAATTTTGCATTGAAAAGTCAAATGGCGCTCCTTCCCTTCCAAGCTCTGCCATGCGCCCAAACAATGGTTTACACCCACATATGGGGTATCAGCGTACTCAGGACAAATTGCACAACATTTTTTGGGGTCCAATTTCTTCTCTTACCCTTGGGAAAATAAAAAATTGGGGGCGAAAAGATCATTTTTGTGAAAAAATATGATTTTTTATTTTTACGGCTCTGCATTATAAACTTCTGTGAAGCACTTGGTGGGTCAAAGTGCTCACCACACATCTAGATAAGTTCCTTAGGGGGTCTACTTTCCAAAATGGTGTCACTTGTAGGGAGTTTCAATGTTTAGGCACATCAGGGGCTCTCCAAACGCAACATGGCGTCCCATCTCAATTCCAGTCAATTTTGCATTGAAAAGTCAAATGGCGCTCCTTCCCTTCCAAGCTCTGCCATGCGCCCAAACAATGGTTTACACCCACATATGGGGTATCAGCGTACTCAGGACAAATTGCACAACATTTTTTGGGGTCCAATTTCTTCTCTTACCCTTGGGAAAATAAAAAATTGGGGGCGAAAAGATCATTTTTGTGAAAAAATATGATTTTTTATTTTTACGGCTCTGCATTATAAACTTCTGTGAAGCACTTGGTGGGTCAAAGTGCTCACCACACATCTAGATAAGTTCCTTAGGGGGTCTACTTTCCAAAATGGTGTCACTTGTAGGGAGTTTCAATGTTTAGGCACATCAGGGGCTCTCCAAACGCAACATGGCGTCCCATCTCAATTCCAGTCAATTTTGCATTGAAAAGTCAAATGGCGCTCCTTCCCTTCCAAGCTCTGCCATGCGCCCAAACAATGGTTTACACCCACATATGGGGTATCAGCGTACTCAGGACAAATTGCACAACATTTTTTGGGGTCCAATTTCTTCTCTTACCCTTGGGAAAATAAAAAATTGGGGGCGAAAAGATCATTTTTGTGAAAAAATATGATTTTTTATTTTTACGGCTCTGCATTATAAACTTCTGTGAAGCACTTGGTGGGTCAAAGTGCTCACCACACATCTAGATAAGTTCCTTAGGGGGTCTACTTTCCAAAATGGTGTCACTTGTAGGGAGTTTCAATGTTTAGGCACATCAGGGGCTCTCCAAACGCAACATGGCGTCCCATCTCAATTCCAGTCAATTTTGCATTGAAAAGTCAAATGGCGCTCCTTCCCTTCCAAGCTCTGCCATGCGCCTAAACAATGGTTTACACCCACATATGGGGTATCATCGTACTCAGGACAAATTGTACAACAACTTTGGGGGTCCATTTTCTCCTGTTACCCTTGGTAAAATAAAACAAATTGGAGCTGAAATAAATTTTGTGTGAAAAAAAGTTAAATGTTCATTTTTATTTAAACATTCCAAAAATTCCTGTGAAACACCTGAAGGGTTAATAAACTTCTTGAATGTGGTTTTGAGCACCTTGAGGGGTGCAGTTTTTAGAATGGTGTCACACTTGAGTATTTTCTATCATATAGACCCCTCAAAATGACTTCAAATGAGATGTGGTCCCTAAAAAAAAATGGTGTTGTAAAAATGAGAAATTGCTGGTCAACTTTTAACCCTTATAACTCCGTCACAAAAAAAAATTTTGGTTCCAAAATTGTACTGATGTAAAGTAGACATGTGGGAAATGTTACTTATTAAGTATTTTGCGTGACATATGTCTGTGATTTAAGGGCACAAAAATTCAAAGTTGGAAAATTGCAAAATTTTCAAAATTTTCGCCAAATTTCCATTTTTTTCACAAATAAACGCAAGTTATATCGAATAAATTTTACCTTTAACATGAAGTACAATATGTCACGAGAAAACAATGTCAGAATCGCCAAGATCCGTCAAAGCGTTCCAGAGTTATAGCCTCATAAAGGGACAGTGGTCAGAATTGTAAAAATTGGCCCGGTCATTAACGTGCAAACCACCCTTGGGGGTGAAGGGGTTAAAAATGATCACATATATTAACTTGTGTTGCAAAATGCTTATGACTTTTCCATCTACCTGCAATGAAGGACATAAATTAGGGAAAGGCTAAGAGCTGTATCCACTAGACACTTTGGCATATATGTCAGGAACATATCCTAGTGTATATGCAAACATGTCTATAGACTTTAGTGGACAAATAAGATGCCAAATATGTATCCTTTATGCATTAGTTTGGCTGGGATAAGTCTTGATTCCATAGACCCAACTGTCCAGCAGTATACAATTCAACTGTATACAAAAACCTCTATTCTAAGCCATATACATTTTATAAATGATAGACGTGCAGCTAAACCTTTCCATATGTCTTAATCACAAACAAGAAGGTATGCTATGTAATCTGAAGATAGCATGCTGTAGGGGTTAAAACACAGATTTCAGTGATGCCTCTCTTATCAAGCTATGTGGTTTTGTTTGCCTGCAATGATTGTTACAGCACCAGGAGCTTATCATTGCTGTGACTCAGCAGCACCAGACTCCTGGTCTGGCAACGCCCCCTTCTGTGACATGCAGCTCACTGTCTATGGACTTTGTATATACAGAGCCTGGTGTGGGCGGGGTTAGCTTTCTCAGCTCTACTTCATTCTAAATCTAAAAGCTCTGATTGTGTGAGAATGGCTGCACCCAGTAATCCAAGTGATACATTGCTGGATTCAGCTTCTCTTTGCATACATTATTGCTGCTCTCGGATGAGGTAGCAGAAACGTGCTGTCAGATTTCATTTAAGTTTGCATCAGACAACTGTTTACATGCTTGCTGCACTGTGTGTTTCTGGCATTGTTATATGGTTTGAATAAAAAGACCTAAATCCATAAAGTTCAACTTTTTTTCTAATGTCAGCTAATTCAGATAAAGGAAAAAAAAACACCTTTTAAATATAGAGTACAGACCAAAAGTTTGGACACACCTTCTCATTTAACCCCTTCATGACCTTGGGATTTTCCGTTTTTCCGTGTTCGTTTTTCGCTCCCCTCCTTCCCAGAGCCATAACTTTTTTATTTTTCTGTCAATTTGGCCATGTGAGGGCTTTTTTGTGGGACGAGTTGTACTTTTGAACGACATCATTGGTTTTACCATGTCGTGTACTAGAAAACGGGAAAAAAATTCCAAGTGCGGTGAAATTGCAAAAAAAGTGCAGTCCCACACTTGTTTTTTGTTTGGCTTTTTTGCTAGGTTCACTAAATGCTAAAATTGACCTGCCATTATGATTCTCCAGGTCAGTACGAGTTCATAGACACCTAACATGACTAGGTTATTTTTTATCTAAGTGGTGAAAAATTTTTCCAAACTTTGCTAAAAAAAAAAAAAAAAAAAAAAAAAAAAAAAATTGCGCCATTTTCCGATACTCGTAGCGTCTCCATTTTTCATGATCTGGGGTCGGTTGTGGGCTTATTTTTTGAGTGCCCAGCTGGCGTTTTTAATGATACCATTTCGGTGCAGATACGTTTTTTGGATCGCCCGTTATTGCATTTTAATGCAATGTCACGGCGACCAAAAAAACGTAATTCTGGCGTTTCGAATTTTTTTCTCGCTACGCCGTTTAGCGATCAGGTTAATTCTTTTTTTCATTGATAGATTGGGCAATTCTGAATGCGGAGATACCAAATATGTGTAGGTTTCATTTTTTTTTTATTGATTTATTTTGATTGGGGCGAAAGGGGGGTGATTCAAACTTTTTTTTTTTTTTTTCACATTTTTTTTTACTTTTTTTTTTTAACTTTTGCCATGCTTCAATAGCCTCCATGGGAGGCTAGAAGCTGGCACAACGCGATCGCCTCTGCTACATAGCAGCGATCTGATGTTCGCTGCTATGTAGCAGAAAAGCAGGTGTGCTGTGAGCGCCGACCACAGGGTGGCGCTCACAGCTACCGTGGAGCAGTAACCATAGAGGTCTCAAGGACCTTTATGGTTACAATGTAGAAGCATCGCCGACCTCCGATCATGTGACGGGGGTCGGCGATGCGCTCATTTCCGGCCGCCCGGCCAGAAGCGTCGGTTAAATGCCGCTGTCTGCGTTTGACAGCGGCATTTAACTAGTTAATAGGCGCGGGCAGATCGTGTGCAAAGCAGTCATCAAAGCAAAAGGTGGCTACTTTGAAGAACCTAGAATATAAGACATATTTTCAGTTGTTTCACACTTTTTTGTTAAGTATATAATTCCACATGTGTTAATTCATAGTTTTGATGCCTTCAGTGTGAATGTACAATTTTCATAGTAATGAAAATACAGAAAAATCTTTAAGTGAGAAGGTGTGTCCAAACTTTTGGTCTGCACTGTATAGGACCCAATACATCAAAACTTTCATGCCAGAATTCTGTCGTAAAAGTTTTTAAAAGTTGCAAAATTGAGGCACAACTTAAACTTGCACCTAAATTTTGCGATTTTTGGGGTCTTCACAACAATTTCTCCAAGCTCCAATGAAATAGGTGGAAGTGTGATGGGTTGGGAGAGTTGCTACCACTGCTCGTCAAATTCATGACGAGCGGCAGTGTTCTCTACGCCACAAATCTTTCTGCAGTAGGGCCTGGAGTAGAGTTTGGGGTGATGTGCACACAGAGGTGTAAGCTGCTCACCCGATGCTCCAGATTCACGAAGAGACATATTCCTCTTCATGAATCAACGATAGTCTTGATCAATCTAATTTGCTATAAGATAGAAAAAAATCTTTCCAGGCCCCTGCGGGAAGTTGGATAGATCCTTGGATCAGCATTCTACTGGGCCATTTTAGCAGTTTCTAACATGTAATTTGAGAACAGGATAGTGTAGGGACAGAAACTGATTCCATCAATGTGTCACTTACAGTTGTGCTCAAAAGTTTACATACCCTGGCAGAATTTTTGCTTTCTTGGCCTTTTTCAGAGACTATGATTGATAACACCAAATTTAAACTTACACTTCCTGACAGAAGTTATGTCCCTTATCCATGTTATGTAAATAAAAGCTTATAACCTGATGTTAAATTCATCCATTGGTTGTATACATTATTCTTTTGAAATCTGAAACCCTCCGAAATGTGGTTTAGGTTAAGAAAATAAATTGTCATCAATGCAGAAATACTGATCAGTTAATGGACACAGAATGGTCAGATTTTGGCAAGACAAAAGTTTTGTCGCCTGGTCATATAATGCACCCAATCCTAGTTTACATCCTCAACTGTGCTCAGTAAATGATCGGTTAATTAGTGTGTGTGTATAAAAAGAAACCCAGCACCCCAGACCTTCACTTGAACTGCAACTTGAGCTCTGACAACATTCCAAAAATCCACCCTGCAACCAAAGCCTGGATTATCAAGAGGCTGAAGACCAGATCCACTGCAGAGGTGGATGGCACCTTTAATGTGTCTCAGCATCAAGTACAAAGAATTATAAAAAGATTTGAAGAGACTGGAGATGTGTTTGACAAGCCCAGGTCCAGCAGACCCTGCAAGACAACTGCTCAAGAGGAACGTTTGTTGGTTAGAAAATCCAAAGCAAGCCCCTCTTCCACTGCAGCAGAGCTCCAACAGACCTGGTCACCTCAAGTCCCTGTGTCAACTAGAACAGTTTGTAGGACTCTGTCTCGAAATGGCCTCCATGGTCGAATCAGTGCCCAGAAGCCAGCACTAAATAAAAGGCAAATAAAAAAACGTGTGGCATTTGCAAAGTTCCATAGCCTGCTAAACAAATGGACGCTGGAAAAGTGGATTTCTCTGATGAATCTTCAGTAGAATTACACCACAGCCGCCGCAAATACTGCAGGAGACCTACTGGAGCCTGTATGGATTCAAAATACATCCAAAAAAACAGTTAAATTTGGTGGTGGAAAGATCATAGTCTGGGGTTACAGTCAGTATGGGGGTGTGCCAAACCTTTGCAAAGTGGAAGGCAATATCAATAGCCTAAAATATCAAGAAGTATTAGCTACCTCTTATATTCCAAATCATAAAAGGGGTCAAATTCTGCAGCAGGATGGTCTCAAACATGCATCTCTAAAACAAAGTTCCTCCAGGCAAAAAAGATCAAGGTGCTCAAGGACTGTCCAGCCAAGTCACCAGACATAAATATCATTGAGCATGTTTGGGGTAGGATGAAAGAGGAAGCTTGGAAGAGAAAACCAAAGAATCTATATGAACTCTGGGAGGCATGTAAGACTGCATTCTTTGCTATTCCTGATGACTTCATTAATAAATTGTATGAATCATTGTTGAACCGCATGGATGCCGTCCTTCAAGCTCATGGAAGTCACACAAAATATTAAATATGACTCTAATAGCACCACAACTTCATTCACCAATGTTATGCAACATACACTCACCGGCCACTTTATTAGGTACACCATGCTAGTAACGGGTTGGACCCCCTTTTGCCTTCAGAACTGCCTCAATTCTTCGTGGCATAGATTCAACAAGGTGCTGGAAGCATTCCTCAGAGATTTTGGTCCATATTAACATGATGGCATCACACAGTTGCCGCAGATTTGTCGGCTGCACATCCCAAAGATGCTCCATACAAGGCAGGATGGATCCATGCTTTCATGTTGTTTACGCCAAATTCTGACCCTACCATCCGAATGTCGCAGCAGAAATCGAGACTCATCAGACCAAGCAACGTTTTTCCAATCTTCTACTGTCCAATTTCGATGAGCTTGTACAAATTGTAGCCTCAGTTTCCTGTTCTTAGCTGAAAGGAGTGGTACCCGGTGTGGTCTTCTGCTGCTGTAGCCCATCTGCCTCAAAGTTCGACGCACTGTGCGTTCAGAGATGCTCTTAGGCCTACCTTGGTTGTAACGGGTGGCGATTTGAGTCACTGTTGCCTTTCTATCAGCTCGAACCAGTCTGCCCATTCTCCTCTGACCTCTGGCATCAACAAGGCATTTCCGCCCACAGAACTGCCGCTCACTGGATTTTTTTTCTTTTTCGGATCATTCTCTGTAAACCCTAGAGATGGTTGTGCGTGAAAATCCCAGTAGATCAGCAGTTTCTGAAATACTCAGACCAGCCCTTCTGGCACCAACAACCATGCCACGTTCAAAGGCACTCAAATCACCTTTCTTCCCCATACTGATGCTCGGTTTGAACTGCAGGAGATTGTCTTGACCATGTCTACATGCCTAAATGCACTGAGTTGCCGCCATGTGATTGGCTGATTAGAAATTAAGTGTTAACAAGAAGTTGGACAGGTGTACCTAATAAAGTGGCCAGTGAGTGTACATTTCTATTTTAAGTTAATTATTTGCTTGAATGTCACATTACTTTCTGTGGGCGACAAAACTTTTGTCTTGCCAAAATCTGACCATTCTGTGTCCATTAACTGATCAATATTTCTGCATTGATGCCAATTTATTTTCTTAACCTAAACCACATTTCGGAGGGTTTCAGCTTTCAAAAGAATAATTTATACAACCAATGGATGAATTTAACGTCAGGTTATAAGCTTTTATTTACATAACGTGGATAAGCGACATAACTTCTGTCAGGGAGTGTATATTTAAACTGATCGCCCAAGACTCCTGTTCTGACAAGGGCAGTCCACAACAGAAGTGGAGGGACCCACTGATGTATTTAGCACTTAGCACCTCAGTATCTAATAATGAATACAAGTTAGTCCCCTGGTGATTTTTCTTGGATGAATAGCAGTGGAACTTGTATTTAAGGGACAGTACAGGGCCTTTCAGCCTACTGGTAGTTGTGGACTGCCCTTGTCAGGGGAGGAGTCTTGGGGGATTAGTTTAAATCTAGCCCCTTAGGGACTGATAGGGGTATCTATCATCCCATTTCTTTTCTGGAGGATCATCCAGGAGGACGCGCTATTTGGGCAAGCGGACTAAAGCAATTGGTGAGACAGCTCCAATTTATTATCCTTCCTTGACTTAAGCCTCATCTGATATTTTATTACGTATAGATGTAATGCATTTTTTCTGTTTGGGCAATGTTAATTTTCTTACAAGATAGAGTATACATGTTTAGCCGATATATAACTATATGATAGACATCTATTGTCCCATGCTCTCATGCGAAGTCATTCTGCCTATTGGGTAACCCAGTTACTGAGGACAGAATCTTCTTCCAACGGGTTTCGCCCCAGTATCATTGTTTTTGCGGGCGGTGACCTTTCCTCTCTGATTACATAATGGGATAGTTCACTTTTTTATTTATAGGAGTGAACATGAATATTCGGTCACAATACAGCAATATTTTCTCTCTGATGGTCTCCTTCAGCTCCGCTTATTTTTAGAGGTGGCACCTCACATAATTTTATTTATCTTTGAAATGCCGGTATGGACTACGACCAAGTATGACTCAGGCATCACCTTTTCTTGGCTTGCAAGGCCCAATAGAAAGTTTGCTCTGTTCAGTAAGGTTGGGTTTGGCTCAGTGAGGTATTTAGTCACACTGGGCAATATTTTCTTTTTAAGAACGTTGGAAGGCCTCAAAACAATAATTCTGTAGCACAAAATTCACTTCCAAAATGATCCAGTTTTAATGCCAAAAACACATGGATACTTAGAAACATGGTCAACTTTTCCAGCTGATGAATATACATTTCTCAAACATTTACTTATGAGTGTTTTAGTAGTTCACCACAAAACATCTGAGCTACACTAGAGACAATTGCTCCACAATCAATAAATTACTATACACTTTGAGGCTAGGGCAAAAGACACACTTTCTGAAGGTCAGGCTAAGATGGTTCACATATTCACAATGAGTCTACACCGGACCTGGCAAGGGCTCCAGATATGAATGATGGCTGTGGATTTTGTCCAAGAGCTGTGAAGCCACAGGTTTAAATTCGACTTCCCAGCATTCTCTCTGGTAGTCCATTAGGTCTACATTCCATCGGTGATCAAGTGCGATCTGTTCATCTTTAACAAAAAAAAAAATCTCTTTATAAAAAGTGAAGATACGATTATTATAAATAATTGCACCCATGGGGGACAAAGAGATATAAACAAAAGAAAATGCCCCTGAAACACAATAAAGCTGGGAACAGGAAAAACAATGACTTCTCAGGTAGAAAATATGAGGCAATAAACTTGTTTCAAAGTCACTAATAAATATTGGAATTATTTTTTTTATGCTTAAAAAACTTAACGTGCACTCCCTCACCCACAGTCTTACCAAGGAAAGAGGACAACAGGTCCAAAAGTTTATTGGTCTCTTCCAATCCAAGGATCAGTCCTGCATCATCCATGAAATTCCAGAAAGCTTTGCACACTAACCCAGCCAGCTGCCAGTCGGAGCACCCAAAGTCACGCAGGCACTCAACCAACCTGGTTATAATAAGTGTTCTGATTATTTTCTTTTTTTTTCTCCATAAAAATAAATGCTCATATTCGCTGTTTCTGAATATCCTCAAGAGTTGTATAGTGGGGCAGTCGGCATGCTCAACCATTACTTCATACAATTGTTACTAATGTGCAATTGAGGAAGAAATGGGGACTTGGGACAACTGGATTAGATGGATAGGTACAAAGTGTTTTAAGAAACCTCTTAAATGAAAAAAAAAAAAAAGAAAGAAATCCTTATCCAAATAATTTAATAAAACAGACATTGTAGATAAGATTAAATGGGTTGTTCCATTTTGTGGACAATGTTGTTGACATGTAATTGGGGCTACAAATCATTTTTACAATTGGGCTTCATTGAACATATTGCATCATGTGCCTTTAATAGCCTTTGTGTTGCACTGACTATTGATGGCTGGCTGCAGAATTAAAGAGGAACCTTCACCATATTTCTCATGTTCAACTAGAAACAGGATGTAATAATATCTGTAGCTTTTTTTTTAATTATTTCATCTCTCCATTGTAGAGATATTAGCAATCACAGTATTTAGGACCTAATTGGTTTTCACTAGGGTTAGGTACTTCTTCACCCTGTAGGAGTTTCCCAATAATAAGCAGGCAGCAACACAGAAGAAGAACATGTTCACATCATAACTTACAGCACATATCTCAGTGTGTGTGATGTAAGGATACAGCTTTGATCTCCTGGTCTAACCTCCTGCATGATTAGAAAGTGCACTTGAGGGGAGCGTGGCCTGGGCATTTTGCAGTGAAGACGTGCTTCGCCTCGGTTCCTGCTCCTAGGCTGCTATTTATATCCATATCGATTATAAAGCTAATCTCCAAGACATAAACAAGCTACTATCAGCTGCAGTCTACCCGTGTGAGACCCCTGGACATTGCCCTGCCGGACCCCTGAAGCAGGAACAGAGGATTCTGGGTGCTGTAACTCAGTGCCATTAACTGCATCTGGTTTGGTGGGAATCAACGAGACTGCTGGTGGCCGGCTGCCCCAAATGCTGCAGGAGTGCCTGGCTGTCTGAGGAATCTGTCAGGGAAAACAGCGGGGAGGATGGGAGAGATGAAGATCCCCCGGTTATAAGTGCCTGTGGTGCAGCGGTGTTGGCGCACCGGGCTCCCAATCTTTCCCTCCCCTCTCCCGCTGAAGTGGCCGGCAGTGCTGCTTACCGCCCATTCTGTGTCCTCGGCGCCTGATCCCACAGTGCGGTGGGTCCCGGTGGAGGGTGCAGGACAGACTTGGGGACCTCTGATGCCTTTCCACGTGGAGTGACGGCGGGAGCCATCAACCTGGAAGTGGGATCTCCCAGCGGCCATCTTGGGCAGTGAGAAGCTGGCTGAGGCAGAGGGGGAGGCTGCCTGGTACCGTTCCTGCGCTCCACGATCAGAGACTGAATTAAAGAGGTAGGAGTGAAAAGTCTAGTGAGGGGGTCCCCTGGATAACTCTCTCCCCTCCTGTTTTTTTGCAGGCCAGGGAGACTGAAGCTCCATATCTTCTTCCCATCTGTCTTGCCAAAGATCACCTAAAATAATCCCCAAAACCTTGAAGTCTATGGGGTTGGCTCTGCTAATCACTATAGTCTTTTCAGACTACTACTACTATGGAAAATACATAATCTGTAAAGTCACAATCATTCAGTTTGTCTGCTTATCATTCTATCTCCAAATACACAGCCTGCTACTGATGTGAAGTTTTTATCTGTTTTTTCCGGAGGTCAACGCTACGCAGTGATTATTGCTTTTTTATAACGGCGCCTGCCTACACGTGACTGGATAAATAACAGATAAAGCCCCGTTCCATTGGGGCTCGCCTTCCGTATCGCAGATTACCTCGGCCCTACCTGGGATGTATCTGTGCCGGTTCGTTGCTTGGCCCTAATCTATTGCTCATATTTAACAAACAATTTGGGTCTAATCCTACCTGGCTCTCTCTGATGTCTAAACCTATTATATAGACTATGTAAGTTGCTTCAGACAACTCTTGGCTGTAGTATCCCCCTCTCTACACTGTGCTCAAAATTATTAGCAAATTTGATTTAAGTGTCATAGAGATTTAATTGTTTTGTTTTTCAAATAAACTCGTGGATGGTAATGTGTCTCAGGGCTCAATGGATCACTGAAATCAATCTTAAACACATGTGATAATTAGTTTTCCAGGTGATTCTAATTAAAGGAACACTACTTAAAAATGATGTTCCACATTATTAAGCAGGTTACAGTTTTAAGTAACATGGGAAAGAAAAAGGATCTCTCTGCTGCTGAAAAGCATCAAATAATGCAATGCCTTGGTCAAGGGATGAAAACATTAGATATTTCCCAAAAACTTAAGCGTGATCATCGTACTGTTAATAGATTTGTGGCTGAATCTGAGCACAGACGTGTTCGTGCTGATAAAGGCATAATGAGGAAGGTTTCTGCCAGGCAAATTCATTGGATTAAGAGAGCAGCTGCTAAAAAGCCATTACAAACCAGCAAACAGATATTTGAAGCTGCTGGTGCCTCTGGAGTCCCTCGAACCTCAAGGTGTAGGATCCTTCAAAGGCTTACTTTGGTTCATAAACCTACTATTCGGCCACCCCTAAACAGTGTTCACAAGCAGAAACGGTTGCAGTGGACCCAGACATACATGAAGACATTTTCAAACAGTCTTGTTTACTGATGAGTGTCGAGCAGCCCTGGATGGTCCAGATGGATGGAGTAGTTAATGGTTGGTGGATGGCCACCATGTCCCAACAAGGCTGCGAGGTGGAGTCATGTTTTGGGCCGGAATCATGGAGAAACAGCTGGTAGGGCCCTTTAAGGTTCCTGAAGGTGTGAAAATGACCTCTGCAAAGCATATGGAGTTTCTGACTGACAACTTTCTTCCATGGTATAAAAAGCAGAAATGTGCCTTCAGGAGCAAAATCATCTTCATGCATGACAATGCACCATCTCATGCTGCAAAGAATACCTCTGAGTCATTGGCTGGTATGGGCATAAAAGGAGATCAACTCATGGTGTGGCCACCATCTTCCCCTCACCTCAACCCTATAGAGAACCTTTAGACTATCATCAAGCAAAAGATCTATGAGGGTGGGAGGCAGTTCACATCAAAACAGTAGCTCTGGGAGGTTATTCTGACTTCATGCAAAGAAATACAAGCAGAAACTCTCCATAAACTCACAAGTTCAATGGATGCAAGAATTGTGAAGGTGATATCAAAGAAGGGTTCCTATGTTAACATGTAACTTGGCCTGTTAGGATGTTTTGGAGTTAAATAGCTTTTTTGTTCAGTGAATGTGACCTCCTAATGCTGCAAATTCAGCAAACGAGCATTTTCAGTTCTTTAAAACATATCAAATGTTTAGAAATTCTACTGTGCCTAATAATTTGGAATAGCGCATTTTGAGTTTTTACTCATTTTGGAGATTATACTGTTATCATTGGTATGTTTCTTCAATAAAATTCGATGTATACTTTAACGGGTGATGACTTTTATTAGACTGACTGCCATTTGCACCAACCATTTAGGAAAATACGAGAAAAATGACATTTGCATAATAATTTGGAACATGGTTTACATGCATACCTTGGGACCGCATACTCCTCTCCATCCCCCATGGAAACATTTGTGAACCCTGGTAGCTCTAAATCTGTTAAAACCAGAGCTCAGGTTGCCAAATCTCCTTCTAAAACACTGGTCCCTAAGGCCGGTTTCACACTAGCGTTTGTGTACGCAGCATAGGGCTGCGTACTTCTTACCTTCAGATCCACATACATCCGCATCCGTCCTGCGTACCTATCTTTAACATGTTGCGTTCGGCGGGCATATTAAAACGCCGCACGGGGACGCATCCGCATACAATGTATGACCACACATGTCCCTGTGTACACAATGTTAAAGATAGGTACGCAGGACGGATGCGGATGTATGCGGATCTGAAGGTAAGCAGTACGCAGCCCTATGCTGCGTACACAAATGCTGGTGTGAAACCGGCCTAATACTGCCATGTCTGAGGAATCTCTGCAAGCCATTGCCGCTTCGATTACAACGAAACTCATGCCGATGACTGACACCAGACTTCAGTCTTTCCAATCCTCGCTGGAAACAATCACATCCCAGTTGACTGAACACACCAGTAAAATCTCAATGGCAGAGCAGCGGATTTCAGATTTGGAGGATACTATACAATACTACGCTGCTCAAGTAAAGGACAGAGACCATGCATTAGAGCAGCTTCAGGAAAAATTCGATGACTTGGAGAATCAGAGTTGTCGAAACAATCTCCGGATCATTGGCGTCCCTGAGTCAGTGACAGATCTTCATCACTTTACTTCCTCTTGGCTCCTGCGAGGAACTCAATTTGCCTTACCTGCCTGGCTCCATGGTGGTGGAACGAACCTACAGGACTGGACCTGACCGTTCCAATCCAAAAGCCCGCCCACGCCCTGTTATTTTTAAGTTGTTCAATTACCAGAAAAAAATGCAACTGCTCCGGGCATTTAGAGCTGCCTTATTGTTGAAGTATGAGGGTCACTCCCTTCTCATCTTTCAGGACTTCTCCGCCTTGGTAGCGGCCAAGCGCTGTGCTTTTTCATCAGTTCATAAAGTTACATGACAGGGGTACACTTTTTGCCCTTCTATACCCTGCACGTCTTCGGGTAATGCTTCACAAAAAGCCGGTGTTCTTTGATGATCCTGATACAGCCTTGGGGGAGATGGAGCGTTCCTTCCGGGCTCCTTCTCCAGTTACTTGACTTTGATTTCTGGTCATAAGTTCTATTACCTTTGAATTTTGAAACCTGGGTGGTGATGTGATTTTATTGTACAATTATCAACTAGGGCGTTTCTTTTTTTTTTCTTCATAGCTTGCACAATGTTTGCTCTTATTTTGTAAAATTCCTTTCCAGGGGTTGCTTTTAGTCGGGTTAATCTAACTTGATGTTCAGTATTTTGATTTGTATGTTGTTTTTCAGTTTGTTTCCGGATTGGGGGTACGGGAGGGGGGGTTCACTTCTTTAGGCAAGCTCTGTACTCAGTCTTTTTGGTTATTTTGTGACTTGAGGTCTGCTTGCTGGGACAGACCTTTGCCCATATGTCCTTTTTTACTACTTCTATTTTCTGGCCTCCGTGTGGGATAGGCTAATATGGCTGCATTTAATGATGTAGCTTCTCATATTAATATAAACTCTCCCAAACTTTTATCCTGGAATGTAGCTGGTCTGAATTCGCCGGTGAAGAGTAAGAAGATATTAGACCATATTAATCACCTACGCCCGCATATAATTTTTTTTACAAGAAACTCACTGGCTTTGCAGAGGTCACCCGGCGCTCCGTAATAGACATTATTTGGAGTGCTTAGAGGCTTCCTTTTCACGGAAGAAGCATGTGGTGGCCATTTTGTTTCATAAAGATCTCGAATACTCTATACAAGATGTAGTAAGAGATAAGGCAAGACGATATTTACTAGTTAGAATCCTTATTGAACAGCAGGAATACTGCCTCATTAATGTTTATGCGCCCAACACTGCCAATCCTTCATTTTTCGCTAGACTCGTGGAAGTTGTTCATGGCTGGCATCCCACTAATATATTATTGGGTGGAGATTTAAATACCCTTCATGACGTCTTCCTTGATAGATCTACACCTATGTCTGCATTTCATTCTCCTACTGGAGCGCTTTCTACCCTATTAGATAGGCTTGATCTAGTTGATGCTTGGAGATGCTGCCACCCTTCGGTGAGAGAGTATACATTTTACTCTAGAGTACATGATGTTCATACTCGCATTGATTACTGGTTATTCTCTGCCCCTCTTCTTTCCTTCTTGAAAACAGTTGATATACTCCCATCGGTTATCTTGGACCATTCTCCAGTTTTACTTACTTTGGAACTCCCCACTAGTAGAACTGTTCCTTTTCTTTGACGTTTTCCCTCATATCTTTATACTTCGGATGACTTCAAACGCTAAATAACTGGTTGGTGGGAGACTTTCATGGAGGATAACTTGGAACACTTGGACGATATTAACTTATTTTGGACCACTGCTAAGACGGTGTTTAGGGGATATATTATCTCCTTTGTGTCTCAAAACAAAAAAGAAATTGTCCTCCCTACGGCCTCTCTTAGACCGGCTTACTCAAGCATATAGGGATTTCAAGCTACATAATACTCCCTCTTTCAGAGAGGCTTATCTTCCGGCTAAACAAAGTTTAAACACCTTACTGCACGAACAGGGACACAATCAATTAGCTCTTCAACGTAACCAATATTTTCGGTGGGGTAATAAACCAGTCCGTCTTTTGGCGTCCTTGATGAAGCCATTCAAATAGAGTCTCTAAAATTACATTACCCGATGGCTCTATTACCCATGACCCAACTCAAATCTGTGTGGTTTTTAGAGATTTTTACGCAGATCTTTATGGCCCATCCCTAGACTCCTGGGAGAATGGATACAAATTTTTACATAAGGTTGATCCACCAAAACTTTCCGCTTCCCAAAAGGAACACTTTACATCAACCGATTTCTCGTGGAGAGGTGGGATCAGTCATCAAGTCTTTAAAGTTGCGTAAAGCACCCGGCCCGGATGGGTTTTCGGGGGAATTTTATAAAATGCTACAACCTTTACTCACTCCTCACCTAACTTCTCTTTTCAATCATATTATTGATTCGGGTTCTATGCCTGACTGATTCAACGAGGCCTGTTTATCTTTGTTGTTAAAACCAGGAAAGGACCCGCTTCTTCCTGCCTCGTATCGTCCGTTCTCCCTCCTAAACGTTGATTTTAAATTGCTTACCAAAATCATGGCTAATAGACTTCAGTCTTCTCTTCCTGAGATTCTTACCCCATCTCAAACGGGCTTTGCTCATGGTTGGTCTATCACTTATAATATCAGGACAGCATTGGCTGCCATTATACATAGTCACCAGGCCAAAGCCAAGCAACATATATTGGTCAGCCTTGATGCTGATAAAGCTTTTTATCGAGTTTTCTGGTCTCAACTCATTCGAACACTTAAGTACAGATTGTTTGGCTTTACTTTCTTTAACTTTGTATGGACAATTTATACCAATCCCCAATCTTCGTTATGGCTTAATGGCATTCAGTAAACTTCCTTTTCCATTTTCAGGGGTACGAGGCAGGGATGTCCCCTGTCAGCTTTGTTATTTAATACTGGCCTAGACCCTTTACTAAGATACCTGAAGATGATCTCTTCCTTTGGGGGTATTGAGATCAGCCACCATACGCTTAAAACATTGGCATTTGCTGATGATATCTTACTCATGATAGTCAATCCTAAGGAATCCATTCCTTTTATAATGGATGCCTTTAATGAGTTTGGAGCAGTTTCAGGATTTCGCATAAATTAAGATAAATCTCATGCTTTGGCGATCTTCAAAACTGCTCAGAAATGGTGGTCGTTCCCTTTGCCCTTTCAGTGGAAAAGAGATTCTTTGCGTTATCTTGGGGTATATTTACCCTCAAATCCTCATGATATTTATAAACTAAATGTTCGACCCCACATTTCTGCGGTTATACAGGAAATATAATCCTGGAAACCTCTTAAATTATTATTTGCGGGTAAGGCCCATCTGATTAAAATGCTATCTTTCCCTATAATACTTTTTCCCTTAAAGACGCTACCGGTTCTATCATCTAAAACTGATGACAGGCTTCTGACAAAAGTCTTCCGTCAGTTTATTTGGGGCTCTAGAATTAGTATTTATAAGTTGCAACAAATTAAATCCCTAGGTGGCCTTAATCTCCCTTATCTACACCTATATAGTATAGCGGCTGTTTTCCGCCACTCCCTGGACTGGATCTATGCCTTCACCCGCTTTACTACTACTCCAATAGATGAGGCGATGTGTAGACCTTTTAGTCTTCCTGCTATGCTTCATCTACGTCAAGCTGAGGTCCCAGTGGAAGTTAAGGATAACCCCCTACTGTGGTCAGTTATCTCGGGATGGCGTCAAGCTAGACGAATTAGTGGACTAGACCCCCATATCTCAATGTTTCTTCCCTTCCGAGGAAATCCCTCCTTTCTACAGGGCAGGCCACCTCCCATCTATCGTGTGCTTGAGAATAATGGTTGTCAATTGGTTAGGGACATGTTAACAGACAATCAGTGTCCTCTTACTTTGGAAGACACGGTCTTTAAATACCCAATCCTGATGTGAGATAATTTTACTAATACCCAAATCAGACACTATGTAGGCTCGGTACTGCGGGATATACCGGATGGCGTTAGAATACACCCTTTAAATTTAATCTCCATTAAAGCCCACGCGGGGAATTATTCTTTGAGTCTTGTATACAAATAAATAAAACCTTCCATACAGTGGTCAGACTGTTCACCGGGCCCGGGGAGGTAGGTATTTTTGTACTCTCTGTTTATTGTTCAATAAAGATGGTTTAAAAAAAAAAAAAAGTGCAGTCGAGTTTAGCTGTATTATTATTTTTTCATTATATAGCACCATTGATTCCATGGTGCTGTACATAAGGGGTTACATACAAATTACAGATAGCATTTACAGTAAGCAAACTAACAATTATGAACTGATATAGAGGGGCTAGGACCCTGCCCTTGAGAGCTTACATTCTACAGGATGGTGGGGAAGGAGACAATAGGTTGAGGGTTGCAGAAGCTCCGATGTTGGTGAGGCGGTAGCTCCGGTTGTGGTGAGGAGGCAGCGGGGTCAGTGCAGGCTGTAAGCTTTCCTGAAGAAGTAGGTTTTCAGGTTCCATCTGAAGGATTCGAATGTGGTTGATAGTCGGACGTGTTGGGGCAAAGAATTCGAGAGGATGGGGGATATTCGGGAGAAGTCTTGGAGGCAGTTGCGTGAGGAGCGAATGAGTGTGGAGGAGAGAAGGAGGTCTTGGGAGGACCGGAGATTATGTGAGGGAAGAT
Organism: Ranitomeya variabilis; assembly: GCF_051348905.1. Lineage (NCBI taxonomy): Eukaryota > Metazoa > Chordata > Amphibia > Anura > Dendrobatidae > Ranitomeya > Ranitomeya variabilis. The sequence goes on from NC_135233.1 coordinate 733,985,411, forward strand.
ATTGGTAGATTAGTTCAGAGATATATGGAGGAGACAGGTTTATGGCTTTGTAGGTCAGTATTCGTAATTTGAACTGGATACGCTGAGGGAATGGGAGCCAGTGAAGAGATTTGCAGAGGGGGGAAGTGTTGTGAATTTGGATTCTGGGCTCCCCCGGTGGCCGCTTGTGGAATTGGACTTGTCATCCTCTTTCCTGTTTCACCTGGTTCCATCAGTAGTGGGTGTCGCTATTTAAGCTCATTTCTCTGGTGGTTTCTTGCCGGTCAACAATGTTATCTGATGCCTCTCAGTGCTTGTTCCTGCTTCTGACAACTACTAGATAAGTTGGACTTTTGTCCATGTTTCGTTTTGCCTATTTGTTCCAGTTCACAGCTGAAGTTTTGTTACTGTGTCTGGAAAGCTCTCGTTGATCAGGGATTGCTACTCTGGCGTTATGAGTTAATGCCAGAGTTTAAGGTAATCTCTGGATGGTGTTTTGTTAGTGTTTTTCTGCTGACCATGAAAGTATACTATCTGTCTTCTGCTATCTAGTAAGCGGACCTCAAATTTGCTAAGACTATTTTCCTGCTGCGTTTGTTGTTTCATCTGAACTCACCGTCATTATATGTGGGGGGCTACTGTCTTCTTTGGAATATTTCTCTAGAGGTGAGCCAGGTCTTATATTTCCCTCTGCTAGCTATTTAGGTCTTAGGCCAGAGCTGGGCATCTAGCAATAAATAGGAAATGCTACCTGGCTATTTCTAGTTGCGCGGCAGGCTTAGTTCATGGTCAGTATAGTTCCATCTTCCGAGAGCTTGTCCCTCTATAGGCTTGCTATGATCTCTGCCTGCAGAGATCATGACAGTTTGACCGGCCAATAAAGTGTTAAAGACCCAGGTTGAGAAAGGAGAGTTATAAGAAGTCTGCTGGAATTTTTTTTTTTTTTTTTTTTTTTTTTCCTCCAGTTTGCCTTGCTGCAGTCTTTTTTCTCTCTCTCCTCCTAATCTCTGTATGGCTCTGTGTGCACCTGACAATAATGGATCTTCAGAGTGTAACTGCGGGTTTGAATAATCTCATCACGAAAGTACAAAATTTACAAGATTTTGTGGTACATGCTCCAGTATCTGAGCCGAGAATTCCTTTGCCGGAGTTCTTCACAGGGAATAGAGCTAGCTTCCAGAATTTCCGAAATAATTGTAAGCTTTATTTGTCCCTGAAGTCTCGTTCAGCTGGAGACCCTGCTCAGCAGGTTAGGATTGTGATTTCCTTGCTCAGGGGTGACCCTCAAGATTGGGCCTTCTCATTGCCAGCAGGGGATCCTGCGTTGCGCGATGTGGATGCGTTTTTTCTGGCCTTGGGCTTGCTTTATGAGGAACCTCATTTGGAACTTCAGGCAGAAAAAACTTTGATGGCACTATCTCAGGGGCAAGACGAAGCTGAGGTTTACTGCCAAAAATTCCGTAAATGGTCTGTGCTTACTCAGTGGAATGAGTGCGCCTTGGCGGCAACTTTCAGAGAAGGTCTCTCTGATGCCGTTAAGGATGTTATGGTGGGGTTCCCTGTGCCTGCAGGTCTGAATGAGTCCATGACAATGGCTATTCAGATTGATAGGCGTCTGCGGGAGCGCAAACCGGTGCACCATCTGGCGGTGTCTATGGAAAAGACGCCAGAAAGTATGCAGTGTGATAGAATTCTGTCCAGGAGCGAGCGACAGAATTTTAGACGGAAGAATGGATTGTGCTTCTATTGTGGGGATTCTACTCATGTTATATCAGCATGCTCTAGGCGTACAAAGAAGCTTGATAAGTCTGTTTCCATTGGCACCATTCAGTCTAAGTTTATTTTGTCTGTAACCCTGATTTGCTCTTTGTCATCCATTGCCACGGACGCCTATGTTGACTCTGGCGCCGCTCTGAGTCTTATGGATTGGTCCTTTGCCAATCGTTGTGGTTTTGATTTAGAGCCTTTGGAGACTCTTATTCCTCTGAAGGGGATTGACTCCACCCCATTGGCTAATAATAAACCACAATACTGGACACAAGTAACCATGCGTATCAATCCGGATCACCAGGAGATTATTCGTTTCCTGGTGCTGTATAATTTACATGACGATTTGGTACTGGGATTGCCATGGTTGCAGTCTCACAATCCAGTCTTGGACTGGAGAGCAATGTCTGTGTTGAGCTGGGGATGTAAGGGTATTCATGGGGACTTACCTTTGGTTTCTATTTCGTCGTCCATTCCCTCTGAAGTCCCTGAGTTCCTCTCTGATTATCAAGACGTCTTTGACGAACCCAAGCTTGGGTCGTTACCTCCGCACCGTGAGTGCGATTGTGCCATAGATTTGATACCGGGTTGCAAATATCCAAAGGGTCGTTTGTTTAATCTGTCTGTGCCGGAACATGCTGCTATGCGGGAATATATAAAGGAGTCTTTGGAAGAGGGACATATTCGTCCATCTTCTTCTCCCTTGGGAGCTGGGTTTTTCTTTGTCTCAAAAAAGGACGGCTCTTTGAGACCATGTATTGATTATCGGCTTCTGAATAAGATCACTGTTAAGTACCAATACCCATTGCCATTGCTTACTGATTTGTTTGCTCGTATAGAGGGTGCTAAGTGGTTCTCTAAAATTGATCTTCGTGGGGCGTATAATTTGGTGCGGATCAGGCAGGGGGATGAGTGGAAGACCGCATTTAATACGCCCGAGGGCCACTTTGAGTATTTGGTCATGCCTTTTGGTCTTTCTAATGCCCCTTCAGTTTTCCAGTCTTTTATGCATGATATTTTCCGCGATTTTCTGGATAAATTTATGATAATATATCTGGATGATATTCTGATTTTTTCTGATGACTGGGACTCTCATGTCCAGCAGGTCAGGAGAGTTTTTCAGGTTCTGCGGTCTAATTCTTTATGTGTGAAGGGGTCTAAGTGCGTTTTTGGGGTCCAGAAAATTTCCTTTTTGGGGTATATTTTTTCTCCCTCTTCCATTGAGATGGATCCCGTCAAGGTGCAAGCTATTTGTGACTGGACTCAGCCCTCCTCTCTTAAGGGTCTTCAGAGATTTTTGGGCTTTGCCAACTTTTACCGCCGATTTATTGCTGGTTTTTCGGATGTCGTTAAACCACTGACTGATTTGACCAGACATGGCGCTGATGTTGCTAATTGGTCCCCTCATGCTGTAGAGGCCTTTCAGGAGCTTAAGCACCGTTTTGCCTCTGCCCCTGTGTTACGTCAGCCTGATGTGAATCTGCCTTTTCAGGTTGAGGTTGACGCTTCGGAGATCGGAGCTGGGGCAGTGTTGTCGCAGAAAGGTTCCGACTGCTCCGTCATTAGGCCTTGTGCCTTCTTTTCTCGCAAATTTTCGCCCGCAGAGCGGAATTATGATGTTGGGAATAGGGAGCTTTTGGCCATGAAGTGGGCGTTTGAGGAGTGGCGCCATTGGCTAGAGGGGGCTAAGCATCAGGTGGTGGTATTGACTGACCACAAAAATTTGATTTATCTTGAGACTGCCAGGCGCCTGAATCCTAGACAGGCGCGCTGGTCTTTATTTTTTTCTCGCTTTAATTTTGTGGTGTCATACCTACCGGGTTCTAAGAATGTTAAGGCAGATGCCCTTTCTAGGAGTTTTGACCCGGACTCTCCTGGTAATGCTGAACCCACAGGTATCCTTAGGGAGGGAGTAATTTTGTCGGCCGTTTCTCCTGATCTGCGGCGGTCCTTGCAAGAGTTTCAGGCGGATAGACCGGATCGTTGTCCGCCTGATAGACTGTTTGTTCCGGATGATTGGACCAGTAGAGTCATCTCTGAGGTACATTCTTCTGCATTGGCAGGTCATCCCGGAATTTTTGGTACCAGGGATTTGGTGGCAAGATCCTTCTGGTGGCCTTCCCTGTCACGAGATGTGCGAGTCTTTGTGCAGTCATGTGACATTTGTGCTCGGGCCAAGTCTTGTAGTTCTCGGGCTAGCGGACTGCTGTTGCCCTTGCCTATTCCTAAGAGGCCTTGGACACACATCTCGATGGATTTTATTTCAGATCTGCCTGTTTCCCAGAAGATGTCTGTCATCTGGGTGGTCTGTGACCGTTTCTCTAAAATGGTCCATTTGGTTCCTCTGCCCAAGTTGCCTTCTTCTTCTGAGTTGGTTCCTCTGTTTTTTCAGAATGTTGTCCGATTGCACGGTATTCCTGAGAATATTGTTTCTGACAGAGGTACCCAATTTGTGTCTAGATTTTGGCGGGCATTCTGTGCTAGGATGGGCATAGATTTGTCTTTTTCATCTGCTTTTCACCCTCAGACTAATGGCCAGACCGAGCGGACTAATCAGACCCTGGAGACATATCTGAGGTGTTTTGTCTCTGCTGACCAGGATGATTGGGTTGCTTTTTTGCCATTGGCAGAGTTCGCCCTCAATAATCGGGCCAGCTCTTCCACCTTGGTGTCCCCGTTTTTCTGTAATTCGGGGTTTCACCCTCGATTTTCCTCCGGTCAGGTGGAATCCTCGGATTGTCCTGGAGTGGATGCGGTGGTGGAGAGATTGCATCACATCTGGGGGCAGGTTATGGACAATTTGAAGTTGTCCCAGGAGAAGACTCAGCGTTTTGCCAACCGTCATCGTCGTGTTGGTTCTCGGCTTTGTGTTGGAGATTTGGTGTGGTTGTCTTCTCGTTTTGTCCCTATGAGGGTCTCTTCTCCTAAGTTTAAACCTCGGTTCATCGGCCCTTATAGAATATTGGAGATTCTTAATCCTGTTTCTTTCCGTTTGGACCTCCCTGCGTCCTTTTCCATTCATAACGTTTTTCATCGGTCGTTATTGCGCAGGTATGAGGTACCTGTTGTACCTTCAGTTGAGCCTCCTGCTCCGGTGTTGGTTGAGGGTGAGTTGGAGTACGTTGTGGAGAAAATTTTGGACTCTCGTGTTTCCAGACGGAGACTCCAGTATCTGGTCAACTGGAAGGGTTACGGCCAGGAGGATAATTCTTGGGTCAATGCATCTGATGTTCATGCTTCTGATCTTGTTCGTGCCTTCCATAGGGCTCATCCTGGTCGCCCTGGTGGATCTGGTGAGGGTTCGGTGCCCCCTCCTTGAGGGGGGGGTACTGTTGTGAATTTGGATTCTGGGCTCCCCCGGTGGCCGCTTGTGGAATTGGACTTGTCATCCTCTTTCCTGTTTCACCTGGTTCCATCAGTAGTGGGTGTCGCTATTTAAGCTCATTTCTCTGGTGGTTTCTTGCCGGTCAACAATGTTATCTGATGCCTCTCAGTGCTTGTTCCTGCTTCTGACAACTACTAGATAAGTTGGACTTTTGTCCATGTTTCGTTTTGCCTATTTGTTCCAGTTCACAGCTGAAGTTTTGTTACTGTGTCTGGAAAGCTCTCGTTGATCAGGGATTGCTACTCTGGCGTTATGAGTTAATGCCAGAGTTTAAGGTAATCTCTGGATGGTGTTTTGTTAGTGTTTTTCTGCTGACCATGAAAGTATACTATCTGTCTTCTGCTATCTAGTAAGCGGACCTCAAATTTGCTAAGACTATTTTCCTGCTGCGTTTGTTGTTTCATCTGAACTCACCGTCATTATATGTGGGGGGCTACTGTCTTCTTTGGAATATTTCTCTAGAGGTGAGCCAGGTCTTATATTTCCCTCTGCTAGCTATTTAGGTCTTAGGCCAGAGCTGGGCATCTAGCAATAAATAGGAAATGCTACCTGGCTATTTCTAGTTGCGCGGCAGGCTTAGTTCATGGTCAGTATAGTTCCATCTTCCGAGAGCTTGTCCCTCTATAGGCTTGCTATGATCTCTGCCTGCAGAGATCATGACAGGGAAGAGCAAGAGTAGCGAGGAGAGAGATTAATCAGTCGGGAAGCAGAGTTAAGGATGGACTGGAGAGGTGCAAGGGTGTTAGCAGGGAGGTCACAAAAAAGGATGTTGCAGCAGTCGAGGCGGGAGATGATGAGGGCATGCACAAGCTTTTTAGTAGACGGTTGAGGAAAGGACGGATTCTGGAGATATTTTTGAGCTGGAGGAAACAGGAGGTGGAAAGAGCTTGGATGTGTGGTTTGAAGGACAGGGCAGAGTCAAGGGTTACTCCGAGGCAACAGACGTCCGGTACAGGAGAAAGCGTGATGTTGTTAATTGCGATAGATAGGTCAGGTAAGGAAGATCTATGAAGTGGACTAAAGATGATGAGTTCAGATTTGTCCACATTGAGTTTGAGGAAGGAGAAGAAGGAGGATATGGCTGATAGACGCTCCGGGATTCTGGACAGCAGAGAGTTGACATCTGTGCCAGAGAGGTAGATCTGAGTGTCATCAACATAAAGGTGGTACTGGAATCTATGGGACTTTATGAGTTGTCCCAGGCCAAGTGTATAGATTGAGAAGAGAAAGGGTCTTAGAACAGAGCCTTGGGGGACTCCAACAGAGAGAGGGTAGGATGAGGAGGTAGTGTGGAAGTGGGACATGCTGAATGTGCGGCTGGAAAGGTATGAGAAGATCCAGAATAGGGTGAGGTCTTTGATGCCAAAGGAGGAGAGGATCTGTAGTAGGAGGCAGTGGTCAACTGTGTCAAAAGCAGAGGACAGGTCTAGGAGGAGGAGTATAGATTATTGTCCGTTAGCTTTGGCTGTAAGTAGGTCGTTAGTAATTTTGGTCAGGGCTGTCTCAGTTGAGTGATGGGGGCGGAAACCAGATTGTCAAAGAGCAAGTTAGATGAGAGGTGGGAGGAAAGTTCAGCATGGACGTGCTACTCCAGGAGTTTGCAAGCGAATGGGAGCAGCGATATTGGGCGATAGCTGGACATAGCACATCTGTATCACATTACAAACCCTTCTCTCAGTTCTCCTTTTCTCAAAACACTGTCAGCCCGGCTGTATTGTATCTCCCCCACAATGCCTGTCTGAAGAAGGGCCACGTATAAGTCTGTTGTGCTCACAGAATATTGCAATCGCTCTGCAGTGAGAGAACAATTGGGTGTCATTACATCTCACACAGTATATAAACATAGAAAAGGCAAGCTAGAGCCATAAAATGGTGATCACCACACAATAGATGAAATAATCAAAAAGTTTTTATTTAGTGCAAAATCATGCAACAAACACATTTAAAAACATTTAAAAGTCAATCAAGTGACTAAACAACTATACTTGTAACCCATGATAAGATGATACCCATAACACAATGACACTCATAATAACAATCTGTGTAAATCAACAAATGCAGGATACATACAGCACACCATCTAAATAATGGATAACTAACATAGGTGGACAATGACAAAGTATAGGGCCACTAAATGTGTATTGTGGCATATAATACAGATAGCCCAGTATCTTGCCAGATGGTAATCCCTGACAAGTAGCTCAGGCAGAAATAGTAAAATACTATGTCCACATAAAGAAAAGGTGAATGTGCATAACAATTTGCAGGATGACCAAATGCAATAACCCTCCAGATATTGTCAAACCACATAAGATCAGCACCTAAAAAATTTTCCAAAAAGGCCCCACGTGTGTGTGTCCCCATGTAGGGGCTAAAGAAATGCCCATGGACTGTGAGCCTGTTGAAAATGTAATATAAGAATGGTCTGTGGCAAAAATATATAAGTCCTTAGTTTGTAAACTGGTCAAAAGTATGTTGAAAAACACAAATCATACACAGACCCTCAGCCCCAGCTCCATAACACTCCTTTTGCAGGACTTTACTTGCATGGATTGACCTACCAACCTACCTCTTGGGATCTTAGGGCACCGAATTTTTGGCGTGGTTTGACAATATTTGGAGGGTTATTGTATTTGGTCATTCTGCAACTTGTTATGCAGTCACCTTTTCTTTATGTGGACATAGTATTTTACTATTTCTGCCTGAGCTACTTGTCAGGGATCACCATCTGGCAAGACACTGGGCTATCTGTATTATATGCCACAACACACATTTAGTGGCTGAGCCCCATGTTTTGTCATTGTCAACCTATGCTAGTTATCCATTATTTAGATGGTGTGCTGTTTGTATCCTGCATTTGTTGATTTACACAGATTGTTATTATGAGTGTCATTGTGTTATGGGTATCATCTTATCATGGGTTACAAGTATAGTTGTTTAGTCACTTGTGTGACTTTTAAATGTTTTTAAATGTGTTTGTTGCATGTTTTTGCACTCAATAAATCTTTTGATTATTTCATCTATAGTGTGGTGGTCACCCTTTTATGCCCCTAGCTTGTCTTTTCTGTGTTTATATGGTTATCTTCTGGGCCTTGGGTTGATCCCCTGTATTAAAGTCCTCTGGTGCCCTCCATTTTCAGATTTTTACATCTCACACAGTAGTAGCTTTGTTGTGCTCTCACTGTAGAGCAATTTCAAGCTGTCCTAAGCAAACCAGACATAATTATGGTATCCAGAGCTGATAGAAGGGTCTGTAATGTGACACAGCTAAACTCAGCTGTGCTACCCCTTTCCTCAGAGAGACCTTATCTGAGAGATTTGAGTTATCTGTGCTCTAATCTCTCATCACTTTCTAATCATGCCGGAGGTTAGACCAGGATATCAGGGTTGCATCCATACATCTAAGGGTATGTGCACACGTTCAGTTTTTTTCGCGTTTTTTTCGTGGTTTTTTTCGCAATAAAACGCTATAAAAACTCATTAAAAACGCATACATTATGCATCCTATCATTTAGGCTGGTTTCACACTTGCGTTTTGATCTGCAGCGTTTTTTTTCCCTATGTTTAACATTAAAAACGCATGCGTTTTTTTTGTACGCGTTTTGCCGCATTTAACGACGCATGCGTTTTTTTGCTGCACGCGTTCTTTTGCAGAAATGCAACATGTAGTAATTTTCAGAGGCGTTTTTTTGCCGCAAAAAAAGCATGCGTTCATTTGCGTTTGATTTGCGGCAAAAAATACATTGATGTCTATGGAAACGCATGCGTTTTTGCGTACATGCGTTTGCTTGCGTTTTAAACGCATGCGTTTTTATAGAAAAAAACAAGAATACACCCTGATAAGCCACCCCCCACCATCAGGGTGATAAAGGGATCCTAACCCTAACCCTACCCCTAACCTTAACCCTACCCCTAACCCTAACCCTACCCCTAACCCTAACAATATGACAGTGAATACTCTCCGAGTTTATATTTTTAGTACTCTATAGCAATACCGTATATTTTGGGGTGTCCACATTGAACAAAGCTTTTTATTAGAAGAATGTCCTGGTCTCCAGGTCAACATAATAGCCAATCCCTATGGATCCCTATGGTTAGGGTTAGGATCCCTAGGGTTAGGGTTAGGGTTTGGATCCCTAGGGTTAGGGTTAGGGGTAGGGTTAAGATCCCTTTATCACCTTGATGGTGGGGGGTGGCTTATCAGTGACCTGGTGACCAGGACATTCTTCTAATAAAAAGCTACCCCTAACCCTAACCCTAGGGATCCAAACCCTAACCCTACCCCTAACACTAACCCTACCCCTAACCCTAAACCTAACCCTAGGGATCCAAACCTTAACCCTACCCCTAACACTAACCCTAACCCTACCCCTAACCCTAAACCTAACCCTAGGGATCCTAACCCTAACCCTATCCCTACCCCTAACCCTAGCTAATTCTATTAATAGTGGGTTTTCTAGTTGATTTTGATGATTGGCAGCTGTCACACACTTCTCAGCATGCGTTTCAAAAACGCAAACGCAGGAAAAAACGCATGTAAACGCGTCAAAACGCAGCGTTTTTTTTACTGCATGCAAAAACGCATGCGTCTAAAAAACGCAGCGTTTGCACGCGTTTACATGCGTCATGCGTTTTTTCACCACCTGCGTTTTTTTTACAAACGCTGCAGATCAAAACGCAAGTGTGAAACCAGCCCTAGAATGCATTCTGCATGTTTTGTGCACATGGTGCGTTTTTTCCCGCGAAAAGACGCATCGCGGTAAAAAAAGCAGCATGTTCATTAATTTTACGGATTTTCCGCGTTTTTCCCGCAATTCTATGCATTTGGAAAAAACGCACAAAAAACGCACAAAAAACGCATGAAAAAACGTGAAAAAAACGCATGCGGATTTCTGGCAGAAATGTCCGGTTTTTGTCAGGAAAATTTCTGCAAGAAATCCTGACGTGTGCACATACCCTTACACACCGGGGTGTTTTCTTTTTCGGCTGTGTTGCCTGCTTATGATTGGGAAACTCCTAGAGGTGGAAGAAGTATACACCCCCTGTGTAAACAGTCTACTAACTCCTACTTGGACTTAACAAAATTTAACTTATCAGGTGTCAAGTACTTTGATTGCTAACTTTTGTTCTCTAGTTCAACATGAAAAATGTAGTAAAAGGTCCTCTTTAATGGAGAATCCATAAGTCAGTACATTAGGACTGCCTGACAAGGAGTTTGTAACGCTTATTTGTCTTTTTCTGAGCTCCTCTCAGCTGATTTATGGCCAGACACCACATCAAAGTTGAAAACAAAGCGCCTGCAAAAAGACAAGTAGTGAATTTGTTTTTTTAATGCAACCCATTGCAAAAATAATATTTAGACCCAGATACATGCATTTAAGAGAAAATATGTCCTAAATATGAACATCTTATTTGGAAATTACATTATAAAAGCAAAGAGATTTTGAAATAAATGGATACTTACTTATCAATAGCCCCTTCTCCTTTTAGTAAAGCTTTCTTATTATTGTCGTTAGCCAGATTAACCAGTACCCCACAAGCAGAGAAGCAGACATCTTGTTTTCCAGAATCCAGTAAGGCAACAATGAATTTATATACTGGATGGTAAAACAAAAACAGACACGAGTATAAAAAATAAAATTAAAAAAGGGTTCTTAAGCTTCAGTATTTTATTACTTTATATGCACTTATTTCACAGTTTAGAACATAGTTCAACAATTTTTCAAGGTGCCATGCTCCTGTATAACGCCTTTCGTTTTTGTAAAAGATTTCTATTACACTTTTCTTTGAATAATGAAATCTGAGATGCAGTGAGCTGGTAAACAAATGAATATGTATAGTTCACATCTAGGAAATCTACCTGACCTTCAGGAGAGCAAGATAAAAAAAGATGTAAAATAAAATAAAATAATCCATATTTTTTTATACTAGTTTTCTTATCTGATAAATATAAATGTTTGATAAGTTTGATCATGAGGCCTATTGATTGTATAGTATCCTACTATAAGCTATCAGTTAAAGCAACCCTCCACTCTAGAAATGAAAAGTGACTAGATATTTCTTATGAATGGTTACCTTACTGGGTGTCCTCTTTTTATCTCCCCATCTCCTCTACTCAGATCAGCGCTCAGTTCCTCTTGTTTTCAAGATGACCAATGCAGTAGTATGGGGAGGGCAGGCAGTAAGTCTAAATCATGCATTCTCAGTGCTATGTAATAAGATAGGCAGGGAAGGTGTGGTTTACACTTACGAATATACTACCCATGCCATAGTGCAATGGTGTCTAACTTTTTTTCAGGCCACATCAGCATTATGGTTGACTTAAAAGGACACTTGTAAATGTAAAGGCTCATGTAGACGCCCGGGCAACAAGGTTAGAGCATGGATTGCAATGCGTAGACTGGCCAGAGGCTATAAGAGAGATGTCTCTGGATAGTAAAGCTTTAAGACAGTTGTCCCTGTGTAGTAGGGCTAAAAGAGCTGTCCCTGGGTAGTGGGGTTAAAGGGAACCTGTCACCCCACAGGGCCTATTAAATTAAAATAGACATCTTCAGCAGCACTAAGGCTGCATTCTGTGAAGGTGGCTCTTATGTTTATTATCCCTAGGAACACTGAAATAATGTTTTTTTTTAAATTTCCGGCCGTACCTCTATTGAGTCAGGGAGGTATGTTTTCTCCCCCTGACTCAACCGCCTCGCAGCCATCCATCATCCAGCTCTGTCCTCTGTGCGCCCGTCTCTTCTCTTTGGCCGGGATCACACATACGCGAGATACGGCCGAGTCTCGCAGGTGAAATCCCAGCTCTGGCGCCGGCACTCCGGAGCGGAGCGTGCAGCTCCATGTATTGCTGTGCGGCTGCACGCTCCGCTCCGGAGTGCCGGCGCCAGAGCTGGGTTTTCACCTGCAAGACTCGGCCGTATCTCGCGTATGTGTGATCCCGGCCTTTCTCGTGACATCACCGGCGCCTGACCTCTGCAATCAGTTCTCGGGCATGCGCTGTGCGCGCTGCCCGTGAACTTACATCAGCTGCCTGTGACTGCGTGTAGCGGAGGCCCCAGATCCCGCCCCGCAGTGTGTTATGATGTATTCACACTGCGGGGCTGGGAATCTGGCGCCTGCGCAGTGGAGCGGGTCACCGTGCTCCTCGATAGAAGTGCCGAATGCTCGCGACACTTCACAAATCTCGCGAGACATTGACACTATCTTGAATGGAGCACGGTAATAGAGATAAATAATAAATATAGATAGACGTAGGCATATAGACAGACAGACTAGACAGGCATATAGACAGAGTGACAGACATATAATTGCACAACCACTTTATTAGAAAAAAAAAAGTTTTTTCGAATAAAGTGGTGAACAAGGGACAGTGCCTTTTTAAAGGTTTCCATTTGTGGACTCCGTAGGATTGCCTGTACTATGTCAGACCTGCGTGGAAACTTTTTTTTTTTTTTTTTATTAAAATGACTAACCAGTGAAAGTGTGGGTGAGTGTTTATTTAAATAGAGATTTTTTTTGTGTTTTTCCTTTTTACTTACTAGGTTAGTAATAGGGGTGTCTGATAGACACCTCTCCATTACTAGCACCGGGGCTTGATGTCAGCTGTTTTTTGACAATTCACAGCTGACATCAACCCCAACTCCCTTTACCTCGAATGCCAACGCAGCAGGGCATTCGGGTAGAGCGAATCGCTAGAATTAGAGCATCTAATGTGATGCTCCAGTTCTGGGGCGACTGCAGGCTGGTATTTTTAGGCTGGGAAGGATCCAATAACCATGGACCTTCCCAGCCATATAATATTAGCTCTAAGCTGTCTGCGTTACCTTTGCTGGTTACAAAAAGTGGGGGGAACCACCATTTATTTAATCATAAAAAGCTGTCCAATAAGCTTGACAGGGTGCAATTTTATAATATATTGGGAAGCTGTGCCTTTATATTTCTGCCTGTGAATGTTTATCTCTATTTATAATCTGTTTCTATAACATTCATTGCTATCCAAAAATGCTAAAAAACCACATTGAAAATGCAGCAAAAAATGTGCTTTTATGCCGCTGTATTTTTCCTGCCAAGAGATGCAGAAATAGTGCAGAAATTTCGGCATCCAAATACTCAGCGTGTGCACATACACAAAGGGGTTTTTAAATTAAAACTTTAGTCTTGGGCTAGAAGACGACTTTTTGTCAAGAGAATGAAGTTTGCTTGGTGCGGCTCCTATATTGCGGTACTATTGAACTGAATGGGGTCGACTGCGCTGCATATGCTACTGTGACAAATATGACTTGGATTTTTTGTGACTCATTTGTAGCAGTAGTGTAAGTAATGCAATGTGACCTCCCATTCACTTCTATAGCAAACTTTGGTCACATGACCGCTGTCGCGTCCAATGGTGCAGTGTAGCCATGTGTGTAAAGAAATGGGATGTACTCTAAAGAAAAAGATCATTTGTGCAGTAATAATGTTGTTGTGGAAAACACTGCAGCTCACCATTTTGTTCCAAGATGAAATCCTGTACATCCTGGTATTGAGACAGGTTCCCGTATACTCGAGTAACTTCAAGTATTCCCTCCATGTTGTTGCACAGCATTAACTGTAGTAGCACTATTATGAAGACAGAGGTGTTTTACTATATCTTATTCTGCTGAACAATTGAAATCAAGTTGAAAACAGTAATAGAAACTTTGTTTTTTTTATACTTGTCGTTAAGAATACATTCCTTTCCAACTAGAAATGCACAAGATTTATCTTATTTCTGCAAGGCAAAAAAAATTAAGATCCATTACACTGCTCATAAGTAAGCTGTGAACCACACAAAAAGTCCCCACAATAGAGGTGGGCATTTCCAGTAGTGTGCCATATAACGTATTAAACCTTGGGCATCATCCTGGGCATCCTCCTGGCATCATCCCAATTTTCCTCATACACTCTTTGTGACTCCAATCATGATATCGCCATGCTACATAATGGTGTAATGGGATATGGCTTCAAGGGGAACTATATCAAAGACACAAGCCTAAAACCACATCCACACCATTTTTTGCAGTTTTCAATAAGGCTCCGTTTTTCCCTTTCAAGTTGTTAGCAACAAAAGAAAAAGATTTTGAATAATCACAATGACTTACAGGGGTGTACCACTCTAGCACATTATCACCTATTCTGAGGATTTCTGGGACCTTCACTGACCCTAAGGATTGGGCTCTGTAGTGTCCCCATTGAATGGAGCAACTGTCAAGATTGCAGATCACGACTATGGCACTGCTGTAGATAGCGGAGCACTGTGCTTGGCCATCTTCGGCAGTGCCATAGGCAATTAATAAAGTGCAAGTCACTCCATTGAACTGGGGTGCTGCATATTATATCAATAATCGGTCATGATCACATACAACTGACGCAGAACAATGGTTCATTATGACACTGCATCATTGTTTGCTGGGGCATCCACTTTCTCTTTCTGAATAATGCTATTGTTTTACCCTACTATCCTGTCCTATACCAGAGCTTAGTCTTCTTTCAGTGTAACAGAAAAGGGGTTAAATAAAAACCTTTCAGACTTGATAAAAATATTAAGTTAAAAAAAAAAATATGGAAAACTTACAAGTAGAAATCTCTATTCTTCTTTTGGCAATTACAGAGCTGTCATTTTGATAGTAAGATAAATTGCTGAATGCTGCCAGGGTATTGATCACCAGTTCCTCACATTCCTCAACTGACTTGTATTCTAATTTCAAAGAAAAATCAAAACCACTAAAGTTATTACATTAGAACAACACTGGAGTTTAGTCAAAAGGGGAAATGAAAACAGAACTTCTATAAGTCATTTACCATAGTTCTATTCGGAATATCTGGGATACAACAAGCAGAGACCCCCAAGACCTCATACAACAAAACTCAGGGATAACATTCTTATTACTGTCCTTAAATTGTAACTGTCACTTTATAAAACTTTTTATTATAGGCTCCGAATAGTGTTGCCGAGATGCCCACCGATCAGTCAAACAACTGCTCTTAAGTCCACAGCTCATGCACGAGTTGTGTATGGACTTAACACATTCACGTTCGCAGAGCCGAGTAAGTTGTGTAGACTTGGTACATGGAGCTCATGCAGGAAGAGTTTGGAATGATTGCTGGAAGTATCAAGACAAGATGAGCCACAGATGCCATCAGATAAGAGAAGGTACACTGTCTTTCATTCCAGTGGCCATATTACCGCTGTTGTGACTGATGGAATGGGACGTTCCAATCAGTTCGCACCAATGCTA
The DNA here is from genome assembly GCF_051348905.1 of Ranitomeya variabilis. Classification (NCBI taxonomy): domain Eukaryota; kingdom Metazoa; phylum Chordata; class Amphibia; order Anura; family Dendrobatidae; genus Ranitomeya; species Ranitomeya variabilis. The sequence goes on from NC_135233.1 coordinate 734,000,798, forward strand.
CCTACATAAAAAGTTTTGTGAAGTGACAGTTACACCTCCAGATCAAATCAGAAAAAATATAAAAAGTCAAAGTGGCAAAGAGACAATTACTAGTGTTATTAGATTGAACTACATCACTGATAAACCTCTAAAAAAAGGATCATGATGATCCATGTAAGTATTCAATTTGGATATTATAACTTGGGCTCTAAAGGGGTTTTCCCACAAACAAAGTACATTTTAATTAATAGATCCTGGAATAAGAAAAATGTTCACAATTGGATGTGTTTAAAAAAATGTCCCTGTGCTGAGATAATCTTATAAATGTGCCCCTGCTGTGTACTGTGTAATGGCCGTGTCTCACCATACATAGACATGGTCTGATCATACCACAGCTCCCGGGCAGAGGGGGATGCAAAAGAATATGCAGACATTACATTATAGGATCACAGTTGATTCTTTTTGTGAGGCAAAACATTTCAATTGCCTGTTTTTAAGCAAGGTTTTACTTTAAAGAATCAGATGTGATCCCCTTCTGTAGTGTCTGTACACTCTTTTGTGTCGTCCTCTGCATAGGAACTGTGGTATGATCAGACCTCCAGCACGTTGAGACACCGCTATTACACACTACACAGCAGGGACACATTTAAAAGATTATCTCAGCACAGGAACTTTTTTTTTTTAACACATCCAATTGTGGAACTTATTATTATTCCAAGATCTATTAAATAAAATGTTGATTAAAATTAACTCTGTTCATGGGAAAATCCCTTTAAAGGGTTATTCTCAAGATGGGAAACTATTACCTAGAGCCCCATTCTTGAGATTTGTGGGGTTGCAGTGGATAAATACCAGCACTATTACATGGATCGACTGGTGCCAATAATAACTGCCGCTGATTGATAAACATTAGTGATGAGCGAGTATGCTCCTTACTCCGAGTATTTCGGCGTGCTCAGAGATTTAGTTTATGTCGACACAGCTGCATGATTTGCGGCTGCTAGACAACTTGAATACATGTGGGGATTGCCTAACAAACAGGCAATCCCCACATGTATTCAAGCTGTCTAGCAGCGGCAAATCATACAGCTGCGTCGACAAACTAAATCTCCGAGCACGCCGAAATACTCGCAGACCACCTGAGCATGCTTGGAGAAACTCGAGTAACGAGCATACTCGCTCATCACTAATAAACATATAAAGTTCAAGGTTGTTTAATAGCTTATTTACACAGGCAAATCGTGAAAATGTGAACTGAATTACTGAAGTTTGCATACACTATATCTGACATGAAATGAGAATAAACCTTTCTCGTTTTAGGTCAATTAGAATTACCATAATTATTAATATTGGAGAGGGAGAGAGGGAGAAGGAGAGGGAGAGAGGAGGAGAAGGAGAGAGAAAATGTTTTAAAGCATGTTTATTACTTACTGTAAAGTCAAAAGTTTACATACACTAAGATTACTATGCCTTTAAACAATTCTGGACTGCCCATATGAAGATGTCATGTGTTTGTTTTTTGGCAACATCTGAGTTAATTAGAGACACACCTGTAGATGTATTTTAATGCACACCTGAAACACACCGCTTCTTTGTGTAGCATCATGGGAAAGTCTCAATAAATCAGCCAAGATATCAGGAAGAGAATTGTGGACTTGCAAAAGTCTGTCTCATCCTTTTGTACAATTTCAATATACCTGAAGGTGCCTCGTTAATCTGTACAAACAATTATAGGCAAGTACAATCAAGATCGGAATGTCGAGCCATCATACTCCTCGGGAAGGAACATGCTTTGGTCCAACATGTGCATATCAACCCAAGGACAAAAGCAAAAAGACCTTTCACTCCACAGTGAAACTAATACTGTATCAACATGGACTGAAAGGCCACTCTGCCAGGAAGAAGCCACTACTCAAAAAGAAACATAAAAAGCCAGATTAATGTTTGCAAATGCACACAGGAACAAAAACCTTAATTTTTGGAGACATATCCTGTGGTCTGATGAAACTAAAATTGAACTTTTTGGGCATAATGACCATCGTTACGTTTGGAGGAAAAAGGGAGAAGCTTGGAAGGGTGAGAACACCATCCCAACTGTGAGACACAGGGGTGGCAGCATCATGTTGTGGGGTTGTTTTGCTGCAGGAGGGACTGGTGCACTTCACGAAATAGATGGCATCATGAGAAAAGAAGATTATGTGGCAATACTGATGCAACATCTCAAGACATCAGCCAGAAAGTTAAAGCTTGGGCAGAAATGGGTCTTCCAAATGGACAATGACCCGAAGCTTACTGCCAAAATGGTAACAAAGTGGCTTAAGGATAACAAAGTCAATGTTTTGGAGTGGCCATCACAAAGCACTGATCTCAATCCTATTGAAAATTTATGGGCAAAGCTGAAAAGTCAGGTGTGAGAAAGACTACCTACAAACCTGGATCAGTTACAACAGTTTTGTCAGGAGGAATTGGCCCAAATTCCAACCAACTATTGCGAGAAGCTTGTGGAAGGATATCCCAAACGTTTGACCCAAGTCATTCAGCTTAAGGGGAATGGTACCAAATACTAATGAAATGTATGCAAACTTTTGACTTTGCAGTAAGTAATAAAAATGCCTTACAAGATTCTCTCTCTCATTATTCTGGCATTTGGCAAATATTAATAACTAGTTGGCCTGTGTGAAATTTTTGCACATTGGTTGTCGGGGGCGCAAGCAATTTCCGAAAAAGAAAGCTGGTCAAATGTAAATGTATTTAATGACATGATGAACACAGCTGAAGCATGAACATTGACATGTTGCCTTCCTTCACTTCAACCTGCTTCACCACATGGGAAAAGCAATGGGTAGCACATTGGATCAGAATGTGGATTCAAGTAAGAGATTTTATGAAGTTGCCCATTTGATTTTGAGTAGATAGAAAAATCTAATTTGCTTGGTGGTGCACAGTCATGACTAAGAAACACAGCTGCCACTTCACTTACTGTAGGTTCATTAGTTCTGCCTGGAATGGAATGCATTAGTAGTAGTAAATTGTAATTGCAACTAAGCATCGTGTGAGACATCTTTGATATACTTGAACATTTGTGCATAAGGGTTATGGTTTGTTAGCATTGTTTGGAATTTATGTATTAAATCTTGTCGACATTTTCTATTGGCTGGATTGTTAATACGATGCTGCAACACAGCCTCAAAATCGAGAATGAAAAAGCCTGCTTAAGTTGGGTTAACACCTTCAGATGGTTGTAAACTTCCCATCATGTGATAAACCTGGCCATGTATTTTAAAACAATATGGCCGCCTGCCAGGAATATTGACAGAGTTTGCATCAACTGATTTAAAAGCCAAAGCATTATTAAATTGCTGTATATTTTGCAAATAGTTTTGAGCTACGTGATCATTCTTTTCAATAAGTGTCTGAAGTTCTTTACAAACAGTAATGGCATGTAATTGAACCTTTCCCTTGTGGCAACAGATGGAAGCAGATTGATCACGACCGACTTCACCTAAATAGAGCTTTGCTGAACAATGTGGACATACTTCATCCATACTCCCAACACTGTGGGTTTTAACTTCATTGTCTGAAACTAATAAGCGAGCACAACAGTATGTCTTTGGAAGTGAATGTTGGCACCTCCTTGCACAGATGTCTTGTTGTCGCGCAGGAAGTAATCAAGTGGAACTAAATCAATACAGTGCTCTTGCAGTAGTGTTCTACGATGATTCGCTATCTGTTGTCTGTGCTTCTGTTGAGCCTGTCTATGGTTTTCAAGTCTTTGTTGCCTTTGTTCATGAGGTTGTAGCTTCTCTGAGATGGTGTCTGTAGAGGTCTGGGACGTCTCGTTCTTGTTGGCCTGCCTCGAGGCCTGCTTTTAATACACCTCTTCCTAGTCATCCTGCAATGTAATTCCAAACAATGATAGGTCTGCGCTCGAAATGCACAATAGGCAGTGCATGTTTCCAATAGACTAAGCAGTGCATGTTTCCAGATGTGTTTGCATATGTGCCTCACCTGCAGTGAAGTGTGCAATCTGTTTGGATTTGTTTGTGATTTCTGTAAACAGCTTTGTGGTAGTGTGCTTTGGGGTAGTGTGGTGTCACCTGCAGGTCATTTTTCCTTACTGCATTTTTATGAAAATTAATGTTTAAACTGTATTTTGTGATCACATCGCTTATGTGTGGTTTATTTGGCTATTTTCTTGCTGAAGGGAGCAAGTTTACCTTTCAAATGGTGTATCAGTTGTGTGTGTGGGTGCAGTATGAACGGCGATACAAAGTAATCACCGAAAAAGAGTGTTTAGAAATAATATATAAGGATTATGATAATCCTAATTGACCTAAAACGGGAAAGGTTTATTCTGATTTCATGTCAGATATTAAGAAAAACATGCATATGTATCTTTTTATATAGTGTATGTAGACTTTTGGTTTCAACTGTATCTATTGTAGATCATTCAGTGTGCATAGCCTGTCATTGTCATCAATGCTATGAGTCCTGTTTACACATGATGATGCACAGCCAAGACTGATGATCATTTGTGCTGCACAAAATATTCATTTCACCAGATGAACAAGAGTTTTGAACCATTATCATGAAACGATCAATCATGATTATGCTAACGATAATCTTTCAGTAAGTGCAACTTTAGTTATGGATGGAGGATACCTTACTATCTTAAAGGGAACCGGTCACCCCCAAAATCGAAGGTGCGCTAAGGCCACCGGCATCAGGGGCTTATCTACAGCATTCTGTAATGCTGTAGATAAGCCACCGATGTATCCTGAAAGATGAGAAAAAGAGGTTAGATTATACTCACCCAGGGGCGGTCCCGCTGTTGTCTGATCCAATGGGTGTCGCGGTCCAGTCCGGGGCCTCCCATCTTCTTACGATGACGTCCTCTTCTTGTCTTCACGCTACGGCTCCGGAGCACACGTACTATGAAAGGTCAGAGAGGCCTGGTGCCTGCGCACTGCAGTACTTTGCTCTGCCCTCAACAGGGCAGACAAAGTACGCCTGCGCCGGAGCCGCAGCGTGAATACAAGAAGAGGACGTCATCGTAAGAAGATGGGGGACCCCGGACCGGACCGCGACACCCATTGGATCGGACAGCCTGCCCAGGTGAGTATAATCTAACCTCTTTTTCTCATCTTTCAGGTTACATTGGGGGCTTATCTACAGCATTACAGAATGCTCTAGATAAGCCCCTGATGCCTGTGGCCTTAGCTCACCTTCGATTTTGGGGGTGACCGTTCCCTTTAAGAATAATCCTTTCAGTGGCCAGATAAATTACCAGAGAGACCTGCTACTATCCTTTCCCAACATGAGAAGATCAAGCTTGTTAATTGAAATGACCAATCCTTTACTTTTATCCAGGAAATTAGATTGTCACCAGAGGTGTTTTCATATTGTGTCACTGAATATGTGTGGTCAGCTTGAAGGAATGTAAAGTCTAATATGTATTGAAATGCATATGGCTGTATTGACAAAATGAGTTCACCAGATGATTGTTCACTCAATGGTTGTTGAATCATCAACCAACTTCTAGTCAATGCTTATGGCCACCTTTATTTGACATTTTTCATGACGATGACAGCATTTCATAGTTTTGGCAATTGTTTTTTAAACTACACTTGATTTAATATTTGTTATAGTTCAACGTGTCCAATTTTCAGCAACTTTAGTCTAACGTTATGGCCACATTTCTCTAAAAGCCCTAACCAGACATCTATTTTAGGTGATCAAATGTGAAATCAAGAGCAAAAATACAAGAAATCTGTCACATTTGTAATTATTTATGTGACTAAAATAAGAAACAGCACTTACCTAAGATGTGCATTAAACGTAACACACAATGTTGGTCAGCTGCCAAGTCTTCGCCAACTTTTGGATGGACAGATAGGTTAGCGAGAAGACTTACTATTTTAATTAAGATATCTTCTACTTCTGTTGGCTGCTTTTGGCCCTTGGGTTTTTCATTTGCAAAAGACATAGCACTTTGTGTCTTTTTATCAAGGTCACAGTAAGTGTGCAGTAAACGTAAGAGCGTTTTAATGCTTCCTTCCACTTCATAAAAATGTTTACGAGCCGTATCACTCTTAGCGGTTAGATTCCCGAGTGTGAAAACTATGCGCACCAGAAGGTCCTAAGGAGAATGTACAATTATAAATGAGTGACTGTTTCTGAATGGGATCCAAGAGGTAAATGGGATCTGAAGAGGCTATTTGCATATTTCAGAATGAAAATAAAACCACATATACAGCTAAATAGCCAAAATACCCTTCCCTCCACACTTGGCGCCCTGTTTTGAATTCTTTTTGTATTTTAACCATGTATTCCTGTTTTCGTTTATGTCTGGTTGTCCTGAAAAAGGAATCAGTGGACTCAAACATGTTAATAATAAACCTACAGTTCATCTCCCTCCACCTTCTTCAGACTGTGCGGTGTCAGCTGATCCCTAATCACATGCCACGGCCGTGAAGCTGCACAGTCTGAAGAAGGCGGAGGGAGATGAGTGAGAGGCGAAGATATGCACTGCGCATGCCCATGAATCCCAGCCCTGCAGTATGAATAAATCAGAAGACACTGCGGGGCGCGATCTCGGGCAGAGCGGCAGTACAGGCGCAGGCAGCCTGACATCAAATGATGTCAGAAGATGGGCAGCGCTAACTGCGCATGCCCAAGGGATCACATAACAGCGCAGGCTAAGGGACAGATTCAAACAACGCTGAGGAGCCGGCGCACGGCGCCAAGGGGGTATGAATGATGGCTGTGCTGCGTCTCATTAGGGGGAAAGTACTGCCTCCCTGGCGATTTCACGGTATGAGGGGGCACATTTTATAAGTGTTTATTTCAGCGCGTGCAAGGAGCATAACTAATAGAGCCACCTTGTCCAAAGGCAGCATTAGTGCTGCACAAGGTGGCTCTTTTAGTTACAAACGCCGGGGGGAGGGGGGTGACAGGTTCCCTTTAAGAGCTGAGAACACATGGAGAGTGGACACACAACATGAGAAGATGATGATGAAATAAGGAACAGGGCATGCCAGCCAGAGGGGAGCAAGCACATGCTTTCTGGGGGCTGCCCGGCAACTAGAAGTCTTGTACCTGTGGAACACAGAGCTCCCCGGCCTCCACAAGCGACCTTCAACCTGGTAAATTGACCTCCAGCTTTATACCTCTAAGCCTTGTACTATTATTGTTATATTTTACTCTGACTGTAACTCTTGGTATATTTTTACTGTATATTTCTTGTAAATACCTAGTGCACCCTTAAGGCAATTAAACCATAAATTAATTTTGGGCTGATCCTTTTATTCTGATTGCAAATCTTAGAATACCCAGCGTGGGTAAAAGGGCAGTCTCCCTGGAGGCCATTTGCTCTAGGTGCAGTTCCCTTATTGGCCTGAGAGACAAAGGAGGCACCGGAGAACTGTGCCTGTGTAGTGACGTCACGTGTTTCCTTCACAACTGACTAGCCGAATTATTCTAAGCTCTATGTAGAAACAGGAGGTTAATCTTCCATGTACAAGTCATAAGTCACTGTAAAGGCCCCCAGCAAGGGGGAGGAAGAGAGCAGTTGGGTTAGGAGTTGAAGAAGGGAATGATTTATGTAAGCAAAACTTCCTGTTTCCACATAGAGCAGAGAAAAGAGAAAAATGTACTGGGTTGAAGGATAAAATGAGCAATTGTAAGTATACAGTGGTATATAATATGATGATATTAAGAGGATAAGAACTTTCATGGGAGTACTACTTTAAGCAGTACTACAAAGGAAAATGGTTAAATGTAACACAAAATAGACATCTATACTACTGAAAGCACATGTATACCAAAATTATAGATTTCACAGCATTATCTGACCCTAGATTAATTTATTTTTAGTGTTCTGTTCCAAACGTTTATTGACTGAGTAGTACGATGATGTTATTTGTGCTTTTATTCCTAACAGCTTTCAACAGCTTTGTTTTTTTCTAACTGTAAACAGCCCTGATAACATGCAGAGGTAAACCTGTCTTAAAAATGCAAACCTAACCCTCATGACAAAAAAAATCTGACGGGAACCCCCTCTGTGTGTCAGATACAGACCTGCACTGTTGGAGCTACAGTGGTCCTCAATCCTTTTAAGTTATAACAAAAAAAAGTGCATATATTCTTGGCCTCCCATGCCATAAATGAATAACACATGCTCTTCAACCACAAGTTCCAACACGCCCAGTAAAATTTTACTCTGAAAATTAAAGTTTCAAAACAAGTCTAGCATCTTTCTTTAACCCATTAAATAAAAGTATATAAAAACACCCTCTAAAAATTAATGTGTGACTGCAGCTACACAAAACAACGACAGTACAATAAATGTTTTCTAGATCATTTTCTTAAGCCATAGTCTGCGATGTCTCTTCAGTTTCTGCCTTCAGCACTCTATAATCCCTTTCCATAGTCCTGGAGGCAGAAACCTAGGAAACAGCACAGAACATGACTAGTTGTGTGGTTTTTGAGAGAGGTTGACCAATGATTTTTCATTGATTACCTATCTTTGGGATAGGTCCTTAATGTTTGATCGGCCAGGGTCCAACACTCGGCACCCCCCTTCTGAAAAGCAGTTATTGGTGGTGGTCTCTGGCCGGAAGTACTCCCTAGCGGAGCTGGACGTCTTCTGGTAGAGGAAAATACTTTGTGTTTGCATTTAGGACGTGCTCTTATAATGCCCTGTGGCATCGGTACAAGCCAGATGGAAAGCACAGGTTTGCCTTGTGCATGATTCTAAAGTGCATTTCTGCATTGCTCGGGGAGCAAAGAAGCGTGAACACTTTCCCAACCTCATAAGATTTTCCCCACAATTTTTTAATCCCTTGTTTTTGACTTCCACGTTGCCCATTGCCACCAACTATATGAACGCTGCATTATAGTAGAGGCAGAATCATCTTTTTTTAGGGCCAAGTAAATGGATGATCACGGTGCTTATTTATTTGGGTTAATACCATTGAGTGCAACATAGTGGAACATAAGAATTATTCCTGACTAGTGAGAGCACTGTGTACATTTTAATATAGGCAATACTATATGGAAGCACGGGTTGCAGGAGATCCTGGCATTCTAGTGGCCGAGTTGGAAACTATGTAGTAGGCATTTGAGTTACTAAATGCCATTTTCCATTCATATACATTCTGCTTGATGCTAAAATCCAACCATGGTTTTGTCTAGACTTCAGAATCAAATATGTATTTCAGTCAGCAGCTTTTTGCTATGTAACCTGAGAACAGCAGGGTGTAGGTGCAGAGACCCGGATTCCAGCGATGTTTCATTTATTGGGCCGCTTGCTTAGGTAAAATCACGTTTTAATCTGCTGCAGATCTAGCAGTTCTCTGAATGCTGAGCTCCATATAACCCTGGTGGCTTTTCTGTGCACACTGTGCATAGGCAGAAAGCTGCCACACAGAGCTCATGAATATGGAGGACTACATGGAAGCAGGTTTACCAGTCCTCTAGTGATAATCTCCTGCTTATAAAACAGTGATTTTATCAAAACAACAACAAGCAGCCATATTACTAGTATAGGATATATAGAGCAAAAGGTTCAAGTCAGTCTATAGGGAAATGTTACAAAACAAATAAAATGTTATCTTTTGTAAAGAATAAAAAAGCAAATGCACATGAAAGAACACACATTGCTCATTATTCAGGAATGCCATGTTTGCTGCTTCTTCCTGACCTGAATAATGACCAATGCAACACACACGCACGTAAAAAAAACCCAAACAAATTAGGATAACTGAGGTCCATGTTTAACGTGGTGCAGGGCGGTAGACGCGAATGAGGCACTTGTCTGTGGGGTCCCGACATGTTATATGAAAGTGGTGGCCCTGGATGGGCGTGCGGATTTGTGCTGTGAGGGCCTTACACCCGTGCAAGCTGCATGTAATCGATGTTGCTGGTTTGCCAGGACCAGATGTCTCACAGTTCAGTGAGGGAGACCACCATTCAAAAATAAACTCTTTAATTATCGGCAACTAGAGAAGGGTTATATACAAGGGATAGTGGGTACACAGTCTTATGAACGTTTCCTTTACAACTCAAAGCATGTTCCACAGTTTCCTTCTGTTGTAGCCTGGTGTCCTCTATGGCCACTGTTTCTCACTACTTCTCCACTTAACTCTCCAGTCCAGTGTGTCATCTACTTGTTATGCGGTTCCACGTCCCCTCTTCCCTTTCAGGTGCCAGTATGACTGGTAATTCTGACACTCTGGAACTCACGCCCAGGACACTTTGCTTGTCCCACATACTTCGTCCTGTTTAGGCCCGTTATCTTCAAGCATTCTAAGCTAGGAGTCTTGTGGCTAGGCATCCTTTCCTAGGATCCATTTCCGGAAGGTCACTCTGTCTCAGTCAATTATGGTCCGGGTCTCGCTATCCCTTTTCTTTGGTCTCCTCTCACTTAGGGTCACCCCAGAGTGCAGCACTGCTCACCTTCAACCTTTCAGTCTACTCATTAAGTACTCCAGGCCCTATCTGACTCTCCAACAGGAAATTGTTACTTTCCCTGTAACTCTTCCCTTCTCGCTCTGGGCCAGTCCCAAACATTAACTCTAAATTTCCCTATGGTCAAACTACACACATTACCAAAGCACATCACAATTCACATTATATCACATCGCATAACATTATATATTACATTTCACATTATACCACATAACAGTAAACTTATTTCTTCAAAGAAAAAAGTGAGAAGTATGTCCATATTCTTACACATGAACATGCAAAAACTGACTAAATGTCAACAGCAGTCCATGTATTTCTACAACAGTGAAATACAAAAGACTGAAATGACAAATATCTATTGCAATAGTTACAGGCGTCTCCTCATAGAAGGAACCTTGCTATTTGCAATTAAGTACAAACCAAACCCTGCTTGGAAGAAGTGCATGTATAGACAATTGGCCAATATGACCTTGACTGGAACGGGAATAAAGCACGTTACACTGCCTGAATAGCACTCACACTGCCAGCAATACTCAGATTTCTAGGAATTGTTTGTGCTGTCTCCTGCGCTAAAGAAAAATGGTCTTTCCCAGAGGAATATTCCATCTTGCTTGTATTAAATATTGGCAGACACACTTTTTTCCATGCTTTCCTTAATGCTGTTGTTGCTGGGACGCTCAGTGGCTGGGTGTGGAATCCTAGTGGGAATTAAAACTAACCCAATGAAGACTTTGCAGCGGTAAACAGATTTTCTGATGTATTATGAAGGGTCTGTATGTAATATGGCTCCATCTGGTGCCGTATACACAGAGCTATGCTCCTGAAAGTTTAAAGCGTAACAGTCATTTACATTTTTATTCCACAAATCATTAGTACACATAAAAATAAGCAACTTTGTAATATATCTTATCAGAGAGATCTGCTGCTTTCTCATCCAGGACTGATCAGTACTGGAAGTGATAACATACAGTGTATCAGTCTTGTGAACACTGCAGCCTATAACTGGCCACAGTGGTCATGGAGGGGCACCCGTTGACTGCACTAAAGGTACCGTCACACTAGGCGAGGTTGCAGCGATATCGCCAGCGATCCGTGACGTTGCAGCGTCCTGCATAGCGATATCGCTATGTTTGGCACGCAGCAGCGATCTGGATCCTGCTGGGATATCGCTGGTTGCAGGGAGAGTGGACGAACTTTCTTTCGTCGCAACTCTCCCGCTGACACCGCTGGATCGCCGTGTGTGACGCCGATCCAGCGATGTCTTCACTGGTATCCATGGTAAACATCGGGTTACTAAGCGCAGGGCCGCGCTTAGTAACCCGATATTTACCATGGATACCATGGTAAAAGTAAAAAAAAAACCACTACATACTCACCGTCTGTTGTCCGTCACGTCCCCTGGAGCTTGCCGTACTGACTGTCTCAGCGCCGTCCGGCCGTAAAGCAGAGCCCAGCGGTGAACCTGCAGTAACAGCGGTTCACCGCTGGGCACCGCTGTTACGGCCGGCCGGCGCTGAGACACAGTCAGTGCGGCAAGCGCCGAGGGACATGAAGGACGACAGAAGGTGCGTATGTAGTGTTTTTTTTTTTTTTACATGGGGACTTCGGCATCGCTGAAGACAGTTTCAGCGATGCCGAAGTCGCTTGGTCGCTGGAGAGAGCTGTCTGTGTGACAGCTCCCCAGCGACCACACAGCAACTTACCAGCGATCACGTCGCTGGTCGCGATCGCTGGTAAGTTGCTTAGTGTAACGGCACCTTAAGTGTTACAGTAACATTCTGAATTGCCTGCTGGGCTCCCCTTCTCAGATGAATATTTGCCAATGTTTACCCACTATATACTGTATATTTATAACTAGCTGTTTCCAGCCAGCTAACGCTCGGCACGCTCACTGCTATCTAATTAACGCTGCTGGTGATTAAACTAAAGTAAATAATGACAACATTCAATAGCGCTTACACAGGTGGTAAATTAACTTAAAATGAAGTTAATAACAATAATAATCATTAAAAATCTAAATAATACTAATAATACATTTTATTCACAGTGTAAAATCAAAAACAAACTGGATTCAGTAAGATGTGCGTTTTTTATTCATTCCAGCATCTAAACAAATTTCATAACGAAACATAAATTGGTGGGGGGGCGGGATTATGTGTGGTAATGTGGTGGGGGGGCGGGATTATGTGTGGTAATGGGGTGGGGGGGCGGGATTATGTGTGGTAATGTGGTGGGGGGGCGGGATTATGTGTGGTAATGGGGTGGGGGGGCGGGATTATGTGTGGTAATGGGGTGGGGGGGCGGGATTGTGTGGTAATGGGGTGGGGGGGCGGGATTATGTGTGGTAATGGGGTGGGGGGGCGGGATTATTTGTGGTAATGGGGCAGGATTATGTGTGGTGATGTGGTGGGGGCGGGATTATGTGTGGTGATGTGGTGGGGGGGCGGGATTGTGTGTGGTAATGTGGTGGGAGTCGGGATTATGTGTGGTAATGTGGTGGGGGGGCGGGATTATGTGTGGTGATGCGGTGGGGGGGCGGGATTATGTGTGGTAATGCGGTGGGGGGCAGGATTATGTGTGATGCGGTGGGGGGCGGGATTATGTGTAGTAATGTGGTGGGGGGCGGGATTATGTGTGGTAACGGGGTGGGGGGCGGGATTATGTGTGGTAATGGGGTGGGGGGCGGGATTGTGTGTGGTGATGTGGTGGGGGCGGGATTGTGTGTTGTGATGTGGTGGGGGCAGGATTGTGTGTGGTGATGTGGTGGGGGCGGGATTGTGTGTGGTGATGTGGTGGGAGGTGGAGCTACTGTGCAGGGGGCGGGATTAGCGAGTAATCACGATGCCTCTTATTTATATAGATGAAAACTAACAAACCTGTTTACTTGGATGTCTGTTTAGAATGGACAGGAATATGGAATAACAGTTGGAGCAATCTGCCAAAGCCATGCAGCAATCATGGTAGAGCGAAAGTTTGCTTGGAAAAAAAAAAACAGCAAAAACACAAAAACATTAGTGGTTTGTTTTTTTGTATGTGCCAGTGTTTCATAGAAAACATACTTTAAAGATCTGGCTACCTTCTCCCCGTGTGGCTCTCGTTGATTGACTCTGCTATGGGTGCACATAAGGAGAGATCTGTCAATCACCTAAAATGGTGCTGGGAGAAGCTGGCTAGGGCGGTGTCAGACTAATCTTGTCTCTTCTTATGGTCCCTGGCCAGATCTTTAAATTATGTATTCTATCAAATGCTGGAGTAAATATTAAGCATTTTTTAACTGATTACCATAAAATTTTAAACATTTGGGCGGTCCGGATCCTATTCTGCTATGACATCCTAAAACGTCACCGCATATAGAGCAGCATGCGATCGTGTAGGTGTGAGAGTACGGATCCGGCAGTCACACACAGCTTGAGTCCCCATAGAAGAGGCAAAAATGGTTTATTACTATCTGTGCCTTTCCGTTCTCTAAATTGATGTTGGCCTTTCGTCCTCCATATACAGCAGTCATGTGATCGCGGTGTATTGGGACAGAGCAGGAGTTGCTGAGTTATAGGAGAAATGCCCCCCAAAGGTCTTTTATAACCTTATGGGGAGGTACAATGTGTAAAATAAAAATAAAATAAAATGACTGACTGAAAAAAATAAAGAAAATAGCAGTTAAAAAATAAATAAAACTGCCAATGTAAATCTAAATGGCTGTTACAAACAATTTTTAAAATTTATTTTAGTGGTTCTTTGTGGTCACGAGAAAAAAAATTTAAAAAGTAGAAAAAAAACAGAGTTATTTCCCTTTTCTCACTGATTTCGCCAGATATTAGCAAAGAAACAAAACAAAAAAAAGAACAAAAAAGAGAATAAGACAGTGACATAAAAATGAAGCTCCATTTATCATTATAAAAAAAACCCACAAAAATGACTTGAATATCTGAAGGAGATTTACAGCTCCTTAAACTGCATGTACGAAAAAAAACAAAACAAAATGTGTCTGGTCAGGAATGAGGTTAAATGGCCCAGTCTTGAATTGGTCAAACTAAAGACAAGAGATCCCTGGTTCATCTACCTCTGCAAAATCTCATAATTGGCGCTAACAGGCATTGTCTGTGTATATTATAATCCTGAGAACTATATCGGTACATACCTTAGTATTCGTGAAACATTGGTGCATATATCTTTATCATCGTTATAAGCCTCCAATAAAATGCATAACTCTGCTAACGCATTAGTTGCAAGAAACTTTGGTCGCGACTGGGAGAGATCTGCAAGATTCCTTAGTGTTGCGGTTAGCTAAGTGAGGGTAAAACAAAATATGCCTTTTAGGACAGTAACACTGACTTTAAATGCAATTTGTGCAAATATCATAATGTTTTTGTTTGGTTGGTACATTGGCAAATATAGCCATGGACGAAAATATTGGCACCCCTGAAATTGTTCCAGAAAATGAAGCATTTCGGTCAGATATTTATTGCAATTACACACGTTTTGTTATACACAAATTCTTAAACACCACAAAAAAAACCAGAGAGGGTAAAAAAGGCAAATTGGACAAAATTTCACACAAAACCCCCAAAATGGGCTAGACAAAACTGTTTCCAAACTGTTTGACAACACCTTTCCAAAATTGTGGGTAAACAACTTTGTTTGAAACATGATGCTCATGTAAACTAACCTGGGACAAGCAACGGGTGTGGACAATATGAAAATTACACGTTAAATCAGATAAAGAGGAAAAGTTGACTCAATCTTTGCATTGTGTGCCACACTAAGCATGGAGAACAGAAAGAGAAGCAAACTATCTGAGGACTTCGGAACCAAAATTGTTGAAAAATAGCAATCTGAAGTCCATCTCCAGAGATCTTGATGATCCTTTATCAACGGTGCGCAACATAACTAAAAAGTTTACAACCCATGGCACTGCACTCAATCTCCCTGGACATGGACGGCAGAAATAAATTGATGAAAGGTTGCAACACAGGATGGTTTATAAGCAACTCGATTAATCAAGTTACAAAGAAATTCAAGCTGTCGTGCAGGCTCAGGTGCATCAGTGTCAACGCAAGCTATCCGTCGACATTTGAATGAAATTAAATGGTATGGCAAAAGACCCAGTAGGACCCCACTACTGACTTAAAGACATAAAGCTAGACTGCAGTTTACCAAAATGTACGCTAGCAAGCCAAAATCCTTCTGGAAAAGCATCTTGTGAATAGATGAGACCAAGGAAGAGCTTTTTGGTAAAGCACTTCATTCTACTGTTCAATGAAATTGGAACCAGGCCTACAAACAAAAGAACACAGTACCTACAGTCAAACATGGTGGAGGTTCAAAGATGCTTTGGGTTTTCTTTGCTGCCTCTGGCACTGGGTGCTTTGACTATGTGCAAGGCAAGAAATCTGAAAATTTTGGGTCGCAATGTAGTGCCCAGTGTAAAAAAAAAGTTGGGTTTGCGTCCTAGGTCATGGGTCTTCCAGCAGGACAATCACCCCAAACATACTTCAAGAAGCACCCAGAAATGGATGGAAACAAAGTGCTGGAGCATTCTGAAGTGGTCAGCAATGAGTCTGGATCTAAATCACATTGAACATCTGTGGAGAGATATAAAAAATGTTGTTGGGAGTAGACACCTTCAAATATGAGAGACCTGGATCAGTTTGCAAAAGGAGAGTGGTCCAAAATTCCAGTTGAGAGGTGTGAAAAGCTTGTTGATGGTTATAGGAAGCGATTAATTGCAGTTATTTTTTCCAAAGGGTGTGCAACCAAATATTAAGTTGAGGGTGCCAACAATTTTGTACTGCCCATTTTGGGGGTTTTGTGTGAACTTATGCCCAAATTGCCTTTTTTTCCTCTGTTTTTTGTGTCGCTCCAATATACACAAAGGAAATAAACAAGTGTATAACAAAACATGTGTAATTGCAATAACTTTCTGGGAGACATGCTTCATTTTCTGTAACAATTTTTTTGGCGCTTTCAGCCATAACAATATCATAATGTATTTGTTTGTGGTGCAAACCACAATGAAAATAGATAACAAAAGACATACAGTTTGATGAGCTGGTACATGTCTCAGAAAATGAAAAAAAACACCAAAGAAAGAAAGGTGTGTCAAAAACTAGGCCCAATATAGTGCTCCAAGTAGTATTTGATTAAAGCCCCATCATTTAAATTTTGCATACGGCAATACATGTTGATAGTACACAACCCTTTTTTCTGAAATTAGGAAAATACTCATCATGTTTGTGTGGGTTTCCTCTGGGTTCTCTGGTTTCCTCCCACATTCCTAAGACATTCTGATAGAGAATTTAGATTGAGAGCCCCATTGGGGACAGTGCCAATAATGTCTGTAAAGCGCTCTGGAATTAATGGCGCTATATAAGTGAGTAAAATAAATAAATAGAAGGATATTGTCAAGATTAGCAATAAAGTTATATAATGTTATGAGAAACAGACCTGAACAATCAGATGGCTCATGTCAGAAGAAGTACTTTGTGAGGTGGTGTTGAGTTGGATGATCTGCTTCATTAACTCTATTAGTATTTCCACTGCCTGTTTTTTGAGTAATTCATTGAGTAGCACTTTATTCCCAGACAGGAACTTGATTGTCCCTAAACAATACAGGAAAGCCTCACTGTTGGCATGTGCATTTTCATTCTTTAAGACCTCTAAGAGTACACCTGCAAGAAACATGAGCAATTCAGTATCAAAGCAAACAATGTAGTAAGATTATAAAGCGAGATATAGATACAAATTCTTCTATGAAAACATTTATTTACTAGTGATGAGCGAATATACTCATTACTCGAGATTTTCCGAGCACGCTCAGGTGACCTCCGAGTATTTTTTAGTGGGGGTTGCCTGGTTGCTAGGGAATCCCCACATGTAATCAAGCTGGCTAAGAGATGTAAAGCATTCAGTTGAGGTGAGGAAAACGAAATCTCCGAGCACAAAAAAATATACTCGGGAGGACACCTGAGCGTGCTCGGGAAATCTCGAGTAACGAGTATATTCGCTCCTCACTATTATTTACAGTACATACCATATTTCTTGGAACAGAATATGTACTTTTTAGCAAAAAATAATCTTACTAAAAAAGTATGCATTTTATATTCTGGAAACAGCTTTCTATAATTGAGTGGAATGCTACAGTGGTTAGCACTGCAGCCTTGCAGCACTGGAGTCTTGGGTTCAAATCCAGTTTGTACAAAGGAGTTTGTATGTTCTCCCCGTGTTTGCGTGGGTTTCCTCTGGTACCCGGTCTCCTCCCACATTCCAAAGACATACTGATAGGGTATTTAGATTGTGAGCCCCATCAGGGACAGCGATGATAATGTGTGCAAACTGTAAAGTGCTGCGGAATAAGTTAGCGCTATATAAAAATAAAGATTATTATTTGTTAATGCTAACACAGCATCTTCCATGATCACAGAGAGAACTGTGCAGCGTTGCAGTCCTCTCTCTTCCTGCCTCACACTAATCAGTCTTATCGTTGGAAAGAATGAGAGAAAACAACCAGTATTAGAATGTCCCTAAAGATGCTTTTAAGGTACATGTCCTGGCTAACAAAAGTACCTTTAGATCATGTCACATGCTTGGAAGAAAGTTCAAAATATATTAGTATATACACAGTGCGTGTGCGTATGTAGATGTAGCAGAGCTGCATGTGTGCATGTAGCATGTGTGTGAATGCAGCATGTGTGTGCAAATCAGAGCTTTGTGTGTATAAACAGCAGAACTAAAGAAAAGCCTCGAACTAAAAACGCCAAAGGTTATGCACAAAATGTGCTATTTTCAAAGTGTTTTAGGCTGGTTTCACACTTGCGTTTTTATCTGCATGCGTTTTTTAAAAAACGCATGTGTGAAAAAACGCATGTAAACGCGGTAAAATGCATGCGTTTTTTAGACGCATGCGTTTTTATAGAAAAACACAAGAAAACAAGAAAAAAACAAAAAACCCTAACCCTAACCCTACCCCTAACCCTAACTCTAACCCTAACCTGAAATGCGTGGCACTGAAATACGTTTATATACGTATATACGTATATAAGTGCCACGATATTTCAGTGGCCACGTATTTAAGTGCCATGTATTTAAGTGCCACGTATATAAGTGCCACGTATTTAAGTGCCACGTATTTAAGTGCCACGTATTTAAGTGCCACGTATTTAAGTGCCACGTATTTAAGTGCCACGTATTTAAGTGCCACGTATTTAAGTGCCACGTATTTCACGTAAATGCCACGATATTTCAGTGCCACGTATTTCAGTGCCACGCATTTAAGTGCCACGTATTTACGTGCCACGATATTTCAGTGCCACGTATAACCACGTAGTTATAGTATTTACAGTACGTGGCACTTAAATACGTGGCACTGAAATATCGTGGCACTGAAAGACGTGGCACTTAAATACGTGGCACTGAAATATCGTGGCAGTGAAATACGTGGCACTGAAATACATGGCACTTAAATACGTGGCACTGAAATACGTGGCACTGAAATACGTGGCACTGAAATACGTGATTTTGCGGCAAAAAAACGTGCAAGAAAATGCTACAGGTTGCATTTTTGAAAATGAACGCATGCAGAAAAAAAACGCATGCGTTTACAAACGCGACCAAACGCGTACAAAAAAACGCATGCGTTTTCAATGTTAAATATAGGGAAAAAAACGCATGCGTTTTTTGTGCAAAAAAACGCTGCAGACAAAAACGCAAGTGTGAAACCAGCCTTACACCAGTTTTCTTGCATAAACAATTGGTGTGTGGGCAGTGAAGCTAAGCTTCTCAACATTGAAATTACAACAACAAGAAAAATAAAGTTATAGAATTATAGAAATTACACGATTGGTAAACATGTTTGTGATATACAAATTAAAAAAAATGCTAATAATATTTCCAAAATATCTCAATTTATTCAGCACCTACGAGCACCATGCAGAGAAATACACACACTTACATGCCTTGGTTGAAATCAATCAGGTTATTAATGGTTGTCTGAAGAATATTCTGCTATACTGAACACTGGGGCACACAAATCACCAAGATCCCCTTCTCGCAGGTCCCTTTGCAATAGCCCACCAATTATGTCCCAGATGTGATCGATAGGAGACAAGTCCAGAGACTCTGCAGGCCATGTTAGCAAATTTACGCAACACAGACTGCTCACAGTAGCGTGAGCAATATGCAGTCTGGCGTTTTCAAGTTGAAAAATGGCTCCTGGAATATTTTGGAGAAATGGCCATACCACTAGTTGCTCCACCAAATCAAAGTAATGCTCAGCTGTTAGTGTATGTAAAATGACTATGACTAAAATAGGGGGGCTCAGCCACCATACATTATGCGGATCATCAAGTGAAATTCTTCTAATCTGACGATCTGTCCATGCAAAGGGTGTTGAGGAGTATATATGTGATAATACACATGCTGCAGAGAAACACTGACAATAGAGCTATTAGCTCTCTAATTTACAGTGGCATTTAAAAGTTTGGGCACCCCTGGTCAAAATTACTGTTATTGTGAACAGTTAAGCAAGTTGAAGATGAAATGATCTCTAAAAGGGCTAAAGTTAAAGATGACACATTTCCTTTGTATTTTAAGCACAAAAAAAAGAAAATTTAATCTTTTACAATTTAAAAATAACAAAGAAAAATGGGCTGATGGAAAAGTTTGGGCATCCTTCATGGTTAGTACCTAGTAGCAAGAGTCTTTCAATTCTTGTTTCAAGATTTTCATCCATTATTTCTTAGAAAATTATTTCACTTCAGTGAGATTCCTGGGTCGTCTTGCATGCACTGCTTTTAAAGGTACGAATTGAACATGAAGAAAAAATCAGAGAGCAGCTGCAACCCGGACTTCCTCTTCATGTTCAATCCATACATAGGTGGGAACAGTGACGCCAGTGCCACTTCTTACCCCGAGACATAAAAAAGCCAGGCTGGAGTTTGCCAAAACTTACCTGAAAAAGCCTAAAACGTTTTGGAAGAATGTTCTCTGGTCAGATGAGACAAAAGTAGAGCTTTTTGGGCAAAGGCATCAACATAGAGTTTACAGGAGAAAAAAAGAGGCATTCAAAGAAAAGAACACGGTCCCTACAGTCAAACATGGCAGAGGTTCCCTGATGTTTTGGGGTTGCTTTGCTGCCTCTGGCACTGGACTGCTTGACCGTGTGCATGGCATTATGAAGTCTGAAGACTACCAACAAATTTTACAGCATAATGTAGGGCCCAGTGTGAGAAAGCTGGGTCTCCCTCAGAGGTCATTGGTCTTCCAGCAGGACAATGACCCAAAACACACTTCAAAAAGCACTAGAAAATGGTTTGACAGAAAGCACTGGAGACGTCTAAGGTGGCCAGCAATGAGTCCAGACCTGAATCCCATAGAACACCTGTGGAGAGATCTAAAAATGGCAGTTTGGAGAAGGCACCCTTCAAATATCAGGGACCTGGAGCAGTTTGTCAAAGAAGAATGGTCTGTCTAAAATTCCAGCAGAGCATTGTAAGAAACTCATTGATGGTTACCGGAAGCGGTTGGTCACAGTTATTTTGGCTAAAGGTTGTGCAATCAAGTATTAGGCTGAGGGTGCCAATACTTTCGTCTGGCCTATTTTTGGAGTTTTGTGTGAAATGATCAATGTTTTGCCTTTTGCTTCATTCCCTTTTGTGTTTTTTCATTTGAGACAAATTAAATGAAGAAAATAATAACAAAGAATTTATATATATATATATATATTAAAAAAAACCACAAAACTCACCTCTCCTCCTCGCTCCCACGCGGATTCCGGCTCTGTTCCGGTATCAGCAGCTGCACTGCAGTAAGCCCGTCACGCAGCAGGTGCGCGATGAAGTGAATTCATCGCAGTGTCAAGGGCAGAGGGGACTGATGGGAGAGGGAGCATCATCTGACGCTGGCTCCTCCATTATTGCTTTCCACTATTTAAGTTATTTCTTGATTGACAACAAATGTGTCAGTAATTAAACCTGGGTGTGGCTAGGAAAGCTTCCTATAATGTGATAAACCTCAGTTAATTCATTTTTAAGTGGAGTGGGGTCAATCACTTTGTCACACAGGGCCAGGTAGGTTTGGATTTCTTTTTACCTTAATGCTAAAGATTAGTGATGAGCGAATATACTCGTTACTTGAGATTTCTTGAGCACGCTCGGGGTTCCTCCGAGTATTTTTTAGTGCTCGGAGATTTAGTTTTTCTTGCCGCAGCTGAATGATTTACATCTGTTAGCCAGCTTGATTACATGTGGGGATTCCATAGTAACCAGGCAACCCCCACATGTACTTATGCTGGCTAACAGATGTAAATCATTCAGCTGCGGCAATAAAAACTAAGTCTCCGAGCACTAAAAAATACTCGGAGGACCCCCGAGTGTGTTCGAGAAATCTCGAGTAACGAGTATATTCACTCATTACTACTAAAGATGTTCATTTAACCCCTTAATCCCATATGACGTACTATCCCGTCGAGGTGACCTGGGACTTAATTCCCAGGGACGGGATAGTACGTCATGGGCGATCGGCCGCGCTCACGGGGGGAGTGCGGCCGATCACCACCGGGTGTCAGCTGATTATTACAGCTGACATCCAGCACTATATGCCAGGAGCGGTCAGGGACCTCTCCCGGCACATTAACCCCAGGAACCCTGCGATCAAACATGATCGCAGCATTCCGGCGGCATAGGGAAGCATCTCGCAGGGAGGGGGCTCCCTGCATGCATCCCTGAGTCCCACGGAACAACGCAATGTGATCGTGTTGTTCCGAGCGTCTCCTCCCTGTAGGCCCCGGATCCAAAATGGCCGCGGGGCTCCTTCCATGTCAAGCAGGAAGGTGGCTTGCGAGCTGATCTGACACAGTGCATTGCAAAGCATGATGTCCCACCCTGGGACAAAGTAAAAAAAAAAAATATTTACATGTGTAAAAAAAAAACCCACATACATATGCATATATACATTTACATATATATTCCAATAAATACATTTCTATATCTAAATAAAAAAAAACAATAAAAGTACACATATTTAGTATTGCCGCGTCCGTAACGACCTGACCTATAACACTGTCCCACTAGTTAACCCCTTCAGTGAACACCGTAAAAAAAAAAAACGAGGCAAAAAACAACACTTTATTATCATACCGCCAAACAAAAAGTGCAATAACACGCGATCAAAAAAACGGATATAAATAAACATGGTACCGCTGAAAATGTCATCTTTTCCCGCAAAAAACGAGCCACCATACAGCATCATCAGCTAAAAAATAAAAAAGTTATATTCCTCAGAATAAAGTGATGCAAAAATAATTATTTTTTATATAAAATAGTATAAAAGCGCCAAAACATTAAAAAAAAGACATAAATGAGGTATCGATGTAATCGTACTAACCCGAAGAAAAAAACTGCTTTATCCATTTTACCAAATGCCCCTCTCAAAAGAAATTCAAGAACTGCTGGTTTTTCATCATTCTGCCTAACAAAAATCAGAATAAAAAGTGATCAAAAAATGTCACGTGCCCGAAAATGGTACCAATACAAACATCAACTCGTCCCGCAAAAAACAAGACCTCACATGACTCTGTGGACCAAAATATGGAAAAATTATAGCTCTCAAAATGTGGAGACGCAAAAACTATTTTTTGCAATAAAAAGCGTCTTTTAGTGTGTGACAGCTGCCAATCATAAAAATCCACTAAAAAAACCCCACTATTAATAGTAAATCAAACCCCCCTTCATCCCCCTTAGTTAGGGAAAAAAATAATAAAATAAAAAAAATGTATTTATTTCCATTTTCCCATTAGGGTTAGGGTTGCGCAAAAGTTAGGGCTACAGTTAGGGTTGGGGCCAGGGGCGGATTATAATAGGGTCAATCTGGGCGGTAGCCCAGGGCCCAGTGGTGTGGGGGGGCCCTGGGCTACCGCTCAGATTGCCAGCCGCCATCAGGGCATTACTGCCCTGACTGGCGTATGGGCCCCGTGGGCAGAGGGGGCCCGCACCGGGCCCAGTCTCATCTGCTCACCGGGCCCCTACCGGCGCTGCGGCAGTTAAAAACTATTGATGTGCGGGCGCGCGCCAGCTCCTGAATAGTTAACAGCCACCAGCCAATCGGAGGCTGGCAGCTGACATCAGCCGCTGCGCGCACGTCTTCTGATGTCATTGTCAGTCGCCAGCGAGTGCGCGCTTCAGCTGCGAGGAGAGAGCTTCGCCGAAGGAGCATGGACAGGTGAGGAGAACTTTTTTTTTTATTGCGAACGGCAATCCGGGGGGCCCGGGCCAGTGCTGGACACTGGGGGCAGAGATGCTGGACACACTGGGGGCAGAGATGCTGGACACACTGGGGGCAGAGATGCTGGACACACTGGGGGCAGAGATGCTGGACACACTGGGGGCAGAGACGCTGGACACACTGGGGGCAGAGACGCTGGACACACTGGGGGCAGAGACGCTGGACACACTGGGGGCAGAGACGCTGGACACACTGGGGGCAGAGACGCTGGACACACTGGGGGCAGAGACGCTGGACACACTGGGAGCAGAGATGCTGGACACACTGGGAGCAGAGATGCTGGACACACTGGGAGCAGAGATGCTGGACACACTGGGGGCAGAGATGCTGGACACACTGGGGGCAGAGATGCTGGACACACTGGGGGCAGAGATGCTGGACACACTGGGGGCAGAGATGCTGGACACACTGGGGGCAGAGATGCTGGACACACTGGGGGCAGAGATGCTGGACACACTGGGGGCAAAGATGCTGGACACACTGGGGGCAGAGATGCTGGACACACTGGGGGCAGAGATGCTGGACACTGGGGGCAGAGATGCTGGACACACTGGGGGCAGAGATGCTGGACACACTGGCGGCAGGACTGGAGACATGGGCAGAATGTAGATACAGGGCATGATTGGAGACACGGGCAGAATGAATGACATGGGGCAGGATTAAAGACAGATCGTGCAGGATCATGGGGCAGGATGGATACGATGGAGACTGATGGGGCAGGATGGGGAGATCATATGGGGCAGGATGAATACTCATGAAGGCAGGATGGGAGAACATATGGCTGGAGCCAGGAATGAGATACACGGGGCCAGGATGGGGGATATTATTATTACCATAGGGGCTAATTAAGGGATATTATTACTGCAGTGATGTATTTATTTTATTTTTTGAGGACACTGTTTTAAATGGGGGGGCGGTCCTGTTACTGTGTAGAGTGACACTATGTTGCCTCTTTTTCTTCATGTGGTGTAATGTAGAAGTTGGGAAAAATTAAGTAATGTGTTCTGCAAGCGGAGCTCGAGATAACTCTGTTATTTCCTGCAGAGACGAGTCCTGGCTGGATGAAGTGATGGCGGTCTGTGCTGGATGAAAGATGAAGGACTTCACCTAGAGACGTCACTGGTGAGTCAGTGTTACCTATACACTGACACTATACACTGGATACTATATACATAGGTCCTTGTACAATGTCACCGGTGATCACTGTATTACCTCTACACAGACACTGCATACTAAGTACAGATCTCCTGTGAATACTGGCACTTATGGTGATAGTATTGTGCTTTTTTTTTGTTTTGTTTTTTCTTCCTAACTGAAGGGTAAATTGACTAGATCAATGGATGTTTGACAGGTTATAGTTTCACAGCAACTATTTTTCTGGAATAATCTGGTTCAGGTAAATGATGCCCCGTCGCATGACCCTGTCACATGATCCCATCACATGACCCCGTCACATGACCGGGGGGCCCACAGTGTCTGAACAGCCCGGGGTCCTGGCTACCCTTAATCCACCCCTGGTTGGGGCTAAAGTTAAAGTTAGGGTTGGGGCTAAAGATAGGGTTAGGGCTACAGTTAGGGTTGGGACTAAAGTTAGGGTTGAGGCTAGTTAGGGTTAGGGTAGGGGCTAAAGTTAGGGTTAGAGTTGGGGCTAAAGTTAGGGTTAGGTTTGGGGCTAAAGTTAGGGATAGAGCTACAGTTAGGGTTGGGGCTAAAGTTAGGGTTAGGGTTACATTTACGGTTGGGATTACGGGTGTGTTGGAGTTAGGGGTGTGGTTACGGTTGGGATTAGGGTTAGGGGTGTGTTGGGGTTAGGGGTGTGTTGGGGTTAGGAGTGTGGTTGGGATTAGGGACATGTTCAGGTTAGTGGTATGGTTAGGATTAGGGGTGTGTTGGAGTTAGGGGTGTGGTTACGGTTGGGATTAGTGTTAGGGGTGTGTTGGGGTTAGGAGTGTGGTTGGGATTAGGGTTAGGGGCGTGTTCAGGTTAGTGGTGTGGTTAGGGTTATGGTTGGGATTAGGGTCAGGGGTGTGATCGGGTTAGGGTTGGAGTTAGAATTGGGGGGTTTCCACTGTTTAGGCACATCAGGGGCTCTCCAAACGCGACATGGCGTCCGATCTCAATTCCAGCCAATTCTAAATTGAAAAAGTAAAACAGTGCTCCTTCCCTTCCGAGCTCTGCCATGAGCCCAAACAGGGGTTTACCCCAACATATACGGTATCAGCGTACTCAGGAGAAGTTGGACAGCAACTTTTAGGGTCCAATTTCTCTTGGCACCCTTGGGAAAAAAAAAATTGGGGGCTAAAAAATCATTTTTGTGGGAAAAAAAAATTATTTTTTATTTTCACAGCTATGCGTTATAAACTGTAGTGAAACACTTGGGGGTTCAAAGTTCTCACACCACATCTAGATAAGTTCCTTGGGGGGGTCTAGTTTCCAATATGGGGTCACTTGTGGGGGGTTTTACGGTTTAGGTACATCAGGGACTCTGCAAATGCAACATGACGCCTGAAGACCAATCCATCCAAGTCTGGATTCCAAATGGCACTCCTTCCCTTCCAAGCTCTGCCATGCGCCCAAACGGTGGTTCCACCCCACATATGGGGTATCAGCGTATTCAGGACAAATTGGACAACAACGTTTGGGGTCCAATTTCTCCAGTTACCCTTGGGAAAATACAAAACTGGGGGCTAAAAAAAAATTTTTGTGGGGAAAAAATGATTTATTTTCACATCCCTGCATTATAAACTGCAGTGAAACACTTGGTGGTTCAAAGTTCTCACAACACATCTAGATAAGTTCCTTAGGGGGTCTACTTTCCAAAAATGGTGTCACTTGTGGGGGGTTTCCACTTTTTAGGCACATCAGGGGCTCTCAAAACGCGACATGGTGTCCTATCTCAATTCCAGTCAATTTTGCTTTGAAAAGTCAAACGGCGCTCCTTCTCTTCCGAGCTCTGCCATGCGCCCAAACAGTGGTTTAACCCCACATATGGAGTATCAGCATACTCAGGACAAATTGTGCAACAACTTTTCGGGCCCAATTTCTTCTGTTAACCATGGTAAAATAAAACAAATTGGGGCTGAAGTAAATTTTTTGTGAAAAAAAGTTAAATGTTCTTTTTTTTTTTTTGTTAAACAGTCCAAAAATTCCTGTGAAACACCTGAATGGTTAATAAACTTCTTGAATGTGGTTTTGAGCACCTTGAGGGGAGTAGTTTTTAGAATGGTGTCACACGTGGGTATTTTCTATCATATAGATCCCTCAAAGTTACTTCAAATGTGATGTAGTCCCTAAAAAAAATGGTGTTGTAAAAATGAGAAATTGCTGGTCAACTTTTAACCCTTATAACTCCCTAAAAAAAAAATTTTGGTTCCAAAATTGTGCTGATGTAAAGTAGACATGTGGGAAATGTTACTTATTACCGTATATACTCGAGTATAAGCCGACCCGAGTATAAGCCGACCCCCCTAATTTTGCCACAAAAAACTGGGAAAACTTATTGACTCGAGTATAAGCCTAGGGTGGAAAATACAGCAGCTACCGGTGAATTTCAAAAATAAAAATAGATGCTCCATACCGTTCATTATTGCCCCAAAGGAGGTTCCATATAAAGCTGTGCCATATATAATGCTCCATACCGTTGATTATTGCCCCATAGATGCTCCATATATAGCTGTGCCATATAGAATGCTCTGCACCATTCATTATGGCCCCATAGATGCCCCATATACAATGCTCTGCACCGTTCATTATGGCCCCATAGATGCTCCATATAAAGCAGTGCCATATATGCTCTGCACTGTTCATTATGGCCCCATAGATGCTCCATATAAAGCAGTGCCATATATGCTCTGCACTGTTCATTATTGCCCCATAGATGCTCCTTTTAAAGCAGTGCCATATATGCTCTGCAGTGTTCATTATGGCCCCATAGATGCTCCATATAAAGCAGTGCCATATATTATGCTCTGCACTGTTCATTATGGCCCCATAGATGCTCCATATAAAGCAGTGCCATATATGCTCTGCACTGTTCATTATGGCCCCATAGATGCTCCATATAAAGCAGTGCCATATATGCTCTGCACCGTTGCCCCATAGATGTGCCATATAAATCTGCCATATATAGTGCTCTGCACCGTTGCCCCATAGATGTGCCATATAAATCTGTGCCATATATAATGCTCTGCACCGTTGCCCCATAGATGCTCCATATAAAGCAGTGCCATATATGCTCTGCACCGTTCATTATTGCCCCATAGATGCTCCTTATTAAGCTGTGCCATATATAATGCTCTGCACCGTTGCCCCATAGATGTGCCATATAAATCTGTGCCATATATAACGCTGGTGCTGCTGCTGCAATTAAAAAAAAAAAACACATACTCACCTCTCTTGCTTGCAGCTCCTCAGCGTCCCGTCCCGGCGTCTCTCCGCACTGACTGATCAGGCAGAGGGCGGCGCGCACACTATATGCATCATCGCGCCCTCTGACCTGAATAGTCAGAGCCAGAGGACGCGAAGACAGAGCGGCGCCCGGCGTGTGGAACGGGGACAGGTGAATATAAAATACTCACCTAGTCCCGGCGATCATGGCGCTCCCCCTGCCCGTCACACTGTCTTCGGGTGCCGCAGCTCTTCCTCTGTCAGCAGTCACCGGCACCACTGATTAGAGAAAAGAATAGGCGGCTCCGCCCCTATGGGAGTGAAGTCCATATTCATTTCTCTAATGAGACAGGGGAAGAGCTGCGGCACCGAAGACAGTGTGACGGGCAGGGGGAGCGCCAGGATCGCCGGGACTAGGTGAGTATGCCTCAGCGCCCTCTCCCCCTCACCCGCCGACCCCACCGCCGACCGTGACTCGAGTATAAGCCGAGAGGGGCACTTTCAGCCCAAAAATTTGGGCTGAAAATCTCAGCTTATACTCGAGTATATACGGTAAGTATTTTGTGTGACATACAGTACAGACCAAAAGTTTGGACACACCTTCTCATTTAAAGATTTTTCTGTATTTTCATGACTATGAAAACTGTACATTCAAACTGAATGCATCAAATCTATGAATTAACACATGTGGAATGATATACTCAACAAAAAAGTGTGAAACAACTGAAAATATGTCTTATATTCTAGGTTCTCCAAAATAGCCACCTTTTGCTTTGATGACTGCTTTGCACACACTTGGCATTCTCTAGATGAGCTTCAAGAGGCAGTCACCGGGAATGGTCTTCCAACAATCTTAAAGGAGTTCCCAGAGATGCTTAGCACTTGTTGGCCCTTTTGCCTTCACTCTGCGGTCCAGCTCACCCCAAACCATCTCGATTGGGTTCAGGTCTGGTGACTGTGGAGGCCAGGTCATCTGGCGTAGCACCCCATCACTCTCCTTCTTGGTCAAATAGCCCTTACACAGCCTGGAGGTGTGTTTGGTGTCATTGTCCAGTTGAAAAATAAATGATGGTCCAACTAAACCTAAACCGAATGGAATAGAATGCCGCTGCAAGATGCTGTGGTAGTCATACTGGTTCAGTATGCCTTCAATTTTGAAAAAATCCCCAACAGTGTCACCAGCAAAGCACCCCCACACCATCACACCTCGTCCTCCATGATTCACGGTGGGAACCAGGCATATAGAGTCCATCCGTTCACCTTTTCTGCGTCGTGCAAAGACACGGTGGTTGGAACCAAAGATCTCAAATTTGGACTCATCAGACCAAAGCACAGATTTCCACTGGTCTAATGTCCATTCCTTGTGTTCTTTAGCCCAAACAAGTCTCTTCTGCTTGTTGCCTGTCCTTAGCAGTGGTTTCCTAGCAGCTATTTTACCATGAAGACCTGCTGCACAAAGTCTCCTCTTAACAGTTGTTGTAGAGATGTGTCTGCTGCTAGAACTCTGTGTGGCACTGACCTGGTCTCTAATATGAGTTGCTGTTAAAGGGAACCTGTCACCTTAATTTGGCGGGACCAGTTTTGGGTCATATGGGCGGGGTTTTCAGGTGTTTGATTCACCCTTTCCTTACCCGCTGGCTGCATGCTGGCCGCAATATTGGATTGAAGTTCATTCTCTGTCCTCCGGAGTACACACCAGCGCAAGGCAATATACAAATTCTAACAGTCTTTTCAGTAGGACTATCAGCTGTGTATCCACCAGACTTCTGCTCAACACAACTGATGGTCCCAACCCCATTTATAAGGCAAGGAATCCCACTTATTAAACCTGACAGGGCACACCTGTGAAGTGAAAACCATTCCCGATGACTACCTCTTGAAGCTCATCAAGAGAATGCCAAGAGTGTTCAAAGCAGTCATTAAAGCAAAAGGTGGCTACTTTGAAGAACCTAGTATATAATACATAATTTCAGTTGTTTCACACTTTTTTGTTAAGTATATAATTCCACATGTGTTAATTCATAGTTTTGATGCCTTCAGTGTGAATGTACAATTTTCATAGTCATGAAAATACAGAAAAATCTTTAAATGAGAAGGTGTGTCCAAACTTTTGGTCTGCACTGTATCTCTGTGATTTAAGGGCATAAAAATTCAAAGTTGGAAAATTGTGACATTTTCAATATATTTACCAAATTTCCATTTTTTTTTCACAAATAAACACAGGTAATATCAAAGATATTTTACCACTATCATGAAGTACAATATGTTACGAGAAAACAATGTCAGAATCACCGGGATCCGTTGAAGCGTTCCAGAGTTATAACCTCATAAAGGGAAAGTGGTCAGAACAGTAAAAATTGGCCTGGTCATTAACGTGCAAACCACCCTTGGGGGTTAAGGGGTTAAAAACAGCATTTTGTGTTTACTTGTGTTATCTTTGTCTAATAATATTTAAATTTGTTTGGTGATCTGAAACATTGAGGTGTGACGAACGTGCAAAAAAATAGGAAATCAGCAAGGGGCAAACACACCTCCACACCACACAACTATATATTTCTGCATAACTGGAAGACAAAACAACATACAGCACAGAGACACAGAACACTGAATGAGCCCAAAGGCTTCACATTTACATTCTGGACCACACCCTGGGGTCGAGATATGGTGAACAGTCTCCCACCCACTCTTCAGCTGATCACAAAGACCCAGCCCTTAACATGGCCTAATAACCCTTCCCAGCACTTAGTATGCTGGAGCATTTTGGCAGATTCACATCACTGAGGCCAACATCCTGAGTGACACATTTCTCCCCTCCAGTATTTATATTATAATATATAAATATATTATATATATATATATATATATATATATATATATATATATATATATATATATATATATATATATATATATATATATATGTGTGTGTGTGTGTGTGTGTACAGTGGGGGAGAGGAGTATTTGATCCCATGTTGATTTTGTAAGTTTGCCCACTGACAAAGACTCCTATGGGTCGTGAATTTCCTGCTTCCTTTGACACCACATCAACAATGCAGCTCTTGCTCCTCCAGTCTGATCTGTTGATGGAGCATCACAGTAGACATCTGGCTCCCCCAGTTAGGCATTGGAGAGCCGGCTGTCAATCAGAATGACATTGGCAGTGACGCCCTGTCCACAGGGCACATGGAAGAAAAGCAGCTCTGCCAACATTACCAGAAGCAGGAGCATCGCTGGCAAAAGTGGTCCAAGTCCGCTCTGAGCTGGTAGAGGTTGTCGCCAGACAAAATAGGCAGGAAGTTAGCAATTAACTGCAGAAAGTTCTTGGAGCCATATGAAAAAAAAATCAAAGACACAGATAACATCTGAGTTCCTAATTATTTACATCTTTATTAGCAGCCAAGGAAAAATGTAAGAAAAGTTAACGATAAGCTATTAAAGTGCATACAGTTGGTGACTCAGTTGTAAATAACCATTATACAGTCCAATATCTTTTACATTGATCACAAACAAGCTATAGCATGTGGCTGGAATACTGTTATATTTTCATCACATAATTAATATTAATACTCATGGTAATTTGGTTGACTGGGTTCAGCTTGAGGCAAGTTTGTGCATAGTTGGCTTTAATCTCCATTCGGAAATGGTATGTTAATTCTCTTTAAAACAGGTGAAAGTTTGTATCCCAGTGCTCTAATAAGCATTTCATATATAAAGCTGTGAAATTATATGTCATACTATGTTAAAAAAACACCTGCCAGTCCAGCATTTCTGTGAAAAATAGAGAAGAATAAAATAGGAATAAATGATCTCACCCATCATGTGATCACTTTGGAAGAGGCAATCATTGTTTTCGCTTCTGCTTATTTTAAATACGAGCTTGCAGATGTTTAACAGGTTTTTGCCACTTACTCTCAACTGGGCCAAAAGAAACAAAAACAATATCAGAATGAGTGAAAATATCCAACAGAAGACAGAAATGTGTACATATGAATCATTATATTAGACAAACGGAGCAAGATAATTGTGAACTAGTATTGTTAAAAAAACCTCTCATTTAACGATTATCTTGCCATGTAAACAGGCTGCCGACCACCGATCAAAACACTCCTTCATCGGTGAATTGATCTTCTATTCAGCATAAAAGATCCTTGTTCCCAGTGGAGCGTCGTCATGTGTAAATAAGATTCGTGCTGCTGAGAACAAAAGCAGCAGAGTGCACTGAGTGGTATAGATTGCTCTGTGTGCATTGCTTCACTTTCATCTGCCTGTGTAAACAGGAATTCAATTCAAACAATCATCGATTTGTAGAAGTTTACTTATCAGGTGTCGTATCGTACTGCTGGTTGGTTTGTGTAAACGGACCCCTCAACTGTCCCTTTACAAAATTGTTGCTTTTTGTTTGTTTTCAAGGACATTTAATAGCCTGTTTAGACAGGCAGACCGCATTTACAATTAACACAAAATGATCCAGAATAGATCGTTGTGCCATTAGGCTCTTATTGCGCTAGGCATCTAGGCAGGACATTGCACTGCCAAGAAAGAGGATTCTTAATCCATCCAAAAGATCGTTCACCTGACGAATTAGCGTTTTAATTCCCCGTCAGATGCCAAGCAGCTTCCTAATGATGCCTGAATATCGAGAACAAGCATTCCTAGGAACTGTTATTGCCGATAATTGTGCTGTTTTTAAATCAGACAAATTTTATCAATCGTTTTCAAATACACAGCACTACATATACAACAAGAGAAACACCTCCGGCCTCATCCCTCCCCCTTCATTGCAACACGTTATGCCCGACAAATCTCAGTATAAAGAAACATGGCAAACTGAATAACTAAGATAACAGTATCCATTTTAGTGCAAGTAGCTGCACTTAAAATATTTTGATGTAGTCTTTTAAGGCCGTTGAATTGTTCAATATATCACACCTACAAGGACCAACATTACCATCATTATGCGAGTCTGAGAACCCATGGATTCCTCCACGGAACCTCACACACACAGATCACGGCATAAATAACCTTTTCAGAGGCTCATTTAACAATCTTATATTTTAAACCTCTGTATATAGTGTATAGGTAATACAGGTATCACCAGTGATATTATACACTGGAGCCATGTACGTACTATATAGTGTACAGTTAATACAGTGACGTCATTTATCTTAACTTTTCCTCTTCATCCAGCACAGACTGCCAAAACTTCTTCCAACCAGGACTCTGCAGAAAATAACACAGTCATCTATAACTGAGAAAAAAGTGACATAGCGCCGCCTTGCACTGTAATAAGACCTCCCTTTTCTTCCCCCCATGGAAAACTGTATCCGCAAAAGTAAATGATATTACAACAGTAATGTCTCTAAGGCTACTTTCACACTAGCGTCGGTACGGGGCCGTCGCGCTGCGTCGGCCCGACGCATACTGTGCAAGCACTGCACAACGGGGGCAGCGGATGCCGTTTTTCCACGCATCCACTGCCCCATTGTGAGGTGCGGGGAGGTGGGGGCGAGTTCCGGCCGCGCATGCGCGGTCGGAAATGGCGGACCGTCGGCACAAAAAAACGTTACATGTAACGTTTTTCGCTGCCGGCGGTCCGCCATAACACGACGCAACCGTCGCACGACGGTTGCGACGTGTGTCAATACGTCGCAATGCGTCGCTAATGTTAGTCTATGGGGAAAAAAACGCATCCCGCAGACTACTTTGCAGGATGCGTTTTTTCGCCAAAACTACGCATTGCGACGTATGCAAAAAAACGCTAGTGTGAAAGTAGCCTTAATTGGTTGTTACAGTAATTATTTCCACCCCCACTTGCCACCAGAAAAAGCAATAACGAATTTTCCTCATTCTGGCTGCTATACAGTAATATACCAATCCTGTAATAATTTCCTTCATCCTGGCCACATTCTGTAATAATGTCCCCATCCTGGCTCCTTCCTGTAATGATGTCCCTCATCCTGGCCCCTTTACTTAATGTCCCCACCCTGAGCCTCTTCCTTTAATAATGTTCTCCATCCTGACCCCTTTATTTAACAATGCACAACTTCATGGTCCCCATATGTACCCCCATCCTGGTTCCCATATGTCCTCCACCCTGGTCCCCATATGCTCCTCATTCCGGTCCCAATATATCTCTCATCCAGGTCCTCATATTTCCCTCATTAAGGTGCCCATATGTTGCTCATTCAGGTCCCCAAATGCCCTTAATTCAGGTTCCTATATTTCCCTCATCCAGGTATCTATAAATCCCTCATTCGGGCCCCCATACGTCCCACATATTGTGCTCTTCTGTAAGAAAATCAAAAAAGATTTTTCTTACCTGTACTTGGTCCAGCAGCAACCTCCTCCTGCTTCATTGGTAGTGCCAGCGGTGGATTAAGGGTAGCCAGGGCCCCGGGCTGTTCAGATACTGTCGGCCCCCCAAGTCATGTGACAGGGTCATCATATACCTGAACCAGATTATTCCAGAAAAATAGTTGCTGTGTGAAACTATAACCTATCAAACATTCATTGATCTAGTCAATTTACCCTTCAGTTAGAAAAAAAAAAAGAAAACACAATACTCTCACCATGAGTGCCAGTATTCACAGGAGATCGGCCTCTATCCGCGCTCGCCTTCCTGGCACTAAGGGAGTGATTCTGTCAATGCTCCAGGTACAGTTTGTCATGTAATGTTATGTAATGTGGTTTGTCCTTTTTTTTTTTTTTTCTCACTCTCTATACATTTAGGAGGCCGTAATGGCACAATGTAAATAAAAAACGTAGAGTTAGGACTGCCCCATTTTGAGATTGCCGTGAAGTGGCGGGGTAGCTCAAAGAATTGATCAATTATTTGCTAAATATCTCATATTTGAAATACAGTCAGAATTTATTATGTGCACTTTAGATATTGCGTTTTGGCCTTCAGCAGTGCTGGCTTCTCTCTTTTTTGCTTCTGTATTGGTATGTGGCTGACCACCACTGTTGCCGCGCACGCTGGGTCATATGCGCTATTCTGTCTGGGTTCACTATGATTGATAGGCTGCTGTGCACACACACACAGCAGCCCTGCCCTGCCTCAGGCTCTAGTTAATTAGGCAGCTGTGCCTCAGCCAGTTTCATCCTTTAACTTTGGTGTTGGTTTGGCAGTGTGGAGGCCAGATCTGATATGTCCGCACAGGACCTGATCGGCCTCTATCCGCGCTCGCCTTCCTGGCACTAAGGGAGTGATTCTGTCAATGCTCCAGGTACAGTTTGTCATGTAATGTTATGTAATGTGGTATGTCCTTTTTTTTTTTTTTTTCTCACTCTCTATACATTTAGGAGGCCGTAATGGCACAATGTAAATAAAAAACGTAGAGTTAGGACTGCCCCATTTTGAGATTGCCGTGAAGTGGCGGGGTAGCTCAAAGAATTGATCAATTATTTGCTAAATATCTCATATTTGAAATACAGTCAGAATTTATTATGTGCATGTGCACTTTAGATATTGTGTTTTGGCCTTCAGCAGTGCTGGCTTCTCTCTTTTTTGCTTCAATATATCTCTCATCCAGGTCCTCATATTTCCCTCATTAAGGTGCCCATATGTTGCTCATTCAGGTCCCCAAATGCCCTTAATTCAGGTTCCTATATTTCCCTCATCCAGGTATCTATAAATCCCTCATTCGGGCCCCCATACGTCCCACATATTGTGCTCTTCTGTAAGAAAATCAAAAAAGATTTTTCTTACCTGTACTTGGTCCAGCAGCAACCTCCTCCTGCTTCATTGGTAGTGCCAGCGGTGGATTAAGGGTAGCCAGGGCCCCGGGCTGTTCAGATACTGTCGGCCCCCCAAGTCATGTGACAGGGTCATGTGACGGGGTCATCATATACCTGAACCAGATTATTCCAGAAAAATAGTTGCTGTGTGAAACTATAACCTATCAAACATTCATTGATCTAGTCAATTTACCCTTCAGTTAGAAAAAAAAAGAAAACACAATACTCTCACCATGAGTGCCAGTATTCACAGGAGATCTGTATTTAGTATGCAGTCTCTGTGTAGAGGTAATACAGTGATCACCAGTGACATTATACACAGGACCTCTGTATATAGTATACAGTGTATAGTGTCAGTGTATAGGTATCACTGACTCACCAGTGACGTCTCTAGGTGAAGTCCTTCATCTTTCATCCAGCACAGACCGCCATCACTTCATCCAGCCAGGACTCGTCTCTGCAGGAAATAACACAGTTATCTCGAGCTCCGCTTGCAGTACCGATTACTTAATTTTTCCCAACTTCTACATTACACCACAGGAAGAAAAAGAGGCGACATAGTGTCACTCTACACAGTAACAGGACCGCCTCCCCATTTAAAAGTGTCCTCAGAAAATAAAATAAATACATCACTGCAGTAATAATATCCCTTAATTAGCCCCTATGGTAATAATAATATCCCCCATCCTGGCCCCGTGTATCTCATTCCTGGCTTCAGCCATATGTTCTCCCATCCTGCCCTCATGAGTATCCATTCTGCCCCATATGATCTCCCCATCCTGCCCCATCAGTCTCCATCGTATCCATCCTGCCCCATGATCCTGTATGATCTGTCTCCAATCCTGCCCCCGGTGTCTCCAATCCTGCCCCATGTCTTTCATTATGCCCAGTGTCTCCAATCATGCCCGGTATCTACATTCTGCCCATGTCTCCAGTCCTGCCCCCAGTGTCCAGCATCTCTGCCCCCAGTGTGTCCAGCATCCTGCCCCCAGTGTGTCCAGCATCCTGCCCCCAGTGTGTCCAGCATCCTGCCCCCAGTGTGTCCAGCAATCTGCCCCAGTGTCTCCAGCATATTGCCCCCAGTGCGTCCAGCATTCTGCCCCAGTGTGTTCAGCATATTGCCCCCAGTTGGTCCAGCATTCTGCCCCCAGTGTGTCAAGTATATTGCCCCAGTGTGTCCAGCATATTGCCCCCAGTGTATTCAGCATTCTGCCCCCAGTGTGTCCAGCATTCTGCCCCCAGTATGTCCAGCATTCTTCCCCCAGTGTGTCCAGCATTCTGCCCCCAGTGTGTCCAGCATCCTACCCCAGTGTGTCCAGCATCTCTGCCCCAGTGTGTCCAGCATCTCTGCCCTAGTGTGTCCAGCATCTCTGCCCCCAGTGTGTCCAGCATTCCCCCCCGGATTGGCATTCGCAATAAAAAAAACCAAACTTAGTTCTCCTCACCTGTCCGCGCTATTTCGGCGATGCTCCCTCCAGCAGCGCGCACTCGCTGGCGACTGACAATGACATCAGACGCCGCCGATGTGCGCGTTGCGGCTGACTTCAGCTGCCAGCCTCCAATTGGCTGGCGGCTGTTAACTATTGACTTGCGGGCGCGCGCCCGCACGTCAATAGCGTTAAACTGGCGCAGCGCCGGTAGGGGCCCGGTGAGCAGATGGGGCCGATGCGGGCCCCCTCTGCCCACCGTGCCCCATACGCCAGTCAGGGCAGTAATGCCCTGATGGCGGCGGTCAATCTGTGCAGTTGCCCAGGGCCCCCCCCCCACACCACTGGGCTACCGCCCAGATTGACCTCATTATAATCCACCACTGGGTAGTGCGGATGAGCCGCTGCATTGCAGTGACGTGATATGCCATTAACATGTGCGCCGATGTCAGCAGCCTGCCTCTGATAGGCCAGCAGCTATTTAACTATTACGATGCAGGAATGTGAGTCAGATAGGTCATCAATGAAAAAGTAGTGGACAACCTCCTTAATAATTAAAATGAAGAATAAAAAAACAAACAAACAGACCTCCTAGTTACCAGGGCTGTGGAGTCGGTAAGCCACAGTTGCGACTCCGACTCCTGGATTTTATCAGGTTCCGACTCCGGCTCCTTCATAAATGGCCAATTCGTAACAATAAATTTACTGCTGTAAAATATTAACATCGTGCTTATTTAGTTTCTCACCATCATATAAGTAATCAGACCACTTAGAGCAAAAACTATATTAGAATACAATTAGAATATAGCAAATAACTTTTATAAACTTTTATAAACTCTTGTAAGTAAATATGCAATAAACACTGTTATGCAGTTAATAAGAAGAAATCTATAAATTTGTCCTCAGAAAAAGTATTGCCTCTGTCAGATCCTCCTTCATGGAGGCCCTCAAATCTGATCTAATTATTTTGAGAGCAGAGAACAACCTCTCTACACTAACTTGGGTTGGTGGCAAAGCAGTAACCACTCGGGCAACATCTCTGACAATGTCAGGATACAGAGGAATCGCTTGTTGCCCTGTTATTTTTGATGAACGGTCAAATTTCTCAATTTCTTTTAGTGCACATGAAAAATTCTGCTGTAATGTACTGGCTGTGTTCTTTGATGGGGATGACTTCTTCTATGCGAGAACGCTTTGCATGGTCCTTGTGATCCAAATATTTTTCGAAATTAAATTCTTCATCAGTCGATGAGGGTGAAGATGTGGCAGGACGACCAAATTCATCTTGTTCCTCCTGACTGTTCTGCAACCCTTTCATCCTTACTGCTATTTCAATCAGAGCTTCTTTTCCTTTAGTTAGCTGTTGATCATCTAGAAGAATCGATGCATTGGGTCTACATAAACAGCTGCCAAAAGAATGTTATTTTGTAATAGTAGCTCCTCTCTCCGTTTCATTGATGTAGCAATGCCACTTGCAATTAACCCTCCTCTTTGGGACAGGCAAAACATCAGGTTCTTCCACTCCTTTAAGAAAATACCTGGAGTTAAGTCCTCTGCTTGTAATTTTGTAGTCACTGTAAATGGGTGCTCTAGCAATTTTTCCAGCTCAGTCACCTGATTCCACTGACTTTCATTTAGCGTCAGTTGAGGGTTAGCCATGTCTACAAGAAAGGTTTTCAGTTCAACCAAGCGCTGAATCATTAAGTACTGCCCCATCGTGTGGCTTGATCAATAATTGCCCCTTTTCCAGCACGTCTCTTCAAAATTGAGTCAACTTTAGGGGTTCTGGCAACAGTAGCCAATTTTCTCACCTTGCCAATCAGTGCAGCAGCTTGTCCTTCTTGCAGACTGTCTCTTATAGCCAGCTGTAGCGTATGCACAACACAGCGCATGTGATGAATGAAAGAACGTATTGACACAGTTTCAACAAGATCATCTAAACTATCATGTTGCTGTTCATCCGAAGCAACTTCAGTTTGCTCCTCAGTTACAATACTGTGTTCCTCTATTTCAAACATTTCTGTGTCTGTGGACCCAGAATGTTCTTCTAGCTGCTGGTCACCATCATTACTCTCATTCGTTAGCTTAATAGTACTTATCATATTTGAAGCATTGTCAGTTACGACAGAAAGAACTTGCTCTTTTTTAAGTTCATAGTCTTGCAGAACCTTTTCCACCAAGACCTGGAGAAACTCACTGGTGTGATGAGCTTTGGTGCCTTTTACTGCCAATGTCTTGGTAACTATTTCATTTTTGTCACAAACATATCGGACATTGATGGCAAAATAGTTCACTCTGTGACGTGTGCAGGCATCCATTTTAAGAAACAGAAAGCGTCCCTTGAGAGTTTTTTTAAGTTCTTCCTTTTGTTTAAAAGCTTCTTCGATTACTAATTTTCTAATACTCTCTCTCTCTCCAGGGAAACACCAAGCTTGCGGGCCATTTCCCCATTCAGACACATAAAAGCTGGTCGTGAAAATAATGAAATAGGCAAACTATCCTTTAAAACAAGCTCTATGATCTGTTTTTTAAATGTATCTACTGTCATTGTCACAGTAACTTTGTCACTGACAAAATATCTTGCGACTGATGGCTGCAAAGTTCTCTGCTCCTTTGTTTGGCTGGAAGAGCTGGGCACTGGTTCATTTGTTTGGATTCAGTCTTTCTCATCCACTGCTTTCAGTACTTCTGGATGAAAGTGCTGTAAATTTCTCTTTAGATTAGAAGCTCTGGTAGAAGCATTTTTATCTTTGCCTGAATATGCACTGATCTTGGCTTCACAGCATTTGTTTTCGTCTGGATCATTTGTCATACACTGACAGACATAATGTTTTCTATCTTGAGTGATGGTGAAATGTTCAAATACAGCTTATTTAATGTGATGCTTCTTTGACATTTTCAGGTTTTTAATTCTGCATTCACAATCCAAATGACAATTGTTTTTCCTAAAAACAATTGTACAAAATTATTGCCAGGTCGTACAACTGATATAGTGGTCAGTAATACTGTTATTCCTCATGTACTCACAGTTAACTGATGCAAAGTTTGTTGAAAGGATAATACTTCTTACAGTCTTCCTCTTCTGAGTAGCAGCTGTGAGATGCTTGGAAGACGCACACCTAGTAAACATCTAGTCTAGAGGAGGAGCTTTACTACTAAGAATTTGCAACACATTATCACTTTCAGTTTCATACATTGTAAGTAGGGGGGTTGGGGCACCATGAGGTTAACCAAGTATAAGATTAGATAAGGGCAGTGGAGAACAGTGACACACAAGAAGTAAGAAATGTCTCTATCTCCAGCAGAACGGCTTATCACTGTTGTTCATAGTTTGATAGAACATATATATTTGAGTAACATTTATAAAATTCATATGAAAGTTCAATTATGAAATATTAATACATTTTTTTTAAAGCTGGAGTCGGAGTCGGTACATTTCTACCGACTCCGACTCCAACCAAAACTAACTCCGACTCCACGACTCCGACTCCACAGCCCTGCTAGTTACAGCTAGCTTACCGCATACAACATAGTAACACACAGTGCCGTTTGTCCCAGTAAGTAGATTAGCACAAGAACAACATGACGTTATTATATTGAACTGCAGCATCATTACATGTTTTTCACTACTAAAATGGTAACTTTTCTAACATATCCAGAATTTGCCAATTTACTAAATATTTACAGAAGCATTGAGGCATACATATTCACTGCATGACAATTACCTCTAGAATTAACTTAGCCAGGATAAGACCAAGTCTATCTGAGCCAACATCAACCAGCTTGTACAATGTCTTCAAGATGTGGGATCGCCTTTTGCATCTTTTTCCTAACATGCTGCCATCATCCAAAGTATTCCACAACTTGACACACAAGCTGCAGAGGTCTTCATGCCTTCCATCTACCGTAGATGAATGAGAAAAAGAAAACAAAAAAAAAATAGATGTGACACTTTTACTGTGTTTACTGAAATGTATTTTATAAATAATATTGGGTATTTTTTTTTTTTATAAATACTGTAACTATAATTATTTATCATTAATGAGAAGGGTGTGACTATCACGTGATATGGCAAATGGATGGCACAGCCTAGAAGTGAATCTGTAACCAGGGTTTTGCTACTTAATTTGAGAGCAGCATGATATGGGGAAGAGACTGATTCCAGTGATATGTCACTTCTTGGGATGCTGTTTGTAGTTTCCAAAATTCCAGTGTTTTATTAGCAGGAGATAATCAATACAGGGCTAGTTGTCTGTCATGTAATCCTCCTGCTCTGTGTAACGCCGGCCCCAACACTGATTGGCAGCTTTCTGCCTATGCACAGTGCACATGGAAAATTAATGGTGTGGGCGGGGATATACAAAGCTCATCATTCAGAGAAATAGTAAATTAAAAAAAAACAGTGATTTTATCAAAACTGCAGCAAGGAGCCCAATAAGTAATAGTCAGTTAGTCAGCCCACTATGATGACCCAGTGTACATGTTTATCTGTCTTTTTCTAAGCTCCTCTCAGCTGTTATATAACCACAGTCCATAAAGTTTGCAGGGGAAAAAGAAGAGACTAAAAGCCAAATACAAAATGTTTTATTAAGCTCAATTGCAGAAATTTTTTTAGCTCCAAATACTGTACGTGAAAATTAGTAAAAAAAAAAAAATTTCTCCAGAGCTGTGTAAGCCCTTTAATAGAAAACTACATAGGTGAAGGAACATTACATATCTACATAGTGTGCACAAAACAAAAATTATAAATTAAATGTATTTAATTATTTAATGAAAATTAAATTAAAATTATACATTACATGTTTTGATGAAAAAGGATAGCCATTTTCTATCCAAATTTCTACACTGTTCTAATCTGCTGTGTGCCTGCCTAAGCAATCATAAAAGCCCCCATTGCTTCATCCTTTGTTGCATTTTAAGGCCCTATGATTCCCACGGGTCCGCGATATAAACACTGGACAGTGGCGCCACAGTGTCTACAGTAATCAAGATGGCCACGGTCTCGTGATTTACCTTTACCGCCTCTACCCTCTTATGCGTTCAGTGCGTGTGAGGATTTGAGGAATGTGCTGCCTGTATCTGATCATTAGTTAAATGGACAGAGGTAACACCACCATCTTAAATGCTACGGATGTGCCACCGCTGTCCAGTGTTTAAAATAATGCAAGGGTCAAAGCATTGGGGATTTTTTTAAATAACTGCTTAGGTCAGAACATAATGTAGTGCGCTGTAGAATTTGGGCTAGAAAGTGGATCAATAAATCCTTCTGCCAAATAAATATTTTTCAGTATAAATGCACCTCCATAATTCAGGTTTCCCTAACTCTTACTCAATAGCAGCCTCTGGAGTTCGATCTTACTTGTCTACTGGCATTATGCCAGTTCTCTAATTGCATTGCCCCATCATACACGGAAGAATAGGAAATTCCTAGAACTACAATAGGAACAGTATCCAAGTCAGAGGAGAACATTAGCAGATCATTAACAGAACGTAATAAAATCTAAGGAACATTCACATTTCCTAGATCTGATAATCTTTCATTTCTGGTCAAAAACAAATTGACTGGACTGATATAAAAAGGAAGGCTGGACTTACATGATTTTCATAATTCTGCAACTTGTTTTACATATGACTGCCAATCACTGTATATATGTTCTCAATCAAGATGCTCCACCATGTTCAGAGCTTGTAGGGTAATGAGGGAGTATATCTTATGACCAGATTCCATCGAGGAGTCATCACCTTATATATTTAATATCTACAGTCAATTCATTAGTTTCAAATGGCAGGAATGATAATAAAATGACGTATACTGGTCAGCTGTAATTGCTTTAGTGTTAGTCTCTACAGTGGTCTCCGCTGGGACAGGGAGGGATTACATCTTGTTCGGTCATCACATGACCTTTGGAGCCTATTATTGGCTGCAGTGGTCAGGTGCCTTGAATAGGACATCATTCGAAGCCTATCCAATTACATCCCTTCACCAGCGCTGCGGCAAATCACAGGCCTCCGCAGTAAGGTGACCTTA
Source organism: Ranitomeya variabilis (assembly GCF_051348905.1). Lineage (NCBI taxonomy): Eukaryota > Metazoa > Chordata > Amphibia > Anura > Dendrobatidae > Ranitomeya > Ranitomeya variabilis. Next base: position 734,044,100 of record NC_135233.1, read on the forward strand.
TTTTATCAAGTGGTAGTTATGATGCTACAAAATTCTAGAACCAATGAACAAGTTCCATGTACCCCGATTGTTGCAGTTTGGTTGAGGAAGGGATGGGAAACCCACAAATATTGCACAACTCAGGAGATGTTACACAGCTAAGAATTTTTAAGGAGATCCTGGCACCTGATTCATGCTGCCCAAACCATGGGCAACATGAATTAGAGACCAGCTCTATTATTACAGGTGGAGAAATGCAGAACGAAGGACTATGTCCCCGTCAATGTCTCCACACTCTAAGCCAGACTGACGATAGACATAGGAAAAGAACTGTCAAACTACATGAGTGGAACAGGGAGCATACATCTATGACTAGTCATCCTAGTAAGCTGAAACAAACAAAAACCTATGTAGAGAAGAAATACCATAAATAAAAAATAAATAACACTACAATGAATACCATACATAGAATATATAACCCAAAAGAAGTATTCAAAGGAATGAATATGCAAAATAACACTTTATTAATATATATAAAACATGATTACACAACAATTCATAATAAAAACATGATATCACAGAACAAGGGAGAAGGGTATAAGCCCTTGTAGCAATCTAGTTGTGCGTCTTTCAACTGATTCTAACTTCTGAATATCTTTTTTAAAATGTGGAGATATCCATAAATTAAATTATGTGTAGTAATGAAAAACGACACAGGAAAAAATGATTGAACACATAAAGAAAGAGAAGCGCAAAAAAACATGGGAAGTTATGACACCAGCTGAAATCTATCAGTAATTAGAAAGCAATCCTGCCACTTGGTGAAAAATAATATCAGATGGTTCAACTGATGGCCTATAAAAAGGTGTCTATTTATCAAGATGCGACAGAAGGAACATCTCATGATGGATAAAGTCAGTGAGCTGTCTCAAGACCTTTGCAACCTTATTGTTGCAAAACACACTGATGGCACTGGTTACAGAAGATTTTCCAAACTACTGAAGGTTCCTGTTGGGGTCATACTTCGCAAGTGAAAAAAATCATATCAACATAAACCAGCCGAAACCAGGTGCTCTCTGCAACACTTGACAGAGGTGTGAAAAAAAAATAAGAAGAGTTGTTCAAGAGCCAAGGACCACTTGTGGAGAGCTACAGAAAGACCTGGAATTTGCAGGTACAACTGTTTCAAAGAAAGCAATAAATAATACACACAATCTCCATTGACAGTATGCACACTCACCACGCAAAAGTCCACTGCTGAACAAAAAGCATGTCCAAGCACGTTTAAAGTTTGCTCAAGAACATTTAGATAAGTCTATGAAATACTGGGAGAAGATAGTTTGTTCAGATTAAACCAAAATTTAACTCTTTCGATGACATAATACACACTATGGTTGGAGTACAAAAGGCACTGAATGTCACCCCAAAATACCATACAACCAGTCAAGTTTGGAGCTGTTCTTCAGCAAACAGCACTATCAAACTTCATATACTTGAAGGAAGGATGAATGGACAAATGTACAGAGACATGCTTGAAAAAAATCTGCTGCCATCTACCATGATTATGAAGATGAACGAAGGTGAACATTTCAGCAAGACAATAATACCACACACATGGCCAAGGAAACTCTCAAATGGTTTCAGAGAAAAAAAATAAAGCTGCTAGAATCACCTAGTCAATCACCTCACCTGAATCTAATAGAAAATTTATGGAAGGAACTAAAGCTCAGAGTTCATAGAAGGAGCCCACGGAGCCTTCAGGATTTGGAGAGTGTTTGTGTGGAAGAATGAGCCAAAATCACAACCGAGCAATGCATGCAACTACTTTATTCATACAGGAGGCATCTAGAAGCTGTCTCACTAACAAAGGCCTTTGTATAAAGTATTAAAGGGAACCTGTCACCTGAATTTGGCGGGACCAGTTTTGGGTCATATGGGCGGGGTTTTTGGGTGTTTGATTCACCCTTTCCTTACCCGCTGGCTGCATGCTGGCCGCAATATTGGATTGAAGTTCATTCTCTGTCCTCCGGAGTACACGCCAGCGCAATGCAAGATTGCTGGCGTGTACTCCGGAGGACAGAGAATGAACTTCAATCCAATATTGCGTCCAGCATGCAGCCAGCGGGTAAGGAAAGGGTGAATCAAACACCCGAAAACCTCGCCCATATGACCCAAAACTGGTCCCGCCAAATTCAGGTGACAGGTTCCCTTTAATTAATTGCTGGATGAAATCATATGAACTCGAGCGTGGGAACTTTTCCCAGGCTCGAGTTCATATGAGGACATCCAGCAGAGGGCGCATCACCGCGACTCAAGGTAACTACAGGACATTCCCCTGCATTCCATTAATTCCCAAAATTTTACACACAGGAGCACAGCTGCATTAGCAGAGCTCCTGGGTGCAAAATGATTTAACCCCTTCAGAAGGATTTACATCGTGGGACGTGACTGAACGACGGAAGGTATGGGATATTGTTGATTTTTTATTTTTAATTTGTTACAGAACGATGGTCTTCGGGTGGATTAAGGAGTATAATAAAATATTAAAACACCCTGTGTCTTTATCTCATTAAAATACTTTTTAATAATGTGTGTGTTTTATTAACCATTTCGTACTATTGGATTAATAATGGATAGGTGTCATAATTGACGCCTCTCCATTATTAATCTGGCTTAATGTCACCTTACAATAGCAAGCTGACATTAACCCTTTATTACCCCATATCCCACTGCTACACAGGAGTGGGAAGAGAGAGGCTAAGTGCCAGAGACGCATCTTCCAGATGTGCCTTTTCTGGGGTGGCTGGGGGCAGATGTTTTTAGCCAGGGGGCCAATAACCATGGACCCTCTCTAGGCTATTAATATCTGCCCTCAGTCACTGGCTTTACCACTCTGGCGGAGAAAATTGCGCAGGAGCCCACGCCAATTTTTTCCACGATTTAACCCTTTATTTTACAAGCTACAGCGCCCAAATTTTGCACATACACACTACTAACATTAGTAGTGTGGAATATGCAAAAAAAAGGGATATGAGATGGTTTACTGTATGTAAACCATGTCTCATATCATGTCGGGTTTGTGAAGGAGATAGGAAAAGCCAGCAATTGAATTACCGGCTTTTCTATAGAACACCGCTGCGTATTTCTCGCAAGTCACACTGCTTGTCCGTGTGTAATCCGTATTTTTCTTGCCCCCATAGACTTGCATTGGTGTATTTTTTGCGCAATACGCTGACAAACGCAGCATGCTGCGATTTTCTACGGCCGTACAATACCATATATTACGGATGCGTAATATACGGCTGATAGGAGCAGACCCATAGAGATTCATTGGGCCGTGTGTAATGTGTATTTTACGGACGTATTTTCTGCGCTCATACGTCCGTAAAACTCGCTAGTGTGACGCCGGCCTTAAAGTGGGAAAAATAATCTATCCAATCGTCTATTCGATTTATGAATGTTTTATTAGAGGAGGAGAGGGTCACCTTAGAGAATACAAAAAAAAAAAAAAACTACAAGAAATTTTAGTTGAGGCATTAAAAGATAAGTGAGATCCTGACTTTGCAAATAGAGAAATCAAACTTAAAACAACAATTGAAACATATCAAAAGATAGAAAACAAATGTTTTATTAGAGTTCTGCTTGATTTCAAGGAAAAGAGAGCATCCTTTTTAGGAGACAATCCTAATCCTCCAGGGGACAGCTCATCCTCAGATAATAACATATCGGATACAGAATTAAAAATAACTGGTACAAGACAAAAAGATAGTGGAAGAGGGAGGGGATACCCTAAGGCTATGTTCACACGTTGCGTTTTTGCAGCATTTTTTAATGCAAAATTTAAGTTGCATTTAAGCTGCTTACAAAAAAAGAAGGTTTTGCTTAGCTTTTACGACTTTTATTCATTTTTGCTGCGTCTTTATTGCAACATTTTTTGTCAAGGTATATTTGTCTCTTTTTCAAGCAGATCAAGTTTAGTACATAAAAAAAAATAAACCGATTCAACTTCATCAGGTTTTGGCACCAAAAACACAGCAAAACCTGATACCTGCGCTTTAGCAGCATTTTTTGCTCTACCCATAGTGTTCAATGGGTGAAAAATGCTGCAAAAACCCTGGTAAAACGCTGAAAGAAGTGACACCGCATTTTTAAAAAACACAGCTCTTTCACAAAACAGTCAGGCATAAAAAATAAAAAAAAAACAAGGTGTGTGCATGAGATTTCTGAAATCTCAGACTTTGCTGGTATTATGAAAAGCAGCTGGAAATTTGCATTAAAAAAACAAAGAAAAAAGAAAGTTGCAAAAACACAACGTGTGAACATTGCCTAAAATGGGTTCGTAAAAAAGCAGGGAAATGGTTACAGTGGAAGATAACATCAATATAAGGCCGGAGACACACTGGTGCGAGATACGGCCGAGTCTCGCTGGTTAAAAGCAAGCTGTGGCGCCGGCACTCCGGAGCGGAGCGTGCAGCTGCATAGCAATACATGGAGCCGCACGCTCCGCTCCGGAGTGCAGGTGCCACAGCTTGCTTTTAACCAGCGAGACTTGGCCGTATCTCGCACCAGTGTGTCTCCGGCCTAATACAGATACTTCCTCTGCCTCACCCATATCTTTTTCCTCCACCTCTTTTTTAGAGGGAAGGGAAATGTTACCTTATCCACTACACACACGACTGCCCTCCAATCAAAAGATATGATTAACTGGAGAAAGGTGGATGATAAATTTTCAATCTATCTACATATATTTTATCTTCTACAGAGATTGCAGTGCTGGCATCTGGGTTATCCTTTGTACCTACCAGCAAATTTGACTCATTTTTGTGGGTCAAGGAAATTAACTTATTCTTGAGGAAACTCAAATGGAAAAAATGTTGGTTTTTTTTGTGAACAATGATACAATAAAATGTTAAAAGCTTGGTATTCCCTACACTCTTTGGCTGTGTGCACACGATGCAGAATTGGTGCAGAATTTTCTGCACAAAATCTGCATCTTCTGGCAGAATCCGCAGCTGCGTTTTTGATGCTTTTTTTGCGTGTTTTTGGCTCGGTTTTGATGCGTTTTTTGTTCGAATTTCCTGCAGTTTTTACCACTGCGGATTTCTATTAATGGAGGGGTGCAGAAACGCTGCAGAAACGCACAAAAGAAGTGACAAGCACTTCTTTGAAATCTGCAGTGTTTCTGCAAGGATTTTTCTGCACCATGTGCACAGCTCTTTTTTTTTCACATTGATTTACATTGTACTGTAAATCACAGTGGAGATCTGCAGCATTTCTGCAGCAAAAAAAACGCTGCAGATCTGCACTAAATCTGCATCGTGTGCACATAGCCTTTATCAGATGTGAGACTTCTGGCTGAACTCTCTGAGGAGGCAGCAAAGGGGTGGGGTGAAGGTCCTTACTCTGATCTTAAGGCTAAGAGCACCAAGATGCCTCCACCGGGAGAACAGCAGCAATGAGATTTTCTTCAAACTAGTGACCAAGGAAATTAGGGAGATTAACCCCAGACAAAGGTCATTTGAATCTAATGGGTCAATGATGGAGATTGAAGCCTTATGTTCCCTGGATGACAATAGTAATATCGTATTTAATCAAATAAGGAGGGAAATGTGGTAATTTTGGATACAAGTATCTGGATATATGCTACTGATGACACCACATATAAGATTTTGAGAGGGGACCCTACATCTGAATATTTATGCACCCTCTCAAACATCCTCACTAAAGCAGAGTTCAACTTCATGCTCCTTAAGTATCCCGTAATTGCAACCCAAATTATTTGCCAGAAGTGCATAGAGGGTTTACCCTTTTAAAAAGTTGTCCGATTTGTGCCGGCAAATACGCCCACTGCCAAAATTTGATTATTTATCTTGATTATGTCCTCCTCCCCTTTGTGACAGCCCTATCCTCTTATATTAGGGACACAACTGATTTGTTGACCAAAATAGAAGATACCCATCTTAAACCTGGGCCAACTCTCGCATTATGTGTCATATCAACAGCATGGCAGCCAATCAGAAAAACTTAGCGGCTTTGCCTGGAAGGAACACCCCTCTCAGAGCCACTAAGCTCACTGATTGGCTAGCATGCTATCAACATAAGATCAGCACCGCACTGCAGCCAATACCGGACACCAGGAGCAGCGCCAGAGACTCAGACAATAAGTAAAGGGCAGTTCATTTTTTTTTAAATAATAACTGCATCGAGTGATGAAGGTTTTCTGAAAAGGGACAACCAATTTAACTCCTAATCCTGGAACACAGCTACTACGCAAGTTTAGCCAGGCTTAGCTGGTCAATCTCCATGGCAGCAAGCTGTAAACAATGTAAGACAGTGGGAGAATGACAGCAAATAGAAAAAGCAACTTAATTGCAAATGTGTTTATTTTTACAATGCAGCCAAAATAAACCCCTTAGTGACAGGGCCAAATTTTTGAAATCTGACCAGTGTCACTTTATGCGGTAACTCTGGAACGCTTCAACAAATCCCATTGATTTTGAGATTGTTTTTTCGGGACACATCGTACTTTATGATAATGGTAAATTTAGGTCGATATGTTTTTATAAAAAATACCCGAAATTTGACAAAAATGTAAAAAAAATAGCTATTTTCAGACTTTGAATTATCCCTTTAATCCAGGTAGTCATACCACAGAAAAACATTAATAAATAACATTTCCCTCATGTCTTCTTTACATCAGAGCACCATTTATAAAATGTTATTTTATTTTGTTAGCATTTTAGGACGTTTAAAAATGTAGCAGTAATTTTTCCTTTTTTCCATTTAAATTTTCAAAAAAAAATTTTAGGGACCTATCCAGGTTTGAAGTGACTTTGGGGGTCCTATGTATTGGAAACCCCCCAAAAGTGATACCATTTTAAAAACAGCACCCCTCAACATATTGAAAACTGCTGTCAGGTAGTTTTTTAACACTTCAGTTGATTTTCAGGAATTAATGCAAAGTGACATGACAGGAATGAAAAAGTGTATTTTTACCACCTAAATGTCACTAACTTCTGAACAGGTTACTATAGCTGCCAGACTAAGGCCGTTGTTTGGTCCTGAATTGCCATGGCAAACATCAGGATCACGATCTCAGGGAAATGATGGGGATAAAGAGGAAGCCCCCACACTCTGTTAACCATTTATATGATGTAGTCACTATTGGCAGCAGCATCTAAGGGGTTAAACAGATATGGACGGTGCCAACACTGATCGTGGATAATGCAGCAAGTTGTCAGCTATAGTGGACAGCCGACAGCTGCTGGATTGTCACCTGTATGGGGAGGCTATTCTCTTATATCTCAGGATAGTAAAAAGACGTAGTGGCGGTCATTAAGGGGTTAAATGGCACTGTACGTAGTTTTCTCATATAATTGTTGGAACTTTCCCAATGATTTTCCCAACTTTCACAATAAAATACAGTTAAATGGGTCTGACAAATTTTTCTTTTTGCTGATGCAAAAGTGGTTATTGTGGTGCATAGATATTACCAGTTCCGCACAATTTAAGTCTATTTTTCTTTATTTCATAATTTTATAACAAAAGAGAAGTTGACAGAGTTTAGATAGGCTGGTAATACTGTTAAAAATGAGACTTCTTTTTAATATAACTTACTTGAGGTTTCAGGTCTTTTGTGAAAAACACTTCCTCATGACTAGTTCCTCCTACGCTCTTTGTGCAGGGATCTTGCAGATTTAAAGGGAACCTGACAGCTGATTCCTACTGTCTAAACCACAGCCAGCCTGAATCAGACACCAGCTCCGCTACTGCTTTAATCAGAAGCGTTGCAAGATTTCAGAGAAAACAAATTTTACAATGCCGGCCGAGGATGAGACGATTATGATGACCACTCACAGAGAAAGGTCACTGCACCACACAGCTAGTCCGACAGGTCCCTCCCTATATACGCACACAGGGAGACAGCTGTCAGTCTTGGTCTACCTCTGTGACTAATTATTATAGTCACCTCATCCCTGGCAGGGGACTTAAAGCATGTTTCCTCTGAAAGGCCACAGTGTTTCAGAGTAAGGAGGCAGTCAGACAGCCGCATAAATCAGACCGAGATCAGAACAGCGCACAGACTGGCCAGCGGCTCTCCTGACCCAAGCATGACTGCTGCATAGAAATACAAGAAGCTGTCACACTCGGGACTGGAGACCTGTCGGTCAGTCCTTGCACTGCATTACGATCTTGGCCGTCTGACTGCGCCCCAAGACCTATATATCTGCAATAATGAAGCTGGTCTCTGATTCATGCTGTCTGTGATTGGAGCAGCATGAATCTGCTGACAAGTTCCCTTTTAAATTGGATAATATAATAATAATATATGCTTTATTAGAGACATTCAGAAACATATATTTAAATGTAAAAATATGTTCACACCTTCCCTTTGACAAGAATTAACAGTATTGTAAGTAACATGCCAACAGCCTGGCAGTAGCTTTTGCTCTCTAGGACAGTACTTCTTGTTCTCATTGCTCTAAAGTTATGTGTTAAACGTGAATTTTGTGTGAACCTATGTAATTGTGCATACTTACAGACACATTACCACTGCTAAAGCTGGATGGCAGGTGAAAGGTGAATTTACAATACACGATTATAGGGACGAAGCTTTTCTGGGAAATCTCGTTTCCCAAAAATAATGTAATGTAAACAGACTGCCAATCAGCCAACAAAAGAGTTAAAAGGAACCTATCCTGTTCCCAAAAACTATTAACCTAAAGATATGGGGTTAATAAGCAGGTTAATAGTGCCTTTAATCAGTGTGGCCGCAGCAATTAAAGCATTGCTACTGAGAGAAAATTAACTTTATTCCTCCTGACGGCCTCCAGCTTTCAGTCATAGAGGTGTGGCTTCTATCAATACACTGAGTGGCAGCTGTAAGCTCCTGACACATTGACTAACAGCCGGCTCTGCACTGATATTCTGAAGCTGCTGGCACGACTCATTAATGGACAGCTGTAGTGGCCAGGTAGTTTTATGGCATGTGCCCACGATCAGGAACTGCTGCGGGTTTGATGCCAGATGTGACAGCAATAGTGGATGGGATTTCTAGAAATCCCATGTCCACTACACGTCCATAGAAGCCTGCAGATCACGCGCGGACACTCACATGCGGCGCTTCTCTCAAGACTGCAGCATGTTTATTTCTCTTGTGGAGACGCTAGAAATTACATCAATAGAAATGTACTGGATGCGGTAAGTCTGAAAGGTTCAATGAACACATTCGGATTTACCTGCGTTCAATAGAAGGCAGTGCTTTGGACGCAGCTAACATACTATGGCTGCTAGTTCCGGATCGTGGGCACCTGGCCTTAAAAAGCTATTAACCTACAGATTAACCCCATGTCTTCAGGTTAATAGTGTTTGGGGACATTAGCAGGTTCTCTTCAAACGCTCATCTGTCTGATGAAATCATATTTAAAAGTTTATTGTTCTCCCCCGCACATGGTTCTGTGTAAACAGGACCTGTGTTGTTGAAAACATTGTCAGCCTATACGCACTGATTGATCTATTACTGATTGTTCTCTGCACATATTAAATCCCGTCTGCCTCTCTTAGCAGGCTAATAAATGACTGCCGAGCAGCAACTGTATTAATCTGCAGTCATTTATAATGTCGCAAGGAATATTTTGGGGATTTTTTCCTGCAAGAGACTGAGATCACAAAGTCTCATGCACACGGTCTTGTTATAGCTGTTTTCAATCATAATAGCTCTTCCATTCATGTGCATGTACCATATGCCTCCAATTTGATATATAGAGCTGTACATACAGTACATCATAAGATGGAGTATGTCCCAATTTCTTTATTTTTGGATTCACCAAGATATCAAGCGGAAATAAAATCCTGACTTGCTCTATTATATCCTACAAAAAAAAAATAGGACCCGCACATCCATAGTATTAAATTAATGTACAGGTGCAAAAATATGCTATATGGGCAATATACAAATATATACACACTAGATGAAGGTATCGGGAGGGTGGTGATGCCCTATTCCTTCATATCCCTGTACTGCCATAAGCACTGGATAAGGTGAAGCAGTGCAGGTGGGCTGCACAGTGTCTAATATATAGTACTTTGCGGGGGCTGTTAGTTTACAATTCTAGCCCTGCAGCCTAAGTGCGACCAGCTGTTGTGTAATGGGGGCTTCCCCCTGAGAGAGCTGTGCTCTGCCCCCTCTCCTACCATCATGTGTCCCCATTCTGCCCTGTCCTGCCACCCCACTCCCCCCATCCCGAGCACCCCCCCATCCTCCCCGGCTATTCCTAGGATAGTCATCTCCCATGCAGATTAATGGGATAACTGCTGACTTGGGCTCATGCCCCATAGAAAAGGTTGTAGTTATTCATGGACATTACCGTGCCCCTCACATATGTGTGTGCAAACAATCCAGGGGAGGGGACACTGCGGGAACTAATACTGATAATGTGTGCGTAGACTTCTGCAATATTCAATGTGTAGACATATTGTGTCCATGTGCATCTATTGCTGGTAAACCAGTGCTGTCCTGTCAGTGCAGTGTGCCCCATGTTATCGGTGACAGGGGTCAGGATGTCGCCACTTGTGCTCAGTGAAACTTTCCCCTGGTCCTGTGCACGGATCTGCCCCAGAGAGGAGCCCACCGCCATTACAACAAAGCCCCGGCCGCCCCCCTGTCCCCGAGCCTCACACAACGAATATGCAGCAGCGGCCTTCTTGTGGCGGGGAAGTCCCAGCAGCGGGGGGTCCGGCGATGACCCGCTGGTGGTACTGCGCAAGGGCCTGGTACCACCAGCGGGTGCCATATTGGAATACCCATCACTTGGGTATTCCAATATGGTGGTCGGCGTACTTCCAGTGTGGGGTGGTGGATTGTGGGATTCGAGGACGTCCAGACGGAAGTGGATGACAGACAATTTAAGGGAATTATATAAATAGATGTACATACACGATGCACACTGCAATTATTGAATACACTAGATGGTGGCCCGATTCTAACGCATCGGGTATTCTAAAATATGTATGCGTAGTGTATAGCACAGCCCACGCAGTACATTGCGTAGCCCACGTTGTACAATGCGCAGCCCACGTTGTACAATGCGCAGCCCACGTTGTACATTGCGCAGCCCACGTTGTACATTGCGCAGCCCACGTTGTACATTGCGCAGCCCACGTTGTACATTGCGCAGCCCACGTTGTACATTGCGCAGCCCACGTTGTACATTGCGCAGCCCACGTTGTACATTGCGCAGCCCACGTTGTACATTGCGCAGCCCACGTTGTACATTGCGCAGCCCACGTTGTACATTGCGCAGCCCACGTTGTACATTGCGCAGCCCACGTTGTATATTGCGCAGCCCACGTTGTATATTGCGCAGCCCACGTATATAGCAATGTGGGCATGATATCCCTGTTAAAAAAAAATAATTAAAATAAAAAATAGTTATATACTCACCTTCCGTTAGCGCCTGGATCCAGGAAGCGGTTACCGACGCTTGGGATCCACCGAAGCTCCGCCGAGCCGCTCACGCCGGCCGCCATCTTCCGTTCCCAGGATGCATTGCAAAATTACCCAGATGACTTAGCGGTCTCGCGAGACCGCTAAGTCTTCTGGGTAATTTCGTAATGCATCGCCGGGAACGGAAGATGGCGGCCGGAGCGAGCGGCTCGGCAGACTACGGAGGGTGAGTATAGCAGGTTTTTTGTTTTTTTATTATTTTTAACATTACATTTTTTTACTATTGATGCCGCATAGGCAGCATCAATAGTAAAAAATTGGGGATACACAGGGTTAATAGCAGCGGTTATGGAGTGCGTTACCTGCGGCATAACTCGGTCCGTTACCGCCGGCATTAACCCTGTGTGAGCGGTGACCAGAGGGGAGTATGCGGGCGCCGGGCACTGAGTGCAGGGAGTACGGAGCACCCATTTTCTTCCGGACTGTGTGCATCGCTGATTGGTCGTGGCAATGGTCGTGGGCGTTTTGCCACGACCAATCAGCGACTTGGTTTTCCATGACAGACAGAGGCCGCGACCAATGAATATCCGTGACAGACAGAAGGACAGACAGACGGAAGTGACCCTTAGACAATTATATAGTAGATGAACTCCACTATTGCTTTAAACGTGAATGGGGAAGTGAAAGAAAACCAGACACGGTTCGCAATTAAAACCTTGTCTGGGAAGGATGTGTAGATAAGGGTGTTGAGCCCTGGAGGCGGCACACAATATATACTACAAAGGAAACAAAAAAAATAGGGCCCACACAATCAGTATTACATTAATGTACAGGTGCACACATACTCTATATGGCCAATATACAAACATATACATACACACTGTGCCAGCACACAAAGTATCTTACATTTTTACCATTTACAGCCATAGTGAAGTTCATGTACTCATCAATCGCAGTGAGCTAACACATCGTGTATGAATAGGTTTATATATTTGTATACTGACTTTAATACTAAAGGTGTGTGTCCTAGTTTTTTGTAGTATATATTGTGGGGTGTAGTCGCGTCCAGAGCTCAGCACCCTTATTTACACATCCCAGACAAGGTTTTAATAGCGAGCTATGCCTGGTTTGCTTTCACTTCCCCATTTGGTTGAGGCCTGTGTTGGCACATGGAGAGGTAGGACATTAGTGGTAGGGACCATCCATATTAATCCCTTAATGTCACATGACGAATATACAACCCCTGGCAAAAATTATGGAATCACCGGCCTTGGAGGATGTTCATTCAGTTGTTTAATTTTGTAGAAAAAAAGCAGATCACATACATGGCACAAAACTAAAGTCATTTCAAATGGCAACATTCTGGCTTTAAGAAACACTAAAAAATCAAGAACAAAAAATGTGGTAGTCAGTAATGGTTAATTTTTTTAACCAAGCATAGGGAAAAAATTATGGAATCACTCAATTCTGAGGAAACAATTATGTAATCACCCTGTAAATTTTCATACCCAAAAATAACACCTGCAGCAAATTAGATCTGCTGGTTAGTCTGCATCTAAAAAGGAGCGATCACACCTTGGAGAGCTGTTGCGCCAAGTGGACTGACATAAATCATGGCTCCAACACGAGAGATGTCAATTGAAACAAAGGAGAGGATTATCAAACTCTTAAAAGAGGGTAAATCATCACGCAATGTTGCAAAAGATGTTGGTTGTTCACAGTCAGCTGTGTCTAAAATCTGGACCAAATACAAACAACATGGGAAGGTTGTTAAAGGCAAACATACTGGTAGATCAAGGAAGACATCAAAGCATCAAGACCGGAAACTTCAAACAATATGTCTCCAAAACAGGAAATGCACAACAAAACAAATGAGGAACGAATGGGTGGAAACTGGAGTCAACGTCTGTGACCGAATTGTAAGAAACCGCCTAAAGGAAATGGGATTTACATACAGAAAAGCTAAACGAAAGCCATCATTAACACCTTAACAGAAAAAAACAAGGTTACAATGGGCTAAAGAAAAGCAATCGTGGACTGTGGATGACTGAATGAAAGTCATATTCAGTGATGAATCACGAATCTGCATTGGGCAAGGTGATGATGCTGGAATTTTTGTTTGGTGCCGTTCCAATGAGATGACTGCCTGAAGAGAACATGCAAATTTCCACAGTCATTGATGATATGGGGCTGCATGTCAGGTAAAGGCACTGGGGAGATTGCGGTCATTACATCTTCAATAATTGCACAAGTTTATGTTGATATTTTGGACACTTTTCTTATCCCATCAATTGAAAGGATGTTTGGGGATGATGAAATCATTTTTCAAGATGATAATGCATCCTGCCATAGAGCAAAAACTGTGCAAACATTGGTTGAAAAAAGACACATAAGGTCAATGTCATGGCCTGCAAATAGTCCGGATCTCAATCGAATTGAAAATCTTTGGTGAAAGTTGAAGAAAATGGTCCATGACAAGGCTCCAACCTACAAAGCTGATCTGTCAACAGCAATCAGAGAAATTTGGAGTCAGATTGAAGAAGAGTACTGTTTGACACTCATTAAGTCCATGCCTCAGAGACTGCAAGCTGTTATAAAAGCTAGAGGTGGTGCAACAAAATACTAGTGATATTTTGGAGTGTTTTTCTGTTTGTTTTTCATGATTCCATAATTTTTTCCTCAGAATTGAGTGATTCCATAATTTTTTCCCTATGCTTGGTTAAAAAAGTAACCATTACTGACTACCACATTTTTTGTTCTTGATTTCTTTTAGTGTTTCTTAAAGCCAGAAAGTTGCCATTTGAAATTTAGTTTTGTGCCATGTCTGTGATCTCCTTTTTTTCTACAAAATAAACAACTGAATGAACATCCTCCAAGGCTGGTGATTCCATAATTTTTGCCAGGGGTTGTAGTAGATTTTGAGCAGGTGTGATACCGCATTATGATGTACTATACCAGTCATGACTTTATGGTGTTCACAGTGACAGCTCCGTGCCAACAGCAGTCACTGACAGCTGACCGACACGTCTAGAACTTCGAGGATTAATTTCAGCGATCCCCATTCTCTGATTGCTGTGATTGGTCAGTCAGAATGACTGACCGATCACATCATGTGATCAGCTGGGAATATCAGAACTTCCCTGCACGATCACTGCCAGGAGCTTGGCGCAGCTGACAGCCGAGCTCCGGCAGTAACAGTCTAGGCCGCGGCCTCCACCGCCCTGACTGTTTAACCCTCCAGATGTCACAATCGTTAGAAATTACTACATTTAGGTTCTGAGAGGGAGTGTGCTCAGAACCTAAATGTAGTAATTTCTAAAGTAGACATGTGGGAAATATTATTTACTTGTGTGGTATAATTATTTGATTTATGAGCATAAAAATTTGATGTTGAAAAATTTTAAAATTTTCAATATTTTCATAAACGGAAACCGTATTGACCAATATTTAGCGCTAACATGAATTACATCAGGTCACAAAAAACAATCTCAGAATCACTGGGATATGATGAAGCCTTCCAGAGTTATTACCACGTAAAGTGACATTGGTCACATTTTAAAAATGAGGCTCGGTCAAGAGGCTAAAGGTACATCTTGACGTGGTTGGATGTTTTTTTGTGCTCTTTGATCAAAAATGCTAAATATCTTACATTTCTAACATTTACAGCAATAGTGGAGTTCGTGTATTTATTAATTGCAGTGTGCTGATGCATCATGCATGCATATATTTGCTCTTTCATATACCATAGATGTTTCTTTTGGAAAATAATTATGTAAGTACATGTGCTCCTGTAGGAGCCTATCTCCACACAATACCTCACCTAGCACACTGCCATGTGTGCTGCTCTCCTCTCTACAGTCTAATTTAGGACAACCTATGTGATCTCCTAGAGACTACTTTCCTCTCATTTTATAATTGATCTGCTGTATGCAATTTTCTGTCTCTCACTTCTTATATCTCTAAGGCTGGTTTCACACTTGCGTATGGCAGAGCTGCGGAGGACTGCGTAGTTCCTCCGTTAAGTCCCGTCCACTGCCATACCTCTTCCATTCAGCTCCGCCTACATCCGCATGTGTCCTGCGTACCTATTTTTAACATTCGGTACGTAGGCCATGCAGATGTATTTTGTTGCGGTCGGCGCAGCGTCAAAACAACGCATGCGGAGGCATCCGCATACATTCGCATGGCCTGCATACCCAATGTTAAAGATAGGTACACAGGACGCATTCAGATGTAGGCGGAGCTGAATGGAAGAGGTGCGGCAGTGGGCAGGGCTTAATGGAGGAACTACGCAGCCCTCCGCAGCTCTGCCCAACGCAAGTGTGAAACCAGCCTAACACTAAGAAACATAAGGGGGAGAGTAAAGGGGAAGATCCATGTACAATACTAAAAGTGAACATATGCTTAATATTTACAATGGTTTCATGTTGAAAAAAGCATGAATCACTTATTTTCGCAAAAAGATGAGGCACTTACTAAAAATGGTAAAGGGTAGTGATAAGCGAATATACTCGTTACTCGAGATTTCTCGAGCACGCTCGGGGGTCCTCCGAATGTTTTTTAGTGATCGGAGATTTAGTTTTTCTTGCCACAGCTAAATGATTTACATCTGTTAGCCAGCATAAGTACATGTGGGTGTTGCCTGGTTGCTAGGGAATCCCCACATGTACTTATGCTGGCTAACAGATGTAAATCATTCAGCTGCGGCAAGAAAAACTAAATCTCCGAGCACTAAAAAATACTTGGAGGACACCCGAGCGTGCTCGAGAAATCTCGAGTAACGAGTATATTCACTCATCACTAGTAAAGGGTCTTTCTATAATACAACAAAAGGATAAGAAACAAAACAGTAAAATCAAACATATTTTTTCAAGCTACACATTTTCAGAAATACCAATCATTTATCAAAGGTTAATCATATTCAATGTTTTAAAAGGCTTACAAATCAGGCTTACCTTGCTGTGCTGCCTCCAGAGCCTGCAGAATTGGTGAAATGTTCTCATTCCAGTAACTCCTCTCCCATTCAGTTTCTGATTGATTCACTGATGATTCAGCTTCTGAGGCCAAAGACAAACACAGGTAAGGACATGCTGAAAGTGTTTTATCAAACATTTACAATTATTGTAATTAAATTAATTTTATACTAAACGTTTTATTTCACACAATGCCGTTTTTTCTAAATCCTATAGGTAGGAGAACAATTATTAGAATATAAAGATTTGGTTACAAAAACTATAAAAGTGTGAAGGACTGACATCAAATATTCAACTTCTCTAGTCTACTTTTCATAAACTTAGTTTTCCCGCTTATATCTATGGTTTACTATTGTCATAGAGAAAAATTAAAATACAAAAAGGCATCTCCGGGGAGGGTACAAGTCCCCCTCACATTGAAATATGGGATTAACTATAGCTAGGGAAAAGAAAGAACTAACAATGCAACCTCCATTGAAGTATGGACCTCCTGCAGTGATCAGATAATTATAGCAGGGAGATTTACTGGGAAGAAGACAGATTCATTTACGCAGAGGAGGGGGATTAACTTTCCCAGGGATAGAGCTTCCTCTGCCCAAAACATCTTCTTAGACCTATTTGAGCCAGGAATTAATATTGGGGTTTACAGAGATAAGATAATTATGTGATATATATTATCGGCGTCGTAGCGAAGGGACGAACATAACGTATTCACTCACATCACTATATGGCCAGCAGAACCCCTCCAACTTAATAATGGGCTGATGAATAATACTATCCAGGCCATTTTTGAGCTCTATGCAAAAGTAAAATCACGAAAAGAAACATGACGACAATATTTACCACCTGGGATCTCCAGGGGCAAAGATATCCTGTAAATTCGAGATCTCATGGAATCCTGAAGGGCCTAGAACATCCCTCAACCAGCCACCATGTAAGCTCACCAAAAGAAAGTATGTGGGCATAGCCTTGAGCTTATAAAACAGACTTAGGGTCTCTGTCTTTGTACATTCTGGAAAACATAAATTCGTTGTGAGCATGTTCCATTTTCCCAATCGAAGTGTTTTCCTCCATAAAGATAAGAGCCATTCCTGCAACATCAGATTTAGCAATTCTCTTTCATTATTCCTTTTTATTTTATGTAACTGTATATATCATATTGTTTTGTTCCCATTTTGTATCATTTTTGTATATAAACTGCCTACCTTTCTGGATTACATATATAAAATATTAATAGCTCTGTCCTTTTGCTCTTAAAACCGTGCCCCTGAAGCCATATGTTACCTGTAGCTGTGGAGTTGGCAGTGACCGTACCAGAATGTGTATGTATGTGTTATACATATATATTCCATGAGCTGGAATCAGAAGTGAGCTCCCCTATAACTGGCCTAGCTGTGGAAGAATCAGCGGCCTTATCCATCCCTTGTCAGTCAATTGCGTAATTGCAATGATGAATGGAGGCATAGGAGTTCCCTGACAAACTGTTGGCAGCGGTGGGCTTGGCCACTCCCTCCCTGAGTATCCTTTAACACCCATGGTTTTTCAAACTACCAAGAGGCCTGCACCATTGCAATTCCACTACCCAAAGAGCAGACATTGGGAATAGCAAAATGAGCAGCTTCCATGACCCCAGTGGATGGAATATTCTGTCCTGAGACAACTGTGAGGAGGAATCAGCTGCATCCACTTCTAATTACCTTCTGTACTATCCATTTCTAATCACCTGCTGTTCTTGGCCAGTTAGGCTGGGTTCAGACATCCATATGTATAATCATCCGATTTTCAATCAGATATACAGAATTTACCTAAAAGTAAATGTCTTTTTCAGGCGGGTTTTGCAGTGAAAATTGTCCAAGAAACCTATCAGAAAACAACCAAAAAAATGAACGTATGCATTTCTATGGGAAACCGACTTAATATGCATACGGTCAGGCTTTTGAATGTCTTAACCGCTTCAGGTTTCTAAAAACACCAAGACGTTAAAAGAAATAACCTGACCATTTTTCTGGCGTTTTCAGGTTGGAAAAGCTCAAAAGATGCCCATACGTCTTTTGGAGAGTTTTGCCTTCGTTTTCGAATAAAAAAAAACTTTATCCATTTCTTTTCATATTCAATGGAGTGAAAAAACAAGTTGAAAACTACAGTAAAAAAATTGTCACAAAAACCATGGATAAACCCTAAACTAAAAAAAAAAAAATACACCAGAATCCAAAACAGTCAGAAAAACGATGAGGAAATGACCAATAAAACAATACAAAAGATACTTAAGGTACAAAAAAGGCTAGAGATTCCTAAACTGTCTTATGCTTGAAAAACTCAGGGATTCACCTGCATTTAAAAGACGTTGTGGGCATATAGCCAAATACTTCTGGAATTACTGCAGTCTACATTAACACCTTTCAGCCCCAAGAAATGTACAAGGCAGGCAGAAAATACTTCCATACTTGTACTTTTCACTGATACTACAGCTTTTTGGGGGTTGTACTCTCATATACGCAAGTATTGGATGTATGGGGTTTTTTTTTTGTATGATGAAAAACAACAGTCAGTAGTGGGAATTACGGTAGTTATAACTTAAAGTTGACTTCTCGTAGAGGACTGAATTTTGACATCCCACTGGTAGCCCTCACAACCGATCACAAGGTCTATTTACGGATGCCATCAAAAAAGATGTTGTTATGCTGTCTTCAAGAAAATAAAGGAAAAACGTGTTTTTTCATTTACCTTAACTGATTAAAAGTGAAAAAACATACAGGTCCTTCTCAAAAAATTAGCATATAGTGTTAAATTTCATTATTTACCATAATGTAATGATTACAATTAAACTTTCATATATTATAGATTCATTATCCACCAACTGAAATTTGTCAGGTCTTTTATTGTTTTAATACTGATGATTTTGGCCTACAACTCCTGATAACCCAAAAAACCTGTCTCAATAAATTAGCATATTTCAACCGTCCAATCAAATAAAAGTGTTTTTTAATAACAAACAAAAAAACCATCAAATAATAATGTTCAGTTATGTACTCAATACTTGGTCGGGAATCCTTTGGCAGAAATGACCGCTTCAATGCGGCGTGGCATGGAGGCAATCAGCCTGTGACACTGCTGAGATGTTATGGAGGCCCAGGATGCTTCAATAGCGGCCTTAAGCTCATCCAGAGTGTTGGGTCTTGCGTCTCTCAACTTTCTCTTCACAATATCCCACAGATTCTCTATGGGGTTCAGGTCAGGAGAGTTGGCAGGCCAATTGAGCACAGTAATACCATGGTCAGTAAACCATTTACCAGTGGTTTTGGCACTGTGAGCAGGTGCCAGGAAGCATGAAGTGCTCCAAAATCTCCTGATAGCTAGCTGCATTGACCCTGCCCTTGATGAAACACAGTGGACCAACACCAGCAGCTGACATGGCACCCCACACCATCACTGACTGGGTACTTGACACTGGACTTCAGGCATTTTGGCATTTCCTTCTCCCCAGTCTTCCTCCAGACTCTGGCACCTTGATTTCCGAATGACATGCAAAATTTGCTTTCATCAGAAAAAAGTACTTGGGACCACTTAGCAACAGTCCAGTGCTGCTTCTCTGTAGCCCAGGTCAGGCGCTTCTGCCGCTGTTTATGGTTCAAAAGTGGCTTTACCTGGGGAATGCGGCACCTGTAGCCCATTTCCTGCACACGCCTGTGCACGGTGGCTCTGGATGTTTCCACACCAGACTCAGTCCACTGCTTCCTCAGGTTCCCCAAGGTCTGGAATCGGTCCTTCTCCACAATCTTCCTCAGGGTCCGGTCACCTCTTCTCGTTGTACAGCGTTTTCTGCCACATTGTTTCCTTCCAACAGACTTACCATTGAGGTGCCTTGATACAGCACTCTGGGAACAGCCTATTTGTTGAGAAATTTCTTTCTGGGTCTTACCCTCTTGCTTGAGGGTGTCAATGATGGCCTTCTTGACATCTGTCAGGTCGCTAGTCTTACCCATGATGGGGGTTTTGAGTAATGAACCAGGCAGGGAGTTTTTAAAAGCCTCAGGTATCTTTTGCATGTGTTTAGAGTTAATTAGTTGATTCAGAAGATTAGGGTAATAGGTCGTTTAGAGAACCTTTTCTTGATATGCTAATTTATTGAGACAGGTTTTTTGGGTTATCAGGAGTTGTAGGCCAAAATCATCAGTATTAAAACAATAAAAGACCTGACAAATTTCAGTTGGTGGATAATGAATCTATAATATATGAAAGTTTAATTGTAATCATTACATTATGGTAAATAATGAAATTTAACACTATATGCTAATTGTTTGAGAAGGACCTGTATCTATTTAGATTCACCGAAAGGGGGAAACCCAACAGATCCCATAACAGATCAATAAAATCTGACCTACCGTAGTCACAATTTTTCTGTCCTAAGCAGAAGCTTAGACGCTAGTCTGAATCCAGCCGCTAGGATGCACCACAAGGGCGCAGTCACCTTACAACAGTGCTATATGACGTTTTAATCGGACACTCCTCCAATGTTACACTATGGTGCAGTGTAAATCTGCAATTTTTCTTCTCATGCCAACTCGTCACCCATACAAGCCTATGGGTGCGTGTGACACATTGCACTGCACTCGGATGAGATGCTCAAAACAGAAAATAGAGAAGATGGAGAAATTAAATCTTCTCCGCCCCTGTACTTGCATGAGAGAATCTACGCAAGTGTGACCCTGGCCTTAAATGAAACTGTGGCGTTAGTGCACATGTACTCTCTGTTTTTTACATAATGAGCAATATCCTTTATTAAAACTGCAGTAGAGAATGTGAAAACATTGAAACAACAGGCAAAAATACTGATGTTTTAAAATCAAGTTACTGCACTACGATGGGTTAAAATGCAATCTGACACTGAAGGTGCACTGGACATACTGATATTTTGGAGTTTCGTACATTGGTTATACACTATGTCTTAATTGACGCAGCTTTTGGGTAATATTTTAGGCAATTCCGTCTTTTTATCTCGCAATACGAAGTCATCACTTTTTTTCTGCTTCAAACTATGTCAATAGCCTTGAGAAGCGGTTTTGCATGCATCACTTTGGGTTTTAGATAATGAACAGGAAACTTAAAAAAAACAAATGAGTATTGAGGATTGCCGAGTTCTTGCGGTCTCCGTAGTGTACTCACAACACACAGATCTCTACTGGTCACAAAACACTACCCAGTGTTCAGCGATTGGCTTCTGTTTTTAGCACAGAGTTCCAGGAGCCTTAGCAACACTGCAGCAATGTAAAGTCTCTCCCACAGTCTTAAGTCGTCATACATTGCTCTTGACTGTCTCTTCAAAGTGCTCACCGCAACAAAAAGAACTCTTTTAACAAACGAAAGCCTGCCGAGATACGGCTGCAGTAGAAATATGGCAAACTGGCCTGGAGAATGACCAGTGGCCTCACAATCTATGAATTACTGGGGAAGAACACAGTGTAGTAAAGAATAATGTGATGGTGATAGGACTATAGCATTGCAATAAAGGTCTGTGGCAGAATAACAGGAAAATGTCATACAGATATAATGAAACAATCTAATGTTTAGCTAAATTATATTCTGAAATAAGTAGGTTTAATAATAGCTTAACCTGTTTATGATGCTATCTTAGACATGTTTCCTATCTTTTTCTCTTCAATTTTTTTTTTACAAAAGGTGTCTTAAAAAAGGCTTGACTTTGTTATTTAAAAAGGTATTCCAATCTCCAAGATCCTATCCCAATATGAAGTAGCTATAACAAGAATATCAGCAAATAACTACAATTAGAAATGTAGTATAGTTCTTCTGAAAACCTATGTCACTTCCCACATGTGCAGGGCATTGCAGTAGCTTGGATATCTAGGGTAATGACCACTATTATAGTGATGGTTAGTTAGCTGTTATTGGTCGTAAGCATGGACACTCGCGCTACTGCAATGCCTTGCATGTGGGGTAAGCGACATAGCGACTCAAAGAACTATACTACATGTCTAATTGGAAGTATTTGCTAATATTACTATTATACCTACTACATATTGGAATATGATCTTATGGGAATACCCCTTTAACTCGTTCCTTCACAGCATGGTTTAAAGGTTTTTTTCACATATCATTTTCTTCTAGGTCATATTAACAGAGAGACAGAGCTAGAATGGCAGCAGGGAAATCATGGCTGAATGCTGACGCTGGTCCGTATATATGCCTAGGAGGCTGAGGCGTTTGGGTTAGACTCCTAGAATGTTAGCGTTGGAAGGGACCTCAAGGGTCATTGTGTCAAAGCAGGATTCACTAAACCATCTCAGACAGATGTCTGTCCAGCATCTGTTTGAAGACTTCCGTTCTAGGAGAACTCACCACCTCTCGTGACAGCCTGTTCCACTCATTGATCACCCTCACTGTCAAGAATTTTTTTTTTCCCAATATCTAATCTGTATCTTCTCCCTTCACTTTCATTCCATTGCTTCTCGTGTTTCCATGTGCAAATGAGACTAATGATGATCCCTCTACACTAACATCCCTTCAGATATTTGTAGACAGCTATTAAGTCTCCTCTTAGCCTTGTTTTTGCAAGCTAAATATTCCCTGATCCTTTAACCGTTCCTCATAGGACATACTTTGCAGTCCGCTTTGCATCCTGGTAGCTCTTCTCTGAACTTGTTCTAGTTTTTCAATGTCTTTTTCAAAATGTGGTGCCCAGAACTGGACACAATATTTCAGATGAGGCCTGAACAAGGAGGAATAGAGGGGGATAATGACTTAATCTAGACCAGGTCTCAAACTGCATTCCTCAAGGGCTGCAAACAGGTCATGTTTTCAGGATTTCCTTGTACTGCACAGGTGATAATTTAACCACCTACACACATAATGATTACAGCACCTTGTGCAATGCTAAGGAAATCTTGAAAACACGTATGGTTTGCAGCCCTCGAGGAATTGCGTTTGAGACCCCTGATCTAGACTCTATTCTTCTCTTAATACATCCTAGAACTGTGTTTGCCTTTTTTGCTGCTGCATCACACTGCTGACTCATGTGCAGTCTGTGATCTATTTGTATACCCAAGTCTTTTTCACACGTGCTGTCGCTTAGTTCTATTCCTTCCATTCTATAGATGTAATTTTCATTTTTCTTGCCCAGATGTAGAATGTTGCATTTCTCCCTATTAATTAACATTCTTTAGTCGCTGCCCATTGTTCAGGCATATCTAGATCCTTCTGAATCCTTCCGGGCTCTTCTCTAGTGTTAGCAATCCCTCCTAGCTTTGCATCATCTGCAAATTTGATTAGTTTACCTCCAGTTCCCTTATCTAGATAATTTATAAACATGTTCAACAACACTGGGACAAGGACAGAGCCTTGTGGTACCCCACTTAAAACACTCTTCCAATTGAATGTGCAACCATTTATTACCACTCTTTGAGTACAATCACTGAGCCAGTTATGAATCCATCTAACTGTAGCCTTATTAAACACATAATTAGTTATTTTTTTCAATAAGGATAGCATGAGATAATTTATCTAATACTTTGCTGAAGTTGAGATATGCCATATCTACCGCATTTCCCTGATCCACCCAGTCAATGATTCCATCATAGAAAAAAATTAGATTAGTCTGGCATGACTTGTTTGCTACAAACACATGCTGCCTCTGGTTAATTACTGTATTCTTATCCAAGTACTTACATACATGATGTTTATAAATTTGTTCAAATATCTTTCCTGGTATAGTAGTGAGGCTAACTGGCCTGTAATTTCCTGGCTCCGTCTTCTTTCCTTTTTTGAAGATAGGGACAACATTTGTCCTTCTCCAATCTTCTGGGACTTCTCCTGTTCTCCAGGATTCTGGCTAGTGGTTCTGCAATTTCCAATGCTAACTCGTTCAGTACCCTACAATGTGATTCATCTGAACCAGGAGATTTAAATTAATTTAAATTAGCTAAGTGTTCCTTCATCATCTCTCTGTTTATGGATAGCGTGGATTCTTTTATTCGTTTGGTGGCACTATGAAGATCAGTTGACGTTACAATTGCTATCTTAGACAACATGGATGCAAAATAGGAATTTAAAAGTTTGCCCTGCGGCCAAGTCCGTACATTGTGGTCCGTACAAGGACCGTATTTCACAGACATCTGAATTCCACGAATGCCGGGATCACACTCAACCTATTTAATAAAAAACAAAAACGGTACGATTTTGACTGCCAAGAATCGCACCAATGTTCTCTGTATGGTGATCCGTGTGTAATCCGTTTGCAATGCGATTTCCTCACATCTAGTATCCGTATGACAACCGTATGCAATGCGATTTTAACATGAGCTTTTACATACAGTTCTCTGTCATTGACACATCACTTTAAAAAGAAATATTCTTCAAAACATATATCTAATACATAAAGCTGAATGTGTGTGTGTGTATGCATTGGCCACGCACACTCCACATAGCCCTGCCCACTCCGCAACCAATCACTAAGCATCTTTCATTTCACCAGAGCGGTTTAAAAAATGAAAGCTGAGCTGTGATTGGTTGCTATGAGCAACAGTTTTCCTTGTACACAGTTGTGGTAACTGAGGCCTATTATTCTTATCATTTCTATGGTGTTATCGTCCTTCTGTAAAGCTGGAAATAACACAATTTATTACCGTGCCGACACAGACCACCCTCTGCCACAGACTGCAGGGGGAGCCCAGAATCAGGAACTTCTCTTTGTCTAGCATGAAGAATCTCATTAACTTAAAAATTAAAACACAGATTAAAAAAAAAAAAAAAAAACACAAAACTGATTTCTCCAACCCAGGTATCATTTTAATCGGTGCAACAGCGCCAACCTGACAATGTTGGTTCTGACGGGATGATGTGGGATATTAGGGGTAGTAGTCCGGTGGCTATGGCTGGATGATGTGGGATATTAGGGGTAGTAGCCCATTGGCTCTGGCTGGCGGGATGATGTGGGATATTAGGGTTAGTAGTTCAGTGGCTCTGGCTGGATGACGTGTGAAATTAGGGGTAGTAGTCCGGTGGCTCTGGCTGATGGGATGATGTGGGATATTAGGGGTAGTAGTCCGGTGGCTCTGGCTGATGGGATGATGTGGGATATTAGGGGTAGTTTTCCGGTGGCTCTGGCTGATGGGATGATGTGGGATATTAGTGGTAATAATCCGGTGGCGCTGGCTGACGGGATGATGTGGGATATTAGGGGTAGCTTTCCGGTGGCTCTGGCTGACGGGATGATGTGGGATATTAGTGGTAGCTTTCCGGTGGCTCTGACTGATGGGATGATGTGGGATATTAGTGGTAGTAGTCCGGTGGCTTTGGCTGACTGGATGATGTGGGATATTAAGGGTAGAAATCCGTGGTTGATGGGATGATATGGGATATTAGGGGTAGTAGTCTGGTGGCTCTGATGGGATGATGTGGGATATTAGGGGCAGTAGTCCAGTGGTTCTGTTGGCATGATGTGAGATATTAGGGGTTGTAGACCGGTGGCTTTGGCTGGATGATGTGGGATATTAGTGGTAGTAGTCCGGTGGCTCTGGCTGACGGAATGATCTGGTATATTAGGGGTAGTAGTCCGGTGGTACTGATGGGATGATGTGGGATATTAGGGGTAGTAGTCCGGTGGCTTTGGCTGGATGATATGGGATATTAGGGGTAGTAATTCGGTGGCTCTGACGGGATGATGTGGGATATTAGTGTAAGTAGTGACGTGGCTCTGGCTGACAGGATGATGTGGGATATTGGTTGTAGCAGTCCGATGGCTCTGGCTGACGGGATGATGTGGGATATTGTATTGTATATTATCCTGGTTGTAAACTGTATATACCCCAGATATGGATTATAGCGTGGAACACAATGAAGGACAGGTATGGCATATTGTTGGCTTTTTATTTTAGTTTTATTACAGGAGAACGAGGGCGACGCAGAAATTAGGAGTATTATAAAGATGCGATACTGTGTAGTGTTTTATTTCATTAACCCCTTCATAACCCAGCCTATTTTGACCTTAATGACCTGGCCGTTTTTTGCAATTCTGACCAGTGTCCCTTTATGAGGTAATAACTCAGGAACGCTTCAACGGATTCTAGCGGTTCTGAGATTGTTTTTTCGTGACATATTGGGCTTCATGTTAGTGGTACATTTATTTGTGAAAAAAATGCAAATTTGGCTAAAATTTTGAAAATTTTGCAATTTTCAAATTTTGAATTTTTATTCTGTTAAACAAGAGAGTTATGTGACACAAAATAGTTAATAAATAACATTACCCACATGTCTACTTTACATCAGCACAATTTTGGAAACAAAATTTTTTTTTGCTAGGATGTTATAAGGGTTCAAATTTGACCAGCAATTTCTCATTTTTACAACGAAATTTACAAAACCATTTTTTTTAGGGACCACCTCACATTTGACGTCAGTTTGAGGGGTCTATATGGCAGAAAATACCCAAAAGTGACACCATTCTAAAAACTGCACCCCTCAAGGTCCTCAAAACCACATTCAAGAAATTTATTAACCCTTCAGGTGCTTCACAGCAGCAGAAGCAACATGGAAGGAAAAAATGAACATTTAACTTTTTAGTCACAAAAATGATCTTTTAGCAACAATTTTTTTATTTTCCCAAGGGTAAAAAGAGAAACTGGACCCCAAAAGTTATTGTACAATTTGTCCTGAGTACGCCGATACCCCATATGTGGGGGGGAACCACTGTTGGGCGCACGACAGGGCTCGGAAGGGAAGGAGCGCCATTTGACTTTTTGAATGAAAAATTAGCTCCAATCTTTAGCGGACACAATGTCGCGTTTGGAGTGCCCCTGTGTGCCTAAACATTGGAGCCCCCCCACAACTGACACCATTTTGGAAACTAGACCCCCCCCAAGGAGCTCATCTAGATGCATAGTGAGCACTTTGAACCCCCCGGTGCTTCACAAATTGATCCGTAAAAATGAAAAAGTACTTTTTTTCACAAAAAATTTCTTTTATCCTCAATTTTTTCATTTTCACATGGGCAACAGGATAAAATGGATCCTAAAATGTGTTGGGCAATTGCTCCTGAGTACACCAATACCTCATATGTGGTCACAAACCACTGTTTGTGCACACGGCAAGGCTCGGAAGGGAAGGAGCGCCATCTTACTTTTGAATGAAAAATTAGCTCCAATCGCTAGCAGACACCATGTCGCGTTTGGAGAGCCCCTGTGTACCTAAACATTGGAGCTCCTCCACATGTGACCCCATTTTGGAAACTAGACCCCCCAAGGAACTTATCTAGATGCATAGTGAGCACTTTGAACCCCCAGGTGCTTCACAAATTGATACGTAAAAATGAAAAAGTCCTTTTTTTTTTTCACAAAAAATTTCTTTTAGCCTCAATTTGTTTATTTCCACATGGGCAACAGGATAAAATGGATCCTAAAATTTATTGGGCAATTTTTCCTGAGTACAATGATACCTCACATGTGGGGGTAAACCACTGTTTGGGCACACGGCAGGGCTCGCAAGGGAAGGAGCGCCATTTGACTTTTTGAATGAAAAATTAGCTCCAATCGTTAGCGGACACCATGTCGCGTTTGGAGTGCCCCTGTGTGCCTAAACATTGGAGCCCCCCCACATCTGACCCCATTTTGGAAACTAGACCTCCCATGGAACTAATCTAGATGTGCGGTGACCACTTTAAACCCCCAAGTGCTTCACAGAAGTTTATAACGCAGAGCTGTGAAAATAAAAAATCATTTTTCTTTCCTCAAAAATTATTTTTTAGCCCGCAATTTTTTATTTTCACAAGACTAACAGGAGTAATTGGACCCCAAAAGTTGTTGTCCAGTTTGTCCTAAGTACACAAATACCCCGTATGTAGGGGTAAACCACTGTTTGGGCACACGTTGGGGCTCGGAAGGGAAGTAGTGACTTTTGAAATGCAGACTTTGATGGAATGGTCTGCGGGCATCACGTTACATTTGCAGAGCCCCTGATGTGCCTAAACAGTAGAAACACCTCACAAGTGACCCCATTTTGGAAACTAGACCCCCCAAGGAACTTATCTAGATGTGTGGTGAGCACTTTGAACCCCCAAGTGCTTCACAGAAGTTTATGAGGCGGAGCCGTGAAAATAAAAAATCATTTTTCATTCCTCTAAAATTATGTTTTAGCAAGCAATTTTTTATTTTTGCAAGGGTACCAGGAGAAATTGGACCCCAATAATTGTTGCCCAGTTTGTCCTGAGTATGCTGTTACCCCATATGTGGGGGTAAATCACTGATTGGGCGCACGTCGGGGCTCGGAAGGGAGGGAGCACCATTTGACTTTTTGAACGCAAGATTGGCTGGAATCAATGGTGGCGCCATGTTGCGTTTGGAGACCCCTGATGTGCCTAAAAAGTGGAAGCCCCTCAATTCTAACTCCAACACTCACCCCAACACACCCCTAACCCTAATCCCAACTCTAGCCATGACCCTAATCACAACCCTAACCCCAACACACCCGTAACCACAACCCTAACCCCGACACACCCATAACCCTAATCCCAACCCTAATCCTAACCCTAATCCCAACCCTAACCCTAATCCCAACCCTAACCCTAATCCCAACCCTAACCACAACCCTAACCCCAACACACCCCTAACCCTAACCACAGGCCTAATCTTAACCCTATTTCCAATCCTCGCCCTAATTCCAACCATAACTCTAATTCCAACCCTAACCCTAAGGCTATGTGCCCACGTTGCGGATTCGTGTGAGATTTTTCGGCACCATTTTTGAAAAATCCGCAGGTAAAAGGCACTGCGTTTTACCTGCGGATTTACCGCGGATTTCCAGTGTTTTTCGTGCGGATTTCAGCTGCGGATTCCTATTGAAGAACAGGTGTAAAACGCTGAGGAATCCGCACAAAGAATTGACATGCTGCAGAAAATACAACACAGCGTTTCCGCGCGGTATTTTCCGCACCATGGGCACAGTGGATTTGGTTATCCATAGGTTTACATGGTACTGTAAACTGTTGTGATCTCTGTTTTCGGGCTCCCTCTTGTGGTCACAGGTGGTATTGTGTGAGTTTTGTTTTTGGGCTCCCCCTGGTGGCTTTGTTTGTTATCCTGCGGATCTGTGGCTGAATCAGCTGCCTCGTTATGCACTAGGGAGTTTCCTATTTAGCTCTGCTTCACCTCCACTTGTTGCCGGCTGTCGATGTATTCAGTGCTATTCTGATCTCCCCTGATTATCTTCGTTTTCAGTCTCTTCTGGAGAAGCTAAGTTTCTGTTTGATTATTTTTTGCTCATCAGTCTGCAATATGATTTCAGTATATGATGAGTTAGTCCAGCTTGCTAATATGTGAGTTCTTGCTGCTGGTAAGCTCTGGGATACGGAGTTGCTTCCCCCGCACCGTTAGGTGCGTGGATATTTTGCTTAGGGTTTTCTATTGACCGCACAGCTCCCTTCCTATTTTCTGCTATCTAGTGTTAGCGGGCCTCATTTGCTAAATCTATTTCATCTCTGCGTTTGTGCTTTCCCCTTAACTCACCGTTAATATTTGTGGGGGGCTTTTCTATATCTTTGGGGTCATTTCTCTGAGGCAAGTAAGGACTTTACTTTCCCTCTAGGAATAGGTAGTTTCTCAGGCCGTGAAGAGACGTCTAGGATTTTCAGGTAACGTTCCACGGCTGCCTATAGTTGTTTGCGGATAGGATCAGGTTGCGGTCAATCCAGATACCACTTCCCCAGAGCTGGTCGTCGGTTTAGTTACTTAGCTAGTCAAACTTGCGATCCTTTCCACTAGGATCATAACAGTAAACCTGATGGAAAAATGCTACGAATCCGCAGCGGCCAATCTGCTGCGGATCCGCAGCCAACTCCGCACCGTGTGCACATAGCCTAATTCTAACCCTAACCCTAGTTAGTTCTAACCCTAACCCTAGCCCTAACCCTAGTGCAGAAAAAAAAAAATATTTTCTTTATTTTATTATTGTCCCTACCTATGGGGGTGATAAAGGGGGGGGGTCATTTACTATTTTTTTTATTTTGATCACTGTGATAAGTTTTATCACAGTGATCAAAATGTACCTGGAACGAATCTGCGCATGCGCCCGTCATTTTGGAAGATGGCGGCGCCCATGGAGAAGACGGACGGCTCTGGGAGCCTCGGTAAGTATGAGGGGGGGATCGGAGCACGGGGGGGGGGATCGGAGCACAGGGGGGGGGGGATCGGAGCACGGGGGGGGGGGGGGATCGGAGCACGTGGGGAGCGGACAGGCGAACGGAGGGGACTACGGGACAGAACGGAGGACTGGGGAGGCGATCGGTGGCTGTGGGGGGGGGCACATCAGGGTTTCCAGCCATGGGCGATGATATTGCAGCATCGGCCATGGCTGGATTGTAATATTTCACCACTTTTTATAGGTGAAATATTACGAATTGCTCTGATTGGCTGTTGCACTTTCAACAGCCAATTAGAGCGATCGTAGCCACGAGGGGGTGAAGCCACCCCCCCTGGGCTGAAGTACCACTCCCCCTGTCCCTGCAGAACGGGTGAAATTGGAGTTAACCCTTTCACCCGATTTGCAGGGACGCGATCCCTCCATGATGCCACATAAGCGTCACAGGTCGGATTGGCACCGACTTTCATGACGCCTACGTGGCGTCACAGGCCGGGAAGGGGTTAAAATACTTTATTCTGGCTGTGTCTTTAGCTAACTTGTAACAACAATATTTGTAATGGATAGGTGTCTTATTGACACCTCTCAATTACTAAGCCGTGGACTTAATGTCACCAGACAAAACAAAAGTGACATCGACTGCACAACTATTAACCCACTTGCCACCGCTACAGAGCAAGTGGGAAGAGAGAGGCTAAGTGCCAGAATTGGTGCATCTTAGAGATGCGCCAATTCTGGGGCAACTGAGAGCTGGTGTTTGTAGCCAGGGTAGGCCAATATCTATGGCCCCTTCCTAGGGTATGAATATCAGTCTGCATATGTCTGCATAGCCATTTCTGGTTATTAATTATAGGGAAACCCAACGTCATTTTTTGGGGGTTCCCCCTATTTTAACAGCCAGGAAAGGCTAAATAAATACAGTTGTGAGCTGATAGTAATAGCGTGGGAAGCTCCATGGGTATTTCCCCTTCCTAGGCTATTAACATCTGTCCTCAGCCGCTGGCTTTCCCTCTCTGGTTTGGAAAATTGCACGGGAGCCCACGCCATTTTTTTCCCCCAAAAAGAATCATTCATGTTTGATCGCAGTGCATCAGGGGTTAAAGTGCCGGGAGCGGTCTGTGACCACTCCTGGCACTTAGTGTCAGCGTGTCACCCGTGTGCGCAGCTGATCAGCTATGACGTACTATCCCGTCCATGGTCAGACGGGCCCAGCCCACATGGACGGTATAGTAAGAAAGGGGTTAATCACGGATTTCAGATTTTTTATTCAGTCCCATTGTCACGGGTGTATAAAATTCCATAAATATAGCCATACACTATGTCTTTACAAATATTTGTGAGCAACTGGGACTGATACCAGTGTGGTCCTGTAATAGGAAGTAATTGTTGCAGCAAATCAATCATTACATTTCTTCCCTCTTAAATACTCCCAATCAATGGTGAGTGGTATTATTGGAAAGTGGAAGCGACTCAGCCTTGAAGAAGCAGACCATATCAAATTACAAAGCAGTGGTTAACAAGGGGTTAGGCCCATGGTGTATAAAAAAGTCAGCAATGCTCTGCTGAAGCAGTAACTGCCGAGCTCCAAACCTCTACTGGCATTACATCAACACAAAACTTACGCCCGGGAGGTTTATGGTATGGGTTTCCATGGTCGAGCAGCTACATGTAAGCCTTACCTCACCAAGCACAATAACAAGTGTCAGCAAGAGTGATGTATAGCATGCAACCAGTGGACCCCTAAAGCTGTGAAAATGTGTTCTGTGGAGTGGCAAATTAAACTTCTCTATCGGGCAATCTGACGGACGAATCTAAGTTTGGTGAAAGTCAAAAGAATATTACTTGTGTGATTGCATAGTGACAACTGTAAACTTTGGTTGAGGGTGGATAATGCTTTGGGATGTCTTAGGCCACTTAGTTCCTGTAAAGGGAATTCTTCAGCACATCAAGACATTTTGGACAATTGTATGTTTCCAAATTTGTGGTAACGGTTTGGGGAAGGCTCTTTTCGGTTACAGCACTACTGCTCTCCAGTGTACAAAGCAAGGTTAAAGAGAACCTGTCAGTAGGATTGTGCTCAGTAACCTACAGACAGTGTCAGGTCGGCGCCGTTATGCTGAATAAAAAAAATGATACCTTGATTGATGAAATCCGTCTTGTGGTTGTTCTTTAATCTTTATTTTAAATTTGTAGTTAATGAGATTCTGGTGCTTTAAGGCGGGGTGCATGCGCCATCTGACTGGAGAAGAAAAAAATAATTCCTCCTCCAGGATGGCGCCATCCGCACCTGTGCAGTAGCAGCAATCGGTGTCTAGCTGTGATCCGATAGCTGCTACTGCACAGGCTGCGCCATCTTGGAGGAGGAATTATTTTTTTCTTCTCCAGTAAGATGGCGCTGCCGGCGCGTGCACAGTAGCAGCTAACGGATCACAGCTATAGACACCTATAGCTGCTACTGCACGGCGGGCGCCATTTTCAAAATGTATTTATTTTTTTCCCTAACTGGAGAACATCAAGAAAATGTATTATTGCCACACTAACCATGCGATTATGCTGCAGAGCAGGTGCCACGGCTGGCACCTGCCTGCAGAAGCATTTTTTGTCTCTTTCTTCAGTATGTTAGGTACTCATTATGAAAACTAGGGGGCAGGTCACTGAGGGATCAGTGACCTGTCAGCAGTCAGCATTATGAATAGGTAATAAGAGCACCATATACCCAGACTTAGGGCACGAGAATCTCACTAACACAAAACTGAATATAAAAGATTAAACAACAACCACAAGACGGATTTAATCAACCCAGGTATCATTGTAATCAATATAACGGCGCCGACCTGACACTGTGTGTAGGTTACAAGCACAATCCTGCTGACAGGCTCCCTTTGATAAATACATGGTGGATACGTGGTAGAAATCTTTTGTTTTAAAGAATTCTATTATCATTTTTTAGAATACATCATATAAAATTAAAAATAGAATTTGACTTCAAATAGGAAACAGGAATAAAAATCATTTTCCCTGGTGATATCAGTGGTAGGCATGGATAAAGTATATAAAACTTTTTTCTTACAACCTTGAATTAACACTTATTTCAGCTACAGCAAATGACATTAAAATAGTTTCAATAGTCAATAGTTCAATTACATGGTTACGGTTTTACCTTTGTCTGAGGCCTTCTTGGACTCATTTGGAGATGGAGATTTGCTCTGGTTTTTACACATGTCCCTAAACAGTTGAAAGTAGAGTTAATTTCAATATGTTTCTTCATATTTCATTCTAAGGTTAAGTATGCCATATCATTCTGAATAGATTGACAAGCATATTGAACTTTGAGGAATAATTTAAATTTTTTGACATATAAAAAAACACCACCGAGAAAAATTAAATAAACGTGGAGGTGACTACATTGCACTAGCATACAAACAAACATTACAGCACTTTGAGTGCGCTAAAATATACAGTGGCATGTAAAGTCTGGGCACCGGGTCAAAATTACTGTTATTGTGAACAGTTAAGAAAGTTGAAGATGAAATTATATTATATTTTAATCTTTTAAATTTTACAAATTACAAAAAAGAAAATGGGTTGATGCAGAAATTTGGCCACCCTGCATGGTTCGTATCTAGTAGCACATCCTTTTTGCCAGTATTACAGCTTGCAAACGCTTTTTGTAGCCAAAAGTCATTAAATTCTTGTTTGAGGAATTTTCATCCATTCTCCCTTGGAAAACGCTTCCAGCTCTGTGAGATTCCTGGGTTGTCTTGCATGCACTGCCATTTTAAGGATTAGCCATAGATTTTTAATGATATTCAGATCAGTGGACTGTGAGCACCATTGTAAAATCTTCAGCTTGCGTCTTATGAAGTAGTCTATTGTGGATTTTGTCATGTGTTTAGGATCATTATCCATTTGTAGAAGCTATCCTCTTTTCAACATCAGCTTTTTTTCCAGATAGTCTTATGTTTGTATTAAGAATTTGTTGAACTTCATTGAATCCATTCTTCCCACTACACGTGAAATCTTCCCCATGCCATTGGCTGCAACACAACTGCAAAGCATGATTGAGCCACCTCCATGCTTAATGGTTGGCGAGATGCTCTTTTCCTGAAACTATGTGCCCTTTTTTCTCCACACGTACCTTTGATCATTGTGGCCAAAGAGTTCTATTTTAAACTCATCCGTCTAAAGGACTTGTTTCCAAAATGCTTCAGACTTGTTTAGATGTTCTTTTGCATACTTCTGATGCTGAATTATATGATGAGGGAGCAGGAGATTTTCTTCTGATGACTCTTCCATGAGAGCCATATTTATGAAGGTGTCTCTGAACAATGTACCAGAAATCCAGACTGATAAATCTTTCTGAAGGTCTTTTGCAGTCAAGCAGGAGCTCTGATTTGCCTCTCTAGCAATTCTATGAGCAGCTCTCACTGAAATTTTGCTTGGTCTTCCAGACCTTATCTTGACTTACAATTTTCCTAGCCTTTCCTAACGTGATAGTGAACAAGCCATAACCCTAACAGGCTAATTAAGGTCTGAAACCTTAGTCAAAGTTATCTGAGCACACAAATCTTTATGGGTATCCAAACTTTTGCATCTGCCCATTTTCCATTTTGAAATTTTTAAAATGTAAAAAAAACTACTTTTTTTTTGTCTAAAATACAAAGGAAATGTGTCATCTTTAATTTTAGCCCTTTTAGAGATCATTTCATCTTCAACTTGCTTAACTGTTCACAATAACAAGTAATGTTGACCAAGGGTGCCCAAAGTATTACATGCCACTGTATGTATCCATTAATTCTAAACTGCATTACTAAATTAAAGTCCATAATAATACATTTGAGGTACATCAAGTACTTCAAATTTAGTATTAGTATCCTGATAGATAGTCATAGATTAAGTTGCTTCTCTTTCAATGATCATGAAATAACTCTGCTGGTCCTATCCTGATCTACACAGCAAAGCACATTTTTTATGTTAACGATTTGTGTACATTCAAAAAAGAAACCTTTGATTACAACTAAAGGTTTGTCTAGCCATCCAAGAGCTCTAACAAAAAGTTTATGGATTTAAACATTTCTAAACGTGAACCTGTAAATGGACTGTAAATTAACTGGTAACAAATGTAATTTTTTAATATTGCTGTTTCTTAAGGTAGAGAAAGTTTTAACACTGTATGGTGCATGGACAATTCGTACATGGAAACTTCCATATGTAATTTGATAATGTAATGTAATCAAAATGATTTTGCAATGTAAAGACAAGGCTGTAATGGTGCTGTAATACTGATTTAAATGACGCCTTTGGTAAAGAAATTTGCATTGTTGTTCTTCTTTAACCCCTTCATAACAGGGCAATTTTCCGTTTTTGCACTTTTATTTTTTCCTCCCTTTATTCCAAGAACCATAACTTTTTTTTATTTTTCAGTCAACATAGCCATATGCCGACTTGTTTTTTTGTGAGACAAGTTGTACTTTTGAATGGGATATACTGGAAAGAGGGAAAAATTCCAAGGACAGTGAAATAGCAAAAAACGCGCAATTTCACAATGGTTTGTTGGGCATTTTATTTACTGCATTCATGTTAGGTTAAAAATGCCCTGGTTTTAGGATTCTTCATGTCAGTACGAGTACGCAGATACAAAACAGTTATTTTATTTAAGTGGTGAAAAAAAATATTCAGAAATTTGTAAAAGGAAAAAAACATTTTTGTTTGTGTCGCCATTTTCCGAGAGCCGTACCGTTTTACATTTTTGGGAAATGGACCTATGTGAGGGCTTGTTTTTTTGCACCTTACTTCAATGTTTTTATTGATGTAGTTTTGGGCTAGATACAATGTTTTGATCACCGGTCATTAAATTGCAAATCCAATTGTTAGCTAAACTGCTTTTGGCTCTTTGCTCCATAAAAAGATGGGATATAGTCATATTCTCCACAAGTTGAAATTATATATCATGATTAATGAAATGTGTGTTTAATGATGCCCTTAGCTACCAGTGTTCCTCACATTGGAGGCATTTCCCTTTATGTATACTGTTTGTTGTATTTTAATGAATTGTATATTTAATAAAAATTGGAAGTAATTTCTAAACATGTATGGTTCTTGTGCTTTTCTGATCACATTCCTTTAGATGTAGAGATTGAAGTGGCAGATGGGATTTAAATGTCAAATATATAGCACAAAGTATTTTGGGATCATTCTAAGTTTTGATTAAACTTTTTTCAAAACTGCAGCATTTCACTTCTTTCAGAGTTTTGCAGCATTTTTCACCATAGAAAGCAATAAGAGTGCAAAAACCAAAACGGTGTCCTTTTGCTGCCTTTTTGGTGAATGAAACTAACTTTACTAAACATGTAATGTATACAAAGTACACAAATAACCAACATCAAAACACAGCAAAACTACTTTTTGTAAGCAGCCTTTACGGCCAGAAGAGCAGGTTTGGTTGCAGAAAAAAAATGCCGCTAAGGCTACGTTCACATTTGCGTTGTGCGCCGCAGCATCGGCCTCGCAGCGCACAACGCAAACAAAAACGCGGCAAAACGCACGCTAAAACGCTGCGTTTTGCGCCGCATGCGTCCTTTTTGGCCGAAAGTTGGACGCAAAAAAAATGCAACTTGAAGCGTTTCTTGCGTCCAACGCTTGCGGCCATGCGGCGCAAAACGCAGCACAACGCATGTCCATGCGCCCCCATGTTAAATATAGGGGCGCATGACGCATGCGGCGACGCTGCGGCGCC
Source organism: Ranitomeya variabilis (assembly GCF_051348905.1). NCBI lineage: Eukaryota > Metazoa > Chordata > Amphibia > Anura > Dendrobatidae > Ranitomeya > Ranitomeya variabilis. Next base: position 734,081,373 of record NC_135233.1, read on the forward strand.
CGACGCTGCGGCGCTGACAGCAAATGTGAACGTAGCCTAAAAAGCAACGTGTGAACATAGTCATACAGCGCCATTACAGTCATGTCTTTACTTCACATTACAAAATCCTGCTGTCAGGTTATCTTTAACCCCTTCACCCCCAAGGGTGGTTTGCACGTTATGGACCGGGCCAATTTTTACAATTCTGACCACTGTCCCTTTATGAGGTTATAACTCTGGAACGCTTCAACGGATCCCGGTGATTCGGACACTGTTTTCTCGTGACATATTGTACTTCATGATAGTGGTAAAATTTCTTTGATATTACCTGCGTTTATTTGTGAAAAAAATGGAAATTTGGTGAAAATTTTGAAAATTTCGCAATTTTCCAAATTTGAATTTTTATGCAATTAAATCACAGTGATATGTCACACAAAATACTTAATAAGTAACATTTCCCACATGTCTACTTTACATCAGCATCATTTTGGAACCAAAATTTTTTTTTGTTAGGGAGTTATAAGGGTTAAAAGTTGACCAGCAATTTCTCATTTTTACAACACCATTTTTTCTTAGGGACCACATCTCATTTGAAGTCATTTTGAGGGGTCTATATGATAGAAAATACCCAAGTGTGACACCATTCTAAAAACTGCACCCCTCAAGGTGCTCAAAACCACATTCAAAAAGTTTATTAACCCTTCAGGTGTTTCACAGGAATTTTTGGAATATTTAAATAAAAATGAACATTTAACTTTTTTTCACACAAAATTTAATTCAGCTCCAATTTGTTTTATTTTACCAAGGGTAACAGGAGAAAATGGACCCCAAAAGATGTTAAACAATTTGTCCTGAGTACGCCGATACCCCATATGTGGGGGTAAACCACTGTTTGGGCGCATGACAGAGCTCGGAAGCGAAGGAGCGCCATTTGACTTTTCAATGCAAAATTGACTGGAATTGAGATGGGACGCCATGTTGCATTTGGAGAGCCACTGATGTGCCTAAACATTGAAACCCCGCACAAGTGACACCATTTTGGAAAGTAGACCCCCTAAGGAACTTATCTAGAGGTGTGGTGAGCACTTTGACCCACCAAGTGCTTCACAGAAGTTTATAATGCAGAAACGTAAAAATAAAAAATCATATTTTTTCACAAAAATGATCTTTTCGCCCCTAATTTTTTATTTTCCCAAGGGTAAGAGAAGAAATTGGACCCCAAAAGTTGTTGTACAATTTGTCCTGAGTACGCTGATACCCCATATGTGGGGGTAAACAACTGTTTGGGCGCATGGGAGAGCTCGGAAGGGAAGGAGCGCCGTTTGACTTTTCACTGCAAAATTGACAGGAATTGAGATGGGACGCCATGTTGCGTTTGGAGAGCCACTGATGTGCCTAAACATTGAAACCCCCCACAAGTGACACCATTTTGGAAAGTAGACCCCCTAAGGAACTTATCTAGATGTGTGGTGAGCACTTTGACCCACCAAGTGCTTCACAGAAATTTATAATGCAGAGCCGTAAAAATAAAACAAAAATTTTTTCCCACAAAAATTATATTTTAGCCCCCAGTTTTGTATTTTCCCGAGGGTAACAGGAGAAATTGGACCCCAAAAGTTGTTGTCCAATTTGTCCTGAGTACGCTGATACCCCATATGTGGGGGGGAACCACCGTTTGGGCGCATGGGAGGGCTCGGAAGGGATGGAGCGCCATTTGGAATGCAGACTTAGATGGAATGGTCTGCAGGCGTCACATTGCGTTTGCAGAGCCCCTAATGTACCTAAACAGTAAAAAAAAAACACAAGTGACACCATTTTGGAAAGTAGACCCCCTAAGGAACTCATCTAGATGTGTTGTGAGAGATTTGAACCCCTAAGTGTTTCACTACAGTTTATAACGCAGAGCCGTGCAAATAAAAAAAAAAAAAAATTTCCCCCCAAAATTATTTTTTAGCCCCCAGTTTTGTATTTTCCCAATGGTAACAGGAGAAATTGGACCCCGAAAGTTGTTCTCCAATGTGTTCCGAGTACGCTGATACCCCATATGTTGGGGTAAACCCCTGTTTGGGCGCACGGGAGAGCACTGTTTTACTTTTTCAACGCAGAATTGGCTGGAATTGAAATGAGACGCCATGTCATGTTTGGAGAGCCCCTGATGTGCCTAAACAGTGGAAACCCCCCAATTATAACTGAAACCCTAATCCACACACACACCCCTAACCTTAATCCCAGCGGTAACCCTAACCACACCTCTAACCCAGACACACCCCTAACCCTAATCCCAACCCTATTCCCAACCGTAAATGTAATCCAAACCCTAACCCTAACTTTAGCCCCAACCCTAACCCTAACTTTAGCCCCAACCCTAAATGTAGCCCTAACCCTAGCCCTAGCCCTAACCCTAGCCCTAACCCTAATGGGAAAATGGAAATAAATACATTTTTTAAATTTTTTTAATTTTTCCCTAACTAAGGCTACGTTCACATTAGCGTTCTGCGCCGCAGCGTCGGGCGCCGCAGCATCGCCGCATGCGTCATACGCCCCTATATTTAACATGGGGGCGCATGGACATGCGTTGCACTTGCGTTTTTTGACGCATGCGTCACTGCGGCGCACGCGTCATGGCGCAGAGGACGCAGCAAGTTGCATTTTTTGTGCGTACAAAATCAAGCAAAAAAAGGACGCATGCATCGCAAAACGCAGCGTTGTGCATGCGGTGTTCCTGCGTTGTGTGTTGCGTCGCCGACGCTGCTGCGCACAACGCAAATGTGAACGTAGCCTAAGCGGGTGATGAAGGGGGGTTTGATTTACTTTTATAGCGGGTTATTTAGCGGATTTTTATGATTGGCAGCCGTCACACACTGAAAGACGCTTTTTATTGCAAAAAATATTTTTTGCGTTACCACATTTTGAGAGCTATAATTTTTGAATATTTGAGTCCACAGAGTCATGTGAGGTCTTGTTTTTTGCGGGACGAGTTGACGTTTTTATTGGTAACATCGGGTTCGGTTCGGGCAGGGGAGATTTTTTGATTGCTTTTTATTCCGATTTTCGTGAGGCAGAATGACCAAAAACCAGCTATCCATTAATTTCTTTTGGGGGAGGCGTTTATACCGTTCCGCGTTTGGTAAAATTGATAAAGCAGTTTTATTCTTCGGGTCAGTACGATTACAGCGATATCTCATTTACATCATTTTTTTATGTTTTGGCGCTTTTATACGATAAAAGCTATTTTATAGAAAAAATAATTATTTTGGCATCGCTTTATTCTGAGGACTATAACTTTTTTATTTTTTCGCTGATGATGGTGTATGTATGTATTTTTTGCGGGACAAGATGACGTTTTCAGCGGTACCATGGTTATTTATATCTGTCTTTTTGATCGCGTGTTATTCCACTTTTTGATTGGCGGTATGAGAATAAAGCGTTGTTTTTTGCCTCGTTTTTTTTTTTTTTTTTTTTTTTACGGTGTTCACTGAAGGGGTTAACTAGTTATGTAGTTTTATAGGTGGGGTCGTTACGGACGCGGCGATACTAAATATGTGTACTTTTATTGTTTGATTTTTTTTTTATTTAGATAAAGAAATGTATTTATGGGAATAATTTTTTTTTATTTATTTATTTAGGTTTTTTTTTTTTTTTTTTTTTACACACGTGGAGAATTTTTTTTTAACTTTTTTACTTTGTCCCAGGGGGGGACATCACAGATCGTTGATCTGACAGTGTGCACAGCGCTCTGTCAGATCTGCGATCTGCTGTGCAGGGCTGCAGGCTTACCAGCGTCTGAACTGAGCAGACACTCGGTAAGCCACCTCCCTCCCTGCAGGACCCGGATGCCGCGGCCATCTTGGATCCGGGACCTGCAGCGAGGAAGGAGGTAGGAGACCCTCGGAGCAACGCGATCACATCGTGTTGCTCCGGGGGTCTCAGGGAAGCACGCAGGGAGCCCCCTCCCTGCGCGATGCTTCCCTATACCGCCGGTACACTGCGATCATGTTTGATCGCGGTGTGCCGGGGGTTAATGTGCCGGGGGCGGTCCGTGACTGCTCCTGGCACATAGTGCCGGATGTCAGCTGCGATAGTCAGCTGACACCCGGCCGCGATCGGACGCGCTCCCCCCGTGAGCGCGGCCGATCGTGCTGGACGTACTATTCCGTCCTTGGGAAGTAGGGCCCACCCCACATGGACGGAATAGTACGTCCAATGACAGAAAGGGGTTAACATTGCTTTCCAAAACGCTTTGTTCTACAGCCTTGATTTCAGGTGAAGAGACTAATGCCATGTTCACATGTCCAATATTTGGTCAGTACTTTACATCAGTATTTGTAAGTCAAAACCAGGAGTGGAACAATCAGAGGAAAAGTATAATAGAAACACGTCACTGCTTCTGGATTTATCACCCACTGCTGGTTAAAATACACAACCGGTTAATGAATTAGGCTCATCTGTTAACAGGTGTGCGTTACTGCCAGAAATGTACTCCAGTCGGGGACTAGAGTATATTTCTGGAGTAAGCTACACCACCATTAAAGAGGCGAAACTTTCCAAGACTTTTACTTGGGTTAGTAAACAAAGCATGTAAATGTTCCGCCCACTCTTGGTGTAGCTGGCCAAGACTGGCATGAAAACGTGAAATGGCACAAGATTTTGTACACCTTCCAAGTTGAGCAAACAATGTTGCAACCTTATTAAAGGAAATCTGTCACCATATTTTTGCTGAGAGCAGCATGACGTAGGGGCAGAGATCTTGATTCCAGTGATGCACAACTTACTTTATTTGGTGTTGCAGTTTTGATTACACATTTATCTGGGGTAGATCTAGAAGTTCTCGGAATGCTGAGCTTTATATAACCCCGCCCACTCCACTGATTGGTTGCTTTCTATGTACACTGTGCAGTGCATAGGCTGCCAATCAGTGGTAAGAGCATGGTTAGGCTACCTGACAGCAGACTAAGTAGTTCTCTAGTAATAATCTCCTGCCGATAACACGATTTTATAAAACCTACACATAGCAGCCCATTAAGTAACATTGTTAGAATCAGTGTCTCTACCACTCTATTACCTACTGACAGATTCCCTGTAGATAGCTCATATAAAGCCGAAAACTCATTATCCATCAGGCAGTTTAGGCCAATTCTCTGGCGTAAAACTACTTGAAAAGTTGTAAAATATTTGGACGACTTGTAGTTGGCTACAGTTTTGTAGCTGTTAACGTTTTTATGCCAGTATCAGCTAGCTCCTCCTAACTTTTTGAAAAATAGCAGAGCTGTGCCAAGAGAAAACATAGTCAAGCATGCCCTTCAAAATTTATCTCAAGTTATGCCACAAAAATGGCATAAATTAGAACAGAACTTTATGCCAGTCCATGACCAATGTACATTTCCAGCAGTGGTGAAAGGCAAATGAAGAATGTGCCAGACTCGCTACAAGAAAATGTATAGGGACGTCCATGGAAGAATTGCTGCACTGCTGGATATATATGACTCGTTACACAAGATAGTAGTGCAAATGTATATATGTAGTTTATTTATCAACGTGTTTCAGAGCTCTACCAGCGTCTTTTTCAAGATAAAACTACAATAAATATGGACAAGCAAAAGGAGGTTTAAATATTTAAAAGTGGCGCAAAGGAAGTCGAGAGACGCCAAATGGGTGTGTATAGTAAGAGTCTTTGTTCACATTCTATTACATAAAGTAAAAGAAAATGTGAAAAAAGTAAAAAAAAATAAAAAAAAAAAAAAAGGAAAAAAGTGAGCGAAGGAAAATGGAAAAAATATGTTAGGGATGGAGTTGGAAAATGAAATGAAAAATAAAATGCTGCCAAGTCATATGCACCCCAATAAGCCTTTGAACCCAGGTACTGGATGGCCACAGGAAAACCCACTTTACATTCTTGTTGGTCATGCCATACTGTTTCCTTATGCATTGAATGCAAGGGCCGCCTTGACCCAAATTTGCATGCAACACAATCCCGCTTGGAAGAATCATGGAGGAGGGCCTCATAAAAATTTTTTCCCATTACAAACGAGTGGGTCTCCTAGACTCATAATGCCCATACACTAAGTGCATGGGCTGACAAACATTTCCCCCTGGGGGGTAGATTATTAAAAAAAATATTTCTGGGGATCATAGACACCCTTGCCCAAAAATTGAATGGTTGTAGAAGTATACAACACGTTCACCATGCTGTTCTAGTGGCAAAGAACGAGGATATGTGGAGGAAGTCATTATTAAACACTAGGCCCAATGTTAAGGAGCGTGTCTCCTAGACTTGTAATGCCCATTCACGAAGTGCATGGGATGACAATCATTTCCCCATGGGGGGGGGGGGTAAATATTTTAAAAATTATACTATGGGCATCATAGACACCCTTGCCAAAAAAATTGGACTGCCTTTAGCAGCACAGAACACATTAACCCTGGTGATATAGTGGTGGAAAATGAGGAGACATTGATGAAGGCCTCATTACAAACTAGGCCCAATGTAAAGGAGTGTGCCCCCTAGACTTGTAATGCCCATACAAGCAGTGCATGGGCTGACAAACATTTCCCCAGGACCTCCAAGGTGTAGAGAGCCAGTTCATGCCACGTGTCCAGCTTGAATACCCAATAATTAAAAAGCACAGAGGAATCACGGAGGACGTTTGTACGATCTGCAAGGTACTCCCTCAGCATCTTCCCAAACATTGCACTTCTTGTGCCGGCATGATGGGAGGGTCTGAGAGCTTTGCCATTGTTTCTCTGCCTGAGCTGGATTGTACTTCTGTCTTTTTCGCTTGGACTACTTGGTTGTACAACAAGCTGACGTCTGCTGCCAGCGTTCTCACATGGGAATTTTTTCAGTAATTCCGCTACAAGTGCCCTCTGGTACAGCAACATTTTTGTACACCTGTCTGCCTCTGGAAGAAGAGATTGAAAGTTCTCCTTGTAGCGTGGGTCTAGAAGTGTCACCAACCAGTAATGAGTGTCACCGAAAATTTTAATAATGCGAGGGTCACGGGAAAAGCAGCGCAACAAAGTCAGTCATGCGGGCCAGACTGCTAACAGGTAAGACTTCCGTTTCCTCACCAACAGGACGACTGACCATGCTGTCCTCCTCCTACTCAGGCAATTCCCGCTGAACAGACTGTATGACAGCTGAGCTTGTAGTACCATCTATAACGCATGAAAGTAGCTCCTGTTCTTCCTCCTCCTCCTAATTGTCTACCAATCCACGTTGCGACGACAGGAAGCTGGGCTGAGTGTAATCACCCTGTATAGTTCCTTGCGCCATGTCCTCGTGCTCTGCCTGCAATGCATCCTCTTTAATTGTGAGCAGAGAGGTTTCAGAATGCTGAGAAGCGGGATGGTGACGCTAATTATGATGTAATCGCTGCTCACCATCATGGTGCAGTCCTCAAAGTTCTGGAGGATGGTACATATGTCTGACATCCATGTCCACTCCTGAGGTCTTATGTGTGGAGTCTGAACTGAATATCGACGGCCTTGTTCATGCTGGTAGTCAACAACTGCCCTCTTCTGCTCACAAATCCTTTCCAACATATGCAGTCGGTGAGCCGGAAGCTTCAAACGCTGCTGAAGCACGGCAAGAGCGGCTTAAGGTGTAGCTGACTTTCTAAAATGGGCAGACAGACGGCGTACTTTCACTATCAGATCCGGCAGCCCCGGGTAGCTTTTCAGAAAACGTTGAACCACGAGGTTAAGAACATGGGCCAGGCAAGGTACATGTGTGAGCTCATCTTGCCTCAGAGCCGCCACCAGGTGTTCCGGCCATTGTCCAACACGACCATGCCTGGCTGTAGGTTCAGCGGTGTCATCCAAATATCTGACTGCTCTTTCACCGCTGTCCATAACTCTTCTGCATTGTGCAGTTTGTCACCTATGCAGATTAGCTTAAGCACAGCCTGTTGCCGCTTGACTGAGGCAGTGCTTCCAGCTTCTGACTGATGTGCTGATTTCAGAGATGGAGTCTGAAGAGGAGGAGGAGGTGGTGCAGGAGCTGTAGACTGTGGGGGCAACCCTGATTCACGTAGGGCCGTGGAGGATGTGTTCCATCCCAAGGTCCGACTGGGTCCTGGATTCCACTATTTTAACCCAGTGTGCCGTCCCCGCCCACAAGCACTTGTCCACGTGTGCGTGGCTGGGTGGACTTTCCCAGTAACAGCATTGTTGAGGGCACAGGTAATGTTGTGGGACACATACTGGTGTAATGCGGGGACAGCACACCGGGAGAAATAGTGGCAACTGGGGACCGAGTACCTTGGGCGGCCGCTGCCATCAGGTTGTGGAAAGCTTCTGTCTCAACGAGCCTAAAAGGCAGCATTTCTAGCGCAAGCAGACAAGAAACGTTCAAATTAAGTACTGAGGACATAGACAACTGAAGGCTGGTCTGGGACAAGGACATGGACTGGCTTGATGATGGTGCTGGTTGACTGTGGACAACAACAGGTGCAGGGCCCGAGGCATCTTCACATGCACGGTGAACTGGGGATAGGCTTCTACGCAAAACAGTGGAAGAAGCAGTGTTGTCACCTGCAGACAGTGTTCCTGGAGCCTAGGTTTCGGCTCACAAAGTCGGGTGCTTTGCTGCCATGTGCCTGATCATGCTGGTGGTGGTCAGGCTGGTAGTTTTGCTACCCCTGCTGATGCAGGTATGGCAAGTGCTGCAAATGGCCTGTTTGGGGTTATCGGCAGAGTCTTTAAAAAAATAACCAGACTTGGGAAGATCTAACAGTTGGAATGGCAACTTCCATCATGTTGGTGTTACGGGGAACGGATGCACGCCTTCTGTCTGCGGCCACCACACTGCTTCTTCCTGCCTGTTGGGGTGATATGCCTCCTTCCCCATGTGTGCTGCTGTCCTCACTCTGCATGTCCTCCTGCCAGGTAGGGTCAGTCACTATGTCATCCACCACCTCGTCTTCCACATCCGCACCCTGCTCCTCCTCCTGGCTTTCTGGCAATTGTGTCTCATCATCGTCCACCTCTTGTGACACTTTCCCACCATCGCCTTTGTGTGACCATGGCTGTTCAAATGTTTGGGCATCGCTACATGCGATCTCATCTGGCCCCACTTCAAGTTGACCGGCCGAGAGTCCAGAATCTTTGAAGGGAAAACGGAACAGCTCTTCGGAGTGTCCAAGTGTGGGATCAGTTGTCTCAGGGCACTCGGCATGGTGGGAGGAAGGAGGATCAGGGTGAGTAATATCCGGTCAACAATCACAGCTACTCAGACTTGACCGTGTGGAAGACATGGTGGTGGTGGTGGCTAAGTGACTGGAAGCATTATCCGCTCTCCAACCAAGAACCGGTTCACACTCTGGCTTCAATAGTGGAGTGCTGCGGTCCCCTAGAAACTGGGACAGGAAGGTCGAGCGCGAAGATGTGGGTCTTTGCTGTGGCCCACTTTCAGCTTGGCCACGGCCTCATCCTCTGCATGCACCATCAGCTTCACGTCCACTTCCCTGTCCCTTGCCTTGCTCATTTTAAATTGACTACTGAAATATTTGAAAACCTCAATACAAATGGATTTATCGGTAGAAAAATTATGTGGTCAGTATGCCTGCTAAGCAAAGATTTATCCACCACAGATACACCAGGCCCCAGCCTGAGATAACAGACTTTATAAAAAAAAAATTTATGTTTGCTGATAATTTTAGAAAAAAATAAAAAAAATATGAGTAGAACAAGGCTAGCAGACAGAACTATGCAACGTATGCCTGCCAATAAATGATACCAGATACACCAGGCCTGATATAACAGACTGATCTAAATGTGGCCTTGATTTATTTATTTTTTTCTTTTTAGGCACAACAAAATTGTGTCAACAAGTTGGCTATGACATAAAACAAAGAAAAAAAAAAAGGAGTACTAAAATTGAAAGATATTTTGCGCAATGATATGCGATGCGTATGGCGTATAACTCACAGTGATGAATATAACAACTGTAGCTAAATATTTTTGGGTCAGCTACAGATTTTTGGGGCAGAAAAATGGTGTCCAAAAATTTTGTAAGACACTACAAAATATTAGATAGCACCAAAAAAAAAGGACAGATTTTTTTTGGCGCACTCACATCTAATGCCTGGGACAAAAAAAATAAATAAATTCAAAGCTTTGCACGCTGTTCTATTACAATGACCTGGCTGTAGTCTGCAGCGTGACCAAGCAAACAATTGTAGAAAAAAGGGGGCTATGGATTCCTTTAGAATAAAATGAGCAGGTATAAGCAGAGAAAAAAAAATTGCCACGGATAACTGCAGCTAGGTATATAGAAAATAAGCAACAGCAGCAGACAGTAATGGAGCTTTTGGAGGTATGCAGTGAGAGCTATATACTCACATACAGTGCCTGCAGGCCTTGCACTGATGTGGATATGTGCACATAGACTCCCCTGCCTACCAAGCACTGCAATCTCAGGACCCCCGAATTAGCCCTAAAAAGGACTGTTGGTTTCTCAGGATTTGTGGACTGAACACTAGCAGACCCACACTATTAAAAGGACGATTCTGACCCTACCTCGGCAGCAAATCTCCCTACCTTCGCTAAGTCCGGAGCAGAATGCGGCGAGCAGGGCGGCGTCAGGTCTCTTATAGACTTGATGAAGCTGTGCGGCCAGCCAATCACTGTAATCCCACAACAAAGATGGCTGCGGTATTACAGTGAATGGCAGCCAATCCCTGCATTGTCATTGGCGCTATAAAGAGCGCCAGAATTGCAGGGTGGAGACCCAAGCTCCCGCTGAATAAACCCGGAAATACTCGGTGCTCGCCGAGTACACCGAGCACAGTGATACTCAGGCGAGTACCGAGTAGTGGCGAGCACGTTCGCTCATCACTAATTATAATACATACATTTTTTACTACGAAAAGTAAATAAACACAGTTTTTTTCTATTTTATTATATTTTTCATTTGATTTTTCCAACACCTTTCCTTTACTGTATTTAATACAATATGAATAAGACTGACTGTGACCACAGCCAATGGGAGGCTCTTGAACGCTTTGGCACCAGTTTTAAATATTTAAGTCTCCTATTGTTTCTCAGTGTTGCTGGTAGTTTTGTCTCAATTTTTTTTTTCTGCTGCCAGAAACTTTTTTCATTTTTTCTATTGATGGAGCTGTGTAATTTTTTGTATTTTTTTTTGTTTAGCTGGAGGGAGTTCCCTCTCTCGAACCACTCAGATCTTCAGTTACTACTTACCATGGAATCTATCAGGTTAATGGTCAGGATTATAGATAACCCTAACCCCCAACCATTTCAGGTGTCGATCCCCCATCGGGATCCTGTGATGAAGAGTACAACATGCACTAAATTAACCCAATACCGAGTACAACAGAAATAATTTGCAGAACACAAACCGGCTCTTCTTGTTATTTTGTGTGGGTGATGGCTCTTCAGCTCTTCCTTGGGCTTTTGGGTGAATGTAAATATTGTAGTCAAGTTGGGCTGCGAGGTTATTTAGGGAAAGGGAATTTATGCCTTCTTCAGAGGGATCCTCCTTCATAACTGAGATGTTCAAATTCTTTCCTGTATGGGTAAACATTAAAACATTTTAGAATAAGGATTTATCAAGTCAACTACATTTAACCCCATGCAAGGTAGGCCACGGCTGTATTATATAGCTAACACCCACCTGTAACTGCCGCTTTCAGAGTTTGCTCTAGATATGTTCACTTAACCCCTTAGATGTTATGTTTTATAGCACCTGTGGCATATAAGCGGTTCGACAGAATGGGGAGTACTGACCTCAGCTGGGAAGTGCAAATAATTATCTCATGCCTAGGTACGGCTTTGTAAGATGAACAACCGAGTCTCTAGAACAATGAATTGTAGCAAACAAATTTATGAGGCTGATTAATTTAGCTCAAGTTGCCTAACAGGGGCTTAAAAGGGTTTTCCCACAAACAAAAGTTGACTTTAAATAGATCTTGGAAAAATAATTTCCACAATTGGATGTGACAGAGCCAATTTGCTACTTAATGATCGGGCCAATTTTTACAATTCTGACCACTGTCACTTTATGAGGTTATAACTCTGGAACGCTTCAACGGATCCCACTGATTCTGAGAATGTTTTTTTGCGACGTATTGTACTTCATGATGGTTGTAAAATTTATTTGATAGGACTTGCGTTTATTTATGAAAAAAACTGAAATATAGCGAAAATGTTTAAAATTTAGCAATTTTCAAACTTTTAATTTGCATGCCCTTAAATCAGAGAGCGGTGTCACACAAGATAGTTAAGAAATAACATTTCCCTCATGTCTTCTTTAAATCAGCACAATTTTGGACATTTTTTTTTTTGTTAGGACGTTATAAGGGTTAAAAGTTGACAAGTGATTTCTCATTTTTTACAACAAAATCTTTTTTTTTTTTTTTTTTTAAGGGACCACATCACATTTCAAGTCACTTTGAGGGGTGTACACAACTGAAAATACCCAAAAGTGGCACCATTCTAAAAACTGCACCCCTCAAGGTGTTCAAAACCACATTCAAGAAGTTTATTAACCCTTTACGTGCTTCACAGGAACTGAAGCAATGCGGAAGGAAAAAATTAACATTTAAAGGGAATCTGGCACCTACTTTTTCGTATATAAGCTTCGGCCACCGCCATCAGGGGCTTATCTATAGCATTCTGTAATGCTGTAGATAAGCCCCCTAACGTAACCTGAAAGATAAGAAAAACAAGTTATATTATACTCACCTGGGGGGGGCGGTCCGGCGCCTCCCATCTTCATGCGATGACATCCTCCTCCTTGCTTCTGTCGCGGCTGCTGAGCAGGCGTACTTTATCTGCCCTGTTGAGGGCAGCGTAATGTACTGCAGTGCGCAGGCGCTGGGCCTCTCGGACCTTTCCCACTGCCTGCGCACTGCAGTACTTTGGTCTGCCCTCAACAGGGCAGATAAAGTATACCTGCGCATGAGCCGAGACAGAAGCAAGGAAGAGGACGTCATCGCATGAAGATGGGAGGCACCGGATCCGAACCGCAACACCCATTGGACCGGACGGCACCAGACCGCACCCCAGGTGAGTATACTCTAACTTGTTTTTGTTATTTTTCAGGTTACATCGGGGGCTTATCTACAGCATTACAGAATGCTGTAGATAAGCCCCTAATGGCGGTAGCCACAGCTTATAAACGAAAAAGTAGGTGACAGATTCCCTTAAACTTTTTTCACAAACATTTTACTACAGAACCAAGTTTTTTTTATTTTCACAAGTGTAAAAAGAGAAAATGAACCATAAAAGTTGTTGTGCAATTTCTCCTGAATACGCCGATACCCCATATGTAGGGGTAAACCACTGTTTGGGTGCACGGCAGAGCTCGGAAGGGAAGGAGCACCGTTTGACTTTTTCAATGCAGAATTGGCTGGAATTGAGATCGGATGCCATGTCGCGTTTGGAGAGCCCCTGATGTGCCTAAACAGTGGAAACCCCCCACAAGTGATACCATTTTGGAAACTAGACCCCTTAGGGAACTTATCTAGATGTGTGGTGAGCACTTTGAACTCCCAAGTGCTTCACAGAAGATTATAACGTAGAGCCGTGAAAATAAAAAATATTTTTTCCACAAAAATGATATTTTCGCCCCCACATTTTTATTTTCCCAAGGGTAACAGGAGAAATTAGACCACAAAGTTGTTTTGCAATTTGTCCTGAGTTCACAGATACCCCATATGTCATCGACAATTACTTTTGCGGCATAGTGCAAAGCTCAGAAGGAACAAAACACCATATTACAGTGTAGATTTTGCTGCACTTGTTTGAGGGTGCCATGTTACATTAGCAGAGACCCTGAGATGCCAACACAGCAGAACCTCCCATAAGTGACCCCATTTTACAAACTAAATCTCTCAAAGAATTCATCTAGGGTGCAGTGATTATATTGACACCACAGGTGTGTCACACACTTTATACCATTGGGCAGTAAAGATAAAATAATTCACATTTTTACCACCAAGATTGTGGGTTAGCTCCAAGTTTTACATTTTTATATTGGGAAATGGGTGAAAAATGGCACCAAAATTTGTCCCACAATTTCTACTGAACGTGGCAATACCCCATATGTGGCTGTACAGTACTACTTAGCCATACGGAGAGACTCGGGAGAAATTGCACAACTGTATGGTCCATTTTCTCCTGTTACCAATGCGAAAGTAAAAAAAAAAAAAATATATTATATATATATATATATATACACACACACACACAAGTCTGAAGGAAAATTTTTGTGAAAGAAAAGTACTGTAAATGTTTATACTTTCCTTCCACGTTCCAAAAGTTTCTATGACGCGCCTGAAGGGTTAATAAACTTTATGAATGTGGTTTTGAGCACCTTGAGGGGTGCAGTTTTTGGAATGGTGTCACTTTTGGGTATTTTCTGTCACATAGGCCCCTCAAAGTCACTTCAAATGCAATGTGGTCCCTAAAACAAATGGTTTTGCAAATTTTGTTGTAAAAATTAGAAATTGCTGGTCGACTTTTAACCCTTTTAACTTCCTAACAAAAAAAATTATATTTCAAAAATTGTGCTGATGTAAAGCAGACATGTGGGAAATGTTATTAACTATTTTGTGTGACATGATTCTCTGATTTAAGAGCATAAAAATTAAAAGTTTGAAAATTTTCTACATTTTTGCCAATTTTCCATTTTTTTTACACAAATAAACGCAGGTAATAACAAAGAAATTTTACCACCATCGTTGTAGGCCAATGTGTTGTCCTATCAGGGCCTGTGCTGCTAATCAGAAGCACCTCAGCAAAGACAAGCTGGAGAGGAAGATTGTTGCTAGACATCAAACAGCACAGAGAGACAAAGAAACTATGTGTATGGCCAGCATCAGGACTTCAAGTTCCTGGAGTGCCACAGAGGGCTACAGGCTCCCTGCATTCTAGGGCCTGGTCATGATTGCAGCTCCTCCAATGTGATCCCTATAGCTTTTTCCTGGCATGGATTACATACATTTCTTGGCTGAGAGTAGAACTAGCTATGTACAGGTTTGCAGCCTGCAAACAAGAGTGTTTTAATTCACTGAATAAAAAGACCTCGAAAGATTGAATGAGCTAATCCAAAATAATGCTATATATATATATATAATTGTCTAAGGGGTACTTCCGTCTGTCTGTCCTCAACTTCTGTAACGGTTATTCATTCGCTGATTGGTCTAGCCAGCCGCCTGTCATGGCTGCCGCGACCAATCAGCGACGGGCACAGTCCGATTAGTCCCTCCTTACTCCCCTGCAGTCAGTGCCGGTCGGCCGCTCCATACTCCCCGCAGTCACGGCTCACACAGGGTTAATGCCAGCGGTAACGGACCGCGTTATGCCGCGGGTAACTCACTCCGTTACCGCCGCTATTAACCCTGTGTGACCAAGTTTTTACTATTGAGGCTGCCTATGCAGCGTCAATAGTAAAAGGATCTAATGTTAAAAATAATAAACAAAAATAAAAAATCATTATATACTCACCTTCCGCCGCCTTTCCCGTTGCTCGCCACCCTCCGGTAACCGCTCTGTGCAAGCGGCAAGTTCCGGTATCAAGGATCGTATGGCAGAAGGACCTGCCATGACGTCACGGTCATGTGACCACGACGTCATCACACCCTGGGACCGGAACCTGCCGCCTGTACCGCGCACAGGCAACAGAACTACAAGTATGGTGAGTATGTTAGAACTACAATGGGCCCTCGGATCGGAAGGTGAGTATGTTTATTTTTTATTTTTTAACCTGTGACATACGTAGCTGGGCAATCTACTACGTGGCTGGGCAATCTACTACGTGGCTGGGCAATATACTACGTGGCTCTGTGCTCTATACTACATCGCTGTGCAATATACTACGTCGCTCTGTGCTGTATACTACGTCACTGGGCAATATACTACGTCACTGGGCAATATACTACGTCACTGGGCAATATACTACGTGGCTCTGTGCTGTATATTACATCGCTGTGCAATATACTACGTGGCTCTGTGCTGTATACTACGTCACTGGGCAATATACTACGTCACTGGGCAATATACTAGATGGCTGGGCAATATACTACGTCGCTGTGCAATATACTACGTCACTGGGCAATATACTACGTAGCTCTGTGCTGTAGACTACGTCACTGGGCAATATACTACGTGGCTGGGCAATATACTACGTGGCACTGTGCTGTATACTACGTCGCTATGCAATATACTACATCATTGGGCAATATACTACGTGGCTGGGCAATATACTATGTGGCTGTGCAATATACTACGTGGCTCTATGCTGTATACTACGTCACTGGGCAATATACGTGGCTCTGTGCTGTATACTACGTCACTGGGCAATATACTACGTCACTGGGCAATATACTACGTCGCTGGGCAATATACTACGTGGCTCTGTGCTGTATACTTCGTAACCGGGCAATATACTACGTAACTGGGCAATATACTACGTGGCTCTGTGCTGTATACTACGTCACTGGGCAATATACTACGTGGGCTGTGCAATATACTACGTGGGCTGTGCAATATACTACGTGGGCTGTGCAATATACTACGTGGACATGCATATTCTAGAATACCCGATGCGTTAGAATCGGGCCACCATCTAGTGTCTTATAAAGGTGTAACCAGTCTGTTCTGGGCTACCCCTGTTTGAGATATAATTACACCCTAATCTATACAAGCTGACCACCATAGGCATAAGTGTCATTACTGACATCTCTGGACCGGCAGTGTGGGGGCAGGGGCAGTACAGCAGTGGTGACTTGGTTATGAGAGGAAGAGAGCTGCTAGAAGGGTTTGCAATGTGACACACCTAAACCTAGCTGTGCTGCCCCTCTTTTCACAGTGAGCATATCTGAAAGATGCTTAAGGGAATCTGTCAGTAGGATCAGCTCTAAGCTGTCTATGTAGACCATGTAGGTCATAGGAAGCTGAATAAAATGATACCTTGATATCAACGATACAATGTCTTATTTCAGAGAAATCCACAGTTTTCTTAACATGTAAATGAAGTGTTAATATATGCATGGACTGGATATTGAGGCTACTTTCACTCTGGCGTTAACTGCATTACGTCGCAATGCGTCGTTTTGCCGAAAAAACGCATCCTGCAAAAGTGCTTGCAGGATGCGTTTTTTCTGCATTGACTAACATTAGCGACGCATTTGCGACGCAATGACACACGTCGCAACCGTCGTGCGACGGTTGCGCCGTGCTGTGGCGGACCGTCGGGAGCAAAAAACGTTACATGTAACGTTTTTTGCTCCCGACGGTCCGCTTTTTCCGACCGCGCATGTGCGGCCGGAACTCCGCCCCCACCTCCCCGCACCTCACAATGGGGCAGCGGATGCGCTGGAAAAATGCATCCGCTGCCCCCGTTGTGCGGCGGAGAAAACGCTAGTGTCGGGAACCTCGGCCCGACGAACCGCGATGGGCCGAGCCCGACGCTAGTGTGAAAGTAGCCTAAGGGGGAAAACATATATGACCCAAGTAAAAACAACTTTTAAATCCAAGTGGGAGTAATCACAGTTCACTCTTTAGGTACCAAATACAATGATTGCAAATATCTCTAATATAAAGAGAGGTTCAATTAGAAAACAACAGAACTGTTTTATTCAGCTCTGCAGCCACCATTTCATCATGAGTCCAGTTCAAATTTAGTGAAAAGTCCTCTTTAAATAATCAATTTATTGTTAGAAATTAAAAATAAAATGCATACATACCCTCAACTTGGTGAATTCCAGAATCAGAGAAAATATTTCCATGAGTTGTAGCTATCAATAAGCGTGTCCGAGTTCGACTAGGCCTTCCAATTGGCACTGCATGCGAAGGTGGCTGAGGGGCGGCTGGTGTCATTTCATCATCTGTTTCTGGAGACAGGATCTTCGGCTTCTAGGAGATTAAATAAAACGACATACAGTGTTTAATCATTCGCCCAAATAGAAGTGGATGAACTGCATGGTCTATAAGATCAATGCGTACAATGACTGCCGCCAGTAAAGCACTGCCTGTGCTGCCTTGTCACTGCCTAAGAGTATAGGCTTGTAAAGTATATTATGAAATTACAAGCCAAGGTCAGCCATGGAAAATTACTAAATATAGCGATAAATTATACTTGAACTTGGAGTTATTTTAAATCATGTTTGGCATACTGTGGGTCTAATGCTAAAACTTGTCTCCACTATCTACGTAATGTTCTTAAAATTGACATATGTTTGTGACATGCTAAACAATAGTGAAATAATTAATACCCACACATGGAACCCATTTTTTTAAGGCTACATGGTGACATGCTGCATGACACTGAAATTGCAGCAATGCATCTGATGATTTCCCATGGTCACGTGTTGCAACCTGAGGCACAGAGTTTCTAAATGATTGGAATTTCAGTCAATGGTCGCAAGTCGCACATGACTCTTACCATAGACCTCAGTGCAAGTCACTTGTGACTACAACTTACATTCAACTTATCTTCGATTTGGCAATTTTTGTGTTTCAATAGATTTTTATTTATTTTTCCAAAAAGAAAAAAAAAAACAATTTTTTTTTTTTTTTTAACAACAATAACAAGCTGTGCATGTGGTATATCACTTCTATCTTTTAAGTATATCTTCTCTCAATATTTTACTATACTTAAGACATCTTATTGTAATGGGAGAAGGAACAACAAAAACCCTCACTGTCGCCCTGATCCACTCCCGCCTGGACTACTGTAATGCTCTATTAATTGGCCTCCCCCTTACTCGACTTTCCCCTCTCCAGTCCATCCTTAATACAGCAGCCAGTGTCGTCCATCTGGCTAATCATTACTCAGATGTATCCGCTCTTCGCCAGTTGTTACACTGGCTGTCCATTCATTACAGGATACAATTCAAAGTTCTTGTTCTCACCCACAAAGCTCTCCACAGTGCAGCACCCCCTTACATCTCCTCCCTCATTTCTGTCTATCGGCCTAACCGACCTCTGCGCTCTGCAAATGATTTTCAATTAACCTCTACACTAATCCGTACCTCCCACTCCCGACTCCAAGACTTCTCCCACGCTGCGCCAATCCTCTGGAATGCTCTACCCCAAGATATTAGGACCATCCACAATTTGCATAGTTTTAGGCGCTCCCTCAAAACACATTTGTTCAGAGTGGCCTATCACGTTCCCTAATCAAAGTCATTTTATGTGTAAGGGCGCGTGTGTAGCCAATTCACCATCTCCATCTATCCCCCACCCCCTGAAGATGGCTGGACCATCATTGTAAATACATCATTGTAAATACACACCTGTACTTTGTATCTCCCCCACCTCATTGTAGATTGTAAGCTCTCATGAGCAGGGTCCTCTTATTTTGCTTTAATTATTGTATTGCTAACGTTATTACTTATGACTGATGTGTTTGAAACTGTTAAGCTGTAAAGCGCTGCGGAATATGTTGGCGCTATATAAAGATTATTATTATTATTATTATTATTGGCAGGGGAGAGGGCAAGGAGGGGGATTAGAAGGGTAAAGGAATGGGTATATCCAAATCTAGGGTAAAAAGAGGAGTAAATGCTGTATAGTCCATTTTCTCAAAAAAAAAATATTATATCCAAAAATAATACACAATATATTTACTTCTAAATATGTTTAATAAAACAAATTCTTGTTTTCCAAGCCTACATTTCTTTAGTAATTGTTAATTCTCCCATTGCAAAGGAGGGATCGTTGTCAGCCACCCGAGGACTTCTCATACTGATTTTCTTTTTTTTCCTTTTTTTTCCCCCTTTCTCTTTCCTTCTCTCCGGTAATTAGAGGGGACTAAGTGAATGGTGTTGTCAATTCTTTATTCCAGGGGGCCCAATTTTTGAGCGGCGTTGTTAAATTCGTACACATTATGTGTAGGTATTCTTTCTATGATGTCCTCTATTTTTGGAGGGTCTTTCCTTTTCCAATGGGATGCAAATAAATGATTTGTTACCATTATTATATGTGAGACTATATAGATATTTTCTTTTGGTATATCATTTATCCCTATTGTTAGAACTGTTAATTGTGGAGAGAGTCTTATATTATTGTGTGCAATCTGTTGTATCAGGTGTTCCACTTTATTCCATGTTTCTTTAATCGAGGTACATTCCTAAAAGATATGCTTGATGTCTCCCATTTTTCCCCGCATTCCCTCCAGCACAATGGTGACTGTGCTGGAAAGATTTTATTAAATCTAACTGGGGTAAAGTACCATCTTGTGATCAGCTTATAACAAGTTTCATGCAGCGTAGCGCATGTATTGCATTTATACACTGATTAAATAGTTTTTTCAAATTGTTCTGAATCTTGAGTAAAGTTCAAATCTTTCGCCACGTTTGTCATGATAGTTGTTTTTTTAAGATCAATGTCGTTATTAAAAAGTTTATATATATTTATATACTACGTGTTTTCCATTTTATTTCACTCTTGGGTTCCTCAAGCAAAGTGGTTATTGGTTTAGGCATTTGTAGTTGTTGGTTTTGCTTTTTCTTTTTTGTTTCGTTTATGTATCTTTTAATGTCCAAGTTCATGATATTTGGTACACTTAAGCCTCCATTTTTTTTTTTTTTTCTTTCTTTGCAGTGTGGCGTTAGCAACCCTTGGTCTTTTACCGCTCCAAATAAATCCAGAAACTTACATAGTAACATAGTAACATAGTTAGTAAGGCCGAAAAAAGACATTTGTCCATCCAGTTCAGCCTATATTCCATCATAATAAATCCCCAGATCTACGTCCTTCTACAGAACCTAATAATTGTATGATACAATATTGTTCTGCTCCAGGAAGACATCCAGGCCTCTCTTGAACCCCTCGACTGAGTTCGCCATCACCACCTCCTCAGGCAAGCTATTCCAGATTCTCACTGCCCTAACAGTAAAGAATCCTCTTCTATGTTGGTGGAAAAACCTTCTCTCCTCCAGACGCAAAGAATGCCCCCTTGTGCCCGTCACCTTCCTTGGTATAAACAGATCCTCAGCGAGATATTTGTATTGTCCCCTTATATACTTATACATGGTTATTAGATCGCCCCTCAGTCGTCTTTTTTCTAGACTAAATAATCCTAATTTCGCTAATCTCTCTGGGTATTGTAGTTCTCCCATCCCATTTATTAATTTTGTTGCCCTCCTTTGTACTCTCTCTATTTCCATTATATACTTGGGTTTGTAATTTCTGCAGCCAATTTTGAGAAACCTCAAGGGGGAGAATTGGCCTTTTTTAATAGCAAAATCACAGTATAAAATAGTTGTGAGACACTAACATGCAGACAAGTTGCACCACTCTTCTTAGTCACACAAATCGTCTGAGAATTGCTGTCACGTGAGACATGTTGCTGTGTAACCCAGACTTATTCACATACACAGCTTATACATGGAACATATACCTTCGCTAATAGCAGACCTCTCCAAATGAATTAAGAACACACAACTGGACCCCTAAAATCACCCTAAATCAATGGCAAAATTAAGCCAGACCTCAGACCAAACTGCAAAATTATTTAGTTTAGACCCCAGTCCGAAAGAATTGATTCTGATGTCAGATCAAATTGCTAAATTAATTCGTATGACAAGACCGGTAAATAATTCAGGTGCAAGACTAAACTGCAAAATTAATTC
The DNA here is from genome assembly GCF_051348905.1 of Ranitomeya variabilis. Classification (NCBI taxonomy): domain Eukaryota; kingdom Metazoa; phylum Chordata; class Amphibia; order Anura; family Dendrobatidae; genus Ranitomeya; species Ranitomeya variabilis. Next base: position 734,102,954 of record NC_135233.1, read on the forward strand.
AGATCCCAAACCAGACTGTACAATGTATTGAGACCCCAGACCAAACCACAAAATTAGTTCAGAACCCAGACCAGGCCGCTATATCATTTCAGGTCCCAGACCAAACTGCAAAATGAATCAGGCCGGAGACTAAACTGCTAAGCTAATTAGATCCAAGCCCAGATCAGCAAACTTGTCCAGAACCCAGAATACCCCCTAAATTAACTAGACCCCCTAATGGTGAGTTTACACCAACAAACTTGTGGAATTAAATTATCACAATCGGCAGTTGTTTAAAGGCATGTCTACACAGGCAGACTGGGCTTAACGATGCACCCTGAACGATCTGTAATAGATAATAATGTCTTGTTCTGTTTATACACAACAATGTGCTGCCGAGAATCATAATCTTTTGTGCAGCACAAAAGATCATTTCACTGGAAGAACAAGCATTTTGCTTATTCATCGGGTGATTGGCAGCCTGTTTAGAGTGCAAGATATGCTCGCTAACAATATCCTGGCTGTGTAAAAGGAAGGGCTTTTTCAGACTTCAGCTTTTCTCGTACGAGTGCTGGGTTTCTCGTGGACAGCATTCATACCTATGATAGACTATGGGGTATTTTACATGACCAATTTTTTTCCTTAGACCAAGTGGTCTGAACAAAGGTATGGAGACTTGTGCAACATTGATCCGAGGGTCAGAACAAACTGCCCAATGCAAGTCTCTGGAACTGTGAAAACAAAAATCAGACACCAAATGGGTACCATCCATGTGATATCCATTCTTCACAGATTGAATAGGAGAAGCTAGAGAAACCATCATCATTTTCTTTTGTTTTTTTAATCTGAAAAAAACTGATGAAACTCTGACTAAACTCTGATTGTAATACTGACATCGACCAAACGCTGAGGACACTGACCAAAAACACAGATGACATTTGAACCAATTTTCTCATACAAAAAAAAATTCAAAAAAGTGGGTGATTTTAGTGATATAATCACTTATTTGTGTATTCCCCTGAAAACCAAAGATGTAAATTCATGTATTTTCTGTACAATACATCCACATTTACGGTACCTTTATGTAGGTTGTACTGTTACATTTCGACACAAAAAGACTGCCAAAAAAGACTTGTAAGATACACTGCAGCACAATGTCTAGTCTCAGATATTGTAGCAAAAGTATATGAACAAATTTGTGCTACTAAAAATGACGCTGTAAAGAGATACTCACATGTGGCAAAGGGCTTAAACGCGTTCCAGACACCGGTCTTGAATCAGAAGAGTCAAAGCTACAGGAATTCAGGCTAAGAAAAAGGAACAAAATGCGATGATGTGCACAGGCCGGGATAGGACTTAATGCCAGTTAGCGCCATTTACAAAGAGATCATTAGTGAGAAGGAGGCTACTGGCAATAGTTTAACATCTCAGTTATACAACATTTACATTTTATAAGAAATAGTATATTAGATGAATTAGAATACTCCACATGTATTAATGGAGCAGCACTAAAGCAAAACAGTTCAACATTTCATACTCTCGTCATGTAATAATTACATATTAAGGTAGATGCTAAGAAAACAAAGCAAGCAATGCAAGGTTCATACGAATGTAATAATAAACTTGGTATATATCCACTAGAACGCACTAATTATATTATCAAGAATTAATGAATCCATGTATTACAACTGAAAGAAAAAACACACAGCTACATTATAAAATATACGGCTAATATGGTAGTGAATATGCTGCCCATAGCAACCTGCAGTAAAAAAAATGCCGCAACGGGGCTGCTGTGAGTCATGTCTTATGCTAAGGTATGAGTCACGTAAATCGAGCTTCTACGGAGGACTTGGATGACATGCGGCGTCATACTATGGACCCAAGGACACTCTGTATACGGACATATTGGAAAATACAGTGAACTATTGCGAAAATATATCTCTTTTCTCTTACATTCTGACTCACTATATCATAGCACAACTATTTGTAAGAGATGAGAGGCAAATAGAAGTACGGTAGAGGCCATAGACTGTTAGAATTGCGTATTACAGCAGGTAAGAGGCGGTTTTCTCATCTCTAGCTTTTCAGTATTGGTTAGCAAATGCAACTAGTGCACCTTGTTTGCCCTCACAGGATATATGAATAGACAGCTGCTATTTGTTTCCTCTGGACCACAATAACCTGTAACAGTGCTTCAGAGGATGCTAGCGTGCATGGAGAACATAATAGGGCAGCCTCTTTTTTTTACACTTCTTTTTATTGAGTTTAAAAGCATAACAAGAAAAGTTGTACAAATTCTTAAAGAAACAGAATTAGAAGCATAATAAAAGGAAAAGTTGTACATATCTTTGAAAAATCAACATAAACATACCCCCCCTTTCCCTCCCTCCCAACCTTAAGGCTGAGTCACACATAACGATATCGTTAACGATATTGTTGCAACGTCACGCTTTTGGTGACGTAGCAACGATCCCGCTAACGATCACGTTATGTGTGACAGCGACCAACGATCAGGCCCCTGATGGGAGATAGTTGGTCGTAGGGAATGATCAGGACCATTTTTTGGTCGCTGATCACCCGCTGTCATCGCTGGATCGGCGTGTGTGACGCCGATCCAGCGATGTGTTCACTTGTAACCAGGGTAAATATCGGGTTACTAAGCGCAGGGCCGCGCTTAGTAACCCGATATTTACCCTGGTTACCATTGTAAAAGTTAAAAAAAAAAAACAGTACATACTCACATTCTGATGTCTGTCACGTCCCCCGGCGTCCACAGGGTTAAAACTACTTTCAGCAGGAGCGCTGCTAATGCACGCGCTGCTGCCGAGAGCTTCCCTGCACTGACTGTCAGCGCCGGCCGTAAAGCAGAGCACAGCGGTGACGTCACCGCTGTTACTGCCGGCGCTGACACATTCAGTGCAGGGAAGCTCTCGGCGGCGGGGGACGTGACAGACATCAGAATGTGAGTATGTAGTGTTTTTTTTTTTTACTTTTACAATGGTAACCAGGGTAAATATCGGGTTACTAAGCGCGACCCTGCACTTAGTAACCCGATGTTTACCCTGGTTACCCGGGTGCTGCAGGGGGACTTTGGCATCGTTGAAGACAGTTTCAAGGATGCCGAAGTCGTTCCCCTGATCGTTGGTCGCTGGAGAGAGCTGTCTGTGTGACAGCTCCCCAGCCACCACACAGCGACTTACCAACGATCACGGCCAGGTCGTATCGCTGGTTGTGATCGTTGGTAAGTCGTTTAGTGTAACGGTACCTTTACCCTCTTCCCTAACTTAATTTATTAAGTTAAGGTTTCAAGGTATAGGAGTGGATCCGCTGATTGTCTGGAGAAGATACCACTGAGTGTTCCTGAATTGTGTCCTCTTTGTCTCTGGTGTCTTGAGGAAGCGATGGTATGAACCATGACCTTGTACGTGAAAATTTCCCAGTTAATATTTCCTTACTAGTTAGGGTATCCAGCCAATCCATCCGAAAAAGAAACATTATTTTGGATTGTATGAGTGATTTTGGTGGTGGTAGTGGATTCAGCCAATGTTGCAGAATACTTTTTCTGGTAGCTGAGGTCAGCCTCTTCTTAAAGGGAATCTGTCAGAAGGTTTTGCTACCTCATCTGAGAGCTGCATAATGTAGGAAGAGAGACCATGACTCCAATGTATCACTTAATTTACTGGGTGCAGCAGTTGTAAAACAATTTCAGATATAGCATGTAGCAGAGCTGAGAAAGCTAATCCCACCCACACCACAGCTTTCTATGCACAGCGAGCTGCTTATCAGAGGAGGGGGCGTGGTCGGTCTAGCAGTCACATGAGACCTAAGTAAGTAAACAACAGCACACAGCCTAATAAGTAACACATTGCTGAAATCTGTGTTTCAGCCCCTATCTCCTGCTGTCATTAGGTTACATAGCAAAGAGGTTCTGACAGATTCTCTTTAAATACTACATTCCTCAATGGAACCTAAATATACCCTATACTCACCTGCAGTACCGGCGCCATTCCAGTAATGTTGATGTCAGGTTCCCTGAAGCTCAAGTGACTTTGTTATGCCATGTGAACCCTGAAGCTCATCAGTGATCTCTAACAAGCTCCTGTGCTCTCACTTCCTTCATATAAACTGAGGGAAGGGAGAGCGCAGCAGATCAATAGTGGGTATAGGGCTCATGTGTCATGACACGCAAACCTCGTGAGATTGGCGATGACATTGCTGGAATGGCGCCAATATAGGAGGTGAGTATAGGGCATTTTTATTTTACATTGGGGAATATAGTATTTAAAAGGGGTTGACTCAGTGGTCACAGCACCTGTATACATCCATAAAGCATGGATAGGTGAAGTGATTTGATTATCCCATGACAATGCCAGCTGTCAAGGCAGAGACAGTGTAATGCCCAATTAAAGCAATGTGCAAGAAAAAAAAATGTAAATTTTAATATTTCCCACAAAAAATGTACCTTTACCACAAAATGTTTAATTTTCACAAGAGTAACTGGAGAAAATGGACCTCACAATTTGTTGTGCAATTTCTTTTGAGTACACTGATACTCCATACTTGATGTAAAACCACTGTTTGGGCACATGGCATGGCTCGGAAGGGAAGGAGCACCATTTGACTTTCGGAGTCTTAAATTGACTGGAATAGATGGCAGATGCCATGTCGTGTTTGCAGAGCCCGTGATGTGCCTAAACACTGGAAACCCCCACACGTGACCTCATTCTGGAAATTGCACCCCCTCAAGGAATTTATCTAGAGGTGTGGTAAGCACCTGGACCCTAAAGGTGCTTCACAGAATTTTATAACATTGAGTTGTAAAGTGAGTAATTTTAACCCACAGAACTACCGTATTTTCCAGCGTATAAGACGACTTTTTAACCCCTGAAAATCATCTCAAAAGTCGGGGGTCGTCATACGCCGGGTACGGCGTGTGCAGGGAGCGGTCCTGTATGGTTCCCAGGATCTGGAGGAGAGGAGACTCCTTCAGGCCCTGGGATCCATATTCATGTAAAAAAACGGTCACACGACCGCATCGAAGGTCCTTCGCTCAATGCATCCTTAGGAACGGAGGCCGCCGCTTGCACCGCTGAGAGCCGCGGGCCATCGGAGGGCAAGTACATCTCATCTCATATTTTTTATTTTTATTCTTTTTTTTTTTTTTTTTAACAGGAATATGGATCCCAGGGCGTGAAGGAGAGTCTCCTCTCCTCCAGACCCTGGGAACCATCCGCACCACACATGCCGTATAAGATGACTGGGCGTATAAGATGACCCCCAACTTATACGGCGAGTATATCCCAAACTCCATATTTTATATGGAAAAGTTGGGGGTCGCCTTATACGCCCAGTCGTCTTATACACCCGAAAATACGGTATATAACATTGAGCTGAGTAGACGAAAAATTACCCTTTTTTTCCACTAAAATGTTACTTTGGCCCCAAATTTTTAATTTTTAAAAGGGCTAATAGAAGAAAACAAACAGTACAATTTGACATGCAAATGGTCCAGTGTATGTCAAAACCCCATATGTGGTCAAAAACTACTTTTGAGATACAGTACAAAGCCCAGAAATAGCGCCATATTGTAATGCAGATTTTGCTGGAATGGTTTGAAGGTGCCATGTCTCATTGGCAGACACCCTGAGGTGCCATAGCAGCACCCCCTCCCCAAAAGTGACTCAATTTTACAAACTAACTCGCCAAATGAATTCATGTGAGGGAGCAGTGGTCATATATCGACACCACAGGTGTGGATGAAAGATGAGGAGAGTGAAAGGGCAGACATTGTCAGGATTCCACAATGAAAGTGAGGAGACGAGCCAGACCAGATGAGGATAACGATTTAATGAAAACTACTCGTTTCAGGGATGGCCTGTCCCCTTCACCAGGTAACTACAAACAAGGGCATCACCAAGGACTTTGCACTGACAATTACCGTAATTAATTTCAACAAAATCATACAAAACTATATATAAAAAAACACAATTACAGCAATAAATATAATTATAATAAATTGATGATAAAAAAAAATTATATACAAAGATAACTACACTCGGATAGGCTCACATCCCTATGGAGTCCCTAAAAACCAACAGAAACAAACAAAAATCCCTGATGTCCTACTACCTCACAGCCGATATTGACAAAGCTGCACAGGGCCATTTTTAAAAACAAAATGGAGACTACGGTAATTATTATTGAACCCTGAAAATACATATCTATAAGCCAATATATTACAGACATTTATAATTAGTGATATTGGGCTAGTGTGTGTGTTCAGTGCTAATATTGAGTCTTTCTGGGCACAAGATAGGAAATCCACTTAGATATTTAAATTAGCTATTATTTCGTCTCTGAAGGCGGTCGGGAATAATCTCTGGTATATGCTCTAGAATGGAGAGATGTAAACTTTCAGGATTTTTCTGGTGGTATAATAAAAAAATGTATTTTTTTGTATGTGATATCTATGTGTTCTGGAATATGATGCTGCTATGCAAGTTAGCAAAATAATAAGCAAGTAACCTATGACAATTTCATGTAAATCAGACCTTTATAATGGCCTAAACTTATTACATTTTACGTTTAATATATAAAAAATACAGTGCTTACAAAAATAACAAAAAGTTGAAACAAAAAGACATACAGACAAGGCAAAACAGTCCAAAAACAAAGAGAAAAATTCAGAAAGCTGTTGCTGATTAGAGATTTTGCAAAGGAGACAGCACTGAAATTTGGACAGATATACAATATTCTGTGTCTAATGGGTCCATCTGATACTAGGTGTCCGTTTCTGTATGAGAAATTTTAAAGGGTTCTATACAGACCACCTCACCCCTCCTCCTGGTCAGATGAGAGAGGACAGCTAATTATATGCAAGGAAAGATGGATGTAGACCATAATTCTAATTTGACATTTTTCCCCAAATAAACCGCTGTGTTACATAATATGACTGCCAAGCAGATTTTTACTCTCCTGGACCCAACAAACAGGACTCTGATATATAAATAATTTTGGTTGATATTACATTTCTGTGGTTTCCGAAGGAGGAAAATCCTTGAGCTTGAAACCACTTACCCAATTACGTTCCTAGATCACGGATATATCCGTGAATTGTTTGGAAATCGGATTATTGCACAGATGGCATTGAAATATTGCATTTTCATTGTGCCATGTTGATGTCCCTGGTGTAGCCTGTTTAATAGCACCCCTTTCTGTTCTTTATAAGGAAGCACACAGAGACCATTTGATCTTCCTCTAGATCAGACCTGGGCAAAGGGCGGCCTGCGGGCCAGACTGAGAAAGCCAGAGGGCCGGATGTGGCCCGCGGGCCGTACTTTGCCCAGCGGTGGGGCTGAAAACCTGCGGTCCGCGGACTGCACCGTGCCCACCCGCTCGCTCGCTGTCTCCCGCAGTCAGCATTGGTGGAGGAAGGGACTCCGCCACCTCCTCCACCAATCAGCATGTGAAGTACATGGGGAGGCTGCGTGGGGCTCGTGCTGTACATGGGGAGGCTGCGTGGGGCTCATGCTGTACATGGGGAGGCTGCGTGGGGCTCATGCTGTACATGGGGAGGCTGCGTGGGGCTCATGCCGTATATAGGGAGGCTGTGTGGGGCTCATGCCGTATATAGGGAGGCTGTGTGGGGCTCATGCCGTATACAGGGAGGCTGTGTGGGGCTCATGCCGTATATAGGGAGACTGTCTGGGGCTCATGCCGCATATGTAGTAGGCTGTGTAAGGCTCATGCTGTATATAAGTGGCTGTGGGGGGTTCAAAGATATATAGGGAGTTGTCAGCATACTTAATTATACTCAATATTAAGGGATACAATTAATATTAATAAATTAATATTTAGTAGAATTAATTTCAAGCTATTAGTTAGGCCCTCCACAACAGTCATGGTCTCTCATGTGGCCCCTCGGGAAAATTCATGGTAATTGCCCACCCCTGCTCTAGATGGTTGACTCCTAGTGAATTTGAGTATCTTGATAATGAGACTTACAGTGGTGCAGATATATCAGATTTTTATTCATCGATTCCATAACGAGGTTTCCACAACTCCTTAAATGGGCAAAATTACAATGTGCATGCAAAACAAACAACTTGATAAATAATCCTCTCTGTTCTCAGAGGGATTTGTAATTTTCCAGTTTACTGATGGTTGCATATTTATAAGCCAACTTTGTAGACTTTAAGAGGTGACCAATTTCTGACTCAAAGAGCGCATGCTTGTAAGTTGTTTGCTATACAGCTTGGAAGCGCAGCTCTGAAGCTGTCCAGATCGCTAGAGAGTGGAGAGATATAGCTGAGCCATGTCTGTATACATAATTGTCTAAGGGGTACTTCCATCTTTCTGTCGGCAACTTCCGTCACGGAAATCACGCGTCACTGATTGGTCTCGCCAGCTGCCTGTCATGGCTGCCGCGACCAATCAGCGACAGGCACAGTCCGATTAGTCCCTCCCTACTCCCCTGCAGTCAGTGCTCGGCGCCCGCTCCATACTCCCCTCCGGTCACCGCTCACACAGGGTTAATGCCAGCGGTAACAGACCGCGTAATGCCGTGTGTAACGCACTCCGTTACCGCTGCTATTACCCTGTGTGACCAACTTTTTACTATTGATGCTGCCTATGCAGCATCAATAGTAAAAAGATCTAATGTTAAAAATAATAAAAAAACAAAAAACCTGCTATTCTCACCTTCCGTCGTTCAACAATGCGCTCGCGCCTGCCGCCATCTTCCGTTCCCAGAGATGCATTGCGAAATTACCCAGAAGACTTAGCGCTCTCGCGAGACCGCTAAGTCATCTGGGTAATTTCGCAATGCATCCTGGGAACGGAAGATGGCGGCAGCCGCGCGCACGTCGCCAGAGCTTCCCTGGATCCCGGCGGGTGAGTATATTACTATTTTTTTATTTTAATTATTTTTTTAACAGGGATATGGTGCCCACACTGCTAAATACTACGTGGGCTGTGTTAGATACTGCGTGGCTGCTATATACTACATGGGCAGTGTTATATACTGCGTGGCCTGTGCTATATACTACGTCGCCTGTGTGCCTGTGTTATATACTGCGTGGCTGCTATATACTGTGTGGGCTGTGCTATATACTAGGTGCCCTGTGTAATATACTGCGTTGTTGTGGATTCTGTTTGTGGGCTCCCTCTGGTGGTTACTGCTGGTACTGGGTGACTTTGGTGGGTTGCGGCCTTTGGTTTCCACCTGTCCATCAGAGGCTGGGTGTTTCCTATTTTACCTGGCCTTTCTGTCATTTCCCTTGCCGGCTATCAATGTGTTCAGATGTGCTCTGTTTGGTTCCTGCCTACCTGCTCCCAGATCTTTCAGTATAAGCTAAGTGCTGATATTCAGTTGTTTGTTTTTGTCCAGCTTGCTTACTATGTCTTTATGCTAGCTGGTAGCTCTAGTGGACTGAGGTTCTCCCCATGTGCCATGAGTTGGCACATGGGTTCTTGTAATCTCAGGATGGTTTTTTTGATTAGGGTTTTTTGCTGACCGCTCAGTCCCCTTTTGTATCACTCTGCTTTCTAGTTTTCAGCGGGCCTCTATTTGCTAAAGCTATATACATCATCTCTATGTGTGTGCCTTCCTCTCGTTTCACCGTCAATACATGTGGGGGGCAACTATACCTTTTGGGGTTAATTCCTCTGGAGGCAAGTGAGGTCTTTGTTTTCTCTGCAGTACTAGTTAGCTCTTAGGCTGGTGCGTGGCGTCTAGAACCAACGTAGGCACGCTCCCTGGCTATCTCTAGTTGCGTTTGTCAGGCGTAGGGCAGCGGTCAGCCCAGGTTCCATCACCCTAGAGCTCGTCCGATATTTATTGTACTTTGCTTGTCCTGTGCTATCCCTAGCCATTGGGGATTCATGACAGTATAGCCGGCCCACAAAGTGTTAATTGTTTGGGCTGAAGCAGGAGAAAAAGAAGTTTCAAGGGAAACTTTTTTTTTTTTTTTCCCTTCAAAGTTTTGCTGCCTAGCCCTTAATTGCTGTCTAGCTGCTTCTTACCTCCTCTTAACCCTTGAATGGCTCTGACTTAGCTGTTTATCATGGATGTCCAGAGTTTGGCTTCCAGCCTGAGTAATCTCGCGGCAAAGGTTCAAAACATACAGGATTTCGTTGTTCACACTCCCATGTCTGAACCTAGAATTCCTATTCCAGAGTTTTTTTCTGGAGATAGATCTACCTTCCTGAATTTCAGGAACAATTGTAAATTGTTTCTTTCTTTAAAATCTCGCTCCTCTGGAGACCCTGCTCAACAGGTCAAGATTGTTATATCGTTCCTACGGGGCGACCCTCAGAATTGGGCATTTGCATTGGCACCAGGGGATCCTGCATTGCTCAGTGTGGATGCGTTTTTTCTGGCATTGGGATTGCTCTATGAGGAACCTAACCTAGAGATTCAGGCTGAAAAGGCTTTATTAGCCCTCTCTCAGGGGCATGATGAAGCGGAAATATATTGTCAGAAATTTCGGAAATGGTCGGTGCTTACTCAGTGGAATGAGTGCGCCCTGGCTGCAAACTTCAGAAATGGTCTTTCTGAGGCCATTAAAGATATTATGGTGGGGTTCCCTGCGCCTACAGGTCTGAATGAGTCTATGGCTATGGCCATTCAGATTGATCGGCGTTTACGGGAGCGCAAACCCGTGCACCAGTTGGCGGTGGCTTCTGAACAGGCACCTGAGACTATGCAATGTGATAAAATTCAGTCCAGAAGTGAACGGCAAAATTATAGGCGGAAAAATGGATTGTGTTTTTATTGTGGTGATTCAGCTCATGTTATATCAGCATGCTCTAAACGCACAAAAAGGGTTGATAAATCTTTTGCCATTGATACTCTGCAGTCTAAGTTCATTTTGTCTGTGACTCTGATTTTTTCACTGTCTTCCATTTCCGTCGATGCCTATGTGGATTCAGGCGCTGCCCTGAGTCTTATGGATTGGTCATTTGCTAAACGCTGCGGTTTTAGTCTAGAGCCTCTGGAAGTTCCTATTCCTCTGAAGGGAATTGACTCTACACCATTGGCTATGAATAAACCGCAGTATTGGACACAAGTGACCATGCGCATGACTCCTGTTCATCAGGAGGTGATTCGCTTCCTTGTACTGTATAATTTACATGATGTACTAGTGCTTGGTCTGCCATGGTTACAAACTCATAATCCTGTCCTGGACTGGAAAACAATGTCTGTGCTAAGCTGGGGATGTCAGGGGGTTCATGATGATGCACCTCTGATTTCTATCGCTTCATCTACTCCTTCTGAGATCCCTGCGTTTTTATCGGATTATAGGGATGTTTTTGAGGAGCCTAAGCTCAATTCACTCCCCCCTCATAGAGAGTGTGACTGTGCTATAGAATTGATTCCTGGCAGTAAGTTCCCTAAGGGTCGTTTATTTAATCTGTCACTGCCAGAGCATACTGCTATGCGGAATTATATTAAGGAGTCCTTGGAAAAGGGACATATTCGTCCATCTTCGTCCCCTCTGGGAGCAGGTTTTTTTTTTCGTGGCAAAAAAAGATGGTTCCCTGAGGCCTTGTATAGATTATCGCCTTCTGAATAAGATTACAGTCAAATATCAGTATCCATTGCCATTATTTACTGATTTGTTTGCTCGCATTAAGGGGGCTAGGTGGTTCACTAAGATAGATCTTCGTGGTGCGTATAATCTGGTGCGGATAAAACAGGGTGATGAGTGGAAAACCGCATTTAATACGCCTGAGGGCCATTTTGAGTATTTGGTAATGCCTTTTGGACTCTCCAATGCTCCGTCAGTCTTTCAGTCCTTTATGCACAATATTTTCCGTGAATATCTGGATAAGTTTATGATTGTGTATTTGGATGATATTTTGGTGTTTTCTGATGACTGGGAGTCTCATGTTCTACAGGTCAGGAAGGTGTTTCAGGTTCTGCGGGCCAATTCTCTGTTTGTGAAGGGCTCAAAGTGTCTCTTCGGAGTCCAGAAGATTTCTTTTTTGGGGTACATTTTTTCTCCTTCTACTATTGAGATGGATCCCGTTAAGGTTCAGGCTATTTGTGACTGGACACAACCTACATCTGTTAAGAGCCTTCAGAAGTTCTTGGGGTTTGCTAATTTTTATCGTCGGTTCATTGCTAATTTTTCCAGTATTGTTAAACCTTTGACTGATTTGACTAAAAAGGGTGCTGATGTTGCTGATTGGTCTCCGGCGGCCGTGGAGGCCTTTCGGGAACTTAAGCGCCGGTTTTCTTCTGCTCCTGTTTGTGTCAACCAGATGTTTCACTTCCTTTTCAGGTTGAGGTTGATGCTTCCGAGATTGGAGCGGGGGCGGTTTTGTCACAGAGAAGTTCTAATGGCTCGGTGATGAAGCCATGTGCTTTCTTCTCTAGAAAATTCTCGCCCGCCGAGCGCAATTATGATGTGGGTAATCGGGAGCTTTTGGCCATGAAGTGGGCATTTGAGGAGTGGCGTCATTGGCTTGAGGGTGCTAGACATCGCGTGGTGGTCTTGACTGATCACAAGAATCTCATTTACCTTGAGTCTGCCAGGCGTTTGAATCCTAGACAGGCTCGTTGGTCGTTATTTTTTTTCTCGTTTCAATTTCGTGGTTTCATACCTGCCAGGTTCAAAGAATGTGAAGGCAGATGCTCTTTCCAGGAGTTTTGTGCCTGACTCTCCTGGAGACACTGGGCCTACTGGTATCCTTAGGGATGGGGTAATATTGTCCGCCGTATCCCCAGACTTGCGACGCGCATTGCAGGAGTTTCAGGTGGATAAACCGGATCGATGTCCACCAGAAAGACTGTTTGTTCCGGATGATTGGACCAGTAGAGTCATCTCCGAGGTCCATTCTTCTGTGTTGGCTGGTCATCCTGGAATATTTGGTACAAGAGACTTGGTGGCCAGGTCTTTTTGGTGGCCTTCCTTGTCTAGGGATGTGCGTACCTTTGTGCAGTCTTGTGAAGTGTGTGCTCGAGCTAAGCCTTGCTGTTCACGGGCTAGTGGGTTGTTGTTATCCTTGCCCATCCCGAAGAGGCCTTGGACGCACATTTCCATGGATTTTATTTCTGATCTCCCGGTTTCACAGAAGATGTCCGTTATCTGGGTTGTGTGTGACCGCTTTTCTAAGATGGTTCATTTGGTGCCCTTGCCTAAGTTGCCCTCCTCCTCTGAGTTGGTTCCTTTATTTTTTCAGAACGTGGTTCGTTTGCATGGGATTCCGGAGAATATCGTTTCTGACAGGGGATCCCAGTTTGTGTCTAGATTTTGGCAGACGTTTTGTGCCAAGATGGGCATTGATTTGTCTTTCTCGTCTGCATTCCATCCTCAGACGAATGGCCAGACGGAGCGAACTAATCAGACCTTGGAAACTTATTTGAGGTGTTTTGTTTCTGCTGATCAGGATGACTGGGTTGCTTTTTTGCCACTGGCCGAATTTGCTCTTAATAATCGGGCTAGTTCGGCCACGTTGGTCTCTCCTTTTTTTTGTAATTCGGGGTTTCATCCTCGTTTTTCCTCTGGTCAGGTGGAGTCTTCGGATTGTCCTGGAGTGGACGTGGTGGTGGACAGGTTACATCAGATTTGGAATCAGGTGGTGGACAATTTGAAGTTATCTCAGGAGAAGACTCAGCAGTTTGCTAATCGCCGTCGCCGCGTGGGTGCCCGACTTCTTGTTGGGGACTTGGTGTGGTTGTCTTCTCGTTTTGTCCCTATGAAGGTCTCTTCTCCTAAGTTCAAGCCTCGGTTCATCGGTCCTTATAGGATCTCGGAGATTCTTAACCCTGTATCTTTCCGTTTGGATCTCCCAGCATCGTTTGCTATTCATAATGTGTTCCATCGGTCGTTGTTGCGGAGGTATGAGGTGCCCGTTGTTCCTTCGGTCGAGCCTCCTGCTCCGGTGCTGGTGGAGGGAGAATTGGAGTATGTTGTTGAAAAGATCTTGGATTCTCGTGTTTCCAGACGCAAACTCCAGTATTTGGTTAAGTGGAAGGGTTATGGTCAGGAGGATAATTCCTGGGTGGTCGCCTCCGATGTTCATGCGACTGATTTGGTCCGCGCCTTCCATAGAGCTCACCCTGATCGCCCTGGGGGTTCTCGTGAGGGTTCGGTGACCCCTCCTCAAGGGGGGGGTACTGTTGTGGATTCTGTTTGTGGGCTCCCTCTGGTGGTTACTGCTGGTACTGGGTGACTTTGGTGGGTTGCGGCCTTTGGTTTCCACCTGTCCATCAGAGGCTGGGTGTTTCCTATTTTACCTGGCCTTTCTGTCATTTCTCTTGCCGGCTATCAATGTGTTCAGATGTGCTCTGTTTGGTCCCTGCCTACCTGCTCCCAGATCTTTCAGTATAAGCTAAGTGCTGATATTCAGTTGTTTGTTTTTGTCCAGCTTGCTTACTATGTCTTTATGCTAGCTGGTAGCTCTAGTGGACTGAGGTTCTCCCCATGTGCCATGAGTTGGCACATGGGTTCTTGTAATCTCAGGATGGTTTTTTTGATTAGGGTTTTTTGCTGACCGCTCAGTCCCCTTTTGTATCACTCTGCTTTCTAGTTTTCAGCGGGCCTCTATTTGCTAAAGCTATATACATCATCTCTATGTGTGTGCCTTCCTCTCGTTTCACCGTCAATACATGTGGGGGGCAACTATACCTTTTGGGGTTAATTCCTCTGGAGGCAAGTGAGGTCTTTGTTTTCTCTGCAGTACTAGTTAGCTCTTAGGCTGGTGCGTGGCGTCTAGAACCAACGTAGGCACGCTCCCTGGCTATCTCTAGTTGCGTTTGTCAGGCGTAGGGCAGCGGTCAGCCCAGGTTCCATCACCCTAGAGCTCGTCCGATATTTATTGTACTTTGCTTGTCCTGTGCTAGCCCTAGCCATTGGGGATTCATGACACTGCGTGGCCTGTGTTATATACTACGTCGCCTGTGTTTGATACTGCGTGGCTGCCATATACTGTGTGGGCTGTGTTGTATAGTACGTGGGCTGTGTTATATACTGTTTGGGCTGTGTTATATACTGCGTGGCCACTGTTATATACTGCGTGGCCTGTATTAACGCATCGGGTATTCTACAATATGTATGTATGTATATAGCAGCCACATAGTATATAGCACAGGCCACGTAGTATTTGTCTGCTATATACTACATGGCTCCTATATACTACGTGGCCTGTGCTATATACTATGTGGCTGCTATATACATACATACATATTCTAGAATACCCGATGCGTTAGAATCGGGCCACCATCTAGTATCATTATAAACACTTCCAGATCTCATCTCACAGTGCTGTCAGCTTTCACCCTCACCCCACGCTGACTGTCTTGAGAAGAGATCTAGGATTTGTAATGATAAATAACTCAGCTGTGCAGTACTTCTACACAGTACCTGCAGAGATGAGGAGAGGAGGGCATATCCTTTTCTCCCCTCCATGATGCTGCCTGCTAATGATTGATCAACATCAAGCAGGTGAAGAAGTACAGGCCCCAGATACAAATCTCAGGTAACGCTCAGTTGAACTATAACAAATTATAGCCTAAACTTTACAGGCTAATATCTCTGAAACAGAGAAGAGAAATTGAAAAATAAAAGCTACGTTTTACTTTGCTCTGTGGCCATTATCCATTGTGTGGCCAGTATAACATGTTAAAACTGGAGAAACATCCTCTCTAAGCATGTGCTATGTAAACTGAGGACAGCATGCTGTAGGGGTTGAAACACAAATTTCAGTGATGCCTCTCTTATCAAACTCAGTGCTTTTGTTTACTTACAATGACTGTGTTAGCACAAGGAGCTTATCATTGCTGGGACACATTAGCACTGCCTGATTCTGACTCCACCCCTTCTGTGATAGGCAGCTCACTGTCTATAGCCATTGTATATACAAAGCCTGCTTTGGGTGGGGTTAGCTTTTTAGCTCTGCTGCATTGCTACACCAAAAAACCCTGTAAACTAAGTGATACATTGTGGGATGCAAGGTCTCTGTCTATATGCCGTTCTCAGACGAGGTAGCAAAAACCTACTGACAGACTCCCCTTAAACAACGTATCGTGTTCTTGATATTTTGGGGGAATGTTAGTACTGGTATTGCTCATTTCAACACCAAAGTGATTTTTTAAATAAACATGATTAGCTATCTCACATAGAAAACAAGAGCATGTGGGAGTTGTAGTAATATCAGAAATTACTAAACTGAAACCATATGCTTTAGTAAAATAACAACTGATCGCCAAGATGCTTTCATTCTGCAGTTGGCACAATTATTGCTTGTTTGCTCTTTTACACTGAAAGCTCTGCATTCTTTATCATTTGTAGGAGTTTGTGAATAACAGAATAAAAAGAACATTAAGGGTGCATCTATAGGTCAAAGTAAAATGTCATACGTACCTTTCCCAGTCATATTTTATAAAAACGAAGCACATTTCAATAACTATGTTCCCGAGAAAGACAAAAGATGAGCAAGGAGAAAGTAGAGAGTGCAAGGACGAACCACAGAAGCGAAATGTAATGAATTAAATTAAAAAATAATTGGAGGATGTTGTAGGATACTTGTCTTCATATTGGAAAAACTATTTTACTTTCACAAAAGCCATTCAAAGACCTATGGCGGGTGCAGCTTATTGTATGCACACAGCTTTTTCATTATGATTTGTGAGTTGCGTTCCATAAACATCATCCATAAGCCCATGGGCTTCGGTTCTTTAAAAAAAGGGCTTTTATTTAAAATAAATTACAGAAAGGGTAAATATTGGGTGGTGCACTAGTCTAACAATGGTCTGACCACACATTTATCATCATGGTATTAGGCTTCCTCAAAAACCCAAGGCTAAACCCAAGGGAAGTGGGGCATGATGGAAAAACAGAAGAAATGAAACATTTCCTTAGAGCAAAAAGAAGGGAAACACACAAAATATGAAAAAAAAAAAAAACTATGAATTAAATCTGGATGACATTGAAGATGACAAATGATTTTTCAGGGTTTAAAACTTTATTTTATTAATAAATCTGCACCCTTCAAAATTTCTGAGTTCCTCACTGGCTGGTCACATGGTCACAGCCACAAGCAAACATTCTCAGTCTGTACACGTCTTCTCCCCCCACGTCATACACAATATATGATCTTATTATGTGGCTGCTAATAGTAATATATCTGACAGAACTGGTCCAACAGACACGTGACATGCGGCTAGCCTAAATACGATTTGTTTGTGATTGTGCCACATCATTTCAGCGAAAGATCTCAGAAAATCGCCGCTACAATTCTTGCAGTAGTTATCAGTCACAGGATAGCTATTTTTTTAGCATCTTAAAAGAACTTTCTATGTTTCACAAAGGTTATGTGTGGGCATGTATGGTGGTCTACCTTCTGAAAGACAATGTCACGACTATGTTGTTGGGTGTCCTGGGACCAGGGGTTCCTTCTCTGTCCCTACCACTAGGGGCGCCCTAACTCGCCCTGTTCCCCGGATTACTTCTGATGGTGAAGACACCAGGGTCACGTACCTTGCCCTAGCTCCTGAATCCGCCCTCAGTCTGTACCCTTCCCCAACCCAGGTTAGAGGGGAGTAGCAGTGTACCGCAATACACCAACCAGACTAACAAGGAAATATGAACAGGGGTAAGGAAAAATACCAAACATACACATATAAAGTATATACTTGTGTATAAGCCGAGAATTTCAGCCCATTTTTTTAGGCTGAAATTGCCCCTCTCGGCTTATACTCGAGTCATTCCCAGGGATCGGCAGGGGAGGGGGAACGGCAGCTGTCTAATCATCCTCACCTGCTCCTGGCGCGGTCCCTGCACAGCCCTGGTTCTCTGCTTATTACAGTAATGAATATGGACCCAACTCCACTCCCATAGGGGTGGAGCCGCATGTTCATTACTGTAATGAGCGGTACCAAGTGACCGCTCAATACAGGAGGAAGCTGCCGGCGCCCTTAGAACCAGGGACATGTCGTGCAGGGACCGCGCCAGGAGCAGGTGAGTATGACGGGGGGCAGTGCGCAATATTCACCTGTCCCCGTTACACAGTCGGCTCTGTTCCGTCGTCCGCATCCTCTGCAGTGAGGCTCAGGTCAGAGGGCGCGATGACGCAATTAGTGTGCACGTCGCCCTCTGCCTGAACAGTCAGTGCAGAGGACACGGAGACACAGCGGCGCTAAGTGGTGGAACGCGGACAGGTGACTATAGCAAGTGCCGGGGGCCTGAGTGACGAGAGGCGAGTGTCATTTTTTTTCTTTTTAATCGCAGAAACAGCATATGGGACAAATGTCTGTATGGAGCATCTTATGGGGCCATAATCAGCATTTGTGGAGCATTATATGGGGCAAGTATCTCTATGGAGCATCTTATGGGGCCATAATCAGCATTTGTGCAGCATTATATGGGGCAAATGTCTGAATGGAACATCTTATGAGGCCATGTGCAGCGTTATATGGGGCAAATATTTCTATTGAGAATCTTATGGGGCAATGTGCAGCATTATATGGGGCAAATATCTCTATGGAGCATCTTATGGGACCATAATCAGCATTTGTGCAGCATTATACGGAGCAAATGTGTCTATGGAGCATCTTATGGGGCCATAATTAGCATTTTTGGAGCATTATACGGGGCAAATGTGTCTATGGAGCATCTTATTGGGCCATAATCAGCATTTGTGTGGCATTATATGGGGCAAACATCTCTATGGAGCATCTTATGGGGCCCATCAAACTGTATGGAGCATGATATGGGGCATATTTTGTATGGAGCATCTTATGGGGCCATCATGAACTGTATGGAGCGTATTCTGTATGGAGACTTTTATGGGGCCCATCATGAACTGTATGGAGCATTATATGGGGCTCCTGATTGAATATGGATATTCAAAAACACAACCTACTGATGTCTCAATTAATTTAACTTTTATTGGTATCTATTTTTATTTTTGACATTTACCGGTAGCTGCTGCATTTTCCACCCTAGGCTTATACTCAAGTCATTAAGTTTTCCCAGTTTTTTGTGGCAAAATTAGGGGTCTCGGCTTATACTCGGGTCGGCTTATACTCGAGTGTATACGGTACTCACACATAACAGAGGAATGCACTGGGGAGTGGAGGATGGGGTTAAACCAAAGTAGGAGAAGAAAGGTAATTATCACACTCTCAAAACCTAGCAACAGTTACAAATAAATCCACCAAATGCCTTCTCCAACAGGATTGCTGTGAGTTGGCAGTGGGCTTCATACAGTCTGATCAGAATGTTAAAATAAGAACCTCATGTTCAGTTATATATATTTTTACCTAGCGGCATTAGATCAGTGTATGATTTTTGGAGGTGCTGTCCATTCTCTTTTTTTCAGCACTTTTCCAATAATAATTATCAACAACTTCCAGCCATGCAGCATAAGCTAACTCTGATAATGAGTGCTATCAAAGACCCACATTATTTAGGAGATGGGAGTGGCTAACAGTGCACAGCTGAGAGTATTAATGCAGGAAAGCTTCCAGGAGCTTTCAACTAAGCAGATTAACCCCTGCACTGCTAAAAGAGATTTACACCTGTCAATATGAAGGTGAAATGCTTTTAATCAGTGCAGGAGTAGGAGAAATCTGACGCTGCGATCATCAGGTGATTAAAAACTATTAAGCTTTATGTAGGAACAGACCTCTAAAATAAAAAGAAAAAAAAGAAACAGGACGTCTCTTTTCCCTTTATGAGTCATCCAGCCAAAGACTCAGAGGAAGAGGAGTAACTTCCGTGGTCGCAGGGGTCGCAGCAGAGACGGGGCCCGGAGAGCTTAGGGGTCCGCCATCGGGGCATTACTGCCCTGACTGGCATATGGGGCCCGATAAGCAGAGTGGGCCTGCATCAGGCCCCATCTCATCTTCTCATCGGGCCCCAGCGGCAGGCTTCTGCCGCTGAAGTAACTGAACCTGCGTCTCGGACCGCAGTTAAACTCTATTGTCGTGCAGGCCCTCATGGCAATAGTTAAAAGCCTCCAGCCTATCGGAGGCTGGCAGTGACGTCAGCGCGCATGTTGCTGGCGTATGACGTCATTGTCATTCGCCGGCGAGTGCGCGCTTGAACTGCATGGAGGGAGCATTGTCGTAGGAGTGCGGACAGTTAAGGAGAAAGTTGTTTTTTTTTATTGAAATTGGCATGGGGCAGGATGGGAGAAACGGGGGGGGGGGGGGAAGAATGGGAGACACGGGGAGAAGAATGGGAGACACGGGGGGGGGGAGGATGGGAGACACGGGGGGGGGGGGAAGGATGGGAGACACGGGGGGGGAAGGATGGGAGACACGGGGGGGGAAGGATGGGAGACACGGGGGGGGGAAGGATGGGAGACACGGGGGGGGAAGGATGGGAGACACGGGGGGGAAGGATGGGAGACACGGGGGGAAGGATGGGAGACATGGGGGGGGAAGGATGGGAGACATGGGGGGGGAAGGATGGGAGACACGGGGGGGAAGGATGGGAGACACGGGGGGGAAGGATGGGAGACACGGGGGGCAGGATGGGAGACACGGGGGGCAGGATGGGAGACACGGGGGGCAGGATGGGAGACACGGGGGGCAGGATGGGAGACACGGGGGGCAGGATGAAAGACACATGGGGCAGGAAGGAGAAAGATGGTGCGGTCAGGTCGGGAGAAAGGTTTTTTTATTGAAAGCGGCAAGCTGCAATATGTTTCGACGGCAGGATGGAGACACGGGACAGGATCATGGGCAGGATGGATACAATGGAGACAGATGGGGCAGGATCACGGGACATCATATGGGGGCAGAATGAATACTCATGAGGGCAGTATGGGAGAACATATGGGGCCAGGATGGGAGAGCATATGGCTGGAGCCAGGAATGAAACACACGGGGGCCAGGATGGGGGATATTATTACCATAAGGGCTAATTAAGGGATATTATTACTGCAGTGATGTACACTCACCGGCCACTTTATTAGGTACACCTGTCCAACTTCTTGTTAACACTTAATTTCTAATCAGCCAATCACATGGCGGCAACTCAGTGCATTTAGGCATGTAGACATGGTCAAGACAATCTCCTGCAGTTCAAACCGAGCATCAGTATGGGGAAGAAAGGTGATTTGAGTGCCTTTGAACGTGGCATGGTTGTTGGTGCCAGAAGGGCTGGTCTGAGTATTTCAGAAACTGCTGATCTACTGGGATTTTCACGCACAACCATCTCTAGGGTTTACAGAGAATGGCCCGAAAAAGAAAAAAAATCCAGTGAGCGGCAGTTCTGTGGGCGGAAATGCCTTGTTGATGCCAGAGGTCAGAGGAGAATGGGCAGACTGGTTCGAGCTGATAGAAAGGCAACAGTGACTCAAATCGCCACCCGTTACAACCAAGGTAGGCCTAAGAGCATCTCTGAACGCACAGTGCGTCGAACTTTGAGGCAGATGGGCTACAGCAGCAGAAGACCACACCGGGTACCACTCCTTTCAGCTAAGAACAGGAAACTGAGGCTACAATTTGTACAAGCTCATCGAAATTGGACAGTAGAAGATTGGAAAAACGTTGCTTGGTCTGATGAGTCTCGATTTCTGCTGCGACATTCGGATGGTAGGGTCAGAATTTGGCGTAAACAACATGAAAGCATGGATCCATCCTGCCTTGTATGGAGCATCTTTGGGATGTGCAGCCGACAAATCTGCGGCAACTGTGTGATGCCATCATGTCAATATGGACCAAAATCTCTGAGGAATGCTTCCAGCACCTTGTTGAATCTATGCCACGAAGAATTGAGGCAGTTCTGAAGGCAAAAGGGGGTCCAACCCGTTACTAGCATGGTGTACCTAATAAAGTGGCCGGTGAGTGTATTTATTTTATTTTTTGAGGATACTGTTTTAAATGCCGGAGGCGGTCCTGTTACTGTGCAGAGCGACGCTGTTGCCTTTTTTTATTCATTTGGTGTAGTTTAGAAGTTGGGAAAAAAAATTAAATAATGTGTTCTGCAAGCGGTGCTCTAGCTAACTGTTATTTCCTGCAGAGATGAGCACTGGCTGGAAGAAGTGATGACGGTCTGCGCTGAATGAAGATGAAAACCAAAGATGAAGGACTTCACCTAAAGACATCACTGGTTGGCAGTGTGTTACCTGTACACTGACACTATACACTATATACAGCGGTCCTGTGTACAATGTCACCAGTGATCACTGTATTACCTTTACATTGACACGATACAGAGCTCCTGTGTATAATGTCATCGATCACAGTATAACCTGTTCAATATATACAGAGCTTGTGTGTATAATGTCACTGTTGATCATTGTATTACCTGTACACTAATACTGTATACAGAGCTCCTGTGTATAATGTCACCTGGGTCACTGTATTACCTGTACACTATACATTGCATACAGAACTCCAGTGTATAATGTCACCGGTAATCACTGTATTACCTGTACACAGACACTGCATACTAAGTACAGATCTCCTGTGTATAATCACACTTATAGTGATATTAGTATTGTGTTTTTTTTATTCATGATCAGTATTGTAGTATTCAGTCACTATGTGGTGGTAATATGTTTACACCTTTGGCCTGGGACAGCTCATAGAATCTCATGGCTTTCAGTATCACCTCTATGCTGATGACACACAGATCTACATCTCTGGACCAGATATCACCTCCCTACTAACCAGAATCCCTTAATGTCTGTCCACTATTTCATCCTTCTTCTCCGCTAAATTTCTGAAACTTAACATGGACAAAACAGAATTCATCATCTTTCCCCCATCTCACGTGACCCCCCCCAACGAACCTATCCATTACAGTAAATGGCTGCCCACTCTCCCCAGTCCCACAAGCTCGCTGCCTCGGGGTTATCCTTGATGCTGATCTCTCCTTCAAACCACATATCCAAGCCCTTTCCACTTCCTGCTGACTTCAACTCAAAAATATTGCACGAATCCGTTCATTCCTCAACCAAGAATCTGCAAAAACCCTAGTCCATGCCCTCATCATCTCTCGCCTTGACTACAGCAACCTCCTGCTCTGTGGCCTCCCCTCAAACACTCTCGCACCCCTCCAATCTATTCTAAACTCTGCTGCCCGACTAATCCACCTGTCCCCGCGCTATTCTCCGGCCTCTCCCCTCTGTCAATCCCTTCACTGGCTCCCCATTACCCAGAGACTCCAGTACAAAACCCTAACCATGACATACAAAGCCATCCACAACCTGTCTCCTCCATACATCTGTGACCTCGTCTCCCGATACTTACCTGCACGCAACCTCCGATCCTCACAAGATCTCCTTCTCTACTCCCCTCTTATCTCCTCTTCCCACAATCGTATACAAGATTTCTCTCGCGTATCACCCCTACTCTGGAACCCTCTACCACAACACATCAGACTCTCGCCCACCATCGAAACCTTCAAAAAGAATCTGAAGACCCACCTCTTCCGACAAGCCTACAACCTGCAGTAACCACCGATCGACCAAACCGCTGCATGACCAGCTCTACCCTCACCTACTGTATTCTCACCCATCCCTTGTAGATTGTGAGCCTTCGCGGGCAGGGTCCTCTCTCCTACTGTACCAGTTATGACTTGTATTGTTCAAGATTATTGTACTTGTTTTTATTATGTATACCCCTCCTCACTTGTAAAGCGCCATGGAATAAATGGCGCTATAACAATAAATAATAATAATAATAATAATAATAATGTTGTCCGGCCATGGTGTGGCGGTATTTGTTCCTTGTATGTGGTATTATTTGGTCACTATGTGGTGGTAATATGTGGTCTGGTCGTGTGGTTGTATTTGTTCCTTGTATGTGGTATTATTGGTCACCATGTGGTGGTAATATGGTGTCTGGTCATGGTGCGGTAGTATTTGTCCCGTGTATGTGATATTAATCGGTCATTTTAAAAATTGAAAAATAAATAACAATATACCTAAATTGTATTGGATATTTTAACATATGATTAATAGGATAGAGTAGAGTAGAACTCGGCCAAAAGAGTCTACTTTGTCGTGGTAGCGGCTTAAAAAAATCTTTTGGCCAAAACAAGAGCTGCAGGCTATATGTCTGATGTGGTGATGGGAACTTATGTATGATTGGTAAGAAGTGGAGTTTTTCCAAAAGAAAGCGATGGGGCTGTGGACAGTTTGAGGGGTGGAGTCTGGGCAGAGTCTCAAGGGGGCCCCGAAAATTTTGCCAGTATGGGGCCCCAAAATTCCTAGTGGCAGCCCTGGCGTGGCAGGCAGTGCCAGGGTGAGTGACCAGCAGTAGCTAGCAGGTGAGCGGGGGGCCTGGAGCAGAATGGTGGCAGGCAGTGCCAGGGTGTGTGACCTTTGTTTCTGTATAATTTGAATATTTTTTGCTTTAAATACTGTATGTTAACTATGCCTATATTTATTAAATATTGCACTATAAAACATTGCAACAAAACTATAGTGTGCGAAATAAATAGGGAAAATTTGAATTTGGGTGGAAAATATTTTGGCATGGGGGGCCCCATTTGAATGTTTGCACCGTAATTTTGTAGTTACCCACTGCTCAGAGGTATTCTTTGCACTATGAGGTGGTGAATTGAAATTCGTGATTTTGCTATGGATGGCATGATTCTTTTCGTACCATAAAAGAAAATGGTCTGTCATAAACTCTCTACACTTTGTCAGGGCTATTTTCACACCATCAATGACCTTAACCCTACCAACTCTCTTCCCATGATTCCAGCCCAAAACATGACTCCACCACTTGGCTGAATAGTAAGTTTATGCACAACTACAAGCCTCCGGAGGATCCTACACCTTGGAGGTACATGGGACTACAGAGGCACTTAGCAGCTTCAAATACCATGCTGCTTTATAATGATATTTTAACAGCTGCGGTCTTAGGCCATGTTCACACTGGGCGTTTTTGCTGCGGTTTTTTTTCCTGCAGTAAAATGAATGCTTGGCAGGAAATAAGCTGCGGTAAAAATGCAGTGATTGTGGTGCGGTTTTTCATGCTTTTTTTCCATCCAATTCAATGGGTAAAAAACACTGAAAAAACACTGAAAGAAGTGACATGCTCTATGTCCAAAAAATCATGCAAAGCAAAAAATACTGAGGACAAAAAAACAGTGTGGGCATAAGATCTCTGAAATCTCATTGGCGTTGCTGATACTGTAAAAAGCAGCTGAAAATTATCATAAAAAGCAACAAAAAAGCCCAGTGTGAACTTACCCTTAATCCAATGTGACGTGAAAAACTTGTTGCTTCATTCCCAAGAAGACTCATGGCTGTACTAGCTCAAAAGGGCGCTTCTACTCAATACTGAGCAAAGGGTCTGAATACTTATGGCCATGTGATATTTCAGTTTTTCTTTTTTAATACATTTGCAAAAATTACTACATTTCTGTTTTATTCAGACAAGATGGGGTGCAGAGTGTACATTAATGAGAAAAAAATTAACATACCAAATGTTTTCAATGAAAAAGAGTGAAAAATGTAAAGGGGTCTGAATACTTTCCGTACCCACTGTGTATAATAAATTTTATATATATATATATATATATATATATATATATATATATATATATATATATATATATATATATATATATATATATATATATATATATATATATATACATACATACATACATATACACACTAGATTGTGGCCCGATTCGAACGCATCGGGTATTCTAGAATATGCATGTCCCCGTAGTATATGGACAATGATGATTCAAGAATTCGCGGCAGACTGTGCCCGTTGCTGATTGGTCGAGGCAACCTTTATGACATCATCATCGCCATGGCAACCATTATGACATCTACGTCGATACTGTGCCCGTCGCTGATTGGTCGAGGCCGCCAGAGACGCGGGATTTCCATTATGACATCATCGTCGCCATGCTGTGCCCGTCGCTGATTGGTCGAGGCCGTCAGGCCTCGACCAATCAAGTGACGCGGGATTTCCAGGACAGACACACAGACAGACAGACAGAAAACCCTTAGACAATTATATATATATATATATATATATTTTGTGATGCAGTGACCCCTGTAACAGGTAAGGGGCGCTGCATGGTCTCCCCAGTACACGCACGGAGGCGTATTGAGGCTGTGAGAGTGCATGGCAGTTGCATGCATGGATGTCATGATGTGACAAAGTCCGGCATTGTGGTGAATGGCCGATATGTGTGTCGCAGAGGAGGAGACTCTGCGCTGCCAGCCTGATGCGATGTAGTGTTCTGGGACCTGTAGTCCTACAAGTATAGTGTTATATAATAGTCATGGGAGGCTGGCAGGGCTAGTTATGTGAGATGGGCGGGACAAACTAGCCACACACCCACACTCCCACCCAGGGGAGTGGTTACAGGTATATAATGAGACCAGGGTGTGGGTCACATGGTCTGAGTGTGTAGACCTGTATGGTACAGGTACAAGGTCCTGATAGAAACCTCTGTGTTGGGCGTGCTAGCCCTGAAGAGCACGTGGTGAGACTTTGCTACTGGTGGCCTGGGTATTGGACGGTCCCAGCCGGGGATGGACGTCCTGAATAGTACCCGGACTGGCCACCTGTGTTAACCTGAGTAACCTGGGTGTTGGGAGGTCCTGGGAGTAGGACCGGATCCCTGAACAGCACGAGGTGAGGACAGGGATCTGCAGAGCCAGTGACAGCTACTGTGTGGGGAAGCTACAGTCCTTCGGTGGGTCTGGACTGACTAATGTGTGCTGACCAGGCAAGTTGGTGATCCCCGTGAGGCAGCTTTCCCAAGAGAGAGGACTGACAAGGAGTCAGCAGGTGGGGCAGGAGCTCCCATAAGGTACCATAGTCTGTTGGTGCTAATTGTTTCTATGAACTGTGTGGTAACCGATGGCAACTGGTCAGAAGAGGACCAGCGTATTTAGTTGCAGCGAAGGGATAAATAATGCAAGCCAATGATATGGTGCGGTTTATGACTTGAAAATAAACCGTATGGACTGATTTGTGTTGAAAATTGGTGCCCGTGTGCTTGATTCCCGTGCCAAGCGAGTAATCCCCTACCCGTTAGTGAGTGCGATCTCACTATATATAATATATATATATATATATATATATATATATATATATATATATATATATATATATATACACATATACACATACATACATACATACATACATACATATATATAGTTATTGGATGTGGCTGCGTCCAGACTGATCTTGCACTCCTCCCATTGACCTTGCAGGTGGCGGTACTCAACTCTACCTGCCCATAAATTGTAGGTTTAGCCCAGAGTGACATGTTTTGTCCATAGTTGTAGGCTGGTGGCCCAAAAGTGGCATGTACGGTAGAGTAGGACCCATCAAAGGGAGATCACCTTGCCGTGGTTGATGGGCACACATGAATTGGCCAATTTATGCGCTAAGAATCTTCATCTCATCTATTACTGTAAGTTTTATGAAAAAAAATTTTTGGGACACACCTTCAAATCTAAAGATTTTTCTGTATTTTCATGACCATGAAAATTGTACATTCACACTGTAGGCATCAGAACTATGAATTAACACATGTGGAAAGTGTGAAACAACTGATATTATGTCCTATATTCTAGGTTCTTCAAAGTAGCCACCTTTTGCTCTGATGACTGCTTTGCACACTCTTGGCATTCTCTTGATGAGCTTCAAGAGGTAGTCACCGGGAATGGTTTTCAATTCACAGGTGTGCCCTGTCAGGTTTAATAAGTGGGATTTCTTGCCTTATAAATGGGGTTGGGACCATCAGTTGTGTTGTGCAGAAGTCTGGTGGATACACAGCTGATAGTCCTACTGAATAGACTGTTAGAATTTGTATTATGGCAAGAAAAAAGCAGCTAAGTAAAGAAAAACGAGTTGCCCTCATTACTTTAAGAAATGATGGTCAATCAGTCCGAAAAATTGGGAAAACTTTGAAAGTGTCCCCAAGTGCAGTGGCAAAAACCATCAAGTGCTACAAAGATACTGGCTCACATGAGGACCGCCCAAGGAAAGGAAGACCAAGAGTCACCTCTGCTTCTGAGGATAAGTTAATCCGAGTCACTAGCGTCAGAAATCACAGTTTAACAAAAGCTCAGATTAGAGACCAGGTCAATGCCACACAGAGTTCTAGCAGCAGACACATCTTTACAACAACTGTTAAGAGGAGACTTTGTGCAGCAGGCCTTCATGGGAAAATAGCTGCCAGGAAACCACTGCTAAGGACAGGCAACAAGCAGAATAGACTTGTTTGGGCTAAAGAACACAAGGAATGGACATTAGACCAGTGGAAATCTGTGCTTTGGTCTGATGAGTCCAAATTTGATTCCAATCTTTGGTTCCAACCACCGTGTCTTTGTGCGACGCAGAAAAGGTGAACGGATGGACTCTACAAGCCTGGTTCCCACCGTGAAGCATGGAGGAGGAGGTGTGATAGTGCTTTGCTGGTGACACTGTTGGGGATTTATTCAAAATTGAAGGCATACTGAACCAGCATGGCTACCACAGCATCTTGAGACAGCATGCCATTCCATCCGATTTGCGTTTAGTTGGGCCATCATTTATTTTTCAACAGGACAATGACCCCAAACACACCTCCAGGCTGTGTAAGGGCTATTTGACCAAGAAGGAGAGTGATGGGGTGCTACGCCAGATGACTTGGCCTCCACAGTCACCAGACCTGAACTCAATCGAGATGGTTTGGGGTGAGCTGGACCACGGACTGGAGGGAAAAGAGCCAACAAGTGCTAAGCATCTCTGGGAACTCCTTCAAGATTGTTGGAAGACCATTCCCGGTGACTACCTCTTGAAGCTCATCAAGAGAATGCCAAGAGTGTGCAAAGCAGTCATCAAAGCAAAAGGTAGCTACTTTGAAGAACCTAGAATATAAGACATAATTTCAGTTGTTTCACACTTTTTTGTTAAGTATATAATTCCACATGTGTTAATTCATAGTATTGATGCCTTCAGTGTGAATTTACAATTTTCATAGTCATGAAAATACTGAAAAATCTTTAAACGAGAAGGTGTGTCCAAACTTTTGGTCTGTACTATATATATATATATATATATATATATATATATATATATATATATATATATATATATATATATATATATATATATATATATATATATATATATATCACACACACATATACATACATACATACACACGCACAGTAAAAGAGCATCTGGACAGGTCCTGGATGGAGTGGATATGTCACCGAGGTGCCTAGCCTCAGTGATGTGAAACCCAGACAGAAGGCTACAGCAGAGATCGTGCTGAGTTTATTTTGATGGGTCCTCATTTTGGGTTTGGGTTTTGGGAATGACAAAGAGCTGGGTAGGACTGCTTCATCTCATCCCAGCTGGCATAAAAGGGCAGCCGAGATGGTCCATAATAGTCTTTGTGTGTGAAGGTGAAAAGACCCGTTTGTGGACTTGCCAGCCTCTGCCAAATGTCTAACTATTAATTTTTGCCATGTACTAGGGTCTAAGGGGTATCGTTTCTCCTTATGGAGAGTGACATACCATCTCTGGCTTGTCAAGGTAAGGAGGCTTATTCGCCGTGCAGTGCTCCTCTGGGAAATATAATATGCAAATTGCCTCACGACTCGTTAGAGGGTTGACTGTGACTTGTAGGATCGCTACTTCCAACAGGTGGCGCTATAGAGTTTAAGTCCTCTTTTTCTCAGAAGAGGCAATTTGCATGCTATGTACTAAGCGGTTATATGAACTTGTGTCTAAATGGGTAAGGCCGTATTACCATATGAACTGTTTATATTCTGTTGCTCGTTTGTGCCAAGTCAAGGCTGTGTTTTGTTTGTAGTCCTGTGGAGTTTTATGAAAAAAAATCAACTTCACCTGGTTGGACCTGACCTAATTACTGCTGTATCTGCTATGGATACCAAAGAGACAGATTCCCCACAGTACACAAATATAGAAATCAATAGTTGTTGAGTTCCTAAAAATGTTTAGAAACTGCACAGAGGGGTAACAGAGTTGTAGTTCTGAAATATCTAATTTTTATCAAATATTTCACATTTATCTACTAAGGTCATAACGTGTTTGACAAAGATTACTATTAACTCAGTTCTTCAAATCTAGAACAAGAACAAACATCTCAGAGCATGTGTTCACAATGACAGCAAAAGAAAACGTAAAAGAAATTCAAATTATTAATAGACTTAATAAAACAATGATAAATTTACTTATATAGGCTGCTAGAAGAGAACATAATGCAGAAGACATGAGGAATTTCATAAAGTGGGGTTTGCATCTGTTTATTCTGCATTAATTATAGTTATACAGGAAACCTGATCACCTACCTAAAAGAGGACGGTGGTCTGCTGTCCAGTGTCCTAGATGATAAAGCTCCAAACAGTTTTCTTTGATCTTCTCTTGGAGTGAATGGTCTTTTGGTTTTAAGGGTTCGAAGAGAATTTCTGGCTTCATTTATGATTTCAGCACTTGTCTTTTGGGCAGAATTGGGCGGTTTATAAAAAGGATCTGATCTATTATCACGTGACGAGTGCATCTTCTGTGATCACTTTGATTCTGGTACCAAGTCACAATATTACCAATAGATAAAACCGCTACCTAAAAGGCAATAAATAGGAACTGTCAAAAAGTCCACATGATCCAAACAGAGAAACATACTCAGTTCCTTCCTTGGACCTTTACAGGAGTAGGCAGCAATCATAAAGCAAAAGATGTTTAGGCAATATTGTAGTATTGTTGTGTTTTCATCCCTTAATACTGCATTTATTTTGTGAATGAAGGCGTTTCATCCACCACCCTTCACTTCTGCATTGGGACGTCAGACATGCTGCTGATGTTGTGTCGTCGGTCACTTACAGGGACTCATGTATGGCCATCAGGTAGGACAAGTGTATATTTGCTGGTTATATGCAAGACTTGCCAATCAGGGCTGTGGAGTCAGAGTCGTGGAGTCAGAGCCCATTTTGGTGGAGTCGGTGTCATGGAAATTGAGGATTCGGAGGTTTGGCTTACTGACTCCACAGCCCTGTTGGCAGCCCCACATCAGCAGAAGTGAGAGGCGCTGGATAACCACTGGAATTAACAAATAAATCTCAGTGACAGCTGTCCCAGTTATCACGTGTTTGCTGGGACCAGTAGAAGCATTACCAATATCTCTATTGAACACATCATTAATTCAGAGCTGTATAAGACACATCCTGGATCCAAAATAAATATGGTGTTTAATTGTGGATATTCACCTTTAGGGCTCATTCACACAAGCGCATTTTTGATCCAAATGCTGCCCGTGGGGAAAAAAATAATAAAAAAAAATAAAAAATAATAAAAAAAAAAAATCGGACAACGGACTAATACCAATGCTCTTTAATGCGACAGTGCAAACAAGGGTTTTTCTTTTCACTGACCGAATGTACATATGAAAATAAAAGTCGCAGCATGCATAAGGCCGGCCTCACACTGGGCGTAAGACAATACGCCACGTATTATACGTCCGTACTACGGCCGTAATACGGAGAAATGTTCCCAAAATATTGATCCGTAGTCAGGGTGTGTCAGCGTATTTTGCGCATGGCATCCTCCGTATGTAATCCGTATGGCATCCGTACTGCGAGATTTTCGCGCAGGCTTGCAAAACCGACATCTAATGGATTTATGTGCTCAAATGTTCGGGAAAACATATATACAGTATATATATATATATATATATATGTCATTGAGACACATATATATATATTCTGTATTTAGATTTCATTCAGCGCGATATCTGTGAAAAGCCAGTAATTCAATTGCCGGCTTTTCATTTCTCCTGCACAAACCCGACAGGATATGAGACATGGTTTTCATACAGTAAACCATCTCATATCCCCTTTTTTTTTGCATATTCCACACTACTAATGTTAGTAGTGTGTATGTGCAAAATTTCAGCGCTGTAGCTGCTGAAATAAAGGGTTAAATGGCGGAAAAAATTGGCGTGGGCTCCCGCGCAATTTTCTCCGCCAGAATGGTAAAGCCAGTGACCGAGGGCAGATATTAATAGCCAGGAGAGGGTCCATGGTTATTGGCCCCCCCGTGGCTACAAACATCTGCCCCCAGCCACCCCAGAAAAGGCACATCTGGAAGATGCGCCTATTCTGGCACTTGGCCACTCTCTTCCCACTCCCTGTAGCGGTGGGATATGGGGTAATGAAGGGTTAATGCCACCTTGCTATTGGAAGGTGACATTAAGCCAGATTAATAATGGAGAGGCGTCAATTATGACACCTATCCATTATTAATCCAATTGTTTGAAAGGGTTAAAAAAACACACACACATGATTTAAAAGTATTTTAATGAAATAAACACAGCGGTTGTTGTAGTAATTTATTGTTCTCTCAATCCATCAGGAACACCCTCGCTTGGAAAAATAAGAAACGCACAAGATACATACCTTCTGGTGAACCGTCTCGTCCCACGAAGTAATCCATCTGAAGGGGTTAACTAATATTACAGGCAGGAGCCCTGCTATAATGCAGCTGTGCTCCGTGCCTGTAATCCCCGGCGAATGAATGAAATGTAGGTCATTGACCTACATTTCCTTCAGTCGCGGTGAGGCGCCCTCTGCTGGATGTTCTCATGAACTGCAGCCTGGGAACTTTTTCCCACGCTCCAGGTCATATGAGGACATCCAGCAGGGGCGCATCACCGCGACTGAAGGAAATGTAGGTCAATGACCTACATTTCATTCATTCGCCGCGGATTACAGGCACGGAGCACAGCTGCATTATAGCAGGGCTCCTGCCTGTAATATTAGTTAACCCCTTCAGATGGATTACTTCGTGGGACGAGACGGTTCACCAGAAGGTATGTATCTTGTGCGTTTCTTATTTTTCCAAGCGAGGGTGTTCCTGATGGATTGAGAGAACAATAAATTATTACAACAACCGCTGTGTTTATTTCATTAAAATACTTTTAAATCGTGTGTGTGTGTTTATTAACCCTTTCCTACAATTGGATTAATAATGGATAGGTGTCATAATTGACGCCTCTCCATTATTAATCTGGCTTAATGTCACCTTCCAATAGCAAGGTGGCATTAACCCTTCATTAGTCATTACCCCATATCCCACCGCTACAGGGAGTGGGAAGAGTGGCCAAGTGCCAGAATAGGCGCATCTTCCAGATGTGCCTTTTCTGGGGTGGCTGGGGGCAGATGTTTGTAGCCACGGG
This sequence comes from Ranitomeya variabilis, assembly GCF_051348905.1. Lineage (NCBI taxonomy): Eukaryota > Metazoa > Chordata > Amphibia > Anura > Dendrobatidae > Ranitomeya > Ranitomeya variabilis. The sequence goes on from NC_135233.1 coordinate 734,136,076, forward strand.
GGGCCAATAACCATGGACCCTCTCCTGGCTATTAATATCTGCCCTCGGTCACTGGCTTTACCATTCTGGCGGAGAAAATTGCGCGGGAGCCCACGCCAATTTTTTCCGCCATTTAACCCTTTATTTCAGCAGCTACAGCGCTGAAATTTTGCACATACACACTACTAACATTAGTAGTGTGGAATATGCAAAAAAAAAGGGGATATGAGATGGTTTACTGTATGAAAACCATGTCTCATATCATGTCGGGTTTGTGCAGGAGAAATGAAAAGCCGGCAATTGAATTACCGACTTTTCACTAACACCGCTGCGTATTTCTCGCAAGTCACACTGCTGGTCAGTGTGGAATCCGTATTTTTCTCGCCCCCATAGACTTTCATTGGCGATTTTTTTTGCGCAATACGGTGACAAACGCAGCATGCTGCGATTTTGTACGGCCGTAGAAAGCCGTATAATACTGAACCGTAATATACGGCTAATAGGAGCAGCCCCATTGAGAATAATTGTGCAGTTTATTTTGCGAGTTTTACGGACGTAGTTTATGCGCTCATACGTCCGTAAAACTCGCTAGTGTGAGGCCGGCCTTAGTTTCTTCCATATGTCACGTCAGACTCAAATCAAGGTGTGCAAAAAAAAAAAAAATCAGATGCAATACGGAACCATAGCATAACATCAAATTTTTACGGATACATTGCAATTCTGTCACATAAAAAAACTGTAAAATGGTTTTGTAAATGATTTATGCTGTAAAATAAAAATAAAAAAAAATAAATAAAAAAAAAAAAAAGTTTGTGTAAACCTGGCCATAGGTTAGATCCAGACGCGGGGGATTTGCTGTGTGGACTCTGCAAACATAAAATATCATCTGAGAAAGAGTCCACCTCCAAGGACAGGAAACTTATACAGTAGCTTGCGCAAGTATTCACTCCCTTAGCTTCTTACCTATTTTGTTACATTACAACGTGTGCTCAAATAATTTTGTAATCCAATTTGTGTGTGATGCATCAGCACTAAATATGTTCTGTTTTCATATCAATTTTGTTAAAACCCAATAAAAATATTTAAAGGGAATCTATCACCCCAGTGGACAAATTTAAGATATACAGGTAATTAAATGGTTAAACCGGCCTTACCTGTATGCCTCAGCTGCGGTCTAGACAGGGGCGGATTATAATGAGGTCAATCTGGGCGGTAGCCCAGGGCCCAGTGGTGTGGGGGGGCCCTGGGCTACAGCTAAGATTGACCGCCACCACCAGGGCATTATTGCCCTGACTGGCATATTGGCCCGTTGGGCAGAGGGGGCGGCAATCCGGGGGACCCGGGCCAGAATGCTGGACACATTGGGGGCAGAGATGCTGGACACATTGGTGGCAGAAATGCTGGACACATTGGGGGCAGAGATGCTGGACACATTGGGGGCAAAGATGCTGGACACACTGGGGGGCAGAGATGCTGGACACACATGAGGCATGATTGGAGACACGGGGCAGAATGAAAGAAATTGGGCAGGATTGGAGTCAGATAGTGCAGGATCATGGGGCAGGATGGATACGATGGAGACCGATGGGGCAGGATGGGGAGATCATATGGGGCAGGATGGATACTCATGAGGGCAGGATGCGAAAACATATGGCTGGAGCCAGGAATGAGATACACGGGGCCAGGATGGGGGATATTATTATTACCATAGGGGCTAATTAAGGGATATTATTACTGCAGTGATGTATTTATTTTATTTTTTGAGTATACTGTTTTAAATGGGGGGCGGTCCTGTTACTGTGCAGAGTGACACTATGTCGCCTTTTTTTCTTCATGTGGTGTAATGTAGAAGTTGGGAAAAATTAATTAACGTGTTCTGCAAGCGGAGCTCGAGATAACTGTTATTTCCTGCAGAGACGAGCCCTGGCTGGATGAAGTGATGGCGGTCTGTGCTGGATGAAAGATGAAGGACTTCACCTAGAGACGTCACTGGTGAGTCAGTGTGTTACCAATACACTGACACTATACACTGTATACTATATACAGAGGTCCTGTGTATAATGTCACCGGTGATCACTGTATTACCTCTACACAGACACTGCATACTAAGTACAGATCTCCTGTGAATACTGGCACTTATGTTGATAGTACTGTGTTTTTTTTTATTACTGATCAGTATTGTAGTATTCAGTCACTATGTGGTGGTAATATGTGGTCTGGTCATGGTGTTGTGGTATTTGTCCCTTGTATGTGCTATTTGGTCACTTTGTGGTGGTAATATGTGGTCTGGTCATGGTGCGGTGGTATTTGTTCTTTGCATGTGATATTATTCGGTCAGTGGTGGTAATATGTGGTCTGGTCATGCTGCGGTGGTATTTGTTCTTTGCATGTGATATTATTCGGTCAGTGGTGGTAATATGTGGTCTGGTCATGGTGTTGTATTTGTTCCTTGTATGTGATATTATTGGTCATTTTAAAAATTGAAAAATAAATAAAAATATACCTAAATTGTATTGCACATTTTAACAAATATTTAATAGATTACAATAGAGTAGGGCCCGGCCAAAAGTGTCTACCGTGTTATGGTGGCGGCTTGAAAAATCTTTTGGCCAAAACAAAAGCTGCCGGTTATATGTGTGATCTGGTGATGAGAACTGTTAAGAGCTCATACTCACTTGCGTGAAATACGGCCGAGTCTCGCATGGTAACACCCGGCTCTGCCGGCGGCACTTGGGAGCAGAGCGTGCAGCTCCATGTATTGCTATGCAGCCTCACGCTCCGCTCTGGAGTGCCGGCAGCAGAGCCGGGTTTTAACATGCGAGACTCGGACGTATTTCACGCAAGTGAGTATGACCCCTTAATGTGTGATAGGTGAGAAGTGGAGTTTCACTCAGCAACTACCGTATTTTTCCGACCATAAGATGCACTTTTTTTCCTCAAAATTTGGGAGGAAAGTGTGGGTGCGTCTTATGGTACGGATGTAGCATGTGGGGAGGGGGGCAGCAGTGAGTGGGATCGCACTGTTATCCCACTTCAGGATGTCCCCGCTGCCCGGAATCAGCGCTGGGAAAACCATGTGGTCCCGATGATTAAGTGCAGTGACTATTCATTAGCGGCTCCCCGCCCACCGATCAGCTGAGCGGTGAGCCAGGAGCAGCAAATGAATACTGCACTTAAGCAGGGACACGCATGGCTTCCTCAGCGCTGATTCCTGCAGCAGCTAGGGAGATTTGTGTGTCCTGGGGAGGAGGCAGCAGCAGGGGCCAGAGCGGAGAGGAGATCGCTGTATACCTGCCTGCCATGCCTGGATGCCGAGTGCTGTGCACAAACAGGACTTGTGTGATGTCAGAAGTGGGCGGGCTGGAGCATCACATGGCAGCTCAGAGCCCTCCCTCTTCTTGACATCATCACAGGTCCTTCAGGCTCTCCACTAGAATCTGCAGGCTTCCTCAAAACCTGTGCTGCGGAGAGGCAACAAGAGGGAGGGCTCTGTGTGCAGTCATGGGATGCTTTTACCTCACCACAGTGGCTGGCAGGCTGCCACAATTAAGAGTTTAGTCTTTACAATACACAATAAAGCACTCTGCCACTCCTGTGGTGAACTATAACTCCCAGCATGTCATAGGATCTGCAGGACATGCTGGGAGTTATAGTTCTCCCATGGGATTTTAAAGCAGCACTCCAGTGCTATTTTGCAGCGCTGGAGTGGTGCTTTCAATATAAGCCCTGTGCCCCCATTCTTATACTCACCCTCCAGCATCTTCATATAGTACTGTACAGACACCACACTGGTCCTGCAGCTTCCAACATAATAACATACTATTATATATAATAACACCACATATAATAGTATGTTATTTATGTTATTAAATATTTTACCACATTTTTTTTGCTTCAAATATTTTTTTTCACCATTTTCCACCTCTAAAACCTGGGTGCGCCTTATAGTCCGGTGCGTCTTATAGTCCGAAAAATACGGTATTTTTCTGGAATAATCTGGTTCAGGTATATGATGACACCGTCGCATGACCGGGGGGCCCACAGAGTCTGAACAGCCCGGGGCCCTGGCTGTTGTGAACTCTGTTTTCAGGCTCCCTCTTGTGGTCACAGATGGTATTGTGTGACTTTGGTTTTTTGGCTCCCCCTGGTGGTTTGGTTTATTATCCTGCGGGTCTGCTGGATCAGCTGCCTCGTTATTCACCAGGGAGGCTCCTATTTAGCTCTGCTTCACTTCCACTTGTTGCCGGCTGTCAATGTATTCAGTGCTATTCTGATTACTCCTGATTATCTCGTTTTCTGCCTCTTCAGGATAAGCTAAGTTCTGTTTGAATATTTTTTGCTCATCTGCCTGCAATATGATTTCTGTGTATGATGAGTCTAGTCCAGCTTGCTAACATGTGATTTCTTTTTGCTGGTAAGCTCTGGGGTACGGAGTTGCTTCCCCCGCACCGTTAGTTGGTGCGGGGGCTCGAGCAATCTCTGCGTGGATATTTTGAATAGGGTTTTTTATTGACCGCACAGTTTCCTTCCTATTTTCTGCTATCTAGTATTAGCGGGCCTCATTTGCTAAATCTGATTTCATCTCTGCGTTTGTGCTTTCCCCTTGACTCACCGTTAATATTTGTGGGGGGCTATTCTATACCTTTGGGGTCTTCCACTGAGGCAAGTGAGGACTTACTTTCCCTCCAGGAATAGTCAGTTTCTCAGGCCGTGACGAGACGTCTAGGATTTTTTAGGTAACGTTCCACGGCTGCCTATAGTTGTTTGCGGATAGGATCAGGTTGCGGTCAATCTAGTTACCACTTCCCCAGAGCTAGTAGTCTGTTCAGTTACTTAGCTAGTCCGACCTGCGATCCTTGCCACTAGGATCATAACAGTACAGCCGGCCTATAAAGTGTTAATTGCATGGCAGAAGCAGGAGAAAAGAAGCTTGGAGATATTTTTTTTTTTTCTTTTGCTGCCGTGTGTCTAGCTGCTGTGTGTCTGGCTTCTCTCCTCCTCTTAATCTTGGTGTGGCTCTGAGTTCAGCTGCTGATATGGATATCCAGAGTTTAGCCTCCAGTGTAGATCATCTTGCTGCAAGGGTACAAAGTATTCAGGATTTTGTTGTGCACAGTTCTATGTCAGAGCCTAGAATACCTATTCCGGAGTTGTTTTCTGCAGATAGATCTAGGTTCCTGAATTTTAAGAACAATTGCAAGTTGTTTCTTTCTTTGAAACCTCGTTCCTCTGGGGATTCTGTTCAGCAAGTTAAGATTATTATTTCTTTCTTGCGTGGCGATCCTCAAGATTGGGCTTTCGCATTGGCTCCAGGGGATCCTGCATTGCTCAGTGTGGATGCGTTTTTTCTGGCCCTTGGATTGCTCTATGAGGAACCTAATCTTGAGAACCAGGCTGAAAAAGCGTTGTTGGCCCTCTCTCAGGGGCAAGATGATGCAGAGGTGTACTGCCAGAAATTTCGGAAATGGTCGGTGCTTACTCAATGGAATGAGTGTGCCCTGGCTGCAAATTTCAGAAAAGGTCTTTCTGAAGCCATTAAGAATGTCATGGTGGGGTTCCCTACGCCTGCAGGTCTGAATGAGTCAATGACTCTGGCCATTCAGATTGACCGGCGTTTGCGGGAGCGCAAACCTGCGCACCATTTGGCGGTGTCTTCTGAACAGACACCTGAGTCTATGCAATGTGATAGAATTCTGACCAGAAGTGAATGGCAAAATTATAGACGGCAAAATGGGTTGTGCTTTTACTGTGGTGACTCAGCTCATATTATCTCAGCATGCTCTAAGCGCACAAAAAAGATTGATAAATCTGTCACCATCGGTACTTTACAGCCTATTTTGTCTGTTATCCTGATTTGTTCCCTGTCATCTTACCCGGTTATGGCTTTTGTGGATTCAGGTGCTGCCCTGAGTCTGATGGATTTGTCATTTGCCAGGTGCTGTGGTTTTGTTTTGGAGCCTTTAAAATTCCCTATTCCACTAAGGGGAATTGATGCTACACCATTGGCTACGAATAAACCTCAGTACTGGACACAAGTGACCATGTGCATGACTCCTGTTCATCAGGAGGTGATTCGCTTTCTTGTATTGCATAATTTGCATGATGTTGTCGTGTTGGGCCTGCCATGGTTGCAGACTCATAATCCAGTCCTGGATTGGAAAGCAATGTCTGTGTCAAGTTGGGGTTGTCAGGGAATTCATGGCGACGCTCCTGTGGTGTCAATTGCTTCATCCACTCCTTCTGAGGTCCCTGCGTTTTTGTCAGATTACCAGGATGTATTTGATGAGCCCAAACTCAGTTCTCTACCTCCTCATAGGGATTGTGCTATAAATTTGATTCCTGGTAGTAAGTTTCCTAAGGGACGACTTTTCAATTTGTCAGTGCCGGGGCATGCAGCTATCAGAGTTATATAAAGGAGTCTTTGGAGAAAGGACTTATTCGCCCCTCCTCCTCCCCTCTTGGTGCGGGGTTCTTTTTTGTGGCTAAGAAGGATGGTTCCTTGAGACCTTGTATTGATTATCGCCTTCTAAACAAAATCACGGTCAAATTTCAGTATCCTTTGCCATTGTTATCTGATCTGTTTGCTCGCATTAGGGGGTCTAGTTGGTTCACCAAGATAGATCTTCGTGGTGCGTATAACCTTGTGCGTATTAAGCAGGGTGATGAATGGAAAACTGCATTTAATACGCCCGAAGGCCATTTTGAGTACTTGGTGATGCCTTTTGGACTTTCTAACGCTCCTTCTGTCTTTCAGTCCTTTATGCACGACATCTTCCGCGAATATCTGGATAAATTTATGATTGTGTATCTGGATGATATTCTGTTTTTTTCGGATGATTGGGAGTCCCATGTTAAGCAGGTCAGGATGGTGTTTCAGGTCTTGCGTGCCAATGCTTTATTTGTGAAGGGCTCAAAATGTCTTTTTGGAGTCCAGAAGGTCTCTTTTTTGGGTTTCATTTTTTCTCCTTCTGCTATTGAGATGGACCCAGTCAAGGTTCAGGCTATTCATGACTGGACTCAGCCTACATCTGTTAAGAGTCTTCAGAAGTTCTTGGGTTTTGCTAATTTTTACCGTCGCTTCATCGCTAATTTTTCTGGTGTTGTTAAGCCATTGACGGATTTGACCAAGAAGGGTTCTGATGTTACTAATTGGTCTCCTGCGGCTGTGGAGGCCTTTCGGGAGCTGAAGCGCCGGTTTTCTTCGGCTCCGGTCTTATGTCAGCCAGACGTCTCCCTACCTTTCCAGGTCGAGGTTGATGCTTCTGAGATTGGAGCGGGGGCTGTTTTGTCGCAGAGAAGCTCTGATGGCTCTGTGATGAAGCCATGTGCTTTCTTTTCAGGAAAGTTTTCACCTGCCGAGCGGAATTATGATGTTGGTAATCAGGAGTTGTTGGCTATGAAGTGGGCATTTGAGGAGTGGCGATATTGGCTCGAGGGAGCTAAGCATCGTGTGGTGGTCTTGACTGATCACAAGAATTTGATTTATCTCGAGTCGGCCAACGGCTGAACCCTAGACAGGCTCGTTGGTCGTTGTTTTTCTCTCGTTTTGATTTCGTGGTCTCATACCTGCCTGGTTCGAAGAATGTGAAGGCTGATGCTCTTTCTAGGAGTTTTGTGCCTGACTCTCCTGGTGATTCTGAGCCAGCTGGTATTCTCAGAGAAGGGGTGATTTTGTCTGCCATCTCCCCAGATTTGCGACGAGTGCTGCAGGAGTTTCAGGCGGATAGACCTGACCGTTGTCCACCGGAGAGACTGTTTGTCCCGGATAGATGGACCAGCAGAGTTATTTCCGAGGTTCATTCTTCGGTGTTGGCAGGCCATCCTGGGATTTTTGGTACGAGATTTGGTGGCTAGGTCCTTCTGGTGGCCTTCCTTGTCGCGGGATGTGCGTTCCTTTGTGCAGTCTTGTGGAATTTGTGCTCGGGCTAAGCCTTGCTGTTCTCGTGCCAGTGGCTTGTTGTTACCTTTGCCTGTCCCGAAGAGGCCTTGGACGCACATTTCCATGGATTTTATTTCAGATCTCCCTGTCTCTCAGAGAATGTCGGTCATTTGGGTGGTGTGTGATCGTTTTTCTAAAATGGTCCATTTGGTGCCCTTGCCTAAGTTGCCTTCCTCCTCCGAGTTGGTTCCTCTGTTTTTTCAAAATGTGGTTCGTTTGCACAGGATCCCTGAAAATATTGTTTCCGACAGAGGATCCCAGTTTGTGTCTAGATTTTGGCGGACCTTTTGTGCCAAGATGGGCATTAATTTGTCTTTTTCGTCGGCCTTCCATCCTCAGACGAATGGCCAAACCGAGCGCACTAATCAGACTTTGGAAACCTATTTAAGATGTTTTGTTTCTACTGATCAGGACGACTGGGTGACTTTTTTGCCATTGGCCGAGTTTGCCCTTAATAATCGGGCTAGTTCTGCTACTTTGGTTTCGCCTTTTTTTTGTAATTCAGGGTTTCATCCTCGTTTTTCCTCGGGTCAGGTGGAGCCTTCTGACTGTCCTGGAGTGGATGTTGTGGTGGATAGGTTGCATCAGATTTGGAATCATGTGGTGGACAATTTGAAGCTGTCACAAGAGAAGGCTCAGCGCTTTGCCAACCGCCGTCGCTGTGTGGGTCCCCGACTTCGCGTTGGGGATTTGGTGTGGTTGTCTTCTCGCTTTGTTCCTATGAAGGTCTCCTCTCCTAAGTTTAAGCCTCGGTTTATCGGTCCTTATAAGATTTTGGAAGTCCTTAACCCTGTGTCATTTCGTTTGGACCTCCCGGCATCGTTTGCTATTCATAATGTGTTCCATCGGTCGTTGTTGCGGAGGTATGTGGTGCCTGTGGTTCCTTCGGTTGAGCCTCCTGCCCCTGTGCTGGTTGAGGGAGAATTGGAATACGTGGTGGAGAAGATCTTGGATTCTCATATTTCTAGACGGAGGCTTCAGTATTTGGTTAAGTGGAAAGGCTATGGTCAGGAGGATAATTCCTGGGTTGTCGCCTCTGATGTTCATGCGGCCGATTTGGTTCGTGCCTTCCATGTGGCTCACCCTGATCGCCCTGGGGGTTTTGATGAGGGTTCGGTGACCCCTCCTCAAGGGGGGGGTACTGTTGTGAACTCCATTTTCAGGCTCCCTCTTGTGGTCACAGATGGTATTGTGCGACTTTGGTTTTTTGGCTCCCCCTGGTGGTTTGGTTTATTATCCTGCGGGTCTGCTGGATCAGCTGCCTCGTTATTCACCAGGGAGGCTCCTATTTAGCTCTGCTTCACTTCCACTTGTTGCCGGCTGTCAATGTATTCAGTGCTATTCTGATTACTCCTGATTATCTCGTTTTCTGCCTCTTCAGGATAAGCTAAGTTCTGTTTGAATATTTTTTGCTCATCTGCCTGCAATATGATTTCTGTGTATGATGAGTCTAGTCCAGCTTGCTAACATGTGATTTCTTGTTGCTGGTAAGCTCTGGGGTACGGAGTTGCTTCCCCCGCACCGTTAGTTGGTGCGGGGGCTCGAGCAATCTCTGCGTGGATATTTTGAATAGGGTTTTTTATTGACCGCACAGTTTCCTTCCTATTTTCTGCTATCTAGTATTAGCGGGCCTCATTTGCTAAATCTGATTTCATCTCTGCGTTTGTGCTTTCCCCTTGACTCACCGTTAATATTTGTGGGGGGCTATTCTATACCTTTGGGGTCTTCCACTGAGGCAAGTGAGGACTTACTTTCCCTCCAGGAATAGTCAGTTTCTCAGGCCGTGACGAGATGTCTAGGATTTTTTAGGTAACGTTCCACGGCTGCCTATAGTTGTTTGCGGATAGGATCAGGTTGCGGTCAATCTAGTTACCACTTCCCCAGAGCTAGTAGTCTGTTCAGTTACTTAGCTAGTCCGACCTGCGATCCTTGCCACTAGGATCATAACACCTGGCTACCCTTAATCCACCCCTGGGTCTAGATGTGGAGAAAGCAATTTTAATGTCTGATTTTTCTAGGCTCCGGGGCGTGCGATGCCTGGAAGAATTCTCTGCCTCCTCTCTTCATTATAATATCACCCCCTTCCCATTCACGTCACACTGGCCTGTGTCATGCAGTTGCGGCGCTGTAATCCCGTGCATGCGCCGTCCACTCGCACAGTTATGTGAACCTTATCCGCCCTTCTACGGGCAGAGTCTTTATTGATCTTCTGCGCATGCTCAGAACTTACAAATCCTTTCTGATACAAGAGATACTTCCTGATAGTATTTGAAGAATAAGACCAGGAAGATTTCTTAGGGCTCACTCACACAAACGTACAACACGGCCGAGTGTTATCCGATGTTTTATATGATAGCACTCGGCCCAATGTTATTCTATGAGGCAGTACAGACCTGCGATTTTTGCTCATGCCAATTCGGTATGAAAAAACAATCGCAGGATGACGGTTGCTCCGATCGGACCACGTGCACCCATACAAGTCTATGGATGTGTGCAAAACATCGGATTGCACTCAGATATCACCCGCGTGCAGTCTGATTACCGCAGACACAGACAGAGAAATTAAGTTCTTTGTCTTCAGCACAACTGTGCTGAAGGTACCTTCACACTAAGCGACTTTACAACGATATCGCTAGCGATCCGTGACGTTGCAGCGTCCTGGATAGCGATATCGTTGTGTTTGACATGCAGCAGCGATCAGGATCCTGCTGTGAGATCGCTGGTCGTTGCTGAAAGTCCAGAACTTTATTTCGTTGCTGGATCTCCCGCAGACATCGCTGGATCGGTGTGTGTGACACCGATCCAGCGATGTCTTCACTGGTAACCAGGGTAAACATCGGGTTACTAAGCGTAGGGCTGCGCTTAGTAACCCGATGTTTACCCTGGTTACCAGTGTAAATGTAAAAAACAAAAACACATACTCACATTCCGGTGCCCGGCGTCCGCTTCCCTGCACTCCTCCTGCATCCTGTGTAAGTGCCGGCCGTAAAGCAGAGCGGTGACGTCACCGCTGTGCTCTGTGGGAGACGCCGGAGATGTTCGGCGCTGACACAGGATGCAGGAGGAGTGCAGGGAAGCGGACGCCGGGCACCGGAATGTGAGTATGTGTTTTTTTTTTTACATTTACGCTGGTAACCAGGGTAAACATCGGGTTACTAAGCGCGGCCCTGCGCTTAGTAACCCGATGTTTACCCTGGTTACCAGGGGACTTCGGCATCGTTGGTCGCTGGAGAGCCGTCTGTGTGACAGCTCTCCAGCGACCACACAACGACTAAACAGCGACGCTGCAGCGATCGGCATCGTTGTCTGTATCGCTGCAGCGTTGCTTAGTGTGAAGGTACCTTGAGATTATGTTGTTACGTATGAAAATACGCAACAACTAAAATTGACCAAATAGTCATTGTGGGATTGTAGCCTTGGCGTTCAGTTCATATGTCTATGCAAACTGGTCAGAAATCAGATCACATCGCACCGACCCGAGTGTGACAGCTTCATATATTTCTATGGGGCTGTCACGCTTGGGTCAGGAGACCCACATGTGGCCAGTCCAATCTCGGACCGATTTGTACGGACGTCTGAATGTACCTATAGTGTAATCTGTCAGGGACGCAAACTTATTTAGAATGCGGCATTATAATTAGTTCTATCTCTCAATCACAGCACCAATACTAATCTGGAGGTATAATCTTTTGCCATCTTGTAATTCAAGAAAGTTATACCTGTGCAATCAACAGAATTTGTGAACAAGACATTCCACTGCATATAGAAGTGCAGGCTGACATAAAATCTCCCGGTGTCACATTCTCTGTAACAGGGATGGGGCTACAATAATAAATTATGCAGTCTATACAGTGGCTTGCAAAACTATTCACCACCCCCACCCCCTTGGCTTATTACACATTTTGTTACATTACAACCTGTGTTTCTGCCAGCCCTACAACCCCTGTGTCAGCGCCGGAAGGCCGTAAAGCAGAGCACAGCGGTGACGTCACCACTCTGCTTTAGGGCCGGCGCTTACAGTGCAGGGAAGCAGAACGCCGGGGAACGCGGCAGACACCGGAATGTAAATATGTAGTGTTTGGGGGTTTTTTACATTTAAACTGGTAACCAGGGTAAATATCGGGTTACTAAGTGCGGCCCTGCGCTTAGTAACCCGATGTTTACCCTGGTTACCCGGGGACTTTGGCATCGTTGGTCGCTGGAGAGCTGTCTGTGTGACAGCTCTCCAGCGACCACACAGCGACGCTGCAGCGATCGGCATCGTTGTCTAGATCGCTGCAGCATCGCTAAATGTGACGGTACCTTAAGTGTCACATAGTCTGACAGTATATACACATCTTTTCTGAAACTCAACAGGGGCTGCAACACCATTAAGCAAGAGGCAACACTAAGGGTATGTTTCCACGTTCAGTTTTGCTTCAGGCTTTGGTCAGGATTTTATGCAGGTAAAATCCTGACCAAAACTGCACCTGAGGTCACTGGCAGGTCACCTGCGGTGTACCTGCGTGTTTTACTCATAGTAGCAACATGCTGCGTTTAGAAAAAACGCACAACGCATGCATTTTCGCGGCAAAAACGCATGCGTTTTTTAACGCATAGTGGAGTCTGGATTTCATGAAATCCCATCCACTATGCTGTAACATCTGGACGCTGCGTTTTTGACGCTGCGGAAAAACGCAGCGTCAAAAACGCAGCGTTTCCTGAACGTGGAAACATACCCTAACGAAACAACACCCTGAAGACCAAGGAGATCTCCAAACAAGTCAGGGACAAAGTTGTCGAGAAGTACAAGTCAGGGTTGGGTTATAAAAATATATCCCAATCTATGATGATCCCCGAAATATCATCAAATCCATTATTATCCAATGGAAAGAAGATGGTACAACAAACCTGCCAAGAGAGGGCCGCCAACCAAAACGCTCAGCTCAAGCAAGGAGGGCATAAATCCGAGAGGCAGCACACAGACAGAGATCAATGGTAACCCTCAGGCTAAGTGCACACGCTGCAGATTCCAATGCGGAACCGCTGCAGATTTCACTGCAGATTTATCGCGGTTTCTTTTGCGGTTTCCTCTGCGAGTTTTCACCTGCAGATTTCTATTGGCCCAGGTGGAAACCCGCAGCGGAATCCGCACAAAGAATTGACATGCTGCGGAAAATAAACCGTGGCGTTTCCGCGCGTTTTTTTCCGCATGTGCACTGCGGATTTCGTTTCCCATAGGTTTACATTGTACTGTAAACTCATGGGAAACCACTGCAGATCCGCAGCTGCGGAAACGCTGTGGATCCGCAGCAAAATCCGCAGCGTGTACACATACCCTGAAGGAGCTGCAGAGTTCCCAAGCAGAGACTGGAGTATTTTTCCATACAACCACAATAAGCCGCACACTCCATAAGTGGAATTTGTGGAAGAGTAGGCAGAAAAAAGCCTTTACTTACACACAAAAATTGTAAGGGCTTGTTCACACGATCCTTTTTTTGCTGCGGATTTTTCAGGTCCTGATTTTGCAAAACCGCAGTGCAAAACCTGCGGTGGTTTTCACTGCGGTTCTCTATCCTTTTTCTACTGCGGGTTTCCAGCTGCATTTTCCTATTGGTGCAGGTGGAAACCCGCTGCGGAATCCGCAGAAAGAATTGACATGGTACTTCTTTTTTTCCGCAGAAAATCAGCGCGGATTTTCCAGCGGAAAAAAGGAACGTGGGAACAGCGGTTTTTTTATTCCATAGGGTAACATTGTACTGTACCCTGCATGGAAAAAGGATGTGGATCCGCAGCAAAAACCGCATCGTGTGAACATAGCCTAAGTCTTGTTTTGAGTTTGCCAAAAGACGTGTGGGAGACTGCTCAAATGTATGGAGGAAGGTGCTGTGGTCAGATGAGACCAAAATTGAATTTTTTGGCCACTAAGGTAAACTATATGTCTGGTGGCAAACAAACACCGCTCATCACCCCAAGAACACCATCCTCACAGTGAAACATGGTGGTGGTATCATCATGCTTTGGGTATGTTTTTTTAGCAGCAGGTACGGGGAAAATGGTCCAAATCGGGAGGAAGATGGATGGTGCGAAATACAGGGATATTTTTGAGCAAAACATGTTTCAGTCTGTCAGTGATTTGAGACTGGGATCGAGGTTCACCTTCAATTGAAATTCCAGGTTGTAAGGTTACAAAACATGAAAACTGCCAAGGGGTGAATACTTTTGCAAGCCGCTGTACCTCTATTACCCTTTTTCTGATTTTCTTCAACTCAACTGAGTCATAAAGGGGCTGGTCTACATGCCCCCCTTGTCTCTATATGCCCTCATGTGGTATGTGGAGATAATGGTACAACTGAGCAAGTGGCTGCCCCCAATCCTGTGGGGCATGTGTACCACTACACACTGTTATGGGGGGCACCTGTGTCCGGCTAACAGTTATGGGGACACCTGGCTCACGCCCTTACCCAGACACATATGGATCACACTGGGCACATGATTTCTAAATGTCTGCATGTAATAGGTTTACACAGCAAGTTAGTGAGTGGTCACTGTGCCTCAGTAGCCGCCACACCTGAGGAGCAGCACAGACTACAGCAGATAATGGGAGCGGTCACCATGGTAACGAGCAGCAACACTTCCGCTCACTGTGCAGGATGAGCACTAGAGCTATAGTTGCTGCTGACACGTGCACGTGAAAACCGGGAATAAGACCGAGCAACAGGAAAGGCCAAACTCACCGCTCACCTCTCCCTCCGGCTCCGTGCAGAAAGATGACCGAGAACTAAACAACCTGTGCCGCCGCCGAACCCTCAGCCGGACAGTACTGCGCATGCTCTCTGGAAGAGTGGGGCGGAGTCTGCTGTGTTGTTGTTACCTGTTGTGATTACTGTGCTGAGGTGGAAGGCGGTGATTGACAGCAGGTGTGAGAAGGCTCACTCACTGGCTTGGCCGCAAAGCGCTGATGCCGCAAACTCTGTGCCTGAAAGCCATGTGAAGAGGTGAGGTGAAGGGGAGTGCGGCTGCTTCTTATTCCTCTCCCTTTGGGTAGGGGTGTGTTGTGCCAGGGACAGTGTGCCCCAATAGCCAGGGGGCTACACCAGATACATGCTGCTTTGGAATTGGCAAAATGGCGCAGGTTTGCTGCACATGCCAGTCTTGGCATTGCAGATGTTGGGATCTTCACATGGCGTTTGTCGGCTTAAATTTCTGGCTGTTTTTGTTTTTAATGCAGTTAATTGAGTTATCAGTTAGGCTACGTTCACATTTGCGGTGTGCGCCGCAGCGTCGCCGCCGCAACGCACAGCGCAAATGTGAACACATGCACAACGCAGCTTTTTGCGCCGCATGCGTCCTTTTTTTCATTGATTTTGGACGCAGCAAAAATGCAACTTGCTGCGTCCTCCGCGACCCGACGCGGGCGCCGCAGGGACGCATGCGGCGCAAAAAGCAAGTGCACCGCATGTCCATGCGCCCCCATGTTAAATATAGGGGCGCATGATGCATGCGGCGCCGCTGCGGCGGGCGCCGCTAATGTGAACGTAGCCTTACGTTTGTAGCCTCACCCAAGCCTAAATTCCTCAAATTGCACCACATAGTGGGTTCAGATTGAAATGCATAGTAAGCTTTTTTGCAGAATTTTTAAAATGTTTTTTTCACAAAAAGATTCCCGGTGAACATACCATATGGGGCTGAATACACAGCAAATAAAAACGCACAAATTGTCCAATTTTTATTGCAGTTATTTTGGAATGGATTCTGGATATTTCACTGCAACAAAATTAAACTCGGCATCGCAGGTCAATGTAAGGTGTATGTTCACATGGAGTTTTGGGGTGTGAATTTTTTTGGTTGAAAAATCATTAACCCATTTACCCTCAAAACCTGTTTTCACCTTCATGACCAGGCCAAATGTTACAATTCTGACCAATGTCCCTTTATGAGGTTATAGCTTTGGAACGCTTCAAAGTATCCCACTGATTCTGAGAATTGTGTTTTCATGACATTATACATCATGATAGTGCTAAAATTTATTCAATATGACTTATTGCATTTATTTGTAAAAGTATTTGAAATTTGGTGAAATTTCACAATTTTCAAACTTTTAATTCCTATACCCATGCCTTATACCATACCATACCATACCATATCATGTCACACAAAATGGTTAATAACATTTCCCAAATGTCTACTTTACATCAGCACATTTTTTTTAAACATCCTGGGCCATCCACCTCGCCCTGCCCAACAAGTGGAAGATATTGAGTGCACTGATGCCCAACCACTTGTTCAGTTGGATGATGAGTATGTGGGAGGGTTAGTGCACACGGTCAGTGGAACACGGCAGCACAACTCTAAGGCTACGTTCACACGATCCGTTTTTCACTGCGGATTTTTCCGGTCCTTTTTCGGGGAAATCCGCAGTGGAAAACGGCGGTGCTTCTCTCGGCGGATTTGTGTCCTTTTTCTTCTGCGGATTCCACTGCGGGTTTCCAACTGCAGTTTCCTATTGGTGCTGTTGGAAACCCGCAGCGGAATCCGCTGAAAGAATTGACATGGTACTTCTTTTTTCCGTTGGCAAATCCGCGCGGATTTTCCAGCGAAAAAAAGGATCGTCGGCACAGCGGGTTTTGTTTTCCATAGGGTAACATTGTACTGTACCCTGCATGGAAAACGGCTGCGGATCCGTAGCTGCAATTCCGCTACGGATCCGCAGCAAAAAACGGATCGTGTGAACGTAGCCTAATGATGAAACACATGCCAACTGCTGCATCTTTTTTGCAGTGTGCAAACCAGCAAGCAGGGCAAGGGAGATGACTGGGTGGAAGATGATGCTGGGGATGTTTTAGACCCCACATGGAGCAAAGGCCATCCTAGTGACGTGCACAGTTCGGAAGAAGAGTAGGTGGTCACGTTGCCCCAGCAGCACAGCGGAAGAGGGAGCAGGGTATAAAAGCACAGCGGGCAGCCCCTAGCCAGGATGTCGGCTGCTACTGGCCACCGCACTGAGGAAATGAGAACAACACAGCCAGCTCAAAGGCTCGTGGCATTTCTTTAAACGATGTGCTGATGACAAGACATGGGTGGTTTGCACACTGTGCCATCAGAGCCTGAAGGGAGGCATAAATCTTCAGAACCTTAGCACCACCTGCATGATGAGGCATCTGAATTCCAAGCACAAGATGGACTGGAGTGCACACCTAAAAAAACAGGAAAGATCTGAGCCTCTCCTGCCGTGGTCTCTGCCACTTCCTCCCTCTGAAGATCAAAAGGGTCACCTCCCCGCAAAGAGAGGATGTGACAGTACCACTACCACCACCAGCAGTGTCACTGAGTATATACACACTGTCCCATGGTAGTGTTCAGTTCTCCATCCCAAAAACCCTCAAGAGAAAGAGGAAATACACCCTACCCACCTACGAGCCACGTCCCTGAATGACAGCATTTGCAAATTACTGACTTAAGAAGTGCTGCCATTCTGGTTGGTGGATATGGACAATTTTAAAAGAAACTGATGGTGGTTGTCCCGCAGTACATAATTCACAGCCGCCTCCCATTACTTTTCAGGCGAGCCATCCCTGCCTTGCACACTCATGTTGCTGCCCAAAACAGGTGTGCACTGAGCAACTCCTATCAGTGGCAATGTCCACATTACCACCGATTCATGGACCAGTAAGCACGGCCAAGAACTTTACATCACCCTAACTGCCTACTGGGTAAATGTAGTGGCAGTTAGGCCTGAGGAGGAAGGCGTTCTAGTACATGCCGTACCACCACCGAAGATTGTCAGACGTTGCTCTGTCCAGTTGCCTCTTCCTCCTACCCCGCTTCCTTCTTCGCCTCCTCATCTAGTCACAGTAAGATCTGCACCACCAACTTCAGCACAGGCAGGGGGAAGCGACAGCAGCCTATTCTGAAACTGATCTATTTGGTGACAAATCCCACACTGTGCAGTAGCTGTGGACGGGGATCAAGCAGCAGGCAGATGATTGGTTCCGGTGAACCTCAAGCACGGCCTGGCAATGTGCTATAATGGGTGAAACCTAGTAGTACCTCTGGGTCTACCCAGTTTGATGCACATAGGTGCTACTGAAAGTGCGGGCAGTGTGCGTGATTTCGGCGTTCTTACCCTGCATGCCTTTTGCCTTCCTGCTCACCAGCTGATATGCAACGAACCAACAAGGTGAAACTCCACCTTGCATATGCTGGAGAGACTGAGCAGCAGCAGGCAATAGTGGAGTTTCATCTGTAGCACACCTGGCTGAGTCGTTCTGCGGAACAACACCACTTTGCCACCAATAAGTGGACCCTCTGTGTGTGCCTTGGAGTGTTTGAAGCATCACAACAAGAACATGGCAGGCGCTGATGACGCCATCATGAGCCTTACTATACCACTTCTATGCCTGCTGAAAAAAAACCACCAGGTGATGATGGATGAGGTGGTGGCGCAGGAGGAAGAGGAGCCGCAATCACAGACAGGCGCATCTGCCTGTCCACAGCCAACGTGGCGAAGTTAACATTTACTAAAATAAACCAGATTTGGATCCCACAATGCCTTTGACTGCCTAGACAACTATACCAGCCGCACCCAGCCAATGTTCAACTCTATTTGCTATTTGTTTAGTTTTGAGGCCTCTCCAAATAAAAAAAACATTGTTAGCTACCTCATCTTCTGCCTGTTCCACGTACACCACCATGTTCAGCTTCACCTATGGTGAGTGGTTGTAGATGACAAGGAAAAAGCTAATATATTAAACACCTTCTTCACGGTATTTATGTTGGAAAATAAAACGCTAGGTGAAATGCCGAGAGACAAAGAAAACCCTATATTAAGCGTCACCAATCTAACCCAAGAAGAGGTGCGAAACCAGCTAAAGATTAAAATAGATAAATCTCTGGGTCCGGATGACATACACCCACGAGTACTAAGAGAACTAAGTAATGTAATAGACAAGCCATTATTTCTTATATTTAGGGACTCTATAGCGACGGGGTCTGTTCCACAGGATTGGCGTATAGCAAATGTGGTACCAATATTTAAAAAGGGCTCTAAAAGTGAACCTGGAAATTATAGGCCAGTAAGTCTAACCTCTATTGGTAAAATGTTTGAAGGGTTTCTGAGGGATGTTATTTTGGATTATCTCAATGAGAATAACTGTTTAACTCCATATCAGCAAGGGTTTAAGAGGAATCGCTCCTGTCAAGCCAATCCAATCAGTTTTTATGAAGAGGTAAGCTATAGACTGGACCAAGGTGAGTCATTGGACGTGGTATATCTTGATTTTCCAAAGCGTTGATACCGTGCCACACAAGAGGTTGGTACACTAAATGAGAATGCTGGGTCTGGGGGAAAATGTGTGCAAATGAGTAAGTAACTGGCTTAGTGATAGAAAACAGAGGGTGGTTATAAATGGTATATTCTCTAATTGGGTCGCTGTGACCAGTGGGGTACCACAGGGGTCGGTGTTGGGACCTATTCTCTTCAACATATTTATTAACGATTTGGTAGAAAGTTTGCACAGTAAAATATCAATAGTTGCAGATGATACAAAACTATGTAAAGCAGTCAATACAAGAGAGTATTCTGCTACAGATGAATCTGGATAAGTTGGAAACTTGGGCCAAGTGGTGGCAGATGTGGTTTAACAATGATAAATGTAAGGTTATACACATGGGAAGAAGGAATCAATATCACCATTACACACTGAACGGGGAAACCATTGGGTAAATCTGACATGGAGAAGGACTTGGGGATCCTAGTTAATGATAAACTTACCTGGAGCAGCCAAGGCAAACGGGATCATGGGGTGCATTAAAAGAGGTCTGGATACACATGATGAGAGCATTATACTGCCTCTGTACAAATCCCTGGTTAGACCGCACATGGAGTACTGTGTGCAGTTCTGGGCACCGGTGCTTAGAAAGGATATAATGGAACTAGAGCGAGTACATAAGAGGGCAACAAAATTAATAAAGGGGGTGGGGGACTACAATACTCAGAGAGATTAGCAAAATTAATATTATTTAGTCTAGAAAAAAGGCGACCGAGGGGTGATCTAATAATCATGTATAAGTATATAAGGGGACAACACAAATATCTCTCCGAGGATCTGTTTATACGAAGGAAGGTGACGGTCACAAGGCAGCATTCTCTGCATCTGGAGGAGAGAAGGTTTTTCCACCAACATAGAAGAGGATTCTTTACTGTTAGGGCAGTGAGAATCTGGAATTGCTTGCCTGAGGAGGTGATGAATGCAAACTCAGTCGAGGGGTTCAAGAGAGGCCTGGAGTGTAACAATATTGTATCTTACAGTTATTAGGTTCTTTAGAAGGATGTAGATCTGGGGATTTATTCTGACGGAATATAGGCTGAGCTGGATGGACAAATGTCTTTTTTCGGCCTTGCTAACTATGTATGTTACCTACTTCACTTCATCCTCTGCCTCCTGGGTCTACATTATTATTTTTTTTTGTAGGCAATTCTATGTTCTTTTAAAGGGGTTTTCCCACTAACAAAGTTAATTTTAATCAATAGATCTTAGAGTAATTGGAGCGATGGCGTCTCTGCATGCTTGCTCCCTACTCCGGCAGGGATGCAGACTCATTCACCTCGGCAACGCACCTCCTCCTCCTTTCTCTACTGCCTGGGGTCTGTGCACTGCTCGCAGATCCCTGGGCACTGAGCTTAGGGTGCATGCTTGCTCCTGGTCTCTTAAAGGGACAACATGCACGGCAGGCAGTAGCGTAGCTACCGGGAGGGGGGTCCACCTGGAGCTACACCACTGTAACTATCGAATTGATCTCCCTGATATGCCACTCGGCCGCTATGGGGGCCCCTGAGCAGGCGGAGTGCCCAATGCTAGCAAAGGCCCCCGCACACCCACCATTGCAAGCTCAACTGTATTGGCTAGATGCCGATACAGCTGACCGCATTGACAAGAATGGGAGTGTTAGACTCCCTCTCCCATCATCCCCCTCTAAGCATCTGATATCACCGACGCAGACACGAAAAGGGGTCGCGATGACGTCACTACTCGGCTCCCACTGTCCGGAGATATGCGGGCACTCAGAGCAGCAGAGGAAAGAGGAGGAGAGGTGAGTATTGTATGTATTTATTTTTTTGGGGGGTGCATTATACTATAGAGTCTGCCTATGGGGGTGCCTTATGCTATATAGAGTCTGCCTATGGGGGGTGCATTATATTATATAGAGTGGCTATGGGAGGTGCCTTATACTATTTAGAGTCTGCCTATGGGGGGTGTATTACACTATATAGAGTTTGCCTGTGGGGGGCTGAATTTACTATAGAGAGCCTGCCTATGGGAGTCTGCATTATACTATAGAGTAGGCCTATGGGGGCTGCAATATACTATATATAGTCTGCATATGGGGAGTGTATTATACTATATGGCGGCCTGTGGGAAGTACATTATACTATGGGGAGTGCATTATACTATACTGAGAACAATCTGGTGCATTATACTATAGGCAGGCTATCTAGGGGCCCATCATACAGTGTGGAGATAACTGTGATGGAGCTATCATACAGTGTTGGAGCCATCAGTTTGGGGGATAGTAAGGGGTCAGTATATATACAGTGAGGAGGCATTATACTGTGTATAAGAGAGCATCATTCTGTGTATAGGGGAGCTGTACAGGGGGAGACTCTGGTCCTTATTAAATGTAAAACGGGCCCTTATTGTTATAAGGGAACTCCAGTTACTGTGACTGTCAAAGGGGCACACAGAGGGCATTACTTTCTATGGGACAAAATGTGGGCACTGTTTTTCTAGGGCACTTGCACAGGACATTACTATATTATTGAGGTTTGTTTTTCCATCGAGAGGACACACAGTGCCACAGAGAAGGTGCAGTAATAGGGACACATACGGCAGCAGCGGCTCAGCATTGGGGTATCAGCAGGATAAGGAGTTTGTGCAGACTTGGAATAGTTCCATTGGAGATGGTGCTGAAAATGTGAGAAGTGAAATGTGTCTTTGTTTCATTCTCTGCAGTCGAGTCCTTGCTGGAAGAAGTCATGTCGGTCTGGGCCAGATTGAAAAGTGAATGATTCCATCAAAAAGAACATCCTCTGTAAGTCACCAGGTACAACTGTGCTGTAATCACTTACATGTTCCGTAGGGCTAGTATCTACCACTGACCATATGGCGGTAATATCACAGTGTATAGTATTGTATAGAGATTATTTACAGTAATAGTGCGGTCATCTGCTGATTAGGGTGCGTCACCCAGTTGTAATCAAGTTTACCTAGTTATGAGACCACTCAGAAGTTTCGCCCACTCCCCAGGAACCAAAACCCTAGCTACGCCTCTGAAGCCGGGAGGCACTTAATATTTAACGCACCTCCACCTGTTATGTCAGTAGTCTGCACGATCACTAGTTCTCAGGTCCCCAGTACTTGCCAGTCAGTTTACCTGTCGTGTACCAGTCTGACCGTACTTGTCGTGTCTTCCTGTATTCCAGCCGTGCCCACCAGCACCTGCCTGCTTGCATATCTGCCATGCCCATCACCTGCCTTTATATCAGTCGTGCACGCCTACATATCAGCCATGTGTGCTAACTCCTGCCTTTCTGTACATCAGCCGCGTCCTCCAGCACCAGCCTGCCTGCCTGCATATCAGCCGTACCGGCCTGCCTGTATAGCAGCCATGTCTACCAGTACCTGCCTGCCTGTATACCAGCCGTGTCTGCCATACCTGCCTGCACCTGCTGTTACAGCTTCCTGACACTTTGGCGGTCAGCTGCCGTGAATCCGATGCCTGTCTTAGGCTATGTGCTCACGTTCAGGATTACTTGCAGAAATTTCCTGAGCAAAACCGGACATTTTCTGCAAGAAATCCGCATGTTTTTTTGCACGTTTTTGACACGTTTTTTTCCAGAGCTTCCCAATGCATTAAATAGCGGGAAAAACGCGAAAAAGCTGCAAAATTAATGAACATGCTGCGTTTTTTACCGTGATGTGCTTTTTTCGCGGAACAAAATGCATCATGTGCACAAAAATTGTGGAATGCATTCTAAATGACGGGATGCATAATGTATGCTTAGTCATGCCCCTCCAGGCTCTCCTCCATCTTCGGCACAGTGGTTCCACCACCCAAACTACGACAATAATATTAAATTCCGCAATTGGATGTGTTTACAAAAAATGTTCCTGTAGTAACATGGTCTGATCATACCACATCTCCTGGGCAGGGGAGGAAACAAAAAAGGGGATACAGACAGGACAACATTGGATCACAAATGATTCTTTCCCATCCCCACGCCAGTGCCATAGAGACCGATTTAAAAAAAAGAAAACATTGCAGAGCATTAGATCAGTGATCTGCTAGTTGGATGTTGATGTCCCATCCTGGGACAATGTAATAAACTAAAAAAAAGTTGATTACAATTGTAAAAATATATTTAAAAAAAAAAATCGCAAAATAAGGAACAAAAAAAAAGAAAAATATTAATCCAATAAATACATTTATTTATGTTAAAAACTACACATTTTGAGGGTCACAATGTATCCGCCAGGATGGGCATAGAAGCGTAATTAAACCCACTGGAGTGCATTGCAGTCACATGCATAGCTCTGGCTGCAGTGCAAAATATAAGTAAGTGTGGACCTGGTCAAGATATTTGACCAAGGCAAAGTTAAGGAAAACCTATTAAGGGCTTTTATTTTTGGAGCGAACCACTGGATGGTAATGGGGCGGTTCGGTTCCACCAGGCCTGGTCTTACAAGTGGCCCATGGCCATAGATTCCATTTAAAAACCCTTCAGCAAAGGGTTGGGTGTGTCATTCTTGGCTTGCAAACTGCAGAGCAGATGGCTCTACAAGGGTCTGTCTGTGTGACGTAACACGGAGCCAAGCGAAACTAAAAGGCCTGGCATCCCTCAGTGTGACACGGTGGTGCAGTCGCCCACAGCAACCGGTCTCAGATACGGACTGTCTTGATTCCCGGTTGCGATCCGGAGGATACCATTTGTTTTCCGCTTGTGAGTACGTTGGACATTAAACTCACTTTGTTTTGAACTTTCCTGTGGTCACTGCCTGTCTGTCACACTGCACCAACCCCGCTGCACTACAGGCAGTGCAGATCTATTTTCTCTCATGCCGATTCAGCATGAGAAAACAATCGCAGCGTGCTGCAAGTGCATCCGATAATCGGATCACACGCACCAATCTATGGGAGCGCGTGAAACATCGGGCTGCACTCAGATATCATCTGAGTGCAGTCTAACATCCACGAACAAAGACAATAGAGAAGATGGAGAAATTAAGTTCTCCCTCTCCACACATGTACTGTGATTATCTCATGTGAGAGAATCAGATCACAGTAACATGACACGCGTGACAGAGTTTGAGCCAAGTGTCATTAGTATAATCGTCCCGGTTCTCTCATGCGAGATCCCAGCCTCTGAGGCTCTGTGCACATGATGCGGATTTTGCTGCGGATCCGCAGCAGTTTCCCATGAGTTTACAGTACAATGTAAACCTATGGGAAACAGAAAACGCAGTGCCCATGCTGCGGAAAAAAATGAGCGGAAACGCAGCGGTTTACATTCTGCAGCATGTCAATTCTTTGTGCGGAATCCGCAGCGGTTTTACACCTGCTCCATAATAGAAAACCGCAGGTGTAAAACCGCAGTGGAATCTGCACAAAAACCACGGTAAATCCGCAGTAAATCTGCAATAAATCCGCAGGAAAAACGCAGTGTTTTTGCCCTGCGGATTTATCAAATCCGCTGTGGAAAAATCCGCAGTGGACCATTCTACGTGTGCACATACCCTGACAGTGTCCAGCACCACGCATATGGTCGTATATCCTGGAAAATCCATTTTATAAATTACTCAGCTACTCACATTATTCACTTGTATTGAGCAAGGAAACACGTCTAGTTGGAATGTGGCTGAAAGTATACATATCACATACTTGCATTCACATGACTTTGGAATCTCAGCAGTGACTTGTCATTCACAGACAGGAGGGAGGTGGTGGGGAATCACAGATAGAGAGGAAATTACCCATTGTACTGTCTGACCTCTGTTCACCAAAATCTAATTAGTAATTACCAGAAAATTTCAAATGGTGATTAACAAATAACCAAAAAGCAGATTTATTCACCAAAGGTATCAATGTAATCAGTATCACAGCGCCATTACAGTCTTTACTTAAAAAAATGTGCTGTCAGGATCTCTTTAATGATTGTACTGTGAGCATTGAAGTGCAATTGACCTGTCTAAACAAGCCACTAAATGATTGACAGTCGTTTAACAGCCTCAATTGGCCAGTGTAAATGTGCCCTAAATATGGCAGCTGTCGCCCACCATGTCTATTTTTTCATATAACACTGCTGCTCTGTCAAAACCTAATGTAAAATAAAAACAATAATCAGTTATGAACAACTAAGATCTTTTACTTTTTAGGCTACATGCACACGTTGCAGAATTGCCGCGGAAATTTCCACGGCAATTCCACAACTGCCACGGGTATATCGCATGCGGAATTGGCATGCGTATTCCCGCTAAGCACTAGCGTTTTGCAAGCGTAATTAGCTTGCAGAATGCTTGCGTTTTCCAAGCGATCTGTAGCATTGCTTGGAAAACTGTTTGACAGGTTGGTCACACTTGTCAACCATAGTGTTTAACAAGTGTGACCAGCTTTTTACTATTGATGCTGCCTATGCAGCATCAATAGTAAAAAGATCTAATGTTAAAAATAGTAAAAAAAATAATTAAAAAATGGTTATTCTCACCTTCCGACGGCCCGATCTCCTCAGCGGTGCACACAGCGGCTTCCGTTCCAAGGGATGCTGTGTGCGAAGGACCTGGGATGATGTCACGGTCACGTGACTGCGACATCATCCCAGGTCCTTCGCACACAGCATTCCTGGGAACAGAAGCCGCCGCGTGCACCGCTGAGAGGCGGGAAGACTCCGGGGGCCATCAGAAGGTAAGTATATCACTATTTTTTATTTTAATTCTTTTTTTTTAACAGTGATATGGCACCCAATCTGTGGAGGAGAGTCTCCTCTCCTTCACCCTGGGTACCATCCGCACATGATCCGCTTACTTCCCGCATGGTGGGCATAGCCCCATGCAGGAAGTAAGCGGATCAATGCATTCCTATGTGTGCGGAATCCCCGCGATTCCGCAAATTAATGAACATGCTGTTTTTTTCTGGAGTGCGTTTCTGCTCAGGAAAAAAACGCAGCATGTGCATACAAAATGCGGATTGCATTCTTTTAATAGGATGCTTAATGTGAGCGCTTTTTTTCGTGGTTTTATAGCAAAAAAAAGCGAAAAAAACGTGAAAAATCCGGAACGTGTGCACACAGCCTTAAGGTGTTGCAGAAATGCACTGTCATGACTCAGATGTCGGATGACCTGGGACCAGAGCCCCTTCCCCGTTCCTAATGCTAGGGGGCGCCCTAGCTTGCCCTGTTCCCCG
The DNA here is from genome assembly GCF_051348905.1 of Ranitomeya variabilis. Taxonomy (NCBI): domain Eukaryota; kingdom Metazoa; phylum Chordata; class Amphibia; order Anura; family Dendrobatidae; genus Ranitomeya; species Ranitomeya variabilis. The sequence goes on from NC_135233.1 coordinate 734,162,429, forward strand.
GGTTACTTCTGAAGGTGAAGATGCCGGGCCACATACCTTTCTTTATCTCCTGAGTCTGTCCTTCGTTTGTTTCCTTCCCCCACCCAGGGAAGAGGGGAGCAGCTGTGCAGTGCAGTACACTAACCAGACAAGGCAACACAAACAGGGGCAATGGAAAAATACCAGGCATACAAATATTCACTTACATATAACAGAGGTATGCACCGGGGAGTGGAGGATGGGGAAAAAACAAAGAAGGGGATGGAAAGGGAGTTATCACACTTACTAAACCAAGCAACAGTCACTGATGAACCCACCAAATGCCTTCTTGTATAACCAACAAACAACTATCCTCCCAGCCATGCAGCATAAGCTAACTCTGACAATGTGTCTCAGTCAGGACCCAGATTATATAGGGGATAGGAGGGGCTAACAGTGCTCAGCTCAGAGCCAAGACTCCCAGAGCTCCCAACATGGCTGATTAATCCCTGTACTGCCAAAAGAAATTGAAACCATTTAAAAGGTGAAGTGCTTTTTTCAGCGCAGGAGTAGGAGCCATCAAACACTGCAGTCTTCTGGCTCTTCTCTGTCGTGGTAACCCCGTAACATGGACTGAACGGTGGCTCAGTAGTTAACACTGCAGCCTTGCAGCGCTCGGGTCTTGGGTTCAAATCCCACCAAGGACAACATCTGCAAGGAGTTTATATGTTCTTCCCATGTTTGGTGGGTTTCCACTGGGTTGTCCAGTTTCCTCTCCCTTCCACAGAAATACTGATAGAGAATTTAGACTGTGAGCCCCATTGGGGACAGTGATGATAATCTCTGTAAAGCGCTGCGGAATATGATTGTGCTATGTAAGCAATGCATAATAAATAATAATAATAAATGTCTGTGACACCTACATGCGCCTATTTCATGCTTGCAGCAGTCAGTGTACGTGCTGCGAAATCTGCCACAGAAACAGAAATTAATGCTTTGGATCAACTATGTGTGAATTTACTGGGAAGACAATGCAAAATGTAATATAAATGTGCCCTTCCGCAATTTCCAAAGGAAAATCCAGAAAAGAATTTAGAGGTAAATAATAAAAAATGGATTTGTCTGGTGTAATAAAATAATGGTAAGGATGGGGTAACATGAGCGTTTATTCTCTTATCCGAGAGAATCCGGCCGATTATTCAAATCACTCGCTGCTCAGACTCCGATCAGTGTGTGATCATAGCGCGGTCTGATTCCCTCGGATGAGAAGATGGAGAAAGAAATGTCTTCTCCATTCTGTCAGTCTGTGGAAATCGGACCGCACTCAGATGGTTTCCTCGCACTCTTTGACTACTTGGTCGAGTGCGATGCGAATATCAGATGAAACTCATGCATGCTGGGATTTTTTTTTCCCCCGGGCCCGCTCTGTATGGGGAATAAATCGGGCATATGCATTTCCCCATCAAATAACATGGCTACCAGTGCTATCCGTCATGACGACAAATAGCACTCTGATTACAGTCCCTGTGTGAGCCATAATAATGATGAGAAACATGTCCAGATACTTTTAATATATAAACTGTCCATTAAAGTGAAGTATACAGTATTAAAAACTAACACTTTTGGACACAAGTTATGAGAAACCGTCCTCTACCTCTTGTTGCTTCACCATGCAGCTGTACGCAGGAGAAGAAATATGCAAACGTGTTTGATTTTAATATTTGCAGCATTTCTCTTTGTTGCGGGCAACATTAACCTTTAATGTGGGCTATCTCTGCAAGACGCGGGCACAGATAATACTGACTGTCTCAGAGCTGTGATCACAGAGGTCATGTCATGGGAGGGTAATTTTGTGGGAGGTTATTGTAGCAGGACTACTAGATCTGGGTCAGTGAATAAGATGTATGCTTGGTTACTTATGTTCACCACTTGAATAATTCAGTATGACATGATTTCACTCTTTGTTTGTATTATTACGAACCTTTTTTTCTACTTTTTGGGCAACAGACAACACTGCTTGCATCATTTGGCTGAGATTTAAATAGCTATACATAACATGCTTCTCCTGGATACACAGCACCCAATGGCCATCACGTCAGCTGCTCGCTACCTATCATCTCAGCTAAGCCACTACTTCTCAGCCAGTAGCAGGAGCAGCCTGAAATCAGACACAGACCAATGGCTTTGCTGTCACTAAGGGAGGGAAATACAGAGAACTATTGAAGGTCTGTGCTATGTGTCAGAGCTTTTTATTGTAGAGCTGTGAATTTGCTTTTTGTGCTGATTTCACAAAAGAATAGCCAAATCTGTTTTTGAACTCCTTCACGCTTAGAAAAGACAGACCTCTGCACGGTTAAGCCAAAATAAAACACTTAGAACAAATTATACTAAAGCTCAGTTTTCAAAATGACGGATTTCTGCTTGGTTAACTATGTATTTTCCTCTTGTGAAAAAGGTTACATGTTAACATTCCGACTTAGATCACAGATCACAAAAATGTGCGTTTGCATCTACAGCCCTAACGTTAGATACGTCTGAAAGTAATGAGCAAGTGAAGGAGATGAGAATATTATGGAGAAAATAATCCTACAGGACTCTAAGGGCTCACGCACAAGTCTGTGGATCTCGGTCCGATGAAGGACAACTGGGCACGGGCTGGCCATGAGTCTTAGACCGGAGCATGACTGCTTCATATATGTCTATGAGGTTGTCATGCTTGGGGCTGGAGACCCGCGCCCAGTCTGTGCACTGTTGTCCTTGATTGGACCGAGATCCACGAGCCCTAAGTCCTACAGAATAATAGGTGTCATGCCAGCACTGCTCGTATTTTGCAACAAAGCAATAACCTCAGTTATAAAGACCTTATTGGTGGCATTTGTCAAAGCTTTGTTATTAGTAATCTAGTATTGTCAGGAGTATTTTGCATAACTACTTTTCATATTCAGCGCTATGAAAACAGATGTGTAATTTTAGTGACTGGACATAAATGTGAAATTTACAAACTGAAACAAAAAGAATAAAAAATGAAGAACCGACCAAGACTTTTTAAATAGAAAATACCTTCGAGATAGAATTTCAAATACATGTCAGACGGTAGAATGACTTATGTACTAAGGAGTTAAACTGTTTTGGATGACGATATGCAAAAGCACATATTAGAAAATTAGGTGCATGGAAAATGTGACGACTGGGAGTTCAAAGCCTGGATATTAATTAAAATATAAGGAAAAGAACAGGGAGTATATTTTTAATCTGTTTTCACTTTTTACAATAATTCTTCCTAGTATATATATTTTTTTCTAAAATTTGCATACTATGTGATCATGGGTTTTAACTAGTTAACTGAAAGTCTTAATAATAAATATGCAAATTAGAAATTATGCCAATAGTACAAATATGTAGGGCTTGGTTTACATTTGTATTGTTTTTGTCACTGTTTTCTGCCTTTATACAAGTGAGCCAAACTAATTGGACGACTGATTCAGAATGTGTCCCTATTAGTGATGGGCGAATATACTCGTTGCTCGAGATTTCTCAATGTTGCAGACATTTCTCATAATTTGAAGACATAAAGTAATGTATTTACTAAGTTCATGCTAAATGTAATGGAACATCATCATCCTATTTGATTGGAAGGAAGATGGAATGCATGGGGTTAAATTATAAAGCGAATTTAAGATCTTGTCATCTTAGTACGGTGACTGTAAAATAAAACCTCTACGTTCACCCGATTAGAAACGGAGGAGGCAAATTGATCATTCCTTTTGATCCATACATCTACCAATATAAATGTGTGGGGTGATTGATTATGTATATTCAGTAATATGTTGAATATACTCTACTTTTGTGATGCATCTACATTACTGCTTTTATTCAGCTAACATACAGGCTGTGCTGGATATACATATTTTTAGAAATGGAAGTAAAAAATATGAGAAAAAAATGTGCTAGGCTTCCAAATTATATCTGATCTCAAACGCAGGGATAGGTGTAATGTTACCGAGTTGGTAAATCCAACTTTTCATAACCAGTAAATTAGAATTTACTGCCTCCCCACAAACCTATGGAGGCATCTAGAATGCAACAGGAAGCATAATTATGTGCCATAATGCTAACCTAAACAACGAGGTAATGACGTCTATTATTGGTAATAATATGTGCTGAATTAATAGTAAGCAATTAAGTGCTTCCTGTCGTGTACTAAGAAAATAAGATTATATATTCAGGTCCAAAATGTTATCTGGGAAAATGGTACATATACAATAGTTATAAGTTATACAGTAGTGTGAGTGTAAATGTATATATTGATCAGAAAGGTCACACTATATTGAACAGAAGAGTACAATTAAATCTATCACTTATACTTTATTTATTTGGTATAGTTTGGTTCTGAATGTCATTTGCACAGAGAACTTGGTCATTGTCGATATCTACCTCTTTTATCTACAATGTTATTTTTTTCTATTGTGAGGGATGCACATATTTGTAAGGACTAAATCGTCACAGACAAGCAATATGGGGTTTATAGAATTGTTAGAATTTTTGAGTGGAGAGTGGCATTAAGGCTTTCGGTAAAGTTGCCACAAGAAATATTGTCGGAATACAAAGTTCTGGGCAAACATACTAAGTTACTATTAAAAACTCTATACAGTTGTTGTTGTTTCCTTTAGCAAAGTGTTACTTGTCCAGTCATCCTTCTTGTCTTTTTGCCTTTCTACATGGCTTCATCCAATGTAGAAAGGCAAAAAGCCAAGAAGGGTGACTGGACGAGTAACATCAATCGGTCACCCATCCCATTGCTTCAGTGCCAGCACTATCCTTCAACCCCAGGAACTTTGGCTTGCAATGGCAACTAAAACAACCCAATCACATAGTCTGTCCTGTGCTTCTAGAATTTATTATTATGGCATATTATCCATTTTTATATCCCAGTTGTGCCTTTATAATCGAGTACTGCATTTCTAGTTACCATTCTTGACTTTTGGCTTGGTTCTAGTCATAGTTATGACGGCACCTTCACTTATACTATTTTTGCCATCCTACTATTATTTGGCATTTCATTTTTTTTCTATTTGGACTCCTCGGTGTGAGTCCCTCTTGCATCCTCATGCCGAATCATGTCGATGGATTTGTAGGATGCATTATGTCATGCAGGCAGATGGTGACCTTGCTAGTACATAAAGAAAAGTAAAGCATAGTGTGGGTCACTTTAGTATCACATGGTCCTAAGGAATTGAAAGAATGCATGGTTTTTCATCTAGTGCTGGTACACCGGTTATTCCCTGGCAGTTTTTGTTTCTATCATGGGTGCATTACTATGCTCTTTCGGTGAATCTAATCCTTGGTCTCAGAAGTGATGCCGGTAGCTATGACGAGGTTGCTAATGGCCATAATTACATTTCTTGCTTATGCTTTTTTTTACTTTCGGACAGCCTCTTAATTGTTATTAGGCCAGGGGTTTCTTACATTGCAACCTCAGTTAGCCTTTGTAAATACCATTATGGAAAAGAAAGTCCCCTTTTCAGGGTCTTTAACAGAAACCAATGCCAGCAGTCCAAAGAACTGAAGAGTTGGTCACAGTAAACTTTTTGGACCTACTCAGACAATACAAAATTATCCTTAAGTTTATTTTTTTCTTGGTATGTTAATTTCTCTGTGGGAAATAGACACATTGGGGTAGATTTATCAAGCTAAATGAACCGATATGAGCCACTATGGTAAATTGGGTGCTTATAGACACTAAAAGATCATATTGGCAAGATATTAATCTCTAGATTATGATAAAGAACACTGCATATTATAGGTATCATGGACTTTTCTCAGTTAGAATGTTTTGCATTTTGCATGGATGACATCCATTTATTAAAAGCAAATATGCTAAAAATATATATATTTTTTAGTAATAATAAAACATACCTTTTTTGAAATGCAAGTGGTGCCTGGAAGGTTGGTGGCGTTAATAACATGCCTTTACTCTCCTCATTCTTTCTATTTTTTATTCACGTATAAGACATTGTAGCATTGATAATTGCATACACATCTGATATCAATGTAAAGAAACACTATAAACCACACTAACAGGATCTTCTCCTATACAAATGCTTTGACAAGTGATGAATTTGACTCAGGTTAGTAGAACCCAGGGAACCCTCTTAGATAAACCTCATGAAGGACAACGCACCAATGTGAAAAAATAAGCACTGACAAGGACAATCAATAGACAAATAAAAGTAAAGATGGATACTCTAAGTAAAGATATGCTCAGAACAGAAAAATAATCCAAGTAGAAAAAATAACATTCAACCCAATAGGAAAAGAATATCTCTTTACCTGCTTCATCTGAAAGCACAGTCGGGGTTAATGACAGGCTGTAATGTCTTCCTGGGAGTTGCTGCTAACAATCCCTGCTGTATATCTGTGGACAGGCTACAGCAGTATCTGTATATACCATAGACTTCTTGCTGTATAACAGTGAATTGGGTCAGTAAGAAACAGCTCAAAGGGAGAGGGAGGGCAACAACCAGGGGAAGCAAATCGTGTTGGACTGTGCACAGGTCTGTGGAAAAGTCAAGCTTCGAGTTGGTTTAGGAAGGCAACCAGCTTGTCCGTAATGTCTACGGCAAAATGCTTGGTCCAGTGAAAAAAACAGATCAGGATCATTTCAAATACTCTCAGGTTCTTTTACATGGACATTCCTGGGATCTGTGTTCACATGCATATTCTTTTGCAAAAATTAGACTGGATCCCAGAATAGGGATTTTCCATTACGGGGATGTTCCATTTCAGAGATTTCTACAACATATCTGCCAGGTATGGATTTACCCTTAGTCCTAATTAATTACCAACTTAGCAGAGGTATTACACATTTTCTACCAGTTTAACTTTTCAAGTAAAGGACGCATTTATCTATTCAGATGCCTGTTCTGATGTATGTCTTCTATCTGGGTTTATCATGGATAGAACTCATACTCATCTTAATCTATGGAGCAGTTCATATGTCTAGGTTTGTTTGTTTTTTTGCCTATTGTGTGCGTATAAAAAAAAGTCAGACACATGTCTGTTTTGATCTGAGTTACAGGTCAAAATTACCTACACAAGTCCATGGGTCCATGAAAAATCACTTCCAGCATACATAGTCATCCATGTGCTGTCTGTTTTTAACATTGCACTGAGTAGGAGAATATTTGCAATGTATTTATTTTTTCACACAAAAAAAATCACTGATGGTAAAAACTCAAACACTGATCAAAATCTAGAAAAATTACTGACATTTGAATGAAGCCTTAGACTAATGGTCTGTTGTTTTCCAAAGTAAGGAAAAAAATAAATATATATGTTTTGGGCTTCCCAATGGATAGCAAATCTCAGTCTATGGTGCTGTCCGGTACAATTAGAAAGGTATGGTGACACGTGGGGCACAAAGGGACATTATTTGTGCCTTCATTGGGTGAATAAAGGCCTTTAGATACATTAGACATATATTAGTGATTTCTATATTAACTTGCACCAGCAACAGTTTTCCCTATAATGTGACTTATCGAAACATGGTCATTAGACTGTGACTTTGGAGTTGTTGGAGTCTCATGTTATTAAAAATATTATACTTAATGGTGGTGTTGAGGAAGTTGCCTTTTAGATGTGCTTTTAGGTTAAGTGGAGAATATTTATACAATAAGACTATAAATACAGTAGACTACCAAGGCAGCAGGGTGGCTTAGTGATTAGCATTGAGGTCCTGGGTTCAAATCCCACCAAGGACAAAATCCACATGGAGTTTGTATGTTCTCCCCATGTGAGGGTTTTCCTACCATACACGAAAGATGTATTGATACGGAATTTTGACTGTAAGCCCCAATGTGGACAGTGATGGAAAATGTCTGTAAAGTGCTGTGGAATATGTTGATGCTATATAAGCAAGCAAAATAAATAATAAATCATATACTCTATTCTGCCAGTACCTGCTGAGCCATAACCAAAATATGAGCTGCCTATATATTGTCCAGAGAGATTTTTGGTGTAACACATAAAGTATTATCTGATCTTACAACAACCGGTTAAACCATATGAACGCCCTAGAGCCCTGTTGGATCTGGCCCATCCATGTTTTATTTTCCCTGTCCAATAGTCACATATTAAAACTGCCATAAATGTATTAGGGGAAAAGAGAGAAACAAAAAAGAGGAAAAAAGTGCAATATTCATTAGACTAGATTCTCAGCTGTGTTGGAGCCGCCATGTTTATCAGTCATTGGGGTCCATCTGCAGTCTGTCGTGTGGCGGGTCTGAAATGGAACAGAAAAACAGAATTCCTATTGCTTACATGAACCTGGTCTGATTGGCAGTTTAGTCCTGTTTAGACAGCAGTTTTCCCAAGGACCTAACCACTTTCCTGGAACTGTTTGTTTGTGGAACTGCAGCTACAATTATGGCAAAACACTACTAAAAAAAACAAATGCATGATATATATATATATATATATTTGTATTTAAAATGTATTTATTTTTTAACAATTTTTACAGTGTTAAATCAACTCAAAAGCTTTTCAATTGGAAAAGCTACTCCAGAGAGCTTTATAAGCAAATAACCACCCCACGTAAATACCGTACATTTGTTTTATTACTATTATTATTGTTATTACTATTATTAATTATGCTAAATCAATAGTGATTTAGGTACTGTATCAACATTGTCAATACTTTAACTCTGAAAAGGCTAGAAACACACAGGCAGTTTTGATGCAGTAAGTAAAATGTATGAAAAAAAATTGGGGGGGCGGAAGGGTATATGAAAAAACCCCAGAAATTTAATTATTCTTTTTAATTACGGTATATATTTTTTTATGTTTACCATATGGTATAAATCATATGTTAATTTTTTTTATAAAGGTTGTTACAATTTTAGTTATAGCAAATTTGTAGTTTTTGCTGTTTTACTATTCCTAAAATCTCATTCCTACCTGTGTTTTTCTCTTGTGTTTTTAGACATATGGTGCATTATTTGAAAAATGCAGCATGTCTGTTCTTCCAGCATTTTTGCTGCTGTTTTTCATCATTTATAAAAAAAAAAAAGGCTTGGCATCAAAAAATGCATAAAAACATGCGTAATTTCCACTGTGTTTTTCATGCAGAGGAAATAACAGAATAAAAATACTAAGTATGAACATACCCTTGAATGCAGTCACAAGTTGAGCCAAATTTTTGCAGCATTTCTGCAGCTCTTGGAAAAAATGCAGCTGCAAAAACGCACGTAGGATCGCTATACAGAGGTTGCATCAGACCAAGCAGGAGGTGACAGTACTACAAATGCAAAATATAAATGTATAGAAATATATATTATTAAACCACCAAAATGCTATAAAAAGTGTGATACGCAAGTAATTGAAACCATCACCCACAGAAAGCAGAATAAAATACTAATCTTAGGGTACGTGTCCACGATCAGGATGGCCGGCGGTATCGTCGGAGCGGCAAAGCCGCTCGGCGCTAAGCCCCGCCCCCTTCTGGGACGCGATGATGCCGGATGTGTTCATTGTACACATCCGGGATCATCGCACCCCTCGCATAGGGCCCTGTGTTATTCCTTGCGGCGACGCAGCGTCGCCGCAAGGAACACGGACATGCTGCGATCTGAAAAGACGCGCAGCATGTCCGGAGTCGCAGGGCCGCCGCGTGCGTGTTTCCACGCATAGTGGACACGGGATTTCAAAAAATCCCCTCCACTATGCTGGAACATCTGGACGCTGCGTGTTTGACGCTGCGGCCCCACGCAGCGTCAAACACGCAGTGTTTCCTGACCGTGGACACGTACCCTAAGAAGAGATAGGGCAATAAATAACGTACACAGTGTGCAAAATTATTAGGCAATTTGTATTTTTGATGATTAATTTTCTTGTTGAATTACTACACTGCTGTCAGTCTATCCAAAAGCTAATAAACCTGAGACTTGAATAATAAAGTAAAAGTGAGGTTTTGTCTTTCTAAGGCCAGGTTCACAATAGCGTTTGGGGGCTTTGCGGAGGGCTGCGTACGTCCACCGTTAACCCCGCCTACTTCCGCATACTTCTGCATGCGTCCTGCATACCTATCCTTTACATTGGGTAGGCAGGACATGTGGATGTATGCAGATGTGTTGTTGTGACGTGCCCGCTGTCCGCACAAAACGCAACTTGTTGCGTTCCCGTGCACTCGGCGGACATGTCAAAAACCGCATCTGCATACATCCGCATACATCTGCGTACACAATATTAACCCCTTCATGACCTTGGGATTTTCCGTTTTTCCGTGTTCGTTTTTCGCTCCCCTCCTTCCCAAAGCCATAACTTTTTTATTTTTCCGTCAATTTGGTCATGTGAGGGCTTATTTTTTGCGAGACGAGTTTTACTTTTGAACAAAATCATTGGTTTTACCATGTCGTGTACTAGAAAACGGGAAAAAAATTCCAAGTGTGGTGAAATTGCAAAAAAGTGCAGTCCCACACTTGTTTTTTGTTTGGCTTTTTTTGCTAGGTTCACTAAATGCTAAAACTGACCTGCCATTATGATTCTCCAGGTCAGTACGAGTTCATAGACACCTAAGATGACTAGGTTATTTTTTATCTAAGTTGTGAAAAAAAATTCCAAACTTTGCTAAAAAAAAAAAAAAAAAAATTGCGTCATTTTCCGATACCCGTAGCGTCTTCATTTTTCATGATCTGGGGTCGGTTGAGGGCTTATTTTTTGCGTGCCGAGCTAGCGTTTTTAATGATACCATTTCGGTGCAGATACGTTCTTTTGATCGCCGTTATTGCATTTAAATGCAATGTCACGGCGACCAAAAAACGTAATTCTGGCATTTCAAATTTTTTTCTCGTTACACCATTTAGCGATCAGGTTAATGCTTTTTTTTATTGATAGATCGGGCGATTCTGAACGTGGCGATACCAAATATGTGTAGGTTTGATTATTTTTTATTGATTTATTTTGAATGGGGCGAAAGGGGGGTGATTTAAACTTTTATATTTTTTTTATTTTTTTCACATATTTTTTTACTTTTTTTTTACTTTTGCCATGCTTCAATAGCCTCCATGGGAGGCTAGAAGCAGGCACAGCACGATCGCCTCTGCTACATAGCAGCGATCTGCTGTTCGCTGCTATGTAGCAGAAAATCAGGTGTGCTGTGAGCGCCGACCACAGAGTGGCGCTCACAGCTGCCGGGGATCAGTAACCATAGAGGTCTCAAGGAGCTCTATGGTTACTATTCTGAAGCATCGCCAACCTCCGATCATGTGACGGGGGTCGGCGATGCGCTCATTTCCGGCCGCCCGGCCGGAAGCGCCGGTTAAATGCCGCTGTCTGCGTTTGAGAGCGGCATTTAACAAGTTAATAGCGGCGGGTGAATCACGATTTCACCCGCCGCTATTGCGGGCACATGTCAGCTGTTCAAAACAGCTGACATGTCGCGGCTTTGATGCAGGCTCACCGCCTGAGCCCTGCATCAAAGCAGGGGATCTGTGTTGTGATCCGGTGACCTTGGAGCCGCATGAAACTTTCTCTGGAGTCGGTGGAACCTGTACTGACCGCAATCCTGAACTAACACCGCAACTAGAAGTAGCCGTGGGGTGTGCCTAACACGAACCTAGACACCTCGACACAGCCGGAGGACTAAATACCCCTCTAGAGGGAAATAGGAATGCTACCTTGCCTCAGAGCAGACCCCCAAAGGATAGGCAGCCCCCCACGAATAATGACTGTGAGTAGGAGAAGAATAGACACACGCAGGTAGAAACAGGATTTAGCAAAAGAGGCCACTCTAGCTAAATAGGAAAGGATAGGACAGATTACTAGGCGGTCAGTATTAAAACCCTTCCAAAAATATCCACAGCAGATAATACAAAAAGTTCCACAATCTAACTAAAGACATGGAATGTATATCTGCCACTCCAGAGAATCTAGCAAGACTGAGAAAATACTGACACAATCGAAGCTGGACAAGAAAACACAAAGAATAGCACTGAATTGTGAAGCACACTGCATGTGTGCCACAGGAAAAAAAAACAGACACTTATCTTTGCTGATTTGGCAGAAAGGCAGGAGGAACCAGGCAGAGGTCCATAACCTCCCAAGAACAATTGACAACTGGCAAGGACAAATGAATCCTGCACGCCTAAATACCCCAGTCAGAACTGCAATCAGCAGATACACCTGACCAGGGCTGCAACTCAGGGGCAACTGCATTACCACCTACAACCACCGGAGGGAGCCCAAAAGCAGAATTCACAACAGATCTGACCTCGGACGTACTATCCTGTCCGAGGTCAGAAAGGGGTTAAAGATAGGTAGGCAGGACGCATGCAGAAGTATGCGGAAGTAGGCGGGGCTTAACGGAGGACGTACGCAGCCCTCTGCAAAGCCCCCGAATGCTAATGTGAACTTAGCCTTAGGAGATCTACTGTATGTGTGCATAACTGGGCAACTATTAGCGTGCAGAATTATATTATGCAACTAAATGAAAACCTTTTCCCCATCTCAATTGTTTGTTTTCATCTGTTAAAGTGAGAATAATAACCAAATAACACAAAATGTACAAAAATACATTTCTGACGTTTTTTAAAAAATATATACCATATATACTCGAGTATAAGCCGAGTTTTTCAGCACATTCTTTGTGCTGAAAACGCCCTCTCGGCTTATACACGAGTCATTGTCTGGCAGTGAATATTCATTTCTCTTATAGCGCGCACAGTTACAGCCGTAGCCGGCAGCTTCGAGCACACATCCTACATACCTTCCCTGCGCACCCTCGCTGCATCTCGTTGGTTCTAGCACCTGTTGTACGGGTAGTGTCCTACCAACCTGGAGGACAGAGAGAACGTGAGGACCTTGTTAGAGGCCTAAGCCAGCAAGGGACTACACCACAGCGCTAGAGGTAAGGCTTGTAACCCCACCTCATAAGGGGGACTCCCAACTCGCTTCCAAGCCGGCCGGACCATACCTGCACCTGTGATCCGGTACCCTGGACTGTGGCTGCCTGAATCATTCAGTAAGCAAGGTAAAGAGACTGCAAACCTGTGACCTCCGTTTCTTGCTATACCACCCACCATCTTCATCTATACACTGGGAGCCCTAGGGACCCAACTTCACCTGTGGGAAGCCATACCATCTTAGCTGCCATAACATCACCCCAGTGGACCCCTTTAAGCAGCGTCAGTCATCACTGACCGAGAACCACAGGTGGCGTCACGAACAAACTTTATTCACAAAACCCCTTTAAGGACATTCCCTGTTACTTGGGCGCCAGGGCTACGGACCGGGTCGCCGCCACCGTGACATCCCCTTTAAGTACCGGACCCGGTACCGAGTACCCCATGGCCCTGGCGGGTGTTCCACATGCATACAAGAACAGGGACGGGGGAGCCATGCATACAAGGACAGGGACGGGGGAGCCATGTGGATCGCCCCCGTGTAGGGCAGTGGGGTACTCGGTACCATGTCCTTCGGTTCTCAAGGGGAATGTCACGGTGGCTGACACGGTCTGTGGCCCTCGGGAGGTCTGTTGTAAAAGGGAAAGGTCTTTAAAGGGGAAATGTTCGTGACGCCACCTGTGGTATTTGGTCAGGGTGACCAATGCTGCTTAGGGGTCCGCTGGGGTGATGTTATGGCAGCTAGATGGTATACCTTCCCACAGGTGAAGTGTGTCCCCAGGGCTTCCCAGTGTGTAGATGGTGGATGGGGAAAGGCGCAGTGAAGAACGAGGACACAAGGTTGCAGTCTCTTTACCTTTTTACTGAAGGCTTCAGCATCCACAGTCCAGAGCACCACATCACAGGGCAGGCAGAGTCCGGCCGGTTTGGAGGCAAATCCAGAGTCCCCTTATCCAGGTGGAAATCAGTAGCCTTCCTCTAGCGCCTGGGTGTTGTAGTACCTTATTGCTGAGCGTCTCATAAGGTCCTCACAACTATTGTAGATGTTCTAGATGTCTCTCTCTGTCCCCCGGATGGATAAGACAAACCCGTATGACTGGTGGCCTGAGGCTTTTTACAGGGACTCTAGCACGCCCCAGCCCCCACAAGTTGCCACTGTGCCTCCTGGGTATAGGGCGGATCAGTAACTTGAAATTAGCTGTCCTGCCGGTCTCTGGAGCAAGGCATAAAGGACTGTTGCTCCCTCGGTGATCCGGCTACCGGATCCTGCGCCTCGGAAGGAGGCAGCCTGTGCAGGGCAGAACTCCTTCTGGTTTCCTCTCCTTTTGCTAAGACTTCGTTTCTCACTCTCTACAATACAGTTCGCTGTTCGTGTCTCTTTCTTAGGAACTGCCGCACGTGGGGCAGGCGCAGCTTCGTGGCCTTCTAGTCCTCTGACAGGATCCCACCCCTGTCAGAGACCAACTACCTGAGCGGAGCTCAGATAGCAGCTCACTGGGTGAAGCCTAGCTCGCTTCTGCCTCACTTCCTATCCAGACCACCAGTTTTACCTAATTGTGAGAAGTGCCCTAATAAATAGGAGCATAGCTCCCCCTGGTGGACTGGAGTGTGAAATGTGTTGCATGTTTGTGATACCTGGTAAAGAGATCTCCCTTATTGCCTTCAAACGTAATATCACTCCCCCATAGAGGAGAACGATATTACTGCAACGACCAGGACCCTGGGGCGCTGCACTTGCATACCAGGATAGGAATGAGGGGACAATGCATACCCAGCTTATACTCAAGTCAATAAGTTTACCCAGATTTTAACCCCTTTCTGACCTCGGACGGGATAGTACGTCCGAGGTCAGAAGCCCCTCTTTGATGCGGGCTCCGGCGGTGAGCCCGCATCAAAGCCGGGACATGTCAGCTGTTTTGAACAGCTGACATGTGCCCGTAATAGGCGCGGGCAGAATCGCGATCTGCCCGCGCCTATTAACTAGTTAAATGCCGCTGTCAAACGCAGACAGCAGCATTTAACTACCGCTTCCGGGCGGCCGGAAATGATCGCATCGCCGACCCCTGTCACATGATCGGAGGTCGGCGATGCTTCTGAATGGTAACCATAGAGGTCCTTGAGACCTCTATGGTTACTGATCCCCGGCAGCTGTGAGCACCATCCTGTGGTCAGCGCTCACAGCACACCTGCATTTCTGCTACATAGCAGCGAACATCAGATCGCTGTTATGTAGCAGAGGCGATCGCGTTGTGCCTGCTTCTAGCCTCCTATGGAGGCTATTGAAGCATGGCAAAAGTAAAAAAAAAGGTAAAAAAAAATGTGAAAAAAAAAAAAAAAATATATAAAAGTTTAAATCACCCCCCTTTCGCCCCAATCAAAATAAACCATTAAAAAAATCAAACCTACACATATTTGGTATCGCCGCGTTCAGAATCGCCCGATCTATCAATAAAAAAAAGCATTAACCTGATCGCTAAACGGCGTAGCGAGAAAAAAATTAGAAACACCAGAATTACGTTTTTTTGGTCGCCGCGACATTGCATTAAAATGCAATAACGGGCGATCAAAAGAACGTATCTGAGCCAAAATGTTATCATTAAAAACGCTAGCTCAGCACGCAAACAATAAGCCCTCAACTGACCCCAGATCATGAAAAATGGAGACGCTACGAGTATCGGAAAATGGCGCAATTTATTTATTTTTTTTTAGCAAAGTTTGGAATTTTTTTTCCCCACTTAGAGAAAAAAAATAACCTAGTCATGTTAGGTGTCTATGAACTCGTACTGACCTGAAAAATCATAATGGCAGGTCAGTTTTAGGATTTAGTGAACCTAGCAAAAAAGCCAAGCAAAAAACAAGTGTGGGATTGCACTTTTTTTGCAATTTCACCGCACTTGGAATTTTTTTCCCGTTTTCTAGTACACGACATGGTAAAACCAATGATGTAGTTCAAAAGTACAACTCGTCCCACAAAAAATAAGCCCTCACATGGCCAAATTGACGGAAAAATGGAAAAATAAAAAAGTTACGGCTCTAGGAAGGAGGGGAGCGAAAAACGACCACGGAAAAACGGAAAATGCCAAGGTCATGAAGGGGTTAAAGGCAAAATTAGGTGCCTCAGCTTACACTCGGGTCGACTTATACTCGATATACAGTATATGGCAAGTGACCAATATAGCTACCGTCCTTTTCAATAACGGTCACAAGTCGTCCATCCATGAAAACTGTCAGTTCCTTAATCTATTGACGACCAACTTATTGTTCAGCACGAACCACAGCCTCCCACACACTGTTCAGAGAGATGTACTATTTTCCTTCAATGTAAATGTCTTGTTTAAGAAAGACCCACAAGTTCTTAATAGGATGTAGGTTAGTTGAGGAAATGGCCCTGTCATTATTCTTTCACCGTTAAGGCCTTTACATGCTAGCCAAGCAGTAGAGGACTTCAATACATATGATGTAAGATTGCACTGCATAAAAAGGATGGTTTTCTTGAAAGATGCAGACTTGTATGTACCACTGCTTGAAGAAAGTGTCTCCTAAAAACTGGCAGTAGGTTTGAGAGTTGATTTTGAGCTCACCTTTAACCTTAAAAGGTCCAACTAGCTCATCTTTAATAACACCAGCCCATAGCAGTAACCCACCTCCAGCTTGCTGGTGTCTGAGCCGAAGTGGAGGTCTTTGCCCTTTACTGATCCAGCCATGGGAGGGCCCATTCATCTAGTCCAATAAAAGTCACTCTCATCTCATCTGTCTATAAAACATTTGAAAGGTCTTCTTCTTTCTTGGTGCAGTCTTGATGTTTCAAATTATGCGTCTTGTTCAGTGGTAGTCGGGTTTCAGCCTTCCTTACCTTGGCCATGTCGCTGAGCACTAAACACCTTGTATTTCTGGGTTTTCCAGTAAGTTTGCAGTTCTGGAATAGAACAGCACAGGAGGAAAATGTGTTCCTGGTCATTTCACGTTTGATTCCTCTCAAATCTGTGGCAGCAAAAGAGTGTCTTTTTTATCTCAACACACTTTTGGTGTTCTTATAGACTATTTGCAAGAAAACTTTTGATGGTTCTGTGAACACGCCCCAATATCTTAATTTTCTTTTTTTGGACATTTTTTTCCTCAGGAAAACAAGCTCCCTGTAAAGCTAACCTGGTGAGATGGAAACACTATCCCTTGGACCCTGGGCATTGATGCAGTTTCCTAGAGAACACATGGAACCATGAGGACCTGGATAGACAGCAATTTCAGAAGCAGTAAGATGGATGAAATGGAATCCAGCAGAAATGAATTGAAGTTACGGCACAATAAACACAGATGATGGAGCTCACCAACATAAAACTCTGGAGTCTAATCCTAAGACACAGGTGTAGATGTGCATCATAATGAGCCTTAAAAAGATTAGAGAGATGACATCACTGAGCCATGCAGGGCAACCTGCAAAATCTTACAAGGAGCATAATAAGGGGCAGCTGGCTGAGGTGAAGGAAGCAGAGCCCGGAATACCTGAGACAGATGTGTGACCCTGCTTAATAATTATACACATCTTGATAACAGGATGTTGATATCCTTAGGCCACAAAAAAAATCTATATGTGGACTAAAGAGAGATCCATGATTACTCAATTTAGTAAATATAGCAAGTAATAAGCGTATTACTACATATAAAACACTACCTGTTCTCTTGCAGGAGTGGTGCCCGATCCAGGCGCGTTTCGGTTGGAAGATAGAATTATACAAAAGCTTTTACTTTTTTATTCCCCCTATACTGTACTCCAATCCTCAAAACGTAAAGCTCAAGGCAATTTAAGTTATTAAGTTTATTGTCAACAGGGTTAAGTTGAGTCTTAGCCATTATTATGAGAGTCAGCTACTGTATCTTGTACTAATCAACATGGATCTGCTATAAAGAGTTGACCATTTTCACCAGGATCTTTCTAAACATTAATTATATGTATCACCTATCAAATAATTTTGATAATAAATTTGGTTTCTTCATTTTTAAAATAAGAAGCTTCCTTCCAGTAAAAAGATGGCGGTGGTGGTCACGAGGGTTTTCAGTAGGCCCCTACTGCCATGGTAACCTAATTGACAGTCTGTTATTGTGATGCATAGGGAACGATGGGCAACTTAACTGCACCCTCCACAATTAAACATCATAAATGCCATTGTCAAGCTCCTCCAAAAACTGTAGTTATAAGGCGGTGTTTGCTGTACAACACAACCAGGACATGCAGTGTTTGGAGTGGGCTCAGGAGCGGAGCTATAAATTTGGTTTGTCCATTATCAAATGTGAGAAGCTCTCAATCAGCAAAGGAGCTAGCTAATATTTCCACTTTTTCTGTGATGTTTTGGTGATCATCCCAACTGTTCAGTGTTGATTAGTAATGAAACCAGAAATACTTGCGCTCAGGCCCTTCCAAATGCTGACCCACAAGATATAATTTGTTCTCTCCATATTTGCTCCCTAGCTCACATTTTAAATTTGGAGATGCCTCTGTCCACTGATGAATAGAGATCGAAAAGGGCCCCTGTGCAAGAACAATATTTGGGCACTTTTAGAGCTCCTAAAATGCAAAATTGCACCTGCTTTGGAGGTATAAATGGGCTCCATTACCTCTTGGGGCTCCATTACCTCTTGGGCCCCTGTGCGGTTACACAGATTGCACCAATGATATGTTCGCCCCTGCCTCTGTCAGCCCGTCGGTAGACTTAATTAAACATGGACCTGTTTCATCAATCATTTATGCTTGAAAACTGTTGTAAAACGCTTTGGAAAATCACAGTACTTTTATGCAGTGTAGAGTTTCTCAAAAGTGTTGCAAATTTCGTCATTTTCACCCCAGTTTCAAGCAGCTCTGCCAAGACAAATGTAGCTGGGGAGAGTTTGGACAACACATGCACATCAATTAAATACAAAATCTCAGATACAGAAACCATAATAATGTAGTAGTCCTGCGAAGACCATCCAAGAACTACTTGGGATAATACCCTGTGAAGCTTCCCATTAGCATAAGATACATGAACTGAAGCATATAAATCACAGAAAATGTACTAGAAAAAAGGGGTATATTTTATTTACAATAGAAAATTATCATAAAATACAGTCAATGACAATTAATGCCTAAATATCACAAACAGAGCTATTTGAATATGCGGTACAGGTGCACCCATAAGAAACTGTGTTGCACCATAGGGCATGGGCACAGAGGTAACAGAAAAAGGGGTTCAGTATAACCACCTATTATACAACAATAAAGTGCCAGTGCATAAAATAGTATTAAGACCCTACCCCCCTACTTTTACATGGGTATGGGGAGACACATATCCCTCAGTTCAAAAGCAGTCAGTGACCACATAGTAAGAAACCCATGTAAAGAGAACCAGTGTTCCAATTATATGTTCTTACCCATATCCTTCTCCATAGGTGCACACAAGCGCCCCGACGCGCATTTCGCTTTCGGCTTCCCCAGGGGGCCAATATCATCAAATTCCTCAATAGCTGCAGATTTTCTTCTGCTAGAAATGTTACTCCAATCTTTGACTGGAGTAATATTTCTGTTGGGGCCCACACCACTGATAAGATGGATGCGCCGAACTCATTAAGGCCCCTTTCACACATCAGTTTTTTACCATCAGTCGCAATCCGTCGAATTTTGAAAAAAACAGACCCGGCGACTGATGCCGCCGGATACGTTTTTTCCTCATAGACTTGTATTAGCAATGGATTGCGATGGATGGCCTCACGTTT
Organism: Ranitomeya variabilis; assembly: GCF_051348905.1. Classification (NCBI taxonomy): domain Eukaryota; kingdom Metazoa; phylum Chordata; class Amphibia; order Anura; family Dendrobatidae; genus Ranitomeya; species Ranitomeya variabilis. The sequence goes on from NC_135233.1 coordinate 734,182,027, forward strand.
CATCCGTCGTTCACCGGATCCGTCGAAAATTGTTTGTCCTGCGGCCGGAGACGATGGACAAAGTAACGTTTTTTGTGCATGTCAAAAAAACGGACAGCAACAGATCCGTCACTGTCCGGTGTTTGCTAGAATGGAAGCTTATGGCGCCGGATCCGTCAAATGATGGAATCTGGCGACTGATTCCGTTTTTTTTAACTGAGCATGCTCCGATCCAATTAGCCAGATCCGCTACTCGGATCCATCCAAAAACTGGATCCGTCGCATCAGTTTTTCACAATCTGTGACAGATCCATCGATCCGTTGAGCCAATGGATTGTGACTGATGGCAAAAAACTGATGCGTGAAAGGGGCCTAAGACTGGTGTATGGAACGCCAGTGTTAATGAATCAGAATCAAAGTCCAAAGGGTACTGGAGATCAGCCTTGTCACTCCATTCTTTATGAATGCAGCATCGTTGGGAATTGATGAGGGTAGACATGAGTCCATTGAGTTCAACCTATATCCTCACGTCAATCTAGAGTCGGAAGGGGAAAACCCCATGAGGCAGATGTGAATAGCCCCATATTAGGGGAAAATTCTTTTTCGACTTTACATACGGCATTCAAACTAGTTCCCTGGATCAACATCCCATCACCGAATCTAGAACCAATAACCTGTAGTATATTATAATCTCTCTGCTCTTCATAATCGTACTTCTCTCACAGTAAAGAATCGCCGTCTGTGATTATGATAAAACCTGTCACTGTTACAGGCATAGGTGTAAAAAGATCATTAAAAAGATTTCATAGAAGCATAGAATGTTAGAGTTGGAAGGGACCTCCTGGGTCATCTGGTCCAATCCCCTGCTCAAAGCAGGATTCACTAAGTCATCCCAGATAGGTGTCTGTCCAGCCTCTGTTTGAAGACTTCCACTGAATGAGAACTCACCACCTCTCGTGGCCGCCTGTTCCACTCATTGATGACCCTCACTGTCAAAAAGTTTTTTCTAATATCTAGTCTGTGTCTCCTCCCATTCAGTTTCATCCCATTGCTTCTAGTCTTTCCTTGTGCAAATGAGAATAAAGATGATCCTTCTACAATGTGACAGCCCTTGAGATATTTGTAGACAGCTATTAAGTCTCCTCTCAGTCTTCTTTTTCTGTTTTGTCTCTTTATATACTTTTACTGTATAATAAGATTGCCCCTAAATCTTTGTTTTTTCTAAACAGTATACCCTAAAATCCATATGTGAAAAAAAATGCATGAAATTAAAACAAAACTGAAAAGATGGACCAGCACACTTACTAGTATAAGTGCAAAGTGTAAGTGCACATTCACATTTGTGGAGCAGCAGTGTGGCTCATTGGTTAGCACTATTCAAATCCCACCAAGAGCAACATCGTGTTTGCGTGGTTTTCCTCCGGATTCTCTGGTTTCATCCCACACCAAAGACATACTGATAGGGAAATTATAATGAAATGATAATGTATGTAAAGTGCTGTGGAAAATGATAGCGCTACATAAGCAATGCAAAATAAATAATAATACCAATTATGACCAATTAAAGACAGTAAAGTAAAAACAATCAATGAATACATGTAACACATGTAAAAAACATAGGGTACTTAGTTGATACTCTTTTGATCAAATATAGCTTATACTAACGTGTACTGCGTCCATGTTTTCGGTTTTGCTTTACTTCCTTGTACATATACATGTGTATATAAGGGTATGTGCACACGGTGCGGATTTGATGCTGCGGATTTGCAGCAGTTTTCCATGCATTGTACAGTACCATGTAAACCTATGGAAAACCAAATCCGCAGTGCACATGGTGTGGAAAATACCGCACAGAAACGCAGCGGTTTATTTTCCACAGCATATCAATTCTTTGTGCGGATTCCGCAGCGTTTTACACCTGCTCCATAATTGGAATCCGCAGGTGTAAAACACAGGTGGAATCCGCACAAAATCCACAGTAAATCCATGGTGAATCCGCAGGTAAAACGCAGGGCGTTTTACCTGCAGATTTTGCAGGATCCACGCGGAAAAATCCACAATGGAATCCGCAACGTGTGCACATACCCTAAAGGTTTGCCCCACCACATTTGGGCTGTGCACTCTGTTTATATAGGTTTCCAGGCCCAGGTCCTTCTCTGCCCCCGTATATTTTGAAACCTGCTCGCATGTAGTGAGGTGAGGTACTACAGTTAGGGACCATCCTGGGTACACCTTGTCGTGGTGGCATGGCTTTTATGATTTTTTTTCATCAAACAAGTGTCATCCAAGTACCTTATGGTTTTTACATGTATTATAACCAATTATTTTCTTACTGCAGGTTATACATGAATTGTTTTTGTTCTAGCTAGTGTTTGTGTGTTAGTGGCCACAGTGTGAATGTGCACATACACATTGCACTTATACCAACAGGTGTACTGCCCCATGCTTTCAGTTTTCTTCATATAAGCTGATCAGATTAGACTGACAGGACCAATCCCCCATAAAACCATGTTGATGGTTATTTTTATTGATATACTCCAGGATAGCATCTTTTTGAAAGCCTTTAAGGATTTAATCCACAGTAGAAAGTACATTTTCCACCTCTAATTTCCAGATTTTGTCCCCGTTTTAAATATTGGCTCCATATTAGCTATGTGCCAGTTCTGTGGTACAGAACCTATTATTATAGTATCCTTGACAATGATAAATTATTATCTGCCTATCACCATATTTAATTCCTGCAGTACTTGGGGGTGTATGCCGTCCGGGCCCGGGGATTTGTCTACTTTAGTGTTTTTAAGGTAGCATCGTACGTCCTGCTGGGCTAAGCAGGTGACATGGAGAAATTCTAGCATCCCTGATCATGTCATCTGTCATGGGATTTTCTTGTGTACATACTGTAGAGAAGAAGGCGTTTAGTAGATTGGCTTTTCCCTTTTCCTCTTCCACCATTTTTCCCAGATTAATGTGAGTAGCCCAACACAACCATTTCTCCCAGATTATTTTTGAGGAAGCCAACACTATCATTTTTAAGTTTCTTACTGTTTATGCATTTGAAGAATATTTTGGATAATTGATACTTTCTTTTACAATGTGTTTGTCTCAATCTTTGCTTCCCTGATTTGTGCAGTACACAATTTATTTATGTCTCTATAATTATTTAATGCCCTATGTCTACCCTCTTGCTTGCTTTAATTCCATAAATGCTTTCTTTTTGTTATTTATTTCGCCCTTTACAACTCGATTTATCCATAATTTGGTCTAACATTGTATTTTATAGCATTGGCCTATAGATGGCAGTAAATTGTCAGCTTTTACATTGCATATCCACTATAGATTCTTTGTCAAAGAATCATAAGCATACAACACGTGTTTGTAGTGCTGGATTTGAGGATTACATTAACCAAAATAATAGCCAAAGGTGTCTATTATAAGGTTCTGCCACATCTGATGTGTAAATTATGAGGTTCTGCAGTATCTGAGTTGGGAATTATGAGGTTCTGCAGCAGTTGAAGTATAATTGTGAGTTTCTGCAGCAGCTGAGGTGTCCATGATGACGTTCTGCAGCCAATAAGGGAAGTGTGTATTATGAGGCTGTGGAAGATGTGTATTATGAGGTTCTGCAGGAGCTGTAGTGTGTATCAGGGCAGGGGTTCAGGGTTCAATTCCCTCCAAGGACAACATCTGCAAGGAGTTTGTATGTTCTCCCCTTGTTTGCATGGGTTTCCTCCTTGTTCTCCGGTTTCCTCCCACACTCCAAAGAAATACTGATAGGGAATCTAGAGTGTGGGTCCCTAATGTCTGTAAAGTGCTGTGGATATCAAAATCATTAACTTTTTCTTCATTTCATACATAACACACAAAATAATTCTAATAATTTCTTAAGCTATTAAAGGTAGCCTCCTGCTTTTGCTTGTGTCCTGGGGAAACTGAATACAAAATCAGTGAAGTGGTGGCACCAAAAGGCAATTTTTCACAGGCACCATTCAGCATAAGGCCGGTTGGGAGGCATGTCTGCAGATATTGCTGCTATCAGAGGTGAAAGCATTCGTCAGCTACTTGAGTGCTCAGTACAATACATAATGAAAATGAGTATAAAGGAAGGTATAGAAACTCTGAAAATAAGACAATGTAAGCCCTTATTACTGTTGGATCCTGGAGCTAAAAAAAGGGAGCTAATGAAGGCACTACAACAGTTTGTAATGAAAATCACAATGCCAATGGAAACAGGGCCTCATCTTACCTTCATGCTCCAATGCTCATTATGGGTGGTAACTGGTAAGCAATAGCAATACAAAATCAAAATCCTGGTGAAATGGCAGAGATCATTACCGCCTCAGGTCATTTAACTTTGTGTATGCCAGCAATATACGATGATAACAGCATACAAAGACAGAAGCCAAGGTAGGTGAAAGTAAGAAGTCCCTTTAATATCGTATATTGCCAGATAGCCCAGGGTTCATTGACCTGAGGTTCACAATGTCATAGGATGAACAAAAGCAATAGCGACTGACAGCAAGTCTCATAAGATCTCTCTGCTGTGGATTCACAAATTTTGCTGACAAAAATAGAGATGTCCCTCTTTAATGAGTGGTGACAATACCTTGAAAACTCCAAAGCTGTCATGTGATATTGCCTGCAGAGCATATTTGGGTATAATCAGTGACGTAACTAGAGTCTGATGGGTCCCAGTGAAAAATTTGGACCAGGGTCTCCCACCACCACCACATGTTGGTCAGATGCATGGGCTCTTGTAGCATTCTAAATCCTATCATCCTATAAGGACATACAAGTGGCACCCCCTCCCTCATTATGTAGTAATGTCCCCCATCTCAGCCTCCTTCCTGGTTTATATGTCCCCCGTTCTGGGCCCATCCTAGTATTTATACAGTGGCGACCAAAAGTTTTACATTCTTTTAAATAATAATAATTTTTATTTCTATAGCGCCAACACATGTACAAACAATAAATTCAATACAGGTTAAGACAATTTAAACAGTGACATTAGGAGTGAGGTCCCTGCTCGCAAGCTTACAATCTACAAGGAAATGGGGGGACACAATAGGTGAAAAGTGCTTGTTATGTCAGGTCTGGCAATTATAATACATAGGGATTTTCATACAAAGCTGCATGATCCGGTCATCAGCCCGTGTGTTTAAGTGCAATAGTCAAGTATCAAGTGCAGTTATCGTGTGCATGGAGGGTGTGGAGACAGATGAATAGTAGGGTGCAGATTCAGAGTAATATTTGGAAGGAGGGAACAGGGCAAAGTTAGTTTACTGAGTAGTTGGTGTAGTAGGCTTGTTTGAATAGATGGGTTTTTAAAGCTCGCTTGAATAGGTCGGGGCTAGGTATCAGTCTGATCGTCTGGGGAAGTGCATTCCAGAGAGCTGGCGCAGCACGAGAGAAGTCTTGGAGACGGAGGTGTGAGGTTCGGATTATGGGGGATGCTAGTCTTAGGTCGTTTGTAGAACGGAGGGCACGTGTAGGGCGATAGACAGAGATGAGAGAGGAGATATAAGGCGGTGCCGAACTGTGGAGAGCTTTGTGGGTGAGAGAGATGAGTTTATACTGGACCCTGTAGCGAATGGGTAGCCAGTGTAATGACTGGCACAAGATGGAGGCATCGGTGAAGCGGCTGGACAGAAATATGACTCTGGCTGCAGCATTCAAGATGGATTGGAGAGGAGAAAGTTTGGTAAGAGGGAGACCGATTAGAAGAGAATTGCAGTAGTCCAGACGAGAATGAATAAGAGCGACAGTAAGAGTCTTAGCAGTTTCAACGGTGAGAAAAGGTCGGATTCTGGAGATGTTTTTAAGATGCAGATGACAAGAGCGAGTGAGTGATCGGATGTAGGGAGTAAAGGAAAGTTCGGAGTCGAATATGACCCCAAGACAGCGGGCATGCTGCTTGGGAGTTATGGTTGAACCCTCCAGGGTAATTTCGATGTTGGGTAGAGTGAGGTTAGTAGAAGGGAGAAACACAAGAAGTTCCGTTTTGGAGAGATTTAGTTTCAGGTAGAGGGAGGACATGATGTTAGAGACAGCAGACAGACAATCCTTGGTATTTTGAATTAGGGTAGGGGTGATGACAGGGGAAGAAGTGTATAATTGGGTGTCATCAGCATAGAGATGATACTGGAACCCAAATCTGCTGATTGTTTGTCCAATAGGGGCCGTGTAAAGAGAGAAGAGGAGGGGGCCTAGGACTGAGCCTTGCGGAACCCCGATAGTAAGGGGACGAGGAGAGGAAGAGGAGCCGGCAAAAGATACAGTGAAGGAGCGGTCAGGTAGGTAGGAGGAGAACCAGGAGAGGGCTGTGTCCTTGAGGCCTATGGAGCGGAGCATAGTGAGAAGGAGCTGGTGATCCACAGTGTCGAATGCGGCAGATAGATCCAGGAGAATCAGCAGAGAGCAATGACCTTTGGATTTAGCTGTTATTAGATCATTAGAGACTTTAGTGAGGGCAGTTTCAGTGGAGTGTAAAGAGCGGAAACCAGATTGTAAGGGGTCGAGAAGAGAGTTATCCGAGAGATAGCGGATTAGACGGGAGTGAACCAAGCGTTCCAGGAGTTTAGAGATGAAGGAAAGGTTAGAGACAGGTCTGTAGTTAGCAGTGCAGTTCTGGTCCAGGGATGGCTTTTTAAGTAATGGGGTTATGATGGCATGTTTAAATGAGGAGGGAAAGATACCTGAAGAAAGAGAGAGGTTAAATATTTTAGTCAGGTGAGTGGTGACCACTGGTGAGAGAGACTGCAGGAGAGGTGAGGGAATGGGGTCACTGTTGCAGGTTGTAGGCCGAGCAGAAGCGAGGAGCTTGGAGACTTCTTCTTCTGAAACAGGCTCGAAGATGTCTAGTGAGCTTGAGGTGCGGCAGGGAAGGGGATCCAGGCACTGAGGAGATTGCGCTGAGATATCCTGATGGATGAGGTTGATTTTTTCTAAGAAATAAGTGGCCAGATCCTCACCGCTGAGGTTGGTGATGGGGGCCTGCACTTTAGGTTTCAGGAGGGAGTTTAAGGTTTCAAAAAGTCGTTTTGGGTTGTTGAATAGTGAGGTGATGAGGGTGGTGAAGTAGGATTGTTTGGCCAGATAAAGGGCAGAGTTGTAGGTTTTGAGCATAAACTTATAGTGGATGAAGTCTTCTGCTAAGAGAGATTTTCTCCACTGCCGCTCTGCACACCTTGAGCAACGCTGCAGGAAGCGTGTTTGCATAGTGTGCCAGGGCTGCCGTTGTCTGTGTCGTGTCTTTCTGCGTGTAGAAGGTGCTGCTTCATCTAGGGCATTCTTCAGTGTATTATTGAAGTGTGACAATGCTAAGTCTGGACAGGAGAGGGAGGAGATGGGGGCTAGAGATGTGTGGAGATTGTCCATAAACTGCTGGGTATTAATGGTACGTGTATTCCGATAAGTGTGGTAAGTGGGGGTGTCCCGGGTGAGGAGACAATTCTTGACAGAGAAGGAAAGAAGGTTGTGGTCTGAGAGCGGGAGAGGGGAGTTCGTAAAATCGTGGAGCAAGCTGGGACGGGAGAAGACCAGGTCCAGAGTATTCCCTGTTGTGAACTATACTTCTTGGCTCCCTCTTGTGGTCACTAGTGTTTTGGCACTTGGATTGTCTTTTACCAGGTTGGTACTCACCTGCTTCTTTAGGCCTGGGGTGTTGCTATTTAAACTTCCTGGATTCTCAGTCCAGTGCCTGGCATTGTTGTAATCAGTTCATTTCTGTTTGCTCCTGTCTTCAGGTCCTGGTTCTTTGCAAGATAAGCTAAGTCCTGCTTCCTTATTTTTTGTTATTTTGCTTTGTTCATATTTTTGTCCAGCTTGTACAAAATGTGATTCCTGATATTGCTGGAAGCTCTAGGGGGCTGATATTCTTCCCCCTCACCGTTAGTCGGTTTGGGGGTTCTTGGATATTCAGCGTGGATATTTTGCAGGGTTTTTTGCTGACCATATAAGTCATCTTACTATTTTCTGCTATTAGTCAGTGGGCCTCTCTTTGCTAAAATCTAGTTCATTCTTACGTTTGTCTTTTCTTCTTACCTCACCGTTATTATTTGTTGGGGGCTTGTATTACTTTGGGGTCTTTTCTCTGGAGGCAAGAGAGGTCTTATTTTCCCTGATAGGGTTAGTTAGTTCTCCGGCTGGCGCGAGACGTCTAGGATCAACGTAGGCACGTTCCCCGGCTACTGTTAGTGTTTGTGCTAGGATCAGGTATATGGTCAGCCTAGTTACCACGTCCCTATGAGCTGGTATTTATGTTTGCAGACTTTTGCTGTAATCTCTGAGATCCTTGCCATTGGGATCAAAACAGTATGCCAGGCCCTGAATAGTTAATGCATTGCAGAAGTGGGATTAAAAGAAAAGGAGTTCTGAGTTTTGTTTTTTTTTTCTCCTCTTTCTTCCTTCCCCTTTTTCTCAGAGTGGCTGTAAGCTTTGCTGCAGACATGAATGTTCAGACCTTGATTACTAGTGTGGATCAGCTTGCTGCACGAGTGCAGAGCATTCAGGATTTTGTTGTTAGCAGTCCTATGTCTGAGCCTAAGATACCTATTCCTGAGCTGTTCTCTGGAGATCGATTTAAATTTAGGAATTTTAGGAATAATTGTAAATTGTTTCTATCTTTGAAACCTCGTTCGTCTGGAGATTCAGCTCAGCAAGTTAAAATTGTTATTTCCTTTTTGCGTGGCGACCCTCAGGATTGGGCTTTCTCGTTAGCGCCAGGAGATCCGGCATTGGCGGATATTGATGCGTTTTTTCTGGCGCTCGGATTGCTTTATGAGGAGCCTAATTTTGAAATTCAGGCAGAAAAACCTCTACTGGCTATCTCTCAGGGCCAGGATGAAGCCGAAGTGTATTGCCAAAAATTTCGGAAATGGTCCGTGCTTACTCAATGGAATGAATGTGCTCTGGCCGCAAATTTCAGAAATGGCCTTTCTGAAGCCATTAAGAATGTGATGGTGGGTTTCACAATTCCTACAAGTCTGAATGATTCTATGGCGCTGACTATTCAGATTGATCGGCGTTTGCGGGAGCGCAAATCCGCTAATCCTCTGGCGGTGTTGTCTGAACAGACACCTGTTTCAATGCAATGTGATAGAAACCCCGATCCAGCAATGCAATGTGATAGAATCCTGACTAGAACCGAACGACAAAATCATAGACGACAGAATGGGCTGTGTTTTTACTGTGGTGATTCTACACATGTTATATCAGCATGCTCTAAACGCCTAACCAAGGTTGTCAGTCCTGTCTCCATTGGTAATTTGCAGCCTAAATTTATTTTGTCTGTGACTTTAATTTGTTCATTGTCTTCCTACCCTGTTATGGCGTTTGTGGATTCAGGTGCTGCCCTGAGTCTTATGGACTTGTCGTTTGCCAAGCGCTGCGGTTTTGTCCTGGAGCCTTTAAAAATTCCTATTCCTCTCAGAGGAATTGATGCTACGCCACTGGCGGAAAATAAACCGCAGTTTTGGACACAAGTGACCATGTGCATGACTCCTGAACATCGGGAGGTGATTCGTTTTCTTGTTCTGCATAAAATGAATGATTTGGTCGTGTTAGGTCTGCCATGGTTACAGACCCATAATCCTGTTTTGGATTGGAAGGCTATGTCTGTGTTGAGTTGGGGATGTCAGGGAATTCATTGCAATTCTCCGCCGGTGTCTATTGCTACTTCTACTCCTTCAGAGGTTCCTGAGTATTTGGGTGACTATCAGGATGTATTCAGTGAGTCCAGGTCCAGTGATCTTCCTCCTCATAGGGACTGTGACTGCGCTATAGATTTGATTCCTGGCAGTAAATTTCCTAAGGGACGATTATTTAATTTGTCTGTACCCGAGCATGCCGCGATGCGTTCTTATGTCAAGGAGTCTTTGGAGAAGGGGCATATTCGTCCATCCTCTTCCCCTCTTGGTGCGGGATTCTTTTTTGTGGCCAAGAAGGACGGGTCTTTGAGACCTTGTATAGACTATCGGCTTCTGAATAAAATCACTGTTAAGTTTCAGTATCCTTTGCCACTATTGTCAGACTTGTTTGCTCGGATTAAGGGTGCCAAGTGGTTCACCAAGATAGATCTTCGTGGTGCGTACAACCTTGTGCGTATTAGGCAGGGAGATGAATGGAAAACTGCATTCAATACACCTGAAGGTCATTTTGAATACTTGGTGATGCCCTTTGGGCTCTCTAATGCTCCTTCAGTGTTTCAGTCCTTTATGCATGATATCTTCCGGAAGTATCTGGATAAATTTATGATTGTTTATCTGGATGATATTCTGGTTTTCTCGGATGATTGGGATTCTCATGTAAAGCAGGTCAGGATGGTGTTTCAGGTTTTGCGTGATAATGCTTTGTTTGTGAAGGGCTCAAAGTGTCTCTTTGGAGTGCAGAAGGTTTCCTTTTTGGGTTTTATTTTCTCCCCTTCTGCTGTGGAGATGGACCCAGTCAAGGTCCGAGCTATTCATGATTGGACTCAGCCCACGTCTGTTAAGAGTCTTCAGAAGTTCTTGGGGTTTGCTAATTTCTACCGTCGCTTTATCGCTAATTTTTCTAGCGTTGTTAAACCTTTGACGGATATGACCAAGAAAGGTTCTGATGTGGCTAATTGGGCCCCTGCAGCCGTGGAGGCCTTCCAGGAGCTGAAGCGCCGGTTTACTTCGGCGCCTGTTTTGTGCCAGCCTGATGTCTCACTTCCCTTTCAGGTTGAAGTGGATGCTTCTGAGATCGGTGCTGGGGCTGTTTTGTCACAGAGAGCCTCTGGTTGCTCTGTGATGAGACCATGTGCCTTTTTCTCTAGGAAGTTTTCGCCTGCTGAGCGGAACTATGATGTTGGTAATCGGGAGTTGTTGGCCATGAAGTGGGCATTTGAGGAGTGGCGTCATTGGCTCAAGGGTGCTAAGCATCGTGTGGTGGTCTTGACTGATCACAAAAATCTGATGTATCTCGAGTCTGCTAAGCGCCTGAATCCTAGACAGGCTCGTTGGTCATTGTTTTTCTCTCGTTTTGACTTTGTGGTCTCGTACCTGCCTGGTTCGAAGAATGTTAAGGCTGATGCTCTTTCTAGGAGCTTTGTGCCTGACTCTCCTGGAGTCTCGGAGCCAGCTGGTATTCTTAAAGAGGGAGTAATCATGTCGGCCATATCTCCTGATTTGCGACGTGTGTTGCAGAGATTTCAGGCTGGTAGACCTGACTCTTGTCCACCCGATAGACTGTTTGTTCCTGATAAATGGACCAGCAAAGTCATTTCCGAGGTTCATTCCTCGGTGTTGGCAGGGCATCCGGGAATTTTTGGTACCCGAGATTTGGTGGCTAGGTCCTTTTGGTGGCCTTCCTTGTCACGAGATGTGCGGTCATTTGTGCAGTCCTGTGGGACTTGTGCTCGGGCTAAGCCTTGTTGTTCTCGTGCTAGCGGGTTGCTTCTGCCCTTGCCCGTCCCGAAGAGGCCTTGGACACACATTTCCATGGATTTCATTTCTGATCTTCCGGTGTCTCAAGGAATGTCTGTCATCTGGGTGGTGTGTGATCGTTTTTCCAAGATGGTCCATTTGGTACCCTTGCCTAAGTTGCCTTCCTCTTCCGATCTGGTTCCTTTGTTTTTTCAGAATGTGGTTCGTTTACACGGTATTCCGGAGAATATCGTGTCCGACAGAGGATCCCAGTTTGTGTCCAGATTCTGGCGATCTTTTTGTGCTAAAATGGGCATTGATTTGTCGTTTTCATCTGCCTTCCATCCTCAGACTAATGGTCAAACGGAGCGAACTAATCAGACACTGGAGGCTTATTTGAGATGTTTTGTTTCTGCGGACCAGGATGATTGGGTGACCTTCTTGCCATTGGCGGAGTTTGCCCTTAATAATCGGGCTAGTTCCGCTACTTTGGTTTCGCCATTCTTCTGCAACTCTGGTTTTCATCCTCGTTTCTCCTCGGGTCATGTTGAGTCTTCTGACTGTCCTGGGGTGGATTCCGTGGTGGATAGGTTGCAGCGGATTTGGAATCATGTGGTGGACAACTTGAAGTTGTCACAGGAGAAGGCTCAGCGTTTTGCCAACCGCCGCCGCGGTGTGGGCCCCCGACTTCGTGTTGGGGATTTGGTTTGGTTGTCTTCTCGGTATGTTCCTCTGAAGGTTTCCTCTCCTAAGTTTAAGCCTCGCTTTATTGGTCCTTATAAAATTTTGGAAGTTCTTAACCCGGTTTCTTTTCGTTTGGATCTTCCGGTGTCGTTTGCCATTCACAACGTGTTCCATAGGTCTTTGTTGCGGCGGTACGTTGTGCCTGTGGTTCCTGCTGTTGAGCCTCCTGCTCCGGTGTTGGTTGAGGGCGAGTTGGAGTACGTGGTAGAGAAGATCTTGGATTCTCGTCTCTCTAGACGGAGGCTTCAGTATTTGGTCAAATGGAAGGGCTATGGTCAGGAGGATAATTCCTGGGTGGCCGCCTCTGATGTTCATGCGGCCGATTTGGTTCGTGCCTTCCACGCTGCTCATCCTGGTCGCCCTGGTGGTCTTGGTGAGGGTTCGGCGACCCCTCCTTAAAGGGGGGGTACTGTTGTGAACTATACTTCTTGGCTCCCTCTTGTGGTCACTAGTGTTTTGGCACTTGGATTGTCTTTTACCAGGTTGGTACTCACCTGCTTCCTTAGGCCTGGGGTGTTGCTATTTAAACTTCCTGGATTCTCAGTCCAGTGCCTGGCATCGTTGTAATCAGTTCATTTCTGTTTGCTCCTGTCTTCAGGTCCTGGTTCTTTGCAAGATAAGCTAAGTCCTGCTTCCTTATTTTTTGTTATTTTGCTTTGTTCATATTTTTGTCCAGCTTGTACAAAATGTGATTCCTGATATTGCTGGAAGCTCTAAGGGGCTGATATTCTTCCCCCTCACCGTTAGTCGGTTTGGGGGTTCTTGGATATTCAGCGTGGATATTTTGCAGGGTTTTTTGCTGACCATATAAGTCATCTTACTATTTTCTGCTATTAGTCAGTGGGCCTCTCTTTGCTAAAATCTAGTTCATTCTTACGTTTGTCTTTTCTTCTTACCTCACCGTTATTTGTTGGGGGCTTGTATTACTTTGGGGTCTTTTCTCTGGAGGCAAGAGAGGTCTTATTTTCCCTGATAGGGTTAGTTAGTTCTCCGGCTGGCGCGAGACGTCTAGGATCAACGTAGGCACGTTCCCCGGCTACTGTTAGTGTTTGTGCTAGGATCAGGTATATGGTCAGCCTAGTTACCACGTCCCTATGAGCTGGTATTTATGTTCGCAGACTTTTGCTGTAATCTCTGAGATCCTTGCCATTGGGATCATAACAATTCCCATCCTCATGCGTAGGAGAATTAGTAAACTGTGAGAGGCCGAATGAAGAAGTTAGAGAAAGAAGTTGAGCGGCAGATTGGGAGGGGGGATCATTGATGGGGATGTTAAAGTCTCCCATGATGAGGGCGGGGATGTCACAGGATAAAAAGTGAGTAAGCCAGGTGGCAAAGTGGTCTAGAAACTGGCGGGAGGAGCCTGGAGGGCGATAAATAACCGCCACTCGCAAGGAGAAGGGCTTAAAGAGTCTAACGGCGTGGACTTCAAAGGAAGGAAGTGTGAGTGAGGGAACCGGGGGGATGACCTGGAAAGCACATTGTGATGAGAGGAGCAAACCAACACCTCCACCCTGTCTGTTCTCAGGTCTGGTGGTATGTGAAAATTTCAGCCCACCAAACGAGAGAGCGGCAGCGGCGGTGGTTTTAAAAGTGTGATAACTTCTGTCTGGTTGTTGTGATGCCATTTTCCTAGTGATGAATTGAAAGTGCACGAAGTTGTCATCATGCAAGATCTTATTTGTAATCAAAATGCTTTAAGATATAGGTAAGTTCATTTAATTAAAAAAACTGATGGCCAAACGTTTTGCATATACAATTAATTGATCACAACATAGAGAGTAATTCATTGTTTACAATGCCATAACTTAGTATTTTGTAGCATAACCTCTTGCTTTACTTACTGCACCACACAAACAGGGCACTGACACCCCTTGGGTATTCAAGACATCCTGAGGGATCTTGCGCCTTTCCATTTACAAATCTGCAAACATTTAATCTTTATTGCTACGTCTACTTGCCCCAACTCATTGCCCTATCTAATCCCAATGGTGCTCTACAGGGATTAAATACGGTGATTGGCTTGGGCATTGCAACAAGCAAACATTTTTGTTTACTAACCAATTTTTTACTAAATTGGATGTGTGCTTAGGATCATTGTCTTGCTGGAATTTCCTGCCCCTGCCTACTTTGGTTTTACCTTGTGGCAGCAACACATTCTCCAGTATATCCTTGTACATGGTAGCATTCATATTCCATCAATTCTATGCAGAGGGCCAATGGCAGATGCAGAAAAGCAGCCCCAATCCATGACATTGCCACCACCATGTTTCACTGTAGGTGTATGGTACCTTACATCATTACGTTTTCCAATTGTGCGGTATATATAGTGCTTGCCATCAGTATCAAACAGATTAAATTTGAATTCATCCGACCACAACATCTTAGACCAATCTGTCACTTTCCATTGGCTGTGTTCTTTGGCAAACTCAAGTCGGACCTACCGGTTCATTGCAGAGATGAAAGGCTTCTTGACTAGAACTGGTCCATTCAACCCTATTGCTCTTAGCCATCACACCACAGTTTGGCAACTCACTTTGACCTCATATTCTTGGTTCATTTTGTGCGAAATCTGTAGAGCACTTTTATAGACATCGAATACTGACTTTTATTTAATAATGTGATCAGCTTAGGAGGAAGTTTTCCATGATCGTTCACTTCTAAGTTTGTCAGCTGTTCCATAACTTTCTATGTCTTTCTTTATTGTATGGGACACGTGGCTCTGAGAGCAGGTGAATTCCATAGCTACCTCTTTTTGTCTTTTACCTAACTTCGTTGTCAGAATAACAAGCTTCCTTACATCTGGTGATAAATTTGGCTTTGTCATTGCCATATTTTAACCAAAATTTGACTATCCGTGCCAAAATATGCAAAATATTTGGCTCAGCAAATGTTGGAAACTAACACATAAAGGGATTAAACAATGTCAAACACAATTTTCATCCTTATAGCTGACAACCATTTGCTTCTGGTTCACTAAAATCACCAGGAAGATTGCATTTTGCAATTTATAATTTAGAAGATTACAACTAGGCTATGTGTGGACCGTATTCAAGAGTGTCACTGTTTCAGGTTGAACCAGGACAATACCCTGTCACTTTTTTTGGTTGGCTGGGCATAATAGGGTGGTCTTAAAAAATGTCCGCTGTCAGTACCGCTTTCATCTGCTGGCACCTTTTACTCTCTTAGGCTCCAGGCCACATAACGTCTGTAGCCTACAAAGTGCAAGGACCTCCGTGTAGTCTGGTGTGATGCAATGACCTCATTGTATTCTGATAGAAGAAAAATGCCTGCAGCCTGAGCTGCTTATTTTATTCTAGGAACAGTGTTAGATAAATATTGAAGGGTGCTTAGGGGCAGAGGCATATCTAAGGTTTTCAGCACCCGGGGCAAAAATTCAGTTTGGTGCCCCCCTCCTCCCAAGCACATATGCGATTTATACACTAAGGCTAGAGTGACACTACCGTATAAAAAATAAATGCACTGTTGATCCAGAAAAGTGGGATGAGTGCTATGAGAATAGCATGCGATTTTTCTAACCTAGCAGTGCGGCGCCCCAGGGTCCTGGTCGTCGCAGAGTTATTGCTTTCCTCTCGGGGACAGTGACGCTACGTTTGGAGGCAAAGAAGGATAACTGCATCCAGGTATCACAAACATGCAGCACATTTCACACTCCAGACCACCAGGGGGAGTTTCTGCTCCTATTTATTAGGTCGCTCCCCATATATATATAACTGGTAGTCTGTAGGAAAAGTTAGAAAGTTCCAGACAGTAGTCTGAGGTGGACAGAGGGTCCAAAGAAGCTGTGCATGCCCTCAGAGCTGCAGCTCCCAGAAAGAGACACACAGAAGGCAGAACTGTATTGCAGCGAGCGTGAAGGAAGTCGTAGCAAAGGAGAGGATACCAGAAGGGGACCAGCCCTACACAGGCTGCCTCTTTCTGAGGCGCAGAATCCTGGTAGCCGGAACACCGAGGGAGTAAGGATCTTTATGCTTTGCTCCAGAGACCGGCAGTACAGCTAATTGCAAATTACCTGTCCACCCTACACCCAGGAGGCACGGTGGCAACCCATGGAGGCCGGGGCATGCTAGAGTCCCTATAAACAGCCTCAAGCCACCAGTCATACGGGTTTGTCCTATTTTATATGGGGGACAGAGAGAAAGACACAACACCTGTGAGACCCTTATGTGAAGCCATAGGCAGTAAGGGACTACACCACTACAGTGCAAAGGAAGGCTACTGATTTGCACCGGGGCAAAGGGGACTCTGGACTTGCCTCCAAACTGGCCAGACTCTGCCTGCCCTGTGGTCTGGTGTCCTGGACTGTGGATGCTGAAGTCTCCAGTAAAGGTAAAGAGACTGCAACCTTGTGTCCTCGTTCTTCTCTGCGCCTCTCACCATCCACCATCTACACACCAGGAAGCCCTGGGGACATACTTCACCTGTGGGAAGTGTATATCATCTAGCTGCCATAACATCACCCCAGCGGACCCCTTAAAGCAGCGTCGGTCACCCTGACCGAATACCACAGGTGGCGTCACAAACACAAACTTTATCCCTTTAAAGACCTTTCCCTTTTACACGGACGTCCCTAGGGCCACGGACCGGGTCAGCCACCGTGACATCTGCCTGTGAACTGCAGGACCCAGTACAGAGTACCCCACGGCCCCATGGGGGCGATCCAGCACCAGTATGACATGCGTATGGAATCTGTATGCAATGCAAATAATAAAAAACGACATGGGATGACCTCTTTTCTTAATAACCAGCTGAGGCAAAGCAGACAGCTTTGAGCCGGTGTTATTATTCTGGAAAGGAGCCAATATCCATGGAGCCTCCCAGATGATTAATAACAGCTCACAGCTGTCTGAGTAACTTTTGCTGGCTATTTCGTGCCGGAGCCTGTTTTCGCCATTGTGACTGGGCCAATTTTTACAATTCTGACCAGTGTCAGTTTATGAGGTCATAACTCTGGAACGCTTCAATGGATCCCAGTGAATCTGAGACTGTTTTTTCGTGACATAAGTAATTCATGATAATGGCAAAATTTGTCAGATATAACTTGCATTTATTTCTGAAAATTTGGCAAAAATTTAGAAAATTTCGCAATTTTAAAACTTTTAATTTTTATGCCCTTAAACCAGAAAGTTATGTCACATAGAATAGTTTATAAATAACACTTCTCACATGTCTACTTTACATCAGCACAATTTCGGAAACATATATATTTTTTTTTGTTACAAAGTTAGAAGGGTTAAAAGTTGATCAGCAGTTTCTAATTTTTCCCTAAAATTAACAAAACCATTTTTTTTACGGACCACATCATATTTGAAGTGACTTTGAGGGGCCTATATGACAGAAAAGACCCAAAACTGACATAAATCTAAAAACTGTGCCTCCCAAGGTGCTCAAAACCAAATTCAAGATGTTTATTAACCCTTCTGATCTTTTACAGACATTAATAGAATATGGAAGGAAAAAATTTACATTTAACTTTTTCCAACAAAAATGTTACTTTAGCGCCACATTTTTAATTTTCACAAGAGTAACAGGAGAAAACGCACCATAAAATTTGTTGTGCGATTTTTTCCGAGTACGCCAATACAATACCCCATATGTGGTAGAAAACTACTGTTTGGGCGCACAGCAGGGCTCAGAAGTTAAGGAGCACAGTCTGAGTTTTAGAATGCGGTATTGGCTGGAGCAGGGGCGTAACTATAGCAGTCGCAGCTGCGACCAGGCCCGTTCTGCTTAGGGGCCCATCCGTCCAGCAATAGTGAAGGAGAAGGACCCAACCATTACAGCAGGGAGGCATCACCGCAGGTCCTCCAGTTACATGGGGGAAGATGGATTTAATGCGGTCACGTGATCCAACCTTGTGACTGGAGAGAGGCGTGTCCACAGGTCCTTCAGCTACACCAAAGGGAAAGACTGGTCGAAGGGAGCTGGTGCATCTTGAGTGAGTGGCTGAGTGCCTAAACCTAAAAAGCTGCAATCTGTTGCTGCATCCTCCTCCTCCTGCTGCCCAAGGGTCCCTTAAGCCTCAGATCTGCATTTGTCCTCCTGTCATTAGCAGCCGCTCGTGTGACCTGTCTGCCCTGTTCTCAAGTCTCCCCTGTCCCCTTTCTCACCGTGTGTTCCCCATCTACCCTGTCCTCATAATCCATGTGCCCCTTCTTCCTTGCTCCCAAGGCTCCCCCCGTTTTCCCCTGTCCCCTTGCAGCTCCATCTCCCCATGTGTCCCTATCTACTCTGCCCTAGGAGTTCCCTTATTTCCTCTTGTGCCTGTCTCCCTTGCCCCCTTGTGCCCTTCTCCCCTTCCTCCTAGTCCCCATGTGTCCCCTTGTGCCTGTCGCCCTTGTCCCCTTGTGCTTGTGTCCCTTATCCCTGTGTGTCCCGTTGTGTCAGTCTCCCTTGCCCACTGGTCCCTGTGTGTCCCCTTGTGCCTGTCTCACTTGCCCGCTAGCTCCCTTGTGTCAGTCTCCCTTGCCCACTAGTCCCCTTGTGTCAGTCTCACTTGCACACTAGTCCCCGTGTGTCCCCTTGTGTCAATCACCCTTGTCCCATTTTGTCAGTCTCCCTTGCCCACTAGTCCCCTTGTGTCAATCTCCCTTGCCCACTAGTCCCCGTGTGTCCCCTTGTCAGTCTCCCTAGCCCACTGGTCCCCCTGTGCCCCCTTGTGTCAGTCTCCCTTGCCCACTAGTCCCCTTGTTTCAATCTCCCTTGCCCACTAGTCCCTGTGTGTCCTCTATTCAGTCTCCCTGGCCCACTAGTCCCCGTGTGTCCCCTTGTGTCAGTCTCCCTTGCCCACTAGTCCCCTTGTGCCCTTCTCCCCCCTCCTAGCCCGCATGTGTCCCCTTGTGCCTGTCTTCCTTGCTCCCTAACCCCCTGTGTCACCATTGTGCCTGTCTCCCCTAGCCCCCTTGTGTCCTTCTCCCCTGCCCCATAGTCACCATTTGCCCGTGTCTTTCTCACTGCACCTGTATGGAGGGGCTGCATTATACTATGAAGGGGGCTGCATTATATTCTATGGGGGTTACATTATATTATATGGTGGGGCTGCATTATACTTTTGTGAGGTGGCTGCATTATACTCTGTGGGGTGGCTGCATTATACTGTATCGAGGACTATGGGGAATACATTATATTATATGAAGAACTATGGGGTGCATTATACTATGAGAAGTGAATTGTGCGACATGGATGATGATGGCGGTGCATTATACTATATGGAGCACTATGAGGAGTATATTATACTATATAGAGGACTGAGCAGTGTATTTTAATATATGGAGGACTATGAGGAGTGTATATTATATGGAGAACTATGAGGGGTGCATTATACTATATAGAGCACTATGAGCAGTGTATTATACTATATGGAGGACTGAGCAGTGTATTATACTATATGGAGGACTGAGCAGTATACACTATATGGAGCAAATGTATAAGCAAAAAACCGTCATATGGACACCCAAGACTAATGATCATGTAAGAAAGCCACGATAACAAAAAATGAGAAGAGATAAAATATATAAGCCTTTATTATTTATTATATTTATATGGCACAAATGGCACAACTGTGCACGTACTTGGGAATTAATAGATACAAATATACGTAAGGGAAGTAAACAGGATAAAATACAATAAAATTAAAATATACAATCTCACAATCTTTTTTTATTTTATATAAAAAATTCATAAAGGTGTGCATTTCATAAAAATATATGTGTGTTATGACCCCAGTGGCAGAGGGTCTCAGAAATAAATACCAAGTCTGCAAACACAAAAAACCAGCTCATAGGGCAGTGGTAACTGGGCTGACCGTATATCTAATCCTAGCACCACAAATAGCAGCAGCCGGGGAACGTGCCTACGTTGGTTCTAGACGTCTCGCGCCAGCCGGAGAACTAACTAACCCTAGAAGGGAAAAGATAGACCTTTCTTGCCTCCAGAGAAAAGACCCCCAAAAGTTGGATACAAGCCCCCAACAAATAATATCGGTGAGGTAAGAAGAAAAGACAAACGTAAGAATGAACTAGGTATTTAGCAAAGAGAGGCCCACTGACTAATAGCAGAATATAGTAAGATGACTTATACGGTCAGCAAAAACCCTATCAAAATGTCCACGCTGGATATTCAAGAACCCCCGAACCGTCTAACGGCCCGGGGGGAGAATACTAGCCCCCTAGAGCTTCCAGCAAAATCAGGAATCACATTTAGTACAAGCTGGACAAAAATAATAGCAATGCAAATAACCAAAAAACAAGGAAGCAAGACTTAGCTTAATTTTGCAAGAACCCGGACCAGCAGACAGGAGCAAACAGAAAGAACTGATTACAACGATGCCAGGCACCAGACTGAGAATTCAGGAAGTTCATATAGCAACACCCCAGGACTAACGACCCAGGTGGGTGCCAAACTGAGGAAAGACAATCCCAGAGTCATATCACTAGTGACCACAAGAGGGAGCCAAAAAAGTCTAATTCACAACAGTACCCCCCCTTTAAGGAGGGGTCACCGAACCCTCACCAAGACCACCAGGGCGATCAGGATGAGCAGCGTGAAAGGCACGAACTAAATCGGCCGCATGCACATCAGAGGCAACCACCCAGGAATTATCCTCCTGACCATAGCCCTTCCACTTGACCAGATACTGAAGCCTCCGCCTGGAGAGACGAGAATCCAAGATCTTCTCCACCACGTACTCCAACTCGCCCTCAACCAACACCGGAGCAGGAGGCTCAACAGAAGGAACCACAGGTACAACGTACCGCCGCAACAAAGACCTATGGAACACGTTGTGAATGGCAAACGACACCGGAAGATCCAAGCGAAAGGACACAGGATTAAGGATTTCCAATATCTTGTAAGGACCGATGAAGCGAGGCTTAAATTTAGGAGAGGAGACCTTCATAGGAACAAATCGAGAAGACAGCCAAACCAAATCCCCAACACGAAGTCAGGGACCCACACCGCGGCGGCGGTTGGCAAAACGCTGAGCCTTCTCCTGTGACAACTTTAAGTTGTCCACCACATGATTCCAAATCTGCTGCAACCTATCCACCACAGAATCCACCCCAGGACAGTCAGAAGGCTCCACATGTCCCGAGAAAAAACGAGGATGGAAACCAGAGTTGCAGAAAAATGGCGAAACCAAAGTAGCGGAACTAGCCCGATTATTAAGGGCAAACTCAGCCAACGGCAAGAAGGTCACCCAATCATCCTGATCTGCAGAAACAAAACACCTCACATAAGCCTCCAGAGTCTGATTAGTTCGCTCCGTTTGTCCATTAGTCTGAGGATGAAAGGCAGACGAAAACGACAAATCAATGCCCATCTTAGCACAAAAGGATCGCCAGAACCTGGAAACAAACTGGGATCCTCTGTCAGACACGATATTCTCAGGAATGCCGTGTAAACGAACCACATTCTGAAAGAACAAAGGAACCAGATCGGAAGAGGAAGGCAGCTTAGGCAAAGATACCAAATGGACCATCTTGGAAAAGCGATCACATACCACCCAGATGACAGACATGCCCTGAGACACCGGAAGATCTGAAATGAAATCCATGGAAATGTGTGTCCAAGGCCTCTTCGGGACAGGCAAGGGCAAGAGCAACCCGCTGGCACGAGAACAGCAAGGCTTAGCTCGAGCACAAGTCCCACAGGACTGCACAAATGACCGCACATCCCGTGACAAGGAAGGCCACCAAAAGGACCTAGCCACCAAATCTCTGGTGCCAAAAATTCCCAGATGCCCTGCCAACACCGAGGAATGAACCTCGGAAATGACTCTGCTGGTCCACTTATCAGGAACAAACAGTCTGTCAGGTGGACAAGAGTCAGGTCTACCAGCCTGAAATCTCTGCAACACACGTCGCAAATCCGGAGAAATGGCTGACAAGATTACTCCCTCTTTAAGAATACCAACTGGTTCTGCGACTCCAGGAGAGTCAGGCACAAAGCTCCTTGAAAGAGCATCAGCCTTCACATTCTTTGAACCTGGTAAATACGAGACCACAAAGTCAAAACGGGAGAAAAACAATGACCAACGGGCCTGTCTAGGATTCAGGCGTTTAGCAGACTCGAGATACATCAGATTTTTGTGATCAGTCAAGACCACCACACGATGCTTAGCACCCTCGAGCCAATGACGCCACTCCTCAAATGCCCACTTCATGGCCAACAACTCCCGATTGCCAACATCATAATTCCGCTCAGCAGGCGAAAACTTCCTAGAGAAAAAAGCACATGGTCTCATTACAGAGCAACCAGGGCCTCTCTGCGACAAAACGGCCCCTGCCCCAATCTCAGAAGCATCCACTTCAACCTGAAAGGGAAGTGAGACATCAGGCTGGCACAAAACAGGCGCTGAAGTAAACCGGCGCTTCAACTCTTGGAAAGCTTCCACGGCTGCAGGAGCCCAGTTAGCAACATCAGAACCTTTCTTGGTCATATCCGTCAAAGGTTTAACAACGCTAGAAAAATTAGCGATAAAACGACGGTAGAAGTTAGCAAAACCCAAGAACTTCTGAAGACTCTTAACTGACGTGGGTTGAGTCCAATCATGAATAGCTCGGACCTTGACTGGGTCCATCTCCACCGCAGAAGGGGAAAAAATAAAACCCAAAAAGGGAACCTTCTGTACTCCAAAGAGACACTTTGAGCCCTTAACAAACAAAGCATTCTCACGCAAGACCTGAAACACCATCCTGACCTGCTCTACATGCGAGTCCCAATCATCAGAAAAAAACAGAATATCATCCAGATAAACAATCATAAATTTATCCAGATACTTCCGGAAAATATCATGCATAAAGGACTGAAACACTGAAGGAGCATTAGAGAGCCCAAAAGGCATCACCAAGTACTCAAAATGACCTTCGAGCGTATTAAATGCAGTTTTCCATTCATCTCCCTGCTTAATGCGCACAAGGTTGTACGCACCACGAAGATCTATCTTGGTGAACCACTTGGCACCTTTAATCCGGGCAAACAAGTCCGACAACAGAGGCAAAGGATACTGAAATTTAACAGTGATTTTATTCAGAAGCCGATAGTCAATACAAGGTCTCAAAGATCCGTCCTTCTTGGCCACAAAAAAGAATCCCGCACCAAGAGGGGAAGAGGATGGACGGATATGCCCCTTCTCCAGAGATTCCTTGATATACGAACGCATTGCGGTATGCTCAGGTACAGACAGATTAAATAGTCTTCCCTTAGGAAATTTACTACCTGGAATCAAATCTATAGCGCAGTCACAGTCCCTATGAGGAGGCAGAGCACTGGACCTGGACTCGCTGAATACATCCTGAAAATCAGACAAATACTCAGGAACTTCCGAAGGAGTAGAGGAAGCAATAGACACCGGCGGGGAATCACCATGAATTCCCTGACAGCCCCAACTTGACACAGACATTGCCTTCCAATCCAAGACTGGATTATGGGTCTGTAACCATGGTAGACCCAAAAACGTCCGAATCATGCATTTTATGCAGAACAAGAAAACGAATCACCTCCCGATGTTCAGGAGTCATGCACATGGTTACCTGTGTCCAAAACTGCGGTTTATTTTCCGCCAATGGCGTAGCATCAATACCTCTAAGAGGGATAGGATTTACCAATGGCTCAAGAACAAAACCACAGCGCCTGGCAAATGACAGATCCATAAGACTCAGGGCAGCACCTGAATCCACAAACGCCATAACAGGGTAGGAAGACAATGAGCAAATTAAAGTCACAGACAAAATAAATTTAGGTTGCAAATTACCAATGGCGACAGGGCTAACAACCCTTGTTAGGCGTTTAGAGCATGCTGATATAACATGTGTAGAATCACCACAGTAAAAACACAACCCATTCTGACGTCTATGATTTTTCCGTTCATTTCTAGTCTGAATTCTATCACATTGCATTAAATCAGGTGTCTGTTCAGACAACACCACCAGAGGATTAGCAGTTTTGCGCTCCCGCAAACGCCGATAAATTTGAATAGCCAGCGCCATGGAATCATTCAGACTTGTAGGAATGGAGAAACCCACCATCACATTCTTAATGGCTTCAGAAAGGCCATTTCTGAAATTTGCGGCCAGAGCACACTCATTCCACTGAGTAAGCACGGACCATTTCCGAAATTTTTGGCAATACACTTCAGCTTCATCCTGGCCCTGAGAAATAGCCAGCAAGGCTTTTTCTGCCTGAATTTCAAGATTGGGTTCCTCGTAAAGCAATCCGAGCGCCAGAAAAAACGCATCAATATTCGCCAATGCCGGATCTCCTGGCGCTAGCGAGAAGGCCCAATCCTGAGGGTCGCCCCGCAAGAAAGAGATCACAATTTTAACTTGCTGAGCTGAGTCTCCAGACGAACGGGGTCTCAGAGATAGAAACAATTTACAATTATTCCTGAAGTTCCTAAACTTAAATCGGTCTCCAGAGAACAGTTCAGGAATAGGTATTTTAGGTTCAGACATTGGACTACTGGTAACAAAATCTTGTATGCTCTGCACACGAACAGCAAGCTGATCCACACCTGTAATCAAAGTCTGGACATTCATGTCTGCAGTAAGCATAAGCCACTCAGAGGTAAAGGGGAGGAAGAAAGAGAAAAAAAAAACTCAGAATTTCCTTTCTTATTATCCCACTTCTGCAATGCATTAAACATTCAATGTTGGCCTGGCATACTGTTATGACCCCAGTGGCAGAGGGTCTCAGAAATAAATACCAAGTCTGCAAACACAAAAAACCAGCTCATAGGGCAGTGGTAACTGGGCTGACCGTATATCTAATCCTAGCACCACAAATAGCAGCAGCCGGGGAACGTGCCTACGTTGGTTCTAGACGTCTCGCGCCAGCCGGAGAACTAACTAACCCTAGAAGGGAAAAGATAGACCTTTCTTGCCTCCAGAGAAAAGACCCCCAAAAGTTGGATACAAGCCCCCAACAAATAATATCGGTGAGGTAAGAAGAAAAGACAAACGTAAGAATGAACTAGGTATTTAGCAAAGAGAGGCCCACTGACTAATAGCAGAATATAGTAAGATGACTTATACGGTCAGCAAAAACCCTATCAAAATTTCCACGCTGGATATTCAAGAACCCCCGAACCGTCTAACGGCCCGGGGGGAGAATACCAGCCCCCTAGAGCTTCCAGCAAAATCAGGAATCACATTTAGTACAAGCTGGACAAAAATAATAGCAATGCAAATAACCAAAAAACAAGGAAGCAAGACTTAGCTTAATTTTGCAAGAACCCGGACCAGCAGACAGGAGCAAACAGAAAGAACTGATTACAACGATGCCAGGCACCAGACTGAGAATTCAGGAAGTTCATATAGCAACACCCCAGGACTAACGACCCAGGTGGGTGCCAAACTGAGGAAAGACAATCCCAGAGTCATATCACTAGTGACCACAAGAGGGAGCCAAAAAAGTCTAATTTACAACATATGTGTAAACATATGTTTCAAATGGCAAGGAACTTAAAAATATGTATGTGTAAAAAATATATATAGTATATATATCAAAAAGTGCAAGTGCAAAAAATGATAAATAATGTAAACAATGTGTCACAAAAATTGATAAAGCTAAAGTGCATGTGCTAAAATGCAAGATAATATATTAGCAATGTGCAAAAAGGTGTTTAAATGGAAGAGGAACCACGCCAATATATATGTGTTCACATATGCACAATTAAAAAGGATTATAATTAATATAAGCATTGTGCCACAAAAGTTAATTAAACGAAGGTGCATGTGCTAAAATGTAAAAAAATGTGTGCTAAGAAAGTGTTAAAATGAAAGGGGAACCATGCCAATATACGGGTCCACATATGTAACACAAGATGTACATTGGATATCCCCAAATATCTCTCTCTCTCTTTTTTCTGGTGAGCATATACCATCTTGTGTTACATATGTGGATCCATATATTGGCATGGTTCCCCTTTCATTTTAACACTTTCTTAGCACACATTTTTTTACATTTTAGCACATGCACCTTCGTTTAATTAACTTTTGTGGCACATTGCTTATATTAATTATAATCCTTTTTAATTGTGCATATGTGAACCCATATATATTGGCTTGGTTCCTCTTCCATTTAAACATCTTTTTGCACATTGCTAATATATTATCTTGCATTTTAGCACATGCACTTTAGCTTTATCAATTTTTGTGACACACTGTTTACATTATTTATCATTTTTTGCACTTGCACTTTTTGATATATATACTATATATCTTTTTTACACATACATATTTTTAAATTCCTTGCCATTTGAAACATATGTTTGCACATATATTTTTAGGAAATGCACACCTTTATGAATTTTTAATATAAAATAAAAAAAAGATTGTGAGATTGTATATTTTAATTTTATTGTATTTTATCCTGTTTACTCCCTTACGTATATTTGTATCTATTAATTCCCAAGTACGTGCACAGTTGTGCCATTTGTGCCATATAAATATAATAAATAATAAAGGCTTATATATTTTATCTCTTCTCATTTTTTGTTATCGTGGCTTTCTTACATGATCATTAGTCTTGGGTATCCATATGACGGTTTTTTGCTTATACATTAGTTCCGAGTGGTCTGCCACTTTTTCTTTCTTTTAGCAACAGGATCCTTTTTAATTTCTATATCTATTTGTCATTTAATTGCGTATAATATCCTGATATTTTATATAATAGTTGCTATTAAGTTCTTTTAACCCCTTCATGACCCAGCCTATTTTGACCTTAATGACCTGGCCGTTTTTTGCAATTCTGACCAGTGTCCCTTTATGAGGTAATAACTCAGGAACGCTTCAACGGATCCTAGCGGTTCTGAGATTGTTTTTTTGTGACATATTGGGCTTCATGTTAGTGGTAAATTTAGGTCGATAATTTTTGCGTTTATTTGTGAAAAAAAATGGAAATTTGTCAAAAAATTGTAAAATTTTGCAATTTTCAAATTTTGAATTTTTATTCTGATAAACGAGAGAGTTATGTGACACAAAATAGTTAAGAAATAACATTACCCACATGTCTACTTTACATCAGCATAATTTTGGAAACAAAATTTTTTTTTGCTAGGAAGTTATAAGGGTTAAAATTTGACCAGCGATTTCTCATTTTTACAATTAAATTTACAAAACCATTTTTTTTTAGGGACCACCTCACATTTGAAGTCAATTTGAGGGGTCTATATGGCTGAAAATACCCAAAAGTGACACCACCATTCTAAAAACTGCACCCCTCAAGGTACTCAAAACCACATTCAAGAACTTTATTAACCCTTCAGGTGCTTCACAGCAGCAGAAGCAACATGGAAGGAAAAAATGAACATTTAACTTTTTAGTCACAAAAATGATCTTTTAGCAACAATTTTTTTATTTTCCCAAAGGTAAAAAGAGAATCTGGACCCCAAAAGTTATTGTACAATTTGTCCTGAGTACGCTGATACCCCATATGTGGGGGGGAACCACTGTTTGGGCGCACGACAGGGCTCGGAAGGGAAGGAGCGCCATTTGACTTTTTCAATGAAAAATTGTTTCCAATCTTTAGCTGACACCATGTCGCGTTTGGGAAGCCCCTGTGTGCCTAAACATTGGAGCTCCCCCCACAAGTGACCCCATTTTAGAAACTAAACCCCCCAAGGAACTTATCTAGATGCATAGTGAGCACTTTGAAGCCCCAGATGCTTCACAAATTGATCCGTAAAAATGAAAAAGTACTTTTTTTTTCACAAAAAAATTATTTTAGCTTCAATTTTTTCATTTTCACATGGGCAACAGGATAAAATGGATCCTTAAATTTATTGGGCAATTTCTGCTGAGTACACTGATACCTCACATGTGGAGGTAAACCACTGTTTGGGCACACGGCAGGGCTCGGAAGGGAAGGAGCTCCATTTGACTTTTTGAATGAAAAATTAGCTCCAATCGTTAGCAGACACCATGTCGCGTTTGGAGAGCCCCTGTGTGCCTAAACATTGGAGCTCCCCCACATGTGACCCCATATTGGAAACTAGACCTCCCATGGAACTAATCTAGATGTGCGGTGACCACTTTAAACCCCCAAGTGCTTCACAGAAGTTTATAACGCAGAGCCGTGAAAATAAAAAATCATTTTTCTTTCCTCAAAAATTATTTTTTAGCCCGCAATTTTTTATTTTCACAAGGGTAACAGGAGAAATTGGACCCCACTAGTTGTTGCCCAGTTTGTCCTGAGTACACTGATACCCCATATGTGGGGGGAAACCACTGTTTGGGCACACGTCAGGGCTTGGAAGGGAAGTAGTAACGTTTTGGAATGCAGACTTTGATGGAATGGTCTGTTGTGATTCGGTTATTTGGCTCCCCCAGTGGTCGCTTGTGGTACTGGTGTCTTGTGAGCTTTTCACCTGTTTCTATCAGGATGTGGGAGTTTCCTATTTAGCCTTGTTCCTCAGTCATTCCAATGCCGGCCATCAATGTAACCAGAGTCTTTCTGTTGCATGTACCTGCTCCCAGTCTGCTGACCAGCTAAGTTGGACATTTCTGTCCTTAGTCTATTTTTGTATGTTTTGTCCAGTTTGCAGTTATGTGATTCTCTGCAGCTGGAAGCTCTTGTGGGCTGAAATTGCCACTCCGGTGCCATGAGTTGGCACATGAGTTTAAGGTAATTTCAGGATGGTTTCTGATAGGGTTTTGTAGCTGACTGCGAAGTCCACTATTGTATCCTTCTGCTATCTAGTTAGTGGGCCTCGCTGTGCTAAATCTGTTTTCATACTACGTTTGTCTTTTCACCTTAACTCACCGTTATTATATGTGGGGGGCTACTATCTCCTGTGGGGAATTTTCCTCTGGAGGCAAGCCAGGACTGTGTTTCATCTATTAGGGGTAGTTAGTCCTCCGGCTGGTGCGAGACGTCTAGCGAAAACGTAGGCACGTTCCCTGGCTACTATTAGTTGTGTGTATAGGTTTAGCATCGCGGTCAGCTCTAGTTTCCATCACCCGAGAGCTTGTCCGTTTTTCTATGTTTCTGATGTTCCCCTGCCATTGGGAACCATAACAGTATGGCCGGCCTACATGTTTAATCTATGGGCTGAAGCAGGAGAGAAAAAGGAACTGTGTGGAATTTTTTTTTTTTTTCTCTGAAGTTGCACTCCAGCTCTAATTGCAGTCTCCTGCTTTCCTCTCCTCTTAACCCCTGAATGGCTCAGATTTTATCTGTTGAAATATGGATCTCCAGAGTCTGGCTACAAATTTGAATAATCTTGCTGCTAAAGTTCAGAATATACAAGATTTTGTAATACATATTCCTCGGTCTGAACCTAAAATTCCTTTACCAGAGTTTTTCTCCGGAGATCGATCTTGTTTTCTGAATTTTAAATACAATTGTAAATTGTTTCTTTCTCTGAGATCTCTGTCATGGTTCCCAATGGCAAGGGAATGTAAGAAACATATAAGTAACGAACGAGCTCTCGGGTGATGGAAACTCGAGTTGACCGTGAGCTAAATCTACCACACAACTAACAGTAGCCAGGGAGCATACCTACGGCTTCCTATATGCCACGCGCCAGCCGGAGGACTAACTACGCCTGGTAGAGGAAGAAACAGACCTGGCTTACCTCTAGGGAAATACCCCAAAAGATGATAGCAGCCCCCCACATGTAATAACGGTGAATTAAGAGGAAAAGACATACACAGTATGAAAGTAGATTTAGCAAAGAGAGGTCCACTTACTAGATAGCAGAAGGATACAAAAGAGGACTTCACGGTCAACTGAAAACCCTTTCAAAAACCATCCTGAAATTACTTTAAGACTCCTGTGTCAACTCATGACACAGGAGTGGCAATTTCAGCCCGCAAGAGCTTCCAGCTACAGAGAATTACAAAAACTGCAAACTGGACAAAAGGTACAAAACAAAAGGACAAAGTCCACTTAGCTGATCAGCAGACTAGTAGCAGGAACATGCAACCGAAGGCTCTGGTTACAATGATGACCGGCAAGGAAATGACTGGAGAGCAAGGCTAAATAGGAAACTCCCAAACACTGATGGAAGCAGGTGAACAGAAGCAGCAAAGTGCAAACAAGTCACCAGTACCACCAGCAACCACCAGGGGAGCGCAAAAAGCGGATACACAACAGTACCCTCCCCTTAAGGAGGGGGCACCGAACCCTCACAAGAACCGCCAGGGCGATCTGGATGAGCCCTATGAAAGGCACGAACCAAATCCGAGGCATGAACATCAGAGGCAGTTACCCAAGAATTATCTTCCTGACCATAGCCTTTCCATTTAACCAGATATTGAAGTCTCCGTCTGGAAATACGGGAGTCCAAGATCTTCTCTACGACGTACTCCAATTCACCCTCCACCAGCACAGGAGCAGGAGGTTCAGTAGAAGGAACCACCGGTACCTCATATCTCCGCAACAACGACCGATGGAACACATTATGGATAGCGAAAGATGCCGGGACGTCCAAACGAAAGGAAACAGGGTTAAGAATCTCCAAAATCCTATAAGGACCGATGAACCGAGGCTTAAATTTGGGAGAAGAAACCCTCATAGGGACAAAACGGGAAGACAACCACACCAAGTCCCCAACGCGAAGGTGGGGACCAACACGACGACGACGGTTAGCAAACTGCTGAGTCCTCTCCTGGGACAATTCCAAATTATCCACCACTTGTCCCCAAATCCGATGCAACCGATCCACCACCGCATCCACTCCAGGACAATCCAAAGATTCAACCTGACCAGATGAAAAACGCGGATGAAACCCTGAATTGCAAAAGAAAGGAGAAACCAAAGTGGCAGAACTAGCCCGATTATTAAGAGCAAACTCCGCCAACGGCAGAAAGGCAACCCAATCATCCTGATCCGCAGACACAAAACACCTCAAATAAGTCTCCAAAGTTTGATTAGTTCGCTCCGTCTGGCCATTGGTCTGAGGATGGAATGCAGACGAAAAGGACAAATCAATGCCCAACCTGGCACAGACTGCCCGCCAAAATCTAGACACGAACTGGGTACCCCTGTCAGAAACGATGTTTTCCGGAATACCATGCAAGCGAACCACATTTTGAAAAAACAGAGGGACCAACTCAGATGAGGAAGGCAACTTAGGCAATGGCACCAAATGAACCATTTTAGAAAAACGGTCACACACCACCCAGATGACAGACATCTTCTGAGAAACAGGGAGATCCGAGATAAAGTCCATAGAGAAGTGCGTCCAAGGCCTCTTCGGAATAGGCAAGGGCAACAACAACCCACTAGCCCTAGAACAACAAGGCTTGGCCCGAGCACACACATCGCAAGACTGCACAAAAACACGCACATCTCGAGACAGGGAAGGCCACCAGAAGGATCTAGCCACCAAATCTCTGGTGCCAAAAATTCCTGGATGACCTGCCAGAGTAGAAGAATGAACTTCCGAGATGACTCTAGTGGTCCACTCGTCAGGAACAAACAGTCTACCAGACGGACAACGATCAGGTCTATCCGCCTGAAATTCTTGCAAAGCACGTCGCAAATCTGGAGAGACAGCAGACAAAACCACTCCATCCTTAAGGACACCAGCAGGTTCAGAATTCCCAGGAGAGTCAGGCTCAAAACTCCTAGAAAGAGCATCTGCTTTCACATTCCTAGAACCCGGTAAGTACGAGACCACAAAATTAAACCGGGAAAAGAACAACGACCAACGTGCCTGTCTAGGATTCAGGCGCCTGGCAGACTCCAAATAAATTAAATTCTTGTGATCAGTCAAAACTACCACCTGATGTCTGGCACCCTCAAGCCAATGACGCCACTCCTCAAATGCCCACTTTATGGCCAAAAGCTCCCGATTACCAACATCATAGTTTCGCTCGGCGGCCGAAAATTTTCGCGAAAAGAACGCACAAGGTCTCATCACTGAGCAGTCGGAACTTTTCTGCGACAAAACCGCCCCCGCTCCGATCTCGGAAGCATCGACCTCAACCTGAAAGGGAAGAGAAACATCAGGCTGGCGCAACACAGGGGCAGACAAAAAGCGGCACTTAAGCTCCCGAAAGGCCTCCACGGCAGCAGGGGACCAATTGGCAACATCAGCACCCTTTTTAGTCAAATCCGTCAGAGGTTTAGCAACGCCAGAAAAACCAGCTATAAATCGACGATAAAAATTAGCAAAGCCCAAGAATTTCTGGAGACTCTTCAGAGAAGTAGGCTGCGTCCAGTCGTAAATAGCCCGAACCTTGACAGGGTCCATCTCAATAGAAGAAGGGGAAAAAATATACCCCAAAAATGAAATTTTTTGAACCCCAAAAACACACTTTGAACCCTTTACACACAAAGAATTCTCCCGCAAAACCTGAAAAACCCTCCTGACCTGCTGAACATGAGACTCCCAGTCATCAGAAAAAATCAAAATATCATCCAAGTACACAATCATAAATTTATCCAAATATTCACGGAAAATATCATGCATTAAGGACTGAAAGACAGAAGGTGCATTAGAAAGGCCGAAAGGCATTACCAAATACTCAAAATGGCCCTCAGGCGTATTAAATGCGGTCTTCCACTCATCCCCCTGCTTAATTCGCACCAAATTATACGCCCCACGAAGATCAATCTTAGAGAACCACTTAGCCCCCCTTATGCGAGCAAACAAATCAGTCAGCAAAGGCAACGGATACTGATATTTGACTGTAATTTTATTCAGGAGACGATAATCAATACAAGGCCTCAGAGAGCCATCCTTTTTAGAGACAAAGAAAAAAACGGCTCCTAAAGGTGATGAAGAAGGACGAATATGTCCCTTTTCCAGGGACTCCTTAATATACTCGCGCATAGCAGCATGTTCAGGTACAGATAGGTTAAACAAACGACCCTTTGGAAATTTACTGCCAGGAATCAGATCTATGGCGCAATCACAATCCCTGTGAGGAGGGAGTGAACCAATCTTAGGCTCTTCAAAAATATCACGATAATCAGACAAAAATGCCGGAATCTCAGATGGAATAGATGACGAAATGGACACCATAGGAGTGTCCCCATGAGCCCCCTGACATCCCCAGCTTAACACAGACATAGCCTTCCAGTCAAGGACTGGGTTATGAGACTGTAACCATGGTAATCCAAGCACCAAAACATCATGTAAATTGTACAACACAAGGAAGCTAATCACCTCCTGATGGTCTGGAGTCATACGCATAGTCACTTGCGTCCAGAACTGTGGTTTATTACAAGCCAAAGGTGTAGAATCAATACCCTTCAGAGGTATAGGGACTTCCAGAGGCTCTAAATCAAACCCACAGCGCCTGGCAAAGGACCAGTCCATAAGACTCAGAGCAGCGCCAGAGTCCACATAGGCATCCACGGTAATAACTGATAATGAACAAATCAAGGTTACAGACAAAATAAATTTGGACTGTAAAGTGCCAATTGAAATGGACTTGTCAACCTTCCTAGTACGCTTAGAGCATGCCGATATAACATGAGCAGAATCACCACAATAGAAGCATAACCCATTTCTACGCCTATAATTCTGCCGCTCGCTTCTGGACATAACTCTGTCACATTGCATTTTCTCTGGCGTCTCTTCAGAAGATACCGCCAAATGGTGCACGGGTTTGCGCTCCCGCAAACGCCGATCAATCTGAATTGCCATTGTCATGGACTCATTCAGACCTGTAGGCGCAGGGAACCCGACCATAACATCTTTAACGGCATCAGAAAGGCCCTCTCTGAAATTTGCCGCTAAGGCGCACTCATTCCACTGAGTAAGCACAGACCACCTACGAAATTTTTGGCAGTATATCTCCGCTTCATCTTGCCCTTGAGATAGGGCTATCAAAGCTTTTTCAGCTTGAATCTCCAAATTAGGTTCCTCATAAAGCAACCCTAAGGCCAGGAAAAACGCATCCACATTGAGCAACGCAGGATCCCCTGGTGCCAATGAAAATGCCCAATTTTGAGGGTCACCTCGCAGCAAAGAGACTACAATCTTAACCTGCTGGACAGGATCTCCTGAGGAGTGAGGTCTGAGAGAAAGGAATAATTTACAATTATATTTGAAATTAAAAAACCGAGATCTATCTCCGGAAAACACCTCTGGTGTAGGGATTTTAGGTTCAGAAATAGGAGCATGTATAACAAAATCTTGTAAATTTTGAACCTTCGTAGCAAGATTATTTAAACCTGCAGCCAAACTCTGAGGATCCATCTTTAAACAGGTGAGATCAGAGCCATTCAAGGATTATAAGGAGAGAAAGGCAAAGGCTGTAATTTAAGCTGAAATACAACTGATCCAACTATGGAGCAAGCATAGAGGAAAAAGGGAAAAAAAAAAAAAAATTTACAGACTTCTTTTTTCTCTCCTTTCTTCTGCCAATAAGTTTAACACAGTTCCGGTCATACTGTCATGGTTCCCAATGGCAAGGGAACGTAAGAAACATATAAGTAACGAACGAGTTCTCGGGTGATGGAAACTCGAGTTGACCGTGAGCTAAATCTACCACACAACTAACAGTAGCCAGGGAGCATACCTACGGCTTCCTATATGCCACGCGCCAGCCGGAGGACTAACTACGCCTGGTAGAGGAAGA
Organism: Ranitomeya variabilis; assembly: GCF_051348905.1. Taxonomy (NCBI): domain Eukaryota; kingdom Metazoa; phylum Chordata; class Amphibia; order Anura; family Dendrobatidae; genus Ranitomeya; species Ranitomeya variabilis. The sequence continues at coordinate 734,216,690 of NC_135233.1, forward strand.
AACAGACCTGGCTTACCTCTAGGGAAATACCCCAAAAGATGATAGCAGCCCCCCACATGTAATAACGGTGAATTAAGAGGAAAAGACATACACAGTATGAAAGTAGATTTAGCAAAGAGAGGTCCACTTACTAGATAGCAGAAGGATACAAAAGAGGACTTCACGGTCAACTGAAAACCCTTTCAAAAACCATCCTGAAATTACTTTAAGACTCCTGTGTCAACTCATGACACAGGAGTGGCAATTTCAGCCCGCAAGAGCTTCCAGCTACAGAGAATTACAAAAACTGCAAACTGGACAAAAGGTACAAAACAAAAGGACAAAGTCCACTTAGCTGATCAGCAGACTAGTAGCAGGAACATGCAACCGAAGGCTCTGGTTACAATGATGACCGGCAAGGAAATGACTGGAGAGCAAGGCTAAATAGGAAACTCCCAAACACTGATGGAAGCAGGTGAACAGAAGCAGCAAAGTGCAAACAAGTCACCAGTACCACCAGCAACCACCAGGGGAGCCCAAAAAGCGGATACACAACAGATCTCACTCTGCTGGAGATCCTGCACAGCAGGTTAAAATAGTGATTTCATTATTGCGGGGTGACCCTCAAAATTGGGCATTTTCATTGGCGCCAGGGGATCCTGCGTTGCTCAATGTGGATGCGTTTTTTCTGGCCTTAGGGTTGCTTTATGAGGAACCTAATTTAGAGATACAGGCTGAAAAGGCCTTGATAGCCCTCTCTCAGGGGCAAGATGAAGCCGAAATATATTGCCAAAAATTTCGAAAATGGTCTGTGCTTACTCAGTGGAATGAGTGCGCTCTGGCGGCAAATTTCAGAGAAGGTCTCTCTGATGCCGTAAAAGACGTCATGGTGGGGTTTCCTACGCCTACGGGTCTGAATGAGTCCATGACAATGGCTATTCAGATTGATCGGCGTTTACGGGAACGCAAACCTGTGCACCATTTGGCGGTGTCTTCTGAGAGGGTACCAGAGAGTATGCAATGTGATAGTTTTTTGTCCAGAAGCGAACGACAGAATTATAGGCGCAAAAATAAGTTGTGCTTTTATTGTGGGAATTCAACTCATGTTATATCAGAATGCTCAAAATGAACAAACAAAGTTGCTGAATCCTCTGCTATTGGCACTTTGCAGTCCAAGTTTATTTTGTCTGTGACTTTAATTTGTTCGTTATCTTCTATTGTCGCGGATGCTTATGTGGATTCTGGTGCCGCTTTGAGTCTTATGGATTGGTCCTTTGCCAGACGCTGTGGGTTTGATCTAGAGCCTCTGGAAGTCCCTATACCTTTAAAGGGTATTGATTCTACACCATTGGCTAGTAATAAACCACAATACTGGACACAAGTGACTATGCGTATGACTCCAGACCATCAGGAGGTGATTCGCTTCCTAGTGTTGTTTAATCTACATGATGTATTAGTGCTGGGATTGCCATGGTTGCAAACCCATAACCCAGTCCTTGACTGGAAAACAATGTCTGTACTAAGCTGGGGATGTCAGGGAAATCATGGGGGCGCACCTTTGGTTTCCATTGCTTCATCTATTCCCTCTGAGATCCCGGCTTTTTTGTCTGATTATTGTGATGTTTTTGAGGAGTCTACTCTTAATTCTCTTCCCCCTCACAGAGATTGTGATTGCGCCATAGATTTGATTCCTGGCAGTAAATTTCCTAAGGGTCGTTTATTCAATCTGTCTGTACCTGAACATGCTGCTATGCGAGAGTATATTAGGGAGTCCTTGGAAAAAGGACATATCCGTCCTTCTTCGTCTCCTTTAGGGGCAGGGTTCTTTTTTGTAGCCAAAAGAGATGGTTCTTTGAGACCTTGTATTGATTATAGACTCTTAAATAAGATCACAGTCAAATATCAGTATCCTTTGCCATTGCTGACAGATTTATTTGCTCGCATTAAGGGAGCTAAGTGGTTCTCTAAGATTGATCTTCGCGGTGCGTATAATTTGGTGCGAATTAAGCAGGGGGATGAGTGGAAAACCGCATTTAATACGCCCGAGGGCCATTTTGAGTATTTGGTAATGCCTTTTGGTTTGTCAAATGCCCCTTCGGTCTTTCAGTCTTTTATGCACAATATTTTCCGTGAATATCTGGATAAGTTCATGGTTGTGTATCTGGATGATGTTTTGATTTTTTCGGATGACTGGGAGTCTCATGTTCAACAGGTTAGGAAGGTTTTTCAGGTTTTGCGGACCAATTCTCTGTTTGTAAAGGGTGCAAAGTGTGTTTTTGGGGTTCAGAAGATTTCTTTTCTGGGGTACATTTTTTCCCCTTCTTCTATTGAGATGGATCCTGTTAAGGTTCGTGCAATTTGTGACTGGACGCAGCCGACTTCTCTTAAGAGCCTTCAGAAATTTTTGGGCTTTGCTAATTTTTATCGTCGATTCATAACTGGTTTTTCTAGCGTGGTCAAGCCTTTGACTGATTTGACTAAAAAAGGTGCTGATGTTGCCGATTGGTCTCCTGCTGCTCTGGAGGCCTTTCGAGAGCTTAAGCGCCGCTTTTCTTCTGCCCCTGTGTTGCGCCAGCCTGATGTTTCACTTCCTTTTCAGGTGGAAGTTGATGCTTCCGAGATTGGAGCGGGGGCGGTTTTGTCACAGAAAAGTTCAGATGGTTCAGTGATGAGACCTTGTGCGTTCTTTTCTCGAAAATTTTCGCCCGCCGAGCGAAACTATGATGTTGGTAATTGGGAGCTTTTGGCGATGAAATGGGCATTCGAGGAGTGGCGTCATTGGCTTGAGGGTGCTAGACATCAGGTGGTGGTCTTGACTGATCACAAGAATTTGATTTATCTTGAGTCGGCCAGACGTCTGAATCCTAGACAGGCGCGCTGGTCGTTGTTTTTCTCTCGGTTTAATTTTGTGGTCTCATATCTGCCAGGTTCTAAAAATGTGAAGGCTGATGCCCTTTCTAGGAGTTTTGAACCTGATTTCCCTGGTGATTCCAAACCTACGGGTATTCTTAAGGATGGGGTGATATTGTCTGCTGTCTCCCCTGACCTGCGATGTGCTTTACAAGAGTTTCAGGCGGATCGGCCTGATCGTTGTCCGCCTGGTAGATTGTTTGTGGCGGATGAGTGGACCAGTAGAGTCATCTCGGAGGTTCATTCTTCTGCGTTGGCAGGTCATCCGGGAATTTTTGGTACCAGGGATTTGGTGGCTAGGTCCTTCTGGTGGCCTTCCCTGTCTCGGGACGTGCGTACTTTTGTGCAGTCTTGTGATGTTTGTGCTCGGGCCAAGCCTTGTTGTTCTCGGGCTAGTGGATTGTTGTTGTCCTTGCCTATTCCTAAGAGGCCTTGGACGCACATCTCTATGGATTTTATTTCGGATCTCCCGGTTTCTCAGAAAATGTCCGTCATTTGGGTGGTGTGTGACCGTTTTTCTAAGATGGTTCATTTGGTACCCTTGCCCAAATTGCCGTCTTCATCGGAGTTGGTTCCTTTATTTTTTCAGAATGTGGTCCGTCTATATGGTATCCCGGAAAACATCGTTTCTGATAGGGGATCCCAATTTGTGTCTAGATTCTGGCGGGCGTTTTGTGCCAGGATGGGCATTGATTTGTCTTTTTCGTCTGCATTTCATCCTCAGACGAATGGCCAGACGGAGCGTACTAATCAGACCTTGGAGACTTATTTGAGGTGTTTTGTGTCTGCTGATCAGGATGACTGGGTCACCTTTTTGCCGTTGGCAGAGTTTGCCCTTAATAATCGGGCCAGTTCTGCCACTTTGGTTTCCCCTTTCTTTTGCAATTCGGGGTTCCATCCTCGTTTTTCATCTGGTCAGGTGGAATCTTCGGATTGTCCTGGAGTGGATACTATGGTGGACAGGTTGCATCGTATTTGGGGTCAGGTGGTGGACAATTTAAAGTTGTCCCAGGAGAGGACTCAGCATTTTGCTAATCGCCATCATCGTGTTGGTCCTCGTCTTCGTGTTGGGGACTTGGTGTGGTTGTCTTCCCGTTTTGTCCCTATGAGGGTCTCTTCTCCTAAGTTTAAGCCTCGGTTCATCGGTCCTTATAGGATTTTGGAAATTCTTAACCCTGTGTCTTTTCGTTTGGACCTCCCAGCATCCTTTGCTATCCATAATGTTTTCCATCGGTCGTTATTGCAGAGGTATGAGGTGCCAGTTGTGCCTTCTGTTGAGCCTCCTGCTCCTGTGCTGGTTGAGGGTGAATTGGAGTACGTGGTGGAGAAAATCTTGGACTCCCGTGTTTCCAGACGGAGACTTCAATATCTGGTTAAGTGGAAGGGCTACGGTCAGGAGGATAATTCTTGGGTTTCAGCTTCAGATGTTCATGCTTCTGATTTGGTCCGTGCCTTTCATAGGGCTCATCCAGATCGCCCTGGTGGTTCTTGTGAGGGTTCGGTGCCCCCTCCTTAAGGGGGGGGTACTGTTGTGATTCGGTTATTTGGCTCCCCCCGTGGTCGCTTGTGGTACTGGTGTCTTGTGAGCTTTTCACCTGTTTCTATCAGGATGTGGGAGTTTCCTATTTAGCCTTGTTCCTCAGTCATTCCAATGCAGGCCATCAATGTAACCAGAGTCTTTCTGTTGCATGTACCTGCTCCCAGTCTGCTGACCAGCTAAGTTGGACATTTCTGTCCTTAGTCTATTTTTGTATGTTTTGTCCAGTTTGCAGTTATGTGATTCTCTGCAGCTGGAAGCTCTTGTGGGCTGAAATTGCCACTCCGGTGCCATGAGTTGGCACATGAGTTTAAGGTAATTTCAGGATGGTTTCTGATAGGGTTTTGTAGCTGACTGCGAAGTCCACTATTGTATCCTTCTGCTATCTAGTTAGTGGGCCTCGCTGTGCTAAATCTGTTTTCATACTACGTTTGTCTTTTCACCTTAACTCACCGTTATTATATGTGGGGGGCTACTATCTCCTGTGGGGAATTTTCCTCTGGAGGCAAGCCAGGACTGTGTTTCATCTATTAGGGGTAGTTAGTCCTCCGGCTGGTGCGAGACGTCTAGCGAAAACGTAGGCACGTTCCCTGGCTACTATTAGTTGTGTGTATAGGTTTAGCATCGCGGTCAGCTCTAGTTTCCATCACCCGAGAGCTTGTCCGTTTTTCTATGTTTCTGATGTTCCCCTGCCATTGGGAACCATAACAATGGTCTGCGGGCATCTCGTTGCATTTGCGGAGCCCCTGATGTGCCTAAACAGTAGAAACCCCCCATAAGTGACCCCATTTTGAAACTAGACCCCCCATGGAACTTATCTAGATATGTGGTGAGCACTTTGAACCCCCAAGTGCTTCACAGAAGTTTACAACGCAGAGCCGTGAAAATAAAAAATAATTTTTCTTTCCTCAAAAATGATGTTTTAGCAAGCAATTTTTTATTTTTACAAAAGTAACAGGAGAAATTGGACCCCAATAATTGTTAAAGAAAAAAAAAGAGAAGCCAGCACTGCTAATGGTCAGAACGCAATACAAATGGTGCACATGCACCTACTGAATTCTAACTGTAGTTCAAATATGAGACATTTAGCAAATAATTGATCAATTTTTTGAGCTACCCCGCCACTTCACGGTGGCTACCCCAATAATTGTTGCCCAGTTTGTCCTGAGTATGCTGGTACCCCATATGTGGGGGTAAACTACTGTTTGGGCGCACGTAAGGGCTCGGAAGAGAGGGAGCACCATTTGACTTTTTGAATGCAAGATTGGCTGGAATCAATGGTGGCGCCATGTTGCGTTTGGAGACCCCTGATGTGCCTAAACAGTGGAAACCCCTCAATTCTAACCCCAACACACCCCTAACCCTAATCCCAACTCTAGCCATAACCCTAATCACAACCCTAACCCCAACACACCCCTAACCACAACACTAACCCCAACACACCCCTAACCCTAATCCCAACCCTAACCACAACTTTAACCCCAACACACTCCTAACCCTAACCATAACCCTAACCACAAGCCTAATCTTAACCCTATTTCCAACCCTAGCCCTAATTTCAACCCTAACTCTAATTCCAACCCTAACCCTAAGGCTATGTGCCCACGTTGCGGATTCGTGTGAGATTTTTCTGCACCATTTTTAAAAAATCCGCAGGTAAAAGGCACTGCGTTTTACCTGCAGGTTTACCACAGATTTCCAGTGTTTTTTTGTGCGGATTTCACCTGCGGATTCTTATTTTGGAACAGGTGTAAAACGCTGCGGAATCCGCACAAAGAATTGACATGCTGCAGGAAAATACAACGCAGCGTTTCTGCGCGGTATTTTCCGCACCATGGGCACAGCGGATTTGGTTTTCCATAGGTTTACATGGTACTGTAAACCTGAAGGAACACTGCTACGAATCCGCAGCGGCCAATCCGCTGCGGATCCGCAGCCAAATCCGCACCGTGTGCACATAGCCTAATTCTAACCCTAGCCCTAACTCTAGCCCTAACCCTAACTTTAACCCTAGCCCTAACCCTAACCCTAGTTCTAACCCTAACTGTTGTGAATTCCGCTCTTGGGCTCCCTCCGGTGGTTGTAAGTGGCACTTTTGTGAGTTCTGCTCTTGGGCTCCCTCCGGTGGTTTTGAGTGGAACTGCTGCTCCTTGGATTTAGCAGTCAGCAGCTGCTTCCACTGATCGTCTTTCTGGCTCGACTATTTATCCTGGCTCTATCCTTCAGCCTGGGCCAGTTGTCAATGGTTCCTGCTTGGATTCACATCTCTGCTTGGATTTCCCTGATATTCTGACCAGTTCAGCAAAGATAAGTCCTTGCTTGTTCTTTTGCTGTCCACATATTGTGGACTTAATCGTTCAGCTCTTTCTATGTTTTTTCTTGTCCAGCTTGTCAATATGGATTTATTCAGTTAAGCTGGAAGCTCTGGGAAGCAGATTTACCCTCCACACCTTTAGTCAGGTGTGGAGATTTTTGTAAACTCTGTGGTGGATTTTTCTAGTTTTTAATACTGACCGCACAGTATTCTGTCTTGTACTATCTGTCTAGCTAGATTGGCCTCCTTTGCTACATTCTGATTTCATTCTGCGTATGTCATTTCCCTCTCCACTCACAGTCAATATTTGTTGGGGCTGCCTTTCCTTTGGGGATTTTCTCTGAGGCAAGATAGCTTTCCTGTTTCCATCTTTAGGGGTAGTTAGTCCTCCGGCTGTGACGAGGTGTCTAGGGAGTGACAGGAACATCCCACGGCTACTTCTAGTGTTGTGATAAGCTCAGGAACTGCGGTTTGTACAGGTATCACCTCCTCCAGAGCTCGTCCCATGTTGCTCCTAAACCACCAGTTCATAACAGTACAACTGACCAAAAATGAATTAAATGCATCTCAAAAGAAGGAAAAAAAAGTTCTGAGCCATTTTTTTTTTGCAATCTGTTTTGTCTTTTTGTTTTCCTCTTAATCTCTGGTTGGTTCAGGATTTTGGCGCTGGCATGGATGTTCAGGGTTTGTTTTCTCGTGTGGATTAACTTGCTGCAAGAGTACAGAGTATCCAAGATTATGTTGTCCAGACTCCGGCTTTAGAGCCTAAAATTCCTACTCCTGATTTGTTTTTTGGGGACAGATCTAAGTTTTTGAATTTTAAAAATAACTGCAAATTGTTTTTTGCTTTGAAAACCCGTTCCTCTGGTGATCCCATTCAGCAGGTTAAGATTATCATCTCTCTGCTGCGTGGTGACCCTCAGGACTGGGCATTCTCCCTTGAATCAGGGAATCCGGCATTGCTTAATGTAGACGCATTTTTTCAAGCGCTCGGATTATTGTATGACGAACCTAATTCTGTGGATCATGCAGAAAAAACCTTGTTGGGCCTATGTCAGGGTCAGGAAGCGGCAGAATTATACTGCCAGAAATTTAGAAAATGGTCTGTGCTCACTAAATGGAATGAGGATGCTCTGGCTGCAATTTTCAGAAAGGGTCTTTCTGAAGCCCTTAAAGATGTTATGGTGGGGTTCCCCAAACCCGCTGGTTTGAGCGAATCTATGTCTCTAGCCATTCAGATTGATCGGCGCCTGCGCGAGCGCAAAGTTGTGCACCATATGGCAGTGTCCTCTGAGCGGAGTCCTGAGCCTATGCAATGTGATAGGATTTTGACTAGAGCAGAACTGAAGGGATTCAGACGTCAGAATAAGCTGTGTTTTTACTGTGGTGATTCTGCTCATGTTATTTCTGATTGCCCTAAGCGTACTAAGAGGGTCGCTAGGTCTGTTACCATCAGTACTGTACAGCCTAAATTTCTCTTATCTGTGACCCTGATTTGCTCATTATCGTCCTTTTCTGTCATGGCATTTGTGGATTCAGGCGCTGCCCTGAACTTAATGGACTTGGAATTCGCCAGGCGCTGTGGTTTTTCCTTGCAGCCTTTGCAGAGCCCTATTCCTTTGAGGGGCATTGATGCTACACCGTTGGCCAAGAATAAACCTCAGCATTGGACTCAGCTGACCATGTGCATGGCTCCAGCACATCAGGAAGATTGCCGTTTTCTGGTGTTGCATAACTTGCATGATGTTGTTGTACTGGGTTTTCCATGGTTACAGGAACATAATAAGGTGCTGGATTGGAAATCTATGTCTGTGACTAGTTGGGGTTGTCAAGGGGTACATTGTGACTTTCCTTTGATGTCAATTTCCTCTTCCCCCTCTTCTGAAGTCCCTGAGTTTTTGTCGGATTTCCAGGATGTATTTGATGAGCCCAAGTCCAGTTCCCTTCCTCCACATAGGGACTGTGATTGTGCTATTAACTTGATTCCTGGCTGTAAGTTCCCTAAGGGCCGACTTTTCAATCTGTCTGTGACAGAGCATACCGCCATGAGGAGTTATGTCAAGGAGTCTTTGGAAAAGGGGCATATTCGGCCGTCTTCGTCACCATTGGGAGCGGGATTCTTTTTTGTTGCCAAGAAGGATGGCTCCTTGAGACCCTGTATTGATTATCGCCTTCTTAATAAGATCACGGTCAAATTCCAATACCCTTTACCTTTGCTTTCTGATTTGTTTGCTCGGATTAAGGGGGCTAGTTGGTTTACTAAGATTGACCTTCGAGGGGCATATAATCTTGTTCGTATTAAACAGGGTGACGAATGGAAAACTGCATTTAATACGCCGAAGGCCATTTTGAATACCTTGTGATGCCTTTCGGGCTTTCTAATGCTCCTTCTGTATTTCAGTCCTTCATGCATGATATTTTCCACAATTATCTTGATAAATTCATGATTGTGTATTTGGATGATATTTTGATTTTTTCCGATGATTGGGAGTCTCATGTGAAGCAGGTCAGGATGGTATTCCAGATCCTTCGTGATAATGCTTTATTTGTGAAGGGGTCTAAGTGCCTATTTGGAGTTCAGAAGGTCTCTTTTTTGGGGTTTTATTTTTTCTCCCTCGTCTATAGAAATGGATCCTGTTAAGGTCCAAGCCATTCATGACTGGATTCAACCCACATCGGTGAAGAGCCTTCAGAAATTTTTGGGCTTTGCTAATTTTTATCGCCGTTTCATTGCCAACTTTTCCAGTGTGGTTAAGCCCCTCACCGATTTGACGAAGAAAGGCGCTGATGTGACGAATTGGTCCTCTGCGGCGGTTGAGGCCTTTCAGGAGCTTAAACGCTGATTTACTTCTGCCCCTGTGTTGCGTCAGCCGGATGTTTCTCTTCCTTTTCAGGTTGAGGTTGACGCTTCTGAGATTGGGGCAGGGGCCGTTTTGTCTCAGAGGAATTCTGATGGTTCTTTGATGAAACCGTGTGCCTTTTTTTCCAGAAAGTTTTCGCCTGCGGAGGGCAATTATGACGTTGGCAATCGGGAGTTGTTGGCTATGAAGTGGGCATTTAAGGAGTGGCGACATTGGCTTGAGGGAGCCAAGCACCGCGTTGTGGTCTTGACCGATCATAAGAATCTGATTTACCTCGAGTCGGCCAAGCGGCTGAACCCTAGACAGGCTCGATGGTCCCTGTTTTTCTCCCGTTTTGATTTTGTGGTCTCGTATCTTCCGGGATCTAAGAATGTTAAGGCTGATGCCCTCTCTAGGAGTTTTTTGCCTGATTCTCCTGGAGTCCTTGAGCCGGTTGGCATTCTTAAGGAAGGGGTGATTCTTTCTGCCATCTCCCCTGATTTGCGGCGGGTGCTTCAGGAATTTCAGGCTGATAAACCTGACCGCTGTCCAGTGGGGAAGCTGTTTGTTCCTGATAGATGGACTAGTAAGGTAATTTCTCAGGTTCATTCTTCAGTGTTGGCTGGTCATCCTGGGATTTTTGGTACCAGAGATTTGGTTGCTAGGTGTTGTGAATTCCGTTCTTGGGCTCCATCCTGTGGTCATGAATGGTATTTTTGGGAGTTCTGCTCTTGGGCTCCCTCTGGTGGTTTCAAGTGGAACTTAGCAGCTGCTTTCACTAATCGGTGCCCTGGCCTTGTTATTTAACTGGGCTTTAGGCTGTAGTTGATGCCAGCTGTCAATGTTCCTTCCTGTGGATTCTGTCCTTTCCTGGAAGTTCTCTGTTGGCCAGTCCATTTCAGCTTAAGATAAGTTCTGCTAGTTTTTGGGTGTTTCCCTGCCTATGACCTTTTGTTCAGTTTAAGTTATGTCTCTTTTGTCCAGCTTGTCATCATGAAATGTTCCGGCTAGTTGGAAGCTCTGGGGTTGCAGATTTGCCCCTCCACACCGTGAGTCGGTGTGGAGGTTATTTTTGTAAACTCTGTGTGGACATTTAGTTTTTATACTGACCGCACAGTAGCCTTTTCTTTCTCTGTCTATTTAGATAGTAGTGGCCTCCTTTGCTAAAATCTAGTTTCATTTCTGAGTTTGTCATTTCCCTCTTCACTCACCGTCAATATTTGTGGGGGGCTATCTTTCCTTTGGGGGTTTCTCTGAGGCGAGATAGTTTTCCGTTTCCATCTTCAGGGGTAGCTAGTTCTTAGGCTGTGAAGAGGCATCTAGGCAGAGATAGGAATGCTCCACGGCTATTTCTAGTGTTGGTGTTAGGAGTAGGGATTGCGGTCAGTAAAGTTACCACCTCCTCAGAGCTAGTACATTATTTGTTTTACCCACTTGGTCATTTCAGTGCTGCTCCGTAATCACTAGGTCATATAGGTGATTACTGTCTGTAGAGCTGCCACCTCCTCTGAGCTTGTCCATGATTGGTTTTACCCACCAGGCCATCTCAGTACCACTCCGTAACCACCAGGTCATAACACTAGGTTCTTTTGGTGGCCTTCCTTGTCGCGGGATGTGCATTCTTTTGTGCAGTCCTGTGGGACTTGTGCCCGGGCCAAGCCTTGCTGTTCCCGTGCTAGTCGGTTGCTTTTGCCTTTGCCGGTCCTTGAGAGGCCCTGGACGCATATTTCCATGGATTTTATTTCGGATCTTCCTGTTTCCCAGAAGATGTCTGTTATCTGGGTGGTTTGTGACCGGTTCTCTAAAATGGTCCATTTGGTACCTTTGCCTAAATTGCCTTCCTCCTCTGATTTGGTTCCATTGTTTCTTCAGCATGTGGTTCGTTTGCATGGCATTCCGGAGAATATTGTGTCTGACAGAGGTTCCCAGTTTGTTTCTAGGTTTTGGCAGGCCTTTTGTGCTAGGATTGGCATTGATTTGTCTTTTTCTTCGGCGTTCCATCCTCAGACTAATGGCCAAACTGAGCGAACTAATCAGACCTTGGAAACCTATTTGAGATGCTTTGTGTCTGCTGATCAGGATGATTGGGTGGCTTTCTTGCCGTTGGCCGAGTTTGCCCTTAATAATCGAGCTAGTTCGGCTACTTTGGTTTCGCCTTTCTTTTGTAATTTTGGTTTTCATCCTCATTTTTCTTCGGGGCAGGTTGAGCCTTCTGATTGTCCTGGTGTGGATTCTGTGGTGGACAAGTTACAGCAGATTTGGACTCATGTGGTAGACAATTTGACGTTGTCTCAGGAAAAGGCTCAACGTTTTGCTAACCGCCGTCGGTGTGTTGGTCCCCGGCTTCGGGTGGGGGATTTAGTCTGGTTATCTTCTCGTCATGTACCTATGAAGGTTTCTTCCGCTAAGTTCAAGCCTCGGTTTATTGGTCCTTATAAGATTTCTGAGATTATCAATCCGGTGTCTTTTCGTTTGGCCCTTCCAGCCTCTTTTGCCATCCATAATGTTTTCCATAGATCTTTGTTGCGGAGATATGTGGTGCCCGTTGTTCCCTCGGTTGATCCTCCTGCCCCGGTGTTGGTTGAGGGGGAGTTGGAATATGTGGTGGAGAAAATTTTGGATTCTCGTTTTTCGAGGCGGAGACTTCAGTATCTTGTCAAGTGGAAGGGTTATGGCCAGGAGGATAATTCTTGGGTTGTTGCCTCCGATGTCCATGCCGCTGATTTGGTTCGTGCCTTTCACTTGGCTCGCCTTGATCGGCCTGGGGGCTCTGGTGAGGGTTCGGGGACCCCTCCTCAAGGGGGGGGTACTGTTGTGAATTCCGCTCTTGGGCTCCCTCCGGTGGTTGTAAGTGGCACTTTTGTGAGTTCTGCTCTTGGGCTCCCTCCGGTGGTTTTGAGTGGAACTGCTGCTCCTTGGATTTAGCAGTCAGCAGCTGCTTCCACTGATCGTCTTTCTGGCTTGGCTATTTATCCTGGCTCTATCCTTCAGCCTGGGCCAGTTGTCAATGGTTCCTGCTTGGATTCACATCTCTGCTTGGATTTCCCTGATATTCTGACCAGTTCAGCAAAGATAAGTCCTTGCTTGTTCTTTTGCTGTCCACATATTGTGGACTTAATCGTTCAGCTCTTTCTATGTTTTTTCTTGTCCAGCTTGTCAATATGGATTTATTCAGTTAAGCTGGAAGCTCTGGGAAGCAGATTTACCCTCCACACCTTTAGTCAGGTGTGGAGATTTTTGTAAACTCTGTGGTGGATTTTTCTAGTTTTTAATACTGACCGTATTCTGTCCTGTACTATCTGTCTAGCTAGATTGGCCTCCTTTGCTACATTCTGATTTCATTCTGCGTATGTCATTTCCCTCTCCACTCACAGTCAGTATTTGTGGGGGCTGCCTTTCCTTTGGGGATTTTCTCTGAGGCAAGATAGCTTTCCTGTTTCCATCTTTAGGGGTGGTTAGTCCTCCGGCTGTGACGAGGTGTCTAGGTAGTGACAGGAACATCCCACGGCTACTTCTAGTGTTGTGATAAGCTCAGGAACTGCGGTTTGTACAGGTACCACCTCCTCCAGAGCTCGTCCCATGTTGCTCCTAAACCACCAGTTCATAACACCTAACCCTAGTTCTAACCCTAACCCTAGTGGAAAAATAAAAGAAAATATATTTTCTTTATTTTATTATTGTCCCTACCTATGGGGGTGATAAAGGGGGGGTTCATTTACTATTTTTTTTATTTTGATCACTGTGATAGGTTTTATCACAGTGATCAAAATGTACCTGGAACGAATCTGCCAGCCGGCAGATTCGGCGGGCGCACTGCGCATGCGCCCGCCATTTTGGAAGATGACGGTGCCCATGGAGAAGACGGACGGACACCTGGAGGCTCGGTAAGTATGAGGGGGGAGAGATCGGAGCACGGGGGGGATCGGAGCAGGGAGGGGTGGGATCGGAGCACTCTGGGAGCAGACAGGAGGACGGGGGAGCGGACAGGATGACGGAGGGGAGCGGAGCACCGGACGGAGGACTGGGGAGGAGATCGGTGGCGGTGGGGGGGGCAGATCAGAGTTTCCAGCCATGGCCGATGATATTTCAGCATCGGCCATGGCTGGATTGTAATATTTCACCAGTTTTCATAGGTGAAATATTACAAATCGCTCTGATTGGCTGTTTCACTTTCAACAGCCAATCAGCGCGATCGTAGCCACGAGGGGGTGAAACCACCCCACCCCCCCCGGGCTGAAGTACCACTCCCCCTGTCCCTGCAGATCGGGTGAAATTGGAGTTAACCCTTTCACCCGATCTGCAGGGACGATATCATTCCATGACGCCACATAGGCGTCACAGGTCGGATTGGCACCGACTTTCATGACGCCTACGTGGCATCACAGGTCGGGAAGGGGTTAACTATATGGAGCACTATGAGGAGTGTATTTTAATATATGGAGGACTATGAGGAGTCTATTATACTATATGTAGGACTGAGGAGTGTATAATACTATATAGAGGACTATGAGGAGTGTATTATACTATTGTACTATATGGAGGACTATGGAGAGTGTATTATACTATATGGATGACTATGGAGAGTGTATTATACTATATGGATGACTATGAACTGTGCAGTATATTATATAGAGGACTATGGGGGTGCATTATATTATAAGGAGTACTATGGGGGCGCATTATAATTCTTATATGGATCCCCATGACTTCTATGTAAGCCCCTGATGAGTATAATGATTTATTTTCTTTTATAAATTACATAACAATGGCAGTACGGGGGACAGATATATACCAGGATGGGGCACCGGATAGTTACGCCACTGAGATCACACTATACAACTTTGCAATAAAGCTATAGTGTGCGAAGTGAATAGGGAAAATCTGAATTTGGGTGGAAAATATTTTTACATGGTTGGGGGGGGGGGGGGCCCATTTGAAAGTTTGCATCGGGGCCCATAACTTTCTAGTTACGCCACTGGGCTGGAGACAATGCCATGTCTCATTTGGAGGGCCCCTGATGTGCCTAAACAGTGGAACCCCCCTGTGGCAACATCACATTTACTCTGAATTATCCAGATATATTATTTCAGTAGGCCCAGGGACATGAGCTAGATTTCATGTGAGAATGCCTGTTGATCTTTATTGTCATTGAATTAATGTCTAATGGCTGCCATTTGTTGACTGGCTGCTGATAGCTATTGTATCTGTCCTTGTATTGCAGTCCTAGTATTGTTCTACTATCTTTGGGAAAAAAACACAATGTTTGAATGCTTGTTAATAGTGTTGAGCGATACCGTCCGATACTTGAAAGTATCGGTATCGGAAAGTATCGGCCGATACCGGCAAAGTATCGGATCCAATCCGATACCGATACTCGATACCAATACAAGTCAATGGGACTCATGTATCGGACAGTATCCCTGATGGTTCCCAGGGTCTGAAGGAGAGGAAACTCTCCTTCAGGCCCTGGGAACCATATTAATGTGTAAAATAAAGAATTAAAATAAAAAATATTGCTATACTCACCTCTCCGACGCAGCCTGTACCTCAGCGAGGGAACCGGCAGCGTTGTTCGCTTAAAATTTGCGCGTTTACTTACGCAAAGTCCCGGCTTGTGATTGGTCGCGTGCCACCCATGTGGCCGCGACGCGACCAATCACAGCAAGCCGTGACGTAATTTTAGGTCCTTCAGGATTTTAAATTACGTTCTGGCTTGTGATTGGTCGCGTCGCGGTCACATGGGCGACGTGACCAATCACAAGCCGTGACGTCACGGGAGGCTGGACACGCGCGCATTTTAAAATGCGCGCTTGTCCTGCCTCCCGTGACGTCACGGCTTGTGATTGGTCGCATCGCGTCGCGACCAATCACAAGCCAGAACGTAATTTTAAAATCCTGAAGAACCTAAAATTACGTCACGGCTTGCTGTGATTGGTCGCGTCGCGGCCACATGGGCGACGCGACCAATCACAAGCCGGGACGTCACGGGAGGCAGGACAAGCGCGCATTTTAAAATGCGCGCGTGTCCAGCCTCCCGTGACGTCACGGCTTGTGATTGGTCGCGTCGCCCATGTGACCGCGACGCGACCAATCACAAGCCAGAACGTAATTTTAAAATCCTGAAGACCTAAAATTACGTCACGGCTTGCTGTGATTGGTCGCGTCGCGGCCACATGGGCGGCACGCGACCAATCACAAGCCGGGACTTCGCGTAAGGAAGTAAACGCGCGAATTTTAAGCAAACAACGCTGCCGGTTCCCTCGCTGAGGTCCAGGCTGCGTCGGAGAGGTGAGTATAGCAATATTTTTTATTTTAATTCTTAATTTTACACATTAATGTTGTTTCGATACCGATACCCGATACCACAAAAGTATCGGATCTCGGTATCGGAATTCCGATACAGCAAATATCGGCCGATACCCGATACTTGCGGTATCGGAATGCTCAACACTACTTGTTAATATGTTGAATTGAGAGTCCTCAGTGGTCTTTTAATGGCTAACTGAAAACATTGTAACAAATTGCAAGCTTTCGAGACTGCTCCGGTCTCTTCATCAGGCATAGACTAAAAGAAATTCTAAAATCTCAATTCTAAATATTTTTCTATCTACTGGCTAACACGGTACAAAGATATATATCTTTCCTGTGTTAATACATTGATGACCTATTCGTGCTCTGCAATATGAAGGACAATCTATGCATGTTGTTTGAGCACTCCAGCAGTGAGGGATGGCCCTCCACCTTCTTCCCCCAAGAAAAACCTAAATAAAAAGTTGTGACCTAAGAAAAGGAGGAGAGTTCAGAGAGACTCTACAGAAGTCATGGCATCATGGCTCCAACTGAAGAAATACAGAACTGCTTCATTGACCATCACTGAACCCTCAAAGATGTTTAGAGAATCCAGGTTGGGACAATCAAATCACTTGGCCTCATACATCAGTGGATTGTCATCTTCCTAAGCTTGTTGTTACCTCGTCACTGTGGGGGCCCACCAAAAGCGGGGAACCACTGGTGGGGGTACTCGACCCTGGAAACAGCTGTAATCCCGCGAGTCAGCGGAAGGATGAGACTGTATTTTGCACCATCTTGGGTATTTGCTGGGACTGTTCTACTGTATATGCTATTGTGTGTTGGCGGTTCAATAAATTATTGCCACAATGTTTTACTCTCACCCTGTGTTGTCTGAGTAGCATTATGCCCACATTAAAAGGAGAGCGGGCATTCGGCGGGAGGATCCCTGGTCCATGCAGTTTTGGCTAGTGGACCTGGGCCGACACCCATGTCTCCACACCCCCAACAAATTACCCCATTTTGGAAACTAGACCCCTCAAAAAATTTATCTAGATGTGTGGTGAGCACCTTGAACCCTTAGGGACTTCACTAAATTTTATAATGTTGAGTCATGAAATTTAAAAACACATTTTTCCCACAAAAAGGTAATTTTAGCCCCAAATTTTTTATTTTCACAAGGGTAGCCAGGAAAAAATGGACACCAAAATGTGTTGCGCAATTTCCCCTGAGTACGCAAATACAACATATGTGTAGGAAAACTACTGTTTTGGTGCATGGTAGGGCTCGGAACGGAAAGAGCGCCATTTGACTTTTGCAATGGAAATTTGGCTGGAATCGATAGCGGACGCAATGTCGCATTTGGAAAACCACTGAGGTGCCTAAACAGTGAAAACATCCCACAAATGATGCCATTTTGGAAACTACACCCCCTCAAGGAATTTATCTAGATGTGTGGTGAGCATCTTGAACCCCCAGGTGCTTCACAGAAATTTAGAAAGTTGAGCCGTGAAAATAAAAAATCTAAATTTTCCCAAAAAAATGTTGTTTTAGCCTCAATTTTTTTATTTTCACATGGGTAACATGAGAAAATCAATGCCAAAATTTGTTGTGCAATTTTTCCAAAATATGCAGGTATCCCATATTTTTTGGAAAACGACTGCCTGGGCGCATGGTAGTGCTGGAAAGCGAATGAGCGCTATTTTTGCTGGAATAGGTTGCGGATACCATGTCACATTTGAAGAACCCCTGACATGCCAAAACAGCAGAAACCCTCACAGGTGATCTCATATTGTAAACTACACCTCTCAAAAAGGGAAGGAGCGCTATGTTACAGACAATGCTTCACTGGTTTGAGGGTGCCATGTCACATTGGAAGAGCCCCTGGGTTTCCAGAATAGCAGAAACCCCCATAAATGACCCCATTTTACAAACTACACCTCTCAATTAATTCATCTAGGGGTGCAGTGACCATATTGACACCACAGGTGAGCCATATAATTTTATACCATTGGGCAGTGAAGAAAAATAATGTCATTTTTACCACAAAGAAATTGATTTAGCCCCAGATTTTACATTTTCACACAGGTAAATGGGTAAAAATGGTGCCAAAATGTATCACACAATTTCTGCTGAATGTGGCAATACCCAATATGTGACTGTACAGTACTGCTTAGCCACACAGCGAGACTCGGAAGGGAAGGAGCGCTATTTGAATTGGGGAAAACAAATTATTATAGATTAGTTTGCAGACTCCATATACAGAGCCCCCAAGTGCAAGAAGAGCAGAATCCTCATCAAGTGCCCCCATTTTGGAACTTACACCCCTCTGGGGTAGTGACGATTTTGGAAGTGTTTTCCAGAAACAAGCAGTAGTGGATATTGCTAAGTGTAAATTGCAAACTGCCGTTGTAGTGATCAGTACATTACAGTGACCAGTACACTGTAGTGACCAGTACATTATGTCCAGCTCATGCTTCTGGAGACATGCAATCGTAAATTAAGCGGGCTCACTACAAAAAAGCCAAACATGTGGTTTAAGTGGAGCGCCCCCAGACGCAGGGCCGCAGGGTACTCGGTACCGGGCCTCTCAGTCTCAGTCCTGGGGTTGTCACGGTGGCTAGACCCGGTCCGTGACCCTGCTAAGGGGCGTCCAATGAAAGGTGGTGGTGGTGATTTAGTGTGTGATGTGTGGCGCGATGAATAACGAGGACACAGGGTTGCAGTCTCTTTACCTCTTTACTGAAGGCTTCGGGATCCGCAATCCAGAGTACTGCTAACAGGGCTGGCTGAGACCGGCCGGTCCGAAGGCACATCCAGAGTTCCCTTTGCAGGTGGAAATCAGTGCCTACCTTCTAGCGCCTGTGTGTTGTAGTACCTCCCTGCTGAGCACCACGGGATAGTCCTCACAACTGTTGTGTCTGTTTCTGATGTTCTTTCTCACAACTCGTATCTGTTCTGATGTTCTTTCTCGGTCCCCCAGATGATATGGCTAGGACGCACCCGTATGACGGGTAGGCCTGGAGTTCTTCCGGGACCCTAGCGTCGCCCCTCTCCCACAATTGCCTCCTATGTCTGCTTAGGTGTTTTAGGTGAGACAGCCAACCTATAATCAACTGTCCTGCTGCTGTTTGAAGTACTGCTTGGAGCCCAATACTTCCTCGGCGTGCCGGCCACCGGCTACGCGCCTCAGTAGGATGTTGCCGATCTCGGGGCACGACTACTACTGGTTTATCTCCTTTTTGCTGCTATCTCGTTTCTCACTTCTCCACAATAAACTTCGCTTCATATCCTTTCTTAAGATGCCGCAGCATTCAAGTGCAGGCACGGCTCCGTAACAATCTGTCCTGTTCGCTAGGTCACTGTCAGGATCCCACCCCTGACAGAGACCCCCCTGAATCTTCCCCCGCAACACCCTCTGCCACAGGATGTTGCCTAGATCCAACCCAGTCAGCTTCTAACTAACTTCCTATCCAGTCCCCAGTTTTACCCAAGTGTGAGGAGTGGCCTAATGCATAGAACCTTTTGCTCCCCCTGGTGGCTGAAGTGTGAAATGTAGTGTGTGACTGTGATACCTGGTCAGGTGAACTCCTTTTATGCAATCAGACGTAACATCACTCCCCTGAGTGGCAGAGCGACATTACTGCAACGAACAGGTCTCTGGGGCGCTGCACTCCCCACCGGTTAAATCCAGTACTCCCGGACTGGGAAGAAGAACAACAATACATGTCAGCAAAAGACATACAAAATTTTGAAATGCAATAAACAAGTAAATATAACAGTGCTTCCCTTTATGGGAGGTGAGGAGGACTCTTGAACGTTACAAACAGAAACATGTTTAAATATTTTAAATAACATACTAATTTTCTAACTATAAATAACTTCTGTTACCCAGCCGGGTATTCTATCTATCAAGTGCAAAATTCTGAACAATAATTTAACTTTTCCTTTTAGGGTGTATAGGCTGAACCCACTAAAGGCTTACTATAAAACTCTGAAATATAAATTAACTTTTTCTTTATTTCTCTTTTCGAAATGCAACATTTTTCTTTTTACTCTCTGATTTCTCATATGCAAGACCGCCTGTCTATCTGCCCAGGCCTACTGCCTCTTTTCTTAGTACAGGATCAATTAACCATCTCTCTATGGCTCTCAGGAGGACTCACTAACCAACCCCCACGGGTTCACTTTATTGAAATTCGGCCCGTCCTCAATCTCTAGTAACATCATTAAACATTCTCTATAACTATCTAGCTAACTACATACTACTTCTATGTAAAACATTTTTACCATTCAACGTTCTTAAGGCAACATTATACTCAAGTGCAACAAGTGAACATTCCCTTTAAGAGGGAACCAAGTCTCTTCGAGGTAGTGCAGACTCTCTATCTGCAAGTCCGTTTAAGGCAAGAGCTTCTGTGCTGTATTCAGGAACAGTCTCTTCAAAAAGCTCTCCTTTTTGTAAAACCAGTAAAGGGCACCGTTAAGAAGGTGCGAACTATTTACAATACAGTTTGTGAACCATTCACCGTCCATGATTCGGCAGTCTTTGTAAACAATGATGAACAAAAGCAAAAACAAAAACAAAAATAATAGGGATCCTGGGTAAACAAAGGGATCCCTTTAAGAAATACCCTAGTCGGGTTGTTGCAGCAAAACAGGACAAACAAACGAACAGTTCCAGAAAACTATTTACATACTCATGGTTCCGAGGTTTGTCCTTACAGGAGGTTACACTGCATCAGCTGGTGTTGAACACTCCCCGACCGGTAAGGCTGCAGTCCTCTGTTCTCGGCTGATGCGGATCGGTATCATTGGTTGGTCTCCCAGGCGCGGTCAGGTCACCCGGTGTCTGGATTCGAATGTCAGCTGTGGTTGCAAGTTCAGTAGCGGCGATAATACACACCGTGGCGACAGTAGTAGCATTTGTCAAATCAGGGTTAGCCGTGGTCAGGACAGTAGGTGGCACCACCGCCGGTTCGCATTGTTGGATATCCCGAGCGCACCAACCTTGCGCACTCCGATAGCGAGTGGAGGTCACCTGGTCCCCTTTACATAGTTGATTGTCACATCTGTTGCGGAACGGGGTCTTCACATTGTAGCTGGTAAAGAAGACTTCAGTCGGCAGTCCCGATTCCTGTATAGAGCCCCAATCCCGCTTCGGGTGAAAGGCTGGTACAGTCCCCTGCCTTACCGAGTTCCTCTTATTGTGTTCAGTCTTTGGTCTTTGTACTCTTGGTGGGTCATTTGGTTCTGTCTCTTTTTGGTTTTGCCATTGTAGAATTAAGCATTGCTTATATTGTTCCCAGGTGAGCACAGCAATGCTGAGGCCCTCCTGCCTGGCCCCGTCCGGCCCAATCTGTGGAGTGTCCCATTGGAAGATCACCCACTCTGGGCTCACATCTAGCGGTTTCCCCATAGTTGTTGGTAACGGAGGCACCAGCTTCTCCATAGTGCTTGGGGTTATCACTACCAGCTCAGCGGTGAGGACTCGGTCATTGTTGGGCTGGGGAACGGTCACGGGAGCAGGATCGGTCGGGAGAGCAGGGACGCTTTCCATACCTGCGTCTGATGTGGTTCCACCGATGCCGATCTGTTACGTTGACGAGGACACTGGAATCGGCTGCAGCCCGGACTGCGGTTCCTCCAATGCGACCCTCTCGCTCGGCTCCGACTTCCGTGGCTTCACAGCGGCTGGCTCCGCGTTCAGGATAGGCTGGCTTGGCTCCGCCGCCTGTAGCTCCGAGAGGTCCGGATCCTCCAGCTGCGGCGGGTTCGGGTCCGTCTCCGGTTGGCGAGGACAGGCCGGAATCACTTTGCCATCGCTCTGGGACTCGCTGGTCGCCATCCCTGCTCCGGGATCTTCGGCGGCACATGCACGCTGCTCCTCCATTTTCTGAGGGCGTAGCTTCTTCTTCCTCTCGTTCCCGCCATTGCAAATCAGGGGGCGGTTCTCCTCTGCTTCTGGGCAGGTCGTCATCTCACAACAGTAGTCGGAGGGGGCGGCCGCTGCTTCTGGCGCCATTTTGATAGTCTCCTCCCATGGCACGCCCTTCTTCTTCTTCTGCGCTCCTCGTGGCGCTGCAATGGCGGCGGTTTTGGCGGGAACTTTTGGCGGCAAGTGGCAATCCACAGTCTTTGCAATAAATCACAGTTCAAGCACAATCCAACACAGTTCCAAGGCACACATGACCTGATCTTCAAGCTTAAGTAGATCCTGTTCGTGACGCCAAATTGGAGTGCCCCCAGACGCAGGGCCGCAGGGTACTCGGTACCAGGCCTCTCAGTCTCAGTCCTCGGGTTGTCACGGTGGCTAGACCCGGTCCGTGACCCTGCTAAGGGGCGTCCAATGAAAGGTGGTGGTGGTGATTTAGTGTGTGATGCGTGGCGCGATGAATAACGAGGACACAGGGTTGCAGTCTCTTTACCTCTTTACTGAAGGCTTAGGGATCCGCAATCCAGAGTACTGCTAACAGGGCTGGCTGAGACCGGCCGGTCCGAAGGCACATCCAGAGTTCCCTTTGCAGGTGGAAATCAGTGCCTACCTTCTAGCGCCTGTGTGTTGTAGTACCTCCCTGCTGAGCACCACGGGATAGTCCTCACAACTGTTGTGTCTGTTTCTGCTGTTCTTGCTCACAACTCGTATCTGTTCTGATGTTCTTTCTCCGTCCCCCAGATGATATGGCTAGGACGCACCCGTATGACGGGTAGGCCTGGAGTTCTTCCGGGACCCTAGCATCGCCCCTCTCCCACAATTGCCTCATATGTCTGCTTAGGTGTTTTAGGTGAGACAGCCAACCTATAATCAACTGTCCTGCCACTGTTTGAAGTACTGCTTGGAGCCCAATACTTCCTCGGCATTCCGGCCGGTTTCTCACTTCTCCACAATAAACTTCGCTTCATATCCTTTCTTAAGATGCCACCGCATTCAAGTGCAGGCGCGGCTCCGTAACAATCTGTCCTGTTCGCTAGGTCACTGTCAGGATCCCACCCCTGACAGAGACCCCCCTGAATCTTCCCCCGCAACACCCTCTGCCACAGGATGTTGCCTGGATCCAACCCAGTCAGCTTCTAACTAACTTCCTATCCAGCCCCCAGTTTTACCCAAGTGTGAGGAGTGGCCTAATGCATAGAACCTTTTGCTCCCCCTGGTGGCTGAAGTGTGAAATGTAGTGTGTGACTGTGATACCTGATCAGGTGAACTCCTTTTGTGCAATCAGACATAACATCACTCCCCTGAGTGGCAGAGCGACATTACTGCAACGACCAGGTCTCTGGGGCGCTGCACTAGCACACTGTGGTGCTAAGAAGGGAGGGGGGAATTTGGATTTGGAAGTGCAGAACTAGTTGGATTTCTTTTGGGGGGCGAGGAACTATAATGCTTTTAGAGAGCCTTTGGGCTACCAGTAACGTGGAAGTAACGTGGAAGCCATCTGTATTTCCGTTAACAGATGAAAGATCTTGCTTTTTTGTGGATTGAGTTGAAGCTTTTATTGGGAACATTTTACACAACGTTTGGGATCACATTTATACTGGGCTCTATGCTGAGCACTTAATTTGGAGTTTCCATCTAAATCGCCGAGTGATGTGATTCAGATGAAACTCCCAAGGGAACCACTCACTATAATGAGTTACTCTGGACTCCATCTGACCTCTGTTCAGCAGTGCAAGAAACTTGCAGACCATGCTTTTATGCACGCCTAAAAGGATGGACACTGCTGGATCACAGGTCCTATGGCATCCTCAGTGCCTCCATCTGCTTCATTATACGGAATCTTCCGCCGGGTTCTATCTGAATCACGTATATCAGAGATTTACACGGAAACCCCGATATACAGTAAGCGCTAAGCATAGAGCGCAGGATAAATATGCTCCGAGCCTTTCTGCGATCTTTGTGAGGCAGAATGAACAAATCAATGGCAGGTGAAGAACTGGTTTTATTTATTTTCTACGCTGTTCCTCGTGCGGTATAAGTGATTAGGCCACTTTATTCTTCAAGTCAATGTGATTACAGGGATACCAGATTATAATTGGTTTTTATGTTTGGCAGCTATCACACATTACAAGAAACTTTTTTTTTTACAAATACAAGTTTTTGCATCACCATATTTTGAGAGCTATAATTTTTCCATCTTTCTGCCGACAGAGTCATGTGACAACGGAAAAGAAAGAGTAGAACTGCACTAGAGAAACTCCCTATTCACAATTGTAGATGTATGTCCCCTTTAGTTATCTGAGGTATAGCAGTCAAATTCAACTGGTTTACGGTGCTCAGCTTGAAAAATTGTATATACCGTATATATAAATGGGTATATATCGCCGAGGAAGAAAAATGCAGCACTCACCACGTTGAAGAAAAATGTTCAGTCCTTTATTTCACCATGTGCAGTATAAACAAGAACAAGTGGACGTGCAAGTTCAAAGAGGCATGCAGGAAGAGAGATGGACTACTGGCCGTTTCACAAATGATCGCTTCAACGGGTCCAGGTGCACTTGTTCTTGTTTATATCGCACATGGTGAAATAAAGGACTGAACATTTTTCTTCAACATGGTGAGTGCTGCATTTTTCTTCCTTGGCGAGAGTCATGTGGCAGCTTGTTTTTTTTGCTGGACAAGTTGAAATTTTTGTTGGTACCATTTTCAGGCACATGACACTTTTTGATCGCTTTCTATTCCGATTTGTGGGAGGCAGAATTTACAAAAAACAGCAATTCATGAATTTTTTTTATCACCGTTCTGCGTGTGGTAAAATAGATAAGACGGCTTTATTCTTCGGGTCAGTACGATTACAGTGATACCACATATATATCATTTTTTATGTTTTGCCACTTTTACACAATAAAAACTATTTAATAGAAAAAGAATTGTTTTTGCATCACTTTATTCTGCGAGCTCTAACTTTTCCATTTTCCGCTGATGGAGCTATATGGTGCCTTGTTCCTTGCGGGACAAGACGATGTTTTCATAGGTACCATGTTTATTTCCATTTGACTTTTTTATCGCGTTTTATTCTACTTTTTGTTTAGCAATATGCTGAAAAAGCAAAGTTTTTTTGCACTGTGTTTTTGTTTTTTATGGTATGCACTAAAGGAGTTAACAAGCATGACAGTTTCATTGGTTGGGTCATTTGGGTCACAGCAATATCAAATATGTGTACTTTTTTGTTTTTGCATAAATTTACGTATTTATTGGTTTAATATTTTTTCTTTTTTTTTTTACTTATTTTGTGATTTTTTTTAAAATAGTTTTAAAACATTTTTTTTAACTTTTTTACTTAGTTCCTGTGTGGGACTTCAATGTTTATTTCTCTGATCACTGGTCTCATATTCTGCAATACACATGTATTGCCATCGTCGGACTGGGGTGTCTGCGGCCCACCAGGGGAATGGACCCTAGGGGCCCTCCCTACAGCTATATGCAAATATCTGTCAGTCATCCCCATTATAGTGGAGCATCGGCTGTAAAATACAGGCGGCTCCTGCACATCTACTGTGTGCCCCCATAACTGGGATGTATAATTACGGTAGTTTACATTAATGGGGATCTTTGGTTAAAACAAGTTATCACCGATCCATGGGCTCCACAGGATATGTGATCGCTTAGGTCCGACCATTAGAAACTACACCGCTCAGAAGAATGAGGAAGTCTTATCCTTGATGGGACACTTATCCCCATTTTAAAATGGAGCTGCAGGTGGGATATCTGACCGCAGCTCCATTCATTCTCTTTGGGGCTTCTAGAAAAAAACAAGTGCAGCCACTGAGGGAATGAATGGATCAGTGGACATGTCGGACATGCCACTCCAGTCTAATGAAGATAAATAGTTCCAGATTTTGCTGAATGGGTCCAAGTAGTCAGATCCCCACCAATCAATACGTTATCAATCAAATAAAGTTATCAATACTGTGGATAGGTGATTGCTTTTTTCCCCACAGGAAAACCCCTGTAAGTGCATCTCCGCCGCTGTGTTCCAAGTAGTTAATCTCTAATGGAAATAATATTTTCCTAATTAATATCAGAGAGAACAAATGACCACCATACACAACACAATCCCCTATACCAAGACCAATACTACCACATACAGGGAAGAAATACCACCACAACATGACCAGACCACATAGTGACCCAATAATACTACATACAAGGAACAAATACTGCCACACCATGACCAGACCACATATTACCACCACATAGTGACCGAAAAATATGACATATTACCAGAATATAGGGACCAAATAATACCATATACAAGGAGAAATACTGCCACACCGTGACCAGACCACAAATTACCACCACATAGTGACCGAATACTACAATATTGATCATGAATACAAACCACAATACCAACAACACAGTTTTTACCACCAGTGACATTATACACAGTACCTCTTTGTGTAGTGTCAGTGTACAGGTAATACAGTGATCACCAGTGACATTATACACAGGATCTCTGTATATAGCAGCAGTGTACAGGTAATACAGTGATCACCGGCGACATTATACACAGAAGATCTGTATATAGTGTCAGTGTACAGGTAATACAGTGATCACCAGTGACATTATATACATGAGCTCTAAATATAGTGCCAGTGTACAGGTAATACAGTGATCACAGGTGACGTTATACATAAGAGCTCTGTATATGGTGTCAGTGTACAAGTACTACAGTGATCACGGCGACATTATACACAGAAGCTCTGTATATAGTGTCAGTGTACAGGTAATACAGTGATCACCAGTGACGTGACATGCACAGGAGCTCTGTATATAGTGTCAGTGTACAAGTAATAAAGTGATCACTGGTGACATTATACACAGGAGCCCTGTATATAGTGTCAGTATGCAGATAATACAGTGATCACTAGTGACATTGTACACAGCAGCTCTGTATATAGTGTCAGTGTACAGGTAATACAGGGATCACCAGTGATATTATACACAGGAGCTCTGTATGTAGTGTCAGTGTATAGGTAATACAGTGATCACCAGTGACATTATACACAAGTGCTCTGTGTATAGTGTTAGTGTACAGATAATACAGTGATCACCAGTGACATTATATACAGGAGCTCTGTACACAGTGTCAGTCAGTGTACAGGTAATACAGGGATCACCAGTGACATTATACACAGGAGATCTGTATATAGTGTCAGTGTACAGGTAATAGAGTGATCACCAGTGACATTATACACAGGACCTCTGTATATAGAATATAGTGTACAGGTATTAAAGTGATCACCAGTGAAATTATACACAGGAGCTCTATACAGTACATAGTGTATAGTGTGGGTGTACATGTAATACACTGACTCACCAGTGACGTCTGTAGTTGAAGTCCTTCATCTTCACTTTTCTTCTTCAACCAGCACCGACCGCCATCACGTCTTCCAGTCAGGACTCGTCTCTGCAAAAAATAACACACAGTCATCAATAGCTGATCGCTTCCAAAGCAGTTTCCCCACTTTTTCCCTGACTTCTTCAGATGAAGAAAAAACACAGTAACAGGACCTCCCTTTTGTTTCCTTCATGGAAAACCGTTTCCTAAAAAGTTAATTATATTACAGTAGTCCTAATGTCCCTAATTGGACCCTAAAAAATTATGTTCCCCACTTGTCATCATAAACTAATATAGCATGTTCCTCATTCTGGCCCTCAACAGTAATTAAGTCCCTCATCCTGGCCCCTTTTATTTAATAATCTCGCCCAGCCTGGACACCTATATTTTATAATATGCCCCAGCCTGGACCCCTATATTTTATAATATGCCCCAGCCTGGCCCCCTTTATTTTTTAATATGCCCCAGCCTGGCCCCCTATGTCCCTTGTTCAGCCTGGGCCCCATATATCCATCCTGCTTCCCCAGCTATACATACTGGCCCTCATATGTCCCTTGTCCTGCCCCACCATATATGCATCCTGCCCACCCATATATATGGTTCCTGGTCTCTTGTCCTCCCCCATATATCCATCCTGGCCCCTCCCCATATATTCATCCTGCCACTCATATATGCATCCTGGTCCCTTGTCCTGCCTTCCCCACTATAAATCCGTCTTGGCCCCCCATATATTTGCATCCTGGCTGTACCATATATGCATCCTGGCTCCCCATATATCCATCCTGGTCCCTTTCCTGCCCCTCCCCCATATAGCCATCCTGGCCCCCCATATATGCATTCTGGCCGCCCAATATGCCCCCCATATATCCATCCTGCCCCTCCATTTATCCGTCTTGGCCGCCCAATATATGCATCCTGGCCCGCCATATATATGCATCCTGGTCCCTTGTCCTGCCATCCCCATATATCCATCCTGGCCCCCATATGTATCCATCCTGGCCCCCCATATGTATCAATCCTGGCCCCTTGTTCTGCCCCCCATATGTATCGATCCTGGCTCCTTGTCCTGCCCCCCATATATCCATCCTGGCCCATTGTCCTGTCCCCCCATATCTCCATCCTGGCCCCCATATTTATCTATCCGGCCCCTTGTCCTACCCCCATATATCCATCCTGGCCCCATATGTATCCATCCTGGCCCCTTGTCCCGCCCCCCCATATATCCATCCTGGCCGCCCCATATATGCATCCTGGCCCGCCATATATATGCACCCTGGCCCCCCATATATATGCATCCTGGTCCCTTGTCCTACTCCCCCATAAATCCATCCTGACCCCCCATATGTATGCATCCTGGCTCCCCCATATATCCATCTTGGCACCCCATATCTATCCATCCTGGCCCCCCATATGTATCCATCCTGATCCCTTGTCCTGCCCCCTATATATCCATCCTGGCCCCCCATATGTTTCAATCCTGGCCCCTTGTCCTGCCCCCCATATATCCATCTTGGCCCAATGTCCCCCCATATCTCCAACATAGCCTCCCATATGTATCAACCTGGCCCCTTGTCCTGCCCCCATATATCCATCCTGGCCCCTTGTCCTGCCCCCCATATATCCATCCTGCTCCCCATGTGTATCCATCCTGGCCTCCCATGTGTATCCATCCTGCTCCCCATGTGTATCCATCCTAGCCTCCCATGTGTATCCATCCTGGCCACACGTGTGTATCCATCCTGCTCCCCATGCGTATCCATCCTGGCCTCCCATGTGTATCCATCCTGGCCTCCCATGTGTATCCATTCTGGCCCCACGTGTGTATCCACCCTGCTCCCCATGCATATCCATCCTGGCCTCCCATGTGTATCCATCCTGGCCCCACGTGTGTATCCATCCTGCCCCTATGTGTATCCATCCTGGCCCCCATGTGTATCCATCCTGGCCCCCATGTGTATCCATACTGGCCCCCAATGTGTATTCATCCTGCTTCCATCTGTATCCATCCTGGCCCCTTGTTCTGGCTTCATGCACCCACTGAGAGAAAGAGAGGAGGAAAAAAACATTCTTCTTACCTGCCTGCGCTCCTGGCGGCATCTTCCTCTTCTGCAGGTACGGTGCGCTCATAGTAACATGGCCGCCGACATAGCAGAGGCCGGCGGTGAATGTGTGCACCCGTCACATGCTGCGCATGACACTGATGTCATACGCCAGTGACGACGGGCGCACGCTCTTCAATATTGATCCGGAGGTGCACCGTGGCGATTCAGGTAATGACCACTGAGTGGGCATGCCCCATGCAATACTCTACATGCGCTTTTAAAGGTCCCTCGCCCCTAAAAACCGCAGATTTTTTTCTTTCCTTCCTTTTTTTTGCCAAGGGTCCACTGGGGATTTCCCCGATAACCCACCAGGCCAGTTCGACCCTGTGTATTGCATTGTATGAGACCTGACAGTTTTACACTGTAAGGGCTCATACCCATTTGCAAGATAAACAGACTGGTGCAATCCGATTAAAAATTGGATTGCACTCAGACCAATGTTATTCAATGGGTGACATCTCATCTGTGATTTTTTTCTCAGCTGAAATCGGATTGAGAAAAAAATCGCAGCATGATGCGATTTGCTGCATATCGCAGACGAGACTCGCCAATGCAAGTCAATGAATACAAGAAAAAAACACACAGCACTCGCACCAAGCGAATGCTGTCTTTTTCTTGACGCACGGGTGTCCTTTGAAAAGCCGGTAATTCATGTGCGGTGTACAGTAAAATGACACTGACAGGTTAGAATAGAATAGATATAATCTATATATATAATTGTCTAAGGGTTTTTCCGTCTGTCTGTCTGTCTGTCTGTCTGTCTGTCTGTCCTGGAAATCACTCCATATAAGGTATGGTCTACAAACAGGATACCTTATATGGAGTGGTCGGCGGTTTGTAGACCATACCTTATATGGAGTGGTCGGCGGTTTGTAGACCATACCTTATATGGAGTGGTCGGCGGTTTGTAGACCATACCTTATATGGAGTGGTTGGCGGTTTGTAGACCATACCTTATATGGAGTGGTCGACGGTTTGTCGGGCGGCCTCGACCAATCAGAGAGTCTGTCTGTCTGTCTGTCTGTCTGTCTGTCTGTCTTTCTGTCTGTCTGTCTGTCTGTCTGTCTGTCCTGGAAATCCCGCGTCTCTGATTGGTCGAGGCCGCCAGGCCTCGACCAATCAGAGACGGGCACAGCATGGCGACGATGATGTCATAATGGAAATCAATCGACCAATCAGCGACGGGCACAGTATCGACGTAGATGTCATAATGGTTGCCATGGCGACGATGATGTCATAAAGGTTGCCTCGACCAATCAGCGACGGGCACAGTCTGCCACGAATTCTGAAATCATCATTGTTCATATACTACGGGGACATGCATATTCTAGAATACCCGATGCGTTAGAATCGGGCCACAATCTAGTAGAAATATAAACATATAATACATATATATATATATATCTATATATATAATTGTCTAAGGGTTTTTCCGTCTGTCTGTCTGTCTGTCTGTCTGTCTGTCTGTCTGTCCTGGAAATCACTCCATATAAGGTATGGTCTACAAACAGGATACCTTATATGGAGTGGTCGGCGGTTTGTAGACCATACCTTATATGGAGTGGTCGGCGGTTTGTAGACCATACCTTATATGGAGTGGTCGGCGGTTTGTAGACCATCTATATATATAATTGTCTAAGGGTTTTTCCGTCTGTCTGTCTGTCTGTCTGTCTGTCTGTCTGTCTGTCTGTCTGTCTGTCTGTCTGTCTGTCCTGGAAATCCCGCGTCTCTGATTGGTCGAGGCCGCCAGGCCTCGACCAATCAGCGACGGGCACAGCATGGCGACGATGATGTCATAAAGGTTGCCTCGACAAATCAGCGACGGGCACAGTCTGCCGCGAATTCGCCTCGACCAATCAGCGACGGGCACAGTATCGACGTAGATGTCATAATGGTTGCCATGGCGACGATGATGTCATAAAGGTTGCCTCGACCAATCAGCGACGGGCACAGTCTGCCGCGAATTCTCGAATCATCATTGTCCATATACTACGGGGACATGCATATTCTAGAATACCCGATGCGTTAGAATCGGGCCACAGTCTAGTACCTTATATGGAGTGGTTGGCGGTTTGTAGACCATACCTTATATGGAGTGGTCGACGGTTTGTCGGGCGGCCTCGACCAATCAGAGAGTCTGTCTGTCTGTCTGTCTGTCTGTCTGTCTTTCTGTCTGTCTGTCTGTCTGTCTGTCTGTCCTGGAAATCCCGCGTCTCTGATTGGTCGAGGCCGCCAGGCCTCGACCAATCAGAGACGGGCACAGCATGGCGACGATGATGTCATAATGGAAATCAATCGACCAATCAGCGACGGGCACAGTATCGACGTAGATGTCATAATGGTTGCCATGGCGACGATGATGTCATAAAGGTTGCCTCGACCAATCAGCGACGGGCACAGTCTGCCACGAATTCTGAAATCATCATTGTTCATATACTACGGGGACATGCATATTCTAGAATACCCGATGCGTTAGAATCGGGCCACAATCTAGTATATATATAATTGTCTAAGGGTTTTTCTGTCTGTCTGTCCTGGAAATTCCGCGTCTCTGATTGGTCGAGGCCTGGCGGCCTCGACCAATCAGTGACGGGCACAGCATGGCGACGATGATGTCATAAAGGTTGCCTCGACCAATCAGCGACAGCCACAGTCTGCCACGAATTCGCCTCGACCAATCAGCGAAGGGCATAGTATCGACGTAGATGTCATAATGGTTGCCATGGCGACGATGATGTCATAAAGGTTGCCTCGACCAATCAGCGAAGGGCATAGTATCGACGTAGATGTCATAATGGTTGCCATGGCGACGATGATGTCATAAAGGTTGCCTCGACCAATCAGCGACGGGCACAGTCTGCCACAAATTCTGGAATCATCATTGTCCATATACTACCGGGACATGCATATTCTAGAATCTAGTATATATATATATCTAATATATAAAGCTGAATGTGTGTATGTATGTGTGTATGTGTGTATGTATGTCCGGGATTGGCATCTGAACCGTCGCAGCTACAGCCACAAAATTTTGCACAGTCACACGTCTGGACCCCGAGAGCGTCATAGGCTATATTGTGAGGTGAAATTTTAACCCCGCGCTTTCCAATTCACCAAACAATTTTGCCCCTATCTACATAATGGGGAAAAAGTGAAAGGAAAAGTGTTGGAGGCGTCGCAGCTACAGGCACAAAATTTTGCACAGTCACACGTCTGGACCCCGAGAGCGTCAAAGCTATGTTGTGAGGTGAAATTTTAACCCCGCGCTTTCCAATTCACCAAACAATTTTGCCCCTATCTACATAATGGGGAAAAAGTGAAAGGAAAAGTGTTGGAGGCGTCGCAGCTACAGGCACAAAATTTTGCACAGTCACACGTCTGGACCCTGAGAGCGTCAAAGCTATGTTGTGAGGTGAAATTTTAACCCCGCGCTTTCCAATTCACCAAACAATTTTGCCCCTATCTACATAATGGGGAAAAAATGAAAGGAAAAGTGTTGGAGGCAAATTAACAGCTGCCAGATGTGAACAAGGGGGACTTAACCCCTTAAGCCCCGAGGGTGGTTTGCACGTTAATGACCGGGCCAATTTTTACAATTCTGACCACTGTCCCTTTATGAGGTTATAACTCTGGAACGCTTCAACGGATCTTGGCGATTCTGACATTGTTTTCTCGTGACATATTGTACTTCATGTTAGTGGTGAAATTTCTTCGATATAACTTGCGTTTATTTGTGAAAAAAACGAATATTTGGCGAAAATTTTGAAAATTTCGCAATTTTCCAACTTTGAATTTTTATGCCCTTAAATCACAGACATATGTCACACAAAATACTTAATAAATAACATTTCCCACATGTCTACTTTACATCAGCACAATTTTGGAACCAAAATTTTTTTTTGTGACGGAGTTATAAGGGTTAAAAGTTGACCAGCAATTTCTCATTTTTACAATACCATTTTTTTTTAGGGACCACATCTCATTTGAAGTCATTTTGACGGGTCTATATGATAGAAAATACCCAAGTGTGACACCATTCTAAAAACTGCACCCCTCAAGGTACTCAAAACCACTTTCAAGAAGTTTATTAACCCTTCAGGTGTTTCACAGGAATTTTTGGAATGTTTAAATAAAAATGAACATTTAACTTTTTTTCACACAAAATTTATTTCAGCTCCAATTTGTTTTATTTTACCAAGGGTAACAGGAGAAAATAGACCCCAAAAGTTGTTGTACAATTTGTCCTGAGTATGCTGATACCCCATATGTGGGGGTAAACCACAGTTTGGGCGCATGGCAGAGCTTGGAAGCAAAGGAGTGCCATTTGACTTTTCAATGCAAAATTGACTGGAATTGAGATGGGACGCCATGTTGCATTTGGAGAGCCCCTGATGTGCCTAAACATTGAAACCCCCCACAAGTGACACCATTTTGGAAAGTAGACCCCCTAAGGAACTTATCTAGATGTGTGGTGAGCACTTTGACCCAACAAGTGCTTTACAGAAGTTTATAATGCAGAGCCGTAAAAATAAAAAATCATATTTTTTCACAAAAATTATATTTTCACCCCCAATTTTTTATTTTCCCAAGGGTGAGAGAAGAAATTGGACCCCAAAAATTGTTGTGCAATTTGTCCTGAGTACGCTGATACCCCATATGTGGGTGTAAACCATTGTTTGGGCGCAGGGCAGAGCTCGGAAGGGAAGGAGCGCCATTTGACTTTTCAATGCAAAATTGACTGGAATTGAGATGGGACGCCATGTTGCATTTAGAGAGCCCTTGATGTGCCTAAACATTGAAACCCCTAACAAGTGACACCATTTTGGAAAGTAGACCCCCTAAGGAACTTATCTAGATGTGTGGTGAGCACTTTGACCCAACAAGTGCTTTACAGAAGTTTATAATGCAGAGCCGTAAAAATAAAAAATCATATTTTTTCACAAAAATGATCTTTTCACCCCCAATTTTTTATTTTCCCAAGGGTGAGAGAAGAAATTGGACCCCAAAAATTGTTGTGAAATTTGTCCTGAGTACACTGATACCCCATATGTGGGTGTAAACCATTGTTTGGGCGCAGGGCAGAGCTCAGAAGGGAAGGAGCGCCATTTGACTTTTCAATGCAAAATTGACTGGAATTAAGATGGGATGCCATGTTGCGTTTGGAGAGCCCCTGATGTGCCTAAACATTAAACCCCCCCACAAGTGACACCATTTTGGAAAGTAGACCCCCTAAGGAACTTATCTAGATGTGTTTTGAGAGCTTTGAACCCCCAAGTGTTTCACTACAGTTTATAACGCAGAGCCGTGAAAATAAAAATTATTTTTTTTTTTCACAAAAATGATTTTTTAGCCCCCAGTTTTGTATTTTCACAAGGGTATCAGGATAAATTGGACCCCAAAAGTTGTTGTCCAATTTGTCTGGAGTACGCTGATACCCCATTTGTGGGGAGGGACCACTGTTTGGGCGCATGACAGAGCTCGGAAGGGAAGGAGCGCCATTTGGAATGCAGACTTAAATGGATTGGTCTGCAGGCGTCACGTTGCATTTGCAGAGCCCCTGATGTACCCAAACAGTACAAACCCCCCACAAGTGACCCCATATTGGAAACTAGACCCCCCAAGGAACTTATCTAGATGTGTTGTGAGAACTTTGAACCCCCAAGTGTTTCACTACAGTTTATAACGCAGAGCCGTGAAAATAATTTTTTTTTTTTTTCACAAAAATGAAATTTAGCCCCCAGTTTTGTATTTTCACAAGGGTATCAGGATAAATTGGACCCTAAAAGTTGTTTTCCAATTTGTCCTGAGTACGCTGATACCCCCTATGTGGGGGGGAACCACTGTTTGGGCGCATGACAGAGCTCGGAAGGGAAGGAGCGCCATTTGGAATTCAGACTTAAATGGATTGGTCTGCAGGCGTCACGTTGCATTTGCAGAGCCCCTGATGTACCCAAACAGTACAAACCCCCCACAAGTGACCCCATATTGGAAACTAGACCCCCCAAGGAACTTATCTAGATGTGTTGTGAGAACTTTGAACCCCCAAGTGTTTCACTACAGTTTATAACGCAGAGCCGTGAAAATAAAAATTATTTTTCTTTTTCACAAAAATGATTTTTTAGCCCCCAGTTTTGTATTTTCACAAGGGTATCAGGATAAATTGGACCCTAAAAGTTGTTGTCCAATTTGTCCTGAGTACGCTGATACCCCCTATGTGGGGGGGAACCACTGTTTGGGCGCATGACAGAGCTCGGAAGGGAAGGAGCGCCATTTGGAATGCAGACTTAAATGGATTGGTCTGCAGGCGTCACGTTGCATTTGCAGAGCCCCTGATGTACCCAAATAGTACAAACCCCCCACAAGTGACCCCATATTGGAAACTAGACCTCCCAAGGAACTTATCTAGATGTGTTGTGAGAACTTTGAACCCCCAAGTGTTTCACTACAGTTTACAACGCAGAGCCGTGAAAATAAAACATTTTTTTTTCCCCACAAAAATGATTTTTAGCCCCCCAAATTTTTATTTTCCCAAGGATAACAAGAGAACTTGGACCCCAGAAGTTGTTGTTCAATTTGTCCCTAGTACGCTGATACCCCATATGTTGGGGTAAACCCCTTTTTGGACGCACGGGAGAGCTCGGAAGGGAAGGAGCACTGTTTTACTTTTTCAACGCAGAATTGGCTGGAATTGAGATTGGACGCCATGTCGCGTTTGGAGAGCCCCTGATGTGCCTGAACAGTGGAAACTCCCCAATTCTACCTGAAACCCTACCCCTAACCGTTTACTGAACATTTTCTGACAGTCATAAGTGCCACGTATTTAAGTGCCACGTATTTAAGTGCCACGTATTTAAGTGCCACGTATTTAAGTGCCACGATATTTCAGTGCCACGATATTTCAGTGCCACAATATTTCAGTGCCACAGTATTTCAGTGCCACGTATTTCAGTGCCACGTATTTCAGTGCCACGTATTTCAGGCACTGAAAAATACGTGGCACGTAAATACTTCAGTGCCACGATATTTCAGTGCCACGATATTTCAGTGCCACGGTATTTCAGTGCCACGTATTTCAGGCACTGAAAAATACGTGGCACGTAAATACGTGGCACGTAAATACGTGGCACTTAAATACGTGGCACTTAAATACGTGGCACTTAAATACGTGGCACTTAAATACGTGGCACTTATATACGTGGCCACTGAAATATCGTGGCACTTATATACGTATATACGTATATAAACGTATATTTCAGTGCCACGTATTTCAGTGCCACGTATTTCAGGTTAGGGGTAGGGTTAGGGGTAGGGTTAGGGTTTTTTGTTTTTTTCTTGTTTTCTTGTGTTTTTCTATAAAAACGCATGCGTTTTACCGCGTTTACATGCATTTTTCACACATGCGGTTTTTTTAAAAAACGCATGCAGATAAAAACGCAAGTGTGAAACCAGACTAAAAGACGCTTTTTATAGCAAAAAAGTTTTTGCGTCTCCACATTTTGAGACCTATAATTTTTCCACATTTTGGTCCACAGAGTCATGTGAGGTCTTGTTTTTTGCGGGACGAGTTGACGTTTTTATTGGTAACATTTTCGGACACGTGACCATTTTTTATCACTTTTTATTCCGATTTTTGTGAGGCAGAATAACCAAAAACCAGCTATTCATGAATTTCTTTTGGGAGAGGCGTTTATACCGTTCTGCGCTTGGTAAAATTGATAAAGCAGTTTTATTCATCGGGTCAGTACGATTACAGCGATACCTCATTTATATCATTTTTTTATGTTTTGACGCTTTTATACGATAAAAACTATTTTATAGAAAAAATTATTATTTTGGCATCGCTTTATTCTGAGGACTATAACTTTTTTATTTTTTTGCTGATGATGCTGTATGGCGGCTCGTTTTTTGCGGGACAAGATGACGTTTTCAGCGGTAACATGGTTATTTATATCCGTCTTTTTGATCGCGTGTTATTCCACTTTTTGTTCGGCGGTATGGTAATAAAGCGTTGTTTTTTGCCTCGTTTTTTTTTTTTTTTTTCTTACGGTGTTTACTGAAGGGGTTAACTAGTGGGCCAGTTTTATAGGTTGGGTCGTTACGGACGCGGCGATACTAAATATGTGTACTTTTATTGTTTTTGTTTGTTTTTTTTAGATAAAGAAATGTATTTA
Source organism: Ranitomeya variabilis (assembly GCF_051348905.1). Lineage (NCBI taxonomy): Eukaryota > Metazoa > Chordata > Amphibia > Anura > Dendrobatidae > Ranitomeya > Ranitomeya variabilis. Next base: position 734,254,167 of record NC_135233.1, read on the forward strand.
TGGGAATAATATTTTTTTTTTATTATTATTTATTTAGGAATTATTATTTTTTTTTTTTACACATGTGGAAATTTTTTTTTTTACTTTTTTACTTTGTCCCAGGGGGGGACATCACAGATCGCAGATCTGATAGTGTGCACAGCACTTTATCAGATCTGCGATCATACTTTCATCGGAGCAGGCTGCAGCTTTCATCTGCAGCCTGCTCCGACCCGGAAGTGCTCCCTGCAGGACCCGGATACAGCCCCTCGGCCATTTTGGATCCGGGGCCTGCAGGGAGAAGACGTTCGGTACGAGGTGAGTACATCACCTTGTACCGATCGTCTCAGGGAAGCCCGCAGGGAGCCCCCTCCCTGCGCGATGCTTCCCTGTACCGCCGGTACACCGCGATCATGTTTGATCGCGGTGTGCCGGGGGTTAATGTGCCGGGGGCGGTCCGTGACCGCTCCTGGCACATAGTGCCGGATGTCAGCTGCGATATGCAGCCGACACCCGGCCGCGATCGGCCGCGCTCCCCCCGTGAGCGCGGCTGATCGCGTATGACGTACTATACCGTCACCGGGAATTAAGGCCCGCCCCACCTCGACGGTATAGTACGTCATATGGGATTAAGGGGTTAAAGAATGAGAGCGATGGCGCCAAACATTATATACTGTACAGTAGCTAAGGTGGGGCCCCGACATGGGATAATCACCACACCACCACGGGGATATGAACACACACACAAAATGCGCCACACACTACCACGTGCTCGAACACATATACCACCCTCAGCGCACATTTCACCACACATACACCAACCTCGCCACATAAAAGTTGAAACACAAAAGTCGCCGCTCAAAACTCGCCACGCGCAAAACTCTCCACATGCAAAACTCTCCACACGTGCAAAACTCACCTCATGGAAAACTCGCCACACGCAAAACTTGCACACGCGGAAAAATTGCCACATGCACAAAAGTTGCAACACATGCAAAAGTTGCCTCACACAAAACTTGCACATACTCAAAAGGCACCACACATAAAACTCGCCACGCGCAAAACTCGCCATGCGCAAAACTTGCTGCACACAACTTGCTACACTAACCTGTCAAATGCAACTCGACACACAAAAAGTTGCTACACGCATGTCGCCACACAAAACTCATCTCACAAAAGTCGCTACATGCATGTCGCCACACGCAACTCAACACACACAACTTGACACACGAAACTCGCCCTAAAACACACACAAGTCTGGTATTATCCTTCAAAAATAAAAATCTGATTAATAATCTGACAAACTACAAGAGCAACAAATGTACCATATAGGAATCCGGCAGCTGTCAGTCACATGACCAGTCTATTATGTGTATGTGTGAGCTAATATATACTGCCAGGGGGTGGGCTTACTGTTGGCTGGGGATTTATCAGGCTGCCAATTTAGCTTACAAATACTGAGGTAAAAATACTGACCAAATAACGTGTGAACGAGGTCTAATACAGGAGGAGATGACATACAGATATATACTATATACAGGAGGAGATGACACACAGGAATATACTATTTACAGGGGAGATGACACACAGGTATATACTATATGCAGGAGGAGATGACACACAGATATATACTATATACAGGAGAGATGACACACAGGTATATACTATATAGAGGAGGAGATGACATACAGGTACATACTACATACAGCAGGAGATGACATACAGGTATATACTATATACAGAAGGAGATGACACACAGGTATATACTATATACAGGAGCAGATTACCTACAGGTATATAGTATATACATGAGGAGATGACATACAGGTATATGCTATGTATAGGAGGAGATGACATACAGGTATATACTATATACAGGAGGAGATGACACACAGATATATACTATATATAGGTGAGATGACACACAGGTATATACTATATACAGGAAGAGATTACATACAGGTATATACTATATATAGGAGGAGATGACATACAGGTATATACTATATACAGGGGAGATGACACACAGCAGGTATATACTATATACAGGGGAGATGACATACAGGTATATACTATATACAGGAGATAACATACAGGTGTATACTATATATAAGGGAGATGACAAACATGTATATACTGAGGTGAAAATGAGAGGTGTGAGGTGAAAATGAAAAGGTGTGAGTGCAAAATGAGAGGAGTGAGGGAAAATAGTGGAGTGATCGGAAAATGACAGATGTGAGGTCGAAATGACAAGTGTTAGGGGGGAATGAGAGGAGTGAGGGGGAAAAAAAGAGGAGTGAGGGGGAAAATGAGAGGTGTGAGGGAGAAAATGAGAGATGTGAGGGGGAAAATGAAAGATGTGATGGGGAAAATGAGAGGCGTGATGGGAAATTAAGAGAAGTGAGGTGCTATAAATAACCACAGATATTTACTATGCCCAGGCAACGCCGGGCTCTTCAGCTAGCTTAGATTTACAATCTCCATGCTTTTCTCATGGTCAACTTTATGTGGCCTGTTCAAGAGTTGGAACAGCCAAAAATCTGTTTGTCTTTGCACCTGAAGGAAAAACTAAGAATGTCGTTTATCAAAAGGCTCTCGAATAAATAGTAGAAGATTACTTCACATTACTTTGCCAATTTAGTTAAATCTGTGTGGAATATCTCTGGTGTTGAAATATATGTTGTAAAATGCTTCTATTAGCTTAGTTTTTGCCTTTTAATAATTACATTTCTATCTATTTGTTTTGTGGTTTTTTGTGCAGAATAAATTTTTGTTAACACATTCTATTTTGCTAACAGCAGTTATTACCCCGGGCGAAGCTGGGTAGTACAGCTAGTATATATATATATATATATATATATATATATATATATATATATATATATATATGTATGAGTCGCCCACCAGGGCAATGGGGATACTCAGTACCGGGTTCGGTCGCTCTTAAAGGGGATGTCAGGGTGGCTGCGGCCCGGTCCGTGGCCCTGGGCGCTCACTTAAAGGGGGAAGGTCTTTTAAGGGAATTCTGAAAGTATTTTCGTGACGCCACCTGTGGTTTTCGGTCAGTTGGGACCGACGCCGCTTTAATAGGGTCCTCTGGGGTGATGATATGGTGGCCAGATGGTGACGCTTTCCACAGGTGGATCGGGGTCCCCAGGGCTCCCAAGGTGTGTGGGCAAGGATGGTGTATGCCAACAAATAAGTGGAGGACACAGAGTTGTAAAGTCTTTACCTGCTTTACTGGTGGTAGCAGTCCACAGTCCAGGATACCAGGCACAGGTGGTGATGTGGTCCGGCTGGCTTGGAGGCAATAGGCAAATCCCCTTTTCCAGGTGAAGTCCGTAAGCCTTTCCTACTTGCGCTGATGTGTGAAGTCCCTGCTGCCTGAAGCTTGCTGGCAAGGTACCCCTTTCCTGTCCTGGGACAGGTGCCTGCACGGTGGGCAGTGTGAGCCATTTTACAGGGTCTCTACCACGACCTGGGCTCTTAATATACTGCTTCACCTCAGACTTGATGTGGGCAAGTAATGTACAGTCTAATGCCCTCCGGTTTTGCTATGTGTCCTAGAGTACAACAAAGCCTCGGGCTCCCAGTGCCCGGTTTCTGTGCTTCGGCTCTGAGGGTGCCCAGTCACAGTTCCCCTCTGAGCCCTTTTCCACTCCTTTGCTCCTTCCCTCAATGGCTCAGTCCTGGCTGCAGCTCAGTCCTGGCTGCATGGCTCCGTAGTCTGCACTCTCCTCCAGACTTCCTTTCTCCTGAGTGTCTCTCCAACTTCACTCCTTGGTCTCCCTGGACCATCTGCCTAACTCCTCCTCCAGACCAGGATATATCTATCTGAGGGAAGCTCCCCTGAATCCGGGTGTCCTGAGCTTACCCTTCTGGCCTGGATTTGAAATGTGTTGTGTGTGGGTGCCTTACCTGGCGAAGGGAATCCTCCTTGCCCCCAAGCATGATATCGCCCTCCCCGAAAGGAAGGCAACATCACTGTAACAACCGGTTACCTGGGGTGTTACATATACATGTCAGTAACACACACATATATATATATATTTATATTGAACTGAAAGATAGAATAAAAGCCAGTAAATCATCTGCCGGCTTCTGTAAAATCACTGCAGGAGCCGACAGGATAGAAGAGATGGATTACATACAGTAAACACATATATAATAGGTAGATATATAGATGTCAGTGACAAATACTATTAGTACAGTGTGTGTGCAAATTACTGGACATGTATTTAATTAATAAACGATTATTTCTTGGAGAAAAATGGTGTGGGCTTCAGCGCAATTTTCAAAACCAGCAGAGGGAAAGCCAGCGACCGGGGGCAGATGTTTATAGCCTGGGAAGGGGGTAATACCCATGGATCTTCCCAGGCTATGAATATCAGCCCGCAGCTGTATATTTAGCCTTTACAGGCTATTAAAATAGGGGACCTCCCGAAAAAACACATGTGGTCCCCCTATAATTAATAGCCAGAAAAGGCTATGCAGACAGCTGCGGGCTGATGTTCATAGCCTAGGAAGAGACCACTGATATTGCCCCCCGGGGCTTCAAACACCAGCACTCAGCCACCCCAGAAATGGCGCATCTGTAAGATGTGCCAATTCCAGCACTTAGCCTCGCTCTTCTCACTTGCCCTGTAGTGGTGGCAAGTGGGGTAATAGTTGTGGGCTTGATGTCACCTTTGTATTGAAAGGTGACATCAAGCCCGGCTTAGTAATGGAGAGGTGTCAATAAGACACCTATCCATTACTAATCCTATAGTTGGCACATGTTAAATAAAGACACAGCCAGAATAAAGTCTCTTAATGAAATAAAACGCAACACAGTTTGACCATTTTATTGTTTCTCCTAATCCATGCAATGCCCTGGATCTCCTGTAATAAAAGTAAAATAATAAACCAACAATATACCATACCTGTCCGTAGTTGTGTCCCGCGCTGTAATCCATGTCTGGGGATATACAGTTTTCAACCAGGATGGTGCCAAGATGTGACCGCCCCGGCTGAAAACTACTGGTGAATGAGGAGATGCTGCCAGCTCAGCTTCAGTGACTAGAGGTGCCTTCACTGAAGCTGCGCTCCCTCACAGCCTGACCTGCGCTGAACTTGGGAGCGTGGGAAAATGGCAGTTCATTTTCCCACGCTCAGAGGTCATCCCAGTTCAGGCTGTGAGGCAGCACAGCATCAGTGATGTCAGCGCTAATCACTGAAGCTGCCGCTCGCAGTTGTGCTCAACTGTATGTATTTATGTATTTACTGTATGTACGGTAATCCATCTCTTCTATACTGTCGGCTCCTGCAGTGATTTTACAGAAGCCGGCAGATGAATTACCGGCTTTTATTCTATCTATCTTTCAGTTCAATACAAATACATATATTTACAGTATGTGTGTGTTACTGACATGTATGTATGTATATATATATATATATATATATATATATATATATATATGTATGTATTCTATGTGTATATATCTATTCTATCTATTCTGTTCTAACCTGTCAGTGTGATTTTACTGTACACCGCGCATTAATTACCGGCTTTTCTTCTATCTATCTATCTATCTATCTATCTATCTATCTATCTATCTATCTATCTATCTATCTATCTATCTAATATATGCAGTATATGTGTGTGTGTGTTTTGACGAATATTTCCTTTGAAAACGATGTATAAATGACATAGAGAACTGCTATATGTGAAAGCTCATGTTAAAATCACATTGCAATCATATAGCAATCGCACTGCACTCGGATGTAAATCGGATGCTAGGTGTAAAAATCACATTGTACTTGCATTGTACTCTCATGACACTCGCATAGCACTCGTCCGTTTTTTTTTGTCCGGAAATCGGACCGTTTTTTCTTGCATATGGGTATGAGCCCTTAGATTGCATGTTAGACTCAGCTGCTGGCAAAGTCCAACAAGCCACCGTAGCTGGCAGACCCGGAGGTCATCACACAACTTCGGGCTGCCATGGCAAAGCTGGATCCCCAGCGATGTGATCAGACCTCATCACGGAGGGCATCTGAGAGGTGAGTTCAGCAGTGGACTCCGTCTGCTATCTTCTAAATGCTCCAATCGTGACATCTAGAAGATAGCAAAGGGATAACAGCATGGGGATCTGATCCAATCAGGTCCTGATAATGTCACCTCTCAGAGCTATCGCTCTGCACCAGAGTCGCAGCGCTTGCAGTCTCAATAAAAATTAAAAAAGCATAACTTTTTAGCTGCTCTCTTTTATTTCCATAGACTTTAATGAGCAGCACTTGTCACACACCATCCCTCAGTGAGATCAAAATTTGAATTTACTTAAAACAGATTTTACACAGATCTGCAGGGAGGGTAAAAACTATCTAAGGTGTCATGGAGGGCAAAGAAAAAGGTTATAGAAAAGGAGGCAAGCAAATGGAGAGAAAATAAGTTCAGGATAGAAGCTGAGCTGGTATATGAGCTATTGAGGACACACAGATCTCACATCTAGCCTTTATTACTGGGAGAGACACAAGGGAAAAATCTGAACCTCCCCCCCCCCCAAAAAAAAAACAGCAATCTTCAAATCATGGTGTTAAAATGACTGCAGGTAGAATGCAGCCCTTGCAATTTTATTATATAAACATGTAAAATATATATTTATTCATGTCAGAGATGTCGATGTCCCATAGGATAAGTTCACACATGGCGTTTTTGTTGTGTTTTTTTATGCTAATTTTCAGTTGCTTTTTACAGTACCAGCAAAGCCTATGAGATTTCAGAAATCTCATGCACACACATTGTTTTTTTGTGTCATCAGGATTTTGTGCTTTGCAGCATTTTTTGGATATAGAGCATGTCACGTCTTTCAGCGTTTTTCCAGCGTTTTCCACCCATTGACTTGAATGGATGGTGAAAAAACGCTGCAAATTCGCAGGTTGACTTTTCTTGCAGCGTATTTGCTGCAGAAAAGTCAAGGACAGCCGGATGTGACCTCACACTCAGCTCTGCTACATCTAGATGGCAGGCTGCCTGATGCATCCATACATTCTGTCATCCAGCAGAGCGGACCCGAACCCCATTCACTTGAATGGGGGGTCCAACAATACAGTGTTTGACACGCTTTCATATACATGATAGCGGCAAACACCGCTTCTGATAATTTCCCCGCTGGTCAGAGAGCCGCGGTTCCCACACTGTCAGAAGTCAGCAGGAGCGCTCAGCTGTGATCGGAGGTATAAAGTTTACCTCCGGTCACTGGTGTCAGCTGATTGGACTACTGACCCCATCATCTGACACCTGCTAACGCTAATTTCAGTGACAGCAGGAGCAGCGGTTGGGAGTTTTCATGTGCCGCTCCTGCGCTATAAATAAATAATTTTAAAAAAATCGGCATGGGTTCCCCCTATTTTTGATAACCAGCCAGACAAAACTCACAGCTGGGGGCTGCAACCCCCAGCTGTCAGCTTCAGCAAGGCTAGTCATCAAGAATGGAGGGGTCCTCACGCTTTTTTTTAAAGTATTTAAATAAATAATTTTAAAAAATGGCATAAGGTCCCCCCATTTTTGACAACCAGCCTTGCTAAAGCTCACAGCTGGGGGCTGGTATTCTCAGGCTGGTAAGCGGCCATTGATATAGGCCCCCCAGCCTAAAAATAGCAGTCTGCAGCTGCCCAGAAAAGGCGCATCTAGTAGATGTGCCAATTCTGGCGCTTTGCCCTGCTCTTCCCACTTGCCCTGAAGTGGTGGCAAGTGGGGTAATGAGGGGTTAATGTCACCTTCCTATTGTAAGGTGACATTAAGCCGGCTTAGTAATGAGACAATGAGACACCTATCCATTACTAATCCTATAGTAGTTAAAGGGTAAAATAAACTCACACACAGTAAGAAAAAAGTATTTTAATGAAATAAAACAATATACACAGTTTTGCCATCTTTATTAGTCTGCCATTCCAAGCGAAGCCCTCGATCTCCTGAAATAAAAATACAAATAATAAACCAACACAAATACTCCCTGGTCCGACGCAGTCCAATATAACGAGTGTGCCACGCAGTAATCCTTATCTGGGGGAGATAAAATTTACAACCGGGAGCGCTGCTAATGCGACCGCTCCAGGCTGTAAACTACTGGGGAATAAGGAGAATCTGCCAGCGCTTGCTTCCGTGACTGGGGGTGACGTCACTGAGCATGCGCTCCCTGACAGCCTGACCTGAGGTAACCTCTGGACCATGAGAAAATGCCAGTGAAGAGGTTACCGCAGGTAATCTATCTATTCTATCTATTTTATCAATCTATCTATTCATTCTATCTATCTATTCATTCTATCTATCTACAGGAAGTTTTTTTTCTCTGAGGGCACTCAACTTTATTGACATGCACAAAGAGAAAAAAATGCCTGAAAAAAACCGCACCAAAAACGCAACGAAAAACACACCTAAACCTGCGTTTTTGGCGTAGCTTCTTTCCTGCCAAGAAGATCAGGTTTTGCTGCAGAAAAAAAAGTAGCAAAAACACCCTGTGTAAACTTACCCTAAGGGTATGTGCACATGTCCGGAATGCATGCAGAATTTTCCTGAGATAAACCTAAGGTTTTCCGCGGGAATTCTGCATGCGGTTTTTTTGCGGATTTTATGCGGATTTTTTGCGTTTTTTTCCGGACACTCCAAAACAATGGGAAATCCGCATAAAATCCGCAAAAATAATGAACATGATGCTTCTTTTCCCGCAATGCTTTTTTTTTGCGGAAAAAAATGCATCATGTGCACAAAAATTGCGGAATGCATTCTAAATGATAGGATGCATATGTATGCATTTTTTATGCGTTTTTATAGCGAAAAAACACACAAAAAACGCGAAAATTCCTGAACGTGTGCACATACCCTTAAAGAAGCATTGCAAAGTTTGTATGCTCTTAATATATTGCAATCATTATATAGCCCTGTGTACTTACAATTGCTCATTATGCTTACCACCCGGTAAATTAATCTCTTTTCCATTAGGTCTATGATATCACGTGATTAAAATATGACTAGCTGATTCCTTCTAAGCCTGGGGTCTCAAACTCTGCTGGGTATATGGGCTGCACATTAAAAAAAAATTGACAAAACAAATGTTTTCACTTTTTTTTGTTTTCTTTAGCTTATATATAAAACAGCATTTTTAGTGGCAAAATATTTTTTCGTACTTTAATTTGAATTTTATTTTACATTTTTTACATTTTGTTTCCCCCAATTGGTCACATATTGTGATATTGTTTTACAATTACTACCATATAGTAATTCTGGCAAAAGTCTTGTAGTAATGTGCACCTTCCTGGACCTCATCTTGTAGTAATGTCCCTCATCCTGGTCCCCATCTTGTAGTAACTCCTCATCCTCTCCCCTTACTGTAGTAATAATAATAATAAATAATAATAATCTTTATTTATATAGCGCCAACATATTACGCAGCGCTTTACAGTTTACAGTTTCAAACACAACAGTCATAAGTAACAACAATAACAATACAATAATTAACCCCTTAACGACCGCCAATACGCCTTTTAACGGCGGTAGTTAAGGGTACTTAAACCACAGCGCCGTTAATTAATGGCGCTGTGGAAAAAGTGAATAGCGCCCCCCAGAGTCGGATTTTCTCTGGGGTCTCGGTTGCCGGGGGTAGCCGAGACCCCAGAGAACATGATTCGGGGGGGTTTTACCGACCCCCGAGTTGTGATCGCCGGTAATTAACCGTTTACCAACGGTCGCAACAAAAAAAAAATCGCGATTTGCCATTTAATTTCTCTGGCCTCCGATGTGATTGCACATCGGAGGACAGAGAAATGGGGTCCCAGATCGCCCCCCGATACTTACCTATCTCCCCCGGTGCTCCTCGTGGCTCCCGATGGGCGCCGCCATCTTTTTCCAGGAAAAAAATGGGCGCAGTGCGCCCGCCGCCCGGCACCCGGAAGATCTTTGGGGTCTCGGCTGCCGGGGGTAGCCGAGACCCCAAAGAACATGATCGGGGTCGGTTTTTACCGACCCTTGTTTTGCGATCGCCGGTAATTAACTGTTTACCGGCGACTGAAAAAAAAAACAAAACGATGTCATTCTCTGGCCTCTGATGTGATCGCACATCAGAGGACAGAGAAATAGGGGGATCGGGGACCCTGTTATACTTACTGGTGTCCCTGGGTCCTCCTACTTCTTCTGCTGGCCGCCGGCTTCTTGCTCTGGTAAGAAAATGGCGGGCGCATGCGCAGTGCGCCCGCCATGATCTGCCGGCCGGCAGAGGAGAATTCTTCCTCTTGTTTTATTTTGGTCACTGTGAGATCCTATCACAGTGATCAAAATAAAAAAAATAGTAAATAACCCCCCTTTATCACCCCCTTAGTAAGGAAAAAATAATAAAATAAAAAAAATGTATGTATTTCTATTTTCCAGTTAGGGTTAGGGGTAGGGTTAGGATATGTGAACACGTAGAATGGTTCTCTGCGGATTTTTCCGCAGCGGATTTGATAAATCCGCAGGGCCAAAACGCTGCGTTTTTCCTGCGGATTTATCGCGGATGTACCGCGGTTTTTGTGCGGATTCCCCTGCGGTTTTACACCTGCAGTTTTCTATTATGGAGCAGGTGTAAAACCGCTGCGGAATCCACAGAAAGAAGTGACATGCTGCAGAATGTAAACCGCTGCGTTTCCGCGTGGATTTTTCCGCAGCATGGGCACAGCGTTTTGTTTCCCATAGGTTTACATTGTACTGTAAACTCATGGGAAACTGCTGCAGACCCGCAGCTGCGGAAACGTTGCGGATCCGCAGCAAAATCCGCAACGTGTGCACATAGCCTTAGGGCTAGGGTTAGGGCTTGGGTTAGGGCTAGGGTTAGAGCTAGGATTAGGGTTAGAGCTAGGGTTAGGGCTAGGGTTAGGGTTTGGGCTAAAGTTAGGGTTGGGGCTAGGTTTAGGGCTAAAGTTAGGGTTTGGGCTAAAGTTAGGGTTAGAGTTGTGATTAGGGTTACATTTGGGATTAGGGTTAGGTTTGGGATTAGGGTTAAGGTTAGGGTTCGGATTAGGGTTAGGGGTGTATTGGGATTAGGGTTAGGTTTTGAGGTTAGGGTTGAGATTAGGATTAGGGGTGTGTTGGGTTTAGGGTTTTGATTAGGGTTATGGTTAGCTTTGGGATTAGGGTTAGGGGTGTTTTGGGGGTTAGGGTTGTGATTAGGATTATGGATCGAGTTGGGATTAGGGTTAGGGGTGTTTTTGGGGTTAGGGTTGGAGTTAAAATTGGGGGGTTTCCACTGTTTAGGTACATCAGGGGGTCTCTAAACGCCACAGCCAATTTTGCGCTCAAAAAGTCAAATGGTTCTCCCTCCCTTCTGAGCTCTGCCGTGCGCCCAAACAGTAGTTTACCCCCACATATGGGGCATCAGCGTACTCGGGATAAATTGGACAACAACTTTTGGGGTCCAATTTCTCCTGTTACCCTTGTGAAAATAAAAACTTGGGGGCTAAAAAATCTTTTTTGTGGAAATTTTTTTATTTTTTATTTTCACGACTCTGCATTATAAACTTCTGTGAAGCGCTTGGGCATTCAAAGTTCTCACCACACATCTAGATAAGTTCCTTGGGAGGTCTAGTTTCCAAAATGGGGTCACTTGTGGGGGGATTTCTACTGTTTAGGTACATCAGGGGCTCTGCAAACGCAACATAACGCCCGCAGACCATTCTATCAAAGTCTGCATTCCAAAACGGCACTCCTTCCCTTCCGAGCTCAGCCATGTGCCCAAACAGTGGTCCCCCCCCCACACATGGGGTATCAGTGTACTCAGGACAAATTGGACAACAACGTTTGGGGTCCAATTTCTCTTGTTAGCCTTGTGAAAATAAAAATTTGGGGGTGAAAATATCATTTTTGTAGAAAAAATTATTTTTTTTATTTTCATGGCTCTACATTATAAACTTCTATGAAGCAGTTGGGGGTTCATAGTGCTCACCACACATCTAGATAAGCTCTTTGGGGGGTCTAGTTTCCAAAATAGGGTCACTTTTGGGGGGGTTTCTACTGTTTAGGTACATCAGGAGCTCTGCAAATGCAACATGATGCCCGCAGACCATCCCATCAAAGTCTGCATTCCAAGCGGCGCTCCTTCCCTTCCGAGCCCTGATGGGTACCCAAACAGTGCACCCCCCCCACATATGGGGTGTCAGCGTATTCAGGACAAACTGGTCAACAGATTTTGGGGTCCAATGTCTCCTGTTACCCTTGAGAAAATAAAAAATTGCAGGCTGAAAAATCATTTTTGAGGAAAAAAAAAGGATTTTTTATTTTCACGGCTCTACGTTATAAATTTCTGTGAAGCACCTGGGGGTTTAAAGTGCTCACCACACATCTAGATAAGTTCCTTAAGGGGTCTAGTTTCCAAAATGTGTCATTTGTGGGGGGTTTCCACTGTTTAGGCACATCAGGGGCTCTCCAAACGCGACATGGCGTCCGATCTCAATTCTAGCCAATTCTACATTGAAAAAGTAAAATGGCACTCCTCTTCCAAGCTCTGCGATACGCCCAAACAGTGGTTTACCCCCACATATGGGGTATCGGCGTATTCAGGAGAAATTGCACAATAAAATTTATGGTTAAATTTCTGTTTTTACACTTGTGAAAATAAAAAAAATGGTTCTGAATTAAAATGTTTGCAAAAAAAAGTTAAATGTTCATTTTTTCCTTCCACATTGTTTCAGTTCCTGTGTAATAATTATAGAGGATAACTCAGGAGACTCTGCATGGAACAAGACTACTACAGTACACAGTTTTATAAGTGGTAAAGTCTATATTATCACAGTGATTCAAACAGGTGCAGAGAGAAACTCAAGTCCACAACACTTGGAGTAAATATTAAATGCAGCTTAGCAGTCTATAGGAAACTTCAGAGGAAAATGCAATCACGCAGAAAGTCTATGAAGCACAATTATTCTTGAGGATACTTGACACGAATAAGTCCTTGCTTAGTCCAAAACACAGATAGATATGCTTATAAAGCAGTTCAAATAATATCTTAGCTCAACCAGGGAGGCCTGGGTAATAGTTTCAGGTTCTTGCAGAGCAGCAACAGCTTACATGTCCAGCAAATGCAGATGGAAGTAAACACGAGCAGCAGATGAAGGAGGATTACTGGAACTGGTGTATGCAGCAGGAACTCAGAGCAGAGTAGCAGGATAACCCCACAGGTTCACAGGAGCAGGTATATAGCCACGGAGTCACCAGAGGTCAGGAGCTGGATGCAAGGCAGAATACTCTAGCACAGACTGAAGGCTGGGGTGGAGTTTTATAGCAGGAAGACACAGTGCCCATGAGACAAAAGACGCCATCTTGGAAAAGGGCAGTAATGCACAAAAGGTAATAAAAAATGTTCAGAGTCCTGACATTACTCCCTCCTTAGAAGCGGCCTCAGGATGATCCTGGACCTGGTTTCTCAGGGAATCTCTGATGAAAACGAGAAATCTTCCTTTGGGCATTGATGTTTACCACAGGTTCCCAAGAGTCTTCCTCAGGGGGATATCCCTGCCATCTTATAAGATATTGGAGCCGATTCCTGCGAATCCTGGAATCAATAATTTCCTCCACCACAAATTGTTCTTGCCCATCAATCACTACAGGCTGCGGAGGTGGCACAACACGTCCCTGGAAGGTATTAGGAGATACAGGCTTTAGTGAAGATACATGAAAAACTGGGTGTACATTCATAGTCCTAGGCAGCTTCAGCCGGCAGGCCACAGAGCTCACAATACCATTGATCTTGAAAGGGCCAATGAATTTCTGTCCAAGTTTTTGTGAAGGAACGTTTAACTTCAGATTCTTAGTTGCTAACCACACGGAATCTCCTACCTTGAACATGGGTGCAGGTTTACGGAATCTATCAGCCGATCTCTTATAACGTTCTTGAGCTGTGGTCAGGGATTCCTTCAGAACCTCCAGATTTTGCCTCATTGCAGTCAGCCTTTCCTCCACTGCCGGAACCGGAGAATTAATCGGAGACCTAGGTAAGATACACGGATGATAACCCAGATTGGCAAAGAAAGGTGTAAATTTAGTGGAGGCGCTCTGAGAATTGTTATATGAAAATTCGGCTAACGGCAGCAACTCCAACCAATCATCCTGGAGATGGCTGACATAGCATCTTAGATATTGTTCCAGTGTCTGGTTGGTACGCTCAGTCTGACCATTTGTCTGGTGATGGTAAGCGGAAGAGAGACAGACATTAATATTGAGTGCAGAGCAAAACCCCTTTCAGAATCTTGAAGTGAACTGCACTCCACGGTCAGAGATGATCTCATCCGGAACCCCATGCAAACAAAAGACATTCTGTACAACCAAGTTCACTGTATCTTTAGCTGAGGGGAGGCCGGTGCATGGAACAAAATGAGCAGCTTTAGTCAGGCGATCAACTACCACCATGATTGTATTCATGCTCCCCGATGTTGGCAGCTCCACAATAAAGTCCATTGATATAGACCCCCAAGGGCGGGACGGAACAGGTAATGGTTGTAGAAGACCCGTAGGTGCCACATGAGGAGTCTTGTAACAAGCATATACCTCGCAAGAGAGAACATAGTCCTTGGTATCCTTCAGGCAAGTTGGCCACCAGAAGAATCGGCTCAGGAACTCTTGTGTCTTCTGTACCCCCCTGTGACCAGCCAACTTGGAGTCATGTACCAACTTGAGGATCTGCAGACGGACGACCTCAGGGACGTAGGTACGTCGATCTCTGAACCACATGCCACCCTTAAAGACAAGATTAATATCCAGAGGTGAGTTGGCCAGAAATACATCACTGTCATAGGCCTCCCTGCACTCCTTCCACAAGTCCTGATTGTGGATAACTCCGATGAAATTGGCATCAGATAAAATGGTCTTGGACGGGGCTCCAGGTATGGAATCCGCAGCATGGATTCGGGATAAAGCATCAGCCTTCCCATTACGAGAACCTGGACGGTACGAGATAACAAAGTTAAATTGATTTAAAAATAAGTTCCAACGAGCCTGACGAGGAGAAAGACATCTAGCGGATCTAAGGAACTCTAAATTGCGTTGGTCAGTTAGCACTATGATCTGTTGTGCAGCTCCTTGTAGATGATGCCTCCATTCTTTGAAAGCCGCAATAATAGCCAGCAATTCCTTGTCTCCCACGTCGTAATTCTTCTCTGCTGAGGTTAGTCTACGGGAAAAGAAAGCACAAGGATGTAGCAGACCCTTCTCTCCAGTTCTTTGGGAGAGAATAGCCCCCAAAGCATTATCAGAAGCGTCCACCTCCACAATGAAAGAAAGTGTTGGATCTGGGTGTATCAACAGCGGTGCTGATGTGAAACAGATCTTAAGCCGATCAAAAGCTTCTTGAGCCTGTGATGACCACTTAAAGGGCTTTTCCTTCTTTGTCAAGGAAGTAATGGGACGGACAATATCAGAAAAATTTCGAATGAAGCGTCTGTAGAAATTTGCAAAACCAATAAAACGTTGGACCTCCTTAACGTTCTTGGGTACCAGCCAGTCAAGGATAGCCTGAATCTTACCAGATTCCATGTTCAGTCCCTGGGGAGAGATGATACAACCTAAGAACTGTATCTCAGAACGATGGAACTCGCATTTCTCCAGATTAATATACAGATGGTTCTCTTTCAGATGTCTTAAAACAGTTTTGACATGTTCTTCATGTTCCTGTAGAGAGTCAGAAAAGAGTAGTATATCGTCCAAATAGATCACTACAAACTGGTCCAACAAATCTCTGAAAATGTCATTAGCAAGGTGTTGAAACATTGCAGGGGCGTTACAAAGCCCGAAGGGCATCACAAGAGATTCAAAGTGTTCATACCGGCCTCTGAATGCTGTCTTCCACTCATCCCCTGGACGAATACGCACCAAATTATAAGCCCCACGAAGATCCAGTTTAGAGAACACCTTAGCATGGCGGACTCTTTCCAGTAATTTGGGAATCAGAGGCGAAGGGTATCAGTTTTGTACGGTTACCTTTTTGAGTTCCCGATAGTCAACACAGGGTCTCAGGGTCCCATCCTTCTTCTTTAGAAAAAAGATAGGTGCCCCTGCTGGTCAGGAAGAAGGACGTATGAAGCCTTTGGCCAGATTTTCATCAATATACTCCTTCAAGGCTTGAAGCTCAGGTGCCGCCAAAGGGTATACATTACCAAAAGGAATAGCTGCCCCAGGAAGCAACTCAATTGGACAGTCATAATGCCTGTGTGGAGGAAGCTGATCTGCATTCTTCTTGTCACAGCTGTCAGAGAACTCTTTATATGCTGGAGGTAAAGAAAATACCTGTACATGTGGTTCCATAGCCGTGGACTCAGGGACAGCTTCTGTTAACGCTGAGTTGCTCCTTGTTGGAAAGATAATCTCCTTGGTCTCCCAGTTGATAATTGGGTTCTGAGAATGCAACCAGGAATGCCTAAAATCACAGGAAAATGAGAAGAAATTAGCAAGAAAGAAAGTTGCTCCTGATGATTAGGCTCCAACAAAATTTCAAGGGGTACGGTCTCCTGATCCATAGGCCCAGAGATTAAAGGTGACCCATCCACTGTTTCCATGGTAATTGGAGAGGCTCTTTGCTGAATTTCAATACCATGTTCCTTGGCAAATGCGATATCCATGAAATTGCCACCTGCACCAGAGTCAATCATAGCTGCACTGGAAATCCACTGTCCTGAACACAGGATCTTAATAGGGAGAGAACAGTGAGAGTTCCTTTCCTTAAGCTCCTTGAGGGGTGAAGTCATAGAAAGTGAATGGAATACAGCGTTTAAAGGCAGGCTACATTCAGAGATGTCAAATTCATCATCACAGTTGTCATACTCCCCTACTGCTGCTAGCACCTTGTTAGGCCGTCTAGGACACTTAGGACAATTGATCAAGAAGTGGTCAGACTGGCCGCAGTAGAAACACAGACTTTCACGAAGGCAATGCTCCCGGCGCTCATTGATCTCGCGCCTCTGAACGGAATCAATTTGCATGGGCACCTCCTCCACCTCCCGAGATGTTTTACCTGCAGGCTCTTTGGAAGGAAGGGAAAAGTTAGAAATACGGGTATATGCAGCAAACTTCTCCTGCCTACGGTAAGGCGAATGACAATGCGCACACAATGCTGTATAAATGTCTCTAGCTCTTGTGGTGACTCAGAGCGAGCTAGTTCATATTTTACAATACTAGACAGACCCCTTTTAAAAATAGGCAATTGTGCATAACTGTCCCAATTGGTATCTACCGCTAATCTCCTGAATTCAGTAGCATACTCAATAACAGAACGTTTTGCCTGGCGTAAAGTCAATAAAGCAGATTCAGCGGTTGCACGGCGATTAGGATCATCAAACATTAATGCCATAGCGGCCAAGAAATCATCCAAGTTATTTAACCGTGGGTCACGAGACTCAATCATCGGATTCGCCCAGGCGAGCGCTCGTGCGATCAGCAGCATTATTACACACAATACTTTGGATCTATCATTAGGAAAACGGTCAACATGCACATCAAAATATAGCATACATTGATTCACAAAGCCACGAAATTTGTCGCGATCACCATTAAATCTGAATGGGGGCAACTTAGGTGGGCTAGCTGGTGGCGGTTGCCCAGAGGGAAAAGTCGCTTGTGCAGCTATTTGCGTGCTTATGTCCTGAAAAGCCCGTCCATACTGGGACTCTATGCCAGCAAGTTTGTTTTCCTGGGCTGCCATGCAGGTGCTTAAGTCCTGCAAAGTCTGTCCAAACACTTGTTGATTGTGTTCAAAGCTTCCAAACTTATTTTGCAGACCTTCCACATCTTTCTGCAGTGATCTAATTATGGAAAACTCTTGCTCTAGTCTGCTTTCTGTAGTTATTGTTCCAGCAGTCTCCTTTTTTTTTTTTTTTTTAGGCTAGAGTATCCTGTAATAATTATAGGGGATAACTCAGGAGACTCTTTGCGTGGAACAAGACAACTACAGGACACAGTTTTATAAGTGGTAAAGTCTATATTATCACACGGTGATTCAAACAGGTGCAGAGAGAAACTCAAGTCCACAACACTTGGAGTAAATATTAAATGCAGCTTAGCAGTCTATAGGAAACTTCAGAGGAAAATGCAATCACGCAGAAAGTCTATGAAGCACAATTATTCTTGAGGATACTTGACACGAATAAGTCCTTGCTTAGTCCAAAACACAGATAGATATGCTTATAAGGCAGTTCAAATAATATCTTAGCTCAACCAGGGTGGCCTGGGTAATAGTCTCAGGTTCTTGCAGAGCAGCAACAGTCCAGCAAATGCAGATGGAAGTAAACACGAGCAGCAGATGAAGGAGGATTACTGGAACTGGTGTATGCAGCAGGAACTCAGAGCAGAGTAGCAGGATAATGTCATGTCGGACGCTGTTCAGACCAGGTCGTTCGACAGACAGCGGTAATTCCGCTTTTGACCTCTATTTGCTCATTGGCGTCGGCTAGATTTTATCTAGCTGTTCCGGGGTTAATTTACCTGATCCTCGGATTGCAAGCTGGGCCATGCCCATTGCCTTTAAATAGTTCTCCTGATGATTGGGCGTCGCCGATTATAGCTTCTGTCTTGTGCGTTGTTATCTCGGTCTGGAGTGGAGAGCTGGTTGTTGGAGATTCGTTGCTGGTGGTGTATTTTCCTTAGTCTTATTTACTCCTTCCTATATTTGTATTTATTTTGCCCTGCACATTTATAGTGTATTCCTGAGTGACTGCGGCATGGTGTATATTTTCCTTTATCCTTGTCTGTGCTAACTGTGGGTATTGGTGTATTACCTCTTCACTGGGTGGTGGGCGGAGGTTTCAGCCTAGGGTTGAAACAGGAGACAGGGTGAGGTTCGAGGCCTGGACATGCACACCATCAGTGTAAACTCCAGGTAGAGAGTCAGTCAGGATTTCCCTAGTCTGAGGGAAATTGCAGGGGCCCGGGTTATTAGCTCTCGCTCACCTAGTCTCCCCGTGACAGATAACCCCACAGGTTTACAGGAGCAGGTATATAGCCAGGGAGTCACCAGAGGTCAGCAGCTGGATGCAAGGCAGAATAATCTAGCACAGACTGAAGGCTGGGGTGGAGTTTTATGGCAGGAAGACAGTGCACATGAGACCAAAGACGCCATCTTGGAAAAGGGCAGTAATGCACAAAAGGTAATAAAAAATGTTCAGAGTCCTGACATCCTGTGAAGCACATAAAGGGTTAATAAACTTCTTGAATGTGGTTTTGAGCACCTTGAGGGGTGCAGTTTTTAGAATGGTGTCACACTTGGTTATTTTCTATCATATAGACCCCTCAAAATGACTTCAAATGTGATGTGGTCCCTAAAAAAAAATGGTGTTGTAAAAATGAGAAATTGCTGGTCAACTTTTAACCCTTATAACTCCCTAACAAAAAAAAATTGTGTTTCCAAAATTGTGCTGATGTAAAGTAGACATGTGGGAAATGTTATTTATTAACTACTTTGTTTGACATATCTCTCTGATTTAAGGGCACAAAAATACAAAGTTTGAAAATTGCTAAATTTTAAATATTTTCGCCATATTTCCATTTTTTCATAAATAATCGCAAGTAATATCGAAGAAATGTTACCACTATCATGAAGTACAATATGTCATGAAAAAACAATCTCAGAATCAGCGGGATCCGTTAAAGCGTTCCAGAGTTATAACCTCATAAAGTGACAGCGGTCAGAATTGTAAAAATTGGCTCGGTCATTAAGTACCAAATTGGCTCTGTCACTAAGGGGTTAAAGCAACATAAGACGACCCTGCTCGTGAGAGCTTACAATCTGCAATGAGGTGGGGAAATACAAAGTACAGGTGTGTATTTACAATGATCTATTTACAATGATGGTCCAGCCATCTTCAGGGAGTGGGGGATAGATGGAAGTAGTGAATGGGCTACACACAAACATAAAATGACTTTGATTAGGGAACATGATAGGCCGCTCTGAACAAATGTGTTTTGAGGGAGCGCCTAAAACGATGCAATTTGTGAATGATCCTAATATCTTGGGGTAGAGCATTCCAGAGGATTGGCGCAGCACGGGAGAAGTCTTGGAGTCGGGAGTGGGAGGTGCGGATTAGTGCAGAGGTTAGTCGAAAGTCATTTGCAGAGCGCAGAGGTCGGTTAGGCCAATAGACAGAAATGAGGGAGGAGATGTAAGGGGGTGCTGCATTGTGAAGAGCTTTATGGGTGAGAACAAGTACTTTGAATTGGATTCTATAATGAATGGGCAGCCAGTGTAACGACTGGCAAAGAGCGGACGCGTCCGAGTAACGATTAGCTAGATAGACAACCCTGGCTGCTGCATTAAGGATAGACTGGAGAGGGGAAAGTCGAGTAAGGGGGAGGGGCCAATTAATAGAGCATTGCAGTAGTCCAGGCGGGAGTGGATCAGGGCGACAGTGAGGGTTTTTGTTGTTTCTATAGATTCTAGAGATGTTCTTTAGGTGTAAGCGGCACGAGCGGGCAAAAGATTGTATATGGGATGTGAAGGAGAGATCGGAGTCAAAGGTAAAACCCAGACAGCGCACCTGCTGCCAGGGTGTTATTATGGTGCCACCCACGGAGAGGGAAACGTCAGGTTTAGGGAGGTTAGTAGATGGTGGGAGCTGAGGAAGTTCAGTTTTGGAGAGGTTGAGTTTCAGATAGAGAGCGGACATGATGTCGGAGACTGCGGACAGACAGTCACTGGTGTTCTGTAGTACAGCGGGAGTAAGATCGGGGGATGACGTGTATAGTTGTGTATCGTCGGTATAAAGATGGTACTGAAAGCCAAATCTGCTGATGATCTGTCCAATTGGGGCCGTGTAGAGAGAGAAGAGAAGGGGCCAAGGACTGAGCCCTGAGGTACCCCAACAGTGAGAGGAAGAGGAGACAAAGTGGAGCCAGAGAACAGAACACTGAAGGAGCGGTCAGAAAGATAGGAGGAGAACCAGGAGAGGGCAGTGTCCTTAATGCCTAGTGACTGGAGCCTAGAGAGTAGGAGAGGGTGGTCAACAGTGTCGAAAGCTGCAGAAAGATCGAGAAGAATGAGCAGAGAGTGGTCACCGTTACATTTTGCTGTCAGCAGGTCGTTGGTCACTTTGATGAGTGCAGTTTCTGCCGAGTGTAGCGGGCGGAAGCCAGACTGTGAAGGGTCTAGGAGGGAGTGAATGGAGAGGTAACGGGTAAGGCGGGAGTAGACTAGGCACTCCAAAAGTTTAGAGACGAAGGGAAGGTTGGAGACCAGTCTGTAGTTATTTGCGCAGGATGGGTTGAGGGCGGGTTTCTTTAGTAGCGGAGTAATGATAGAGTGTTTGAAGGAGGATGGGAAAATGCCTGAGGAGAGTGAGAGATTAAAGATTGTAGTTAGGTGAGTAGTGACGACTGGAGAGAGAGACTGGAGGAGATGAGAGGGAATAGGTTTGGTAGTGCATGTAGTCGGACGAGAAGAAGAGAGGAGCCTGGAGACTTCTTGTTCTGTGGGATCAAATGTGGAGAGTGAGCCAGTGGAGATGCAGGGAGGGATGGGAGTCACTGGGAGTGATTGGGAGCGGATTTCCCTACGGATATTTTCTATTTTTTCTATAAAGTGGGAGGCCAGGTCATCAGCACAAATGTCTGTGATAGGGGCTTGTGCTTTTGGTCTGAGGAGGGAGTGAAAGGTGTCAAAAAGTTTCTTGGGGTTGTTGGATAGTGAGGAGATCAGAGTGGTGAAGTAGGTCTGTTTGGCGAGGTGAAGGGTAGAGTTATAGGTTTTTAACATAAATTTGAAGTGTATGAAGTCTTCTGGTGTGCGAGTTTTCCTCCATAAGCATTCAGCACTCCTAGAGCATCGCTGGAGAAATCGGGTTTGCGATGTGAGCCAGGGCTGTTTTACTCTGTGTTTGGAGGATCTGATGGTGAGGGGAGCTACTTGGTCCAGGCTGCTTTTAAGTAATGCCCCATCATGGTATCCTTCTTGTAGTAATGTCCCAATCCAAGTCCCCATATTGTAGTAATGTCCTAATCATGGTCCCCATCTTGTAGTAATGTCCACATCCTGATCCCCATATTGTAGTTATGCCCCATCCTGGTCCCCTTCTTCTAGTGATGTGCCCATCCTTGTCCCCTTCTTGTAATAATGTGCCCATTTTTGTCCTCATCTTGTAGTAATGCCCCATCCTGGTCCGTGGTCCGTATCTTTGATTAATGTCCCCATCCTGATCATCATCTTCTAATTATATCCCCATTGTGGTCCTCATTCTTGTAATAAGGTCACAATCCTGATCCTCATTCTTGTAGTAATGTCCCCATCTTGGTCATCATCTTGGAGTAATATCCCCATCCTGGTCCTCATCTTGGGGTAATGACCCCATCTTGGTCCTTATCTTGGAGTAATGTCCCCTCATCGCGCGACTCAGACATATCAAGAGAGCTTCTTACGACAAGAGAGAAAGAAGGACCACTGAAATAGTGACAGTTAACTAGTTTCTAGTTGGATACCAAAGTTCTGCAATTGTAATAATTATAGGGGATAATTCAGGAGACTCTTTGCGTGGAACAAGACAACAGGACACAGTTTTATAAGTGGTAAAGTTTATATTATCACACGGTGATTCAAGCAGGTGCAGAGAGAAACTCAAGTCCACAACACTTGGTGCAAATAATAAACGCAGCTTAGCAGTCAATAGGAAACTTCAGAGGTAGATGCAAACAAACAGAAAGTCTATGAAGCACGGTTATTCTTGAGGAAACGTGACACAAATAGATCCTTGACTTAGTCCAGACACAGATAGATATGCTATTAGGCAGTTCAAATCATATCTTAGCTCAACCAGGGAGGCCTGGTTAATAGTCTCAGGTTTTGCAGAGCAGAAACAGCTTACATGTCCAGCAAATGCAGATGGAAGTAACACGAGCAGCAGATGAAGGAGGATTACTGAACACTGGTATATGCAGCAGGAACTCAGAGCAGAGTGGCAGGATCTCCAACACAGGTTCACAGGAGCAGGTGCAGGTGCAAGGCCAGGGAGTAATCAGGAGCTGGATGCAAAGCAGAATAATCTAGCACAGACTGAAGGCTGGGGTGGAGTTTTATAGCAGGAAGACAAGTGCACATGAGACCAAAGACGCCATGTTGGAAAAGGGCAGTAATGCACAAAAGGTAAAAAATGTTCAGAGTCCTGACAGCAATGTCTGTACACGAGGAAAGTGATATAGCGAATCAGAAAAACTATACTACATTTCCAGTAGGAGGTACCGTATTTCTCAGTCTTTTATTATTATTTACCGTATATACCCGAGTATAAGCCAACCCGAGTATAAGCCAAGACCCCTAATTTTGCCACAAAAAAGTGGAAAAACTTATTGACTCGAGTATAAGCCTAGGGTGGGAAATGCAGCAGGTAAATTTCAAAAATAAAAATAGATACCAATAAAAGTAAAATTAATTGAGACATCAGTAGGTTAAAGGGAACCTGTCACCCCCCAAAATCACAGATGAGCTAAGCCCACCGGCATCAGGGGCTTATCTACAGCATTCTGTAATGCTGTAGATAAGCCCCCGATGTATCCTGAAAGATGAGAAAAAGAGGTTAGATTATACTCACCAAGGGGCGGTCCTGCTGCGGTCTGGTCCGATGGGCATCGCGGTCCAGTCCGGGGCCTCCCATCTTCTTACGATGACGTCCTCCTCTTGTATTCACTCTCCGGTGCAGGTGTACTTTGTCTGCCCTGTTGAGGGCAGAGCAAAGTACTGCAGTGCGCAGGCTGTCATGATTCCCAATGGCAGGGACATAGTCAAAAACAGGACTAGCTCTAGGAAGATGGAATCTAAGCTGACCGCGATGCTAAACCTAACGCACAACTAACAATAGCCGGGGAACATACCTACGTTTTATCCCTAGATGTCTTGCACCAGCCGGAGATCTAGCTACCCCTAATAGAGGAAAACACAGACCTGGCTTGCCTCCAGGGAAACCCCAAAGTGATAGCAGCCCCCAACATATAATGACGGTTAGTTGAGAGGAAAGCACGTACGTAGTATGAATACAGGTTCAGCAAAGAGAGGCCCACTAACTAGATAGCAGAAAATACAATAGAGGACTTCGCGGTCAACTCAAAACCCTGCAAAATACCATCCTGAAATTACTTTTACTCCGATATCAACTCATGATACCGGAGTGGTCATTTCAGTTCACTAGAGCTTCCAGCAGCAAGGTTCATATAGATGCACGCTGGACAAAAACATACAAAAATACAAATGATCCAACTTAGCTGAATTAGCAGACTTGGAGCAGGTAGCAAGCACAGAGGAACTCTGGTAACATTAATAGCCGGCACTAGAATGACTGAAAAGCCAGACTATATAGGAAACTCCCATTTCCTGATGGGAACAGGTGAACTGGAAATAAGGGACAGAAGTCAGCCAGTACCACCAGTAGCCACCAGAGGGAGCCCACAAACAGAATTCACAACAGTACCCCCCCATTGAGGAGGGGGCACCGAACCCTCATGAGAACCACCAGGGCGATCTGGATGAGCCCTATGAAAGGCGCGAACCAAATCAGAGGCATGAACATCAGAGGCAGTCACCCAAGAATTATCTTCCTGACCGTATCCCTTCCATTTAACCAAATATTGAAGTCGCCGTCTGGAAACGCGAGAGTCCAAAATCTTCTCCAGAACATACTCCAATTCCCCTTCCACGAGCACAGGAGCAGGAGGCTCAACAGAAGGAACAACCGGTACTTCGTACCTCCGCAACAACGATCGATGGAAGACATTATGAATAGTGAAAGAAGCTGGTAGGTCCAAACTAAAAGATACAGGATTAAGAATCTCCAAAATCTTATAAGGACCTATAAACCGAGGTTTAAACTTAGGAGAAGAGACCTTCATAGGGACGAAGCGAGAAGATAACCACACCAAGTCCCCAACACGAAGACGATGACCCAAACGACGACGACGATTAGCAAACTGCTGAGTCTTCTCCTGAGACAACTTCAAATTGTCCACCACATGACTCCAAATGCGATGCAATCTATCCACCATAGTGTCCACTCCAGGACAATCCGAAGATTCCACCTGGCCAGATGAAAAACGAGGGTGAAACCCTGAATTGCAAAAGAACGGAGAAACCAGAGTGGCAGAACTGGCCCGATTATTGAGGGCAAACTCTGCCAATGGCAAAAAGGCGACCCAATCATCCTGATCAGCAGACACAAAACACCTCAAATAAGTCTCCAAGGTCTGATTAGTTCGCTCCGTCTGGCCATTCGTCTGAGGATGGAATGCAGACGAAAAAGACAAATCAATGCCCATCCTGGCACAGAATGCCCGCCAGAATCTAGACACAAATTGGGATCCCCTATCGGAAACGATGTTTTCCGGGATACCATGTAGACGGACCACATTCTGAAAAAATAAAGGAACCAACTCCGATGAAGACGGCAACTTGGGCAAGGGTACCAAATGAACCATCTTAGAAAAACGGTCACACACCACCCAAATGACGGACATTTTCTGAGAAACCGGGAGATCCGAAATAAAGTCCATAGAGATGTGCGTCCAAGGCCTCTTCGGAATAGGCAAAGACAACAACAATCCACTGGCCCGAGAACAGCAAGGCTTGGCCCGAGCACAAACATCACAAGACTGCACAAAAGTACGCACATCCCGAGACAGGGAAGGCCACCAGAAGGACCTGGCCACCAAATCCCTGGTACCAAAGATTCCAGGGTGACCTGCCAACGCAGAAGAATGCACCTCCGAAATGACTCGACTGGTCCACTCATCTGGAACAAACAGTCTCCCAGGCGGACAACGGTCAGGCCTATCCACCTGAAACTCCTGCAAAGCTCGTCGCAAGTCTGGAGAGACAGCAGACAATATTACTCCATCCTTAAGGATCCCCGTAGGCTCAGAATCACCAGGAGAGTCAGGCTCAAAACTCCTAGAAAGGGCATCTGCCTTCACATTCTTTGAACCTGGCAGATACGAGACCACAAAATTAAACCGAGAGAAAAACAACGACCAGCGCGCTTGTCTAGGATTCAGACGCCTGGCAGACTCAAGGTAAATCAGATTCTTGTGGTCAGTCAAGACCACCACCTGATGTCTGGCACCCTCAAGCCAATGACGCCACTCCTCAAATGCCCACTTCATGGCCAAGAGCTCCCGATTACCAACATCATAATTTCGCTCGGCGGGCAAAAATTTTCGAGAGAAGAACGCACATGGTCTCATCACTGAGCAATCGGAACTTCTCTGCGACAAAACCGCCCCAGCTCCAATCTCGGAAGCATCAACCTCGACCTGAAAAGGGAGTGAAGCATCAGGCTGGCGCAACACAGGGACAGAAGAAAAGCGGCGCTTAAGCTCCCGAAAGGCCTCCACAGCCGCAGAGGACCAATTGGCAACATCAGCACCCTTCTTAGTCAAATCAGTCAGAGGCTTAACAACACTAGAAAAACCAGTTATGAATCGACGATAGAAATTAGCAAAGCCCAAGAATTTCTGAAGACTCTTCAGAGAAGTAGGCTGCGTCCAATCACAAATAGCCCGAACCTTGACAGGATCCATCTCAATAGAAGAAGGGGAAAAAATATACCCCAAAAAAGAGATCTTCTGAACCCCAAAAATACACTTTGAACCCTTTACAAACAAAGAATTGGCCCGTAAAACCTGAAAAACCTTCCTAACCTGTTGAACATGCGACTCCCAGTCATCCGAAAAAATCAAAATATCATCCAAATACACAATCATAAATTTATCCAGATATTCACGGAAAATATTGTGCATAAAGGACTGAAAGACTGAAGGGGCATTAGAAAGACCAAAAGGCATTACCAAATACTCAAAATGGCCCTCGGGCGTATTAAATGCAGTTTTCCACTCATCTCCCTGTTTAATTCGCACCAAATTATACGCACCCCGAAGATCAATCTTAGAGAACCACCTTGCCCCCTTAATACGGGCAAACAAATCAGTCAATAGTGGCAAGGGATACTGGTATTTAACTGTGATCTTATTCAACAGCCGATAATCAATACAAGGCCTCAGGGAGCCATCCTTTTTACCCACGAAAAAAAAACCTGCTCCCAAAGGGGATGAGGAAGGACGAATATGTCCCTTTTCCAAGGACTCTTTAATATACTCTCGCATAGCAGCATGTTCCGGCACTGACAGATTGAACAAGCGACCTTTAGGAAATTTGCTGCCAGGAATCAAATCTATAGCACAATCGCAATCCCTGTGAGGAGGAAGAGAACTAATTTTAGGCTCCTCAAAAACATCACAGTAGTCAGACAAAAATGCCGGAACCTCAGAGGGAGTAGATGAAGCAATGGAAACCAAAGGTACCTCCCCATGAGCCCCCTGACATCCCCAGCTTACCACAGACACTGTTTTCCAGTCAAGGACTGGGTTATGAGTTTGTAACCATGGCAATCCAAGCACTAAGACATCATGCAAGTTATACAATACAAGGAAGCGAATCACCTCCCGATGGTCAGGAGTCATACACATAGTCACTTGTGTCCAGTATTGTGGTTTATTCCTAGCCAGTGGTGTAGAGTCGATACCCTTTAAAGGAATAGGGACTTCCAAAGGTTCTAGACTAAACCCACAGCGCCTGGCAAAGGACCAATCCATAAGACTCAGGGAGGCGCCTGAATCCACATAGGCATCCACGGTAATAGAAGATAACGAACAAATCAAAGTCACAGACAAAATAAACTTAGACTGCAAAGTGCCAATTGCAAAAGATTTATCAACCTTTTTTGTGCGTTTAGAGCATGCTGATATAACATGAGCAGAATCGCCACAATAGAAGCACAACCCATTTTTACGCCTGTAATTCTGCCGTTCGCTTCTGGACAGAATTCTATCACATTGCATATTCTCCAGAGCCCGCTCAGAGGACACCGCCAAATGGTGCACAGGTTTGCGCTCCCGCAAACGCCGGTCAATCTGAATAGCCATTGTCATGGACTCATTCAGACCTGTGGGCGTAGGAAACCCCACCATGACATCCTTAACGGCGTCCGAGAGACCCTCTCTGAAATTCGCCGCCAGGGCACACTCATTCCACTGAGTAAGCACAGACCATTTTCGAAATTTTTGACAATATATTTCAGCTTCATCATGCCCCTGAGAGAGGGCAATCAAGGCTTTCTCTGCCTGAATCTCCAAATTAGGTTCCTCATAGAGCAACCCCAGCGCCAGAAAAAACGCATCAACACTGAGCAGCGCAGGATCCCCTGGCGCCAATGCAAATGCCCAATTCTGGGGGTCACCCCACAACAAGGAAATAACAATCTTAACCTGCTGAGCAGGGTTTCCAGCGGAGTGAGGTCTTAGAGACAGATACAATTTACAATTGTACTTGAAATTCAAAAAACGAGATCTATCTCCAGAAAAAAACTCTGGCATAGGAATCTTAGGTTCAGGCATAGAAGCATGTATGACAAAGTCTTGTATATTTTGCACCTTAGAAGCAAGATTATCCAGATTTGAAGCTAAACTCTGGATATCCATCTTTCAACAGCTGAGACCTGAGCCATTCAGGGATTAAGAGGAGAAAAAAGCAGCAGGCTGCAATTATGGCTAGACAGAACTTCAGAACACACAAAAGAAAAAAAAAAAAAGGGGTCAGGAAACTTCTTTTCTCTCTTTCTTCAGCCAATATATGTGGCCGGCTATACTGTCATGATTCCCAATGGCAGGGACATAGTCAAAAACAGGACTAGCTCTAGGAAGATGGAATCTAAGCTGACCGCGATGCTAAACCTAACGCACAACTAACAATAGCCGGGGAACATACCTACGTTTTATCCCTAGATGTCTCGCACCAGCCGGAGATCTAGCTACCCCTAATAGAGGAAAACACAGACCTGGCTTGCCTCCAGGGAAACCCCAAAGTGATAGCAGCCCCCAACATATAATGACGGTTAGTTGAGAGGAAAGCACGTACGTAGTATGAATACAGGTTCAGCAAAGAGAGGCCCACTAACTAGATAGCAGAAAATACAATAGAGGACTTCGCGGTCAACTCAAAACCCTGCAAAATACCATCCTGAAATTACTTTTACTCCGATATCAACTCATGATACCGGAGTGGTCATTTCAGTTCACTAGAGCTTCCAGCAGCAAGGTTCATATAGATGCACGCTGGACAAAAACATACAAAAATACAAATGATCCAACTTAGCTGAATTAGCAGACTTGGAGCAGGTAGCAAGCACAGAGGAACTCTGGTAACATTGATAGCCGGCACTAGAATGACTGAAAAGCCAGACTATATAGGAAACTCCCATTTCCTGATGGGAACAGGTGAACTGGAAATAAGGGACAGAAGTCAGCCAGTACCACCAGTAGCCACCAGAGGGAGCCCACAAACAGAATTCACAACAGCAGGCGCCGGGAAAGGTCAGAGAGGCCTGGCACCTGCGCACTGCAATACTTTGCTCTGCCTTCAACAGGGCAGACAAAGTACGCCTGCGCCGGAGCCGCAGCGTGAATACAAGAGGAAGTCATCCTATGAAGATGGGAGGCCCCGGAGCGGACCGCGACGCCCATCGGATCGGAACGCCCTCCCAGGTGAGTACAATGTAACCTGTTTTTCTCATCTTTCAGGATACATCGGGGGCTTATCTACAGCATTACAGAATGCTGTAGATAAGCCCCTGATGCTGGTGGGCTTAGCTCATCTTCAATTTTGGGGGTGACAGGTTCCCTTTAAGTGTTTTTGAATATCCATATTGAATCAGGAGCCCCATATAATGCCCCATACAGTTCATGATGGGCCCCATAAGATGCTTCATACAAAATACGCCCCATATAATGCTCCATAAAGTTCGTGATGGGCCCCATAAGATGCTCCATATTAAAATATGCCACATATAATGCTGCATAAAAGGTTAATGATGGCCCTGTAAGATGCTCCATAGAATATTATGCTCCATATGATGCTGCACAAAGGTTGATGGCCCCATAAGATGCTCAAAAGAATATTATGCCCCATATGCTGCTCCATAAAGGTTGATGGCCCCATAAGACGCTCCATAGAATATTATGCCCCATATAATGCTGCACAAAGGTTGATGGCCCCATAAGATGCTCCATAGAATATTATGCCCCATATAATGCTGCACAAAGGTTGATGGCCCCATAAGATGCTCCATAGAATAATATGCCCCATATGCTGCTGCTGCGATTAAAAAAAAAAAAGACATACTCACCTCTCATCGCTGGGGGTCTTGTGCCGGTGTCCTGAGCAGGCGGGGACACCGGCGCGATATGGGGGCCAGGTGCGAGAGTCGCCGCTGGCTCAGGACACCAGCACTTGCGATATTCATCTATTCCCGTTCCACCACCTCGCGCCACTGTGTCTTCCGAGTCTCAGCAGTGACTGTTCAGGCAGAGGGCACAAGCTAAACACGTCATTGGCCCTCTGACCTGAACATCACAGCCAGAGGACGCGGAAGACACAGCCCGGTGGTGGAACGAGGACAGGTGAATATCGCATGGCTCACCCTCCCCTGTCATACTCACCCCCTCCTGGCGTGGTCTCTGCTTCTCAGATGGTCTCCGGCACCGGAAGCTTGTTCCTGTGTTTAGCGGTCACATGGTACCGCTCATTAAAGTAATGAATATGCGCTCCATGCCCAGGCGTTGTAGGGAGGTCATACAGGCACGTGGAGGCCACACACAACAGAACCTCATTTCCTTGTTTTGAGGCATTTCCACTGAAGTTCGACCAGCCTGGAATTTGATTTTCCACTTTGATCTTGAGCATCATTCCAACTGCAGACCTCCATAGGATATTAATTTTGATTTACATTGATCATTTTTATGTTTTATTGTTCTCAACACATTCCACTATGTAATGAATAAAGATTTGCAACTGAAATATTTCACTCAGTGATATCTAGGATGTGGTATTTTAGTGTTCTTTATTTTTTTGACCAGTGTATTTAGGCTCTATATTCCAAAAATTCACCTTGTATCTGAGAGGGACCTTGAGAAGGCAGGTATAGGAGGTAGGAGGTACTCTTCTTAAGGCTATGTGTCCACGTTCAGGAAACGCTGCGTTTTTGACACAGCATTGAGCCGCAGTGTCAAAAACGCAGCGTCCAGATGTTACAGCATAGTGGAGGGGATTTCATGAAATCCCGTCTCCACTGTGCAGTAAAAAACGCATGCGGCATACCCGCGAAAACGCACATGCGGTGCGTCTTTTAAGAACGCAGCATGTCCTTGCATTGCTGAAACAACGCAAGGACAGCGCAGGTGACCTGCCAGTGACCTCAGGTGCAGATTTGGTCAGGATTTTACCTGCATAAAATCCTGACCAAATCCTGAGGCAATCCTGAACGTGGACACATACCCTAAGGGTGTGTGTCCACGGTCAGTAAACGCTGCTTGTTTGACGCTGCGCAGAGCTGCAGCGTCAAACACGCAGCGTCCAGATGTTCCAGCATAGTGGAGGGGATTTTTTGAAATCCCTTGTCCACTATGCGTGGAAACCCGCACGCGGCGGGCCTGCGACTCCGGACATGCTGCGCGTCTTTTCAGATCGCAGCATGTCCGTACACCTTGCGGGGACTCAGCGTCCCCGCAAGGCATAACACAGGGCCCTATGGGAGGGGGGCGATGATCCCGGATGTGTACAGTTAACACATCCGGCATCATCGCGTCCCAGAAGGGGGCGGAGCTTAGCGCCGAGCGGCTTCGCCGCTCCGGCGATACCGCCGGCCATCCTGAACGTGCACACGCAGCCTGAGGGTTTTTTCACAGTATCTTATTGCCATTGTCCTTCCCGTTTGATTTCAAATTTCAGTGAAGAGATTTTAGCAGATGAATTTTTGGAAATATCAATAAAACATTGCCTACCCCTCTCCCACGGTGCCTCTTCCTAAAAGCCTTGAAGAACTTGGCACTTGTAGAAAGTTGCAAGTTGTTTTACTTACATCTGCAATCCACAGTTTAATGCATAACGTTTCGGTCAGATCCCTGACCTTCATCAGATGTTTGGATTGCTTTTAGACAAGGTTGAAGAGAATGTAAACCATGTGCTCAGAGAATATCACCAAAATTACTCACATTGGACCAGGGGCGGACACAGACTGCAGAGGGCCCCTGTGCAAGAAATCTTCCCGGGCCCCTCCCCCCCCCATACCGCAACAAAGTTATGTAAACATATAGGTTGTAATATTTATTATCAGTTTAGAACACAACTATCAACTCTAAATAATAAATTTAAGTTCCATATTTACCAACTGAATATAACACAAAGCAGTCATGCAATTGATGTCATGTCTGGCAAATCTGGATGTGCTTATTGTGGCCTATGACTTATCAAGCAGCACAGACTGTTATTACTTTATAAACTGGAGGAAATAATACAGTAGTGAGGAGGATTTGATTTTTTTTCAAAACGTAAACGGGTTGTCCAGGACTGTTTTATTATTTAACTATGAACCTATGAACTGATAGGCAGTCCAAGATCAGATGGCAATGCGTGGACTGGCCGAGGTTCTCCTGATCTGAGCGTAAGGCTGGAGTCACACTAGCGATGAATACGGACACATCGCACAGCACTTGGACCAGTATTCATCTATGGGGCAGCTCCCATCACCGTTTTTTTCCTCGGCCGTATTGTACGTGCGAGTGATATCACAGCATGATGCGATTGTCACCGACACTCAGCTGAGATTCGGCTCACTCGTACCCATATAAGCCTAAGGGTGCGAGTGAGACAACGCACATCACTCAGATATCATCCGAGTGTGGTGCGATATACGCTGACCCCGGCAATGGAGGAGATGGAGAAATTAATTTCTCTGCCTCCTCCGCAGCTGTGCTGCTTATGGTCTAAGTGAAAGATATCGCAGCTGGACAAAGACCAGGATGGTGCGTGTCACTAGCAGGCCACTGTGCACAGAATTTGGGGATATGTCACTCTCACTTTCCTTAGGTCACAGGGCATTAGTGATGAGCTAACGTGCTCATATAAGGCATTATCTGAGCATGCTTGTGTGCTGAGTGTCTTCGGCGAATTCGAATAATATTTTCGACTCCCCACCGCTTCATGTCTCGCGACAGGCTATCCCCACGTGTTGTGGCTGTCAAATAGCCACGAATCATGGAGCACCAGGGACTCAAACATATTATTGGAGAACGCTGAAGATGCTCTATTAAGCAGTGCACTTGAGCATGCTTAGATAATGCCTTATCCAAACATGCTCGCTCATGACCAGTATTGTAACCACTACTCCCAACATGGTGGTTCATATATAAATTGTTGTTTCTTTAATTTTCAAAACAATACTGTATTGTATGCTTGCAAAATGTCCACAAGGCAGCAAAGATCCTGTCAGGCTGGTCCACACTCGTCCTCTGCAGCAGCTTCCCGCTCCAAGCTGCGACTCCAGTGCACAGAAGACACTTGCAGATCATCCCCTGTCAGCCAATCACATATATGCTTGTAAGGCAAAGTCTGTGATTGGCTGAGAGGTAACAATGCACAAATGTCACTGTGCACTCCATATTACCTTACATGTATGTACCAGGGGGCGCTCTGTAGATTTATATCCCAGGGCGGCATCCCTCTATATCAGTGTTCCCCAAGTCCGGTCCTCGAGCCACCAACAGGTCATGTTTTCAGGATTTCCTTAGTATTGCACAGGTGATAATTGCATTCAATGGCCTGTGCAATACTAAGGAAATCCTCAAAACATGACCTGTTGGTGGCTCTTGAGGACCGGACTTGGGGAACACTGCTCTATATAGTGCATGCTCAATCATTTTAATACATTTATTCCAGGCGGTCCGGCCCTTCCCCTACCTAGACCAGTGATTCATTTCATTCATACCTCCCCTCACCCCCCCCCCCCCTATTTTCATGTGTAATGTAAGGACCCAGTCCCGCGGATCACTGAGGCTCTGGGAAGAGTGCGCACGCGCACAGCAAAGCAGTGAGTCCCAAGCAGAGCCTGCGTCAGTGACTCACTGAGAGGCCCTCCCCCTCCCTCCCTCACTCCATCCTCTCTTCCTGCTTCAGCGTCTGCCACCCGTCACCTCACCGCAGACCGCACGAGTGACAGCCGGCCGGACAGCAGCATAATGAATGCTAACAGGTGAGGAAGGGGGGCCCGTTTGACTGTCATATCACATGCGTGCAGCAGAGCGGGCCCCCTGCTTCTCCTGTTAGCAGTCATACTGCCGCCGGCTGTCATTCACAACAATGCCTTGTATGTCCGTCGGGGGCCCCCTCCCGCTCTGGGCCCCAGAGCGGTTGCACTGGTTGAACCGGCGGTATGTCCGGCCATGCATTGGACAGCTTCAAATTTAGTATAGCTTCAAATCTTAAAGCACTGGTAGTTTTTGGCCATGCTGTTACATTTTGATATGTATACATCGCAATAATATGTATATGCTAAGTGAAAATATTACATATATTACTACGAGGGTCATACAAAATGCTTTCATCATAGCAACGGTATCCAGGAGAGACCAGGGTGAGAGGCCAGTACTTGTAAGATCAATGTATTATCTCTGAGAACATAACAATCAATATGGATGTATGGATGAATCCCAAGTTTTCTCTGATGTGATAGAAATATTCTCTGTGAGCTAAACTGTGTGAACTTCAGGTTAAAATGTTCCCTTATTAGGGTCATCTGAATGTGGCCTCGTTTAACCCCTTCCCGACCTTTGACGCATACGCTGCGTCATGAAAGTCTGTGCCTTCCCGACCTATGACGCAGCGTATGCGTCATGGAATGATCGCGTCCCTGCAGATCGGGTGAAGGGGTTAATTCCTATTTTACCCGATCTGCAGGGAGAGGGGGAGTGGTGCTTCAGCCCAGGGGGGGTGGCTTCACCCCCCCGTGGCTACGATCGCTCTGATTGGCTGTTGAAAGTGAAACTGCCAATCAGAGCGATTTGTAATATTTCACCTAAAAAACTGGTGAAATATTACAATCCAGCCATGGCCGATGCTGCAATATCATCGGCCATGGCTGGAAATATTCACGTGACCCCCCCCACACCCACCGATCGCCCCCCCAGGCCTCTGTTATGGGGTCCGGTCCCCTCCGTCCGCCTGCCGGCTCCCCCGTCCTCCTGTCCGCTCCCTCCTTGTTAGTATTCACCCCCCCTGTGCTCCGATTACCCCCCCTGTGCTCCGATCACCCCCCCCACCACCCCTTCATACTTACCGATCCTCCCGGTGTCCGGCCGTCTCCTCGCTGGGCGCCGCCATCTTGGAAAATGGCCGGCGCATGCTCAGTGCGCCCGCCGAATCTGCCAGTCGGCAGATTCCTTACAGGTACATTTTGATCGCTGTGGTAGGTTCTATCACAGCGATCAAAATAAAAAAAATAATACATAACCCCCCCCCCCCTTTATCACCCCCATAGGGACAATAATAAAATAAAGAAATTTTTTTTTTTCTTTTTCCACTAGGGTTAGGGTTAGAACTAGGGTTAGAACTAGGGGTAGGGTTAGGGGTAGGGTTAGGGTTACGGGTAGGGTTAGGGGTAGGGTTATGGCATGTGCACACAGAGCGGATCGGCCGCGGATCGGCAGCGGATCGGCAGCGGATCGGCAGCGGATACGCAGCGGATCCGCAGCGGATACGCAGCGGATACGCAGCGGATCCGCAGCGGATCGGCAGCAGATACGCAGCGGATCCGCAGCGGATCGGCAGCGGATACGCAGCGGATCGGCCGCGGATCCGCAGCGGATCGGCCGCGGATACGCAGCGGATCGGCAGCGGATACGCAGCGGATCGGCAGCGGATTGGCAGCGGATCGGCCGCGGATACGCAGCAGATCGGCAGCGGATATGCAGCGGATCCGCAGCGGATCGGCCGCGGATACGCAGCAGATCGGCAGTGGATACGCAGCGGATTGGCCGCGGATTCGCAGCGGATTGGCCGCGGATCCGCAGCGGATTGGCCGCTGCGAATTCGAAGCAGTTTTCCATCAAGTTTACAGTACCATGTACACCTAAGGAAAACCAAATCCGCTGTGCCCATGGTGCGGAAAATTCCATGCAGAAACGCTGCGTTGTATTTTCCGCAGCATGTCAATTCTTTGTGCGGATTCCGCAGCGTTTTACACCTGTTCCTCAATAGGAATCCGCAGGTGAAATCCGCACAAAAAAACACTGGAAATCCGCTGTAAATCCGTAGGTAAAACGCAGTGCCTTTTACCTGCGGATTTTTCAAAAATGGTGCGGAAAAATCTCACACGAATCCGCAAAGTGGGCACATAGCCTTAGGGTTAGGGTTGGAATTAGAGTTAGGGTACCGTCTCACAGTGGCACTTTGGTCGCTACGACGGTACGATCCGTGACGTTCCAGCGATATCCATACGATATCGCTGTGTCTGACACGCAGCAGCGATCAGGGACCCTGCTGAGAATCGTACGTCGTAGCAGATCGTTTGGAACTTTCTTTCGTCGCTGGATCTCCCGCTGTCATCGCTGGATCGTTGTGTGTGACAGCGATCCAGCGATGCGTTCACTTGTAACCAGGGTAAACATCGGGTTACTAAGCGCAGGGCCGCGCTTAGTAACCCGATGTTTACCGTGGTTACCAGCGTAAAAGTAAAAAAAAAAAAAAAACGTACATACTCACATTTCGGTGTCCTTCAGGTCCCTTGCCGTCTGCTTCCCGCTATGACTGTCTGCCGGCCGGAAAGTGAGAGCACAGCACAGCAGTGACGTCACCGCTGCGCTCTGCTCTCACTGTATGGCGGCACTCAGTCAGAGCGGGAAGCAGACGGCAAGGGACCTGAAGGACACCGAAATGTGAGTATGTACGTTTTTTTTTTTTTACTTTTACGCTGGTAACCACGGTAAACATCGGGTTACTAAGCGCGGCCCTGCGCTTAGTAACCCGATGTTTACCCTGGTTACCTGGGACCTTAGCATCGTTGGTCGCTGGAGAGCGGTCTGTGTGACAGCTCCCCAGCGACCACACAATGACTTTCCAACGATCACGGCCAGGTCGTATCGCTGGTCGTGATCGTTGGTAAATCGTTATGTGAGACGGTACCCTTAGGGTTGGAATTAGGGCTAGGGTTGGAAATAGGGTTAAGATTAGGCTTGTGGTTAGGGTTAAGGATAGGGTTAGGGTTGTGTTGGGGTTACAGTTGTGGGTAGGGTTGGGATTAGGGTTAGGATTAGGGTTGGATTTAGGGTTACGGGTGTGTTGGGGTTAGGGTTGTGGTTAGGGGTGTGTTGGGGTTAGGGTTGTGATTATGGTTATGGCTACAGTTGGGATTAGGGTTAGGGGTGTGTTGGGGTTAGTGTTGAAGTTAGAATTGAGGGGTTTCCACTGTTTAGGCACATCAGGGGTCTCCAAATGCAACATGGCGCCACCATTGATTCCAGCCAATCTTGCGTTCAAAAAGTCAAATGGTGCGCCCTCCCTTCCAAGCCCCGACGTGCGCCCAAACAGTGGTTTACCCCCACATATGGGATACCAGCGTACTCAGGACAAACTGGGCAACAACTATTGGGGTCCAATTTCTCCTGTTACCTTTGCAAAAAAAAAAAATTACTTGCTAAAACATAATTTTGAGGAAAGAACAATTATTTTTTATTTTCACGGCTCTACGTTATAAACTTATGTGAAACACTTGGGGGTTGAAAGTGCTCACCACACATCTAGATAAGATCCTTTTGGGGTCTAGTTTCCAAAATGGGGTCACTTGTGGGGTGTTTCTACTGTTTAGGCACATCAGGGGCTCTGCAAATGCAACATGACGCCCGCAGACCATTCCATCAAAGTCTGCATTTCAAATGTCACTACTTCCCTTCCGATCCCTGACGTGCGCCCAAACAGTGGTTTACCCCCACATATGAGGTATCAGCGTACTCACAACAAACTGGGCAACAAATATTGGGGTCCAATTTCTCCTGTTACCCTTGTGAAAATAAACAATTGCTTGCTAAAACATCTTTTTTGAGGAAAGAAAAATTATTTTTTATTTTCACGGCTCTGCGTTGTAAACTTCTGTGAAGCACTTGGGGGTTGAACGTGCTCACCACACATCTAGATAAGTTCCGTGGGGGGTCTAGTTTCCAAAATGGGGTCACTTGTGGGGGGTTTCTACTGTTTAGGCACATCAGGGGCTCTGCAAATGTAACATGATTCCCGCAGACCATTCCATCAAAGTCTGCATTCCAAATCGTCACTACTTCCCTTCCGAGCCCCGCCATGTGCCCAAACAGTGGTTTACCCCCACATATGGGGTATCAGCGTACTCAGGAGAAACTGGACAACAACTTTTGGGGTCAAATTTTTCCTGCTACCCTTGGGAAAATTAAAAAATTCTGGGCTAAAAAAATATTTTTGAGGAAAGAAAACACATTTTTTATTTTCACGGCTCTGCGTTATAAACTTCTGTGAAGCACTTGGGGGTTCAAAGTGCTCACCACACATCTAGATAAGTTCCCTTGTGGGTCTAGTTTCCAAAGTGGGGTCAATTGTGGGGAGTTCCTACTGTTTAGGCACATCAGGGGCTCTGCAAATGCAACGTGACGCCCGCAGAGCATTCCATTAAAGTCTGCATTTCAAAACGTCACTACTTCCCTTCCGCTCCCCGACGTGTGCCAAAACAGTGGTTTACCCCCACATATGGGGTATCAGCGTACTCAGGAGAAACTGCACAACAACTTTTGGGGTCCAATTTCTCCTGTTACCCTTGGGAAAATAAAAAATTGTGGGTTAAAAAATCATTTTTGAGGAAAGAAAAATAATTTTTTATTTTCATGGCTCTGCGTTATAAACTTCTGTGAAGCACTTGAGGGTTCAAAGTGCTCACCACACATCTAGATTAGTTCCTTGGGAGGTCTAGTTTCCAAAATGGGGTCACTTGTGCGGGAGCTCCAATGTTTAGGCACACAGGGGCTCTCCAAACGCGACATGGTGTCCGCTAATGATTGAAGCTAATTTTCCATTCAAAAAGCCAAATGGCGTGCCTTCCCTTCCGAGCCCTGCCGTGCGCCCAAACAGTGGTTTACCCCCACATATGGGGTATCATCGTACTCAGGACAAACTGGACAACAACATTTGGGGTCCAATTTCTCCTATTATCCTTGGGAAAATAAAAAACTCCGGGCTAAAAATCATTTTTGAGGAAAGAAAAATATTTTTTTATTTTCATGGCTCTGCGTTATAAACTTCTGTGAAGCACCTGGGGGTTTTAAGTGCTCACTATACATCTAGATTAGTTCCTTGGGGGGTCTAGTTTCCAAAATGGGGTCACTTGTAGGGGAGCTCCAATGTTTAGGCACACAGGGGCTCTCCAAACGCGACATGGTGTCCGCTAATGATTGAAGCTAATTTTCCATTCAAAAAGCCAAATGGCGTGCCTTCCCTTCCGAGCCCTGCCGTGCGCCCAAACAGTGGTTTACCCCCACATATGGGGTATCATCGTACTCAGGACAAACTGGACAACAACATTTGGGGTCCAATTTCTCCTATTATCCTTGGGAAAATAAAAAAACTCCGGGCTAAAAATCATTTTTGAGGAAAGAAAAATATTTTTTTATTTTCATGGCTCTGCGTTATAAACTTCTGTGAAGCACCTGGGGGTTTTAAGTGCTCACTATACATCTAGATTAGTTCCTTGGGGGGTCTAGTTTCCAAAATGGGGTCACTTGTAGGGGAGCTCCAATGTTTAGGCACACAGGGGCTCTCCGAACGCAACATGGTGTCCACTAACGATTGGAGCTAATTTTCCATTGAAAAAGTCAAATGGCGCGCCTTCTCTTCCAAGCCTTGCCGTGCACCCAAACAGTGGTTTACCCCCACATATGAGGTATCTGCGTACTCAGGAGAAATTGCCCAACAAATTTTAGGATCCATTTTATCCTGTTGCCCATGTGAAAATGAAAAAATTGAGGCTAAAAAAAATTTTGTGTGAAAAAAAAGTACTTTTTCATTTTTACGGATCAATTTGTGAAGCACCTGAGGGTTTAAAGTGCTCACTATGCATCTAGATAAGTTCCTTGGGGGGTCTAGTTTCCAAAATGGGGTCACTTGTGGGGGAGCTCCAATGTTTAGGCACACAGGGGCTCTCCAAACCTGACATGGTGTCCGCTAACGATGGAGATAATTTTTCATTCAAAAAGTCAAATGGCGCTCCTTCCCTTCCGAGCCTTACCATGTGCCCAAACAGTAGTTTACCCCCACATATGAGGTATTGGCGTACTCAGGAGAAATTGCCCAACAAATTTTAGGATCCATTTTATTCTGTTGCCCATGTGAAAATGAAAAAATTGAGGCTAAAAGAAAATTTGTGTGAAAAAAAAAGTACTTTTTCATTTTTACGGATTAATTTGTGAAGCACCTGGGGGTTTAAAGTGCTCACTATGCTTCTAGATACGTTCCTTGGGGGGTCTAGTTTCCAAAATGGGGTCACTTGTGGGGGAGCTCCAATGTTTAGGCACACGGGGGTTCTCCAAACGCGACATGGTGTCCGCTAAAGATTGGAGCCAATTTTTCATTCAAAAAGTCAAATGGCGCTCCTTCCCTTCCGAGCCCTGCCGTGCGCCCAAACAGTGGTTTACCCCCACATATGAGGCATCAGCGTACTCAGGACAAATTGGACAACAACATCCGTGGTCCAGTTTCTCCTTTTACCCTTGGGAAAATAAAAAAATTGTTGCGAAAAGATCATTTTTGTGACTAAAAAGTTAAATGTTAATTTTTCCCCTATTTGTTGCTTCTGCTGCTGTGAAACACCTGAAGGGTTAATAAACTTCTTGAATGTGGTTTTGAGCACCTTGAGGGGTGCAGTTTTTAGAATGGTGTCACTTTTGGGTATTTTCAGCCATATAGAACCCTCAAACTGACTTCAAATGTGAGGTGGTCCCTAAAAAAAATGGTTTTGTAAATTTTGTTGTAAAAATGAGAAATCACTGGTCAAATTTTAACCCTTATAACTTCCTAGCAAAAAAAAAATTTCTTTCCAAAATTGTGCTGATGTAAAGTAGACATGTGGGAAATGTTATTTATTAACTATTTTGTGTCACATAACTTTCTGGTTTAACAGAATAAAAATTCAAAATGTGAAAATTGCAAAATTTTCAAAATTTTCGCCAAATTTCCGTTTTTTTCACAAATAAACTCAGAAATTATCGACCTAAATTTACCACTAACATGAAGCCCAATATGTCACGAAAAAACAATCTCAGAACCGCAAGGATCCGTTGAAGCGTTCCTGAGTTATTACCTCATAAAGGGACACTGGTCAGAATTGCAAAAAATGGCAAGGTCATTAAGGCCAAAATAGGCTGGGTCATGAAGGGGTTAAGCACTATAGTAGACAAATTTTATATGACTGCCAAGGAGTTATCCAAGTTATGTAAAAGACTGCACACAGGCAGCACTAGCGCTAAACCAATTAAATAATACTTACTCAATTTTGTTTTACGTTGTTTCTCATCCCCCTCTTCCAAGACTCATATTTTGTTTTTTTGTTTTTTTTCATTAACCATTAACAAAGTGATTTTGTGGGACAAGTTATTGAACTTTCTTTTACATAAAACGTACTTAAAAATAAGGGAAGAAAAGCAAAAGAGGTAAAATATAGAAAAAAAAACCCCTATGCCACTTTTTGGTTTTGTTTTTATGGCATTCTATTTGTGGTAAAAATTCCCATGGCAACATGATTTTCCTAGTCAGTGCGATTATAGCTATCTCAAATTCGTAGCGTTTTTGCATTTTTTTAAAATATTTTTGTAGTTAAAAAATTCAAAAGTTTTGTAAGAAAATATTTGATATAAGATGTACCGATCACTTTTTTCTTTTTTTCTTTTTCGGCGGGGGGGGGGGGGAGATGGGGGGTTGAGGTACAGTGATCAAACAATTGCAATTCTTGTGTTTTTCCTGTATATATTATCATAAGGGTTGATTCATTAAGATTTTCATAGACAGGACGTAGTGATTCCAAATATGTTTATTTATTTTTTTCAGATTGGGAAAAGGGAGTGACTGAAATAGTTTTTAAAACCATTTTTTTAAATTAAATTTCAGTTATCCTTTTAGTCCCTCAAGGGGACGTGAATCTGTGATCATTTAATCACTTTCACGTCATCCGACAATACTTTAGTCTATAGTAAGAATAACGATCACCTGTTGCTGGGCTTAATAGGTATTTTCTATGTCATGATCAGTTGCACAGAACAACAAATATTTGCTTATATTGAAATTAATTCTGTCCCTTTGTAGTTATATGCTTGACAGTAAATTTACCATCTGGTTTACCACCTGTACTTTTATTGTTACATGTTAATATTAGGACTTCTCAGACCAACAATTTCACTTACTTACAGGAAAATAAATACATATGCATAGCTAAAAATTAAGTTTATGCTGTTGTCATGCATACAATGATTTCTAAAAATAAAAAAACAAACACATATTTTTGCTATAACAATATGCTTTACTATTTAAATAAAATAAGACAGGACAAGACAGTATATATAATTGGTATCACCACTGTCATAATAACTTGTATTATAGAATAAATGCTTTGTTTAGCCATTAAAAATAAATAAAATAAAATCACAATTTCTACTGTTTGTCAATTAGGTCCCCTAAAAGAAAAGATCATAAACATGATAAAAAAAAGTCTTATATACCCAAAATAGTTGCAATGAATATGACACACAATAGTAAAAAAACAAAAGTTATCGAGAAATTTCTCGGAGATCTGCAGTGAACTCACTGAGCTGAACTGCAGTGAACTCACTGACTTTTTCTCACGGTGCTAAGGTCACCGCAGTTCAGCCCTGCTGGGAATGCAGCCTCAGTGTCCCGCAGTAACCTCGATGATGTCACCGCTGCTTGCTGATGTTGCGCTTGCAGCAGCTCATTCATCAGTAGTTCTCAGCCTGAACAGTCGCATCTTGGCACTGTCCAGGTTGAAAACTACTTATCTCCAAACATGGATTACGGCGTGGGACAGAACGATAGGTAAAAGGATATTGTTGGTTTTTATTTTTGTTTTATTACGGGAGACAAGGACTTCAATGGAATGGGCGTACTTGCGCAGTGTCCAATCCGCAGCATCCAGATGTTACAGCATAATGGATGGGATTTCAAGAAATCTCATGTCCCCTATGCATCCAGAGACGCCCGATGCTTACCTGCGCAGATGGACATGCGGCGTTTCTTTACAGACCGCAGTCTCCGCAACAGAAATTTCACCCATACAATGTATTGGACGGGGTGAATCCACACGGTTCAATGAGCACATGCGTATTCACCTGCGTTCAATTCCAGCAGTGCTTTGGACGCAGTGGACATGTACTGCATCCAAAGCACTTCCAACTACTGAACGTCTGCACATAACTGTGTTTGTTATTTTTTCAAATAAAAGACTTTATACTTGCTGTGTGTTTATTTACAATAAAACTATAGGATTAGTAATGGATATGTTTTCTCTAGATGCCTCTCGATTACTAAGTTGTGGGCTTGATGTCACCAGACAATACAACATCAACCTCACAGATATGAACCCCCACTTGCCACTGCCACTGCCACAGGGCAAGTGGGAAGAGCCGGGCAAAGCACCAGAATTGGAGCATGTAATAGATGTGTCTTTTATAGCTGGCTGACAGCTGCTATTTTTAGGCTTGGGGGAATATCAATGGCCCCTTGCCGGTCTGAGAATACGAGCCCCCAGCGTTCTGCTTTGGCAAGGCTGGTTATAAAAAATGGGTGGCCCCTCTATTTTGGATAACCAGCCTTGCTAACGCTGACAGCTGAGGGTTGCAGCCCACAGCTGTTAGTTTTGCCTGGCTGGTTATCAAAAATACAGGGGAATTCATGCTGTTTTTTTTTTAAAGTTATTTACTTATAGCCCTGGCGGCAGCTCATGAATACTCCCATCAGCCGCCTCCTGCTCTCACTATTATCAGTTGAATACAACTCTCAACATT
Source organism: Ranitomeya variabilis (assembly GCF_051348905.1). Classification (NCBI taxonomy): domain Eukaryota; kingdom Metazoa; phylum Chordata; class Amphibia; order Anura; family Dendrobatidae; genus Ranitomeya; species Ranitomeya variabilis. The sequence goes on from NC_135233.1 coordinate 734,298,067, forward strand.
CTCCCCTGCTCGCGCTGATCACAGCATGAGCAGTGGACAGCGATGTAAGCTTTCTTTAGTTCTGGGGAACAGCGCGAACATTACCGCTGATTCCAAGTCGCCTGTACATGTGGTACTGATGCGGCACATGGGCGACACATGGTTGCCACACGTATACCGCAAACATTACACACACGTACACACAGTCACTGATATCTCTGATGCTGTTTTTTCTGCTATCGGAAATATCAGGATGTGTGAAAGAGCCCTTAGAGAGGTTTTCCAGTCCAGCTGCACAGAAGATGGTTATGTGCAGGAAGAATATATAAAATCAACTATTAAAGACAAGGGAGAGAAGGACACTTCAATTTTTAGATGATTAAAGGGGTTGTCCACTACTTTCAATTATCCCCCCAATGTATCCCCCCGGGGCCCCTGACGAATATTGTAAATACCTTGCGTTGCCTTTTTCGCCTGTGAGCGGCGCTATGCTGGTGGCTGAGTCCGGGTCACGTGACCCCGAGGCTGCAGCCACCGCTAATTTCCGCCGACGTCACGTCAATTTCCAGACTCTGGAAATTGACGTGACGTCAGTAACAGGCGTGTCCCAAACGCACAGTCAGCAGTCACTCAAGAGTGACTGGGCTGTGGGTGGGACTGTGTGCGGGTGGGGCTTTGCTGGGGGCGGGCGGGGCTGTGCACTGCAGGTGTCTGGTGCTGGGATCTGCTTGCCGAGATGTGCGGCGGCTGGTCCCTTGGCGGCGGCGGCCGGTGTACTGCACTGTACCGGCGGCGGCCGGTGCGTGGGCGGCCGGTCCCGCCGCGGCGGCGGCCGGTGTACTGTACTGTACCGTACCGGCGGCGGCCGGTGCGTGGGCGGCCGGTCCCGCGGCGGCGGCCGGTGCCGTGGCGGCGGCAGCCGGTGCGACGGCGGGGGTCTGCGTGGTGCTGAAGGTGGCTGTGCGGTGGTGGTGGCAGCGGCGGCGTTGTCTCTGTGTGCAGGCATGTCCGATGGGACTACAAGTCCCACCAGGCTCTGCCTGCTACAGTGACAGTGAGTGACACATTAGCCAATGATGGGACAGTAGTAGTCCCATCATCCGGCTAATGTGTTGAATGTAAAAAAAAAAGAAAGAAAAAAAAACACATATACAGTACATACATACATACATAGAACACATACAGAACATGCGACATGCGACAAAATGCGCCATGCGTCGACATGCAGCATGCGACGACATGCGCCATGCGACGACATGCAGCATGCGACGACATGCAGCATGCGACGACATGCGCCATGCGACGATATGTGACGATATGCGGCATGCGACAACATGCGGCATGCGACGACATGCGGCATGCAACGACATGCAGCATGCGGCGACATGCGCCATGCGACGACATGCGACGATATGCGGCATGCGACAACATGCGCCATGCGTCGACATGCAGCATGCGACGACATGCGCCATGCGACGACATGCAGCATGCGACGACATGCAGCATGCGACGACATGCGCCATGCGACGACATGCGGCATGCCGCATACAGTACATACATACAGTACATACGTACATACAGACATACAGTACATACATACATACAGTACATATAACATAGAGTATATACTCACCATCACTTGTCACTTTGATCCCCGAAGCCATTGTCATCTGTAAAAAATATTAAAATAATAAACAAACACTATACTCCCTGATCCGCAGAAATCCAATTAAAACGAGTGTCCCTCGACGATCTCCCGTGGAGAGCTGGAGCATCTGCTGATGCAACCACTCTCCAGGGGCTCCAGGAACACAATGAGCGGAGGAAGGTATCCTTCCACAATGTATTCCCCACAATGTATTCCTACGCCCCTGTGAGAAAATAGTCCCTAGTCTCACTTTATGGCATTGCTGTGTGAGGAAGTTCCCACGCAGCTTTTTGCCATAAAGTGAGACCAGTGAACTTTAGTAACCTCAGTGATGCAGTGCAGGAGCCATTGTCTCCTGTCAGTGTGTCACTGAGGGTCCTATAGAGCAGTGACATCACCCGATGTCACTGTTCTATAGGGGGGATCGTCATGGGACCCTCGTTATTAATTTGACTACGGCGGACAGGTAGTATGCGGTTTATTATTTTACGTTTTTTGCAGGCGCTGAAGTATGGTAAGTATGGTTAAATGAAGAATATTAAAATACTTTTTCCTAATGTGTGCGTGTTTTATTAACCCTTTCTTACTATTGGATTAATAACGGATAGGCGTCTTATTGACGCCTCTCCGTTATTAACCCGGCTTAATGTCACCTTAAAATAGCAAGGTGACATTAACCCCTTATTACCCCATATCCCACCGCTACACGGGAGTGGGAAGAGAGGGGCTAAGCGCCATTTCTGGGGTGGCTGCGGACTGGTATTTGTAGCCGGGGGGGGGGACCAATATCCATGGCCCCTCTCTAGGCTATGAATATCAGCCCGCAGCTGTCTGCGTAGCCTTTCTGGCTATAAAATATAGGGGGACCCCACGTCATTTTTTTTGGGGGGGTCCCCCTATTTTAATAGCCAGTAAAGGCTACGCAGACAGCTGCGGGCTGATATTCATAGCAGGCTACAAATATTGGCCCCCGGCCATCGGCTTTCCCCCTCTGGCGCAGAAAATTGCGCGGGAGCCCACGCCGTTTTTTTCAGTTTTTTTATTAAATTAAACGCTCATTAAGGCCTCTTTCACCCTTGCGTCGGTACGGGTCCATCGCTATGCGTCTGGCCGACGTACCGACGCACGTTGTGAAATTTGTGCACGTCGTGGGCAGCGGATGCAGTTTTTCAACGCATCCACTGCCCATTCTGAAGTCCGGGGAGGAGGGGGCGGAGTTTTGGCCGCGCATGCGCGGTAGAAAATGGCAGACGCGACGGACGTGCCAACGGTCCGCCAAAACACGACGCATCCGTTGCACGACGGACGCGACGTGTGGCCATCCGTCGCGATCCTTCACTAATACACGTCTATGGGTAAAAAACGCATCCTGCGAACACATTTGCAGGATCCGTTTTTTTCCCAAAAAGACGGATTGCTAAAAACGCAAGTGTGAAAGTAGCCTTAGGCTGCTTTCACACTAGCATCGGTAAGGGGCCGTCGCGCTGCGTCCCTAATAAAAGTCTATGGAGAAAAAACGCATCCTGCAGACAACTTTGCAGGACGAGTTTTTTCTCCACAATGACGCATTGCGACGTGCAGTGCACGACGCTAGTGTGAAAGAGGCCTTAGAAACATCGGCCTTTCTATTATATATCTATGGATATATCCATCCATATATCCATAGATATATTTATAGATAGATATATCTATAGATACATAGATGTATCTATCCATATATTTGGCTGCTTTCACACATCAGGTTTTTGCCGTGAGGCACAATCCGGCGAGTTTTGAAAAAAACGGATCCATTTTTTTCCGCCGGATCCGTTTTTTTCTCATAGAGTTGTATTAGCGCCGGATTGCGCCTGATGGCCACACGTTTCATCCGTTTTTTGCCGGATCCGTCAAAAAAGCTGTTTCCGCCGGATGGAAAACACATACAGAGGAACGTTTTTTCTGTCCGGCGAAAAAACGCACAGCGACGGATCCGGCAAAAAAACGTATGAAACTGAGCTGTGAAATGATGAATCCGGCCTTGGAATCCGTTTTTTCAGGCATGTTTCCATTCAAATCATGCACATTTTCCGTTTATTTACTTATTTCCAAAAACGGCATTAAAACCGCGCATAAACCGCACCAAAAAAAGCATCAAAACTGCACCAAAAACTGCATCAAAACTGCACCAAAAACTGCATCAAAACCTGGTGCAGTTTTGGTGCGGTTTTGATGCAGTTTTTGGTGCGGTTTTGATGCAGTTCTTGGTGTGGTTTTGGTGCGGCTTTTTCCGCAGCATGTGCACAACAAGTCTGCGGCTCCCATAGACTTACATTGGTTGTACACTACACTGCGGATTTGATGCAATTCAGTGCGGCAAAAAACACTGCGGATCTGCAATCTGATCCGCAACGTGTGCACAGCCTTAGCATTTAGGGAACCTAGCCAAAAAGCCAAGCAAAAAATAAGTGTGGGATTGCACTTTTTTTTGCCATTTCATTGCACTTTGAATTTTTTTCACATTTTCTGTTACACGACATGGTAAAAGCAATGGTGTTGTTCAAAAGTAGAACTTGTCCCGCAAAAGATAAGCCCCCATATGGCCATATTGACGGAAAAATGATGGCTCTGGAAAGAAGGGGAGCAATAAACAAAAAAAGCTCCAGGGGTGAAGGGGTTTAGAAACATGGATATGGACATATCTATGGAAATAGACATAGATATATCTGTATGTATCTATCTATCTATCTATCTATCTATCTATCTATCTGTCTGTCTGTCTGTCTGTCTGTCTGTCTATCCATCTATCTGTGTAATGGAGTGTGGGTTGGACAAATGTAAATGAGGAGGTTGGACAGAAATGACATCACAAATCTTTTTGAAGCTAGAGGAGGGAGGGGTTTGGGTGTGTTTTGGAGTGGGTGTGGTAGATTCGTGCTTAGCAGCAGTGCAATGCATCATGGAACTTGTAGTATTAGAGCACAATAACTCAGGAGAAAGGAAGTTGGCGATTAACCCCATGAGAGCTGAATCCAGCACTAAAGATGTGCTGCTACAGCATGATAAAAGGTAATATTGCTAAAATAAACACAGTAGATGTTTTCAGTGGCCCATAATAGCAAGATTTATGAAAAAAAAAAAAAAAGTTATAGTAGTGGACAACTTCTTTAAGTTGATAAGTCAACAATCTTATAGCTCTAATCTCTAGAGCAGAAGCTGTTCCATAGTTTGTTTAATCGGACATTAAGGGCTTGTTCACATTAGAGTATTATACGAACATGTGCTGTCCAAGTAAAAATGAGACTATAGGGTTGTTCAGAAGTCTGATGACATCTGTGTACCAAGCGAGTTTTACAAATATTGTCATTATTAGCCTTGGAAACTTCATTTGATCGTATAGATTGTAAAATGTTGATGTATAAAAACAGATGAGACATGGATATCACACGGATGTCACATGGACATAAAAAATGGACACAGGGATGGCACCCTGATAACCATATGGATGAAAAGTGAAAGGTTTTTTATACGCTCGTCTGACCTGGCCTTTTGCTGAGAACAAACCTGCCTGTTCAATAGGCTTAGATAGACACATGTTGAGGGGCTTTGAAGTTAAGAGGGGGGTGTTATGCTAGTCCTCACAAGTTATCTTGAAAAACATGAGTTGACCAATTATAGATATACCTCGCATACACATTTTTATTTTATCATATATCTGTATTTGTGCCACAAAATATGTGATAAGGATAAAGCGGGCCCATTATAATGAAAATGGATAGTCTTCACTATCTCAGTCAGTCCTATAGACTTTAATGGGGTTTTCTGAAAAAAAAAATGTTTTGTTTTTTTAAAGTAAGGTAATGCGATGAAATACCGGCATAACCTATACTCACCTGTTATATCCTCAGGTGCTTCCTACCATTAACAGTCTTGGTTTTCTTGGCTTAAGCAATGACGTGCTGTCTACACATGACATACCATCTACACATGTGACCACTGCAGTCAGTCACTGGCCATAGTAATGTAGTGCTGAGGCATAATCCCATTGCGTCTAAACATGCATTGTGCCATGCTTATGTGCATGTATACATTCTGTACCACTGAATGTTTTTTTCTTTTTATAAAATAACTGTATTTGATGATGTTGCCAAACTGATCCTATTGCAAAATTTTGCTGCTAAAGACATTATTATGTAAATCTGTAAAAATAATGGATAAGACAGTGAGTAAACAAGCCACCAGACGAGCCAATTACGAAAAAACAAAAAACAATTAAGGAACTATTGGCTATTTAATGAACGTTGCTGAAAGCATTTCCCAAAGAAAAAGAAATTCCCAGAATCGTTAGGAGATTCCTCTCTAGATTAAAAGCACATGGGACCTAAAATAACCTTTTATTAGACTGTTGTAATGGCACAAATGTATCAATTAAGTTACAAAAATATTTAGAATTGAGAGTCCTGAGAGGTTGATACAATTGGTGACTCTCAGTTCTAAATATTTTTCTATCTACTGGCTAACACGTACGCAGATATATATCTTTCCTGTCTCAATTAAGTTATGTTTTTAACATGTGCATCTCGGTTTTCACTTTTCTCTTAAATCTTAAGAAAGTTTTGTGACCTGTTTTAGACTCCGATAAGGAGCACTAAGATAATGAGTGTCGTGTCTATATCCTGTCATGACTGTGGATTTCATTTCCAAACTAGTAGAGAATAGTTGTGTACTTTCAGTTACTCACTGGAAAATGTGAGTGATTTATGTTACAGTATATACAGTGACAATAGAAATAGCATAATAATTATTCTAATAAATATTATTGAAGCTGAATGACAAATAAGGTCTTTAGAATACTAAGAATTGGAAGAAATTGGGCACTGAAAATGGAGATTATTTTTTTGTCTTCAATGGAATTGTGAGAAAGAGTTTAGGTCCCATGCATATGTAAGGTGCCAGACGGCGGTAATCGTGGGCGAGCTGCTGCTTCATTTCGCCCTGGCACTTTACAGAAAAATCGTGTCCCAGTCCCAATGTTCTGTCTCATGTAGAGTGCGTTACACTCACTTGTAGGCCGCAGGCCTCCTCTGTCGCCAGGCCTCCAACTTCAGAAGCTGCTGCACATAGTTCAGAGGACAAGAACAAACAGACAAAAAAGAAACAATCAAATGTCCTGACTAATAGTAAAAATACAAAAGTTTATTCAAGCAATCAGATAACAGTGGAGATTGAGGGAAAATATATGAACACATGAATAAATGGTTGCTGATTAAGTACAGGTACTTGCCAAGTGGCTCAATATGTCTAAATCCTGGATCCCAAACCTGGGTCTTATAAAAGATAATTGCACAATCCCACAAGACCTACAGTACAATATCTAAGGCATAATCATATACGTGAAATAATACATACAAGTTTATAATCCCAAACTGAAATACACTGCTCAAAAAAATAAAGGAACACTAAAATACCACATCGTGGATATCACTGAATGAAATATTTCAGTTGCAAATCTTTATTCATTACATAGTGGAATGTGTTGAGAACATTAAAACCTAAAAATGATCAATTTAAATCAAAATAAATATCCTAAGGAGGTCTGGATTTGGAATGATACTCAAAATCAAAGTGGAAAATAAAATTACAGGCTGATCCAATTTCAGTGGAAATACCTCAAGACAAGGAAATGATGTTCAGTTGTGTGTGTGTTGCCTCCATGTGCCTGTATGACCTCCTTACAATGCCTGGGCATACTCCTGATGAGGCGGCAGATGGTCTCCTGAGGGATCTCCTCCCAGACCTGGACTAAAGCATCCGCCAACTCCTGGACAGTTTGTGATGCAACGTGATGTTGGTGGATGGTGCGAGACATGATGTCCCAGATGTGTTCAATCGGATTCAAGTCTGGGGAGCGAGCAGGCCAGTCTATAGCTTCAATGCCTTCATCTTGCAGGAACTGCTGACACACTCCAGCCACATGAGGTCTGGCATTGTCCTGCATTAGGAGGAACCCAGGGCCAACCGCACCAGCATATGGACTCACAAGGGGTCTGAGGATCTCATCTCGGTACCTAATGGCAGTTAGGCTACCTCTGGCGAGCACATGGAGGTCTGTGCGACCCTCCAAAGAAATACCACCCCACACCATTACTGACCCACTGCCAAATCGGTCATGCTGAAGGATGTTGCAGGCAGCAGATCACTCTCCACAGCTTCTCCAGACTCTGTCACGTGTCACATGTGCTCAATGTGAACCTGCTTTCATCTGTGAAGAGCACAGGGTGTCAGTGGCGAATTTGCCAATCCTGGTGTTCTGTGGCAAATGCCAATCGTCCTGCACAGTGTAGAGCTGTGAGCACAACCCCCATCTGTGGTTTCTAACCATTTGTGCCGACACATTTGTGGCCTGCTGGAGGTAATTTTGCAAGGCTCTGGCAGTGCTCCTCCTGTTCCTCCTTGCACAAAAGGCTCAGGTAGCGGTCCTGCTGCTGGGTTTTTGCCCTCCTACAGCCCCCTCCTCCACATCTCCTGGTGTACTGGCCTGTCTCCTGGTAACACCTCCAGCCTCTGGACACTACGTTGACAGACACAGCAAACCTTCTTGCCACATCTCGCATTGATGTGCCATCCTGGATGAGCTGCACTACCTGAGCCACTTGTGTGGGTTGTAGAGTCCGTCTCATGCTACCATGAGTGTGAAAGCACAACCAACATTCAAAAGTGACCAAAACATCAGCTAGAAAGCATTGGTGCTGAGATGTGGTCTGTGGTCCCCACCTGCAGAACCACTCATTTATTGAGTGTGTCTTGATAATTGCCAATAATTTCCATCTGTTGTCTATTCCATTTGCACAACAGCATGAGAAATTGATTGTCAAACAGTGCTGCTTCCTAAGTGGACAGTTTGATTTCACAGAAGTTTCATTTACTTGGAGTTATATTCTGTTGTTTAAGTCTTCCCTTTATTCTTTTGAGCAGTGTATATAATTACCTACAATTACCAAGGGGGTCAAACTCCTGGATGAACGTCAGCCTACCCCGATTCACGTTTCAGCAGAGACTTCGAAGGCCCTACCCCCTCTCACTGTGGCCTAGTGACAAACAGTAACACTTCCTTATCCTATAGTTATCATCTAACTACAATCACTATCTGCCGTCCAAAATCCTAATCTATATTTTACCCTATACTTATTCTGCAAATCTGCACTATACACATTATACATGTTACACTTATGCATTACTTCTACACTATACACATTATGCACCGTACAATGTGATTGGTGTCTTCAGGGTTAGGAATGTGACCAGAGGCGTAGCTAGGGTTTTGGTTCGGGGGGGGGGCGAAGCGTCTGAGTGGGCCCCTAACCACGTAACCTTGATTACAATTCGGTGACGCACCCTAATAGTGGAGGAGTGGAGGAGAACCAACATAGATATTACCACCATACGGTCAGTGGTAAATACAGTCCTACAGAACATATAAGAGATCACAGCACAGTTACAGATGTCTTACCGCTTATGTTTTCTAATGGAGTTGTTCACTTTTCCTGTCTTTTCCATCTGGCCCAGACCGACCTGACAACTTCTTACTGCCAGGACTCGTCTGTAGAGAATACAACAAAGACACGTTTCACTTCTCACATTCCAGCCCATCACCATCTATTCCCAACCTGCACAAACTCCTCATCCTGCTGATACCCCAATACTGAGCCTCTGCTGCCGTATGTGTCCCTATTACTGCACCTGATACCCCAATACTGAGCCGCTGCTGCCATATGTGTCCCTATTACTCCACCTGATACCCCAATACTGAGCCGCTGCTGCAGTATGTGTCCCTATTACTGCCCCTGATACCCCAATACTGAGCCGCTGCTGCCGTATGTGTCCCTATTACTGCACCTGATACCCCAATACTGAGCCGCTGCTGCCGTATGTGTCCCTATTACTGCCCCTGATACCCCAATACTGAGCCGCTGCTGCTGTATGTGTCCCTATTACTGCACCTGATACCCCAATACTGAGCCACTGCTGCCGTATGTGTCCCTATTACTGCACCTGATACCCCAATACTGAGCCGCTGCCGTATGTGTCCCTATTACTGCACCTGATACCCCAATACTGAGCCGCTGCTGCCGTATGTGTCCCTATTACTGCACCTGGTGTGTAAATTCTAAAGCACCCCCTCTATAATATAGTAATGCCAGGTGCAAGTGCCCTAGAAAACACTGCCCATATTTTGCCCCTTAGAAAGTAATATTGCCCTGTGTGCCCTTTTGATAGTCACAGTAACCTGAGTTCCCCTATAACAATAAGTGCCCACTTTACATTTTATAATGTCCCGAGTCTCCCCCTGTACAGCTCTCCTATACACAGCATGATGCTCTCTCATTGTATAGTACCACCCACACAGTATACCGACCCCTTAGTAGACTCCAAACTGTTTGATGGCTCCAACACTGTATGATGGCCCCATAGATAACCTCCACATAGTATAATGTGCCAGATAGTCCTCAGTATAGTACAAGACAGCACCCCTATAGGCAGACCCTGTAGTATAAGGCAGTACCCCTATAGGCAGATCCTGTAGTGTATAAGGCAGCCCCCCATAGTCAGATCCTGTAGTGTACTAGGCAGCAGCCCCCCATAGTCAGATCCTATAGTGTATTAGGCAGCAGCCCCCCATAGTCAGATTCTGTAGTGTATTAGGCAGCAGCCCCCCCATAGTCAGATCCTGTAGTGTATTAAGCAGCAGCCCCCCCGTAGTCAGATCCTATAGTGTATTAGGCAGCAGCCCCCCATAGTCAGATTCTGTAGTGTATTAGGCAGCAGCCCCCCCATACTCAGATCCTATAGTGTATTAGGCAGCAGCCCCCCCATAGTCAGATTCTGTAGTGTATTAGGCAGCAGCCCCCCCCCCATAGTCAGATTCTGTAGTGTATTAGGCAGCAGCCCCCCATAGTCAGATTCTGTAGTGTATTAGGCAGCAGCCCCCCATAGTCAGATTCTGTAGTGTATTAGGCAGCAGCCAACCCATAGTCAGATCCTATAGTGTATTAGGCAGCAGCCCCCCCATAGTCAGATCCTGTAGTGTATTAGGCAGCAGCCCCCCCCATAGTCAGATTCTGTAGTGTATTAGGCAGCAGCCCCCCATAGTCAGATCCTGTAGTGTATTAGGCAGCAGCCCCCCCGTAGTCAGATCCTATAGTGTATTAGGCAGCAGCCCCCCCATAGTCAGATTCTGTAATGTATTAGGCAGCAGCCCCCCCGTAGTCAGATTCTGTAGTGTATTAGGCAGCAGCCCCCCATAGTCAGATCCTATAGTGTATTAGGCAGCAGCCCCCCCATAGTCAGATTCTGTAGTGTATTAGGCAGCAGCCCCCCGTAGTCAGATCCTGTAGTGTATTAGGCAGCAGCCCCCCCATAGTCAGATTCTGTAGTGTATTAGGCAGCAGCCCCCCCATAGTCAGATTCTGTAGTGTATTAGGCAGCAGCCAACCCATAGTCAGATCCTATAGTGTATTAGGCAGCAGCCCCCCCATAGTCAGATTCTGTAGTGTATTAGGCAGCAGCCCCCCATAGTCAGATTCTGTGGTGTATTAGGCAGCAGCCGCCCCATAGTCAGATTCTGTAGTGTATTAGACAGCAGCCCCCCCATAGTCAGATCCTGTAGTGTATTAGGCAGCAGCCCCCCCATAGTCAGATTCTGTAGTGTATTAGGCAGCAGCCAACCCATAGTCAGATCCTATAGTGTATTAGGCAGCAGCCCCCCCCCATAGGCAGATCCTGTAGTGTATTAGGCAGCAGCCCCCCATAGTCAGATCCTATAGTGTATTAGGCAGCAACCCCCCGTAGTCAGATCCTGTAGTGTATTAGGCAGCAGCCCCCCCATAGTCAGATTCTGTAGTGTATTAGGCAGCAGCCCCCCCATAGTCAGATTCTGTAGTGTATTAGGCAGCAGCCAACCCATAGTCAGATCCTATAGTGTATTAGGCAGCAGCCCCCCCATAGTCAGATTCTGTGGTGTATTAGGCAGCAGCCGCCCCATAGTCAGATTCTGTAGTGTATTAGACAGCAGCCCCCCCATAGTCAGATCCTGTAGTGTATTAGGCAGCAGCCCCCCCATAGTCAGATTCTGTAGTGTATTAGGCAGCAGCCAACCCATAGTCAGATCCTATAGTGTATTAGGCAGCAGCCCCCCCCCATAGGCAGATCCTGTAGTGTATTAGGCAGCAGCCCCCCATAGTCAGATCCTATAGTGTATTAGGCAGCAATCCCCCGTAGTCAGATCCTGTAGTGTATTAGGCAGCAGCCCCCCCGTAGTCAGATCCTATAGTGTATTAGGCAGCAGCCCCCCGTAGTCAGATCCTGTAGTGTATTAGGCAGCAGCCCCCCCGTAGTCAGATCCTATAGTGTATTAGGCAGCAGCCCCCCATAGTCAGATTCTGTAGTGTATTAGGCAGCAGCCCCCCCATAGTCAGATCCTATAGTGTATTAGGCAGCAGCCCCCCAATAGTCAGATTCTGTAGTGTATTAGGCAGCAGCCCCCACTGTTGTGAAATTGGATTCTGGGCTCCCCCGGTGGCCACTTGTGGAATTGTACTTGTGTGCATCATCCCCTCTGTTCGCCTGCTCCTATCAGGATGTGGGAGTCGCTATATAACCTTGCTCCTCTGTCAGTTTCATGCCGGTCAACAATGTAATCAGAAGCCTTTCTGTGCATGTTCCTGCTACTAGACAACTCCCAGCTAAGTTGGACTTTTGTCCTTGTGTGTTTTTGCATTTTGTTCCTGTTCACAGCTGCTGTTTCGTTACTGTGTCTGGAAAGCTCTTGTGAGCGGAAATTGCCACTCTGGTGTTATGAGTTAATGCTAGAGTCTTAAAGTAATTTCTGGATGGTGTTTTGATAGGGTTTTCTGCTGACCATGAAAGTGCCCTTTCTGTCTTCTTTCTATCTAGTAAGCGGACCTCGATTTTTGCTAAACCTATTTTCATACTACGTTTGTCATTTCATCTAAAATCACCGCCAATATATGTGGGGGCCTCTGTCTGCCTTTTGGGAAAATTTCTCTAGAGGTGAGCCAGGACTGTCTTTTCCTCTGCTAGGATTAGGTAGTTCTCCGGCTGGCGCTGGGCATCTAGGGATAAAAAAAACGTAGGCATGCTACCCGGCCACTTCTAGTTGTGCGGCAGGTTTAGTTCATGGTCAGTATAGTTTCCATCTTCCAAGAGCTAGTTCTCATATATGCTGGGCTATGTTCTCTCGCCATTGAGAATCATGACAGTTTGACCGGCCCAAAAAAAAGGGTTAAATTACTGGCTGAGAAAGGAGAGAAAAAAGAAGTCTGCTACAATTTTTTTTTTTTTTTTTTTTTTCCTCTAGTTCTGAGTGTGCTCTTAATTGAATCACCTGCTAGTCTGCCTATACTGCAGCCTTCCTCTCTTTCTCTCCTTCTTATCCTTGAATGGCTCTGTGTTCACCTGTTTCAAACGGATCTTCAGAGTGTAGCTACAGGTTTGAATAATCTCGCCACAAAGGTACAAAATTTGCAAGATTTCGTTGTTCATGCACCTATTTCTGAGCCTAGAATTCCTTTGCCTGAATTCTTCTCGGGGAATAGATCTCACTTCCAAAATTTTAAAAATAATTGCAAATTGTTTTTGTCCCTGAAGTCTCGCTCTGCCGGAGACCCTGCACAGCAGGTCAGGATTGTAATTTCCTTGCTCCGGGGCGACCCTCAAGACTGGGCTTTTGCATTGGCACCAGGGGATCCTGCGTTGCTCAATGTGGATGCGTTTTTTCTGGCCTTGGGGTTGCTTTATGAGGAACCTCATTTAGAGCTTCAGGCGGAAAAGGCCTTGATGTCCTTGTCTCAGGGGCAAGATGAAGCTGAAATATACTGCCAAAAATTCCGCAAATGGTCTGTGCTTACTCAGTGGAATGAGTGCGCCCTGGCGGCGATTTTCAGAGAAGGTCTCTCTGATGCCATTAAGGATGTTATGGTGGGGTTCCCTGTGCCTGCGAGTCTGAATGAGTCCATGACGATGGCTATTCAGATCGATAGGCGTCTGCGGGAGCGCAAACCTGTGCACCATTTGGCGGTGTCTACTGAGAAAACGCCAGAAAATATGCAATGTGATAGAATTCTGTCCAGAAGCGAGCGGCAGAATTTTAGACGAAAAAATGGGTTGTGCTTCTATTGTGGTGATTCAACTCATGTTATATCAGCATGCTTTAAGCGTACTAAGAAGCCTGACAAGTCTGTTTCAATTGGCACTTTACAGTCTAAGTTTATTCTATCTGTGACCCTGATTTGTTCTTTGTCATCTATTACCGCGGACGCCTATGTCGACTCTGGCGCTGCTTTGAGTCTTATGGATTGGTCCTTTGCCAAACGCTGTGGGTATGATTTGGAGCCATTGGAGGCTCCGATACCTCTGAAAGGGATTGACTCCACCCCATTGGCTAGTAATAAACCACAATACTGGACACAAGTGACTATGCGTGTTAATCCGGATCACCAGGAGGTTATTCGCTTTCTGGTGCTGTATAATCTACATGATGTTTTGGTGCTGGGATTGCCATGGCTGCAATCTCATAACCCAGTCCTCGACTGGAGAGCTATGTCTGTGTTAAGCTGGGGATGTAAAGGAACTCATGGGGACGTACCTTTGGTTTCCATTTCTTCATCTATTCCCTCTGAGATTCCTGAATTCTTGTCTGACTTTCGTGACGTTTTTGAAGAACCCAAGGTTGGTTCACTACCTCCGCACCGGGAGTGCGATTGTGCCATAGACTTGATCCCGGGTAGTAAATACCCTAAGGGTCGTTTATTTAATCTGTCTGTGCCTGAACACGCGGCTATGCGAGAATATATAAAGGAGTCCTTGGAAAAGGGACATATTCGTCCTTCGTCATCTCCCTTAGGAGCCGGTTTTTTCTTTGTGTCTAAGAAAGACGGCTCTTTGAGGCCGTGTATTGATTATCGACTTTTGAATAAAATCACGGTTAAATATCAATATCCGTTACCACTGCTTACTGATTTGTTTGCTCGTATAAAGGGGGCCAAGTGGTTCTCTAAGATTGATCTCCGTGGGGCGTATAATTTGGTGCGAATCAAGCAGGGGGATGAGTGGAAAACCGCATTTAATACGCCCGAGGGCCATTTTGAGTATTTGGTGATGCCTTTTGGTCTTTCAAATGCCCCTTCAGTCTTCCAGTCCTTTATGCATGACATTTTCCGCGATTATTTGGACAAGTTTATGATTGTGTATCTGGATGATATTCTGATTTTTTCGGATGACTGGGACTCTCATGTCCAGCAGGTCAGGAGGGTTTTTCAGGTTTTGCGGTCTAATTCCTTGTGTGTGAAGGGTTCTAAGTGTGTTTTTGGGGTTCAAAAGATTTCCTTCTTGGGATACATTTTTTCCCCCTCTTCCATCGAGATGGATCCTGTCAAGGTTCAGGCTATTGGTGATTGGACGCAACCCTCTTCTCTTAAGAGTCTTCAGAAATTTTTGGGCTTTGCTAACTTTTATCGTCGATTTATTGCTGGTTTTTCTGATGTTGTAAAACCATTGACTGATTTGACTAAGAAGGGTGCTGATGTTGCTGATTGGTCCCCTGATGCTGTGGAGGCCTTTCGGGAGCTCAAGCGCCGCTTTTCTTCCGCCCCAGTGTTGCGTCAGCCTGATGTTGCTCTTCCTTTTCAGGTTGAGGTCGACGCTTCTGAAATCGGAGCTGGGGCGGTGTTGTCGCAGAGAAGTTCCGACTGCTCCGTGATGAGACCTTGTGCTTTTTTTTTCCCGTAAATTTTCGCCCGCCGAGCGGAATTATGATATTGGGAATCGGGAGCTTTTGGCCATGAAGTGGGCTTTTGAGGAGTGGCGTCACTGGCTTGAGGGGGCCAGACATCAGGTGGTGGTATTGACTGACCACAAAAATTTAATTTACCTTGAGTCTGCCAGGCGCCTGAATCCTAGACAGGCACGCTGGTCGTTGTTTTTCTCTCGGTTTAATTTTGTGGTGTCTTACCTACCGGGTTCTAAGAATGTTAAGGCGGATGCCCTTTCTAGGAGTTTTGAGCCTGACTCCCCTGGTAATTCTGAGCCCACAGGTATCCTTAAAGATGGAGTGATATTGTCTGCCGTTTCTCCAGACCTGCGGCGGGCCTTGCAGGAGTTTCAGGCGGATAGACCTGATCGTTGCCCACCTGGTAGACTGTTTGTTCCTGATGATTGGACCAGTAGAGTCATCTCTGAGGTTCATTCTTCTGCGTTGGCAGGTCATCCTGGAATCTTTGGTACCAGGGATTTGGTGGCAAGGTCCTTCTGGTGGCCTTCCCTGTCACGAGATGTGCGAGGCTTTGTGCAGTCTTGTGACGTTTGTGCTCGGGCCAAGCCTTGTTGTTCTCGGGCTAGTGGATTGTTGTTACCCTTGCCTATCCCGAAGAGGCCTTGGACGCACATCTCGATGGATTTTATTTCGGATCTGCCTGTTTCTCATAAGATGTCTGTCATCTGGGTGGTGTGTGACCGTTTCTCTAAGATGGTCCATCTGGTTCCCTTGCCTAAGTTGCCTTCTTCTTCCGAGTTGGTTCCTCTGTTTTTTCAAAATGTTGTTCGTTTGCATGGTATTCCGGAGAATATCGTTTCTGACAGAGGGACCCAATTCGTGTCTAGATTTTGGCGGGCATTCTGTGCTAGGATGGGCATAGATTTGTCTTTTTCGTCTGCTTTCCATCCTCAGACTAATGGCCAGACCGAGCGGACTAATCAGACCTTGGAGACATATTTGAGGTGTTTTGTGTCTGCGGATCAGGATGATTGGGTTGCTTTTTTGCCTTTGGCGGAGTTCGCCCTCAATAATCGGGCCAGCTCTGCCACCTTGGTGTCCCCGTTTTTCTGTAATTCGGGGTTTCATCCTCGATTTTCCTCCGGTCAAGTGGAATCTTCGGATTGTCCTGGAGTGGATGCTGTGGTGGAGAGGTTGCATCAGATTTGGGGGCAGGTGGTGGACAATTTGAAGTTGTCCCAGGAGAAGACTCAGCTTTTTGCCAACCGCCGTCGTCGTGTTGGTCCTCGGCTTTGTGTTGGGGACTTGGTGTGGTTGTCTTCTCGTTTTGTCCCTATGAGGGTTTCTTCTCCTAAGTTTAAGCCTTGGTTCATCGGCCCGTACAAGATATTGGAGATTCTTAACCCTGTGTCCTTCCGTTTGGACCTCCCTGCATCCTTTTCGATTCATAATGTTTTTCATCGGTCATTGTTGCGCAGGTATGAGGTACCGGCTGTGCCTTCCGTTGAGCCTCCTGCTCCGGTGTTGGTTGAGGGTGAGTTGGAGTACGTTGTGGAAAAGATCTTGGACTCTCGTGTTTCCAGACGGAAACTCCAGTATCTGGTCAAATGGAAGGGATACGGTCAGGAGGATAATTCTTGGGTCACTGCCTCTGATGTTCATGCCTCCGATCTTGTCCGTGCCTTTCATAGGGCTCATCCTGATCGCCCTGGTGGTTCTGGTGAGGGTTCGGTGCCCCCTCCTTGAGGGGGGGTACTGTTGTGAAATTGGATTCTGGGCTCCCCCGGTGGCCACTTGTGGAATTGTACTTGTGTGCATCATCCCCTCTGTTCGCCTGCTCCTATCAGGATGTGGGAGTCGCTATATAACCTTGCTCCTCTGTCAGTTTCATGCCGGTCAACAATGTAATCAGAAGCCTTTCTGTGCATGTTCCTGCTACTAGACAACTCCCAGCTAAGTTGGACTTTTGTCCTTGTGTGTTTTTGCATTTTGTTCCTGTTCACAGCTGCTGTTTCGTTACTGTGTCTGGAAAGCTCTTGTGAGCGGAAATTGCCACTCTGGTGTTATGAGTTAATGCTAGAGTCTTAAAGTAATTTCTGGATGGTGTTTTGATAGGGTTTTCTGCTGACCATGAAAGTGCCCTTTCTGTCTTCTTTCTATCTAGTAAGCGGACCTCGATTTTTGCTAAACCTATTTTCATACTACGTTTGTCATTTCATCTAAAATCACCGCCAATATATGTGGGGGCCTCTGTCTGCCTTTTGGGAAAATTTCTCTAGAGGTGAGCCAGGACTGTCTTTTCCTCTGCTAGGATTAGGTAGTTCTCCGGCTGGCGCTGGGCATCTAGGGATAAAAAAAACGTAGGCATGCTACCCAGCCACTTCTAGTTGTGCGGCAGGTTTAGTTCATGGTCAGTATAGTTTCCATCTTCCAAGAGCTAGTTCTCATATATGCTGGGCTATGTTCTCTCGCCATTGAGAATCATGACACCCCCCATAGTCAGATCCTGTAGTGTATTAGGCAGCAGCCCCCCATAGTCAGATCCTATAGTGTATTAGGCAGCAGCCCCCCCATAGTCAGATTCTGTAGTGTATTAGGCAGCAGCCCCCATAGTCAGATCCTATAGTTTATTAGGCAGTAGCCCCCCCATAGTCAGATTCTGTAGTGTATTAGGCAGCAGCCCCCCATAGTCAGATCCTATAGTGTATTAGGCAGCAGCCCCCCCATAGTCAGATTCTGTAGTGTATTAGGCAGCAGCCCCCCGTAGTCAGATCCTATAGTGTATTAGGCAGCAGCCCCCCCATAGTCAGATTCTGTAGTGTATTAGGCAGCAGTCCCCCCATAGTCAGATTCTGTAGTGTATTAGGCAGCAGCCCCCCATAGTCAGATCCTATAGTGTATTAAGCAGCAGCCCCCCCATAGTCAGATTCTGTAGTGTATTAGGCAGCAGCCCCCCATAGTCAGATCCTATAGTTTATTAGGCAGTAGCCCCCCCATAGTCAGATTCTGTAGTGTATTAGGCATCAGCCCCCCATAGTCAGATCCTATAGTGTATTAGGCAGCAGCCCCCCCATAGTCAGATTCTGTAGTGTATTAGGCAGCAGCCCCCCGTAGTCAGATCCTGTAGTGTATTAGGCAGCAGCCCCCCCGTAGTCAGATCCTATAGTGTATTAGGCAGCAGCCCCCCCATAGTCAGATTCTGTAGTGTATTAGGCAGCAGCCCCCCCATAGTCAGATCCTATAGTGTATTAGGCAGCAGCCCCCCCATAGTCAGATTCTGTAGTGTATTAGGCAGCAGCCCCCCCATAGTCAGATTCTGTAGTGTATTAGGCAGCAGTCCCCCCGTAGTCAGATCCTGTAGTGTATTAGGCAGCAGCCCCCCCGTAGTCAGATCCTATAGTGTATTAGGCAGCAGCCCCCCCCATAGGCAGATCCTGTAGTGTATTAGGCAGCAGCCCCCCCATAGTCAGATCCTGTTGTGTATTAGGCAGCAGCCTCCCCATAGTCAGATCCTGTAGTGTATTAGGCAGCAGCCCCCCCATAGTCAGATCCTGTAGTGTATTAGGCAGCAGCCCCCCATAGGCAGATCCTGTAGTGTATTAGGCAGCAGCCCCCCATAGTCAGATTCTGTAGTGTATTAGGCAGCAGCCCCCCATAGTCAGATCCTGTTGTGTATTAGGCAGCAGCCCCCCATAGTCAGATCCTATAGTGTATTACGCAGCAGCCCCCCATAGTCAGATCCTGTAGTGTATTAGGCATCAGCCCCCCGTAGTCAGATCCTGTAGTGTATTAGGCAGCAGCCCCCCCATAGTCAGATTCTGTAGTGTATTAGGCAGCAGCCCCCCCATAGTCAGATTCTGTAGTGTATTAGGCAGCAGCCCCCCCATAGTCAGATCCTGTAGTGTATTAGGCAGCAGCCCCCCCCATAGGCAGATCCTGTAGTGTATTAGGCAGCAGCCCCCCATAGGCAGATCCTGTAGTGTATTAGGCAGCAGCCCCCCCATAATCAGATTCTGTAGTGTATTAGGCACCAGCCCCCCCCCCCATAGGCAGATCCTGTAGTGTATTAGGCAGCCCCTGTAAAAAAAAACCAAAACACAATACTCACCTCTCTTGCTCTTTGTTCCAGCGGCGCTCCCTGCTCCCGCTGTTGTCCTGACAGAGGGCGCAGGGCGGTGACGTCACCGCGCCCACTGTCAGTGTCGGCGCCTGCGAGTGACGTCAGACGCTGACAGGGGGATGATGGGGGAAGGAGTGCGGCACTCCTTCCCTCATCAATGCGGTGAGCTGTATCGTCTACTTGCCGATACAGCTCACCATGCGATGACGGCGGGGGGCCCACTGCTGGCACCGGGCCCCCCCGCCTGGTCAGGGGCCCCATAGCGGCAGAGCAAGGAGATTGATTCTCCCTGCTCTGCCGCAGAATGTAACTGCATTGGCGCGCTGCGCGCGCCGATGCAGTTACAGTAGCGTAGCTCCGGGTGGGCCCCCTCCGAGCACCGGGCCCGGGGCAATGGCCCCCTCTGCCCCCCCGGTAGCTACGCTACTGAATGTGACAGTTCAATCCAAACCCCTTTACACATATACTGTAGCAGTGGTAAGGATCCATTTTGGAAGCATCCATTAGGCTCTGGCCATAAACTAAAATTTGGGTAATATTATAACACTGTGTGCAGAAGGTCAAGTAGTCATGCAGTTCTGCTAAAGCCGAAGTCACACTACCGTATAACACATAAAACATCGCATAGCACTCTGCCAAGTGTTATTCTATGGGGCAGCTCACATCTGCTATTATTTTTTCATGTCGATTCGGCATGAGAACAATCGCAGCATGCTGTGAGTGGCAGCGAGCCTCAGCTCACTCGCACCCATACAAGTCTGTTATCCCAGTGCAATCCAATATGCGCCGAGTCAGGCCACGGAGGAGATGGAGAAATTCCTTTCTCTCGATATGTTGTATTTATTATTTTAGTCATCTTTTTTCACATAGTATACTTACTACATTTGCTCATACTCTTTCCCTATTCCAAAGTGGCCACCGCTGCTCAGTTTGCCCGCATCTCTGAAGGTACCCAGACGAGACAGCACAGATCTTTGACACTTATATACTTATATTTTCCTTGACCCACACTGTCACAGGAATTAAGTGACTTGACCGTGTCTGTGGCTCTGCCTCCCATGCACCCTTACTTTTTTCATATATGTGGATATTCTTCCTTCATAGTGGTCAGTTTGTTTGGTCTCTTGTGACCTTATTTAACACTGGGATCAAACTACTATATTAATATTGCTTTTTACTTTAGTGCCATTTTCTGGCCAACATTATATTATCAATCAGTGTTCCCGTCAGATTAAGAACTTGTCTTATACATGCCCTGACCCCTATGTGTATGAATATATCTTGCTCTACCCCCATACTTATGATTGATATACATTTTTGTCCTTGGTAATGTCTTTTCTTTGTGTCCTCGCCACAGACATATTTGGCTTTCATATCAGCGTTTACATTGTCTGTACATTGTCATATGTATGTTTTATCCTGCTTTGAACTAGTAGTAATAAAAATGTACACTTTTTTTATATTTCTATAATGGTGTTAATTTTGTGTTGGATATTTGGGGGTTAACAATCCACATCTTTGTAGGATCTATGTAGTTAGGAGTTCCCTAGTTATTGAGAGACTATGATCTCTATATATACCAATGGTTTCAGTGTTATGCGACTTAATGTACTTAATGTACTTGTACCTGATCGCTCACAAATGACCCATCACTATCTACTATTCAGCTTGCCTGGTCTATAGTCCAAGCCCTTGCTCCTGTTGTGTCTCTTGATTTATCCCATTTTCTGACTTCAGCTTGTATTTGGACCACACACTTGGATTCTGATTTTGTCCCTGACATCTTGGTATCACCTCCACCAAATCCACTGCTTGCCCACCAGTCGGGAGCTGACTCCATGGCCACAGACCAGGCATCCATGTGTAAGTGTAGATCAGTGCAGAAGGGTTAAAGGCTAAAGACATGGAAACTCAAAGGATCTGATAAATGGTGCACAGTGCAACCGTGACTTGTAGGTTTCTCATTTTTTACATCTTTATCTGATTGGTGTGTATTGTTTCTATATCCTTTCTTTCATATCAGCTTTGCATTTTTTCTACTGCTTGCTACGCATATTACACTAAATGTATCAATGTTTACATTTCAAAAAAATAACAATGAAGAAACAGCAAGAGCTAAAAAGATTAAAAAGAGTTCTATACCTCCATAATTCATGTGAGAGCCACACTATTCTATCTTTTATTCCAATACTGATGTCCTCTTTCTGCTAAACTTTGACACCTAGCTATTGCTCCTCGTGACTTCATACTAAAATAGCGCTAATTTAGGTGACGAAACAGAGGAGTTAATTGTTGGACTGTGTATTTTGTTGTATTTTTTTTCTTCTGGCACTGTAGCCATTATGATGATGGGGACACTGTTGCGTAAAAAAAATATATAATTCAACAACTTCTTGTTGCTCTTTTTCTATTTTCAAGAGTTAGATATTGTTTGAGGCATTGTGTCTATTTGTTATGCCTGGACATATTTTTAACAGAAAAAAAGCAAAAAAGTTTTCAGATAAGTAATACGATGTATTTGCCAAGTATTTATAGTTTTCAAGGATGAACACATGCTGTAAGGTTAAAATAAAGCCTCCCTCTTATGAAAATCCTCAGAAGATAAGTTATTCTCCTGTTTAAATATGCTGCCTTTAATGGGCTCAATTCTTTGGGAAACATTTGCTTTGAGTATATCTATATGCCTTTTTGTGTGTATTTATATGGTACATTCTGAGTAAAGTGTGTGAATAGAAAACGATTGATGAAATAAATCTTGATAAAATATTGGTTAAGTATGCATACCATTATAAGAAGATTATTCTTAGGAGATGACGTACTGTTGAGAAATAATAATTCTAGGCCGCTCGGCAGCAATATGGCAGATCTTGCATTCTGCGCTGCCAGGAATATTTACATTCATATTCTACTTCCTTCATTACCTCTCTACACGTCTTCTCTCTTTTTTGCACTTTTGCATATGCCGCTAAATTCATCTTCACATACACAGGAGTGTACCTGTCTTGAGGCACCATGAGACTACTACCTCAGACAGCAATTTTCAAATGAAGTACCCTGAAAAGATGTAATTAAAAATGTCAGATTCCCATGATGGTAATGTATCAACTTGTGATAGCTACCTGGCTGACAACTACCATTGAAAATGTCTTTACATTCTTCAAAAAACAAGGATGACGTTAAAGCAAAAGACAAGTAATTGAAAACATTGTGACAGTGACTACTTCTATTAAAATATATGCAAATTCTTTTTTTTATTACCCCAAGAAGGTTTTTTCCCCCCCTTATTGACCCCCTTTTTACTAGAATATAACCATAGGTGGATTTAAGTTTTCCTGCATCTGGGGCAAAAATTCAGTTTAGTGCCCCCTCCTATGTTTAAGAGGTTGGAGTAGTTATCATGTGACTACTTATATGTGATTTTCATACTTTATGATACGCCAACAAGGAGCTGTTCCTGATTGTCCCGATATTCTGTGAAAAACTAAAGCTTCTGCTTCACTGAGAAAAGCAGGAAGATAAGCTAGAGGGCTTAATTATATAATGAATGCTCCTAACATAAATACAGATATGGTAACCCTTAACTTGTCAGTCCGCACAATAATTTATTAACATTGTCATGTATCAAGTTATCTGACTAGTCATTGATTGCTACATGTGCACAGGATGAGAACCCAAACTAGTACTAGAATACATCACCAGATCCACCATCAGTATAGAAATACAGCACCAGAACCACAACCAGTACAGTTATACAGCACCAAAACCATAATTAGTACATGAATACAGCACCAATCTTAGTATAGCGAACAATTGCAATGTCATGTCAGCCCCATATACAATTGTATCGCATGAACCTCCCAGTATGTCCTTAAGGGTGCAATCAGGAGTCTATAAAAATCAGTCTGATAATGGACTGAAATGCATAGACTTGCCGCAAGTCTCCCACCATGAGCATTACAGTTTCATAATCCTGATCCATAATCCTGCTGTGTTTTTTTCTGTAAAATCTTTAAATATTTTAGTTAAAGGAATTGGTTGTATTCTTATAATAAATATATAGTGTACTATTATATACATATATGCCCTAATCTTCTGGTAACAGCTTTGGTCTTGAGTCCTCAGAACCCCCACTTACACTTTATTCCTGACATAGGACAGAGTTTCATATGTCAGCATGTTATCAATGTTGTGTGCTAGTGGGATGGGCTATGCATCACTGTGACAGAAAGAGAGCTATTGAAATGAGCAACTCAAACAGCTGGTTTCACACACTGCTCTGATGTCATTCCTACAAAAGACATGTTGTCCTGTAATGAACACAAAACAGAAGTGGAGTTACTGGGAATAGTAGCCCCATTGCAAATAATGTAAGTACTTTAAAAGGCTTCTCCCCGCCCACTGCTCTGGAGTGACAGGTCTCACCCTATACTTGCATGCGGAGAGAGACCTGTAACTCAAGAGTAGCAGGTGGGATGAAGCCGCCGGGGACCACCTGTTTGACTAGTCTCCCGTGCAGCTCAGTCCACAGCGGCTATTAAATTATGTTTTTCTCTGAAGCACAGCATTGTTTCACAGGCAAGCATACCTGGCTGAAATCATGCAGCCAGTAACTGATCCACGGGCAGCATGTGTCAGCTGTTATGTTCCCTTTAATGATATGCAAATGATGAAAAAATAGAAACAAATTTTCAAAACATCTAAATGTATTCAGTATTGAGTATAAGCACCACATGGAGAAATACGTGCCCTTACACACCTTTGCATACTGTCAGTGAAGTTATTCATGGTTGTCTGAAGCATGTTCTGCCATGCTGAATGCACTAGGGCACTTAAATCAACAAGATCCACTGCTGGCAGCTCCCTGTGCAAGTGATGACCAATGACATCCCAGATGGGAGACAAGTCTGGAAATGCTGCAGGCCATGGTAGCACATTTACCACTAAAAAGCAAGTGGTAATGTACATCAATTAGTAATATATACTTTTGTAGATGTTTTCTTTATCTCTATTGCATCTGGATTATCGTTAGAGAGTATATCTAGCTACATAATTGTGCAGAAATGCCACGTATCGGTTACAATACAAAGCATCTCTGTCACTTGTAATAAGAATCATGAGAAGAATGTGCAAGAGATTATGTAATTTTATAATGGAAATATCTAAAATCAAAATACTGTAAGAGCTTGGTTATAATGAATGGTCTGTGTGGGAAGAGGGGGTTGTGATAAATTCTTCAAAACTGCACATGCTTTAGAATAACCCAATGTTATATCATATAGCCATAGGGCTCCATACGAAAACCTGATATAGGCCCCATTCCATCAGGACATGAAAGGTTTATGATTATTCTGATCTCCATTCTCCTCAGTCATTTGTATTCTTTTGCCAACTTCTGGTAGTTAGGTCCACGTTTACTACTATTTTCACCCTACCAAAGTCTTTGGACCTGCTCAAACGACAGTTATTTGAGTCTATAAGTAAGTCCAGACAGGGCGTTAGGGTTGCGGCCATGATGCAGCCATTGCAGTTTGCTCATTAAATGGTTTATCCAGGACTTTTGTTTTTTTTCTATGGGGTAAGAACTTACCAGCAGGAAGTTGCTAACTATCTGCCCTGTCACGACCTTATCCTGCTCAGTGTGGTCGCAGACCTCTCCTGATGGCTATTCTCCTGCTTCCTGTTACTTCACTTCAGCAGAGCTCCTCCTCATCTGCTGTGCTCCGTCGACGGTGCGTCCTTTCTGATGTCACGCCGATTGACAGCCGACTCCCTGCTGCCTAACTATGGGGAACCAGCTGTGAATCAGCATGACAATGGCTGTGCTGACCTTCCGACAGAGCAGACCAAAAAAGAAAGAGCTGCTTTGTTGACATAAGGTCAAAGGAAGCAAGAGATTCACCACTTCAGCCGAGAGAGATTTTCACAAGGTAGAACAAACAAATTGGCGGTGATACCCCGTCAGCAGAGCTGACCGGAAGAGAAAGAGCTGCTCTGTTGACATGAGGTCAAAGGAAGCAAGAGATTCACCACATCAGCTGAGAGAGATTGTCACAAAGTAGAAAAGACAAATTGGGGGTGATACCTCGTCAGCAGAGCAGACCGGAAGAGAAAGAGATGCTCTGCTGACGTGAGGTCAATAAAAGCAGGAGAATCAACAGCTGAGCTGAAAAAGATTGTCGTAAGGTAGAACAGACAAGTAGTTAGCACCTACCTGATGGTACATTTTTAGCCACATAGGATAAATAATAATTGTTTAATAGCCAAATGGTAAATTGCCGCAACATTTCTTGGTTCATGTCATGACTCATGATCGTCACACGAACGCTCCATCTGGCCTTATCCTTGCTTATTATTACTAAATATTTTAGGTGTATAGTTTCATTTTAAGGCCATGTGCACACGTTAAGTATTTTTCGCGTTTTTTTCGCGTTTTTTCGCTATAAAAACGTGATAAAAACGCGAAAAAAACGCTTACATATGCCTCCCATTATTTTCAGTGTATTCCGCATTTTTTGTGCAAATGTAGCCTTTTTTTCCGCGAAAAAATCGCATCGCGGAAAAAAAAGCAACATGTTCATTAAAATGCGGAATTGCAGGGGATTCCGCACACCTAGGAGTCCATTGATCTGCTTACTTCCCGCACGGGGCTGTGCACACCATGCGGGAAGTAAGCAGATTATGTGCGGTTGGTACCCAGGGTGGAGGAGAGGAGACTCTCCTCCACGCACTGGGCACCATATAATTGGTCAAAAAATAAGAATTAAAATAAAAAATAGTCCTATACTCACCCTCGATGTCTTCCCGCCTCCACTGCATGCTGTCGCTTCGGTTCCTGTAGCTGATGTGCGGTGAAGGACCTTGCCGATGACGTCACTGTCCTGTGATTGGTCGTGAGCGGTCATGTGACCGCTCACGTGACCGTGACGTCACGGAAGGTCCTGCGTGCACAGACCAGCTATAGGAAGAGGAACGGACGCCGGTGAGGAGATGTCTGGGTGAGTATAACCTTTTTTTTTATTTTTTTAATTATTTTTAAACATTCTATCTTTTACTATAGATGCTGCATAAGCTGCATCTATAGTAAAAAGTTGGTCACACTTGTCAAACAGTATGTTTGACAAGTGTGACCAACCTGTCAGTCAGTTTTCCAAGCGATGCTGCAGATCGCTTGGAAAACTTTAGCATTCTGCAAGCTAATTACGCTTGCAGAATGCTAAAAAAACGCGAAAAAAACGGAAAAAAAACGCAAAAAAAAATGCGGATTTCTTGCAGAAAATTTCCGGTTTTCTTCAGGAAATTTCTGCAAGAAATCCTGAACGTGTGCACATACCCTAAAGATGGTTCACAGTTACCAGATTCTATACTATGGACAATCACACAGCTTGTGGCTTTGCAGAATGTTAGCACTTATTTAAATCTATTAAGCAGATCAAACAGAAAGTGTTTATTAGAACACAAGATAGATTGTAGTTGATAATCCTTTGCAAACAGATGTACTCTGGTGGTTACAGAGATATTGAGGACTTTGCTCTTTCTGAAAGTAGTAATCAGCAACATTGTCATCTTTCCAATTCTGTTATATACTAAATGCTGTTAATAATCAATAGATGGTGGAACTGCTTAGGAAGCTTAAAGGCCCCGTCTCACATAGCGAGATCGCTAGCGAGATCGCTGCTGAGTCACAAGTTTTGTGACGCAACAGCGACCTCCATAGCGATCTCGCTATGTGTGACACGTACCAGCGATCAGGCCCCTGCTGCGAGATCGCTGGTCGTGTCGGAATGGCCTGGACCTTTTTTTGGTCGTTGAGGCCCCGCTGACATTGCTGAATCGGTGTGTGTGACACCGATCCAGCGATGTCTTCACTGGTAACCAGGGTAAACATCGGGTTACTAAGCGCAGGGCCGCGCTTAGTAACCCGATGTTTACCCTGGTTACCAGCGTAAATGTAAAAAAAAAAAAACAATACATACTCGCCTTCTGATGTCCGTCAGGTCCCTTGCCGTCTGCTTCCTGCTCTCACTGAGTCCCGGCCGTACAGTGAGAAGTGAGAGCACAGCAGTGACGTCACCGCTGCGCTCTGCTCTCACTGTACGGCCGGATCTCAGTCAGTCAGAGCAGGAAGCAGACGGCAAGGGACCTGGACACCGAAAGGCGAGTATGTACTGTTTGTTTTTTTTGGTAACCAGGGTAAACATCGGGTTACTAAGCGCGGCCCTGCGCTTAGTAACCCGATGTTTACCCTGGTTACCCAGGTGCTGCAGGGGGACTTCGGCATCGTTGAAGACAGTTTCAACGATGCCGAACTCGTTCCCCTGATCGTTGGTCGCTGGGGAGAGCGGTCTGTGTGACAGCTCCCCAGCGACCACACAGCGACTTACCAACGATCACGGCCAGGTCATATCGCTGGTCGTGATCGTTGGTAAATCGATAAGTGAGACGGGGCCTTAACATTATAGGTGACCTTCAGCAGCAATATTTGAAATGATAAACAATTGTATTGGAGGTATCTTATTGTACTATAAAATGATGGCTGAAAGTATTGGCCATCCTTAAAATTGTTCCAGAAAGTGAAGTATTTCTCACAGAAAATTATTGAAATTACACAGGTTTTGTTTTATACAAGTTTATTTCCTTTGTGTTTATTGGAATAACACAAAACAACAGAGAAAAAAAAGACATAATGTCAAACAAAGCTACCAAAATGGGCCGGAAAAAATTGTTGGCACCTTTCCAAAGTTTTGGGTAAGCAACTTTGTTTCAAGCATGCGATGCTTGTTCAAACTCACCTGTGGCAAGTAACAGGTGTGGTCAATATGAAAATCCCACCTGAAACCATATAGAAAGGGAATAATTTGATTCAATCTTTCCACTGCATGTGTGTGTGTGCCACAGGAAGCATGGAGAACAGAAAGATTAGATGACAACTCTCTGAGGACTGGAGAACCAAGTCCCTCCATCCCCAGAAGACGCAAGGTGAAACATGCATTGGAATGGAGGGAGACAGCACTACTTGTCTGGTGGACTTGATCTGCACTCTTCTTCAGTTATCTTCATCTAGATAACGAGTATGCTTCTACCATTTGTAATTTTGTGCCCACCTTGGGCACTTTTAGTGGGAACCCTGTATATTAGGCTGATATGCACAATTACATATAGGTATACTTACCATAATAAATAGTAACTACTTGCTTGTTATTCCTGTTCGGGAATCTTGTATATTAGACTGAAGGACATTAGCTAAGAATACTTATTATAAATAATGCTAGCCAACATTCACTTGTTTGCTATCCTGTGTTTGACCCACAATGGTTCTTTGGCTGCGATTTCTCTTGGCTTGAGGCACCTTCTATTACTTTTTCTATTTATTGTATAATTTTGTTAAATAATAAATAAATACATTTTTATATACCACATACTCTTAAGACACTTCTTGTTTCTAACAGACTCACTGTCTCAGGGGTCATCATGGTTCTAGATATACATTGCTCAAAAAAATAAAGGGAACACTAAAATCCCACATCCTAGATATCACTGAATGAAATATTTCAGTTGTAAATCTTTATTCATTACATAGTGGAATGTGTTGAGAACAATAAAACATAAAAATTATCAATGTACAGTACAGACCAAAAGTTTGGACATACTTTCTCATTTAAAGATTTTTCTGTATTTTCATGACTATGAAAATTGTACATTCACACTGAAGGCATCAAAACTATGAATTAACACATGTGGAATTATATACTTAACAAAAAAGTGTGAAACAACTAAAATTATGTCTTATATTCTAGGTTCTTCAAAGTAGCCACCTTTTGCTTTGATGACTGCTTTGCACACTCTTGGCATTCTCTTGATGAGCTTCAAGAGGTAGTCACCAGGAATGGTTTTCACTTCACAGGTGTGCCCTGTCAGGTTTAATAAGTGGGATTTATTGCCTTATAAATGTTGTTGGGACCATCAGTTGTGTTGTCCAGATGTCTGGTGGATACACAGCTGATAGTCCTACTGAATAGACTGTTAGAATTTGTATTATGGCAAGTAAAAAGCAGCTAAGTAAAGAAAAACGAGTGGCCATCATTACTTTAAGAAATTAAGGTCAGTCAGTCCGAAAAATTGGGAAAACTTTGAAAGTAGCCCCAAGTGCAGTGGCAAAAACCATCAAGCGATACAAAGAAACTGGCTCACATGAGGACCGCCCCAGGAAAGGAAGACCAAGAGTCACCTCTGCTTCTGAGGATAAGTTTATCCAAGTCACCAGCCTCAGAAATCGCAGGTTAACAGCAGCTCAGATTAGAGACCAGGTCAATGCCAAACAGAGTTCTAGCAGCAGTCACATCTCTACAACAACTGTTAAGAGGAGACTTTGTGCAGCAGGCCTTCATTGTAAAATAGTTGCTCTGAAACCACTGCTAAGGACAGGCAACAAGCAGAAAAGATTTGTTTGGGCTAAAGAACACAAGGAATGGACATTAGACCAGTAGAAATCTGTGCTTTGGTCTGATGAGTCCACATTTGAGATCTTTGGTTCCAACCACCGTGTCTTTGTGCGATGCAGAAAAGGTGAACGGATGGACTCTACATGCCTGGTTCCTACCGTGAAGCATGGAGAAGGAGGTGTGATGGTGTTGGGGTGCTTTGATGGTGACACTGTTGGGGATTTATTCAAAATGTAAGGCATACTGAACCTGCATGGCTACCACAGCATCTTGCAGCGGCATGCTATTCCATCCGATTTGCGTTTAGTTGGACCATCATTTATTTTTCAACAGGACAATGACCCCAAACACACCTCCAGGCTGTGCAAGGGCTATTTGACCAAGAAGGAGAGTGATGGGGTGCTACGCCAGATGACCTGGCCTCCACAGTCACCAGACCAGAACCCAATCGAGATGTTTGGGGTGAGCTGGACCGCAGAGTGAAGGCAAAAGGGCCAACAAATGCTAAGCATCTCTGGGAACTCCTTCATGATTGTTGGAAGACCATTCCCAGTGACTACCTCTTGAAGCTCATCAAAAGAATGCCAAGAGTGTGCAAAGCATTCATCAAAGCAAAAGGTGGCTACTTTGAAGAACCTAGAATATAAGACATAATTGCAGTTGTTTCACACTTTTTGTTAAGTATTTAATTCCACAAGTGTTAATTCATAGTTTTGATGCCTTCAGTGTGAATGTACAATTTTCATAGTCATGAAAATACAGAAAGATCTTTAAATGAGAAGGTGTGTCCAAACTTTTGGTCTGTAGTGTCAATCAAACTTAATATCTTATGGAGGTCTGGATTTGGAATGATACTGAAAATCAAAGTGGAAAATCAAATAACAGGCTGATCCAACTTCAGTGGAAATGCCTCAAGACAAGGAAATGATGTTCAGTTGTGTGTGTGTTGCCTCCATGTGCCTGTATGACCTCCCTACAACACCTGAGCATGCTCCTGATGAGGCGGCGGATGGTCTCCTGAGGGATCTCCTCCCAGACCTGGACTAAAGCATCCGCCAACTCCTGGACAGTCTGTGATGCAATGTGATGTTGGTGGATGGTGCGAGGCATGATGTCACAGATGTGTTCAATCGGATTCAGGTCTGGGGAGCGGGCAGGTCAGTCCATAGCTTCAATGCCTTTATCTTGCAGGAACAGCTGACACACTCCAGCCACAAGAGGTCTGGCACTCTCCTGCATTAGGAGGAACCCAGGGCCAACCGCACCAGCATATGGTCTCACAAGGGGTCTGAGGATCTCATCTCTGTAAATAATGGCAGTCAGGCTACCTCTGGCGAGCACATAGAGGTCTGTGCGGCCCTCCAAAGAAATGCCACCCCACACCATTACTGACCCAGTGCCAAACCGGTCATGCTGGAGGATGTTGCAAGCAGCAGATCGCTCTCCACGGTGTCTCCAGACTCTGTCACGTCTGTCACGTGCTCAGTATGAACCTGCTTTCATCTGTGAAGAGCACAGGGCGCCAGTGTCAAATTTGCCAGTCCAGGTGTTTGTCCTGCACGGTGTTGGACTGTGAGCACAACCCCCATCTGTGGATGTCAGACACTCAGACCATCCTCATGTAGTCGGATTCTAACCATTTGTGCAGACACATGCACATTTGTGGCCTGCTGGAGGTAATTTTGCAGGGCTCTGGCAGTGCTTCTCCTGTTCCTCCTTGCACAAAGGCTGAGGTAGCGGTCCTGCTGCTGGGTTTTTGCCCTACGGCCCCCTCCACGTCTCCTGGTGTACTGGCCTTTCTCCTGGTAGCACCTCCAGCCTCTGGACACTACGCTGACAGACACTGCAAACCTTCTTGCCCCAGCTCGCATTGATGTGCCATCCTGGATGAGCTGCACTACCTGAGCCACTTGTGTGGGTTGTAGAGTCCGTCTCATGCTACCATGAGTGTGAAAGCACAACCAACATTCAAAAGTGACCAAAACATCAGCTAGAAAGCATTGGTACTGAGATGTGGTCTGTGGTCCCCACCTGCAGAACCACTCCTTTATTGAGTGTGTCTTGATAATTGCCAATAATCTGTTGTCTATTCCATTTGTACAACAGCGTGTGAAATTTATTGTCAAACAGTGTTGCTTCCTAAGTGGACAGTTTGATTTCACAGAAGTTTGACTTACATGGTGTTATATTCTGTTGTTTAAGTGTTCCCTTTATTTTTTTGAGCAGTGTGTATGTACAGTGGGTACAGAAAGTATTCAGACCCCTTTAAATTTTTCACTCTTTGTTTCATTACAGCCATTTGGTAAATTCAAAAAAGTTCATTTTCTTTCTCATTAATGTACACTTTGTACCCCATCTTTACTGAAAAAATAACAGAAATGTAAAAATTTTTGCAAATTCATTAAAAAAGAAAAACTGAAATATCACATGGTCATAAGTATTCAGACCAGGGGCGTAACTACCGCGGTCGCAGGGGTCGCAATTGCGACGGGGCCCGCAGTGCTTAGGGGCCCACCCAGTCCAGCAGACTGGGCGGGCTCCTAAGAACTCTAAGCTACAAAATGGGCCGCCGGCCCTTTAAATAATTCTTCCTTACAGGCCCTGCTGCGCGTGCACTCGCGATCACGGGTGGGACTGCACTTGACCCGCAGCAGAGCCCCTCCACCGCAGAGAGCCGCACACCACTACTATAGCTGCCACTGCTCTGTGCGCACAGGACCTGTGATGAGGTCACAGGAGGGGAGGAGTTGGAGTCACATGATCAAGGGCTTCCGTGTAGTGCAGGACAGTAGTGCAGTGCAGTGCTGTTTGTCATCATGCTGGAGGAGGGTAAGCTTTTGTGTGAGGTCAGGAGGGGTTTGGGTGGATGTAGCAGAGCAGTGTGTGTTTGAGGTGTACAGAGCGGAGCCGTGTGTGTATGAGGTGTACGGAGCGGAGCCGGGTGTGCATGAGGTGTACGGAGCAGAGCTGGGTGTGCATGAGGTGTACGGAGCGGAGCCGGGTGTGTATGAGGTGTACAGAGCGGAGCTGGGTGTGTATGAGGTGTACGGAGCAGAGCCGGGTGTGCATGAGGTGTACGGAGCGGAGCCGGGTGTGTATGAGGTGTACGGAGCAGAGCCGGGTGTGCATGAGGTGTACGGAGCGGAGCCGGGTGTGTATGAGGTGTACGGAGCGGAGCCGGGTGTGTATGAGGTGTACGGAGCAGAGCTGGGTGTGCATGAGGTGTACGGAGCAGAGCCGGGTGTGCATGAGGTGTACGGAGCAGAGCCGGGTGTGTATGAGGTGTACGGAGCGGAGCCGGGTGTGTATGAGGTGTACGGAGCAGAGCCGGGTGTACGGAGCAGAGCCGGGTGTGCATGAGGTGTACGGAGCAGAGCCGGGTGTGCATGAGGTGTACGGAGCAGAGCCGGGTGTGCATGAGGTGTACGGAGCAGAGCCGGGTGTGTACGAGGTGTACGGAGCGGAGCCGGGTGTGTACGAGGTGTACGGAGCGGAGCCGGGTGTGTACGAGGTGTACGGAGCGGAGCCGGGTGTGTACGAGGTGTACGGAGCGGAGCCGGGTGTGTACGAGGTGTACGGAGCGGAGCCGGGTGTGTACGAGGTGTACGGAGCGGAGCCGGGTGTGCATGAGGTGTACGGAGCGGAGCCGGGTGTGCATGAGGTGTACGGAGCGGAGCCGGGTGTGCACGAGGTGTACGGAGCGGAGCCGGGTGTGCACGAGGTGTACGGAGCGGAGCCGGGTGTGTACGAGGTGTACGGAGCGGAGCCGGGTGTGTACGAGGTGTACGGAGCGGAGCCGGGTGTGTACGAGGTGTACGGAGCGGAGCCGGGTGTGTACGAGGTGTACGGAGCGGAGCCGGGTGTGTACGAGGTGTACGGAGCGGAGCCGGGTGTGTACGAGGTGTACGGAGCGGAGCCGGGTGTGTACGAGGTGTACGGAGCGGAGCCGGGTGTGTACGAGGTGTACGGAGCGGAGCCGGGTGTGTACGAGGTGTACGGAGCGGAGCCGGGTGTGTACGAGGTGTACGGAGCGGAGCCGGGTGTGTACGAGGTGTACGGAGCGGAGCCGGGTGTGTACGAGGTGTACGGAGCGGAGCCGTGTGTGTACGAGGTGTACGGAGCGGAGTCGGGGGTGTACGGAGCGGAGTCGGGTGTGTACGAGGTGTCGCATCTCTGCTTCAGGAAAATGGCCGCCGCGATCTCCATCTGGGCACGCGCGGCATCCTGCGGCCATTTTCCTGAAGCCGCGGCCAGCAGAGCGCCGCTTCTGCGCACGCGCGGCCAAAGGAAGATGGCCGCCCCCACCGATCACCAATGAAATGTCGCACATCACGCTATTTTCACTCCCCTGTGCAGTGGATTCGGGACCTTGGGCATGCGCACACCACTACGCCACCAACGGAAAACTAAGCAAGATCTGGGGGAAGACACCACGCCCATCTGACCAGACCAGCCTGATTGACAGGCGAAAACGACTACTTTGGTAATGTATTTCGGCAGCATAGGTGGGGAATCGGGGTCCACAAAATACACTATTGCAATGCACAGCTCAGGCCCTATTTAACAGTATTTTTATCTCATACGGAAAAAACGGGGTGACAGGTTCCCTTTAAGAGAAAGCCAAAATAACCCCAGGACAGAAGGCGAGAGCAGGGGGGAGGTGCGGGACAGAGCCGCTTTAGGCTAGTTTCACACTAGCGTTAACAGCAATACGTCGCAAATGCGTCGTTTTGCCGAAAATACGCATCCAGCAAAAGTTCTTGCTGGATACGTTTTTTCGTCATAGACTAACATTAGCGACGCATTTGCGACACATTGCCAAACGTCGCGTCCGTTTTGCGACGCTTGGGCGTGTGGTAGTGGACCGTTGGGAGAAAAAAACCTTACATGTAACGTTTTTTGCTCCCGACGGTCCACTTTTTCCGACCGCGCATGCGCGGCCAGAACTCCGCCCCCACCTCTCCGCACTTCCCCGCACCTCACAATGGGGCAGCGGATGCGTGGGAAAAATGCATCCGCTGCCCCCGTTGTGCGGCGGAGACCACACTAGCGTCGGGAACGTCGGCCCGACGCACAGCGACGGGTTGTTCCCGACGCTAGTGTGAAACTAGCCTTAGTCAGGAGAAGCTGAGGAGCTGCAGCCGGTTTACATCAGCCACCCCTGTACCAGAGAGGAGATTGTGAGTTGTGTATATGAGCTGGTATCTCTGGTGTGTGTGTGTGTGTGTGTGTGTGTGTGTGGTATCTGTAGTGTGTGTGTGATAACTGTAGTATGTGTGTGATATCTGTAGTATGATGTGTGTGTGTGTGATATCTGTAGTGTGTGTGTGTGTGTGTGTGTTATCTGTAGTGTGTGTGTGTGATATCTGTAGTATGATGTGTGTGTGTGATATCTGTAGTATGTCTGTGTGTGTGTGTGATATCTGTAGTGTGTGTGTGTGTGTGATAACTGTAGTATGTGTGTGATATCTGTAATATGATGTGTGTGTGATATCTGTAGTGTGTGTAATAACTGTGTGTGTGTGTGTGTGATATCTGTAGTATGATGTGTGTGTGTGATATCTGTAGTGTGAGTGTGTGATATCTGTAGTGTGTGTGTGTGTGTGATATCTGTAGTATGTGTGTGTGTGAGGCAGCGGCGTAACTACTACGGTCGCAGCTGCAAGCGGCTCTGGCAGGTCAGGGGGCCGTGAGTCCCCTTGAGCCTGTCTCCCTTATGCTTGTGTCCCCATGTGCCTGTCTCCCTTGTCCCCTTATGCTTGTGTCCCTTGTCCCCGTGTGCCAGTCTCCCTTGCCCATTAGTCCCTGTGTGTCCCCTTGAGCCTGTCTCCCTTATGCTTGTGTCCCCGTGTGCCAGTCTCCCTTGCCCATTAGTCCCTGTGTGTCCCCATGTGCCTGTCTCCTATGTCCCCTTGTGCTTGTGTCAGTCTCCTTTGTCCCCTTGTGCTTGTGTCAGTCTCCTTTGCCCACTAGTCCCTGTGTGTCAGTCTCCCTTTCCCACTTGTCCCTGTGTGTCCCCTTGTGCTTGTATCCCTTGTTCCCTTGTGTCAGTCTCTTGCTCACTAGTCCCTATGTGTCCCCTTGTGCCTGTCTCCCTTGTCCCCTTGTGCTTGTCCCTTGTCCCCGTGTGTCAGTCTCCATTGCCCACTAGTCCCCTTGTATCAGTCTCCCTTGCCCACTATTCCCCGTGTGTCAGTCTCCCTTGCCCACTAGTCCGTGTCCCCGTGTGCCAGTCTCTCTTGTCCACTAGTGCCCGTGTGCCCTTTGTGTCAGTCTCCCTTGCCCACTTGTGTCAGTCTCCCTTGCCCACTAGACTCCTTGTATCCTTCTCCCCTGCCTCCTAGCCCCCATGTGTCCCCTAGTGCCTGTCTTCCTTGCCCCCTTGTTCCCTCTCCTCTGCCCCCTCATCACCATTTGCTCGTGTCTTTGTCACTGCCCCTGTATGGAGGGGCTGCATTATACTATGAGGGGGGCTGCATTGTATTCTATGGGGCTTACATTTAATTTTATGGCGGGGGGGGCCCCATTTGGAAGTTCGCACCGGGGCCCATAACTTTGTAGTTACGCCACTGATTCAGACCCTTTGCTCAGACACTCATATTTAAGTCACATGCTGTCCATTTCCTTGTGGTCCTCCTTGAGATGGTTCTACTCCTTCAATGGAGTCCAGCTGTGTTTAATTAAACTGATATGACTTGATTTGGAAAGCCACACACCTGTCTATATAAGACCTCACAGCTCACAGTGCATGTCAGACCAAATGAGAATCATGAGGTCAAAGGAACTGGCCAAGGAGCTCAGAGACAGAATTGTAGCAAGGCACAGATCTGGCCAAGGTTACGAAAGAATTTCCGCAGTACTCAAGGTTCCTAAGAACACAGTGGCCTCCATAATCCTTAAATGGAAGAAGTTTGGGACCACCTGATGTCTTCCTAGACCTGGCCGTCCAGCCAAACTGAGCAATCGTGGGAAAGGAGCCTTGGTGAGAGAAGCAATGAAGAACCCCAAGATCACTGTGGTTGAGCTCCAGAGATGCAGTAGGGAGATGGGAGAAAGTTCCACAAAGTCAACTATCACTGCAGCCCTCCACCAATGGGGTCTTTATGGCAGAGTGGCCCGACGGAAGCCTCTCCACAGTGCAAGACATATGAAAGCCAGCACAGAGTTTGCTAGAAAACACATGAAGGACTCCCAGACTATGATAAATAAGATTCTCTGGTCTGACGAGACTAAGATAGACCTTTTTGGCTGTTCACCAACGTTCACCATCCAACCTGACAGAACTGGAGAGGATCTGCACAGAAGAATGGCAGAGGATCCCCAAATCCATGTGTGAAAAACCTGTTGCATTATTCCCAAGAAGACTCATGGCTGTACTAGCTCAAAAGGGTGCTTCTACTCAGTACTGAGCAAAGGGTCTGAATACTTATGACCATGTGATATTTCAGTTTTTCTTTTTTAATAAATTTGCAAAAATTACTACATTTCTGTTTTTTTCAGTCAAGATGGGGTGCAGAGTGTACATTAATGAGAAAAAAATGAACTTTTTTGAAATTACCAAATGGTTGCAATGAAACAAAGAGTGAAAGATGTAAAGGGATATGAATACTTTCCGTTACCACTGTATGTACATAGCCACATTGAACAGAATTTGACACTATCTTGATGCATGTAATGAGCATGTGCCGAGGTAATTGTGAAGGGAGGAGAGCAGGGTCAGCTGTGACATTCACTGTTGTAAATTGTGGATACTGTTTTAGCAGCACTGCATAGATTACCTGTCATTTTAACGTTGCCAGGGATAAGACAGAACCTTCTTGAAAACGTTCACCATCCAACCTGACAGAACTGGAGAGGATCTGCACAGAAGAATGGCAGAGGATCCCCAAATCCATGTGTGAAAAACCTGTTGCATTATTCCCAAGAAGACTCATGGCTGTACTAGCTCAAAAGGGTGCTTCTACTCAATACTGGGTAAAGGGTCTGAATACTTATGACCATATGATATTTCAGTTTTTATTTTTTAATGAATTTGCAAAACTTTATACATTTCTGTTTTTTTTCAGTCAAGATGGGGTACAGAGTGTACATTAATGAGAAAAAAAATAACTTTTTTGAATTTACCAAATGAATGCAATGAAACAAAGAGTGAAAAATTTAAAGAGGTCTGAATACTTTTAGTACCCACTGTATGTACACACAGAACACTTATACACACATGTATACACAGAACATATACACATATGTATACACAGAGCATATTCACATATGTATATGCAGCACCCCCACTGCCGCAGGGCCGAGGGGTACCCGGTACCGGGCCTCTGAGTCTCTGCTCTGGGATTGTCACGGTGGCTAGACCCGGTCCGTGACCCTGCTGACGGGCGCCCAATAATAGGTGTGGATGGTGGTGGTAGTGCGGTGCAGTGCCGGTCAAAGTAAATAACGAGGACACCAGGTTGCAGTCTCTTTACCTCTTTACTGAAGGCTTCGAGATAGTCAATCCAGAGCACTGTTAACAGGGCTGTCTGAGACCGGCCGGTCCGAAGGCACATTAGGAGTTCCCTTGACAGGTGAGAATCAGCGTCTACCTGCTAGCGCCTATGTGTTGTAGTCCTTCCCTGCTGAGCACCCCGGGATAGTCCTCACAACTGATTCTGTCTGCCTCTGATGTTCGTTCTCTCTCTGTCCCCCAGATGATATGGCTAGGACGCACCCGTATGACGGGGTAGGCCTGGAGTTCTTCCGGGACACTAGAGTCGCCCCTCTCCCACAGCTTCCTCCGTTGTCTGCTTAGGTGTTTTAGTGAGACAGCCAACCTATAATTGGCTGTCCTGCCGTGGTTTGAAGTAGTGCTTAAAGTCTCTTACTTTCTCGGCGTTCCGGCCACCGACTGTTTGCGCCTCAGAAGGATGTTGCCTCGATCTTACAGCACGACTCCTTCTGGTCCTATTGCCTCTTTGCTGTATTCCCGTTGCTCACTTGTTGCGTTGTTCTCTTAGGAGTCTGCCAGGATCCCATCCCTGACAGGTCCTCTCTCTAGCTCTTCCCAGTTACTTCTCCCTGTCTTCCTGTCCAACCCCCAGTTTTACCAGAGTGTGAGGAGTGGCCTACTAGATAGAACCACTCCCCCTGGTGGCCGGAGTGTGAAGTGTAGTGTGAGTGTTACCTGGTCAGGTGAACTCCTCTAGTGC
Source organism: Ranitomeya variabilis (assembly GCF_051348905.1). NCBI lineage: Eukaryota > Metazoa > Chordata > Amphibia > Anura > Dendrobatidae > Ranitomeya > Ranitomeya variabilis. The sequence goes on from NC_135233.1 coordinate 734,337,212, forward strand.
AATCAGACGCAACATCGCCCCCCTTAGCGGCAGAGCGACGTTACTGCAACGACCAGGACTCTGGGGCGCTGCACTCCCCCCCGGTTAAATCCAGTACTCCCGGACTGGGGAAATAAGAACAACAATACATGTTAACAGAAAACACACAAAATTCTGAAATATCATAAACAATTAAACATAACAGTGCTTCCCTTTATGGGAGGTGAGGACTCTTGAACGTTGCAAAGGTTAGGTCATGCACAGTTTATGACTCTCAGTTCAGTGGTTGAAACTGCGGGGACCCCGGGTAAACAAAGGGGTCCCCTTTTAGAAGTTTTTAGAGCAATTCACTGTCCATTACTCTGTTGTCCATTTTAAAACCTGTAACAAAAGATATGCACACAAACATTTTTCAACTAAATAGCAGCCCTCATTAATACCTCCAAGTTTTGTAGCGGAGGGGAGTTTGATTCTGAGTGCTGCACGTAGACCTTCGCAGCGCAGGGGTTGCTACTGGCCTAACAGGACCCACTATGCTTGCTACCACTGGTGTAGTGCACTGCCTTCTAGCTACACTTCTAGTGAGTCTGGGTAGCACTGGCAGGCTGGAGCTCTCAGGGCTGCTGCTAGCAACAGTGGGTACGGCAGGCCCGCCGATAGCAGAGGGAGGATTTGCCAGTTCAATGGACGGCACGGCATCTTCAGGTAGGGCTTGTTGAGGTTGCGGGGCCGGATGATCTGGTACCACCATTGGTTCTGGTGGGTTCAGCTGGGGGAACGTTAGAACAGGTACCACGATGGCCTGATTTATCTGAGTCCAGGACTGGGGAAAGTCACCAAGGACAGTGTGGATCATCTTCTCCTTTTCTACAGGTGGGGAGGTTCCTGGATCCATTTCCCTTGCTCTCAGCTTATCAGGGCAGGCTTTAAGGTGGTCCCTGGATATCACCGTCGAGGTCTCCCCTCCATCCTTGCTGATGAGGCAAACCTTCGTGTTGTCAAAATCGGATGGCAGGACGGTATACGGTTCCGCTTCCCATTGGTCGTCGAGTTTGTGTAGCCTCCTCTTTCGTTTGAGTACGTGCTCACCAGGTGGCAAATGAATTGCAGGGGCATGCTGGTTGTAGTCCCTTTCCTGTTTTTGCCTGGCCTGAGCAAGGCTTCTTTCCACGCACTCTTGTACCTTGCGGTACCTTTGCCGCCTCTCGGTATCCCAATCGGCATCCGACGATGTATCTTCAGGGGTTAGGACCCCCATGTCCAGATCAACGGGTAACTTGCTAGACCTTCCTCGCATCAGGTACGCTGGAGTGCAGTTGGTGGAATTTACTGGGATGTGATTATATATGTCCACCAAGTCAGGCAACTTCGTTGGCCACAGGCTCCGTTCCTCTACGGGCAAGGTCTTTAGTAAGTCAATCACCACCTGGTTCATCTTTTCGCACATCCCATTGGTTTGGGGATGGTACGGTGTGGTTCTGATCTTCTTACACCCGTACAGCTGGCAGAACTCTTGGAACACTTCAGCTTCGAATGCGGGTCCCTGATCGGTCAGTACCTTCTCCGGGTAGCCATGGGGCCTACAAAAATACTGCTGGAAAGCCTTGGCAGCCGTTCTGGCCGTTAGATCCTTGACAGGCACAACCACCAAAAATCTGGAGTAGTGATCCACGATGGTAAGAGCGTAGACATAGCCTGACCGGCTAGGTGTCAGCTTCACATGGTCCAGCGCGACCAGTTCGAGCGGCCGCCTGGTGATGATAGGCTGCAAGGGAGCCCGTTGGCTGCCACGGTCCCTCCTGCGTAGGCTACATGGACCGCACTCTCGACACCACTTCTCAATGGCTCTCTTCATGCCAATCCAATAGAACCTCCCTCGGAGTAGCCTCTCTAGCTTCTTCCATCCGAAGTGTCCGGCTCCATCGTGATAGGCTCCCAGAACCATGGGCGCATCTCGCCTTGGCACTACTATCTGCCATACCAATTCGTGAGTACGTGGGTCGATGCTTCTCCGGCACAGCTTGCCATCATGGATAAACAGTTTGCTTCTCCCCTTCCACAGCTGTTGGGTCTCCTGTGGATCATCTGGGCCGGGATGCAACCCGGCCTGCGTCAAGAGCTCTTTCACCCGACGGACCGCGGGGTCACCATCCTGGGTTTCCGCCCATCCGTGATGGGGCAGGGGATTCAGCGTGGCATCCGGTTGGTTCTTGTGCCTGTTCTTCACATGATGGGAGTTCTGAGTGGCTTTGGGGCGATGGAATGCAGGCAGCTCCACCTCTTCAAGTGCCTCCGGGTCTTCCCCCGTTTCCGGCAAATTGGGCATTCGAGACAAGGCATCGGCATTTGCATTCTTGCGTCCTGCCCGGTACTTGATGGTGAAGTCGTAGTTGGACAGCCGGGCCATCCACCGCTGTTCCAAGGCCCCGAGTTTGGCGGTATCCAGATGCGTTAGCGGATTGTTATCCGTGAAGACGGTGAATTTCGCTGAGGCCAGGTAGTGTTTGAACCTCTCTGTCACTGCCCAGACGATGGCAAGGAATTCCAGCTTAAAGGAACTGTAGTTGTCAGGGTTCCTTTCCGTGGGACGAAGTTTCCTGCTGGCGTAAGCGATTACCCTCTCCTTGCCTTTCTGGACCTGGGACAGCACGGCTCCCAATCCAACATTGCTGGCATCCGTGTACAGCACAAACGGTTGGTCGCATTCGGGGTAGGCCAGTACCTCTTCTCCCGTCAGTGCCGACTTTAAGCAAGTGAAGGATCCCTCCAGCCCCTCGTTCCAATCAAATGGGGTGTTCCTCCCCTTGGTCTTCTTTGATTGGCCCACCAACAGGTTTTGCAAGGGCGTGGCCTTCTTGGTGAAGTCCTTAATGAACCTCCGGTAATAGCCTACCAGCCCGAGGAACTGCCGGACTTCGTGGAGGTTGCTGGGCTTTGGCCAGTCCTGGATCACCGTGACCTTGTCGGGGTCTGGGGCCACTCCTTCGGCGCTCACCACATGGCCCAGGTACTGCACTTTTGGTTTCAGCAGATGACATTTGGACGGTTTCACCTTTAAGCCAAAGTTGGACAGGGCTTCAAACACCTCAGCCAGGTGCTTCAGATGGTCTTCGTAGGTCTTAGAGAAGACAATGACATCATCCAAATACAGCAATACGGTTTCAAAGTTCTTGTGCCCCAGGCAGCACTCCATCATCCTCTGGAACGTCCCCGGGGCATTGCACAATCCGAAGGGCATGTAGTTAAATTCGCAGAGACCCATCGGTGTCGTGAAGGCCGTCTTCTCTTTGTCCGCCTCTGCCACGGGAACCTGCCAGTACCCACTGGTGAGATCTAAGGTAGAGAAGTCGTTAGCAGATTTTAAGGCAGCCAGAGACTCCTCTATCCTGGGCAGTGGGTATGCGTCCTTATGTGTAATGCGATTCAACTGCCTGTAATCAACACACATCCTCATTGTACCATCCTTCTTTTTAACAAGGACTAATGGAGCTGCCCAGGGGCTACAACTGTCTCTCACCACCCCAGCCTCCTTCATTTCTCGCAACATGTCCTTGGCACACTGGTAATGAGCTGGGGGTACAGGGTGATATCTCTCTTTTATGGGTCGGTGATCTCCCGTGGGGATGTGATGTTGGATCCCTTTCACCTGTCCAAAATCTAAGGGGTGTTTGCTGAATACCTGCTCGTACTCGTGAACCACCCTGTAGGCCCCCTGTTTCTGATGGGATGGGGTAGAGTCAGTGCCCACATGCAATTCCCGACACCAATCTTTCAAGTGCCCTGCAGAACCGTTGTCCTCCGCCACGTTTGACGGGACCAAGGGTTCAGGTGTCTGTATCACACTATTATTGACAGCGAACAGTTTGGCGAGCGTGGCATACTTGGTGAGGTGAACCTCTTCCTCCCCACAATTGAGGACACGTACGGGCACCCTCCCCTGGCGGACGTCGACCACCCCCCGGGCCGTCAGGATAGTAGGCCTATTGTCTGAAAATACGGGTTCCACCAAGGCCTGGTAGTCCTTACCCCTGAGGCCTATGGCTGCCCGACACCATATTAACATCTCACTCCTGGGGGGTATCGCGATGGGGTTTGAATCACTCACAGTGACACGACCAATCTCACCACCAGTCAGCTCTACCTGCTGTCTCTGCATCAGAGCTCTGATTTCTTTTTGCAGGGCGCGTTGTTCACTGTGGCCAGCGGTTTCTGCTACCTGTTGCAACAAAACAATAACTTCTGCAAGACAATTTTCTATAACATTAGTACCGATGGTCATCATGGGATTACATTCTCGGCGATCAATATCAACAATCACAATCCCTTGGGCTTTCAATTCCACCCGCCCCACCTTGATGGTGACCTCTTTATACCCCACTTGCGGCAACGGCTGACCATTACTGGCTATTATGGTGAAATCGTCATCGGGGCCACGAGTAATATCAGTGTCCTCCCAATACCGTTTATAAAGCATGTAAGGCATAGTCGTCACCTGAGAGCCGGTGTCCAGCAAAGCGTTCATGGGGATACCGTCAACCACTACAGGAAGAACTGGTCGCCCTCCAATGTATTTGGCTCTCCAATGCTGCGGGCCTGATCGTCCTACTCCTGGGGGTTGGCCCTTTGCCCCAGGGGTTGCTCGTTTAAAGGACAGTACCTTGCAAGGTGGCCCACCTGGTGACAGCGGCGGCAGATGGGTCGTCCGTCCCGATGGAAACGATCGTCGTCCCGGCCTCTGGTCAGCGGAGTCCTCCTCTGTCGCATCCAGGGGACATCTTCTGGTCTGGAAGCCAGCTGGATCTTCTCCTTGGGGGCCTCCTGTAGGGACTGCACCGTCCGGGCTAGGGCAGCAACGCTCTTGGTCAACTCCTGCATCTGGAGGCGGAGTCCTGCAGTGGAGTCGTCCTCTAGGCTCTGGGCGTCGGCCTCAGCGGCGACTGGGGCATCCGACGCCACCTCCTGGTGGTATGTGAGAGCGGGACGCCTGGGTGGTATTGTGCGGCTGGGTTGTCGCTCCTGCAGCGCCTGGATAGCTCTATCCTTGAATTGCGCAAAAGTCTGGATTCTGCATGGCCAGGAAGTGTAGTTGGCCCCTTTGGTGACTGCACAGGAGCCCCTCAATGAACCTCTCTTTCAGGAGTTTATCCTCATCTTGCATGCTGCCGGGGTCACTCTGCTTAATGGCCCACAGCGCCTCCTGGAGATTAAGGGCATAGTCCCGTAAACTATCCTGCGGTCTCTGTTTGCATCCATAGAAAGTCAATTTAATTTCTGTAGCAGTACGGGTATCGAAGGTGGCTTTAACCCCTTCACCCCCAAGGGTGGTTTGCACGTTATGCACCGGGCCAATTTTTACAATTCTGACCACTGTCCCTTTATGAGGTTATAACTCTGGAACGCTTCAACGGATCCTGGTGATTCTGACATTGTTTTCTCGTGACATATTGTACTTCATGATAGTGGTAAAATTTCTTTGATATTACCTGCGTTTATTTGTGAAAAAAATGGAAATTTGGCGAAAATTTTGAAAATTTCGCAATTTTCCAAATTTGAATTTTTATGCAATTAAATCACAGTGATATGTCACACAAAATACTTAATAAGTAACATTTCCCACATGTCTACTTTACATCAGCACCATTTTGGAACCAAAATTTTTTTTTGTTAGGGAGTTATAAGGGTTAAAAGTTGACCAGCAATTTCTTCATTTTTACAACACCATTTTTTATTAGGGACCACATCTCATTTGAAGTCATTTTGAGGGGTCTATATGATAGAAAATACCCAAGTGTGACACCATTCTAAAAACTGCACCCCTCAAGGTGCTCAAAACCACATTCAAAAAGTTTATTAACCCTTCAGGTGTTTCACAGGAATTTTTGGAATGTTTAAATAAAAATGAACATTTAACTTTTTTTCACACAAAATTTACTTCAGCTCCAATTTGTTTTATTTTACCAAGGGTAACAGGAAAAAATGGACCCCAAAAGATGTTATACAATTTGTTCTGAGTACGCCGATACCCCATATGTGGGGGTAAACCACTGTTTGGGCGCATGACAGAGCTCGGAAGCGAAGGAGCGCCATTTGACTTTTCAATGCAAAATTGACTGGAATTGAGATGGGACGCCATGTTGCGTTTGGAGAGCCACTGATGTGCCTAAACATTGAAACCCCCCACAAGTGACACCATTTTGGAAAGTAGACCCCCTAAGGAACTTATCTAGATGTGTGGTGAGCACTTTGACCCATCAAGTGCTTCACAGAAGTTTATAATGCAGAACCGTAAAAATAAAAAATCATATTTTTTCACAAAAATGATCTTTTGGCCCCCAATTTTTTATTTTCCCAAGGGTAAGAGAAGAAATTGGACCCCAAAAGTTGTTGCACAATTTGTCCTGAGTACGCTGATACCCCATATGTGGGGGTAAACCACTGTTTGGGCGTATGGGAGAGCTCGGAAGGGAAGGAGCGCCGTTTGACTTTTCACTGCAAAATTGACAGGAATTGAGATGGGACGCCATGTTGCGTTTGGAGAGCCACTGATGTGCCTAAACATTGAAACCCCCCACAAGTGACACCATTTTGGAAAGTAAACCCCCTAAGGAACTTATCTAGATGTGTGGTGAGCACGTTGACCCACCAAGTGCTTCACAGAAGTTTATAAAGCAGAGCCGTAAAAATAAAACAAAAATTTTTTCCCACAAAAATTATTTTTTAGCCCCCAGTTTTGTATTTTCCCGAGGGTAACAGGAGAAATTGGACCCCAAAAGTTGTTGTCCAATTTGTCCTGAGTACGCTGATACCCCATATGTGGGGGGGAACCACAGTTTGGGCGCATGGGAGGGCTCGGAAGGGATGGAGCGCCATTTGGAACGCAGACTTAGATGGAATGGTCTGCAGGCGTCACATTGCGTTTGCAGAGCCCCTAATGTACCTAAACAGTAAAAAAAAAAACACAAGTGACACCATTTTGGAAAGTAGACCCCCTAAGGAACTCATCTAGATGTGTTGTGAGAGCTTTGAACCCCCAAGTGTTTCACTACAGTTTATAACGCAGAGCCGTGCAAATAAAAAATATTTTTTTTCCACAAAAATTATTTTTTAGCCCCCAGTTTTGTATTTTTCCAAGGGTAACAGGAGAAATTGGACCCTATATATTGTTGTCCAATTTGTCCTGAGTACGCTGATACCTGATATCTGGGGGGGAACCACCGTTTGAGCGCATGGCAGAGCTCGGAAGGGAAGGAGCATCATTTGCAATGCAGACATAGATGAATTGGTCTGCAGGCGTCACATTGCGTTTGCAGAGCCCCTAATGTACCTAAACAGTAGAAACCCCCCACAAGTGACCCAATATTGGAAACTAGACCCCCCAAGGAACTTATCTAGTTGTGTTGTGAGAACTTTGAACCCCCAAGTGTTTCACTACAGTTTATAACGCAGAGGTGTGAAAAAAAAAAAAAAAATTCCCCCCAAAATTATTTTTTAGCCCCCAGTTTTGTATTTTTCCATTGGTAACAGGAGAAATTGGACCCCAAAAGTTGTTGTCCAATTTGTCTTGAGTACGCTGATACCCCATATGTGGGGGGGAACCACCGTTTGGGCGCATGGGAGGGCTCGGAAGGGAAGGAGCGCCATTTGGAATGCAGACTTATATGGAATGGTCTGCAGGCGTCACATTGCGTTTGCAGAGCCCCTAATGTACCTAAACAGTAGAAACCCCCCACAAGTGACACCATTTTGGAAAGTAGACCCCCTAAGGAACTCATCTAGATGTGTTGTGAGAGCTTTGAATCCCCATGTGTTTCACTACAGTTTATAACGCAGAGCCATGCAAATAAAAAATATTTTTTTTTCCACAAAAATTATTTTTTAGCCCCTAGTTTTGTATTTTCCCAAGGGTAACAGGAGAAATTGGACCCCAAATGTTGTTGTCCAATGTGTCCTGAGTACGCTGATACCCCATATGTTGGGGTAAACCCCTGTTTGGGCGCACGGGAGAGCTTGGAAGGGAAGGAGCACTGTTTTACTTTTTCAACGCAGAATTGGCTAGAATTGAAATCGGACGCCATGTCACGTTTGGAGAGCCCCTGATGTGCCTAAACAGTGGAAACCCCCCAATTATAACTGAAACCCTAATCCAAACACACCCCTAACCCTAATCCCAACGGTAACCCTAACCACACCTCTAACCCAGACACACCCCTAACCCTAATCCCAACCCTATTCCCAACCGTAAATGTAATCCAAACCCTAACCCTAACTTTAGCCCCAACCCTAACCCTAACTTTAGCCCCAACCCTAAATGTAGCCTTAACCCTAGCCCCAACCCTAGCCCCAACCCTAACCCTAACCCTAGCCCTAACCCTAGCCCTAACCCTAGCCCTAACCCTAGCCCTAACCCTAACCCTAGCCCTAACCCTAATGGGAAAATGGAAATAAATACATTTTTTAAATTTTTTTAATTTTTCCCTAACTAAGCGGGTGATGAAGGGGGGTTTGATTTACTTTTATAGTGGGTTATTTAGCGGATTTTTATGATTGGCAGCCGTCACACACTGAAAGACGCTTTTTATTGCAAAAAATTTTTTTTGCGTTACCACATTTTGAGAGCTATAATTTTTCCGTATTTGAGGCCACAGAGTCATGTGAGGTCTTGTTTTTTGCGGGACGAGTTGACGTTTTTATTGGTAACATGTTCGGGCATGGGAGATTTTTTGATCGCTTTTTATTCCGATTTATGTGAGGCAGAATGATCAAAAAACAGCTATTCATTAATTTCTTTTGGGGGAGTGTCATGATCTCAATGGCAAGAGAACATAGCATAAGCATATATAGGAACTAGCTCTTGGAAGATGGGAACTGAGCTGACCATGAACTAAACCTAACGCACAACTAGCAGTGGCCGGGTAGCATGCCTACGTTGATTCTAGATGCCCAGCACCAGCCGGAGGACTAAATAATGCTAGCAGAGGAAAATATCAGTCCTAGCTCACCTCTAGAGAAATACCCCGAAAGGAGACAGAGGCCCCCCACATGTATTGGCGGTGAATAAAGATGAAATAACAAACGTAGTATGAAAATAGGTTTAGCAAATTTGAGGTCCACTTACTACATAGCAGAAGACAGAAAGGACACTTTCATGGTCAGCTGAAAACCCTATCAAAACACCATCCAGAAATTACTTTAAAACTCTGGCATTAACTCATAACACCAGAGTGGCAATTACTGTTCACAAGAGCTTTCCAGACACAGTAACGAAACTACAGCTGTGAACTGGAACAAAAATGCAAAAACAAACATGGACAAGAGTCCAACTTATCTAGTAGTTGTCTAGGAGCAGGAACAAGCACAGAGAGGCTTCTGATAACATTGTTGACCGGCAAGCAACTAACAGAGCAGCAAGGTTATATAGCGACTCCCACATCTTGATGGGAACAGGTGAACAGAGAAGATGAAAACACCAGTTCAATTCCACCAGTAGCCACCGGGGGAGCCCAGAATCCAAATTCACAACAGTACCCCCCCCTCAAGGAGGGGGCACCGAACCCTCACCAGAACCACCAGGGCGATCAGGATGGGCCCTATGAAAGGCACGAACCAGATCAGAGGCATGAACATCAGATGCATTCACCCAAGAATTATCCTCCTGGCCGTATCCCTTCCACTTGACCAGATACTGGAGTCTCCGTCTGGAAACACGAGAGTCTAAGATTTTCTCCACAACGTACTCCAACTCACCCTCAACCAACACCGGAGCAGGAGGCTCAACGGAAGGCACAACCGGTACCTCATACCTGCGCAATAATGACCGATGAAAAACGTTATGAATAGAAAAGGATGCAGGGAGGTCCAAACGGAAGGAAACAGGGTTAAGAATCTCCAATATCTTATACGGGCCGATGAACCGAGGCTTAAACTTAGGAGAAGAGACCCTCATAGGGACAAAACGAGAAGACAACCACACCAAATCCCCAACACAAAGCCGAGGACCAACACGACGGTGGCGGTTGGCAAAAAGCTGAGTCTTCTCCTGGGACAACCTCAAATTGTCCACCACCTGCCCCCAGATCCGATGCAATCTCTCCACCACAGCATCCACTCCAGGACAATCCGAAGATTCCACCTGACCAGAGGAAAATCGAGGATGAAACCCCGAATTACAGAAAAACGGGGACACCAAAGTGGCAGAGCTGGCCCGATTATTGAGAGCGAACTCTGCCAATGGCAAAAAAGCAACCCAATCATCCTGGTCAGCAGACACAAAACACCTCAGATATGTCTCCAGGGTCTGATTAGTCCGCTCGGTCTGGCCATTCGTCTGAGGATGGAAAGCGGACGAAAAAGATAAATCTATGCCCATCCTAGCACAGAATGCCCGCCAAAATCTAGACACGAATTGGGTCCCTCTGTCAGAAATGATATTCTCAGGAATACCATGCAAACGAACAACATTTTGAAAAAACAGAGGAACCAACTCGGAAGAAGAAGGCAACTTGGGCAGAGGAACCAAATGGACCATCTTAGAGAAACGGTCACACACCACCCAGATGACAGACATCTTCTGAGAAACAGGCAGATCTGAAATAAAATCCATCGAGATGTGCGTCCAAGGCCTCTTAGGAATAGGCAAGGGCAACAATAATCCACTAGCCCGAGAGCAACAAGGCTTGGCCCGAGCACAAACGTCACAAGACTGCACAAAGCCTCGCACATCTCGTGACAGGGAAGGCCACCAGAAGGACCTTGCCACCAAATCCCTGGTACCAAAAATGCCAGGATGACCTGCCAACGCAGAAGAATGAACCTCAGAGATGACTCTACTGGTCCAATCATCAGGAACAAACAGTTTATCAGGTGGGCAACGATCCGGTCTATCCGCCTGAAACTCCTGCAAGGCCCGCCGCAGGTCTGGAGAAACGGCTGACAATACCACTCCATCCTTAAGGATACCTGTGGGCTCAGAGTTACCAGGCGAGTCAGGCTCAAAACTCCTAGAAAGGGCATCCGCCTTAACATTCTTAGAACCCGGTAGGTATGACACCACAAAATTAAACCGAGAGAAAAATAATGACCAGCGCGCCTGTCTAGGATTCAGGCGCCTGGCGGTCTCAAGATAAATCAAGTTTTTGTGGTCAGTCAATACCACCACCTGATGTCTGGCCCCCTCAAGCCAATGGCGCCACTCCTCAAAAGCCCACTTCATGGCCAAAAGCTCCCGATTCCCAACATCATAATTCCGCTCAGCGGGCGAAAATTTACGGGAAAAGAAGGCACAAGGCCTCATCACGGAGCAGTCAGAACTTTTCTGCGACAACACTGCCCCAGCTCCGATCTCAGAAGCGTCGACCTCAACCTGAAAAGGTAGAGCAACATCAGGCTGACGCAACACAGGGGCAGAGGAAAAACGGCGCTTAAGCTCCCGAAAGGCCTCCACAGCGTCAGGGGACCAATCAGCAACATCAGCACCCTTCTTAGTCAAATCGGTCAATGGCTTAGCAATATCCGAAAAACCAGCAATAAATCGACGATAAAAGTTAGCAAAGCCCAAAAATTTCTGAAGACTCTTAAGAGAAGAGGGCTGCGTCCAATCACAAATAGCTTGAACCTTGACAGGATCCATTTCAATGGAAGAGGGAGAAAAAATATATCCCAAAAAGGAAATCCTCTGTACCCCAAAAACACACTTAGAACCCTTCACACACAAAGAATTAGACCGCAAAACCTGGAAAACCCTCCTGACTTGCTGGACATGAGAGTCCCAGTCATCCGAAAAAATCAGAATATCATCCAGATACACAATCATAAATTTATCCAAATAATCGCGAAAAATATCATGCATAAAGGACTGGAAAACTGACGGAGCATTTGAAAGACCAAAAGGCATCACTAAATACTCAAAGTGGCCCTCGGGCGTATTAAATGCGGTTTTCCACTCATCCCCCTGCCTGATTCGCACCAAATTATACGCCCCACGAAGGTCAATCTTAGAGAACCACTTGGCCCCCTTTATGCGAGCAAACAAATCAGTCAGCAACGGCAATGGGTATTGATATTTTACAGTGATCTTATTCAAAAGCCGATAATCGATACATGGTCTCAAAGAGCCGTCTTTTTTTGACACAAAGAAAAAACCGGCTCCTAAGGGAGATGACGATGGACGAATATGTCCCTTTTCCAAGGACTCCTTTATATATTCTCGCATAGCAGCATGTTCAGGCACAGACAGATTAAATAAACGACCCTTTGGGTATTTACTACCCGGGATTAAATCTATGGCACAATCGCACTCTCGGTGCGGAGGTAATGAACCAAGCTTGGATTCTTCAAAGACGTCACGATAGTCAGACAGGAACTCAGGAATTTCAGAGGGAATAGATGATGAAATGGAAACCACAGGTACATCCCCATGAGCCCCCTTACATCCCCAGCTCAACACAGACATAGCTCTCCAGTCGAGGACTGGGTTGTGAGATTGCAGCCAAGGCAATCCTAGCACCAAATCATCATGTAGATTATACAGCACCAGAAAGCGAATAATCTCCTGGTGATCCGGATTAATACGCATAGTTACTTGTGTCCAGTATTGTGGTTTATTATTAGCCAATGGGGTGGAGTCAATCCCCTTCAGAGGAATAAGAGTCTCCAAAGGCTCTAAATCATACCCACAGCGTTTGGCAAAGGACCAATCCATAAGACTCAAAGCGGTGCCAGAGTCGACATAGGCGTCCGTGGTAATAGATGACAAAGAGCAAATCAGGGTCACAGATAGAATAAACTTAGACGGTAAGGTGCAAATGGAAACAGATTTATCAAGCTTTTTAGTGCGCTTAGAGCATGCTGATATAACATGAGTAGAATCACCACAATAGAAACACAACCCATTTTTCCGTCTAAAATTCTGCCGCTCGCTTCGGGACAGAATTCTATCACACTGCATACTCTCTGGCGACTTCTCAGTGGACACCGCCAGATGGTGCACTGGTTTGCGCTCCCGCAAACGCCTATCGATCTGAATAGCCATTGTCATGGACTCATTCAGACCCGCAGGCACAGGGAACCCCACCATAACATCCTTAATGGCATCAGAGAGACCCTCTCTGAAAGTCGCCGCCAGGGCGCACTCATTCCACTGAGTAAGCACAGACCATTTACGGAATCTTTGACAGTAAATTTCCGCTTCATCTTGCCCCTGAGATAGGGACATCAAAGTTTTCTCTGCCTGAAGCTCCAAATGAGGTTCGTCATAAAGCAACCCCAAGGCCAGAAAAAACGCATCCACATTGAGCAACGCAGGATCCCCTGGTGTCAATGAAAAAGCCCAGTCTTGAGGGTCGCCCCGGAGCAAGGAAATCACAATCCTGACCTGCTGTGCAGGGTCTCCGGCAGAGCGAAATTTCAGGGACAAAAATAATTTGCAATTATTTCGAAAATTCTGAAACCCAGATCTATTCCCCGAGAAAAATTCCGGCAAAGGAATTCTCGGCTCAGATACAGGTGCATGACAAACAAAGTCTTGCAAATTTTGTACCTTCGTGGCGAGATTATTCAAACCTGCAGTTACACTCTGAAGATCCATTACAAACAGGTGGACACAGAGCCATTCAAAGATTAGAAGGAGAAAAAAAAAAAAAAAAAAAAATTTTCAGCAGACTTCTTATTTCTCTCCTTTCTCAGCCAAGGATTTTAACCCTTTAGTGGGCCGGTCAAACTGTCATGATCTCAATGGCAAGAGAACATAGCATAAGCATATATAGGAACTAGCTCTTGGAAGATGGGAACTGAGCTGACCATGAACTAAACCTAACGCACAACTAGCAGTGGCCGGGTAGCATGCCTACGTTGATTCTAGATGCCCAGCACCAGCCGGAGGACTAAATAATGCTAGCAGAGGAAAATATCAGTCCTAGCTCACCTCTAGAGAAATACCCCGAAAGGAGACAGAGGCCCCCCACATGTATTGGCGGTGAATAAAGATGAAATAACAAACGTAGTATGAAAATAGGTTTAGCAAATTTGAGGTCCACTTACTACATAGCAGAAGACAGAAAGGACACTTTCATGGTCAGCTGAAAACCCTATCAAAACACCATCCAGAAATTACTTTAAAACTCTGGCATTAACTCATAACACCAGAGTGGCAATTACTGTTCACAAGAGCTTTCCAGACACAGTAACGAAACTACAGCTGTGAACTGGAACAAAAATGCAAAAACAAACATGGACAAGAGTCCAACTTATCTAGTAGTTGTCTAGGAGCAGGAACAAGCACAGAGAGGCTTCTGATAACATTGTTGACCGGCAAGCAACTAACAGAGCAGCAAGGTTATATAGCGACTCCCACATCTTGATGGGAACAGGTGAACAGAGAAGATGAAAACACCAGTTCAATTCCACCAGTAGCCACCGGGGGAGCCCAGAATCCAAATTCACAACAGGGGAGGCGTTTATACCGTTCCGCGTTTGGTAAAATTGATGAAGCAGTTTTATTCTTCGGGTCAGTACGATTACAGCGATATCTCATTTATATCATTTTTTTATGTTTTGGCGCTTTTATACGATAAAAGCTATTTTATATAAAAAATAATTATTTTGGCATCGCTTTATTCTGAGGACTATAACTTTTTTATTTTTTCGCTGATGATGGTGTGTGGTGGCTAATTTTTTGCGGGACAAGATGAAGTTTTCAGCGGTACCATGGTTATTTATATCCGTCTTTTTGATCGCGTGTTATTCCACTTTTTGTTTGGCGGTATGAGAATAAAGCGTTGTTTTTTGCCTCTTTTTTTTTTTTTTTTTTTTTTACGGTGTTCACTGAAGGGGTTAACTAGTGATATAGTTTTATAGGTGGGGTCGTTACGGATGCGGCGATACTAAATATGTGTACTTTTATTGTTTGATTTTTTTTTTATTTAGATAAAGAAATGTATTTATGGGAATAATTTTTTTTTTTTATTTATTTATTTAGGAATTTTTTTTTTATTTTTTTTTTACACATGTGGACATTTTTTTTAAACTTTTTTACTTTGTCCCAGGGGGGGACATTACAGATCGGTGATTTGACAGGGTGCACAGCACTCTGTCAGATCACCGATCTCACTTATAGGGCTGCAGGCTTACCGAGCGTCTGCTTTGAGCAGGCACTCGGTAAGCCACCTCCCTCCCTGCAGGACCCAGATGCCGCGGCCATCTTGGATCCGGGACCTGCGGCGAGGAGGGAGGTAGGAGACCCTCGGAGCAAAGCGATCACATCGCGTTGCTGCGGGGGTCTCAGGGAAGCCTGCAGGGAGCCCCCTCCCTGCGCGATGCTTCCCTATACCGCCGGCACACCGCGATCATGTTTGATCGCGGTGTGCCGGGGGTTAATGTGCCGGGGGCGGTCCGTGACCGCTCCTGGCACATAGTGCCGGATGTCAGCTGCGATAGTCAGCTGACACCCGGCCGCGATCGGCCGCGCTCCCCCCGTGAGCGCGGCCGATCGTGCTGGACGTACTATTCCGTCCTCGGGAAGTAGGGCCCACCCCACATGGACGGAATAGTACGTCCAATGACAGAAAGGGGTTAAACTTTGCAAAAACCTGCTGTGCCGTTCCCTTATCCGCGGCGGGCCAGGACTTCACTTCTCTCAGAGCCGCCCCAAAGCCCAAAGAGTTGGCCGATTATCATATGAACCTTCTGAGGCTCTGTCAGGGGATAGAACTCGAGCAGGCTGCAGATCCCTTCTTTAAAGTCAGTGAATGTATGCGACTCCCCGGAGTATCGTGGGAGCCAGGCCGCTCCGGGCAGGTACGGCATAGAGAAGGGCATTATGGCCTTTGTGGTAGCGGCAGCGTCCGACTGGCTGAGGGGGGCAGCGGGTTCTGCGGAAACGGGTGGAGATATTAGGGCCGGGGCTTCGTCCGCTGCGGGGACCGGAGCTGCCCCTGCGTCCACGGCTGCGACCGCCGCCTCCGCTCCTCCCGACTCGGACATGGCTGTCCCTTCCTCCCACTAACCTGCTGGAGGTTGGAGTTCCTCTTCCGGAGTTGGCACTTTACCGCGCTTTCTCGTCCGATTCCGCCCATGAAGCTAAGGCTCCTCCCTCCGTGCACGGCAATGGCGAATTGTGGCGGGAGCTCTTGGCGGCAATCAGCAATTCACAGTCTTTGCAATAAGTCACAGTCCAAGTACAATAAATCACAGTTCCAAGGCACACATGACCTGATTCTTCAGGCTTAAGTAGATCCTGTTCGTGACGCCAAGTTGCAGCACCCCCACTGCCGCAGGGCCGAGGGGTACCCGGTACCGGGCCTCTGAGTCTCTGCTCTGGGATTGTCACGGTGGCTAGACCTGGTCCGTGACCCTGCTGAGGGGCGCCCAATAATTGGTGTGGATGGTGGTGGTAGTGCGGTGCAGTGCCGGTCACAGTAAATAACGAGGACACCAGGTTGCAGTCTCTTTACCTCTTTACTGAAGGCTTCGAGATAGTCAATCCAGAGCACTGTTAACAGGGCTGTCTGAGACCGGCCGGTCCGAAGGCACATTAGGAGTTCACTTGACAGGTGAGAATCAGCGTCTACCTGCTAGCGCCTATGTGTTGTAGTCCTTCCCTGCTGAGCACCCCGGGATAGTCCTCACACCTGATTCTGTCTGTCTCTGATGTTCGTTCTCTCTCCGTCCCCCAGATGATATGGTTAGGACGCACCCGTATGACGGGGTAGGCCTGGAGTTCTTCCGGGACACTAGAGTCGCCCCTCTCCCACAGCTGCCTCCGTTGTCTGCTTAGGTGTTTTAGTGAGACAGCCAACCTATAATTGGCTGTCCTGCCGTGGTTTGAAGTAGTGCTTAAAGTCTCTTACTTTCTCGGCATTCCGGCCACCGACTGTTTGCGCCTCAGAAGGATGTTGCCTCGATCTTACAGCACGACTCCTTCTGGTCCTATTGCCTCTTTGCTGTATTCCCGTTGCTCACTTGTTGCGTTGTTCTCTTAGGAGTCTGCCAGGATCCCATCCCTGACAGGTCCTCTCTCTAGCTCTTCCCAGTTACTTCTCCCTGTCTTCCTGTCCAACCCCCAGTTTTACCAGAGTGTGAGGAGTGGCCTACTAGATAGAACCACTCCCCCTGGTGGCCGGAGTGTGAAGTGTAGTGTGAGTGTTACCTGGTCAGGTGAACTCCTCTAGTGCAATCAGACGCAACATCGCCCCCCTTAGCGGCAGAGCGACGCTACTGCAACGACCAGGACTCTGGGGCGCTGCATATACACAGCACACACACACATGTATACACAGAGCACATACATACACACGCATAGAGCACATACACACATGGTCAAAATTGTTGGTACCCCTCGTTTAATGACAGAAAATCCCACAATGGTCACAGAAATAACTTGAATTTGACAAAAGTAATAATAAATAAAAAATCTATGAAAATGAACAAATTAAAGTCAGACATTGCTTTTCAACCATGCTTCCACTGAATAAAAAAAAAAAAAAAAAACTCATGAAATAGGCCTGGACAGAAATGATGGTACACCTGAAAATAATGTGATAAAAGGGACATGTTAAATCAAGGTTTGTCCACTAACTAGCATCACAGGTGTCTACAATCTTGGAATCAGTAAGTGGGCCTGTATATAGGGCTACAGATATTCACTGTGCTGTTTGGTGACATGGTGTGTATCACACTCAACATGGACCAGAGGAAGCGAAGGAAAGAGTTGTCTCAGGAGATTAGAAAGAAAATTATAGACACATACTGTATGTTAAAAGTAAAAGTTATAAGACCATATCCAAGCAGCTTGATGTTCAAAAAGTCATAACTTTTTTTATTTTTCTGTCAGCAAAGTCATATGTGGGCTTTTTTTGCCGAATGAGCTGCAGTTTTAATGATACCAATCTTTTTACCATAGGATGTATTTTAATGGGTTAAATCATTTTATATTTTCATAGATCAGACTTTTGCTGATGCAACAAAATCAAATATTTTTTTTAATTGATAGTGGCATTTAAGGGACTATAGAGCAGTGATCGCAGCAAGCTCCAGTTTCTGCTTTTTAGTGGCGGATGTTGACTGTATACAGCAGCTGGCACTTGCCATGTGTGGTGCGATCTCAACTCTTTCTCCATACACTCACATCTGACATAGGGCATACTACTACATTCTAGTACATCCCATGTCAGCAAGGGTTAATAATAGGGATTGGCAGATTTTTTGAAGCGGAATTGAATTCTCAATTTTTTCAAAAATCAGCATTCTACATACAGAATACTATTTTTTTAGTAATTTGTTCTGTGTGAATTAATAGAATCATAGAATATTAGCATTGGAAGAGAC
Source organism: Ranitomeya variabilis (assembly GCF_051348905.1). Lineage (NCBI taxonomy): Eukaryota > Metazoa > Chordata > Amphibia > Anura > Dendrobatidae > Ranitomeya > Ranitomeya variabilis. The sequence continues at coordinate 734,355,509 of NC_135233.1, forward strand.
CTCCAGGGTCATTGTGTTCAATCCCCTGCTCAATGCAGGGTTCACTAAACCATCTCAGACAGATGTCTGTCCAACCTCTTTTTGAAAACTTCTTTTGAGCAAGCTAAATATTCCCAGATCCTTTAACTGTTCCTTGTAGGACATAGTTTGCAGTCTGCTCACTATCCTGGTAGCTCTTCTTTAAAATGTGGTGCCCAGAACTAGACACAGTATTCCAAATAAGGTCTGTCCAAAGAGGAATAGAGAGGGATAATTACTTCATAGGATCTAGACTCTATATTTCTGTTAATACATCCCAGAACTGTGTTTTTGCTGCTGCATCACACAGTTGAATCATGTGTAGTCTGTGATCTATTAGTATACCCAAGTCTTTTTCACATGTACTGTTAAGCAAGTTCTATTTCTCTCATTCTGATGTAATTTTCATTTTTCTTGCCCAGATGTAGAATCTTCCATTTCTCCATGTTAAACACATGCTTTTAGTCGCTAACCATTGCTCAAGCTAGTGTTAACTTTCCCTCCTAGCTTTACATTGTCTGCAAATTTGATTAGTTTTCCTTCAGTTCCCTTATCTAGATCATTTACAAAAATGTTGAACAACACTGGGGACAAGACAGAGCCTTGTGGTACCCCACTTTAAACACTCTTCCAATTTGATGTGCAACCATTTATTAGCACTCTTTGAATACCATCACTGAGCCAGTTATGAACCCACCTAACCGTAGCCTTGTCAATCCCATACTTGGTCACAACCTGAAATTTCACTGTCTTTTGAGGGTTTGCATTAGTTCATGTAAAGGAACATGCCTATGACTGTGGGGATGTTTGGTTTTATTTTCATTGTGAAGAAAACAACAAATTGCACAAAATAACTGAAAACTTCAGTGTACATAACTATTCACCCCCCTAAAGTCAGTACTTTGTAGAGCCTGCTTTGGTGGCCATTACAGTTGCAAGTCACTTTGAATAAGTCTCTATGAACTTTCCACATCTTGCCCCTGGGATTTTTGCCCATTTCTCAAGTCAAAACTGCTTTAGCTTCTTCAAGTTGAATGGTTTACTCTGGTGAACAGCAATCATCAAATCTGACCACAGATTCTCTAGTGGATTACATTTTGGGCTTTGACTAAGCCACTCCAAAACATTTACACATTTTCCCTTAAACCACTCGAGTGTTGCTCTACCAGTATGCTTTGGGTTATTGTCTTGTTGGAAGGTGAACCCCGGTCCCAGTCTCAAATCACTGACAGTCTGAAAGAGGTTTTGTTCAAGAATATCCCTGTTTTTCACACCAACTATCTTCCCCTCTAATTTTACCATTTTCCCTGCCCCTGCTGCTGAAAAATATCCCCACAGTGAAACATGGTGGTGGCACATCATGCTGTGAGGATGTTTTTCGTCAGTAGGGACTGGAAAAATGGTCCAAATAGATCGGTAATGATGGTCTTCTTGGGGTTATGAGCTGTGTTGGTTTGGCACCAGACATAGCATTTATCTTGGTTGTCAAAAAGTAAAGTTTTGGTCTCATTTGACCACAGCACCTTCCTCCATACATTTGGGATGTCTCCCACATGTCATTTGGCAAACTCAAAATGAGCCTTACAATTTTTGTGCAAGCAAAGGCTTTTTTTTCTGCCCACTTTTCCATAAGGGCCACCTTTATGGAGTGTACAGCTTATTTGTCAGGACTCTGAACATTTTTATTACCTTTTGTGCATTACTGCCCTTTTCCAAGATGGCGTCTTTGGTCTCATGTGCACTGTGTCTTCCTGCTATAAAACTATAAAAAAAAGTTTGCCGGCAATTAAAATTATTTCTCTTCTGACATGATATACATGTCAGAGAAGAAATTTTGTCCCCAAGTCCCCCTGGTACCTCCGCCATATCCCAGTTCGACCTGCTCCATTCTCCAGCCCTCCGCCTCCCCTTCCTGGTAAAAAATGGCAGGCACATGCGCAGTGCGCTTGTCGAGATCTACCAGCCGGCACCAGGCAACAGCAGAACTTTTCCGATTGGTTGCTTTTGATCACTGTGATAGACTCTATCACAGTGATCAAAAGACAATAATTAGAAAATAACCCCCCCCCCTGTCATCACCTTAGTCAGATTCATTTTATTTTATAATTTTTCTTTCTTTCATTCTTTGCCGTTAGGGTTACGGTTTGGCTTAGAGTTAGGCTTAGGGTTAAGGAATGGCTTATTGTTAGAGTTGGATTTAGGGTTGGAGTTTGGCTTAGGATTGAGGTTTGGGGTTATGGCTGCTCTAACTTTTGTGCATCACTAAATAGCATGTCCGCCTGTCCTTCTTGGAGCATGCAAGTTGAGAAATTATGTTGTAAAGAGCTTCTCGGAGTGTCCTATTATGGAGTCACTAGTCTCCTGGGACTCAACATGGTGGGAGGAAGGAGGATCAGGGTGAGGATTAAGTGATCCAGACTTTTGGCTGGTGAGACTGGATAGTGTTTGAAGACTGGTTGGTGCTGGCAAGACTGCTGGAAGCATTATCTGCTATCCAACTGACTACCTGTTTGCACTACTCTGGCTTCAGAAAAGTGATGTACCTTGCCTCCCTGCAAAGTGGGACAGGAACTTATGTGTTGTGGATGCTCCGGAAACAGGCGTAGTCGCACCTGCCCCACGTCCTCGGCATCTTCATGCACCATTATCCGCATTCCTACTTCCCCATCCCTTAATGCACACCTTATGAATTTTGTAATTGCTAGGTCTCTTGAACCCAAGTTTATTTTTAATAAAAGAAAAAAAATGGTGATCTGCAGCAATAAAAGCTTTTTTTGGCGTTTAATCCACAATAATGTAACTGAAAAAACGCAAAAGTGTATGGATGCCAATCAAATTCAATCCAGAAAAATGTTTCAATGCTTTTTTTCAGTTTTATAGATCACATAAATGTACACAGACCACGTAACACTGTATGGCTGACAAATGGAAGCCTACAAATTTTTTAAAAGCTTTTTTCAAATTTAAAGATCATAGAAATATTCACAGACCACATAACACTGTGTGGCTAAGAAATGGAAGCCTACAATATTTTTAAAAGCTTTTTCTCAGTTCTAGAGATCACAGAAATGCACTCCACATTACAGAATAGACTGTTGTGAATTCTGCTCTTGGGCTCCCTCCGGTGGTTGTAAGTGGTAGCGCTGCTGTCTCTGAATCGCAGCATTTATCAGGTGTGTTCACTTTTTGCAATTCTGACTGGGCTATTTAGTCTTGCTTGACCCTTTAGTCAGTGCCAGTTGTCCATTGTTCCTGGAGGATTCACATCCCTGCCTGGTCTCTCCTGCTTTGCTGTTCATTTCAACAAAGATGAGTTCTGGCCTTGATTTTTGCTGTCCACATGCTGTGGCCTTATTGTTCAGTTCTTTTCCATGTTTTTGTCTTGTCCAGCTTGGTCTGTATAAGGATTTGTTTAGCCAAGCTGGTATCTCTGGAGATGCAGATATACCCTCCATATCTTTAGTTAGCTGTGGAGATTTTGTATTTTCTGTGGTGGATATTTTCTAGTGTTTTAATACTGACCACATAGTGCTCTGTCCTATCCTTTCTATTTAGCTAGAAGTGGCCTCCTTTGCTAAATTCTGATTTCAGTCTGTGTATGTTTTTTCCCTCTCCTCTCACAGTCAATATTTGTGGGGGGCTGTCTATCCTTTGGGGATTTTCTCTGAGGCAAGATAGTTTTCCCTTTTCTATCTCTAGGGGTAATTAGTTCTCCGGCTGTGTCGAGATGTCTAGGGAGTGATAGGTACATTCCACGGCTACTTCTAGTTGCGGTGTTAAGTTCAGGGTCTGCGGTCAGTACAGGTACCACCTTCTCCAGAGTACGTCTCATGCTGCTCTTAGGCCACCAGATCATAACAGTACAACTGGCCAACAATGAGTTAACCGCATCTCAGAAGAAGGGAAGGAAAGTGCTGAGCCATTTTTTTTTCTGTAGTCTGTTGTGTTTTTTTTTTTTTTTTTTCTTTCCTCTTTACCTCTGGGTGGCTCAGGAGTTCGGCGCTGGTATGGATGTTCAGGGATTGGCTTCTCGTGTGGATCAACTTGCTGCTAGAGTACAGGGTATTTCCGATTATATTGTTCAGACTCCGGTTTTAGAGCCTAGAATTCCAACTCCTGATTTGTTTTTTGGGGACAGGTCCAAATTTTTGAGCTTTAAAAATAACTGTAAACTGTTTTTTGCTCTGAAACCCCGTTCCTCTGGTGATCCCATCCAGCAGGTTAAAATTGTTATATCTCTGCTGCGTGGTGACCCCCAGGATTGGGCATTTGCCCTGGAACCTGGGAATCCGGCGTTGCTTAATGTAGACACCTTTTTTCAGGCGCTTGGGTTATTGTATGATGAACCTAATTCAGTGGATCATGCTGAGAAGACCTTGTTGGCCTTGTGTCAGGGTCAAGAAGTGGCAGAATCATATTGCCAGAAATTTAGAAAATGGTCTGTACTGACTAAATGGAATGAGGATGCCTTGGCGGCAATTTTCAGAAAGGGTCTTTCTGAATCCGTTAAAGATGTTATGGTGGGGTTCCCCACGCCTGCTGGTCTGAGTGATTCTATGTCTCTGGCCATTCAGATTGATCGGCGCTTGTGTGAGCGCAGAGTTGTGCACACTATGGCATTGTCTTCCGAGCGGAGTCCTGAGCCTATGCAGTGTGATAGGATTGTGTCTAGAGCTGAACGACAAGGATTCAGACGTCAGAATAGGTTGTGTTTTTACTGCGGCGATTCTGCTCATGTTATTTCTGATTGCCCTAAGCGTACCAAGAGAATCGCTAGTTCTGTTACCATCAGTACTATACAACCTAAATTTCTGTTATCTGTGACCCTGATCTGCTCATTATCATCATTTTCTGTCATGGCATTTGTGGATTCAGGCGCCGCTCTAAACTTAATGGACTTAGAATTTCCAGACGTTGTGGTTTCCCCTTGCAGCCTTTGCGGAGTCCTATTCCTTTGAGGGGCATTGATGCTACACCGTTGGCTAAAAATAAACCTCAGTTTTGGACACAGCTGACCATGTGCATGGCGCCAGCCCATCAGGAAGATTGTCGTTTTCTGGTGTTGCATAATTTGCATGATGCTATTGTGCTGGGTTTCCCATGGTTACAGGTGCATAATCCGGTATTAGATTGGAAATCTATGTCTGTGACTAGTTGGGGTTGTCAGGGGGTTCATGGTGACTTTCCTTTGATGTCAATTGCCTCCTCCCCCTCTTCTGAAATTCCTGAGTTTTTGTCAGATTTCCAGGATGTATTCAATGAGCCCAAGTCCAGTTCCCTTCCACCGCATAGGGACTGTGATTGTGCTATTGACTTGATTCCAGGCTGTAAGTTCCCTAAGGGCCGACTTTTCAACCTGTCTGTGCCAGAACATACCGCCATGCGGAGCTATGTTAAGGAGTCCTTGGAGAAGGGGCATATTCGGCCATCTTCTTCACCATTGGGAGCAGGTTTTTTTTTGTTGCCAAAAAAGATGGCTCCTTGAGACCCTGTATTGATTATCGCCTCTTGAATAAGATCACGGTCAAATTCCAATACCCTTTGCCTTTGCTTTCTGATCTGTTTGCTAGGATTAAGGGGGCTAGTTGGTTTACTAAGATTGACCTTCAAGGGGCATATAATCTTGTTCGTATTAAGCAGGGTGGCGAATGGAAAACTGCGTTTAATACGCCCGAAGGCCATTTTGAATACCTTGTAATGCCATTCGGACTCTCTAATGCTCCATCTGTGTTTCAGTCCTTCATGCATGATATATTTCGGAATTATCTTGATAAATTCATGATTGTATATTTGGATGATATTTTGATTTTTTCAGATGATTGGGAGTCGCATGTGAAACAAGTCAGGATGGTATTTCAGATCCTTCGTGATAATGCCTTGTTTGTGAACGGGTCTAAGTGCCTCTTTGGAGTACAGAAGATTTCTTTTTTGGGCTTCATTTTTTCTCCCTCATCTATAGAAATGGATCCAGTTAAGGTTCAGGCCATTCATGATTGGATCCAGCCCACATCCGTGAAGAGCCTTCAGAAATTTTTGGGCTTTGCTAATTTTTATCGCCGTTTCATTGCAAACTTCTCCAGTGTGGTTAAACCCCTGACCGATTTGACGAAGAAAGGCGCTGATGTGACGAATTGGTCCTCTGCGGCTGTTTCTGCCTTTCAGGAGCTTAAATGCCGATTTACTACTGCCCCTGTGTTGCGTCAGCCGGATGTTTCTCTTCCTTTTCAGGTTGAGGTTGACGCTTCTGAGATTGGGGCAGGGGCCGTTTTGTCTCAGAGGAATTCTGATGGTTCCTTGATGAAACCGTGTGCCTTCTTTTCTCGAAAGTTTTCGCCTGCGGAACGCAATTATGATGTCGGCAATCGTGAGTTGTTGGCTATGAAGTGGGCATTTGAGGAGTGGCGACATTGGTTTGAGGGGGCCAAGCACCGTATTGTGGTCTTGACCGATCATAAGAATCTGATTTACCTCGAGTCTGCCAAACGGCTGAATCCTAGACAGGCCCGATGGTCCCTGTTTTTCTCCCGTTTTGATTTTGTGGTCTCGTATCTTCCAGGTTCTAAGAATGTTAAGGCTGATGCCCTCTCTAGGAGCTTTTTGCCTGATTCTCCTGGGGTCCTTGAGCCGGTCGGCATTCTGAAGGAAGGGGTGATTCTTTCTGCCATCTACCCTGATTTACGACGGGTTCTTCAGGAATTTCAGGCTGATAAACCTGACCGCTGTCCAGTGGGGAAACTGTTTGTTCCTGACAGATGGACTAGTAAAGTGATTTCGGAGGTTCATTGTTCTGTGTTGGCTGGTCATCCTGGGATTTTTGGTACCAGAGATTTGGTTGGTGGGTCCTTTTGGTGGCCTTCTTTGTCGCGGGATGTGCGTTCTTTTGTGCAGTCCTGTGGGACTTGTGCGTGGGCCAAGCCTTGCTGTTCCCGCGCTAGTGGGTTGCTTTTGCCTTTGCCGGTCCCTGAGAGGCCTTGGACGCATATTTCTATGGATTTTATTTCGGATCTTCCGGTTTCCCAGAGGATGTCAGTTATCTGGGTGGTTTGTGACCGGTTTTCTAAGATGGTTCATTTGGTACCTTTGCCTAAGTTGCCTTCCTCTTCTGATTTGGTTCCGTTGTTTTTTCAGCATGTGGTTCATTTGCATGGCATTCCGGAGAATATTGTGTCCGATAGAGGTTCCCAGTTTGTTTCTAGGTTTTGGCGGGCCTTTTGTGCTAGGCTGGGCATTGATTTGTCTTTTTCTTCCGCATTTCATCCTCAGACAAATGGCCAAACCGAGCGAACTAATCAGACTTTGGAAATTTATTTGAGATGCTTTGTGTCTGCTGATCAGGATGATTGGGTGGCTTTCTTGCCATTGGCCGAGTTTGCCCTTAATAATCGGGCTAGTTTTGCTACCTTGGTATCACCCTTATTTTGTAACTCTGGTTTTCATCCTCGTTTTTCTTCGGGGTAGGTTGAGCCTTCTGATTGTCCTGGGGTGGACTCTGTGGTTGACAGGTTGCAGCAAATTTGGGCTCATGTTGTTGACAATTTGGTGTTGTCTCAGGAGGGGGCTCAGGCGTTTTGCTAACCGTCGTCGGTGTGTTGGTTCCCGGCTTCGGGTTGGGGATTTGGTCTGGTTGTCTTCCCGTCATGTTCCTATGAAGGTTTCTTCCCCTAAGTTTAAGCCTCGGTTTATTGGCCCTTACAGGATTTCTGAGATTATCAATCCAGTGTCTTTTCGTTTGGCCCTTCCAGCCTCTTTTTCCATCCATAATGTTTTTCATAGATCTTTGTTGCGGAAATATGTGGTGCCCGTTGATCCCTCTGTTGATCCTCCTGCCCCGGTGTTGATTGATGGGGAGTTGGAGTATGTGGTTGAGAAGATTTTGAATTCTCGTTTTTCGAGGCGGAAGCTTCAGTATCTTGTCAAATGGAAGGGTTATGGCCAGGAGGATAATTCTTGGGTTGTTGCCTCCGATGTTCATGCTGAGGATTTGGTTCGTGCCTTTCATTTGGCTCGTCCGGATCGGCCTGGGGGCTCTGGTGAGGGTTCGGTGACCCCTCCTCAAGGGGGGGGGGTACTGTTGTGAATTCTGCTCTTGGGCTCCCTCCGGTGGTTGTAAGTGGTAGCGCTGCTGTCTCTGAATCGCAGCATTTATCAGGTGTGTTCACTTTTTGCAATTCTGACTGGGCTATTTAGTCTTGCTTGACCCTTTAGTCAGTGCCAGTTGTCCATTGTTCCTGGAGGATTCACATCCCTGCCTGGTTTCTCCTGATTTGCTATTCATTTCAACAAAGATAAGTTCTGGCCTTGATTTTTGCTGTCCACATGCTGTGGCCTTATTGTTCAGTTCTTTTCCATGTTTTTGTCTTGTCCAGCTTGGTCTGTATAAGGATTTGTTTAGCCAAGCTGGTATCTCTGGAGATGCAGATATACCCTCCATATCTTTAGTTAGCTGTGGAGATTTTGTATTTTCTGTGGTGGATATTTTCTAGTGTTTTAATACTGACCGCATAGTACTTTGTCCTTTCCTTTCTATTTAGCTAGAAGTGGCCTCCTTTGCTAAATTCTGATTTCAGTCTGTGTATGTTTTTTCCCTCTCCTCTCACAGTCAATATTTGTGGGGGGCTGTCTATCCTTTGGGGATTTTCTCTGAGGCAAGATAGTTTTCCCTTTTCTTTTTTTTTTTTAAATTCGTTTATTTTCAAACACAAATAAAGTATAGCATACATATTTGTCCTTGTCATTTATCTGCATGGATACATTTACAAAGGATGGTAGGGACAGCACATACATATGCCAATTATTTCACAGAGGAAAAACACATGTGTATAATTATAAAACAGTCAAATATAAAGTTATAAACATACAACTCTTAAGCTACAACCAAACCTAGCTTCTGGAACTATTAAGCCGCCATTTAACGATAGCAGAACAGTATTTCCCCCCTCCACTGCGCAGTGCTTGCAGAACAAAAGTCAGATAAACCATGTCTTTGTCTATTAGTCATGGCACAAGGTGAGATGAGAGGTGTTCCATCTATCCCAGATTTTGTTGAACTTACCCGGGCAACCCCTGTTTTGATAAAGAGTGCGCTCATAGGGGACAACTGCATTCACCAACTCGATCCAGGACCTAATGGAGGGGGGTGAATTCCCCATCCATCGCAGAGCTAACAACTTCCGTGCCAAAAACAAAGTTTCACGTAGAAAGATCCCCGTATAATGGTCCCAAGCCTCCTCGTCCCATATTCCAAACAGACAGACTAAAGGTTCCATAGGAACCGGGATTGACAGTACAGAAGCTAATAGTGACGTCACCTCCCTCCAATAATGAAGAATAATGGGACACCGCCATATCAGATGTACAAAGTCAGCGTCCAGTGAGTGGTAACGCAAACATTCTGACGTCGAGTATCGACCCATTTGAAAGAGTCTCAGTGGGGTCAAATATGACTGATGGAGTATATATAGCTGAGTCATCCTATTATTGACCGATGGGGAGACTTTGAGGAGGGAGTCCAAAATATCCTCCCATTCCTCGTTCTGCATATCAGTGATAAGCCCCTCCCATTTGCCCCTCACCGAGTCCACAACAGAGTTTGCTCCCGTTGACAGCAGATATGTGTATAGGGACGAGATAAGGCCCTGAGGTCCCTGTGACTTAAGGATACCTATCAGGGGTAAGGATGAAATGTTACGGTTTGTTCCCACACCCCTGACAAATGACTGAATGGCAGATCTGAGTTGCAGGTATCGGAAAAATTGAGATCTTGGAAGATCATATTTAACTTGTAGCTGTTCAAAGGATCTAAAGACCCCTTGATCATATAAATCTCCCATTGACAGGACTCCGTGGGAAACCCAAAAGTTTGCAGATGGGTGGTTCCCCAGTGCAGGAAAATAACCATTATCCCATAGAGGCATCTCAGCCACAATGTCCCCAAATCCAATGACCCTCTTAATTTTCTTCCAAGTGGATCGCGCCAATCGTATCATGGGCAACAATCGGGGGGCATTAATTTTTTCTGACTCTAGAAGGCCCAGTGGACATTTAGCACCAACAGAACTAACTAGGTGGCTTTCCGAATTAGGGAGATAGTTATGAGGCATCCACTTACAAAGTGTTTTGGCCTGTCCCGCCAGATAATATAAAAAGAAATCTGGCAATGCCGCTCCTCCCCCCTGTTTAGGTCTTTGCAAAGTCGTCAGTTTAAGTTTGGGTCTACTTTTCCCCCACACGAATGAGGCAACATAAGAATTTAAGTTAGTGAAAACGAATTTTGGTACGGTTACTGCGCTATGTTGAAGACAATAGTTGAATTTAGGGAGCAGAATCATTTTTATGAGATTAATACGGCCTGCTACAGACAGTGGAAGTTTACTCCAGGATGTAAATTTCGATTTGGCATATTCTAACAGGGGGAGGACATTGAGTTGTAGATCCGATCTGCTACATCGGGACATATAAATACCCAAGTATTTAAATTCAGATACTACAGGTAACGGGGAAAGAGCGTTAAGATTAGATATTGGGGATTGGGACAGAGGCAATAGAGTAGATTTATCCCAATTAATATATAGGCCTGAGAATCCACTAAATTTGTCTATGGTATCTATTACCTTTGGCAACATTTCTTCTACCTTATCCATGAATACTATCATGTCATCAGTATATAGACTGTAAGGTTTCTCTTACTGAGTGTGTTGGGGGACACTCACTTGGCCGCGATATTTAAGCACACGGGCACGGGTTTTTAAAACAAAGCAGTCCATGCGGTTTATTAAGCCTCATAAACCGGGTTACGCACAGTTCATTATGGACATCTCATGAAACACAACAGGCACCAACCGGTGATATTAACTTGCAGCTTCAAACACTTCAGTGTACGGCTTTGCCTCACGGACACTAACGTGCTGGGCCTCTCACTTCACCCAGTTACCAGGGTGTCCGTACGCCGTACACTTCACCAACGTCCCAAGTCACAGACAGCACATGTGACTCCGGGTTGCCGTCTCTAAACACGCTGGTCCTCCCTTAACCAGTTCCCAAGGGAGACCACACAGTTCATAGAACTTCACAAGCACTACCGGCCTGTACGGTACCTGACGGGAGCTCCGGCTCCACCTGCTGACTCCTTGCCAGTCCGCACCTCCGGGTAAGCTGCCTTACAGGGATCACCAACTTGCCTGGCCGGCACACACTAGTTAGTCCAGACCTCACCGAAGGACTGTAGCTTCCCCAGTTCCACTGTGCACTGCTCCGGGATCCGGTCCTCCTACTAGGACCTCCCACGCCAGCAGGTGCTTTCCAGGAAGCCTCCTTTCAGGCTTCCAACACAGGAACACACCGAGCCCTCAGGAACTCCCTCAGGGATTTTGCACTTGGACCCTTCAGGTCCAAACACTGGAACCACACAGGAACCCAGGGACCCACACTCTGGTCACGTTATGTACCTGTAACCACACCCACAGTAATGGATCACATGGACTGGTCACGTGATCCTGACATCACTGCAGGTCAATTCTCACGGCTTCAATACAACTCCGTGCACATCCCGGGGAGACCATGCAGCGCCCCCTACCTGTTACAGGGGTTACTGCATCACATATATCACATATCCCCCCCCTCTGTTCACACCTGTAGGGTTGAACACCTGTCATACACGTGGGATCACGGGATATGTCATGCACGTTGCCTTGCCCTACCTGTCGAGAGAACCGTCTCAGTCGGTTTTGAGCATCACACAGACCCATCCAGTTGTTGAGTTTACCCCGCCCCCAGCGGTCAACATGTAGGCCTTGAGCTTTGGCCCTTAAGTTACAGTCTGTCCGTGACACCAAACCTTTAGTCAAGTTTGTCTCTTTACTCGACCTCTCTCTCCAGGGTCGCCACCCACGGTTGGTACGGACATTGGTCCCACTTACAGTCGAGACTAGCAACTGATCAGAGTCTGACCCTCCATCACTACGTCTACTACTGTACATGTCCTTTTTGTTTCCTTTTCGTTGGGAAGAAGGCGGCTGCCACCTTGTGTTCTGCAGCTGTTTATTGACCTGCCGTCTGTACAGTCTCAGCTGCTCTATTTCTCTCAGGTAGGCCACGCGATACTTCAGGAGCATCCGGATATTCGCTAGACTCTCCTTGGACCCGACAACCAGGAATGACACCATTCCATCTTCACCCACCTGGGCCTCGTCTTCAGCCGGAATCCTCAGTCTCTTCACACCTGACACATCCACCATCTCCTGCATCGCTTTTCCAAATCGGCCAATGAGCTTCGCTACCAGAGCTCTGGGCACTTGGACTGTGTCCTCTACCAAGCTCAGACGACTTTGAGCTTTCCTGGCTTGCTCCAAACAACGAGTGGCCTCACCATTCTCCCACAGGACCCTCTGCTTCGTGCGGAGGCACCGTAGGTGCATGTCCCTCAGGACAGCCACCCTCTTCACTGTGACTTCCTTAGTAGACAGTACCACCAACTGTTTCGTCTCCAGTGCCCAGTGCACACTAGACGCTTCCACTGCCTTTTTAAAGGCCTCATGCACACCCTCGCGGGTACATGCATCTTGCGCCTCTACGGGTACATCTATCACGCACTTGAAGAGCGGAGTCTCACTTCCTTCAAGAACAGATGGCTCCTGCCTTGCCATGGACCTTTCCATCAAGACACCTGTCACAACCGGGTGACCATCTTGTTCTGCTTTTAGCGCCAACTCCTCTTCAGCTTTACTCTCATTACCACTCTGGTACTGGCACGAGAAGTCTGCGACCACCACCTCTTTTCCTTGTAGAGGGCCTTTCAGTGCTTCTCTAAGCACTACAATGTCTTCCTTTAGGGTCTGATACACACTTTGCCACCTGAACAGGTGGCCTCTGAGCTCCGAGACTTCCTTCTCCAGCTCATCCACTCTGCGCTCAGCCGCTTGTTTCAGGACCCTTTCTTGTTCGACATGGTCGTTCACCGTCTCTATAACCAATTCCATCTCGCTTCTCCCATCCTCCGGACTGGTGAAACATCCATCACTTGAGGAGGTATTCACTTCCGGCACCATCTCCTTGGTGGCCTCCTCCACTTCCGCACCCTCCGACTCTGCACTGTCAGGGTCGGCCCTCTCTTGGGTCTCAGCGGTGACGTCATTAGGTTCGTCCCTTTTCCCTGGGACTACAGAGTACTTCATACACCCCAGGTCCTCAGCATCTTCCGTCAATTCCCCACACGGAGCAACGGGTTCAGCCCCTTTGGCTCTTTTACGTCTCCGTCGACGGGAGGAAGAATTGCCTGAGTCAACCTTATTACACTCTTTTCCACTGGCGTCACCGTCTGAATGGGAGTCGCCACCAATCGTCACCACAGGTCCTGGACCCCGTCCTCCACCCGTCAGCACAGGTCCTGGACCCCGTCCTCCACCTGTCACCATAGGTCCTGGACCCCGTCCTCCACCCGTCAGCACAGGTCCTGGACCCCGTCCTCCACCTATCACCATAGGTCCTGGACCCCGTCCTCCACCCGTTACCACAGGTCCTGGACCCCGTCCTCCACCCGTTACCACAGGTCCTGGACCCCGTCCTCCACCTGTCACCAGGGCATACGCGTTTGTAACTGGCCATGACTTGTCACAGTCACCCCCAGAATCTGTGTCACACCCCACAGTCTGATGACCCTGCAAGTCACTCTCTGTCTGGGTGTCAGCTCCACATGTTTTATCCAGCAGACCACTACCAGTCGTATTGTGGCACACTTCAAGTGACGTCAGGTCAGTTAGTTGGGCAGTCGAACCTTTCCCTCTGGTCAGGCCTGCCTTCTCAACCTTACTAACTGACATCCACATTATATCCACAAACACTTCAGCCTTTTCCCACAGTGCTACCAAATCTTGTCCTATTACCATAGGATACGGCAAGATCGGGTCTACAACCACCTCATGATATGTGGAAACCTCCGCTGCGACAATGTAGATAGTGGCTACCTGGAGATATTCAGTGTCGCCAGGTGACACAGAATCTCCTGGACGGGTTCTCAGCACAGACGCTTCTCTCCCCGAGTCTATCAATCCCAGCACACACTTTCCATCCAGCCAAAAAGGACACAGTCGTGACACCTCACTGATTGCCGCCCCTTTTTTGGCTCCGCCCCCTTTTTGGGCAAGTGCTCCGCTTTTTGACACCACCCCGGTTCGGGATTCAGCCCCCCTTCGGGATTCCACCCCTTTTTGGGCCATTACCCCTGTTCGGGTTACCGCCCCTTTTTGGGTCTCCGCCCCCTTTTGGGCAACCATCCCCGTTTGGGCCACCGCTCACTATTAGGGATACTCCCCACCCTGGGATACACCCCGTGGACTTCCCCACGGCACTCAGGCCCTAGTTCACACAGTACACCCCAATGTCTCCGGGCTTGTACTGGCCCTTTAAGAGTCTGCACAAAAAGAGAAATTTTTTTTTTTTTTTTCTCTATGTCACTTTCACCAGCTCTTCCTGGTACCGCCACAGCTCCCGCTGCAGTCACACACAACCGACACCTCCAGGTGCTGCCAACCACAAGTCACTGCAGCTCCGCCTGCTGTGGAACCTCTCGCTGCAACCACGGCTACTCTTGACACGGCTCTGCACGGCTCCACTGCTGCCGCTTGTCACCTTCGTGACCCCGCCGAGTCACAGCAGACGCTTGTCACTTTCGTAACCCCGCCGAGTTACCGCTAGACGCTTGTCACCTTCGTGGCTCTGCCACAGCAATTAACTCCACGTGTGCCAGCTGGATCGTTGCCAAAATTCTCCACCAATTGTAAGGTTTCTCTTACTGAGTGTGTTGGGGGACACTCACTTGGCCGCGATATTTAAGCACACGGGCACGGGTTTTTAAAACAAAGCAGTCCATGCGGTTTATTAAGCCTCATAAACCGGGTTACGCACAGTTCATTATGGACATCTCATGAAACACAACAGGCACCAACCGGTGATATTAACTTGCAGCTTCAAACACTTCAGTGTACGGCTTTGCCTCACGGACACTAACGTGCTGGGCCTCTCACTTCACCCAGTTACCAGGGTGTCCGTACGCCGTACACTTCACCAACGTCCCAAGTCACAGACAGCACATGTGACTCCGGGTTGCCGTCTCTAAACACGCTGGTCCTCCCTTAACCAGTTCCCAAGGGAGACCACACAGTTCATAGAACTTCACAAGCACTACCGGCCTGTACGGTACCTGACGGGAGCTCCGGCTCCACCTGCTGACTCCTTGCCAGTCCGCACCTCCGGGTAAGCTGCCTTACAGGGATCACCAACTTGCCTGGCCGGCACACACTAGTTAGTCCAGACCTCACCGAAGGACTGTAGCTTCCCCAGTTCCACTGTGCACTGCTCCGGGATCCGGTCCTCCTACTAGGACCTCCCACGCCAGCAGGTGCTTTCCAGGAAGCCTCCTTTCAGGCTTCCAACACAGGAACACACCGAGCCCTCAGGAACTCCCTCAGGGATTTTGCACTTGGACCCTTCAGGTCCAAACACTGGAACCACACAGGAACCCAGGGACCCACACTCTGGTCACGTTATGTACCTGTAACCACACCCACAGTAATGGATCACATGGACTGGTCGCGTGATCCTGACATCACTGCAGGTCAATTCTCACGGCTTCAATACAACTCCGTGCACATCCCGGGGAGACCATGCAGCGCCCCCTACCTGTTACAGGGGTTACTGCATCACATATATCACAAGACCAATGATGTCGGTACGGTCCGCTATTCTGATACCATCAATATCCGGGGCAGAACGTAGACGTATAGCTAATGCCTCTATCGCTAGAGCAAACAAGGCTGGGGAGAGGGGACACCCCTGACGGGTTCCCCTATGTAGTGAAATTGACTCAGACATGGAGCCATTTACGATTATGCGGGCCTTAGGTTTCACGTATAATACACTAACCCAATTCAAAAATTTTTCCCCAAAGCCATACCTCTGCAAACAAGCAGACAAGAAGGGCCACTCAAGAGAGTCGAACGCCTTAGCCGCGTCCAGCGACGCCAGCGCCCAACTGTTATCTGGTAGTAAAGAGCTATATTGGATCACTGATTGAACCCGTCTAATGTTTATAGATGTACTTTTACCAGGCATAAAGCCTGTTTGATCTGGATGTATGATATCTAATATGATGGAGTTCAGCCTGGTAGCCAGTATCTTAGTAAAGATCTTGTAGTCCACGTTTACCAGACATATGGGACGATAGGATCCACATTCCAAAGGATCTTTCCCCTCCTTCTTAAGTACGATAATATGTGCCTCATAAAAAGTATCAGGTAGACATCCACCCTCCCATATCCCTTTAAATACCTTCAGCAAAAGCGGAGCCAGTATCTCCCGGTATCTCCTATACAGCTCTATAGGGAAGCCATCCGGTCCAGGGGCCTTCCCAGAAGCCATATCCGTTATAGCCTGCACCACTTCCTCCAGAGTAAACTCAGCGTCCATAAAGGCCTGCTGGGTGGGGCTCAGTGTGGGGAACGCTATATCGGATAAATAACTTAGACAATCAGAAACGTTAAAACCACTCTTAGACTCATACAATCCTTTATAGTAATTATAAAAACATTGAAGAATTTCCTTAGTAGTGGAATTTAATGAATTATCTGGTGAGCGAATTTGTATTATCATGTTAGATGCGTTGTGTTGACGCATCAAGTAGGCCAAAAATTTTCCCGCCTGATTCCCCATTTCAAAGTATGATTGTCGCGTGAAAAAAAGTTTACGCTTAGACTTAGTGTCCAAATGCTGGGTATATAGTCTTTGTAGAGTCAGCCATTCAATCCTATTTTGTTATTAGTCTGATCAGCTGTATATGCGGCCTCAGCATTTCTCAAACGCTGCTCAACCTCATCGTCCTCCCTTGACGTTATCTTTTTGATGTGAGAGATTGTAGAAGACAGACAGCCCCTTAAATATGCCTTAAGTGCATCCCAAAATAAATTAATATTTTGAAGATCTGAGTGGGATTGGATGTAACAGTGCAACTGATCAACCGTCCTATCATCTGAATTTATTAGTTTGAGCCAGAAGGGATTTAACTTCCATATTCTACCATTATTCATCTTCCCAAACAGGAGTTTAAGTATAATTGGGCTGTGGTCCGAGACTCCCCTATTACCGTGTTCCACATTATCCACCCACTGCACTAAGTTGCCGGATCCAAAAATATAGTCTATACGTGAGAGAGAACGTTTAGTGGATGAGTGGCAGGTATATCCCCTCTCCTCCTGATGTCGCACCCTCCACAGGTCTACCCAGCCGCTATTTTCCATGAACAGTGCCAGCGGAGTCGGGGCCGAAGAAGAGGGGAAGGGCAGGGGATCCCCAGGAGATCCATCTCCCAATCTCATTCTATCGAGATCACTGTCCATAATTAGGTTGAGGTCACCCATACAGATAACATGTGCGTCTGGGTAATTTAACACAAAGCTCATTGCCATCTTAAGTATTGAGGTACTAGCCGGAGGAGGGTTGTAAATACATAATATGACATATTCGCGGGAATCAATTAATGCATGGACAAAAACAAAACGCCCCTCCAGATCCCGTCTAGTCATCTGGGCCTCCCATCTGACATCTCTATGTACCAACAATGACACCCCTCTTGAGTAACTAGTGTGAAATGCGTGAGCATGCCATTGTACCCAAGGTTTCTGTACACATTTGGCCGTGTCTCTGGTCAGATGTGTCTCCACCAGGACCACGATATGGGGATGGTACCGCCTTATCTGAGAAAACACCTTAATTTTCTTTCGGGGTGTTTTAATACCCCGTATGTTCCATGTCATACATATTAGCTCAGACCCCATATCCACCCGTTAAAGACATGATACGTATTGACAATAATAAGAGTCCACATACTACGCATAGAAGGTTGTAACAGTGTCGAAGGCGGCTTTTACCTAAATACCTACTGAAGCTAGTTAACTTTAACAAGGAAAAAAAACAACTTAACAAGAACTGAATAATCCAGGAGCTTAATTCAATGCTCCCATTCTTGAATAAACCTGGGGATACCCCCGCTGATTCCAGCGTCCGGTATTGTTGGTACATTAAACGCTCATAGGGAGAGCTCCAATTCGACAATTGAATAGTTGTAGATCAGCTTAGAATTTATCAGGGTTCTGCTCCATTAGACTTCCCACGAGAGCGCAGCCAGTCCGCCGCCTCTGACGGGTCAGTGAAGAATAGGGAGGAACCATTGCTGACAACCCGCAGATGCGCCGGGTAGATCATGGAGTAAATAATGTTCTTATCTCTAAGTTGCTTCTTGACATCTACGAATCTTGCCCGCTGCTTCTGGAGCTCAGCGGAGAAGTCTGGAAATATTGAGATTGTAACATCGTCGAACTTGATGGGACTCTTTTGTCGTGCCAGCCGCAGGATAACATCTCTGTCCTTGCAATTGAGGATACGCGCCAGGAAAGGTCTAGGCGGAGCTCCAGGAGGAAGAGGTTTGGTGGGAACTCTATGGGCTCTTTCCACCGAGAACATTGGAGAGAATGCGTCTCCCAATGAGGACTTAAGCCAGTCCTCCAAGAATTTTTCAGGCTGCTGGCCTTCCGCACGTTCCGGCAGACCTATGATGCGAATGTTATTGCGACGCATTCTGTTCTCTAAATCATCAGCCTTTTGCTTCCAGGCATTCGTGGAGCCAGCAACTTTTGCCAACTTTGCCTCCATAGGTTTAATGGTGTCTTCTACCTGAGACACTCTTGTCTCTACTTCCGCCATACGACCCTTCATGGCTTGCATGTCTTGTCTTAGACGTCCCACCTCAGTGTGCACATCCTCTATTTGCTCAGAAAGGGACGTTCTAGTCAGAGATATAGCCTGCATTAATTGTGCAGATGCTTGCGTAAGAGTCAGTTCATCTTGCTCAACCTCATCAATATTATCAGAAGGACGGTTTTTCCCCCGCTGGGCTTGTGAGGAGCTATTCCTAAGAGATCTTGCATTATCTTGGGCATCACTTCTAGCAAACTCTTTAAGTTTGTCAGCTGCAGATGTATTCTTTGTGCGCTGCATGATTGACCAGTGAGTGATGCAGCAGGGTGGTCCAAATCAGAATCACAGCAATGCCTAGTGGCCACACCAGAATTATTGTATATAGTATGTAATGCTGCTGCGAGCCTCTATGACCAGGAGGCGTGTTGATGTATTATCCAAGTTTTCCCTTTTCTATCTCTAGGGGTAATTAGTCCTCCGGCTGTGTCGAGATGTCTAGGGAGTGTTAGGTACATTCCACGGCTACTTCTGGTTGCGGTGTTAAGTTCAGGGTCTGCGGTCAGTACAGGTACCACCTTCTCCAGAGTACGTCTCATGCTGCTCTTAGGCCACCAGATCATAACAATAGACTATGGCTGAGAAATGTAGCCAAGGAAAATGTTTCAACAATTTTTAGGTGTGTTAAAAAGGACCTCGAAGCATGTAACACTTGATGGATCAAAATATATTACATTTTTTCAGCCTCCAGAAAAAAAGCATCAGCTATATATTTGCCAACGGGCTGCAGAGGCCTAATCCCTGCTCCTGTGACTCTCTCTCCCTCATTAGGCTAAATGCAGATTGTATGTGATACAAACAGCAAAGCAAAGGATTAGCCCTTAGAAGGGCTGTTAGCATGATGGCTCAGCTTCAGCACCAGTATCAAAACTACAGGCCTCTGATTGGTTATACTGTGAACACAAAGGCCTGGACAAGCACTCTCTCCCTCCAATACAAAGAGTCACAGAGCTGTGCAATGGTATCAGTGTTCTGAGCCGGGCACTGCCTGTCATTTTATAATCCCTGATGATGTCAGACGGCCAGCCAATCACAGTAATGCCACAACCAAGATGGCTATGGCATTATAGTGACTCACAGGCAATCTCTGCATACTTCTTAGCTTCTTAACAGGCACCAATCACGGGGATTCGAGTTTTACATCGAGCACTGCCCATTGCTTGCCGAGTAATGAGCACATCCGTGTGTCACGGAGCATGTTTGCTCATCCCTACCTGCGATACTGGGAGCATACCCGAGCGCCCGATGCAAGCTCGGGTAGTGAGCACTTGAGCTCAACACTAATGATGCTAACTCACTAATTCACTAATAAACACTAATTCAATATGATGATCTAATGTTATCAAATTCTGTGAAGTAACTTTGGGTTCAAAATCCTCATTACACCCCTGGATAAAATTCTTCAGGGATCTAGTTTCCAAAATGGGGTTTTCTAGGGTGGCTGGGGGTAGATGTTTTTAGCCAGGGGGGGCCAATAACCATGGTACCTCTCTAGGCTATTACTATCTGCCCTCAGTCACTGGCTTTCCCACTCTGGCGGAGAAAATTGTGCAGGAGTCCAAGCCAGTTTTTTTCCGTGAATTAACCCTTTAATTTAACACCTACAGCTCCCAAATTTTTACACATACACACTGCTAACATTATTAGGGAGGGACATATAAAAATATAACGGATATGCAATGGTTTTCTGTATGTAAACCATGTCTCATAGCCTGTTGGGTTCAGTCATGATTTAGCAAAAGCCGAAAATTTAATTACTGGCTATTCTGCTATCTAGCTCTGAAATATAAATAAATATATATATATATATATATGTGTCAATGACATATATATCTACTATATAATTGTCTAAGGGTCACTTCCGTCTGTCTGTCTGTCTTTCTGTCTGTCTGTCTGTCTGTCACGGATATTCATTGGTCGCGGCCCCTGTCTGTCATGGAAATCCAAGTCGCTGATTGGTCGCGGCAAAACGGCCACGACCAATCAGCGACGGGCACAGTCCGGCGGCAAAATGGCCGCTCCTTACTCCCCGCAGTCAGTGTCCCGTCCATACTCCCCTCCACTCAGCGCTCACACAGGGTAATGGCAGCGGTAACGGACCGCGTTATGCCGCAGGTAACACACTCCGTTACCGCTGCTATTAACCCTGTGTGACCAACTTTTTACTATTGATGCTGCCTATGCGGCATCAATAGTAAAAAAATCTAATGTTAAAAATAATAAAAAAATAAAAAAATAAAAAATAGTTATATACTCACCGTCCGTCGGCCCCTCGGATCCAGAACCGGCCTTTCCCGCTCCTCGCGACGCCCCGGTGACCGCTCCATGCATTGCGGTCTCACGAGATGATGACATAGCGGTCTCGCGAGAGCGCTACGTCATCATCTCACGAGACCGCAATGCACTCTTGGGACCGGAGCGCGCGAGGAGCATCGGTAAACGCTTTGCCTGGATCCAGGGCCAACGGAAGGTGAGTATATCACTATTTTTTATTTTAATTCTTTTTTTAACAGGGATATGATGCCCACATTGCTATATACTGCGTGGGCTGTGCAATATACTACGTGGGCTGTGCAATGTACTATGTGGGCTGTGCAATGTACTGCGTGGGCTGTGCAATATACTGCGTGGGCTGTGCAATATACTCCATGGGCTGTGCAAAATACTGCTTGGGCTGTGCAATATACTGCGTGGGCTGTGCTATATACTGCGTGGGCTGTGCAATATACTACGTGGGCTGTGCAGTGTACCTCGTGGGCTGTGCAATATACTACGTGGGCTGTGCAATATACTGCGTGGGCTGTGCTATATACTACGTGGGCTGTGCAATATACTACATGGGCCATGTTATACACTACGTGACCTGTGTTATACACTACGTGGCCTGTGTTATACACTTCGTGGCCTGTGTTATACACTTCATGGCCTGTGTTATACACTACGTGGGCTGTGTATACACTATGTGGGCTGTGTTATACACTACATGGGCTGTGTTATACACTACGTGGGCTGTGTTATATACTGCCTGCGTGGGCCGTTATATACTATGTGAGCTGTGTTATATGCTACGTGGGCTGTTATAAACTACATGGCTGTGTTATATGCTATGTGGGCTGTTATACACTCCATGGGCTGTGCTATATACTACGTGACTGTGCAATATACTCCGTTGTCTGTGTTATATACTACGTGGCTGTGCTATATACTCCATGGGCTGTGCTATATACTCTGTGGGCTGTGCTATATACTATGTGGCTGTGCAATATACTACGTGGCTGTGCAATATACTACGTGGCTGTGCAATATACTATGTGGCTGTGCTATTTACAATGTGGGCTGTTATATACTACATGGCCGGCCGCGAACAATCAGCGACAGGCGCAGTCCGCGGCCGGCCGAATCCTGTGTATTCAATGTATTATTCTAAAATCTTCATAAATAAACTACATACATATTCTAGTATACCCGATGCGTTAGAATTGGGCTACCATCTAGTATTGTATATATACCTATACTATGTGTAGACATTTATTTTATCTATTCTATTCTAACCTGTCATTGTGATTTTATTGTACACCGCACTGAATTGCAGGCTTTTCTAAAGGACATCGGTGCGTATTTTTCGCAAGTCACATTGATGGACCGTGTGGTGTGCAAGTTTTTCTCGCACCCATAGACTTTCATTGGCATTTCTTGCGATTTCTATTGCATGTAGAATACGGCTGAGAAAACAACGGATGATAGGAGCTGCTCCATATGTTAACATTGGTCCGAGTGCTGTGCGATTTTTTTATCGCATAGCACTCGTCCATATTACAGTCTAGTGTGAATCCCGCCTATCAGTGCTTTACAGACATTATCATCACTGTTCCCAATGGGGCTCACAATCTAAATTCCCTATCAGTATGTCTTTGGAGTGTGAAAGGAATCCAGAGTACCCGGAGGAAACCCAAGCAAACACGGGGAGAACATACAAACTCCGTGCAGATGTTGTCCTTGGTGGGATTTGAACCCAGGAATCCAGTGCTGGAAACCAACACTGTTATCCACTGAGCCACCGTGATGCCCCATCATTTTTGACAGCTTTTTTCATCCTGTAAAAATCCTATTGGATGTTTGCCTTTTCTTTTGCTTTTGACAACCTCAAAATCCTTTTTTTTTGCTTTTGGTCTCCCTTGCAAGCTTCACTTCATTAATGGATTTAGCTCTTCTAACAATTGACCTGCATTCCCTGCAAGCAGCATTATATTCTTCTTTAGATATGCCCCACTCTTTCCATTTCATATACATTTCTTTTTTTCTTTTTAACAAGTGACGATTAAGTTTTGTGTTAATTCATCCTGGTCTCTGAATGCTTCAGCAAAATGTTGGTCAGCTGCAGCTGCCATCTCGCTGAACACTAGAGAGTCAGCAAAAATTTTAAAAAACCATACCTCACCACTCATCTTTCCAACGACCCATTGCTCCCTGTCCCGTACTTCACACCTCTATATCATTGGCTCAGTGTCCACTCTAGGAATCGTCCTGAAAGAGATGCCGTGAGCACATAGCCTTAAGTGGTAAAAAAAAAAAATCTTTTAAAATCTAAGCAGCATGCATGTTTGGCGCACCTTGCTACAGCAGATTTTAGGATCAAGTCTGATGTATGAAATATCAGTCATGAGAAATTTTCCCAATATTACAAAGTTGCAAAACCTTATGTAATAAAAATAGAAAATGCCTTGCATTTTGTGAATCTGGTGCCTACAAAGCCACAGACATGTAAAAAGTCTACTGACAATTTATGATTAATTTTAAATGGTCTTCAGTTTAGTTTCAGAAATCTATAGCAATGCTACTCCTACTAAACATCACCTAGTTTTTGTCTATTATTAGAGGTCTTTACAAATAGCAGAATGTTCCCTTTTTGCATAGAAACAATGAAAAATCTGCCACAGTGTGTAAATCATGACAAGATTTGGGATATATAATGGTCACAGGCTTGTAAATGATTAAGTTTCCTTTACAGAATGTACAGTCCATGCCAGATGACCAAATTGCTTAAAGCAATGCACTCCATCTTCCAGGATAAAATGGCAATCTGCAACATCCTAATAATGAAAAACAGATGTATGTTATGTGCAGAACTCCCCAAGGAGACAAGGAAAAATGTCAGTCAGTGATTATTAGCATACATCAGAACTCATGGAAGCATTTTTAAGTATTAAAGGAATACTATTATCAAAACATGGAATATTATTTAAATTAGGCTTTTATGTAAAAAAAATAATGCTTGTCAAAGTTTTTTTTTTACCCATATCACAAAATGCATTAAAAATACCCTTACAATTATCACATTGGCCATTGAGACTTTTTTAGAATCTAACTTCCAGTTGTTTCAGGAAACAACATACAGTGGGTACGGAAAGTATTCAGACCCCTTTACAGTTTTCACTCTTTGTTTCATTGCAGCCATTTGGTAAATTCAAAAAAGATAATTTTAGTCACATTAATGTACACTCTGCACTCCATCTTGGCTGGAAAAATAGAAATGTTGAAATTATTGCTAATTTAAAAAAAAAAAAAAAGAAACTGAAATATCACATGGTCATAAATATTCAGACCCCTTGCTCAGACACTCATCTTTAAGTCACATGCTGTCCATTTCCTTGTGATCCTCCTTGAGACGGTTCTACTCCTTCATTGGAGTCCAGCTGTGTTTAATTAAACTGATAGGACTTGATTTGGAAAGGCACACACCTGTCTATATAAGACCTCACAGCTCACAGTGCATGTCAGACCAAATGAGAATCATGAGGTCAAAGGAACTGGCCAAGGAGCTCAGAGACAGAATTGTGGCAAGGCACAGATCTGGCCAAGGTTACAACAGAATCTCTGCAGCAGGGCCGGTTTTAGACAAAGTGGGGCCCTAGGCAAAAATTTAAAGTGGGGGCCCCAAATGATAACATTGCACTGTGGCCCCCATAATTAGGGGCCTTATATCGGCCAACGGGTCTGCCACTATTAGCTGTACGCAGGGGCGTTGCTAGGGTCAGAAAAGATTGGGGGCCCAAGACAAAGAGTTGCCCCCAACCCCCTCTTAATTTTTTTTTTTTTACTCTTCAGATAAAACAGTAATAACTCTCTGAGAACAGATAATGTAGTAGATGTCACCTGCAGTCCTATGTAACACCACAGATAACACAATAACTCTCTGAGTACAGATAATTTAGTAGATATCACATGCAGTCCTATGTAACACCACAGATAGACATAGCGTTTCAGAGTAAGACTATGTTCACATGCAGCATTTTTTTCAGTAGCCAAAAAACCTTTTCTATTAGCAGTAAAAATGTTGTTCAAAGCCCCTGTTTTTCAGCTTGTTTTGTGGTGTTCTTCACACTTTTTTCAGCTTTTTTTTGGAGTGAGGATGTTTATTTTGTCTACAGTATGTTTAAGGCCACGTTCACACGTTGAGTGTTTGGTCAGTATTTCAAATCAGCATATGTAGGGGACAGGGACCTGGTGAGCTGTGCAGACGGGTGGAACCATTGTTGCCGGGAGTCGGGGTTCCGGGGGACGGATTTGAGGGGTGCATGGGAAGCCAGGCTCATGTGACAGGAGGCAGAGTGACGCAGGGAGAGGAGAGGATAAAAAGCAAAACGCGCGAAAGCAGGGGCAGAGAAGCGCGGGAAATCTCTGAGGAGAGGAAACTGCAGCGCAGTTGTTGTGGGTGTGCAGGCCGGAGTGAGACTTGCTGGAAGCAGGGGGAAAACGTGCAACAGACACTGCGGGCAACTACCAGAGCCCCCAAAAAGAGGCACATTCGTCGTCAGCGACCCCCCAGGCAGAGGGGTAGTGCTGACCAGCTCAGGGACAGTATTACCGCGCTCCCTGAGAGCACCTTGCCAGAGAGTGCTACGGACTCGCATGGTTTCGTCTCAGCTGTGACTGATACTGATTATTCTCCTAATCCTCCTCAAAAAGACTCTTCTCTGGACTGGGAGGCTGTTACCTCGGATCAACGTCCGCCTGCAGGAGGGAACGCAGCACCGCAAAAGACATTCTGGACTCGACTCTACGCCTGGGCCCGTCGCCAGAAGACACCTCCTTCCTCCGCCATCAGGACTACGGCGTTGTCGGAGCCTCACCGTCAGGACTACATCGCTGAACCAGCACTGATAAGTGACCGTTGTTGACTTTATCTTAGTAGGGAGTCACTAGTGAGGCGCTGCCGCGTTCTACGGGTATAGTTCAGGGCGGTCATATAGTAATTAGGATTTACTGCGAGATTGTGTTCTTGTATATAAGTTCCCTGCGTGGAAAAACGTTTGTCATCTTTTTGGTTGGAAGTTAAAAAGAAAGTTAAAAACGCTATTTGCTCTCTGGCTCCTATTTGTCCCTGCATCCTTCTTTACCTGCGGTCCCTACACATATGTAAGCCAAAACCAGGAGGGTGAGAAATACAGAAGTGGTGACGCGTTTCTCAGGGTATGTGCACACGCTGCGGATTTTGCTGTGGATCTGCAGCAGTTTTCCATGTGTTGCAACATTGTTTTTCGCTGCGTTTTTTTGTGAATAACACTAACTTTATTAAACATGTACTGTAGACAAAATGCATACTGTAAAAAACAAACAGCAAAAGCTCTAAGGCTGGCGTCACACTGGCGTATTGCATCCGATGCGAGATCATCGGATGCGATATGCTAATGACACTCGGCTCCTGCTCGCAGCAGAGCAGGAGCCGAGTGTCATGCGTCTGTGCTCCGATTCTCTCGCACAGGGAATGAATTTCTCCATCTCCTCCATTGCTGGGGTCCGCTTATAACGCACAGCACTCGGATGATATCCGAGTGGTGTGCGCTGTCTCACTCGCACCCATAGGCTTATATGGGTGCGAGTGAGCCGAGAGTTTTCCTCGGTCCAAGACAATCGCAGCATGCTGCGATTGTCTCGGACCGAGGAAAACGGCTGACAAAAAGTCGGCTGGTTGGAGCTGCCCCATAGCTGAACATTGGTCCGAGTGCAATGCGATCTTTTATCGCATTGCACTCGGCCGTTTAAAACGCCAGTGTGACGCCGGCCTTAGGGTATGTGTCCACAATCAGTAAACGCTGCAGGTCGGCTGCTGTGTACTTGTGTAGCGTCCAACCCGCAGCGGCCAGATGTTACAGTATAGTGGATGGGATTTCAAGAAACTCCATCTCAGTGCACGCATAGTAATCACCTGCACCTCACCTGCGGAGACGGACATGGGGCGCGTCTCTCCAGACCCCAGCATGCCAATTTATCTGGCGTAGATGCGAGTCTCCACAAGAGAAATCTCACCCCTGCAATGTATAGGACGCGGTGATTCCACACGGTTCAATGAACACATGCAGAATCACCTGTGTTCAAAAGATGGCAGCACTTTGGACGCAGCACATGTCCACTGCATCCAAAGGGCTGCCATTTCCGGATCCTCTGCACATACCCTAAAAAATGGGTGTTTTGAAAGCAGTGTTTTTACTGCCAAGAGAGCAGGTTTTGGCTGCAAAAAAATGCACCAAAAACGCTGATTCCTATGCACACCTGTACTATATGTGTATGGTTTACCCTTATTGTTTCACGTGGGAATTCATTTATTTCTATATAATAAATACCATGATTCAGCAGACAATATTCCTGTCTTGTGTCATCCAGACAGTAGTGACAGCAGGTCGCCCTGTCAGATTACAAACAGTGATTCAGTGACTGTGGTCAGAGCCTATGCTGATCCCTACTGAATGTGACTGTGAAACCTGATCCTACAGCAAACAGCACAGAGCTCCGGGACCACATGAGTAAATCACAGCACTGACTCGGTCTCAAGGGGAGTTTGGGTGAGAAGCTCTGGGACTACAGAGCAATGCACAGCATTATTCACTGCTGTACACCCTCTGGACACTTCATACAGGGGCTGCAGAGGCAGGAGGCCCCCTTTCTAGATGGGGGCCCCAGGCGTCTGCCTGGTCTGCCTGTGCCAAACGCCAGCCCTGCTCTGCAGTACTCAAGGTTTCTAAGAGTACAGTGGCCTCCATAATCCTTAAATGGAAGAAGTTTGGGACCACCAAAAGTCTTCCTAGACCTGGCCGTCAAGCCAAACTGAGAAATCATGGGAAAGGAGCCTTGGTGAGAGAGGTAAAGAAGAACCCCAAGATCACTGTGGCTGATCTCCAGAGATGCAGTAGGGAGATGGGAGAAAGTTCAACAAAGTCAACTATCACTGCAGCCCTCCACCAATCAGGACTTTATGGAGAGTGGCCCAATGGTCCAGAGTGGCCCAATGGAAGCCTCTCCTCAATGCAAGACATATGAAAGCCCGCATAGAGTTTGCTAAAAAACACATGACGGACTCCTAGACTATGAGAAATAAGATTCTCTTGTCTGATGAGACGAAGATAGACCTTTTTGGTGATAATTCTAAGCGGTATGTGTGGAGAAAACCAGGCACTGCTCATCACCTGCCCAATACAATCCCAACAGTAAAACATGGTGGTGGCAACATCATGCTATGGGGGTGTTTTTCAGCTGCAGGGACAGGAAGACTGGTTGCTATTGAAGAAAACATGAATGGGGCCAAGTACAGAGATATCCTGGATGAAAACCTCTTCCAGACTGCTCTGGACCTCAAGCTTGGCCGAAGGTTCATCTTCCAACAAGACAGATGGACCAGTGACAGCAGTGGGCCGCTGTGCGCAGACTCACCCCCCACCAGTGCCGCCGCATTCAACTATATCGGCGTCTATGATGCCGGTACAGTTGAATGCAATGATGGAGGAGAGAGCGTCTGCTGACGCTCCTTCTCCCATCATTCCCCGCTCTGTCTCTGACACTGCGGGTGCGCGCTCATTCACTGTGTCCCAGGCAGTGCAGCGGCAGCCGCCGAGACAGGAGCAGGGAGCAACGCAAGCACGAGGAGAGGTGAGGAGTGTGGTTTTTTTTACTAAACTGTGGGGCAATTCTCGGGGGGGAGGAGAGATGTGGATTGTGCTGTATGCTGCTACGTGGGCTGTGCTGTATACTACTGTGTGGGCAGTGCTATATACTACTATGTGGGCTGTGCTGTATACTACTATGTGTGCTGTGCTATATACTACTGTGTGGGCAGTACTATATACTACTGTGCGGGCTGTGCTGTATACTACTGTGTGGGCTGTGCTATATACTACCGTGTGGGCTGTGCTGTATACTACTCTGTGGGCTGTGCTGTATACTACTCTGTGGGCTGTGCAATTTACTAATGTGTGGGCTGTGCTGTATACTTCTATGTGGGCTGTGCTATATACTACTATGTGGGCTGTGCTATTTACTACTGTGTGGGCTGTGCTGTATACTACTATGTTGGCTGTGCTATATACTACTGTGTGGGCAGTGCTGTATACTACTATGTGGGCTGTGCTATATACTACTATGTGGGCAGTGCTATTTACTACTATGTGGGCTGTGCTATATACTACTATGTGGGCTGTGCTATATACTACTTTGTGGGCTGTGCTGTATACTACTATGTGGGCTGTGCTATATACTACAGTGGGCAGTGCTATATTCTACTATGTGGGCTGTGCTGTATACTACTGTGTGGAACTGCCAATTCCCAAGGGGGGCCACAGGTAGTAAATCTATCTCCTCATGTACTGACTGAGACCCAACTGAGGGTACTAGGAAGGGGACTTTCTTTTGCACCGACTAATTCATTTCATCTTTTCACAGCCATAAAGGATTTGAATTTATTTTCTCGAAAGCTACTTCTTAGGAAGTTACATCACAAGAGAAATTCGTGTGAGGCAATGTCTGAGATTGAGAGTGAGACTCTTCAGAATCTGGAGGGCCTTCTGGAGGAACAGGGTGGTCCCAAGAAAAATAAGAACGTGAGACTTTTCGGCAATTGAGGGACCCTGATACATACTCCAGACTGTCCTACAGTCCTCTGGCCTCTTTCTCTCTCGATCTACAGAAGATTTTGGTTAGAGCTGTGGATGACGGTATAATTACTAAAGAAATTCTTGATGGTCTCACAGTGAAATTTCCTAAGATTCCAACTTTTTATTTGCTGCCTAAGATCCACAAGAATGCCCTTGACCCTCCCGGGCGCCCGATTGTGTCCGGCATCGGGGGTCTGTGTGACCCTATATGCCAATTTATTGACTTCTATTTGAAACCTATGGTGGAAACGTTACCGTCATATGTACGTGACACTACGGATGCCCTGGCTAGGGTTGATGGCATTCTTGTGGATCATGACACACTACTAGTGACAGCTGATGTGGAGAGCATCTACACGTGTATTGACCATCATCATGGCATTGAGGCTGTCCGTCTCTTCCTAGGGGCCTCCGACTGGGATGGCCCTTTATGTGAATTTATCCTCGAGCTGTTGCACTATGTCCTAACCCCCAACTTTTTTGTCTATAAAGACTATTTCTACTTACAGAGGCGTGGCACAGCCATGGGCGTGGCCCTGTGCGCCCTCGTACGCTAATCTCTTCCTAGGTTCTTGGGAGAGATTCCTTTTTGGCGACGAGGACCCACAGGCCGCTTCCCATGTGCTGTGCTGGCACCATTATATAGATGATTTTTTTTCTTGTGGGACGGGACGGTGCAACAGCTTGAGGAATTTATGGGGACGCTGAATCAGAACTCTTTAAACATCCATCTGACATACACATTTGATGTTAAAAAGGTGAACTTTCTGGATGATACTTTTGAGGTTGATCATGTTGGTTCCATCCAGACAGATGTATATCAGAAACCAACATCTGTGCACTGATTCATGCGTCCTCGGCTCACAATCCATCTACGATTAGGGCCGTCCCAGTCGGCCAGTTCCTACGGATGAGGTGGATATGCTCATCAGATGCCAAATTTGAAGCTCAGGCCTTCTGCACGTGGTTATTCAAACAGATGCATCAGGCGGGGTTATCAGAGAGCTAGGGCCACCCCATGCAGTGACCTCTTGAAATCTTCTAGGGTCTCAGTACGAACTGGAAATAATGGGCCAATAAGATTTATTTCCACATTCAATCACGAATGGGAAGATATGAGAAGGATATTGAAGAAACATTGGCCCATTCTGGGTGCAGAGCCCAGTTTGGGCACATCACTTGGTGACTATCCTTTAATGACTGCTAAGAGATCAAGAAATTTGAAGGACCTTTTGGTCGACAGTCACTATATTCCCACCGCCCGCAACCCATTTGGCTCTAAGGGCCCCAATCTTGGGTCCATACCTTGCGGTCACTGGCCTGCACAAATGTCCTGCGCAGCACTTGCAGCACCCCCACTGCCGCAGGGCCGAGGGGTACCCGGTACCGGGCCTCTGAGTCTCTGCTCTGGGGTTGTCACGGTGGCTAGACCCGGTCCGTGACCCTGCTGGGGGGGGGGCACCCAAATAATAGGTGTGGATGGATGGTGGTGGTGGTAGTGGTGCGGTGCAGTAAATAACGAGGACACCAGGTTGCAGTCTCTTTACCTCTTTACTGAAGGCTTCTGGGTCCTCAGTCCGGAATACGGTTAACCGGGCTGCGCAAGTCCGGCCGGTCCGATGGCACCTCCAGAGTTCCCGTTGCAGGTGGAAATCTGTGCCTTCCTTCTAGCGTTTGTGTGTTGTGGTCCTCCCCTGCTGTGCTTACGGGATAGTACCCCACAACTGTTGTGTCTGTTTCTCGTGTTCCCTCACAACAACTCGATTCTGATGTTCTTCTTAATCTCGTCCCCCAGATCTTATGGTAGGACGCACCCGTATGACGGGAAGGCTCGGAGCTCTTCAGGGACCCTAGAGTCTCCCCTCTCCACAAGTTGCCCCCTATGTCTGCGTAGGTGATGTAGGTGAGACAGCCAGCCTATAGCTCTCTGTCCTGCCGTTGGTTTGAAGTAATGCTTAGAGCTCTGTACTTCCTCGGCGTTCCGGCCACCGTTTAGTTACGCCTCAGTAGGATGTTGTCTCGGTCTAACAGCACGACTCCTACTGGTATTTCTCCCTGTTGCGTTGATCTCGTTTCTCACTCAGCACAATAAATCTCGCTTCTTGTCCTTTCTTAGGGCACCGCCGCTATGAAGTGCAGGCGCGGTCCCGTAGCTTTCTCTCTGTTTGCCAGGCCTCTGTCAGGATCCCACCCCTGACAGGGACCCTACCTTCCCCTACAACACCCTCTGCCACAAGGTGTTGCCTGGTTCCAACCCAGTCAGCGTTCTCTCTAACTTCCTGCCTAACCCCCAGTTTTACCAGACTGTGAGGAGTGGCCTAATGAATAGCACCCTTAGCTCCCCCTGGAGGCCAGACTGTGAAATGTATTGGTGTCTGTGATACCTGGTCAGATGAACTCCTTCAGTGCCATCAGACGTACCATAGCCCCCCTTAGCGGCGGAGCCACAGTACTGCAACGACGGAAGAAAACAACAATACATGTCAGCAAAAAGACATACAATTTTGAAAATGCAAGTACAAGTAAACTTTTTAACAGAGCTTCCCTTTATGGGAGGTGAGGACACTTGAACGTTACAAACATAGTTAAATACTTTTAAATAACTTGACTATAAATAACTTTTCTTACCCAACCGTGTATTCTACCAAGTGCAAAATTTTGAACAATAATCCAACTTTGCCTTTAAGGACGTACTCGCTAAATCCACTAAAGACCTTCTTATATCACATATAAGGCTAATTAACTTTTATGCATTCTCCTACTTTAAATCTGCAGGACCGCTCCTTTCCGCCCGAGCCTACTGTCCTTCTACTACTATACACAGTATAGAACCTATCATTTTTCTTTCAGTTTAAGATCACTGAGCCATCTCTATATGGCTCCTAAGAGGACTCACTACTAACCCCTACGGGTTCACTTCCTGTCCTCATTCTTCTATTAACATTATTGAACATTTCTTACAATCAACTAGTTGGTTACATTTAACTTTCACATATCAACATCATCAATACTTTCTTTTCAAGACATTATTGCCATTCAACCATCTTAAGGCAACACTGTTCATAAGTGCAGGATGTGAACATCCCCTTTAAGAGGGGACCAAGTCTCTATGAGGTAGTGCAACTTCTCAAGCTGCAAGTCCGTATGCAGCAAGGACTCCAGTGCAGGTTCCAAAAAACCGTATCTTCGCAAAGAGTCCGTCTTTTATGTAAAACCAGTAGAGAGCACCTTTAAGAAGGTGCAAACTATATACAAGGAGTTTGTATCATGCATTGTTCATGATTCAGCAGTTCTGGATAACTTGTGCAAAAAAGTAGAAAACAAACAAAAACAATAGGGATCCCGGGTCAACAAAGGGATCCCTTTATGAGTAACCCTAAACGGGTTTTAGCAGCAAAAATAACAGAGAAACAGTTAACTATGTACATCATTAAAGCTTTTTTTGCTTACTCTGATGGTGGCTGTGCAGGGGGTGGCCTTCTGTCCCCGGCCGATGCAATGTCTGTGCTGGTGGTTGGTCTCTCAGGTGCCATCAGATCAGCCGGTGTCTGGATTTGAAGGCTAACCCTGCTTGCAAGCTCGGCGGGTGCTACAAGGCGGACGGTGGTGATAGTAACAAGACCTGTCAAATCTGGATCAGTCGGGGTTGCAGCAACAGGTGACGCTCCCTCAGGCTCACACCGGTGGACGTTCCGAGCGCACCATCCTTGTGCATTCCGGCGGCGAGTATAGGTCACCTGATCCCCCTTTGTAATGGGTCACCATCTCGACTGCAGCAGGGAGTTTTTACGTTGTAACTAGCAACGAAGACATCAGTTGGTAGTCCCGGTTCCTGTATGGAGCCCCAACCCCTCTTCGGGTGGAAGGCTAGCACAGTCCCCCGCTTTACCACGTCGTTCCTATTGTGCGCAGGCTTCCTGCGTTGCGTCTTCGGCATATCAGATTGCTCTGTTTCGTCTCGGTTTTTCCAGTGTTGGATCAGACATTGTTTATACTGTTCCCAAGTAAGCACAGCAAGGGTGAGGCTCTCCCCCGGAGCTCCATACGGCTCGTTCCATGGGGTGTCCCACCGGAGGATCACCCCATCTGGGCCCACATCTATGGGTTCCCCCATCTTGGTCGGTAGGGGAGGTACCAGCTTCCCCATCACGTCGGGGGTGAGGACCACCCGTTCCACCGTAAAGGCACGGTTATTGTTGCTGGGGTGAGGAGCGGTCACAGGAGCGGGATCGGTCAGGGGAGCCGGATCGGTCAGGAGAGCAGAATCGGCCGGGGGAGTAGGGGTGCCGTCCATACCTGTGCCTGATGTGATTCCACCGATGTCGATCTGTTCCGTTGACGAGGACACTGGAATCGGCTGCAGCCCGGACCGCAGCTCTTCCGGAGTGGCCTCTTGATGTGGCTCCGCCCTCCATGGCTCCGTGGCTGGGATAGGTAAGCTCGGCTCCTCCACTGGCGGCTCCAAGGAGTTCTGGTCCTTCACCGGCAGTGGATGCGAGTCCGCCTCTGATGGGTGAGGGCAAGCCGGGATCACCTCGCCGTTGCTCGGGCACTTGCTGCTCATCGTCGCTGTCTGGCATTCGGCGGCAACGCATGCACCTGGCTCCGCCATTTCTCTGAGGTCGAGCTCCCTCTTCACCTCGTTCCCGCCGTTGCAAATCAGGGGGCGGTTCTCCTCTGCTGCTGGGTAGGTCGTCCTCTCGCAGCAGGAGTCGGAGGGGGCGGTCGCTACTTCTGGCGCCGCTTTGGTAGTCTCCTCCCATGGCACGCCCTTCTTCTTCCTCTGCGCTCCCTGTGGCGCTGCAATGGCGGCGACTTTTGGCGGGAACTTTTGGCGGTAAATGGCAGCACACAGTCTTTGCAATAAATCACAGTCCAAGTATAATAAATCACAGTTCCAAGGCACACATGACCCGATTCCTCAGGCTTAAGTAGATCCTGTTCGTGACGCCAAGTTTGCAGCGCCCCCACTGCCACAGGGCCGAGGGGTACCCGGTACCGGGCCTCTGAGTCTCTGCTCTGGGGTTGTCACGGTGGCTAGACCCGGTCCGTGACCCTGCTGGGGGGGGGGCGCCCAAATAATAGGTGTGGATGGTGGTGGTGGTGGTAGTGGTGCGGTGCAGTAAATAACGAGGACACCAGGTTGCAGTCTCTTTACCTCTTTACTGAAGGCTTCTGGGTCCTCAGTCCGGAATACGGTTAACCGGGCTGCGCAAGTCCGGCCGGTCCGATGGCACCTCCAGAGTTCCCGTTGCAGGTGGAAATCTGTGCCTTCCTTCTAGCGTTTGTGTGTTGTGGTCCTCCCTGCTGTGCTTACGGGATAGTACCCCACAACTGTTGTGTCTGTTTCTCGTGTTCCCTCACAACAACTCGATTCTGATGTTCTTCTTAATCTCGTCCCCCAGATCTTATGGTAGGACGCACCCGTATGACGGGAAGGCTCGGAGCTCTTCCGGGACCCTAGAATCGCCCCTCTCCACAAGTTGCCCCCTATGTCTGCGTAGGTGATGTAGGTGAGACAGCCAGCCTATAGCTCTCTGTCCTGCCATTGGTTTGAAGTAATGCTTAGAGCTCTGTACTTCCTCGGCGTTCCGGCCACCGGTTAGTTACGCCTCAGTAGGATGTTGCCTCGGTCTAACAGCACGACTCCTACTGGTATTTCTCCCTGTTGCGTTGATCTCGTTTCTCACTCAGCACAATAAATCTCGCTTCTTGTCCTTTCTTAGGGCACCGCCGCTATGAAGTGCAGGCGCGGTCCCGTAGCTTTCTCTCTGTTTGCCAGGCCTCTGTCAGGATCCCACCCCTGACAGGGACCCTACCGAATCTTCCCCTACAACACCCTCTGCCACAAGGTGTTGCCTGGTTCCAACCCAGTCAGCGTTCTCTCTAACTTCCTGCCTAACCCCCAGTTTTACCAGACTGTGATGAGTGGCCTAATACATAGCACCCTTAGCTCCCCCTGGAGGCCAGACTGTGAAATGTATTGGTGTCTGTGATACCTGGTCAGATGAACTCCTTCAGTGCCATCAGACGTACCATAGCCCCCCTTAGCGGCGGAGCCACAGTACTGCAACGACCAGGACTCTGGGGCGCTGCACACTACATTCAGTTCCTCTGACGGTAAAAAACATTTTGATATTAGACATCGAATTTTATGTGGCAGTATGAATGTTATATACTATGCCACTTGCGGCTGTTCAAAAATCTACATAGGTCTTACATCTAGAGAACTGAGAAAACGTGTGCGTGAGCATGTGCGGGACATTTGTGCGGCCAAGACAGTGACTGATCTTTCCCTCCTCAAAACAATCCCACACCATTACAAACAATTTCATGGGAGTGATCCCTCGTCGTTCATGGTGCGGGGTATTGATGTTGTCCATTTGGGGATCAGGGGGGGGTGATTACAAAAAGATTTTGGCGCAGGTGGAGGCAAAGTGGATTGTTGTTTTAGACACCATGACCCCGAGCGGATTAAATGAGTCCCTATCCTTCTCATCCTTTTTGTGATTTGATAAACTAACCTTTCTGTTCATATTTGTGTATAGAGCCATTTGTATCTTTATGGCATTCTCTTGTCACTTCCCCTTACCCTTTGTTGATCAGGGTGTGTTTTGTTTTTTTTCATCTTTTATACTCATATTTTATTAATTTTCTTATGTTTGTCTTTTTTCTTAGCAGGATATCAATTATGATCCGTTTTTCACTGGTCACTGATTTCTGATTGGCATAATGCTTGGCATGTTGAAAAGACACACAGCATGGACAATATTCTACAAAACCTTTGGAACAGAACGAATATGCTCAATACCGGACTGATATACAGTATACTGTTATATCATTATGTTTATATATGATATATTATCTATATCGCTTGTCCGTATGGATTGAGTTATCGTTTGCCACTTATTTTCATTCAGATGGTTGATCCCAGCGGTTACCGGTACAAGATCTTATTCAGTGGACACATTAACTTATTGGTGATTCAGTGGTGGTGCGCGTCACTGCCACGAGTTCCTGGCATGCAGCGGCGCGTCTTTTACCTTGTCCGTGTGCGCGGTGATTGGTCTCTCCCTCCCCGCACGTGCGCGGCAACGTTGACCCTCTGCTGCATCTGCCAGGACCTGCGGTGGGCGGTGCGCATGCGCCGATTCTCCCGCTGTGATTGGCCACCCATATACCACATGACCGGTCATCGGATCATAAAAGGTCCTTGCTGTGTAAACTCTATATTCCCCTTGAGAAAGCGTTGTTAGACACGCGAAACGCGCGTCGGGGTATCTGGGGCACCCACACCCGGTTGCAGGACCCTTCAATTTCTACCTGCTGGTAAGCATTTTTTGTCCTCATGTCTATGGAGGGATGTTATATGTACTGTAGGACGATCATGTTTGCCACCAGTATGTGACACATTACTGCATTTGCACCTTATATGATATAACTAGTCTCACAAATCGGGCAGGTGCAATTGTTTGGGTCCCATCTTCTCTGTGTCTTTTTCCCTGCAATTTTGTTTTTTCATAATCATTGGATTATATTATTTTGTATTGGATTTTTGATCTATTAATAAATTTACTATTTTATTAGACCTGATTGCTCCTATTCTTCTCCTTTTGATCTATACTACTGTGTGGACAGTGCTATATACTACTATGTGGGCTGTGCTGTATACTACTATGTGGGCTGTGCTATATACTACTGTGTGGGCAGTGCTATATACTACTATGTGGGCTGTGCTATATACTACTATGTGGGCGGTGCTGTATAGTACTGTGTGGGTTATGCTATATACTACTATGTGGGCTGGGCTATATACTACTATGTGAGCTGTGCTATATACTACTATGTGGGCTGTGCTATATACTACTGTGTGGGCAGTGCTGTATACTACTATGTGGGCTGTGCTATATACTACTGTGTGGGCAGTGCTATATACTACTATGTGGGCTGTGCTATATACTACTATGTGGGCGGTGATGTATAGTACTGTGTGGGCTATGCTATATACTACTATGTGGGCTGGGCTATATACTACTATGTGAGCTGTGCTATATACTACTATGTGGGCTGTGCTGTATACTACTGTATGGGCTGTGCTGTATACTACTGTGTGGGCTGTGCTGTATACTACTGTGTGGGCTGTGCTGTATACTACTTTGTGGGCTGTGCTGTATACTACTGTGTGGGCTGTGCTGTGTACTACTGTGTGGGCAGTGCTTTATACTATGCGGGCTTTGCTATATACTATGCGGGTTGTGCTATATACTATGTGGGCTTTGCTATATACTATGGGGGGTATATTATATTCTATGGGGAGGCCGTGTTATATACTATGTGGCTGTGTTATATACTATTGTGGGGGTATATTATATTCTATGGGGAGGCTGTTATATTCTATGGGGGAGGCTGTGTTATATACTATGGGGGCTGCATTATATTCTATGGGGGCTACATTATATATTACGAGGAGGTGGGCTGTATTATATTCTATGGGGGCTGTATTAGATTTTATGAGGGATGATTGCATCATACTCTTTGATGGGGCTGCATTATATTCTGTGGGGAGGTGGGCTGTATTATATTCTATTCGGGGCTACATTATATTCTATGGGGGCTGTATTATATTTATATTCTTTGAGGGGTGATTGCATCATACTCTATGAGGGGGCTGCATTAGACTATGAGGGGGGCTGCATTATATTCTATGGGGTGGCTGCATTATATTCTGTAGGGTGGTGGCTGCATTATACTATATGTGGGCTGCATTATACTGTATTGAGGACTATGGGGAATACGTTATATTATATGAAGAACTGTGGGGTGCATTATACTATGGGAAGTGAATTGTACTGCATGGATGACTATGGCGGTGCATTATACTATATGGAGCACTATGAGGAGTGTATTATGCTATATGGAGGACTGAGCAGTGTATTTTAATATATGGAGGACTATAGGGAGTGTATTATACTATATGGAGGACTGTGGTGCACATTATAATATATGGAGGACTATGGGGTGTATTTTACTAAATAAGTAAAATGCTGCATATTCAGATTGTTTTTGCTGGAGCAAAAATCATTGTTCTCAGCAGCACATCGCCGGTGTATACTGTAGATGTGCTGCTGATAACATGATACTGTATGGTGATCTGTTAGTGATCGTTCTGTCCCATCATTATTCCTCAGCTGGTGGAAAGAGGCCGGGAAACAAGCGTTGAACAACTTCAGTATTGTCGATCATCTCATTTAGCGGCCTGAGATCAGCGCATGTAAATACAACCGAAATGCTTTTGTGTGATGTGCAATATGTTAGCATTTGGGGCCCCATTTTAAACTTTGCCTAGGGCCCCACTTTGCCTAAAACCGGCCCTGCCTACAAGTGTACAAAGATATTATACAGTCACCATGTGACAAGTGGGCCTGTGTAACTTCAAATGCCAGGGCTGAATTTTAGTCCCAGTACGGCCCTGCCCTAAGCACACAGCAAAAATAACAAAGGAGTGGCTCCAGAACAACTCTGTGACCATTCTTGACTGGCCCAGCCGTTGCCCTGACCTAAACCTGATTGAGCATCTCTGGAGAGACCTGAAAATGACTGTCCACCAACGTTCACCATCCGACCTGATGGAACTGGAGAGGATCTGCAAGGAAGAATGGCAGAGGATCCCCAAATCAGGTGTGAAAAACTTGTTGCATCATTCCCAAGAAGACTCATGGCTATTCTAGTTTAAAAGTGTGCTTCTACTCAATGCTGAGCAAAGGGTCTGAATACTTATGACAATGTGATATTTCAGTTTTTCTTTTTTAATAAATTTGCAAAAATTACTACATTTCTGTTTTTTTTCGGTCAAGATGGGGAGCAGAGTGTACATTAACCCCTTCCCGACATTTGACGTACTATCCCGTCGAGGTGGGGTGGGCCCGTATGACCGCCGACGGGATAGTACGTCATAGCCGATCGGCCGCGCTCACGGGGGGAGCGCGGCCGATCGCGGCCGGGTGTCGGCTGCCTATCGCAGCTGACATCCGGCACTATGTGCCAGGAGCGGTCACGGACCGCCCCCGGCACATTAACCCCCGGCACACCGCGATCAAACATGATCGCGATGTGCCGGCGATGCAGGGAAGCATCGCGCAGGGAGAGGGCTCCCTGCGGGCTTCCCTGAGCCCCCCGCAGCAACGCGATGTGATCGCGTTGCTGCGAGGGTCTTACCTCCCTCCCTGCCTGCTCCAGACCCGGATCCAAGATGGCCGCGGATCCGGGTCCTGCAGGGAGGGAGGTGGCTTCACAGACGCCTGCTCAGAGCAGGCACTGTGAAGCAGCCTGCACTTCTCGCAGATCGGTGATCTGTCAGAGTGCTATGCAAACTGGCAGATCACCGATCTGTATTGTCCCCCCCTGGGGCAAAGTAAAAAAGTAAAAAAAAAAATTTCCAAATGTGTAAAAAAAAATAAAAAAAAATATTCCAAAATAATGAAAAAAAAAAATATATATTATTCCCATAAATACATTTCTTTATCTAAATTAAAAAAAAAAAAACAATAAAAGTACACATATTTAGTATCGCCACGTCCGTAACGACCCAACCTATAAAACTGCCACACTAGTTAACCCCTTCAGTAAACACCGTAAGGAAAAAAAAAAAAAAACGAGGCAAAAAACAACGCTTTATTACCATACCGCCGAACAAAAAGTGGAATAACACGCGATAAAAAAGACTGATATAAATATCCATGGTACCGCTGAAAACGTCATCTTGTCCCGCAAAAAACAAGCCGCCATACAGCATCATCAGCAAAAAAATAAAAAAGTTATAGTCCTGAGAATAAAGCGATACCAAAATAATTATTTTTTCTATAAAATAGTTTTTATCGTATAAAAGCGCCAAAACATAAAAAAAATGATATAAATGAGATATCGCTGTAATCATACTGACCCGACGAATAAAACTGCTTTATCAATTTTACCAAACCCGGAACGGTATAAACGCCTCTCCCAAAAGAAATTCATGAATAGCTGGTTTTTGGTCATTCTGCCTCACAAAAATCGGAATAAAAAGCGATCAAAAACGGTCACGTGTCCGAAAATTTTACCAATAAAAACGTCAACTCGTCCTGCAAAAAACAAGACCTCACATGACTCTGTGGAGCAAATGTGGAAAAATTATAGGTCTCAAAATGTGGAGACGCAAAAACTTTTTTGCTATAAAAAGCGTCGCTGGTTTCACACTTGCGTTTTTGTCTGCAGCGTTTTTTGCACAAAAAAACGCATGCGTTTTTTCCCTATATTTAACATTGAAAACGCATGCGGTTTTTTTGTACGCGTTTGGTCGCGTTTTTAAACGCATGCGGTTTTTTTCTGCATGCGTTCATTTTCAGAAATACAACCTGCAGTATTTTCTTGCGTTTTTAAGCACATGCGTTTGTTTGCGTTAAAAACGCATGCATTTTTATCAAAAAAAACAGAAAACACACTGAAAAGCCACCCACCACCATCAAGGTGATAGAGATCCAAACCCTAACCCTAACTCTACCCCTAACCTCACCCCTAACCGTTTAATGAACATTTTCTGACAGTCATAGTGCCACGTATTTCAGTGCCACGTATTTCAGTGCCACGTATTTCAGTGCCATGTATTTCAGTGCCACGTATCACGTATTTCAGTGCCACGTGTTTCAGTGCCACGTATTTCAGTGCCACGTATCACGTATTTCAGTGCCACATATTTTAGTACCACGTATTTCAGTGCCACGTATTTCAGTGCCACGTGTTTCAGTGCCACGTATTTAAGTGCCACGTATCACGTATTTCAGTGCCACATATTTTAGTACCACGTATTTCAGTGCCACGTATTTCAGTGCCACGTATTTCAGTGCCACGTATTTCAGTGCCACGTATTTCAGTGCCACGTATTTAAGTGCCACATATCACATATTTCAGTGCCACTTATTTCAGTGCCACGTATTTCAGTGCCACGTATTTCAGTGCCACGTGTTTCAGTGCCACGTGTTTCAGTGCCACGTATTTAAGTGCCACGTATCACATATTTCAGTGCCACGTATTTCAGTGCCACGTATTTCAGTGCCACGTATTTCAGTGCCACGTATTTCAGTGCCACATATCACATATTTCAGTGCCACTTATTTCAGTGCCACGTATTTCAGTGCCACGTATTTCAGTGCCACGTATTTCAGTGCCACATATCACATATTTCAGTGCCACTTATTTCAGTGCCACGTATTTCAGTGCCACGTATTTCAGTGCCACGTATTTCAGTGCCACGTATTTCAGTGCCACGCGTTTCAGTGCCACGTATTTAAGTGCCACGTATCACGTATTTCAGTGCCACGTATTTCAGTGCCACGTATTTCAGTGCCACGTATTTCAGTGCCACGTATTTAAGTGCCACATATCACATATTTCAGTGCCACGTATTTCAGTGCCACGTATTTCAGTGCCACGTATTTCAGTGCCACGTATTTCAGTGCCACGTATTTCAGTGCCACGTGTTTCAGTGCCACGTATTTAAGTGCCACGTATCACGTATTTCAGTGCCACGTATTTCAGTGCCACGTATTTCAGTGCCACGTATTTCAGTGCCACGTATTTCAGTGCCACGTGTTTCAGTGCCACGTATTTAAGTGCCACGTATCACGTATTTCAGTGCCACGTATTTCAGTGCCACGTATTTCAGTGCCACGTATTTCAGTGCCACGTATTTCAGTCACG
This sequence comes from Ranitomeya variabilis, assembly GCF_051348905.1. Taxonomy (NCBI): domain Eukaryota; kingdom Metazoa; phylum Chordata; class Amphibia; order Anura; family Dendrobatidae; genus Ranitomeya; species Ranitomeya variabilis. Next base: position 734,397,979 of record NC_135233.1, read on the forward strand.
TTTAGGGTTAGGGTTAGGGGTAGGGTTAGGGTTAGGGCTAGGGTTGGAGGTAAAGTTAGGGTTGGGGCTAAAGTTAGGGTTGGGGCTAAAGTTAGGGTTAGGGTTTGGATTACATTTACGTTTGGATTAGGGTTGGGATTAGAATTATGGGTGTGTCAGGGCTAGGGGTGTGGTTAGGGTTACCGTTGGGATTAGGGTTAGGGGTGTGTTTGGGTTAGGGTTTCAGGTAGAATTGGGGGGTTTCCACTGTCCAGGCACATCAGGGGCTCTCCAAGCGCGACATGGCGTCCAATCTCAATTCCAGCCAATTCTGCGTTGAAAAAGTAAAACAGTGCTCCTTCCCTTCCGAGCTCTCCCGTGCGCCCAAAAAGGGGTTTACCCCAACATATGTGTTATCAGCGTACTCGGGACAAATTGAACAACAACTTCTGGGGTCCAAGTTCTCTTGTTATCCTTAGGAAAATAAAAATTTGGGGGGCTAAAAATCATTTTTGTGGGAAAAAAAAGATGTTTTATTTTCACGGCTCTGCATTATAAACTGTAGTGAAACACTTGGGGGTTCAAAGTTCTCACAACACATCTAGATAAGTTCCTTGGGAGGTCTAGTTTCCAATATGGGGTCACTTGTGGGGGGTTTGTACTGTTTGGGTACATCAGGGGCTCTGCAAATGCAACGTGACGCCTGCAGACCAATCCATTTAAGGCTGCATTCCAAATGGCGCTCCTTCCCTTCCGAGCTCTGTCATGCGCCCAAACAGTGGTTCCCCCCGACATATGGGGTATCAGCGTACTCAGGACAAATTGGACAACAACTTTTGGGGTCTAATTTATCCTGTTACCCTTGTGAAAATACAAAACTGGGGGCTAAAAAATCATTTTTGTGAAAAAAAAAAAAGAATTTTTATTTTCACGGCTTTGCGCTATAAACTTTAGTGAAACACTTGAGGGTTCAAAGTTCTCAAAACACATCTAGATAAGTTCCTTGGGAGGTCTAGTTTCCAATATGGGGTCACTTGTGGGGGGTTTGTACTGTTTGGGTACATCAGGGGCTCTGCAAATGCAACGTGACGGCTGCTGACCAATCCATTTAAGGCTGCATTCCAAATGGCGCTCCTTCCCTTCTGAGCTCTGTCATGCGCCCAAACAGTGGTTCCCCCCCACATATGGGGTATCAGCGTACTCAGGACAAATTGGAAAACAAATTTTGGGGTCCAATTTATTCTGTTACCCTTGTAAAAATACAAAGCTGGGGGCTAAAAAATCATTTTTGAGAAAAAAAAAAAAATATATTTTCACGGCTCTGCGTTATAATCTGTAGTGAAACACTTGGGGGTTCAAAGCTCTCAAAACACATCTAGATAAGTTCCTTAGGGGGTCTACTTTCCAAAATGGTGTCACTTGTAGGGAGTTTCAATGTTTAGGCACATCAGGGGCTCTCCAAACGCAACATGGCGTCCCATCTCAATTCCAGTCAATTTTGCATTGAAAAGTCAAATGGCGCTCCTTCCCTTCCAAGCTCTGCCATGCGCCCAAACAATGGTTTACACCCACATATGGGGTATCAGCGTACTCAGGACAAATTGCACAACATTTTTTGGGGTCCAATTTCTTCTCTTACCCTTGGGAAAATAAAAAATTGGGGGCAAAAAGATCATTTTTGTGAAAAAATATGATTTTTTATTTTTACGGCTCTGCATTATAAACTTCTGTGAAGCACTTGGTGGGTCAAAGTGCTCACCACACATCTAGATAAGTTCCTTAGGGGGTCTACTTTCCAAAATGGTGTCACTTGTAGGGAGTTTCAATGTTTAGGCACATCAGGGGCTCTCCAAACGCAACATGGCGTCCCATCTCAATTCCAGTCAATTTTGCATTGAAAAGTCAAATGGCGCTCCTTCCCTTCCAAGCTCTGCCATGCGCCCAAACAATGGTTTACACCCACATATGGGGTATCAGCGTACTCAGGACAAATTGCACAACATTTTTTGGGGTCCAATTTCTTCTCTTACCCTTGGGAAAATAAAAAATTGGGGGCGAAAAGATCATTTTTGTGAAAAAATATGATTTTTTATTTTTACGGCTCTGCATTATAAACTTCTGTGAAGCACTTGGTGGGTCAAAGTGCTCACCACACATCTAGATAAGTTCCTTAGGGGGTCTACTTTCCAAAATGGTGTCACTTGTAGGGAGTTTCAATGTTTAGGCACATCAGGGGCTCTCCAAACGCAACATGGCGTCCCATCTCAATTCCAGTCAATTTTGCATTGAAAAGTCAAATGGCGCTCCTTCCCTTCCAAGCTCTGCCATGCGCCCAAACAATGGTTTACACCCACATATGGGGTATCAGCGTACTCAGGACAAATTGCACAACATTTTTTGGGGTCCAATTTCTTCTCTTACCCTTGGGAAAATAAAAAATTGGGGGCGAAAAGATCATTTTTGTGAAAAAATATGATTTTTTATTTTTACGGCTCTGCATTATAAACTTCTGTGAAGCACTTGGTGGGTCAAAGTGCTCACCACACATCTAGATAAGTTCCTTAGGGGGTCTACTTTCCAAAATGGTGTCACTTGTAGGGAGTTTCAATGTTTAGGCACATCAGGGGCTCTCCAAACGCAACATGGCGTCCCATCTCAATTCCAGTCAATTTTGCATTGAAAAGTCAAATGGCGCTCCTTCCCTTCCAAGCTCTGCCATGCGCCTAAACAATGGTTTACACCCACATATGGGGTATCATCGTACTCAGGACAAATTGTACAACAACTTTGGGGGTCCATTTTCTCCTGTTACCCTTGGTAAAATAAAACAAATTGGAGCTGAAATAAATTTTGTGTGAAAAAAAGTTAAATGTTCATTTTTATTTAAACATTCCAAAAATTCCTGTGAAACACCTGAAGGGTTAATAAACTTCTTGAATGTGGTTTTGAGCACCTTGAGGGGTGCAGTTTTTAGAATGGTGTCACACTTGAGTATTTTCTATCATATAGACCCCTCAAAATGACTTCAAATGAGATGTGGTCCCTAAAAAAAAATGGTGTTGTAAAAATGAGAAATTGCTGGTCAACTTTTAACCCTTATAACTCCGTCACAAAAAAAAATTTTGGTTCCAAAATTGTACTGATGTAAAGTAGACATGTGGGAAATGTTACTTATTAAGTATTTTGCGTGACATATGTCTGTGATTTAAGGGCACAAAAATTCAAAGTTGGAAAATTGCAAAATTTTCAAAATTTTCGCCAAATTTCCATTTTTTTCACAAATAAACGCAAGTTATATCAAATAAATTTTACCTTTAACATGAAGTACAATATGTCACGAGAAAACAATGTCAGAATCGCCAAGATCCGTCAAAGCGTTCCAGAGTTATAGCCTCATAAAGGGACAGTGGTCAGAATTGTAAAAATTGGCCCGGTCATTAACGTGCAAACCACCCTTGGGGATGAAGGGGTTAATGAGAAAAAAATGAACTTTTTTGAAATTACCAAATGGCTGCAATGAAACAAAGAGTGAAAGATGTAAAGGGATATGAATACTTTCCGTTACCACTGTATGTACATAGCCACAATGAACAGAATTTGACACTATCTTGATGCATGTAATGAGCATGTGCAGAGGTAATTGTGAAGGGAGGAGAGCAGGGTCAGCTGTGACATTCGCTGTTGTAAATTGTGGATACTGTTTTAGCAGCACTGCATAGACTACCTGTCATTTTAACGTTGCCAGGGATAAGACAGAACCTTCTTGAAAACTCTTCCTGAAAAGGAGGGAATTATGAGAGTGAAAAATCCCTAGTCGCTACTGTGGAAATTGCAAGATTACTAATTTTGTGAGGGCTTTTTTCTCTTTTTTATTTTTTAGATTAAGTTTATATGCTAAAAAAAACTAAGAATCTTTTAAAAGTACAGCTCTGGCAAAAATTAAGAGACCACTGAAAAATGTTCAGTTTGTCTGATTTTTCTCTTCATAGGTATATTTTTGAGAAAAATGTAAATTGTCCTTTTATTCTATAAACTTCTTGACAACATGTCTCTGAAGTTCCAAGCTATACATTTTGTATTTTTTTTCTGAAAAAAAAATGGTCAAAATTAAAAAAAAAAACAGGGCTTTCAGACCTCAAATAATGCAAAGAAAACAAGTTGATAATCATTTAGAAACAACAATACTAATGTTTTAACTCAAGAAGAGTTCAGAAATCAATATTTTGTGGAATAACCATGATTTTTAATCACAGCTTTCATGCGTCTTGGCATGCTTTCCACCAGTCTTTCACACTGCTTCTGGTGCAAAAATGTAAGCAGTTCTTCTTTGTTTGATGGCTTGTGACTATCCATCCTCCTCTTGATTACATTCCAGAGGTTTTCAATGGGGTTCAGGTCTGGAGATTGTGCTGCTCATAACAGGAATTTGATGTGGTGATCTCTTAATTTTTGCCAGAGCTGTATACAGTATGAAATACAAAACCTGTTTTAAACAATATATCATTTTCTGATGATTGCTTCCATTTAAAAGACCTAGTAACGTCAGTTCTAACCTTATAATATGGAATATGTTTAAATGTGTTCCTAAATGCAAAATGGGTCAACAGGTAAAAGATAATTTACATATTTGTGACCAGGGCCGGACTGGCCATCGGGCAGTTCTGGCAAATGCCAGAAGGGCCGATGGCAGTAGTGGGCCGCTCGAATGTGCCGCTGTCGGCACACTCCCCCCGCTGTCGCGGCACACTCCCGGCCCCGCATTCAACTATACCGGCGTCATAGACGCCGGTACAGTTGAATGCAATGATGGAGGAGAGTGCGTCTGCTGACGCCCCCTCTCCCATCATTCCCCGCTCTGCCTGCCGCTGACACTGCGGGTGCGCAATGACGTCATATCATCGCGCACCTGCTGTGTGACCGGGCGGGCAGACTGCGACTGCTGAGGCCGGAGCCAGGAGCAGCGCGGGGCATGAGGAGAGAGGTGAGTAGAGTGTTTGGTTTTTTTTTATCAATGAGTGATGACTGGATTGTGGAGCTATTGAGGGGGGGGGGGGGCTGCCTGCCTGCATGCATTACATTCTATGGGGGCTGCATGCATTACATTCTATGGGGGCTGGCTGCATTACATTCTAGGGGGGCTGCCTGCATTACATTCTATGGGGGCTGCCTGCATTACATTCTATGGGGGCTGCCTGCATTACATTCTATGGGGGCTGCCTGCATTACATTCTATGGGGGCTGCCTGCATTACTTTCTATGGGGGCTGCCTGCATTACTTTCTATGGGGGCTGCCTGCATTACTTTCTATGGGGGCTGCCTGCATTACATTCTATGGGGGCTACCTGCATTACTTTCTATGGGGGCTGCCTGCATTACTTTCTATGTGGGCTGTGCTGCATTACATTCTATGGGGGCTGCCTGCATTACATTCTATGGGGGCTGCCTGCATTACATTCTATGGGGGCTGTGCTGCATTATATTGTATGGTGGCTGCCTGCATTACATTCTATGGGGGCTGGCTGCATTCCATTCCATGGGCCTGTGCTGCATTATATTCTATGGGGCTGGCTGCATTCCATTCCATGGGCCTGTGCTGCATTATATTCTATGGGGCTGGCTGCATGCCATTCCATGGGCCTGTGCTGCATTATATTCTATGGGGCTGACTGCATTCCATTCTATGGGCCTGTGCTGCATTACATTCTATGGGCCTGTGCTGCATTATATTCTATGGGCCTGGCTGCATTCCATTCTATGGGCCTGTGCTGCATTATATTCTATGGGCCTGGCTGCATTCCATTCCATGGGCCTGTGCTGCATTATATTCTATGGGGCTGGCTGCATTCCATTCCATGGGCCTGTGCTGCATTATATTCTATGGGGCTGGCTGCATTCCATTCCATGGGCCTGTGCTGCATTATATTCTATGGGGCTGTGCTGCATTATATTCTATGGGCCTGTGCTGCATTATATTCTATGGGGGCTGTGCTGTATTATAGTCTATGGGGGCTGTGCAGCATTACATTCTATGGGGCTGTGCTGTATTATAGTCTATGGGGGCTGGCTGTATTACATTCTATGGGGGCTGTGCTGCATTACATTCTATGGGGGCTGAGCTGTATTATAGTCTATGGGGGCTGAGCTGTAATGTTGGATACAGCTGTAATTATATGTTATATAGTCGTGTTACACTCCCCTCACCTCTTGTAGCCTACAAGAGTACAAAGATATTATACAGTCACCATGTGACAAGTGGGCCTGTGTGACTTCAAATGCCAGGGCTGAATTTTAGTCCCAGTCCGGCCCTGTTTGTGACCATTTCTTTAGCCATGTTGAAAAGATACATCGTTAAAAAGAAATAAATCAGGGCAGGAGAAACCATGGGTGCTAGGGAGTGTAGAAAGTCATTGAGCACAATTGTAAGGCTAGGGTCACATTGCGTTAGGGCAGTCCGTTTAGCGCATAGCATTAGCCGATCTGCGCTAGCGAGGAACGGACCGCGAACGCTGCAGGCAGCGTTCGCGGGCCGTCACTCAAATGACTGCACATCGCTAGCGCACGCCCAATGTGGGCGGGCGCTAGCGGTGCGTTCGCCATTACAGGCAATGGCGGCGTTAACGGACTACGTTACACCGCGTTATGCCGCGGTGTAACGTAGTCCGTTAAACGCGGTCACATAATGCAATGTGACCCTAGCCTAAGTGATTTTGTGGAAGTATATATAGAAGCACGCTCGCTTGTGTTTTTTGGAGAAGTAAAGGGAGGAGCACAACTTTCTATTATTGGAGATGTAAGCGCATTACTGTGCCTATTAAAAAAGGAAGCCCAAAGAAAAATGATAATTACTTACGGGTAATTTGATTTTCCAGATCCATGACAGCACCGGTACATGAGAGATGGTCCCGCCCCCAAGAACAGGAAACCTGCATAGGAGATAAAAGATGGGGGCGGCACCTCTCTCCTCAGTTTGTTTACAGAGAAAGCAAGGTAACCGCTATGTCAGTCTTAGTCATATATACATTATATTAAACTCTAAAGACTATATATTAAGTGGTTATTTCCCCATCTTATGTATATTATTTATTTATATATATATATATTTTTTTTGTGAATCTCACAACCATCACCAAGATAGGGCGGGAATTAGAGCGGTGCTGTAATGGATCTGGAAATTCAAATTACCCGTAAGTAATTATCATTTTTTCCCTTCCCCATGACAGCACCGGTACATGAGAGGAAGAAATAGAAGGAACCTCTAGGGTGGGACAACGGCAGATAGCACTTTTCTCCTAAAGGCGAGATCTGATAGCCCCAGATTTAATCTATAATGGCGGAAGAAAGTAGAGGGTGAAGACCATACTGCTGCATTACAGATTTGCTCTATAGACGCATTTGCCCTCTCTGCCCAAGATGTGGAAATAAGCCCTAGTAGAGTGAGCCATAACACCAGGTGGAGGGACCTGCCCCGCAGAGGAATAGGAAAGTGATATAGCCATACGGAGCCACCGTGCAATGGTTGATTTTGTGGCCTTTTTTCCCCTGTTTGCCCCCTGAAAGGAGACAAAAAGGGCTGAAGACTGTCGCCATGGATTTGTCACTTCTATATATTGAAGTAGGCAACGTCTGACGTCCAAGCAATGGAAGGTTTCTTCTCCCTGGGATTTTGGATTGGCACAAAATGAGGGCAAGACTATCTCCTGGTCCCTGTGGAATTTTGAGTTGACCTTTGGTAAGAAGGCCGGATCAGATTTTATAATTACCCTGTCCTCTAGGAATGTAGTGTAAGGAGGGTCTATAGATATAGCCTGGAGCTCACTAATGCGTCTGGCTGAGGTAAGGGCAATCTGGAGAACCTTTTTAAAGTTAGCGCTTTCACCGATATGGAGGAAAGAGGCTCAAAGGGAGAGGAGGTCAAAGCATTTAAAACCAAATTTAAATCCCAGGGAGCGACCTTTGGACGAGGTTTGAATGGTCTGGCTGTAAAGGAGGCCCGAATGAACCTACACACCCAGGGGTGATCAGCGAATTTTTGGTCAAACAGGGCGCTAAGCGCCGAGACTTGCACTTTTAGGGTGCTGGTAGATAATCCTCTCTCCAGACCCTTTTGGAGAAATTCTAAGATTTCTGATATAGGGACTTCCTGAACGGTATCTGTTATCCTTCGGCCTGAAAATTCTAAAAATTTTCCCCATACCCTTTGGTATTTATCAGCTGTGATCTTCTTTCTACTGGACAGCAGAGTAGTAACTAACGGATCCGAGAATCCCTTCGCTAGCAGAAGTCCCCTCTCAAGTTCCAAGCAGTGAGGTGTAGACTGTGAACCTGAGGATGTGTCACTGGACCCTGGTGCAGAAGATTTGGAACATCTGGAAGTATCCATGGGTCCGAGATGGACATACGTCTGAGCCAAGTGAACCAAGCTCTCTTTGGCCAGAAGGGTGCGATTAAGATTATGCGCGATTTCTCCTCTCGGATCTTCTTCAGGACTGTAGGGATTAATGGGATTGGGGGAAACGCGTAGGCTAGTTGGAATCTCCATTGGTGCAGCAACGCATCTACTCCTTCCGGGTTCTCTTTCGGGTTCAGAGAGTAGAATCTTTCTACCTTTCGATTCTGCCTTGTGGAGAAAAGATCCACTTGAGGAAGCCCCCAGATGGCACAGATTTCTCCAAAAAATTTTTGATTTAGCAACCACTCGCCCTGGTGCAGGACGTGACGACTCAGAAAGTCTGCGACAAGGTTGTCCGACCCCTTTAAGTGTGTACTTGTAAGAGATAAGAGATGGTTTTCGGCCAAACGAAATAGCCTTCTTGCTTCTTCCATTAGGGGACTTGATCTCGTTCCTCCCTGTCGATATATATACGATACCGTTGTGCTGTTGTTGGACAACACTACCAGATGTCTTCCTTTGACGTCCTCTTCCGTTTGAAGAATCGCTTGCCTTACCGCTATTAATTCCTTCAGGTTTGAGGAGGCTAATTGCATCTGTGGATCCCATAGACCCTGTAGGATCCGATCTGATAGGTGTGCTCCCCAACCTAACGGGCTCGCATCCGTGGTCAGTACCACCGGATTCTGGATTGACCATGGGACCCCTTTTTTTAGATTTTCGGAATCTAGCCACCAGCTTAGAGAGTCCCGTACATGTTGTGACAATACGATTCTTCAATTTAAGTTGTAGGGTATTTTTGTTTGTTCTGACAGAATCTGCCACTGTAGGTCCCTTGAATGCAGTTGTGCCCATTGGACCGCCGGAATTGTTGCAGTTAGCATACCTAGGAGGGACATGGCTTCCCTCACCGAGACAGATTGGGCCGTCTGTACTTGTCTTACTCGCTGTTTTATGGCCTCGATCTTTCTGTCTGGAAGGACACAGTCTTGTCTGATTGAATTTAACTGAATTCCCAGGAACTCCTGTATCTGGACCGGAATCATTCTTGATTTTTTTAAGTTTATTATCAACCCCAGCCTGGTTAGTAGCTCTCGTACTTTCGTAACTGCTCTTGTGCAATCTTCTTGATTGTCTGCTATAAGGAGGAAATCGTCTAAATAGGGCACTAGTAGAATGTTTTCTCTCCTCACGAAGGATGCTACTTCCGAAATTATTTTTGTAAAGATACGAGGAGCTACTGATACCCCGAAGGGGAGACATTGGTATTGTAGATGGGTGTAAACCTGTCCCAGCTGCACTACCAACCTTAGAAATTGTTGATGCTCCATGCTGATTGGTACATGATAGTACGCATCCGTAAGGTCTAACACTGCCATGTAACATCCCGGATACAGCAGTTTTACTGCCGTTCTCAGAGTCTCCATTTTGAATTTTTCCACTCGGATGAACTTGTTTAACTCTTTTAGGTTGAAAATTGTTCTTAATGACCCATCCGGTTTTGGTGTGAGGAATAGGGTGCTGTAAAAACCCCTCCCTATTTCCTGTGGAGGTACTCTTACCAGGACTTTTTTGTCTAGAAGAAGGTGAACTTCTTTTTCGAGTACTAATTGGTTCTTTTTGGCCACACGAGTAACTTTTATTCGGTGAGGAGGCAGGGAGATAAAGTTTAAACGTAGGCCGTCGGATAACAAGTTGATTATCCATTGAGACGGCTGTAAGCTTACCCACTGATGGACAAAAACCCGCAACCTTCCTCCCACTTGGAATATGGCGTCATTGTTTGGGATCTGGTTTTGGAGGTTTATTGAAAAGGAAACCTTTCTCTCTTCTTTCACCCCAGGGTTTTCCCCGTGTGGGTCTATCCGTTGGACGGCCGCGGCCTGCTCTACCCGATCCTCGAAAGGACCGACGATTGTCATACCAACGTCGTTTAAAGAAGGGAGGTGGAGGGAAGTGTTTCTTCTTGTCCGCCGCTTTTTCTAAAATTTAATCTAATGCCCTCCCGAATAAATATTGCCCCTCACAGGGTACAGCACAGAGCTTCACTTTTGACTGAAAATCAGCATTCCAGTTTTTTAACCATAAGGCTCTTCTGCCCGAATTAGAGAGGGCACTTGCCCGGGCAGCAAACCGTACCGAATCAATGGCCGCGTCCGCCAGGAACCCTGCTGCATTTTGTAGTGAAGGGATAACTTCTAGAAGTCTGTCTCTTGGACACTTGTTTTTTATTTGGTCGCTTAGTTCATCTAGCCATCTAACCATGGCACAGGCAGTGCAAGTAGCCGCTACCCCTGGTTTGAACACCCAAGTTGAAGCTTCCCAGGCTGATTTTAGAAAGGCATCCGCTTTTTTATCTAGGGGGTCCCTTAGGGCACCCATATCCTCGAAAGGAAGCGCTATGCCCCTGGAGGTACTTGCGATAGCCGCGTCCAACTTTGGCGCCTTTTCCCACTTTTCGCAAATTTCCTCATCAAAGGGATATTTACGTTTTAGGGCCTGGGGAACCGAAATCTTTTTATTCGGTTTTTTCCATTCCTTTTTGATAAGATTTAATATGTTATCATGAAACGGAAAAACTTTCCGCTTTTTCCCTTCCAAATTGCTGAACATGGAGTCCTGAACCGTTTGTTTTTCTTTTGGTGTCTCCACCCCCAATGTGGATCTGACCAGTTTTAGCAATTTCCCCACATCTTCTGACAACACATATGGGTGACCACACTCTTCATCCGAAGAGTCCAGGTCCGAGAGTTCCTCGGCCGGAAGCTCTCCTGATTCACCCTCAGATTCTATATCAGATGTTTGGGGCGCAGAAGGCGGCTTTACGGAGCTCTGCAACTCATGATGCTTTAATTGCTCCTTTACTGTGCTCTGCACTTCGTCTCTTACAATAGCTTTTATATTCTGAAGAAATGATGACGATTCTTCAGTTATCGTTTCCTTTATACATGAGCGGCACATACGCTTCTCATATGTCTTGGGAAGGCTTTTATCACAGAGTGCACATACTTTATTCTTTTGCTTAGAGGTAACTTTCCTTCCCTGCATATACACACAGAAACACAGTGTTACTGATATGTTGTTTGCCTTACAAAGGCACTCACCCACAGGACCCTCAGTACCACGACGGGCTGTGATGTCTCTGCAGGGATCGCTGATTCCACAGGATCTGCCATCTTTGTAGGAGGCTGTTACCAGCGTCTCCTTGCCGCCATGCAGTTTAAATAAGTGTGGGCAGGAGACGGTGTGTGCGCCCCTGAACATCCTCCCCCCCGGGGAGTGTCAGCACATCGCTCCTTCGGCGTCTAGCGTCACTTCCGGTATACAAACCGGAAGTTCTCCCATTCACTTGGCGCCAGCGTCGTGATGGGTACGCTCTCTGTCTTCCTCCCCCGGCCCAGCCTCCGGCCAGGAGCGGACGCCGACAGTGGCGTAACTACAAAGTTATGGGCCCCGGTGCGAACTTCCAAATGGGGCCCCCCCCCTACCCCCCCCCCCACCTTCCCCCGCCCCCACAACCCCCCCACCTTCCCCTGCCCCGCTTCCCCTAGATACGCCTCGGACTGTTGCAGGAATCTCCTGCACTGCAACATGGTGTTGGGTGCCAGCACAGCCCGCACAGTGGTATATCCAGCACAGCCCGCACAGTGGTATATCCAGCACAGCCCGCACAGTGGTATATCCAGCACAGACCGCACAGTGGTATATCCAGCACAGACCGCACAGTGGTATATCCAGCACAGACCGCACAGTGGTATATCCAGCACAGACCGCACAGTGGTATATCCAGCACAGCCCGCACAGGGGTATATCCAGCACAGCCCGCACAGGGGTATATACAGCACAGCCCGCACAGGGGTATATACAGCACAGCCCGCACAGGGGTATATACAGCACAGCCAGCACAGGGGGTATATAGAGCACAGCCCTCACAGTGGTATATCCAGCACAGACCGCACAGTGGTATATCCAGCACAGCCCGCACAGTGGTATATCCAGCACAGCCCGCACAGTGGTATATCCAGCACAGCCCTCACAGTGGTATATCCAGCACAGACCGCACAGTGGTATATCCAGCACAGACCGCACAGTGGTATATCCAGCACAGACCGCACAGTGGTATATCCAGCACAGCCCTCACAGTGGTATATCCAGCACAGCCCGCACAGGGGTATATACAGCACAGCCCGCACAGGGGTATATACAGCACAGCCCGCACAGGGGTATATACAGCACAGCCCGCACAGGGGTATATACAGCACAGCCAGCACAGGGGGTATATAGAGCACAGCCCTCACAGTGGTATATCCAGCACAGACCGCACAGTGGTATATCCAGCACAGACCGCACAGTGGTATATCCAGCACAGACCGCACAGTGGTATATCCAGCACAGCCCTCACAGTGGTATATCCAGCACAGACCGCACAGTGGTATATCCAGCACAGACCGCACAGTGGTATATCCAGCACAGACCGCACAGTGGTATATCCAGCACAGACCGCACAGTGGTATATCCAGCACAGACCGCACAGTGGTATATCCAGCACAGCCCGCACAGTGGTATATACAGCACAGCCCGCACAGGGGTATATACAGCACAGCCCGCACAGGGGTATATACAGCACAGCCCGCACAGGGGTATATACAGCACAGCCCGCACAGGGGTATATACAGCACAGCCAGCACAGGGGGTATATACAGCACAGCCCTCACAGTGGTATATCCAGCACAGCCCGCACAGTGGTATATACAGCAGAGCCCGCACAGTGGTATATACAGCACAGCCCGCACAGTGGTATATACAGCACAGCCCGCACAGTGGTATATACAGCACAGCCCGCACAGTGGTATATCCAGCACAGCCCGCACAGTGGTATATACAGCAGAGCCCGCACAGGGATATATAGAGCACAGCCCGCACAGTGGTATATCCAGCAGAGCCCGCACAGTGGTATATACAGCACAGCCCGCACAGTGGTATATACAGCACAGCCCGCACAGTGGTATATACAGCAGAGCCCGCACAGTGGTATATACAGCACAGCCCGCACAGTGGTATATACAGCACAGCCCGCAGTGGTATATAGAGCACAGCCCGCACAGTGGTATATAGAGCACAGCCCGCACAGTGTTATATACAGCAGAGCCCGCACAGTGGTATATAGAGCACAGCCCGCACAGTGGTATATACAGCACAGCCCGCACAGTGGTATATACAGCACAGCCTGCAGTGGTATATAGAGCACAGCCCGCACAGTGGTATATAGAGCACAGCCCGCACAGTGTTATATACAGCAGAGCCCGCACAGTGGTATATCCAGCAGAGCCCGCACAGTGGTATATACAGCACAGCCCGCACAGTGGTATATACAGCACAGCCCGCACAGTGGTATATACAGCAGAGCCCGCACAGTGGTATATACAGCACAGCCCGCACAGTGGTATATACAGCACAGCCCGCAGTGGTATATAGAGCACAGCCCGCACAGTGGTATATAGAGCACAGCCCGCACAGTGTTATATACAGCAGAGCCCGCACAGTGGTATATAGAGCACAGCCCGCACAGTGGTATATACAGCACAGCCCGCACAGTGGTATATACAGCACAGCCCGCAGTGGTATATAGAGCACAGCCCGCACAGTGGTATATAGAGCACAGCCCGCACAGTGTTATATACAGCAGAGCCCGCACAGTGGTATATAGAGCACAGCCCGCACAGTGGTATATACAGCACAGCCCGCACAGTGTTATATACAGCAGAGCCCGCACAGTGGTATATAGAGCACAGCCCGCACAGTGTTATATACAGCAGAGCCCGCACAGGGGTATATACAGCACAGCCCGCACAGTGTTATATACAGCAGAGCCCGCACAGTGGTATATACAGCAGAGCCCGCACAGTGGTATATACAGCAGAGCCCGCACAGGGATATATACAGCAGAGCCCGCACAGGGATATATACAGCACAGCCCCCACAGGGGTATATACAGCAGAGCCCGCACAGGGATATATAGAGCACAGCCCACATCTCATCCCCCCCCCCGATAATGGCCCCACAGTCCGGTTAAAAAGAAAAAAAAAAAAAAACTCTCCTCACCTTTCCTTTTGCCCGCGCTGCTCCTGGCGGCTGCAGTCTGCCCAGGACACTGCAGGTGCGCGATGATATGACGTCATCGCGCACCCGCAGTGTACTGTCAGAGGCAGAGCGGGGAATGATGGGAGAGGAAGCGTCAGGTGACGCTCTCTCCTCCCATCATTGCATTGAACTATACCGGTGTCATAGACGCCGGTATAGTTAAATGCGGCGGCGGCGACGGCACTGGGGGGGGTTCCGGGGGAGGAACAGTGCAGCGGCCCACTACTGGCATCGGCTCTTCTGGCATTTGCCAGAAGTGCCCGATGGCCAGCCTGGCCCTGCTCAGACCTGCCGGCCCGGGGCCCCTGACCTGCGGGGCCCGGTCGCAATGGCGACCGCTGCGACCGCGGTAGTTACGCCCCTGGACGCCGAGGAGTCCGCAGTGGGGAAGGACGCACATGCAGCCAGGTATGTGGGCGACGCGCACACGCTGTCGCCGTTGCTCCCACCGCAGACCTCGGTCAGTGACCGGTTAAACAAAGGAGATCCCCTCCTCTGCAGCACCGCAGGTTCCCTGCAAGAACAGGAAACCAAACTGAGGAGAGAGGTGCCGCCCCCATCTTTTATCTCCTATGCAGGTTTCCTGTTCTTGGGGGCGGGACCATCTCTCATGTACCGGTGCTGTCATGGGGAAGGGAAAAAGTAAGGCTAAATTAAGTTACTTTGTTGCCAAAGCCCATAATCTTTGACTTTTGAAGCTTTGGAACCACCAACTTCTAGACCAGATAAGATTTGTTTGAATTCTAAGGGAAAGAAAGTTGAGAAAAGGGTAGATAAAAAAAAAATTACCTGTGATACCCAAAATTAAAGTTCACTTGTTACTGTGTTATTTCTGGCCCCACTGCAGAGCTGTGTGTGATTATGAGAGCAGACTGTCAGTCATTACATGTTTCACAGTGGTATAATTTCTGGAGGCAGATTCTCAGGGAGATCCATGTCTGGCCCATAGATCTTAACAGCTCATTTACATATAAGAAAAATGTGGATTTCTCTGGAATAAGACATTGGATCGCAGATATCAAGGTACATTTTATTAAGCTACCTATAACCTACATGTCCATATAGACGGCTTAGGAGGGTTGATCCTACTGACATGTTCCTTTAAGGCTTGCTGAGAAATGTTTCTGTTTACAACCCTTTTAACTTGTTCTATTCCAGAACATGAATATAAGCTGACCGTAAATTAACTGTGGAAGCATTTAGTACCTTTGGAGTGTGGTGCACTCCACATCTGCGCGTAGCTCAGTTCACAATCTGACAACGTGAAAATGGTGTTTCTTCAGGATTGCTACTAAAAAATGTCATGTCTGTGACCCACAGCCAGTACTAAAAACAACTCTGTGAATTACTACATTGTTGGCAGAGTAGGAAGTTATTTAAAACATTTTCTCTACATGAGGTGAGGAATCTCAGATGGGGAAGGAATTCCTAGAAGTCGGGAAAGAATTTAATGTTAAGTGTGAGTGAGTAATGAGATTTGGGAAAAGGAGGGACAAGATGTAATGGTTCTGAATTAAAGGGGGATTGAAGAGAAATCTTGAAGGATAAATCAGTGGCAGCGACGCTAGGAAAGCTCAGTCAGCGTTTTCCATGTTGCCACCCATGTGACTACCACAATTCTAGTTGGGTGCCACAGTGTTTGGCCCCTCACTAATTATACATTGTTGGCAAATTCACCATGTGTCCCGCTAACGTTTCATTAAAAAATCCATTAAAAAAAGGGTCAGCAAGTGGTATTTGTTTTTTAAATTCATATATAAGAAAAACTTTTTTTTTTTCATTTTTGGCTGTTTTTATTTTTAATTTTGGCAATATTATACATTTAGAAATTAGATGCCAAATATTGTTGTTTTCTAGCAGTGATTATAGAGGCCTGAAAAAGGCAGCAGGAGAATCTCACTTTACTGTTGCTGTAAAGTGATCTTATTATAATAGTGGGCAGAGGATTGGAGTGACTTATAGGCTGACAGCTCTCTATTGCTCTCTAGATAAGACTAAATAAAAATGACATAGACAGAGAAGGAAATATGGAGAAAAAAAATCAACAGCAGTCTCAGACTGTATCATCCTTCAGCTGCAACAAAGCTTTCCTGGCATCCTCAGAAGTTCCAGAACATATCATTCATGAGTTGCAACCCAGCTTTCTAATTGTCAGCACCTTCAGAAGGTATCATCAGTGAACTGTAACTCAGCTTTATTATTGGCAGCAGTGTCAGAAAGTATCATCACTTAGCTGTAACGCTGCTTTCCCACTTCTTGGATCAATGCAATAAAAGCAGTGACTTGAACAGTGGAAAAGATGGCTTACAGTTCAATTGTCTGGTGTGGACTACCGTGAGCATGAGACTTGAACATTTTGCAAAGAGGGCTTCTTAAATTATACCAGTTTAATGTACAGCATCTCTGCTCTCATTTATATACAGGGAGTACCCCAAAGTACAGTGGAATGCATTATATCAGTCTAAATATGCAAATTGCCTCTTCTGAGAAAAAGAGGACTTAACTCTATAGCGCCACCTGTTGGAAGTAGCGATCCTACAAGTCACAATCAACCCTCTAACGAGTCGTGCAATATGACTTAGAATAAAAGCCAAATCGGTATCTCAATTCGCAGACACGGTGTTTCGGGCTGTTGGCCCTCGTCAGTGCGAAGCATGAGAACTGATTTGGCTAGGTGAGAGGCTCTGGACATGGGGTCTAAGGGGTATCGTTTCTCCTTATGGAGAGTGACATACCATCTCTGGCTTGTCAAGGTAAGGAGGCTTATTTGCCGTACAATGCTCCTCTGGGAAATTAAATATGCAAATTGCCTCTTCTGAGAAAAAGAGGACTTAACGCTATAGCGCCACCTGTTGGAAGTAGCGATCCTACAAGTCACAATCAACCCTATAACGAGTCGTGCAATATGACTTAGGATAAAAGCCAAATCGGTATCTCAATTCGCAGACACGGTCTAGATATCAGTCTAGTAAGGTTTGTTACATTATACCAAAAATTAGATAGTAGCGGAGTAAGGTGTCATGCTCCATATGAGACACCTTCCCTAGCTCCTCCTTAACAGCGCATTCTTAAGCTATTAAATTATTTTACTTAGTTAAAAAGTATGAAAGAAAGTTTGCTATTGACTTGCTTTTTGTGTCTGCTTTCATTCTCTTGCAATGAGAGCTTTTCTTTCGTTGTATACACCTGGTTTCCATGGAGTTTGACTACTAGAGTCTGCTCAGACCTTGGTTAAAAGTGAGCAATTGTTAAATTCCAGGAGAGAAATCGACTCCTAACATGATAAAGGAAAGATATATTCCTTTGTACCGTGTTAGCCAGTAGATAAAATAATATTTGGAATTGAGAAACCTCAGTGGTTGATATCTTTAAATGGCTAGCTGAAAAGATGGTAACAAATTGAAAGCCTTCGAGACTACTCAGGCCTCTTCATCAGGCATAGACTAACTAATACAACATCTGAAGAATCACATATTTATTCACAACACATCACAAAATTGTCATTATGGGAGAGTGATAAACAGTTGTGTCCATTAATATTGGAACAGTTCGTAGATAAGGAGTGTGAATGTTTTATTGTCCTCTGATTGGGGTCTGGTTCTGTGTTATGATGCCCCATAAGGTCTGAAGTTCCTTAATTGATGTAAAAAGACATAAATCCAAGCGACACATTCATTCCTGCACTAAGTGTGTCAAAGGCCGTCATAAGTTTATACTCCCAGATTCTCCTGTCTCTCTGAGATTTGAAGTTACCTTTGAATATAAGTAATTTCAGGTCCATGGTGCTATGATCAGGCATACAAAAATGTTTGGCCACAGGTAGATCCTTTCTTTTTTCTCTTATTGTGTGGCTGTGAGAATTCATCCTTTTTCCCAGTTCTCGCCCGGTCTCCCCAACATAGACCCCCAAATGTCCAGCTGGGGGTCTGTATGTTAGAGGATTGTACCTCCTCCTGTATGCTCTCAATGGTCAGTGAAAAACTGAGAAAAGCAGGAAGAGAAGCTCGTGGTCGCAGAACCATGTGAGTCTCATATGAGTGAAGTATGCATGTGATGACTAATGGAACCTGCAGAGCTGAATCCTGGCATCGCAGGCATCTGAAATCTCACAACGACTGCACTGCACACTTTTAGGATTCTCCCTTGCCAGTGGACAGTCATGTCAGCACAAGCATGTGATTTGTATACTCCTGGCCTCATTCTGACTAGACGTGCCTGGCCTCGCTCAGTTCATTTTAATTGAGGCCACACATGTCTAATCAGCACATGACTGCATTTATGTAAATCGCTAGCACGAGAGAATCCTGACAGCGTGCAGTGCGCACTGTGAGAATTCAGAAGTCTGCAGTCACATAGAATGACTGCAGACTCATTACAAACCTGGACATCCCCTTTAATGCTCCTAACCCCCTTACCCCCAAGGGTGGTTTGCACGTTAATGACCGGGCCAATTTTTACAATTCTGACCACTGTCCCTTTATGAGGTTATACCTCTGGAACGCTTCAACGGATCCCGGTGATTCTGACATTGTTTTCTCATGACATATTGTACTTCATGATATTGGTAAAATTTCTTTGATATTACCTACATTTATTTGTGAAAAAAACGGAAATTTGGCGAAAATTTTGAAAATTTCGCAATTTTCCAATTTTGAATTTTTATACAATTAAATCACAGAGATACGTCACACAAAATACTTCATAAGTAACATTTCCCACATGTCTACTTTACATCAGCACAATTTTGGAACCAACATTTTTTTTGTTAGGGAGTTATAAGGGTTAAAATTTGACCAGCAATTTCTCATTTTTACAACACCATTTTTTTTAGGGACCACATCTTATTTGAAGTCATTTTGAGGGGTCTATATGATAGAAAATACCCAAATGTGACACCATTCTAAAAACTGCACCCCTCAAGGTGCTCAAAACCACATTCAAGAAGTTTATTAACCGTTCAGGTGTTTCACAGGAATTTTTAGAATGTTTAAATAAAAATGAACATTTAACTTTTTTACACAAAAAATTTAATTCAGCTCCAATTTGTTTTATTTTAACAAGGGTAACAGGAGAAAGTGGACCCCAAACGTTGTTGTACAATTTGTCCTGAGTATGCCGATACCCCATATGTGGGGGTAAACCACTATTTGGGCGCATGGCAAAGCTCGGAAGGGAAGGAGCGCCATTTGACTTTTCAATGCAAAATTGATTGGAATTCAGATGGGACGCCATGTTGCGTTTGGAGAGCCCCTGATGTGCCTAAACATTGAAACCCCCCACAAGTGACACCATTTTGGAAAGTAGACCCCCTAAGGAACTTATCTAGATGTGTGGTGAGCACTTTGACCCATTAATGATTCACAGAAGTTTATAATGCAGAGCAGTAAAAATAAAAAATCATATTTTTTCACAAAAATGATCTTTTTGCCCCCAATTTTTTATTTTCCCAAGGGTAAGAGAAGAAATTGAACTCCAGAAGTTGTTGTACAATTTGTCCTGAGTACGCTGGTACCTCATATGTGGGGGTAAACCACTGTTTGGGCGCATGGCAGAGCTCGGAAGGGAAGGAGTGCCATTTGACTTTTCAATGCAAAATTGACTGGAATTGAGATGGGACGCCATGTTGCGTTTGGAGAGCCACTGATGTGTCTAAATATTGAAACCCCCCACAAGTAACACCATTTTGGAAAGTAGACCCCCTAAGGAACTCATCTAGATGTGTTGTGAGAGCTTTGAACCCCCAAGTGTTTCACTACAGTTTATAACGCAGAGCCGTGAAAATAAAAATTCTTTTTTTTCCCACAAAAATTATTTTTTAGCCCCCAGTTTTGTATTTTTCCAAGGGTAACAGGAGAAATTGGACCCCAAAAGATGTTGTCCAATTTGTCCTGAGTATGCTGATACCCCATATGTGGGGGGGGAACCACCGTTGGGGCGCATGGGAGAGCTCGGAATGGAAGGAGCTAAACAGTGGAAACCCCCCAATTATAACAGAAACCCTAATCCAAACACACCCCTAACCCTAATCTCAACTGTAACCCTAACCACACCCCTAACCCTGACACAAACCTAATCCCAACCCTATTCCCAACCGTAAATGTAATCCAAACCCTAACTTTAGCCCCAACCCTAACTTTAGCCCCAACCCTAACTTTAGCCCCAACCCTAACCCTAACTGTAGCCCTAACCCTAGCCCTAACCCTAATGGGAAAATGGAAATACATTTTTTAATTTTTAGTACCTAAGGGGGTGATGAAGGGGGGTTTGATTTACTATTTATAGGGCATTTTCTAGCGGATTTTTGATTGGCAGCCGTCACACACTAAAAGACGCTTTTTACTGCAAAAAATGTTTTTTGTGTTACCACATTTTGAGAGCTACAATTTTTCCATATTTTGGTCCACAGAGTCATGTGAGGTCTTGTTTTTTGTGGGACGAGTTGACGTTTTTATTGGTAACATTTTCGGGCACATGACATTTTTTGTTCGCTTTTTATTCCGATTTTTGTGAGGCAGAATGACCAAAAACCAGCTATTCATGAATTTCTTTTTTTGGGGGGGCGTTTATACCGTTCCGCGTTTGGTAAAATGGATAAAGCAGTTTTATTCTTCGGGTCAGTACGATTACAGTACCTCATTTATATCATTTTTTTATGTTTTGGCGCTTTTATACGATAACTATTTTATAGAAAAAATAATTATTTTTGCATCGCTTTATTCTGAGGACTATAACTATTTTAATTTTTCGCTGATGATGCTGTATGGTGGCTCGTTTTTTGCGGGACAAGATGACGTTTTCCCTAATGCTCTCAATAGTCAGTGAAAAACTGAGAAAAGCAGGAAGAGAAGCTCGTGGTCACAGAACCATGTGAGTCACATATGAGTGAAGTGTCCATGTGATGACTAATGGAACCTGCAGAGCTGAATCCTGACATTGCAGGCTTCTGAAATCTCACGACTGCACTGCACACTTTTAGGACTCTCCCTTGCCAGTGGACAGTCATGTCAGCACAAGCATGTGATTTGTATACTTCTGGCCTCATTCTGACTAGACGTGCCTGGCCTCGCTCAGTTCATTTTAATTGAGGCCACACATGTCTAATCAGCACGTGACTGCATTTATGTAAATCGCCAGCACGAGAGAATCCTGACAGCGTGCAGTGCGCACTGTGAGAATTCAGAAGTCTGCAGTCACATAGAATGACTGCAGACTCATTACAAACCTGGACATCCCCTTTAATGCTCCTAACCCCTTTACCCCAAGGGTGGTTTGCACGTTAATGACCGGGCCAATTTTTACAATTCTGACCACTGTCCCTTTATGAGGTTATACCTCTGGAACGCTTCAACGGATCCCGGTGATTCTGACATTGCTTTCTCATGACATATTGTACTTCATGATAGCGGTAAAATTTCTTTGATATTACCTACATTTATTTGTGAAAAAAAACGGAAATTTGGCGAAAATTTTGAAAATTTCGCAAATTTTCCAACTTTGAATTTTTATACAATTAACCCCTTAATCCCATATGACGTACTATCCCATCAATGTGACCTGGGACTTAATTCCCAGTGACGGGATAGTACGTCATACGCGATCGGCCGATCGCGGCCGGGTGTCAGCTGCCTATCGCAGCTGACATCCGGCACTATGTGCCAGGAGCGGTCACGGACCGCCCCCGGCACATTAACCCCCGGCACACCGCGATCAAACAGCCCTGCGGGCTTCCCTGAGACCCCCGGAGCAACGCGATGTGATCGCGTTGCTGCGAGGGTCTCCTACCTCCTCCCGGATCCAAGATGGCCGCGGCATCCGGGTCCTGCAGGGAGAAAGGTGGCTTACCGAGCGCCTGCTCAGAGCAGACACTTGGTAAGCCTGCAGCCCTGCACAGCAGATCGCCGATCTGACAGAGTGCTGTGCACACTGTCAGATCATCGATCTGTGATGTCCCCCCCTGAGACAAAGTAAAAAAGTAAAAAAAATTTTTTTCCACATGTGTAAAAAAAAAATAAAAAAAAAAATTCCTAAATAAATAATAAAAAAAATATATATATTATTCCCATAAATACATTTCTTTATCTAAATAAAAAAACCCAAAACAATAAAAGTACACATATTTAGTATCGCCGCGTCCGTAACGACCCAACCTATAAAACTGCCCCACTAGTTAACCCCTTCAGTAAACACCGTAAGAAAAAAAAAAAACGAGGCAAAAAACAATGCTTTATTACCATACCGCCGAACAAAAAGTGGAATAACACGCGATCAAAAAGACGGATATAAATAATCATGGTAACGCTGAAAAGTCATCTTGTCCCGCAAAAAACAAGCCACCATACAGCATCATCAGCAAAAAAATAAAAAAGTTATAGTCCTGAGAATAAAGCGATGCCAAAATAATTATTTTTTCTATAAAATAGTTTTTAAGGTATAAAACCGCCAAAACATAAAAAAATGATATGAATGAGGTATCACTGTAATCGTACTGACCCGAAGAATAAAACTGCTTTATCAATTTTACCAAACGTGGAATGGTATAAACGCCTCTCCCAAAAGAAATTCATGAATAGCAGGTTTTTGGTTATTCTGCCTCACAAAAATCGGAATAAAAAGTGATCAAAAACAGTCACGTGTCCTAAAATGTTACCAATAAAAACGTCAACTCGTCCCGCAAAAAACAAGACCTCACATGACTCTGTGGAGCAAAATGTGGAAAAATTATAGGTCTCAAAATGTGGCGACGCAAAAACTTTTTTGCTATAAAAAGCGTCGCTGGTTTCACACTTGCGTTTTTGTCTGCAGCGTTTTTTGCACAAAAAAAACGCATGCGTTTTTTCCCTATATTTAACATTGAAAACGCATGTGTTCTTTTGTACGCATTTGGTCGCGTTTTCAAACGCATGCTTTTTTTTTCTACATGCGTTCATTTTCAGAAATACAACCTGCAGTATTTTCTTGCGGCGTTTTGTTGCCGCGAAAAAACGCTTGCGTTTTTTCGCGGCAAAAAAATACATTGCGGTCTATGTAAACGCATGCGTTTTTAAGCACATGCATTTGTTTGCGTTAAAAACGCATGCGTTTTTATGGAAAAAAAAACAGAAAACACACTGAAAAGCCACCCACCACCATCAAGGTGATAAAGGGATCCAAACCCTAACCCTAACTCTACCCCTAACCTCACCCCTAACCGTTTAATGAACATTTTCTGACAGTCAGTGCCACGTATTTAAGTGCCACGTATTTAAGTGCCACATATTTCAGTGCCACGTACTTCAGTGCTACGTATTTAAGTGCCACGTATTTAAGTGCCACGTATCACGTATTTCAGTGCCACGTGTTTCAGTGCCACGTATTTAAGTGCCACGTATCACGTATTTCAGTGCCACGTATCACGTATTTCAGTGCCACGTATTTAAGTGCCACGTATTTAAGTACCACGTATTTAAGTACCACGTATTTTCAGTGCCACGTATATCAGTCACGTTTAGGGTTAGGGGTAGGGGTAGGGTTATGGTTTTCTTGTTTTTTCTTGTGTTTTCTTGTGTTTTTCTATAAAAACGCATGCGTCTAAAAAACGCATGCGTTTTACCGCGTTTACATGCGTTTTTTCACGCATGCATGCAGATAAAAACGCAAGTGAGAAACAAGCCTTAGTGTGTGACAGCTGCCAATCATAAAAATCCGATATAAAAACGCTATAAAAGTAAATCAAACCCCCCTTCATCACCCCCTTAGTTAGGGAAAAATAATAAAATTAAAAAAATGTATTTATTTCCATTTTCCCATTAGGGCTAGGGTTAGGGTTAGGGTTAGGGCTAGGGTTAGGGTTGGGGCTAAAGTTAGGGTTAGGGCTAGGGTTGGAGGTAAAGTTAGGGTTGGGGCTAAAGTTAGGGTTAGGGTTTGGATTACATTTACGGTTTGGATTAGGGTTGGGATTAGAATTATGGGTGTGTCAGGGCTAGGGGTGTGGTTAGGGTTACCGTTGGGATTAGGGTTAGGGGTGTGTTTGGGTTAGGGTTTCAGGTAGAATTGGGGAGTTTCCACTGTCCAGGCACATCAGGGGCTCTCCAAACGCGACATGGCATCCAATCTCAATTCCAGCCAATTCTGCGTTGAAAAAGTAAAACAGTGCTCCTTCCCTTCCGAGCTCTCCCGTGCACCCAAAAAGGGGTTTACCCCAATATATGGGTTATCAGCGTACTCGGGACAAATTGAACAACAACTTCTGGGGTCCAAGTTCTCTTGTTATCCTTGGGAAAATAAAAATTTGGGGGGCTAAAAATCATTTTTGTGGGAAAAAAAAGATGTTTTATTTTCACGGCTCTGCGTTATAAACTGTAGTGAAACACTTGGGGGTTCAAAGTTCTCACAACACATCTAGATAAGTTCCTTGGGAGGTCTAGTTTCCAATATGGGGTCACTTGTGGGGGGTTTGTACTGTTTGGGTACATCAGGGGCTCTGCAAATGCAACGTGACGCCTGCAGACCAATCCATTTAAGTCTGCATTCCAAATGGCGCTCCTTCCCTTCCGAGCTCTGTCATGCGCCCAAACAGTGGTTCCCCCCCACATATGGGGTATCAGCGTACTCAGGACAAATTGGAAAACAAATTTTGGGGTCCAATTTATTCTGTTACCCTTGTAAAAATACAAAGCTGGGGGCTAAAAAATCATTTTTGAGAAAAAAAATATATATATTTTCACGGCTCTGCGTTATAATCTGTAGTGAAACACTTGGGGGTTCAAAGCTCTCAAAACACATCTAGATAAGTTCCTTAGGGGGTCTACTTTCCAAAATGGTGTCACTTGTGGGGGGTTTCAATGTTTAGGCACATCAGGGGCTCTCCAAACGCAACATGGCGTCCCATCTCAATTCCAGTCAATTTTGCATTGAAAAGTCAAATGGCGCTCCTTCCCTTCCAAGCTCTGCCATGCGCCCAAACAATGGTTTACACCCACATATGGAGTATCAGCGTACTCAGGACAAATTGCACAACATTTTTTGGGGTCCAATTTCTTCTCTTACCCTTGGGAAAATAAAAAATTGGGGGCGAAAAGATCATTTTTGTGAAAAAATATGATTTTTTATTTTTACGGCTCTGCATTATAAACTTCTGTGAAGCACTTGGTGGGTCAAAGTGCTCACCACACATCTAGATAAGTTCCTTAGGGGGTCTACTTTCCAAAATGGTGTCACTTGTAGGGGGTTTCAGTGTTTAGGCACATCAGGGGCTCTCCAAACGCAACATGGCGTCCCATCTCAATTCCAGTCAATTTTGCATTGAAAAGTCAAATGGCGTTCCTTCCCTTCCAAGCTCTGCCATGCGCCCAAACAATGGTTTACACCCACATATGGGGTATCAGCGTACTCAGGACAAATTGTACAACAACTTTTGGGGTCCATTTTCTCCTGTTACCCTTGGTAAAATAAAACAAATTGGAGCTGAAATAAATTTTGTGTGAAAAAAAGTTAAATGTTCATTTTTATTTAAACATTCCAAAAATTCCTGTGAAACACCTGAAGGGTTAATAAACTTCTTGAATGTGGTTTTGAGCACCTTGAGGGGTGCAGTTTTTAGAATGGTGTCACACTTGGGTATTTTCTATCATATAGACCCCTCAAAATGACTTCAAATGAGATGTGGTCCCTAAAAAAAAAATGGTGTTGTAAAAATGAGAAATTTCTGGTCAAATTTTAACCCTTATAACTCCCTAACAAAAAAATTTTGGTTCCAAAATTGTGCTGATGTAAAGTAGACATGTGGGAAATGTTACTTATTAAGTATTTTGCGTGACATATGTCTGTGATTTAAGGGCATAAAAATTCAAAGTTGGAAAATTGTGAAATTTTCAAAATTTTCGCCAAATTTCCATTTTTTTCACAAATAAACGCAAGTTATATAGAATAAATTTTACCACTAACATGAAGTACAATATGTCACGAGAAAACAATGTCAAAATCACCAAGATCCGTCAAAGCGTTCCAGAGTTATAGCCTCATAAAGGGACAGTGGTCAGAATTGTAAAAATTGGCCCGGTCATTAACGTGCAAACCACCCTCGGGGCTTAAGGGGTTAAATCACAGGAGAAAATGGACCCCAAACGTTGTTGTACAATTTGTCCTGAGTATGCCGATACCCCATATGTGGGGGTAAACTACTGTTTGGGCGCATGGCAAATCTCGGAAGCGAAGGAGCGCCATTTGACTTTTCAATGCAAAATTGATTGGAATTCAGGGACGCCATGTTGCGTTTTGAGAGCCCCTGATGTGCCTAAACATTGAAACCCCCAACAAATGACACCATTTTGGAAAGTAGACCCCCTAAGGAACTTATCTAGATATGTGGTGAGCACTTTGACCCATTAAGTGATTCACAGAAGTTTATAATGCAGAGCTGTAAAAAATAAAAAATCATATTTTTTCACAAAAATGTTCTTTTTGCCCCCAATTTTTTATTTTCCCAAGGGTAAGAGAAGAAATTGGACTCCAAAAGTTGTTGTACAATTTGTCCTGAGTACGCTGGTACCTCATATGTGGGGGTAAACCACTGTTTGGGAGCATGGCAGAGCTCGGAAGGGAAGGAGTGCCATTTGACTTTTCAATGCAAAATTGACTGGAATTGAGATGGGACGCCATGTTGCGTTTGGAGAGCCCCTGATGTGCCTAAACATTGAAACCCCCCACAAGTGACACCATTTTGGAAAGAAGACCCCCTAAGGAACTCATCTAGATGTGCTGTGAGAGCTTTGAACCCCCAAGTGTTTCACTACAGTTTATAACGCAGAGCCGTGAAAATAAAAATTGGTTTTTTTCCCACAAAAATTATTTTTTAGCCCCCAGTTTTGTATTTTCCCAAGGGTAACAGGAGAAATTGGACCCCAAAAGATGTTGTCCAATTTGTCCTGAGTACGCTGATACCCCATATGTGGGGGGGGGAACCACCGTTGGGGCGCATGGGAGAGCTCGGAATGGAAGGAGCGCCATTTGGAATGCAGACTTAGATGGAATTGTCTGCAGGCGTCACATTGTGTTTGCAGAGCCCCTAATGTACCTAAACCGTAGAAACCCCCCACAAGTGACCCCATATTGGAAACTAGACATCCCAAGGAACTTATCTAGATGTGTTGTGAGAACTTTGAACCCCCAAGTGTTTCACTACAGTTTATAACGCAGAGCCGTGAAAATAAAAAATCCTTTTTTTTTCCACAAAAATTATTTTTTAGCCCCCAGTTTTGTATTTTTCCAAGGGTAACAGTGTAAATTGAACCCCTAAAGTTATTGTCCAATTTGTCCTGAGTACGCTGATACCCAATATGTGGGGGGAACCACCATTTGGGCGCATGGCAGAGCTCGGAAGGGAAGGAGCGCCATTTGGAATGCAGACTTAGATGGATTGGTCTGCAGGCGTCACGTTGCATTTGCAGAGCCCCTGATGTAACTAAACAGTAGAAACCCCCCATAAGTGACCCCATATTGGAAACTAGACCCCCCAAGGAACTTAACTAAACGTGTTGTGAGAACTTTGAACCCCCAAGTGTTTCACTAGTTTATAACGCAGAGCCGTGAAAATAAAAAATCCTTTTTTTAACACAAAAATTATTTTTTAGCCCCCAGTTTTGCATTTTCCCAAGGGCAACAGGAGAAATTGGACCCCAAAAGTTGTTGTCCAATGTGTCCTGAGTACGCTGATATCCCATATGTTGGGGTAAACCCCTGTTTGTGCGCACGGGAGAGCTCGGAAGGGAAGGAGCACTGTTTTACTTTTTCAACGCAGAATTGGCTGGAATTAAGATTGGAAGCCATGTCGCGTTTGGAGAGCCCCTGATGTGCCTAAACAGTGGAAACCCCCCAATTATAACGGAAACCCTAATCCAAACACACCCCTAACCCTAATCTCAACTGTAACCCCAACCACACCCCTAACCCTGACACACCCCTAACCCTAATCCCAACCCTATTCCCAACCCTATGTCCGCATCTACTCCCCCTACAACCTCCAAATGGCCGTCATATACCGACCTCCAGGCCTGACCACTGCCTTTATTGACCAATTCTCCACCTGGCTCCTTCACTTTCTCTCTGCTGACATTCCCACCATCATCATGGGTGACTTTAATATCCCCATTGACACCCACCAGTCAGCAGCCTCCAAACTCCTGTCCCTTACTTCATCCTTTGGACTTACTCAGTGGTCCTCCTCAGCCACCCACACAGACGCACATACATTAGACCTGGTCTTCACCCGTTTATGCTCCCTATCTAACTTCACTACCTCCCCTCTCCCTATATCTGACCACCATCTACTCACTTTCTCATCCCTGTCCTCTTCACCTGTCACCCAAGCCCAGCACCATGCGCACCCACGCAGGAACCTCGCACACCTAGACACCCACACACTCTCTGACTCTATCCTACCACTGTCCTCTATATCCTCACTCCACGACACAGACACTGCCACTGCTTTCTACAATGCCACTCTTGCATCAGCTATTGACACGGTTGCCCCTGCATAACAGAGCGCGACGAACCAATAGACAACCTGGCACAATAGCATCACTAAAAAGCTTCGGCAAGTATCGAGATTTGCAGAACGGCGTTGGAAGAAAACGCACTCACAAGATGACTTCAGTGCACTCAAACAAGCAACACTGGCATTCAAATCAGCTCTCACCTCTGCAAAACAGGCCTACTTCACAGCCCTTGTATCTTCCTTATCTCACAACCCCAAACAGTTGTTCAACACTTTTAACTCCCTCCTCCGCCCACCACTGCCGCCTCCGAGTTCCCTAATCGTTGCCGAGGACTTTGCCACGCACTTCAAAAATAAGATAGACCAAACAAGGCAAGTCTTTGTTGTCCAACCACCACAACCCCTTTCTGTGAGAGACCAATGCCCAAACCCCATAACTTCACTCTCCAAAATCTCTGAAGAGGAGCTTGCTCATCTTCTCTCCAAATCACACCTCACCACTTGTGCACTTGACCCCATCCCATCCCACCTCCTCCCCAACCTCACCACCACACTAATCCCATCCCTAACCCATCTCTTCAACCTTTCACTAACTTCTGGTACCTTCCCCTCTGCCTTCAAACATGCCACAATCACACCTATCCTCAAAAAGCCATCCCTTGACCCAAGCGCTATGTCCAGCTATCGCCCCATATCATTGCTCCCATTTGCATCCAAACTCCTTGAGCAGCACATCCCTGCTGAACTTTCCTCTCACTTTGCATCTAACTCTCTCTTCGACAACCTACAATCTGGCTTCCGTCCCCACCATTCCACTGAGACTGCCCTAACCAAAATTACTAACGACTTATTTACAGCCAAAGCTAACAGACAATTCTCTATACTCCTCCTCCTAGACCTGTCCTCTGCCTTCGACACAGTTGACCACTGCCTCCTACTACAGATCCTCTCTTCCTTTGGGGTCAAAGACATTGCCCTATCTTGGATCTCCACATACCTTGCCAACCGCACATTTAGCATTTCCTACTCTCATACTACCTCTTCATCTCGCCCCCTCTCTGTTGGTGTCCCTCAAGGCTCTGTCCTAGGACCCTTACTCTTCTCAATCTATACACTCGGCCTGGGACAACTCATAAGGTCCTATGGCTTCCAGTACCATCTATATGCCGATGACACTCAGATCTACCTCTCTGGCCCAGATGTCACCTCTCTGATCTCCAGAATCCCAGGGTATCTATCAGCCATATCCTCCTTCTTCTCCTCTCGCTTCCTCAAGCTCAATGTGGACAAATCTGAACTAATTATCTTTCCTCCATCTCGCATATCTTCCCTACCTGATCTATCTATCAAAATAAATGAAATCACACTTTCCCCAGTGCCCAAAATCCGCTGCCTCGAAGTAACCCTTGACTCTGTCCTGTCCTTCAAACCGCACATCCAAGCTCTCGCCACCTCCTGTCGCCTCCAGCTCAAAAATATTTCCAGAATCCGTCCTTTACTCAACCCACACTCTCCCAAAATGCTCGTGCATGCCCTAATCATCTCCCGCCTCGACTACTGCAACATACTCCTCTGTGGCCTACCTTCTAACACTCTCGCACCCCTCCAGTCCATCCTTAACTCTGCTGCCTGACTAATTAATCTCTCTCCTCGCTACACTCCTGCTTCCCCTCTTTGCAAATCCCTTCACTGGCTCCCAATTTCTCAGCGTATCCAGTTTAAACTACTAACACTGACCTACAAAGCCATCCATAATCTTTCTCCTCCGTATATTTCCACACTAATCTCTCAATATCTTCCCTCACGTAATCTCCGGTCCTCCCAAGACCTCCTTCTCTCCTCCACACTTATTCGCTCCTCATCCAATCGCCTCCAAGACTTCTCCCGAATATCACCCATCCTCTGGAATTCAGTGCCCCAACACATCCGGTTATCCACTACTTTTGGATCCTTCAAAAGAAACCTGAAAACCCATCTCTTCAAAGAAGCTTACAGCCTGTAAAGACCACACAGCCACCTCAACACCATTGGAGCTACTGCAACCCTCTACGTACTGTCTCCTTCTCCATAATCCTGTAGAATGTAAGCCCGCAAGGGCAGGGTCCTCGCCCCTCTGTACCAGTCAGTCATTGTTAGTTTTGTTTACTGTAAGTGATATTTGTATTTTGATGTAACCCGTTCTCATGTACAGCACCATGGAATTAATGGTGCTATATAAATAATAATAATAATAATAATAACCGTAAATGTAATCCAAACCCTAACTTTAGCCCCAACCCTAACTTTAGCCCCAACCCTAACCCTAACTGTAGCCCTAACCCTAGCCCTAACCCTAATGGGAAAATGGAAATACATTTTTTTAATTTTTCGTATCTAAGGGGGTGATGAAGGGGGGTTTGATTTACTATTTATAGCGCATTTTCTAGTGGATTTTTGATTGGCAGCCGTCACACACTAAAAGACGCTTTTTATTGCAAAAAATGTTTTTTGTGTTACCACATTTTGAGACCTATAATTTTTCCATATTTTGGTCCACAGAGTCATGTGAGGTCTTGTTTTTTGCGGGACGAGTTGACGTTTTTATTGGTAACATTTTCGGGCACGTGACATTTTTTGTTCGCTTTTTATTCCGATTTTTGTGAGGCAGAATGACCAAAAACCAGCTATTCATGAATTTCTTTTTTGGGGGGGCGTTTATACCGTTCCGCGTTTGGTAAAATGGATAAAGCAGTTTTATTCTTCGGGTCAGTACGCTTACAGCGATACCTCATTTATATCATTTTTTTATGTTTTGGCGCTTTTATACGATAACTATTTTACAGAAAAAATTATTATTTTTGCATCGCTTTATTCTGAGGAGTATAACTATTTTGATTTTTCGCTGATGATGCTGTATGGTGGCTCGTTTCTTGCGGGACAAGATGACGTTTTCAATGGTACTATGGTTATTTATTTCCATTTTTTTGATCGCATGTTATTCCACTTTTTGTTCGGTGGTATGATAATAAAGCGTTGTTTTTTGCCTGTTTTTTTTTTTTTTTACGGTGTTCACTGAAGGGGTTACGGACGCGGCGATACTAAATATGTGTACTTTTATTGTTTTTTTTATTATTTAGCTAAAGGAATGTATTTATTGGAACAATATTTTTTTATTATTTATTAAGGATTTTATTTTTTTACATTTTTACTTTGCCCCAGGAGGGGGGGGGGGGGGGCCGCATCACAGATCAGCGATCTGACATGCACAGCAGGGAGGCTTCCCGGCGCCTGCTCTGAGCAGGCGCTGTAAAGCCACCTCCCT
Source organism: Ranitomeya variabilis (assembly GCF_051348905.1). Classification (NCBI taxonomy): domain Eukaryota; kingdom Metazoa; phylum Chordata; class Amphibia; order Anura; family Dendrobatidae; genus Ranitomeya; species Ranitomeya variabilis. The sequence continues at coordinate 734,430,259 of NC_135233.1, forward strand.
GCAGGGCCCAGATGTAGCCCCGCGGCCATTTTGGATCCGGGGCCTGCAAGGAGGAGACTCTCGGTACAAGGTGAGCACATTGCCTTGTACCGATCGTCTAAGGGAAGCCCGCAGGGAGCCACCTTCCTGCGCGATGCTTCCCTGTACCGATGGAACACTGCGATCATGTTTGATCGCAGAGTGCCGGGGGTTAATGTTGCGGGGGCGGTCCGTGACCGCTCCTAGCACATAGTGCCGGATGTGCTATTCTGTCATTGTGAAATAGGGTCCACACATGGACGGAATAGTACATCCAATGGCAGAAAGGGGCTAATATAAATAAAAACATGAGAATTATTTAGTATCAAAAATAACATTTACATCCAGGTACCTTATAGATAACGTCGTTTCTGGGGTCGTTCTTCTTTTCTTCATCTTGTCCAGACCCCATGATGGGTTTTCTCATCCACAGCTGTCTCTGCAGACTTCCATCTTCTCCGATCTTTTGCAGAAAATCTCCATGATGCCCTTAAAGATAGAAGTGTCATTATAATGCTCCTGAATAAAAAATTGCCCCTCATTATATTATCTGCACAAAATATGGCCCCCCTCACTGTCCCTCTTATGGTACATACATGCTCTTCACACTGACTTTTCCTTTCCATACTGGCCCCTCTTCACACTGTCCTCTCATACCGTGTCCCCCTATAGGGCCCAGTATTTATACTGTACTCTCTCATCACACTCCCCCTCCTTGGTATAGTGTCCCCTCCTGGCTGTACCCTTACACGGTCTCCCTATGCTAAGCATGCACACATCCCAATTCCCTCACTCCTCGTACTCTGTCCACATACATTTTTCACACCGCTACTCATACTGTGTCCACATACATTCCCCCGTTCGCTCACCATACTGTCTGCACCCATCCCCCCATACTGCTGCCTCATATATGTCCCCCATTTCTCCGTACTGTTTCCTCGTACATGCACCCCATAACATTTCCTCACACATGCCCCCCATCCCCCAATACTGTTTCCTCATACATGCCCCCATTCCCCGTACTTTCCTCATACATGCCCCCCATTCCCCTGTAGTTTCCTCATACATGCCCCCATCTCCCCCTTTGCTCTTCATTTTGTGTCCTCAAATCTCCCCCACACATTAAATCCCCCCATCCCACTACAAATCTCCGCACACAATAACCCCATCTTCACTCCAAATCTCCCCCCAAACATTAAATCCCCATCCTCACTCCAAATCTCCCATTAAATTCACCATCCTCTCTCCAAATCTCCCCACACATTAAACACACCCATCCCCAGTCCAATTCTCCCACACAATAAATCCCCCCATCCCCACTTCAAATCTCCCCCCAAACATTAAATCCCCATCCTCACTCCAAATCCCCTCACATTAAATCCCCCATCCCCACGCCAATTCTCCCCCACACATTAAACACACCCATCCCCACTCTAATTCTCCAACACAATAAATCCCCTCATCCCCACTCCAATTCTCCCCCACACAATAAATTCCCCCATCCCCACTCCAATTCTCCCCACACAAATCCCCCATCCCCACTCAAATTCTCAACCCACACAATAAATCCCCCAACCCCACTCCAATTCTCAACCCACACAATAAATCCCCATCCCCACTCTAATTTTCCCCCACACAATAAATCCCCATCCCCTCACATTAAATCCCCCCACAATAAATCCCCCATCCCCACTCACATTAAATCCTCCCATCCCCACTCACATTAAATCTCCCACCCACAATAAATTCCCCCATCCCTACTCACATTAAACCCCCCACAATAAATCCCCCCATCCCCACTCACATTAAATCTCCCACACAATAAATCCCCCCATTCCCACTCACATTAAATCTCCCCCACAATAAATCCCATCCCCACTCACATTAAATCTCTCAATAAATCCCCCCATCCCCTCACATTAAATCTCCCACTCACAATAAATCCCCCCATTCCCACTCACATTAAATCTCCCCCACAATAAATCCCCCCATTCCCACTCACATTAAATCTCCCCCACAATAAATCCCCCCATTCCCACTCACATTAAATCTCCCCCCACAATAAATCCCCACATCCTCTCACATTAAATCTCCCCCACAAAAAATCCCCCCATTCCCAGTCACATTAAATCCCATCCCACAATAAATCCCGCATCCCCTCTCACATTAAATCCCCCCAATAAATCCCTCATACCCACACATTAAATCTTCCCCCACAATAAATCCCCACATCCCCTCACATTAAATCTCCCCCACAATAAATCCCATCCCCACTCACATTAAATCCACCCATCCCCCAATAAATCCCTCCACTCCACTCACATTAAATCTCCCCCCAATAAATCACCCATCCCCATTCACATTAAATCTCCCCCAATATATCCCCCCTGCACCTTCGGTGTCTTCAGCTCCACTGGAGCACTTACCACAGGTCTGCATCTCTGGCTGCTCTGCAGTGCCGGAAAGTGACGTCAGCAGTGTGATCACATGATCTGATCATGCTGCTCGCGTCGCAGTCAGAGTATGTGCACACGTCCGGATTTCTTGCAGAAATTTCCTGAAGAAAACCGGAAATTTTCTACAAGAAATCCGCATTTTTTTTTTTGCGTTTTTTTTTCGCGTTTTTTTTAGCATTCTGCAAGCGTAATTAGTTTGCAGAATGCTAAAGTTTTCCAAGCGATCTGTAGCATCGCTTGGAAAACTGACTGACAAGTTGGTCACACTTGTCAAACATAGTGTTTGACAAGTGTGACCAACTTTTTACTATAGATGCTGCTTATGCAGCATCTATAGTAAAAGATAGAATGTTTAAAAATAATAAAAATAATAAAAAAATGGTTATACTCACCCTCTGCAGAAAACCAATCTCCTCAGCGGCGTCCATTGCTATAGATGCCGGTGTGGTTCAGGACCTTCGATGACGTCGCGGCTTGTGATTGGTCGCGTGAGTCACATGAGCGCTCACGCGACCAATCACAAGACAGCGACGTCATCACAGGTCCTGAACCACACCATCTATAGGAACGGAAGAGAGAGCATGCACCGGAGAGGCGGGAACACTTCAGGGGCCATCAGAGGGTGAGTATATCACTATTTTTTATTTTAATTTTTTTTTTACCAATTATATGGTGCCCAGTCTGTGGAGGAGAGTCTCCTCTCCTCCACCCTGGGTACCAACCGCACATAATCTGCTTACTTCCAGCATGGTGGGCATAGCCCCGTGCGGGAAGTAAGCAGATCAATGCACTCCTAGGTGTGCGGAATCCCCGCAATTCCGCATTTTTAAGGAACATGTTGCTTTTTTTTCCGCAATGCGATTTTTTCACGGAAATGCAACATTTGCACAAAAAATGCGGAATACCCTGTAAATAATAGGAGGCATATGTAAGCGTTTTTTTATCACGATTTATAGCGAAAAAACGTGAAAAAAACCGCGAAAAATCCTGAACGTGTGCACATGGCCTCAGAGCTTCAATTGTACTCGTGTCTGAAATATGCGCATACAATTGATCCCTGGGAGCCCCCGCGCTGCAGCTTCTCTGGCTGTCAGCTTGAGTCAGCACAGAGAATAGCTGAATCCCAGTCCGGGGGGCCAGCAGAATGCAGCCACCGGGGGAGGCACTGCGGACCGCCGCATTTGGCGGAAGGACTGTGCCCCCGTCGGCTGCGCCCAGGGCACATGCCCCAGCTGCCCCCCCTAGATACGCCTCTGGTACTAGTTCCCTGTTGGCTTTAGTATTAAACATTTGTAACCTAAAAGGGTATTAAAGAATGACTAAGTTTACAACCAAGAACCTTGGGCTTTTCTTTCAGGTGTCGGAATATTAATCTACTGGGCTGGCCTATCACGTTTATTCGTGGTAGCCTGTTTCTTGCTTGCGTCTTACCCGTACATGACAGATCTCAGTTCTATGTCCTCTCCACACATTTGGGTAGGAAGTCATTTGACTGATCAGTGTGTCTCTGTAGTGTTTGATGAAACCAGAATACCAACAAAAAATCCACAGAAATATGAGGAAAGCACACAAACTCCATGTAGATGTTGTCCTTGGTTAAATCCAAAGGATCCCAGTGTTCACAATGTCATGATGGTTTCTGTTTTTATTGAGATGTATGATTGACACAAAGGAATATATCAAGCAGCAACAATCTCTTAAGATTATTTTTTGAAGAAAAGAGATTTTCTGTGATAAAGGTGTTTTTGTAATCATGGTTGTTACATTATTGACCGCATGATATCAAGCTAGACATGGGACACAATTTTTAAAGGTTGAAAGGTGTTTTTGGGCATAGAGTTCAAAAGGAAGCATAACTTTAAGCCACCAAGCAATCTGCATATTTTCTTTGTACCCAGCAGTATAAGTGAGCAAGATATGAAAGTGGGAAACACGTAGCCCGACTGTCTATAATACACACTGCATTTAGTGATGTTTCAAAAGTTCATATAAATTCAACCAGCCGGTTTAGAACAAACGGTCATTGTTTTAAATCACTTTTTCATTGAATTTTGCATGTAAATAGAATGGCACGTTTAGAAACACTATATTTTTTTTTATAATTACCTAATTATTAAAATAAAACACACAAACTTCACAGACTCAGTATGCTTATATCACAATTAGAGATGAAAAAATCTTTTGAAATTGGAATTCTCCCAAAATGTATTTTGCAGTGAAAAAATGTGCACAAATTTCAATACTGTAAAGGGTGTAATTGCTCATAAAATACACCTGGGTGAGAGAGAACCTCGCTGATCATAAGAACTTACACAATTCAGGAGAGAGAGGACTCAGTTGACCATAACAACTTGTACTCTACAGGAGAAAGAGGACTCCACTGACCATAAGAGCTTATACTCTCCAGCAGAGAGCGAGGACCCCGCTGACCATAACAACTTGTACTCTACCAGAGAGGTAGAAGACCCCACTGACCTTAAGAGCTTTTACTCTCCAGGAGAGAGCGAGGACCCTGCTGACCATAACAGCTTGTACTCTACCAGAGAGGTAGAAGACCCCACTGACCTTAAGAGCTTTTACTCTCCAGGAGAGAGCGAGGACCCTGCTGACCATAACAGCTTGTACTCTACCAGAGAGGTAGAAGACCCCACTGACCTTAAGAGCTTTTACTCTTGAGGAGAGAGGACCCCGCTGACCACAAGAGCTTATACTCTCCAGGAGAGAGGACCCCGCTGACCATAAGAGCTTATACTCTCCAGGAAAGAGAAGACCCCACTGACCATAAGAGCTTATACTCTCCAGGAGAGAGGACCCCGCTGACGATAAGAGCTTATAGTTTCCAGCAGAGAGAGATGACCCTGCCGGTAAGAGCTTGTACTCTATAGGAGAGACGACCTTGTTAACCATATGAGCTTGTACTTTGCAGAAGAGTGACTTTGAAGATGGAAAACTGCTCTTCGGTACATACTGTGCTCCACTGGGTACTGCTGATAAGTGATGGCCCTGGTACTGACCACCACCAAAGAACAAGGTATGATAATCCGCACAATGTCATAGCTTCAGGCATTCATGGGGAAACCTGTGCTGCAACACAAAATGATGCTTGCCTGCTGACTGATGCTTCACCTGTGTGGGAAATGGTGCACGGCAAGTTTTTTTTTGCAAATAGGAAATTGAATCTGTGAATTGAATCTGTGAGTTTCAGGAAATTTCACTCAAACTTGATCCTCCGTGAATCATCTGTTCAATTCTGTCACAATATAATATTCACATGTGGTTCTGCAGTGGCTTTTGTTATGCAGTTTATTTGTACATTGTGTATGTAATCTATTTTATGCAATCGGTGAAAGTCCTGTGCGAGTGAACACAATTTTTAAGAAATAAATCTCAAACACTAAGCCAGGTCAGAGATCCATTATGCTTTATTTACATGCATCACCATCTTCTTGTTTTTTTTTGTTGTTGTTTTTTCTTTTTTACAAACTAGGTTACAATTTAAAATGGAATACACAAGGCAATACCTACTAACACCACGTGGAGTAAAGCACTGCTTTTCTATTGCAATTGGAACGAAAAATAGGGCGGTGGGTAAAAGGTAGTATAGTTGTGGGCTGTTCGCCTTCCCGTGGCTATTAGTGTAAATGATTGGAAAATAAAAGCACCCGGCGTAGGCTGCACAGGTCATGTGACAACATGTAAACTTTGACGACACCAACACCTCTGATATTCCTTCATGAACAAAGTGGAAGTGGATGTGTTCTGACAATATACATTATTAACAGACATACAGAAATGAATTGGCTGGTGTAATGTACACTGTTCTACATGGGGGGCGCTCATCTCTTCCACAATCTCCATCTATGCCTGTCATGACTATAGAAAGCACCGATTCCGTCTTCAGTTATTCCTTCATCTATATTAGATAAAATTAGAGATCAACCTAAAAATTACGCACCGTCAAGGAAACATCTCATGACGTAATTGTAAGGAAACAGCAAAAGTCTAGCATGTAGAAAAGAGGAGACACTATACTTAAAGGTAAAGTAATACTATCTGATCTCTGACTTTATAGACATAACAGGATACACAAGTGAAAAAGAAGAAAAATCAAACTATAGTTAATAGAATTAATGCTCTTTAAAACAGGGTTCCTGTACTACTCAACTCTCTAGCACGGCTGCAATACTCACTAGGTAGACCGCCACTTACAAGGTTACTTATCAGTTATGTGATTGCAGCCGCTTTATTTTCCATAAAACTGTTACATGTTTCACTCCATATAGCATTTATATGTGTATATATATTTATTTTTTTTATTAAAGACATAAAATGGCAGAAAACGTAAGAGTTTTCCTATATTCACTTAAGCAACGTAAAAGTAATGGGTGTGAAGGCCAGGGAGAAATGCTAAGAAACTAGATAGGGGTATTCAACAGGAGACAAACACTAAATTTCGGGCATGGTCATTTAGCAACACTGGAGAAACAAAGCCACCAATTTGGGAAATTATTTTCTTTTGGTTTAGGCAAGCATTTTCCAAATATATATATTTATATACAATGACATATATGCACATTTAAAGAAGAACTCTAAAATGTTTTTGAATTATGTATGGTAGCAGAATTTACTATAGTACCATGTTAATGAATCAATCTAAAAGCCATCTCAGATTGTCATACTTTTTCCCACTGTTAATGAATCCCATAACTGTTGGAAAGATCAACAGATCAAAGCCGGGATCAATACTAGTTAACTGGTGGTCTCTGAAGCACAGAAGGGACCTATTAAAACCAGTACAAATAGGAGAGCTGATGAATAGGGGTCATTACAAGTTACAGTTCCACTCGCATCAATGTATTCCTTGTACAGAATGAAATTACTTTGCCCTCTTCTCGCTCTCATTATACATTGGCGATGCCCTTGTCATTTTTAGATTTTTTTTTTTGGACGCTATTGAAATGGAGGCCGACATATGTAAAATGTTAAAGTCAGATTTGTTTAGAACTTTGGAATCCAGAGATCATTTTTGTCCAAGTTAAGAAATAATCCTTCCTCTAAATTCAGACTGTGTATTGCTTACTATGCAGTAATTTGTTCAATAGCAAGTTTTTTTCCTTTAAGACCGGATTTGCAAAGCTAATAAGCAGATCAAGTGGTGAAAAAGTATTAATTTTGTACTATACCGCTAGGCAATAGTGCTCCTAGGCATGACACTTTCTCCCCACCACCCCTGTATTGGAGGGATTATACAAGCCCTGATTTTGTATGTTTGGATTCCAGTAAAGGAGATATCAGTGCCCATTACAGCACCATTAAGAATAATATTCCATGAGCAGCAGACATGACAAGCAGCTTCCTGACGCTGAACACATTTCATCCCGTTCTGATGCAGAACAGTTTTAAGCTGCGGCGGCTTAGATGGAACCAAACGTAAATGTGAGTAATCAGTGAGTTCAGCTTGGTTTACCAGAACATATTCTGCTACATTGCACTGATACAAAACTATTACACTTCACATAATGTAAATACTGACAAATCTGCCCATGTTCTCGTCCCTCATAATCGCCTCCGCGCGGAGACCGGGCATCCTGGAAATAGAGGAGCGGAGAACACTTTTACAGAGCAGCTCGCTACATTATCGTGTAGCTGCTGAATGTGCTGTGTTTGAGGTTTCTTAAATGACAAGCGCGCTAACACAGACCATATTGACTAAAGTATTCCTTCCTGTAAACATCATAACATCGGATTAACAAGTCTGAGACTATCGCTGTGTCACTGGCAAGGATCAACTATCAGCTCGGAAATTCCATTTCAAATGCTATGCGCAGTTTGCAGCCATTTTTAACACTCCAATGCAATTAAAATGAAAAAATAAAGCAACTCTGCAAACAGTCTTGCTTAACCACTTAATTGCCCCAATATTTTTCATCTTTGTGCTGATTTGATCAGCTGATATGTGCCCCTAACAGCCTTGGGTGGAATCGCGATCCACCCGCGGCTGTTAAAATGTTAAATGCCGCCGTCAATCTCTGACATTTAACATGCCCACCCCGGACAAGTGTTACTGATTGCAGGGCACCAATGGGTCAGCATGACAATCTGCAAGAGTCCCCTGTGGTTGTCATTGCCGATCTGCTATGAGCGCCCCCCACAGCTGAAGCTTTGCTTTGTGTAGCACAAGCGATCGGATGATCGCAGCTTCGAGTCTCCTATGAAGACTATTGAAGCCAGTGAAAAGTTAAAAAAAAAATGTTTTTAAAAATATTTAAAAAAAAGTTCAAATCACCCTCTTTTGCCCCATTTAAAGTAAAACAATCATAACAAATACAATATTTGGTATCACTGCATTCAGAAACGCCTGATCTATCAAAAAATAAAAATAATTAATCCTATTGGTAAATGTAACGAAAAAAAATCAAAACGATAGAATTACTTTTTTTGGTCACCGCAACGTTACAATAAAATGCAATAATGGGCGATCAAAACATCATATCTACCTCAAAATGGCAACAATAAAAATGCAAAAAATAAACACTCATCCAGCCCCAAAGCCCGAAAAATGGAGACGCTATGGCTCTCAGAATATGGCGCCTTTTTTTTCTTTTTACAAATTTTTGATTTTCTTTCACCACTTAAATAAAAAAGAATCTAGACATGTTTGGTGTCTACGAACTCGTAATGACCTGGAAAATCATAATAGCAGGTCTATTTTAGCATTTGGTGAACATGGTAAAAAACTAAACAAAAAAAAAACAATTGTAGAATCGCACTTTTTTTTTTGCAATCTTACAGCACTTGGAATTTTTTTACCGTTTGCCAGTACACTATACGGTAAAAATCAATGGTGTCATTCAAAAGTACAATTCGTCATGCAAAAAAAACCAAGCCCTCACATGGCCATATTGATGGAAAATTAAATAGTTATGGCTCTAAGTAGAAAAAAAATGAAAAAAATGGAATATCCCGAGGTGGTGAAGGGGTTAATTAAAAAAGAAAAGAAAAATATGGTGAAATTATGAAAAAATGTGTGTATGTGAGGAGGGATTTTTGTGTTTAATTAATTTATTGTGGCGTGAAAATGAACTAGGAACATATTCTCCAGGTCAGTACGACTACAGTGATACAAAACCTGTCCAATTTGTATGTTATGTTAGTGGTGTTTTTGTTAATTAGTAAAAAAAATAATATATATTAGTTTCCGTCGCCATATTTTTTAAGTTTTCTGTCCGTAGTGCTGTATAAGCTTATGACCGCACGCCAGCACTGATGCCATTTACATGCCTTTGTCAGAGATGGACAACGGCATTAAGTGGTTGAGCTACAGAAATCAGACCTCGCTTCAGCCTCCGCAGTTACAGGACGATGCTGGCTGTGTAACACAACTGGCGTCGTTCTGGGATGCAGCATGCTCAGGTCCTGAGACTGCTTCATACTTTTCATATTGACCTCTGAAAACAATGTACGTCGTAGGTTGTTAACGCGTTAAAAATCAGTTTTGTGTATACATCTCCTATGCAGAACTTTGTATCGGCATGGTTACATTACAAACAAAGCGTGTTACTCATGACAACACTACTGTTTATGATTTTCAGCGTAACCATGGAGACACATCCGTCTGCGCAGAACCAGTGTACACAAACAGTAGGAGATTTTTCATCTAGACTATTTGCATGCTACATTGTTTTCTTTCAGTTGCTTGGAGAAGTAAAAGATTGCAAAAGTGCTCATAGCTTTTAAAGGGAACGTTAATGAAATCCATGAGAAAGTCATGTGACATGTCTTAAATACAAAATATTGATAGGAGTAAAAAAATAACTAAAAAGACCTACTAAGGGCTTGTTTATACACAGATTTTTTTAAAATCTCATTTATTTCCCTGTTATTGATTTGTGGCGCATTTTTGTTTTTTTAAAAAAACAAGCTGGTCAATTCTTTCAGCGTTTTTTACGATAGTCGCCATCACTTGTCCTTAAGCCTTGAGAGAAGCTGCCATTTGTCGCCTGGATAACCAGCAGTAACTATTGGTGGCAGTGCTAACTGCCTAAGGATCTGGGAATGTTGTGCGCGCTTCCGAGGTTCTTGATAACAGAAACAGTAATTCTTTATGTAAGGCTTCTTTTACACATACTGTTGGCCCCAATGGACTTCTATGGGGCCGCAAAAATGGGCTACAATAATTCCACAGTGCGCCATATGGCCGTATTTACGGCCCTGAAAAAAGATCAAGCCTGCTTGATCTTTTTCACGGCTTACGGACACGGCCCCCAATGTAAATCAATGGGGCCGCAAAAACAACGGAAGGTTGTTTTTGCGATGCACTGTGACTTCCGGTATTGCGGATTGCCGTTTTTTTCCCAATACTTTTGCTATAGTAATGGGAACCCGAAAAACGTCGATCCGCAAGTTTTTTTTTGGCTGGTTTTTGCGGCAGACAGTGAAAATTGCGTCAATACGGCCCGCAAAAAAGGCCCGCAATATCGGGCCGCAAAAAAAACAGTAAGTGTAAAAGTAGCCTAACACTGGAAACCCAAAAAGTCAATGGAATCCATCAAAAATCACTATGATTTCTTTGAAAACTTTCCCAGACCTGCCATGGTTCAGTTCGAGCAATAGTTCAGTTTAACATTGAAAAATGCTGTTTTTGGGTAAGCTATAGAGTACTCCAACCAAGACAAGATGCATTCGTTTTGTCCTGATAGTCTCCATGTGTTTTTCTGAATGGCTAGTCATACTTCTCCTTGACATTTGATTACTATGTTATCACAGTAAACTGCATTGTGGCCAGTCCTAAGGGGGCTTTCACATTCAGGCACCCGTTCACTGGTCCCATTGGGGCTTGCATCCGAACCCCCAGCAAACATGCGCCGACCGAGCAAACATGTGCCCTCCTGTGCATCATTTTCAGGAGCGTACGCCTACTGGAGTCTACTACGTCTTGAGTGCCTGCCTCCGGTAGGTGTATATTCCCGAAAATGATGCACGAGAGGGCACAAATTCACCGTGTCAGCACCCTTATAGACTATGACTCCGTCAGCATATATGTCAGAATCCTGTTTAGCGGGGGAGGATTCAGACCCAAGCAACAACGTGGTCAAGGACCAGGTACCTGAACGCAATGTGAAACCACCTTAAACTGAGGCAGACAATATCCGCCTTCCACTTTCACCCTTCTAAACTCCTTGGCCCCATTCATGAAAGTTTTTACGTTAAAAAAGTGGCGTAAGAGCTTTGAAAAGTTTAAAAATTCTCATGCCAGTTTCTCCCAGCTACAACAAAATAGGTGGAATGGGGGCACGGTGGTGGCAGGACGTCACAACTTGTCTAATTCATAACAAGCTGTGGCGTTCCCTATGCCAGAAATCTCACTCCAGTCACTGACTGGAGTGACATTTTTGGTGTAGCGCAAGGAGACGCCACTTGTTCGACCCTCCTGAGCACCTTCTTAAAGAATCAGAAGCAACTCTCTTTCCTCGCTGGTCTTGATGAATGGGGCCAGTAAGTGCGGTCTTTTCCTAGCAACTACTGCTAAGATGGCATAGGAAGTCTCACAGCCCAAACAACGCTGCCGAGGTAAAAAAAATGATGCAAATTAGCTTCCTTTCACCAGAGACATCTCACCTCGCCAACCAATACCTAGCTCCGTACTAATGAGGCAAGGACCCTGAAATTGTGTACAATTTGGGGCTAATAAGTCATATTGCAGCTCTCGCTAAGGCGACTCCTTCTAGAGAAGACCTCATCTACATACACTTGAGGCTGTGATGTATGGTCTGTCCTCCATTTTTGTTTGCCGTCGACCTACTACGTAGTATCTGAAGAATGGTGGATCTGCAGAAACAATGGAGAGCACAATCTATACTGGGGTGCCTGAGGGTGAGGTGTTCCTGGCCCTTGTTATCACACATTTATGGGTCTTCTATAGAAATGGCTGAAGGATGAATGTTGTTCCCTGGCCCTGACCTTGAGTTTTTCATGATACATATGAATGCAAAAAATACACAATGGAATAAACATATATAAAACTATTAAAACACTCTTGTAACCACCAAAGGAAGCGTACAGAAGCATAAGAGGGTAATCCAATTTTGTGTACAATATTTTAAAAGAATAAACTTAAATGCATGTATTTGGGCTTAAAAACCATTTTTGTTCTACTGAGTTTCATTGAAACATTTGCACTGTTCGCCTTCCATAGTCTCTGTATTGTACTGCTGACTGCAGCATGAAGTAACTGAGAATCTGTCAGTGAGCTCAGCCTGACCGGAGACTGTGTAACTCTTTTATCCGTCCTTTTCTGCTCTCCTCTCAGCAAATTTAGGTTTCCACACCACATAACCATTGAATGAGGCAAACATAGAACCTGTAAAAGCAAAACAATGCAGAATTTGTAATGAAACCCAATTGCAAACATGATTTTTAGCCCGAAATACATGCATTTAAGTAAAAAAAAGGTCCGAAAAGGTGGACAGCACCTATAAAGAGCACCTACCCTAAAGAAATGCCTAAAGTGTTTAATAATGTTGTTTCTACATTAGACCTGCTCAGAAAGGTCAGGTGCAGGATTTTCATGGGGACGGTGTGCGGATCCAGACCATGATGTAGTTTGTGGTTCTTATGGTCGCGATGCTGCACTTAGTAACGTGTGAACCTCTCAGTAGTGCAGCCTCGGCTGCGGGCCCGTCACTCCAAGCAGTCATATCCGAGCTAAGAAGCAAGACGCTTTTCACATTTTAATAAAAGGGCTTTTTTCCCTCTAGTAAGTCCTAGGGAACAGAAATAAACAAGTGAAAGCTAAACTATATGGCAAGAATTCACGCATGTCAGGGGTCCAAGATTTTGGGCCCTGAACAAATCAAGCACCATGTTAGTGGAAGGCTGAGCACCTTTTTATTGGACACATAGTTATACATATATTCAGTTTATCAATGTAGGGTGGCTTCATTGAAAACCTTTTTGGGGGTGAGGAAAGGTTGTATTTTTTTCAGGCTTTTTTGGCAAAAAAAACCTTGATCCAGGTTTCTGATCTCAGTCATTACACGTTAATATGCAACTTCCTACTGCGCTTTTGTGACGCTTTTTCATTTTTTGGTGTCTTTTTTTGGTTCTCTCTCTTTTTTAAATGCAGCATGATTTATGGCATTTTTAATAGGATTCTCTATAGGGAAATAAGAGCAGGAAAAACCTCTTAAAGAAAAAACTTGTGAGAAATCATGGCAGAAAACACACTGTGTGTAGTGGAAGCCTTACAGGGTAATATAAGAATGACCTACTCGCCATTGCTATGCCATCGTCCGCATGTCCTGTGAGCTGCGCTTTAAGAGCTATACAAACTATGGGTCCACCAATACGTGTGTTCTTCTCCAATCACTATTTTCTTGTGTTCATTATACGGCTTTTGTAAAAAGCAGAAGACTTAGAACAAGTGCAGGTGAAAACATGAAGACATTCACTGTGTATAGTACATACAGTAGATACACTTCGCTATCTTTTACACACCTATTCACAGTTAGATGAGGAGACTGAGAGGGAATCTGTCACCAGGTTCTTGCTGACCCATCTGAGAGCAGCATGATGTAGGGTCAGAGTCCCTGATTCCAATAATGTGTCACTAACTGGGCTGCATACTGCCGTTTTGATAAAATGACTATTTTACCTTCTGCAGATCTGCGAGTGCTCTAAATGCTGAGCTCTTTATCACCCCGCCCACACCAGTGATTGGCTGCTTTCTGTGTACACTGCTCATAGGCAGATAGCTGCCAATCAGTGCTGAGGGCGGGGTTATATAGAGCTCACGAATATGCTGGACAACATGGCAGCAGGTTTACTAGTCCTCTAGTCATAATTTCCTGCTGATAAAACTGTGATGTTATCAAAATTAAAGCAATCAACCCACTAAGTGACACATCGCTGGAATCAGGGACTTTGTCTCTACATTATACTGCTCTCAGATTAGGTGGCAAAAAACGGGTGGAAGATACCCTTTAAGCACCTACTGTATGGAAGAAGGAAATTAGGGTGAACACTATGTAAACTGAGCCACTGCCAATGTTACCAAGTCACAGCTTCTAATACTTCTAGTTCCAGGGTCAATAATCTACATATTGTGCTGGAGGAAATTAGCCATCTTTGCCGACACAGTGAACTATGAGCACCGGGTACTGGTCAGTTATATGGATCCGTGAGGACTAATTCATGGATGCTACATATATAGTGCAAGCGCAGGTGCATCGGGCAAACATGGTAAGAGTGCTACGTTCAGCCACATGCATTGTTGTAATGACTGATAATGAAAGGTACAGAAGATAAAATCAAAAGACCACAAATATCACGGAACAAGGCATGATAACCTATGTTAGAAATTCAGTAGAGGGGTAAATTAGTTTATGTTTCTAACATTACATTGGCCACGTCATAGGGACGCATGCGCTTATCGCTTCTGTGAAGAAGGTAAAAAACAAAACAAAAAAAAAGCTAGTTTGCCTCTGCTTCCTAACACTCATGCATAATGATTAATCTCTGTACATAACAAAATATATTTATATATTTATATTCATAATGCCATAATGCAAAGGAGAAAGTCTTCATATGTCAATCAAGTACAGGACTAATATATATATAGAGATCACGTGCCTCTGTACTTTAGATGCCAGGTTGCAATAATGTACCATTGATGTTCGATCACAATATGCTCCCCCCCCCCCCCCAAAAATAAAATAAATAAAAAATCTAACAAAAAAAGAAAAAAAGAGGATCGGACATATTGAGGATTAATACGGAAGGCCCTCTTCAGCACCAATGTGCTTTCCACATATTAATGTAACCTGAAATCCCTCTTGGGGTTTTGTCTTATTCTTCCATTAAGGGTTTCCGAATACAAAATCTATTATTGAAAGCGAAGTGACGGAAGCCCCATGTAGTGCAATGCTTGGTACGAAGCCCCCGTGTACAGTGGTCGTTTTGGTACACATGCCTACACAGCATTGCCAATAGACTGCCATGTCTGACACATATCCTATGTAAAACCCTTTCTGGCCATTTGGTGATAAGAAGCTTAAAAAAAAACAAAAAACAAAACAAAACAAAACTAACACATGAATCAAGAACAAACTGTATAAACTCCACTGTTCTGGATATATTAGTAAAATACAGCAGTATACATATGATTTGGGTGACTGGAAGTAAGTACCATGTCAGCAACATATTTATCCCTGAATTGCATCATTAAAAGGAAAAAAAAAACAACAAAAAAAACCATTGTAAATGGAAACAAGAGTAATAAGTAAAGCGTCTTCCATGGAAAATTCTGCCTTTTTGGCATAACGGAGAGGCAGTAGATTGACTGTTAGCTTACATGAATACTATCAGAATATTCCTATTACAGGTGCTAGTGAAAGAAAGAGGGAAACATTTTATGAAAAAAATAAAAAATATGGATTGCAAATGTGTGATCTTTTCCTAGAAATGGTCAGAGGTGTACGGCTGGTGGGGGATGGGATGCATGGCAGCTATGTAGACAAACACCACTGCGGAACAAGACGGTGCCCACAAGATCACATTCCTCCATGTGGGGTCTCATCCTGTGCGGACACTTTTGCATACTTGAACGATGAAGGAGGGAGGTGACCGGATTATCCTGGAAGGATCTTTGCTTGAGTTTGAAGGATTTCTGCTAACAGTCATTGCAAGGTTCGGAGATTGGTGCAGGATTCGTGAAAAGGTCATAAGCTGTAAACAGTGTCACTGTCCGCTCGCTGACAGCAGTTTTGGCAAAGGGTTTCATTTATAGGGTCGCTTGTCAGTTCCTCGGCCTGGAAAACAAGGGAACAAAATTCTAGAATTAATACAGGAAAATCCAAAATGTATGCCATCTCTATAGACTGATCCTTGGAAAGTCAGCACAAAATGTGCTGGCTAATATTCGCTATGACTGTTGGTTGTATTTATAGGATTCTGCACTTCGGTGGATTGGAAACAGACTTGTCAGGCTATGCTCACGTCATGTCCGGGCCACACTTTACTGATGGAGCCACAAATGTGGGGCGAGTAGAGGAAAACGAATGCCCCCGATGCTTGCCTGATCAGTACAATTCGGCACTGTGGCTACATTTCTGCAAACTGGAGCAAATGAATGGCGTTTCGCTAACATTCCCGACCTGGTAAAAGAGTAAAAAATGCTACAATGCTCAAGAGACCAAGGAATAATTAAGGCTATGTTCACATGTTGCGTTTTTTTTCCCCGACGGCAAAACCTGCTCTCTTGACAGTAAGAAACTTGCTGCAAAAAAAAGCAGGTTTTGCTTAGTTTTTGATGTGTTTTGTTGCTTTATTTTGGTCATGCTACATTTATCTCTTGTGCATGCTGATAAAGATTAGTGTAAAGCTCTGAAAGAAGTGATATGCTCTATTCTGCAAAACCTCAAGTATTGCACAAAATACTGAAGACATAAAAAGCAAGTTGTGTGCATGAGGTTTCTGGAATCTCACAGACAAAGCTGGTACTGTAAAACACAGCTAAAATTTGCATAAAATAACACATAAAAAACACTTATGTGTGAACAAAGCCTTAGTTCCCACGATGAGCATTTGATTCTGAACCTATTAGCTAAATTGCGTTTTTGGCTACGCATTTTTAAATGCATTTTTATTGTGTTGTTGACGTTGTGGTTTTTATCTCTTAACCCCTTAGTGACAGAGCCAATTTGGTACTTAATGACCGAGCCAATTTTTACAATTCTGACCAGTGTCACTTTATGAGGTTATAACTCTGGAACGCTTTATCGGATCCCGCTGATTCTGAGATTGTTTTTTCGTGACATGTTGTACTTCAAGTTAGTGGTAACATTTCTTCGATATTACTTGCGATTATTTATGAAAAAAATGGAAATATGGCGAAAATTTTTAAAATTTTGCAATTTTCAAACTTTGTATTTTTATGCCCTTAAATCAGAGAGATATGTCACAAAAAATAGTTAATAAATAACATTTCTCACATGTCTACTTTACATCAGCACAATTTTGGAAACAATTTTTTTTTTTGTTAGGGAGTTATAAGGGTTAAAAGTTGACCAGCAATTTCTCATTTTTACAACACCATGTTTTTTTTAGGGACCACATCACCTTTGAAGTGATTTTGAGGGGTCTATATGATAGAAAATAACCAAGTGTGACACCATTCTAAAAACTGCACCCCTCAAGCTGCTCAAAACCACATTCAAGAAGTTTATTAACCCTTTACGTACTTCACAGGAACTAAAACAATGTGGAAGAAAAAAATTAACATTTTACTTTTTTTTGCAAACATTTTACTTCAGAACCATTTTTTTTAATTTTCACAAGTGTAAAAACAGAAATTTAACCACAAATTTTGTTGTGCAATTTTTCCTGAGTACGCCGATACCCCATATGTGGAGGTAAACCACTGTTTGGGCGCACCGCAGAGCTTGGAAGTGAAGGAGCACCGTTTGACTGTTTCAATGCAGAATTGGCTGGAATTGAGATCGGACGCCATGTCGCGTTTGGAGAGCCCCTAATGTGCCTAAACAGTGGAAACCCCCCACAAGTGACACCATTTTGGAAACTAGACCCCCCAAGGAACTTATCTAGATGTGTGGTGAGCACTTTGAACCCCCAAGTGCTTCACAGAAGTTTATAACGTAGAGCCGTGAAAATAAAAAATCGCATTTGTTTTCACAAAAATGATTTTTTCGCCCACAAATTCTTATTTTCACAAGGGTAACAGGAGAAATTAGACCACAAAAGTTGTTGTGCAATTTCTCCTGAGTACGTCGATACCCCATATGTGGAGGTAAACCACTGTTTGGGCGCACCGCAGAGCTTGGAAGTGAAGGAGCACCGTTTGACTTTTTCAATGCAGAATTGGCTGGAATTGAGATCGGATGCCATGTCGCGTTTGGAGAGTCCCTGATGTGCCTAAACAGTGGAAACCCCCCACAAGTGATACCATTTTGGAAACTAGACCCCCCAAGGAACTTATCTAGATGTGTGGTGAGCACTTTGAACCCCCAAGTGCTTCACAGAAGTTTATAACGTAGAGCCGTGAAAATAAAAAATCTCATTTTTTCTACAAAAATGATCTTTTTGCCCCCAAATTTTTATTTTCACAAGGGTAACAGGAGAAATTAGACCACAAAAGTTGTTTTGCAATTTCTCCTGAGTACGTCGATACCCCATATATGGGGGTAAACCACTGTTTGGGCGCACCGCAGAGCTTGGAAGAGAAGGAGTGTCGTTTTACTTTTTCAATGTAGAATTGGCTGGAATTGAGATCGGACGCCATGTCACGTTTGGAGAGCCGCTGATGTGCCTAAACAGTAGAGACCCCCCACATATGACACCATTTTGGAAACTAGACCCCTTAAGGAACTTATCTAGATGTGTGGTGAGCACTTTAAACCCCCAGGTGCTTCACAGAAGTTTATAACGTAGAGCCGTGAAAATAAAAAAATCGCATTTTTTCTACAAAAATGATCTTTTTGCCTCCAAATTTTTATTTTACCAAGGGTAACAGGAGAAAATGGACCCCAGAAGCTGTTGTACAATTTGTCTTGAGTACGCCGACACCCCATATGTGGGGGTAAACCACTGTTTGGGCGCATGGCTGAGCTCGGAAGCAAAGGAGCGCCATTTGACTTTTCAATGCAAAATTGACTGGAATTGAGATCGGACGCCATGTCGCGTTTGGAGAGCCCCTGATGTGCCTAAACAGCAGAAACCCCCCAAAAGTGACCCCATTTTGGAAACTAGACCCCCCATGGAACTTATCTAGATGTGTAGTGAGAACTTTGAATGCCCAAGTGCATCACAGAAGTTTATAATGCAGAGTCGTGAAAATAAAATATATATATTTTTTAACAATAAAGATTTTTTAGCCCCCAAGTTTTTATTTTCACAAGGGTAACAAGAGAAATTGGACCCCAAAAGTTGTTGTCCAATTTGTCCTGAGTATGCTGGTACCCCATATGTGGGGGTAAACCACTGTTTGGGCGCATGGCAGAGCTCGGAAGGGAAGGAGTGCCATTTTGGAATGCAGACTTTGATAGAATTGTCTGCGGGCGTTATGTTGCCTTTGCAGACCCCTAATGTACCTAAACAGTAGAAACCCCCAACAAGTGACCCCATTTTGGAAAATAGACCCCCCAAGGAACTTATCTAGATATGTGGTGAGAACTTTGAATGCCCAAGTGCTTCACAGAAGTTTATAATGCAGAGTAGTGAAAATAAAAAATATTTTTTTTCCCACAAAAAAGATTTTTTTAGCCCCCAAATTTTTATTTTCACAAGGGTAACAAGAGAAATTGGACCCCAAAAGTTGTTGTCCAATTTGTCCTGAGTATGCTGGTATCCCATATGTGGGGGTAAACCACTGTTTGGGCGCACGGCAGAGCTCGGAAGGGAAGGAGCGCCATTTTGCAATGCAGACTTTGATAGAATTGTCTGCGGGCGTTATGTTGCGTTTGCAGACCCCTAATGTACCTAAACAGTAGAAACCCCCACAAGTGACCAAATTTTGGAAACTAGACCCCCTAAGGAACTTATCTAGATATGTGGTGAGAACTTTGAAAGCTCAAGTGCTTCACAGAAATTTATAATGCAGAGTAGTGAAAATAAAAAAATATATTTTTTTCCAACAAAAAAGATTTTTAGCCCCCAAGTTTTTATTTTCACAAGGGTAACAGGAGAAATTGGACCCCAAAAGTTGTTGTCCAATTTATCCCGAGTACGCTGATGCCCCATATGTGGGGGTAAACCACTGTTTGGGCGCACGGCAGAGCTCAGAAGGGAGGGAGTACCATTTGACTTTTTTAGCGCAAAATTGGCTGTCGTGTTTGGAGACCCCCTGATGTACCTAAACAGTGGAAACCCCCCAATTCTAACTCCAACCCTAACCCCAACACAGCCCTAACCCTAATCTCAACCCGATCCATAATCCTAATCACAACCCTAACGATAATCACAACCCTAACCCCAAAACAGCCCTAATCTCAACCCTAACCATAACCCTAATCAAAACCCTAAATCCAACACACCCCTAACCCTAATCCCAACCCTAACCCTAATCCCAACCCTAATCCCAAACGTAACACTAATCCCAACCCTAATCCAAACCCTAACCCTAATCCCAACTCTAACCCTAACTTTAGCCCCAACCCTAACTTTAGCCCCAACCCTAACCATAACTTTAGCCCCCGTCGTCACAAAAAAAGTTCAATGTAACCTTTTTTTTGTACGTCGCGTCCGCCATTTCCGCGGATGCGTGGCCGTAACTCTGCCCCCTCCTCCCCAGGACATAGACTGGGCAGCGGATGCGTTGAAAAACTGCATCCGCTGCCCACGTTGTGCACAATTTTCACAACGTGCGTCGGTACATCGGGCCGACGCATTGCGACCGCCCCGTACCGACGCAAGTGTGAAAGAAGCCTTAGGCTACTTTCAGACATAGCGCATTTTTGAGCGCTATTTTGCGGGCGCTTTTCAAAAATGCGCAATGTCATTTTCGTCTGCCGGCAAAGTGAATGAGAAATTCACTTTGCCGTTCAGACACACCGCAAAAAAACGCGGCGCTTTTGTCTGCAAACACGCCGGCGTAAAAAGAATTGACATGTCAATTCTTTACGCAGCGGCGTGTCTGCGTATCCCCCTAGGGCCCCATATTACCTTCCACACACAGCGCCTTTGTCCTGGGTGTCGGCGTCTTTGTACGGAGGGGTTGACACCCAGGACCGGACGTGACGTCGGACAGGAAGAGGGAAGCCCCCGCCCCCCAGTGAAGCAGCATGGAGTCCTTCTGTGTGTGTGTGCGTGTGTGTGCGTGTGTGTGTGCGTGTGTGTGTCCCCATGCGACGCTAGTGCCACCATTGTGCTAAGTCGCCGTATGGGACTACTACTCCCATCCGGTATTAGGATGGGAGAGTTGTCCCTGTGTCCGGCGACTTAGCACAATTGTAAAGTTACACAAAACACCTACACACAATACACATACATGACACACAGTACATACAACATATAACACAGAGTATATACTCACCAACAGCACACTTGTAGGCGAAGCCCTCGATCCTCCAGGAAAAAATCCAAAAATAATAAACCAAATTCATACTCCCTGTCCGCAGAATCCATAAAACGAGTGTCCCACGCCGATCGGCTGCTCTCCGGCGATACACTGCCAGGAGCGAAGCTCCTAGCAGTGTATCGCGTACTGTTCCGGAGTTCAATGACTCCGGCGTCTCGGTCAACAGCAGTACAGCTGCGTTGAACTTTCCCACGCAGCACTGCCGTTAAGCGAGAGTGCCGGGGTCAATGACCGCCGGTAAACTCGCTCGCGCATGCGCAGTGACACACCGACAGGAACTATGGCTCCTGTCAGTGTGTTGCTGCAGCCGTGGAGAGCAGACATATCTCTGGATGTGTCTGTTCTCCATGGAAAATCTTGATACGTGGCACGTAAATATGTGGCAATTAAATACGTGACACGTGGCACTTATACGTGATACGTGCCACTTAAATACGTGGCACTGAAATACGTGATACGTGGCACTTTGATACGTGGCACGTGTCTCTTAAATACGTGGCACGTGGCACTGAAAGATGTGGCACATGGCACTTTGATACGTGGCACTTTGATACGTGGCACGTGGCACTGAAATATGTGGCACGTGGCACTTTGATACGTGGCACGTGGCACTTTGATACGTGGCACGTGGCACTTTGATACGTGGCACGTGGCACTTTGATACGTGGCACTTTGATACGTGGCACTGAAATATGTGGCACGTGGCACTTTGATACGTGGCACGTGTCACTTAAATACGTGGCACGTGGCACTGAAATATGTGGCACGTGGCACTTTGATACGTGGCACGTGTCTCTTAAATACGTGGCACTGAAAGATGTGGCACGTGGCACTTTGATACGTGGCACGTGGCACTTTGATACGTGGCACGTGGCACTGAAATATGTGGCATGTGGCACTTTGATACGTGGCACGTGGCACTTTGATACGTGGCACGTGGCACTTTGATACGTGGCACGTGGCACTTTGATACGTGGCACTGAAATATGTGGCACGTGGCACTTTGATACGTGGCACGTGTCACTTAAATACGTGGCACGTGGCACTGAAATATGTGGGACACGTTGCACAAAAAAGTTACATGTAGTTTTTTTTGTGTCGACGGTCCGCCGAAGCACGACGCATCCGTCGCACGACGGATGCGACATGTGGCAATCCGTCGCAATGCGTCGCTAATGCAAGCCAATGGAGAAAAAACGCATCCTGCAAGCACTTTTGCAGGATGCGTTTTTTCTCCAACGACGCATTGCGACGGAAGCCAAAAAACGCTAGTGTGAAAGTAGCCTAACCCTAGCCCTAACCCTAACCCTAAATTTAGCCCCAACCCTAACCCTGACTCTAACCCTAACCCTAACTCTAACCCTAACCCTAACCCTAATTTTAGCCCCAACTTGTCTTCTCCTGCCGGCCGGCAGATGGCAGCAGATGGCGGGCGCACTGCGCATGCGCCCGCCATGATGAAAAAGCCGGCCGGCAGGAGAAGACAGAAGAGGACCCAGGGACCCCGGGTGAGTATGATAGGGTCCCCGAATCCCCCTATTTCTCTGTCCTCTGATGTGCGATCACATCAGAGGACAGAGAAATAACTGATCGCTTTTTTTTTTTTTTGCGGTCGCCGGTAAACTGTTAATTACCGGCGATCGCAAAGCAGGGGTCGGTGCAAATCGACCCCGATCATGTTCTTTGGGGTCTCGGCTACCCCCGGCAGCCGAGACCCCAAAGAACATCCGGGTGCTGGGCGGCGGGCGCACTGCGCGTGCGCCCGCCATTTTTTCCCGGAAAAAAGATGGCGGCGCCCATGGGGAGACACGAGGAGCACCGGGGGAGGTAGGTAAGTATTGGGGGGCTATTGGGGGCCATCGGGGACCACATTTCTCTGTCCTCCGATGTGCGATCACATCGGAGGACAGAGAAATTAAACGGCAAATCGCGTTTTTTTTTTTTTGTTGCGACCGCCGGTAAACGGTTAATTACCGGCGATCGCAACTCGGGGGTCGGTAAAAACCCCCCGAATCATGTTCTCTGGGGTCTCGGCTACCCTCGGCAACCGAGACCCCAGAGAAAATCCGACTCTGGGGGGCGCTATTCACTTTTTCCACAGCGCCGTTAATTAACGGCGCTGTGGTTTAAGTACCCTTAGCGGCCGCCGTTAAAAGGCGTATCGGCGGTCGTTAAGGGGTTAAGTATGTGATGTTTCAAGTAAAGCTGCTTTGTTTTTCATGTTTCCTAGTAATTGGCTTTGACAACTTTATTGATACAGTCATGTGTAGATTACATGAGTTTTAGATTTATTTTTTTTTAGCTGCGACAACAATTAAACAGCATGTATGAGAAGCAGAAGCACAGTGGCCATGAGATTTCTATAAATCCCATCCACTTTACTGGAGTTGTAAGACGCTGTGGTTTTTTGCGCAGTGAAGATATGCAGCATCATAAATTCATCGTGGGAACTTAACGTAAGGCCGGAGTCACACTAAACGTATGAAAAACCGGTCAGAGTCTACCTGCCGAGAGTCGTGTGAGCGTCCAGTACAATCCGATTTCACACCTAGCATCTGATTTACATCCGAGTGCAGTGCGCTTGTTATCAGACTGCAATGTGATTTTAACATGAGCTTTTACATACAGCAATTCTCTGTCATTTACACATCGTTTTCAAAGGAAATATTCTTCAAAACACACATACACATATATATATATATATATATATATATATATATATATATATATATATATTAGATAGATAGATAGAATAAAAGCCGGCAATTCCTGTGCGCGTACAGTAAAATCACAGAGCGACAGGTTGGAATAGGATAGAATAGATATATACACATAGAATACATAGATATATAGATGTCAGTGACACACACACACAATGTGGCACTGCTGAGGTGTTATGGAAGCCCAGGTTGCTTTGATAGCAGCCTTCAGCTCGTCTGCATTGTTGAGTCTGGTGTCGCTCATCTTCCTCTTGACGATACCACATAGATTCTCTATGTGGTTAAGGTCAGGCGAGTTTGCTGGCCAAACAAGCACAGTGATACTGTTGTTTTTAAAACAGGTATTGATACTTTTGGCAGTGTGGACAGGTGCCAAGTCCTGCTGGAGAAATAAATTTCCATCTCCAAAAAGCTTGTCGGCAGAGGGAGGCATGAAGTGCTCTAAAATTTCCTGGTAGACGGCTGCGCTGATTTTGATAAAACACAGTGGACCTACACCAGCAGATGACATGGCTCCACAAACCATCACTGATTGTGGAAACTTCACACTAGACCTCAAGCAGCTTGGATTGTGGCCTCCCCACTCTTCCTCCAGACTCTGGGACCTTGATTTCCTGGGTCTAGTGTGAAGTTTCCAAAATCAATGATGGTTTCGGGAGCCATGTCATCTGCTGGTGTAGGTCCACTGTGTTTTATCAAGACCAAATTCAGCACAGTAATCTACCAGAAAACTTTAGAGCACTTCATGCTTCTCTCTGCCGACAAGCTTATTGGAGACAGACATTTCATTCTCCAGCAGGACATGGCACCTGTCCACACTGCTAAAAGTACCAACACATGGTTTACAAACAACAGTATCACTGTGCTTGATTGGCCAGCAATCTCGCCTGATCTTAACCCCAAAGAGAATCTATGGGGTATTGTCAAGAGGAAGATGAGACACCAGACTCAATAATGAGGATGAGCTGAAGGCTGCTATCAAAGCAACCTGGGCTTCCATAACACCTCAGCAGTGCCACAGGCAGATCACCTCCATGCCACGCCGCATTACTGCAGTAATTGATACAAAAGGAGCCCCAACCAAGTATTGAGAGCATTTACTGAACATACATTTTTCAAGCTGGTGTTATAAAGTATTCTAATTTACTGAGATAATGACTTTGGGGTTTTCATTGGCTGTAAGCCATAATCTTCAACATTAACAGAAATAAACACTTGAAATAGATCACTTTGCTTGTAATGACTCTATATAATATAGGAGATTCACTTTTTGTATTGAAGAACTGAAATAAATTAAATTTTTGAAGATATTCTAATTTTGTGAGATGCACCTGTATCTATATATTCTATGTGTATATATCTATTCTATTCTAACTTGTCAGTGTGATTTTACTGTATGTGGCACATGAATTGCCGGCTTTTCAAAGGACACCGCTGCATAAAAATCGGACTGCACTCGCGTGGTCCATGCGTTAGCAAAAACAATAATCAAAAAGCACGGTCTGTACAGTACATAAAGGCTGAGAGCATGTTAAGTATAGCTCTCCCAACATGTGAAGTATTACCAAAGTGGAGTACTCCTGACAAAATCATAAATAAGTAAAGGGGAAGACTAAGGGAAGGCTGTGAGTCCAATGTTAGACCAGGGCAAGCAGAAAGAGTATGTATTCATACTGGACTATTAACATGGCTGCACAGATACTATCACTGTGAAAAATCTGGCACAGTTCTATGGTATATCTATGCTTTATGCAAATATGTAAAGTTCCAATAGAATGACTGCTTACCCATTATAAGTCCGGTAGTGTATCTCCGGCCTAATGGTTAATGTTTTACATTCCCTACTCTTAGGAATTCTCGGAGAACCCCTATAAGCAGCAGTCAGGCCGCCATCATACGGCTATCCCTAGAGAAGAGCGCATATTCTATAATGGTAGTGGTACTGCAGAATAAAGCAAAAACCATATCGGATTATTGTTTCTAACGCCAACATCTTTTTTTGTGTCCACAACTGAAATGGTAAAACAGGAAATCAGATGTGCAAAACAATGGTCCCTGTATTCACTTTGGATGTTATCTAGATTTATGTTGACTTGTGGTATATGATCTACAACATATGGTGTGAGTTTAATGGAGATCAGCAGTGTTGGCATTTTGGTATTTCCCCACACACAACACTTGCTGTCAGATAAAATTAAGTTCCATGGCAATAAAGTAAAGCAGAAACAGGCCCGAGATGGAGCACAATTCAATTTGGACAGCATTGTGGAGCTATCAAAACAGCTGTCACCCATCTGAACATGCTACAGCTTACAGTACTTAAGGGGGCCATTGTACAAGCTGAAAATTCACATAAAACAGTATATATTTTTTATAAATATATGGAGAGAAGTCACTGCGGACACCGAAGGAGCAAGGAGGATGAATGACAGATTAGGTCCAACCAGCATTTTATAACTGAAAGGTTAAAAAAATGAAGTATGACTGGTTGCCATGTGCAATGCCATTTTTTTCCCTCTAATGAATCATTAGTTCCTAAAAAAAATAATTAAATTAATAAAAATTTGGAATGCATACAGATGGGACTCATGCCCAATAAAGCCATGAACACCAAAAAGGTGTGAAACACCATATGTGCGATCCCCAACATTCCCTTAGAAAAAAAAAACAAAACACAAAAAAACAACAACCACCAAAGAGTAGTTGAGCAATATTCGTAACATGGAAATGTCACAGTGAAAATTGAACAGCTATGAAATGAGTGGGTGTTAACATAAATTACATCTACAGTGACATTTTCTTAATTGTTTGGGAATATGCTACGAGGCGTTTAACTTTAGCAGTTTTTATTGCATAAACGTGTTTGGCATAATTATTTATTTATTATGCTTTGCTTATATAGTGCTATCTTATTCCACAGCGCTTCACATAAATTATCATCACTGTCCCCATTGGGGCTCACAATCTAAACTCCCTCAGTATGTCTTTGGAGTGTGTTTAGCATGCTGCCCATGCTAAACTCGCTACTATACCCATTCAGGGATGATTTTCTTTAATGTATGTAGTATCTATAATATAACGCTGGGAGCGTCACTCTGTCCCACCGCTTTATAGCCGGCGCAGTCTGGACCCCACAGAGTGACGCAGCCCAGGAGATCACGGTATGTGTAAGCACAGAACGCACACCGCGATCTCCAACGGAGAAGCAGGGACGTGCCAGGAGGGTGAGTATGCTATAGTCACCTGGCCCTGATCCAGTGCTGCGCGCTGCTCCGTCCTCCACATCCTCTGCCTGTGACGTTCAGTTCAGAGGGCACAATGACGCACTTAATGCGTGCCGCCCTCTGACTGAACAGTCACAGCCAGAGGACCCGGAAGATGGAGCGGCACGCAGCACTGGATCAGGGCCAGGTGACTATAGCAAGTGCTGGGGGCCTGAGCTAGCGGCGACTCCGGCACCTGACCCCCACAGAGCGCCGGTGTCCCCGCCTGCTCAGGCCCCCAGCACTCGGCGCCCAGCGACGATAGGTATGTTATTTATTTTTTTTTTTTTTATTGCAGCAGCATACAGGGCATATAATACTATGGAGCATCTTATGGGGGCCATCAACCTTTATGGATCAGCATACAGGGCATATACTATGGAGCATCTTATGGGGGCCATCAACCATAATGGAGCAGCATATGAGGCATATACTATGGAGCATCTTATGGGGGCCATCAACCTTTATGGAGCAGCGTATGGGGCATATGGATGGGAGCAGCAAATTACAGAACGGTGGCGCAGGATGGGAGCAGCACATGACAGAATAGAGCAGCACATGACAGAATAGGGCAGCACATGACAGAACGGGGGTGCAGGATGGCAGCAGCACATGACAGAACGGGGGTGCAGGATGGAAGCAGCACATGACAGAACGGGGGCGCAGGATGGGAGCAGCACATGACAGGATGGGGGCGCAGGATGGGAGCAGCAAATGACAGAATGGAGGCGCAGGATGGGTGCAGCACATGTCAGAATGGGGGCACAGGATGGGAGCAGCACATGACAGAATGGGGCCGCAGGATGGTAGCAGCACATGACAGAACTGGGGCGTAGGATGGGAGCAGTACATGACAGAATGGGGGCTCAAGATGGGAGCCGCGCATGACAGCATGGGGTCACAGGATGGGAGCAGCACATGACAGAACGGGGGGGTAGGAAGGGAGCAGCACATGACAGAATCGGGGCTCAGGATGGGAGCAGCACATGACAGAACGGGGGCGCAGGATGAGAGCAGCACATGACAGAACGGGGGAGCAGGATGGCAGCAGCACATGACAGGATGGGGGCACAACATAGGAGCAGCACATGGCAGGATAAGGGCACAGGATGGGAGCAGCACGTGACAGGATGGGGGCGCAGGATGAGAGCAGCACATGAAAGGATGGGGCGCAGGATGGGAGCAGCACATAACCAAAATGGAGGCGCAGGATGGGAGCAGCACATGACAGCATGTTGGGGCAGGATGCAAGCACTACATGACAGGATAAGGGCGCAGGATGGGAGCAGCACATGACAGCATGGGGGTGCAGGATGGGAGCACCACATGACAGCATGGGGGCGCAGGATGGGAGCACATGACAGAATGAGGGCTCAGGAAGAGAGTAGCACATGACAGGATGGGGTGCATGATGGTAGCAGCACATGACAGGATTGGGGTGGAGTATGGGAGCACCACATGACAGGATTGGGGTACAGGATGGGACCACCACATGACAGGATTGGGGTACAGGATGGGAGCACGTGACAGGATGAGTGCTCAGGAAGACAGTAGCACATCACAAGATGAAGGCACACAAAACAGGATGGGGGCTGCACATGACAGGATGGGGGCGCAAGATGGTAGCAGCACATGACAAGATTAGGGCGCAGGATGGAAGCAACACATACCAGGATGGAGATCATATACCAATATAAATGCTCGCCACCCGGGCGTAGAATGGGTTCAATAGCTAGTTACATTATAAGGCCAAAAGAAAAAAAAAGGTTTTGGTACAGTGTTAACCAGTTGAAAAATGATTGTTCTCAGTAGGAAAAACAAAATAATAATCTTTAGTCATGATACCTTTTAATGGCTAACTAAAGTAAAATGTGATGTTACCAAGCAAGTTTTCGAGACTAGTTAGGTCCCTTCATCAGGCATGGTATAGCAAAGTGTCTGAAGAAACACAAATATATACAGAAAAAGAGCAGAGACATGACGTAATAAATGGACATTTCAAAAACAAAACCTGAGCTCAGAGAATGAATCCTTCATTAGCTTAAATAAGTGATGTGAAAGATTTATTATCCCATTATCCATGTAAGATCAGAGACCAGATGCCCTCACTGTCTCTGGAGAAGATTCCTCAGATTTTGTACAGGAAAGATATATATCTTGGTACCGTGTTAGCCAGTAGATAGGAAAATGTTTAGAATTGATAGTCAACCACTGAGGACTCTCAATTCTAAACATTTTTCAGATTTTGTAGTAAGTCATAAATCCTTGTGATAGATTTAATCCTGTGTGGAGGGTATCAAAGACTGGCATAAATTTCTGCTGACAGACCCATTGGTGTTGTTGTGATTTGAAGTTACCCTTTAATATAACCACTTTCATATTGATTATGTTATGTCCTGACCACAGGACACAGGACATTTTTATGATGGTATTTGGACAACCATAAAAATTCAGAATGGTTCAATCCAGACATCCGTGTATCAGAAACCAATTGACCGGCCGACATACCTCACATGGCACAGCTTCCACCCGAAACACATTAAAAAGTCCATTGTCTACAGCCAGGTCCTCAGATATAACGGTATCTGCTCCAACCCAACAGACAGGGATGAACACTTACCGTAACTTAGAAAGACATTTTTAAACCAAGGCTACCACCCCACCTCCAATGATGACCAGATCAATAGAGCCACAAGGATCCCTAGAAGTCAACCACTTCCATGTGGAGAAAAAGAAGAAAGTAATCGTGTACCTCTGTTGGTAACCTACAGCCCACAGGTTGAAGTGCTCAGAAAAACTGTAAAAAAAACTACACCATTTCCTATACAAAGATGACCAGCTAATAAATAATATTCAAAGACCCTCCCTTGCTATCCTACAGACAACCTCCAAATGTAAGAAATATTGTGATCAGAAGCTCAATACCCTCTGATACACCGAGAGGAACCTATCCATGTGAAGAGTTGCAAAACCTGCACTCATGTAATGACCACAGACTGGATACAGATCCACAATGCACAGCAGGACTATACGATCCCTGGGACGTTCACATGTTCCTCTTCCAATGTAGTGTACTAAATTTTGTGCACTATGTGTCCTACTGTGTGTCACTATGTTGCACAGAAACTGAATGCAAGGAGGACATCACCTGATCACAGACAAAAAAGTCATCAACCTGTGGATAAACATTTCTGTGGTCAAGAACACACCATAAACAATATGAAAGTTGTTATATTAAAAGACAACTTCAAATCACAAAAACACCTAGGGGTCTGTGAACAAAAATGTATGCCAGTCTTTGATGTCCTCCACATGGGGCTAAATCTATCACAAGGATTTATGACTTTCTACAAAATCTGAGGATTCTTCTCCATAGAGTGTAAGAATCAGAGGAAAAGTTTATTAGAAACACCTCATCACTTCTGCATTTTTCATTCCCTCCTCAGTTTGACTTACAAATACTGATATAAAATACTGACCAAATACTGAAGATGTGAATGTGGCCTTAGGATAGATAGGTCAACAATATCTGATCATGGGGGTGTGACACCCGGTACCCCAGCTGATCAGCTGTTCCCAATGACCGAATCTGTTCAGTTGTGGAGCTACACTTCTACGTCAACTGCAACGTGGCCAAGACCGTGTATTGAATTATCCTTGAATCAACTAGGGATGGATGTGCAATACCCGGCCATGGCCATTACTATACAGAGCTGTGCAGCTCGGCAACTGAAAACATCCAGTCACTCTGGACAGCGGGAACAGCTGATCGGAGGGGCTTCCAGGTGTCACCCCCCATGATCAGATATTGCTGACCTATCCTAAGGCCACGTATTAAGCCCTGGCACCAGGCAGGTTCAGAACACTATTACCCTACAGATAAACCTCATAAAGGTTAATTGTGTTTGTTAATGTGACAGGTTCATTTTAAAACGTAGGTTGATGTCTTTGATAATATATTATCCAATAATGATCTCTGCTCCCACGTCATCATACTGACCAATACATCTCTGCAATCATACTTTTTTGGATTGGATTTCGTCTATATTCACTAATGTGATCCGGTTTCACAACATATCATCCAAAATGTAAATCTACTCCATTGTAAACTGATTTAGACACTGAATGATGTTCATGAGAAAAAGCAGTTGGCGTTAACAGGAGTCTGCCAGCACAAAATGACTGTTCAAAACAAGCCCATGCGCTCGGTGCACCATTGACTTTGCCAGTCAATTCAGTGCACCTTCCCACCTACTTGTTACCATCTATCTCTACCCTCCTCTGGCTCCTGTACAACCAGGACTGTCAGTCAAGGAAGAAGGGGGCTGAAGACAGGGGCTAAACAAGTAGGTGGGAAGGAGAACTGAGCTACTTGGTCATGTTAGGGGTGCACTGCGTGCCTGTGCTTGGTTCACCCAGTTAGTTTGCTCTGACAGACTCCCTTTAAATCAAAGTCAACCTACTTCAGCTATGGATTAGCATTTAACCCTATATAAAGTTATTATATCTGGGGTGGCTGCGGTTGCAAAAGGTGGGCATATCCCTTACTTTGTCTGCGAATGGATCCTAGTATCAAACAATATTTATCCTGACCTCCCCCCAAACACATTCACAATAGGGAGAGAGGAAGCAGTTGTCTGACCCTCCTCCGCCTATTCTACCCCCAATATCTAAGTCAGTATGTCATACATATTCAGTGGTCGGCTCACCCCGCTGGCAGGTTTTGTCAATGGTTATCCAATGTGCATCGCCAACTTACGGTCCCATTACGAAATAAAACCCCAACAATGAACGATTTGTTAGTCACTCCTATGTCTTTTTGTGTGCACAACTTCACCGTCCACACTTCTGATGATATTGGACAATGGTCCTTATAGATGTAGCCATACATTTTCAATGTCTAATGATGAGGGAATATACTCATTACTCGAGATTTCCTGAGCATGCTCGAGTGTCCTCCGAGTATTTTTTAGTGCTCGGAGATTTAGTTTTCCTCACCTCAGCTGAATGATTTACATCTGTTAGCCAGCTTTATAACATGTGGGGATTCCCTAGCAGCCAGGCAACCCCCACATGTACTTATGCTGGCTAACAGATGTAAATCATTCAACTGCGGCGATGAAAACTAAATCTCCGAGCACTAAAAAAAATACTCGGAGGACACCCGAGCATGCTCAGGAAATCTCGAGTAATGAGTATATTCGCTCATCACTATCAATGTCCATTTAAAAAAAGACATACAATAATCTGGGAAATGGCTTTAAAAGATGAAGTGATGTAACAATTTATACTGGCATGAAATTATTTGATGCAAATTACAATCAAATAATATTTAATATTATTTAAAATAATATTTTGATATTCCATCCAAGGTCCAGTATATGATGCATTCAATAATATATTTTATTTTTACATTAAATTTTTTAAATTTACAATTAAAGTAAAACACAGTTTCATACCTCTTTTTAACTTGATGGATATGAACATTCGTGGAGAGGATTTAATGAATATAACTCAACATACATGATTGTTCTTTGGATCAACCCACCCCCGTAAGGTGCAGCTAAAAATAGGAGATGTTCCGAACACTCAACGCATGCTCATTATTCTTTTGACTATAGTCATATGGCAATACCTGACATTTCGGATGATTCTGAATGTTTGGCATTCGTAAAATGGATCAGTGCCTGATCGCTCGTAAACAAAAAAACATTACAACAAGCAATCGATTTTGTTAAAAGATCTCCTACTTTTAGCTGCACCTCACGGGTGTGGGTTGAGCCTACGAACAATCATATGGGTTAAGTTATATTTATTAAATTCTCTCCACGAGCATTCATAGCCATTAATTCCTTTAAATAATAAAAAGGTGCCTTAGGGTGCTTTCATTTTGCATTTTGGCACCCGTTCAGTGGCCCTGTCTGAACCTCCGGCAAAATGGGATTCGGACGTATGTGCCGCGAAAGCCATAGACTATAAAGCTGCTGGCAGAGCTCTAAAGTGCATCATTTTCGGGCATGTACTCCTACTGGAGATGCACACTCAGCCGTAGTGCGTCTTGGTGTCCAGTAGGGACTCAGCCGTAGTGCCTCTTGGTGTCCAGTAGGGACTCAGCTGTAGTGCGTCTTGGTGTCCAGTAGGGACTCAGCCATAGTGCCTCTTGGTGTCCAGTAGGGACTCAGCCGTAGTGCGTCTTGGTGTCCAGTAGGGGGACTCAGCCGTAGTGTGTCTTGGTGTCCAGTAGGGGGACTCAGCCGTAGTGCGTCTTGGTGTCCAGTAGGGGGACTCAGCCGTAGTGTGTCTTGGTGTCCAGTAGGGGGACTCAGCCGTAGTGCGTCTTGGTGTCCAGTAGGGGGACTCAGCCGTAGTGCATCTTGGTGTCCAGTAGGGACTCAGCCGTAGTGCGTCTTGGTGTCCAGTAGGGGTATATGTCCGAAAATGGTGCATGTCAGAGCGCACATTTGCTCTGCCGGCACCATTATAGTCTATGGCCCCGTCGCTTCATACATCTGAATCCCGGAGGTTTGGTTTGAACGGGTGCCTAAACACAAAGTGAAATCACCATTAGGCTGTGTGCACACGTTGCTGATTTTTCGCGTTTTTTTCGTGTTTTTTCGAGATAAAAACGCTATAAAACCACAAAAAAACAGCATACAATATGCATCCCATCATTTAGAATGAATTCCGCATGTTTTGTGCACATGATGCGTTTTTTTCCGCGAAAAAAAAAAACGCATCGCGGTAAAAAACGCAGCATGTTCATTAATTTTGCGGTTCTTTTGCGGATTTCCCACTATAAAATGCATTGGGAAATGTCCGGAAAAAAACGCACCAACGCGGCAAAAACGCTGCAAAAACGTGTCAAAACCGCGGCAAAAACGCATGCAGATTTCTTGCAGAAAATTTCAGATTTTTCTCAGCAATTATCTGCAAGAAATCCTGACGTGTGCACATAGCCTTACTCCCAGCTAAGTGCAACCAAAATATTGCTTAGGTAAGGCTTCCATAACACAGTGCAGTAAAAATGCAAAATGGTCACAATCTCTTGTGTAAAGGCATCCCAAATGTGTCATTAAGAACTTGTTATTTTTAAGGGAAAAAAAAATCAGATTATTTGCTCTGGACATATGTAAATGTAAATCTGGAAATGTAGGGCCATGAAATGTTCTGTGTTCATGAGAAGCCACAAAGTGGGTCTGCATAGCAACAGTGACACATCCGGGCTTATGAAAAGAAATATGTGAATATAAACTGTGATAAAAAATGGATTTACATGAAAGCAAGTGATCTCATACCACTCAATACCCAGTACAGCATTATTACTGTCAGTCACAATGTCAAGCAGATGGACAGAAGGAATCAATAGATTTCTCCACAAAGGCTTGTCCGAAAATATTGCACATATTGACCAAAGACTAGACTACTATGGAAGCGTAAAACATATAGAACAATTCTGATCTATCAATCGATAAATAAATAGATCCATTTATAATAATACGATCATTCCCAGAAGGTAGAAGCTATAAAATACAGTCTTCCACCATAGAAATCAATGCGGAAGTGTGGGCAGCCCAGTAACTAGCAGAAAGCTGCACTTTATGGAGATGTTGCCATGGCAGCAGGAGGCTTTGGTGAGTCAGAAGCTAATAACATAAGCATCCATCCATTCCCGGAACGTAGGACTGCGATTGTAAGCTCATTGGACAAAACAAGAACCAAAGTCTACAATTTTACCTCTTAGGGCATGTACACACATTTTTTTTCACTCCGAAACCTGCCAGAAAGACCTCGAATTAATGAATGTATTCATTTCTATGTAAAACCGACGTTCAAAGATGCCAAGCAGCTAAATGAAAATGAGTTTACCATCCTCTGCTCTGAAGACTTTCTATACTTTACAATACAAGTCATTTGGACAATTTAATAGGTGCCTAAAAGACAGTGCCGTTTTCAGCATATTCACTTCAAAAACCGCCAGGAGTTTCATCATTCTTGAACACTCTACAAAAAAAAAGTGCTACTGGCCAGCCGCCATTGGTCACAACTGTCTCAAAAGCATCTAGGGATTCATCTGGAAATACAAAAAAGGGACACTTATTGATTACAAAAAGCAACGTTATCTGATAAAAAAAAAGATACAGGTGCTTCTCACAAAATTAGAATATCATCAAAAAGTTGTATTATTTCAGTTCTTCATTACAAAAAGTGAAACTCGTATATTATAAGGAGTCATTACAAACAGAGTGATCTATTTCAAGTGTTTATTTCAGTTAATGTTGATGATTATGGTTCACAGTCAATGAAAACGCAAAAGTCATTATCACAGTAAATTACAATTAACAAAAAACACCTGCAAAGGCTTCCTAAGCGTTTAAAAAGGTCCCTTAGTCTGTTTCAGTAGGCTCCACAATCATGGGGAAGACTGCTGACTTGACAGATGTCCAGCAGGCAGTCATTGACACACTCCGCAAGGAGGGTAAGCCACAAAAGGTCTAAAGAAGCTTGCTGTTTACAGTGCTGTTTCCAAGCATATTAATGGAAAGTTGAGTGGAAGGAAAAAGTGTGGTAGAAAAAGGTGCACAAGCAACCGGGATAACCAGAGCCTTGAAAGGATTGTTAAGAAAAGGACATTCAAAAATTTGAGGGCGATTCACAAGGAGTGGACTGCTGCTGGAGTCATTGCTTCAAGAGACACCACACACAGAAGTATCCAGGACATGGGCTACAAGTGTCTCATTCCTTGTGTCAAGCCACTCATGACCAATAGACAGTACCAGAAGCGTCTTACCTGGGCCAAGGAGAAAAAGAACTGGACTGTTGCTCAGTGGTCCAAGGTGTTGTTTTCAGATGAAAGTAAATTTTTCATTTGGAAATCAAGGTCCCAGAGTCTGGAGGAAGAGTGGAGAGGCACACAATCCAATATGTTTGGGGTCTAGTGTGAAGTTTCTACAATCAGTGATGGTTTGGGGAGCCATGTCATCTGCTGGTATAGGTACACTGTGTTTTATCAAGACCAAAGTCAGCGCAGCCATCTACCAGGAAATTTTAGAGCACTTCATGCTTCCCTCTGCCGACAAGCTTTTTGGAGATGGAAATTTCATTCTCCAGCAGGACTTGGCACCTGTCCACACTGCCAAAAGTACCAATGCCTGGTTTAAAAACAATAGTATCACTGTGCTTAGTTGGCCAGCAAACTCGCCTGACCTTAACCACATAGAGAATCTATGGGGTAATTTCAAAAGGAAGAAGAGCGACACCAGACCCAACAATGCAGACAAGCTGAAAGCTGCTATCAAAGTAACCTGGGATTCCATAACACCTCAGAAGAGCCACATGCTGATCGCCTCCATGACACACCGCAATGATGCAGTAATTGATGCAAAAGGATGCCCGATAGTATTCTAATTTACTGAGATAATGACTTTTGGGTTTTCTTTGGCTGTAAGCCATAATCTTCAACATTAACAGAAATAAACACTTGAAATAGATCACTTTGTTTGTAACGACTCTATATAATATAGGAGATTCACTTTTTGTATTGAAGAACTGAAATAATATAACTTTTTGAAGATATTCTTATTTTGTGAGAAGCATCTGTAATTCATAATTCATACGAATGGAGGCTCTTCATCAATTCATCCAAAACAAGCTAAAAGTCGTCTTGTTGCATAACAGCAATGCCCTACCTTCAATTCCAGTTTGTTATGTAGTCCTTATGAAAGAAACCTATGACATCATCAAACAGCTGTTGAGGTGCCTGAACTATGACCAACATTTAGGGCCCTTCTGTGGTGACTTAAAGGTGGCTGCTCTCTTACTTGGTCTCCATGGCGGATACCCAAAGCACTACTGCTTTCTGTGTGAGTGGGATAGTCGTGCAGGGGAATATTACTACAATTAAAGAGACTGGCCTCTTCGACATTGACTTCAGCCAGGGAGTAAAATTGTTCTGCATAAAGCACCTGTTGACCTACATAAGATTTTGTTACTTCATTGCATTTAAAGGTTATGGAGGAAAGATATCAAGGAAAATGGAATCCATCAATGCTTGCAGATTACTATTGGACAATTGTAAGTGATGACCCAATGCAGGAGTACAAGAGACAAGCAAAAAAGAATTGTCACTGAATGAGGAACAAATTTTGTAGCGCAATTTCTGTAACTGTTTATAATTCACAACAGTGTTTAGACATGTTTTAGTTATTTGAATTGCTGTCAAATTTCCTCTAAATAAATATCAGAGAATTGACATAACAAAATATTCTGCAACTTTCTATTTGCAAAAATAATGTTTCAAAGCACTGAAACTTTTATGCATTAATTATATGTAGCAGTAAAAAGAAAACTCTTTGCTATCATAGAAACAAGAGCAAACTAAACATTTTCATTGTCAGATTAGAATTCAGGAGGTCAAAATCATTTAGAAATGGCTCATTTCATAACTGAACCTGATAACTTTTGAAAATATGTAAAACAAAGAATATTCTAAGTGCTTTTCATGTTGACTTTGGAGCAAAATGCAGTCTAAACTCCATGTAAAAACTGTGTGAATACACTTCCAACCACTATCTAAGGTGTATGCGCACATCAAGGCTGTAAAAAAGTGTAAGTTGATGGTTGAAGGACTGCAAGTTCCAGAGACTCTAAGGCCTGTTTCACACATCCATGTCTCTGGTACGTGTGGTGACAGTTTTCACACGTACCGGAGACACTGACACATGTACACCCATTCAAAAGAATGTGTAAGGATTCCAGACTTTTCTTGTTCCTGTTCGCCCTGATCCAAGATGGAGTCTTGGATCTCACCCTGTCATGGAACTTCCTGTCTGTCCTGATTATTTAACCCCTTTCTGACCTCGGACGGGATAGTACGTCTGACGTCAGAACCCCCGCTTTGATGCCGACTCCGGCGGTACACTCTGCACCCCATCTGACATGCACTGTGGGGTCTTATATAGACAGGTGTGTGCCTTTCCAAATCAAGTCCTATCCGTTTAATTAAACACAGCTGGACTCCAATGAAGGAGCAGAACCATCTCAAGGAGGATCACAAGGAAATGGACAGCATGTACTTATGACCATGTGATATTTCAGTTTTTCTTTTTTAATAAATTTGCAAAAATTTCTACATTTCTCTTTTTTTTCAGTCAAGATGGAGTGTAGAGTGTACATTAATGAGAAAAAAATGAACTTTTTTGAATTTACCAAATGGCTGCAATGAAACAAAGCGAAAAATTTAAAAGGGGTCTGAATACTTTTTGTACCCACTGTACACGTGTTTATCTACTGAAGAACATGTGGACAACGTGTCTATATGTGCAATATATAAATGATACATCATTGTTCTACTGTGGCCCCAACATACCGCTCTGACCAAGTTTACAGGCAACCAACCTTCTATAGTCATCTGAAGGCTAGGGCTACATGGGGACTTTTCCAAAGGCCTCGTTCACACGTTCAGTATTTGGTATTTGGTCAGTATTTTACATCAGTACCTATAAGCCAAAACCAGGAGTGGGTGATAAATGCAGAAGTGGTGACATGTTTCTATTATACTTTTCCTCTGATCGTTCCACTCCTGATTTTGGCTTACTGATGGAAAATACTGACCAAATTCCACACATGTGAACGCGGCATAAGAGAACAAAAAAAGGTTTCTAGTGACCAGGCTAAGCTAAAATGTACATAAGAAAACTATACAAAAAAAAGCATTCTTGCATATGGGGTAGTCGGGAGAGATCGCTCTGTTGGATGAAAGGTCTTTCGACCAGCAACTATTTAATATGCATGGGGCCTTTAGGCTTCCCATTCAGCTCAGTAAAAGAACAACAGCAGAATAAAGAAAAGAGAATACTTAAGTAGTTTTTACTGACTAATGCTTGTGGTTAGCTTATGAAATATAACAAAAAAACAAACCTGTTTACCCGCTTCTGTCTTTATATGTACTCCATAAAAAGTCTTGAACCTGTAATTTGCTATTTTTGTATTCAAAGGTTACAGTGGCCATGTAAAATATCGGATCTGGTTTTGGACTTGAAATTTTGAAAAAGGATACTGGAGAGCTAGAGTCAATTCTAAGGCGGGCGACTCGATTATTACAAGGGATGGAAGGTCTCTCCTATAGTGAGAGGTTGGAAAAGTTGGGCTTGTTTATCTTAGAAAAAAGACACCTCAGAGGGCATCTCATTTACATGTATAAATATATGTGTGACCAGTACAAAACACTGGCACATGACTTATTCCTTCCAAAGACCATACTGAGGACTAGGGGACACTCATTACAGGTGGAAGAAAGGCGATTCTGGCAGCTAAATAGGGTTCTAGAGCAGTCAGAATGTGGAATGCCCTGCCACAAGAGGAAGTAATGGCAGACACTAGAACAGCTTCTAAAAAAGGGCTGGAGGATTTCCTCGCGACAAATTGTATTGTGCAATTGAGAATGTATAACTGGTGGAGAAAGGTTGAACTTCCTGTGTATTTGTAAACCTGTTACGATACGTACTTTGCAAATGGTAGAATAACAAGCAAGTTCTGATTAAATAATCTAATGAGTAATGTATGATTCACATGCTGTAGATTCGGTGCCTTTTTATATGGTGTCGCAGGTCCAGATCCAGCGCCTCTCATCTTCCTGTGATCTTGTGATGCCACCTTCGTGTTGCTTCATCGCTCCCCGACATCAAGCTCCTGCGCAGGCGTACTGATTTGCCCTGTTGAGGGCAGAGTAAAGTCCGGCAGTGCGCAGGTGCCTCTCTGACCTTTCCCGATGCCTGCACACTGCAGTACTTTGCTGCGCAGGAGCGCGTTGCCGAGGAGCGATAAAGAAGCAGGAGGGCGGCATCTCAAGAACATGGGAGTCGCTGGACATGCGACCGCACCGGACCGCCCCCCGGTGAGTATAATAAAACTTACTTTTCTAATCTTTTAGGTCGGACAGGTGGCTTATCTACAGCATTATAGAATGTTGTATATAAGCCCTGAAAGGCAGTGGCCGTATCTTATATCGGCCAAAACTGCGGACAGGTTCCCTTTAACCCCTTCATGACCTGAGCTTTTTTCGGTTTTGCGTTTTCGTTTTTCGCTCCCCTCCTCCCCAGAGCCATAACTTTTTTTATTTTTACATCAATATGGCCATGTGAGGGCTTATTGTTTGAGGCACGAGTTGTACTTTTGAACGACATAATTGGTTTTAGCATGTCGTGCACTGGAAAACAGGAAAAAAAATTCCAAGTGAGGCGAAACTGCAAAAAAAGTGCAGTCCCACACTTGTTTTTTGTTTGGCTTTTTTGCTAGGTTCACTAAATGCTAAAACTGACCTGCCATTATGATTCTCCAGGTCATTATGAGTTCATAGACACCAAACATGTCTAGGTTATTTTTTATCTAAGTGGTAAAAAAAAATTCCAAAGTTTGCTCAAAAATAATAATAATTGCGCAATATTCCAAAACCCGTAGCGTCTCCATTTTTCGTGATCTGGGGTTGGTTGAGGGCCTAATTTTTGCGCACTGAGCTGATGTTTTTAATGATACCACATTTGTGCAGATACGATCTTTTGAACGCCCGTTATTATATTTTAATGCAATGTCGTTGCGACTAAAAATTGTAATTCTGGCATTTCAATGTTTTTTTTCCCGCTACGCTGTTTAGCGATCAGGTTAATCTTTTTTTTTAATTGATAGATCGGGGGATTCTGAAAGCAATGATTTTAATTTTATTGTTTTATTTTAAATGGGGAGAAAGGGGGGTGATTTGAACTTTTATGTTTTTTTTTTTATTTTTTTCATATTTTTAAACACATTTTTTTTTTTTACTTTTGATGTGCTTCAATAGCCTATATGGGAGGCTAGAAGCTGCAACAACTCGATCACCTCTGCTACATAGAAGCGACGCTCAAATCGCCCCTATGTAGCTGAATTACAGCATTGCTATGAGCGCTGACCACAGGGTGGCGCTCATAGCAATCTGGCATCAACAACCATAGAGGTCTCCTTGAGACCTCTGGTTGTAATGCCGACGCACCCGATGGCCCGATGGCCAGAAGCGCGTGTTAAATGCCGCTATCAAGAGTTTGACAGCGGCATTTAACTAGTTAATAGGCAGATAGCGATTCCGCCCGCTCCTATTGCAGGCACATGTCAGCTGTTGAAAGTTCTTTTTTTTGCAGTACAAGTTGTATTTTTTAAATATACTATTAATTTTATCATCTGATGCACTGGAAAGCGGGAAAAAATTCCTAGTGGTTTGAAATTGCAAAAAAAAAGTAACCTATTTTGTATGTTTGTTTTTTGCCTTACAATACCATATTCACTATACAGTAAAATGGACCTGACAATATGATTCTCTAAGTGGTTTCGAGTATGCACATAACAAACGTATAGTTTTTTTTAATTTAAAGTGAACTTGTCACCAGGTTTGGCCAATACGAGTTACGGCCACTGCCTTTCAGGGCTGATATACAGAGCAAGACCAGAGATTCCCCTCGGACCTGACCGCCCCGCAGGTGAGCATAATAAAAGTTCTTCTTCTTCTCTTTCAGGTCGGATCGGGGCTTATATACAGCATTATAGAATGCTGTATATCAGCCCTGAAAGGTGATGGTCGTAACTCTTATTGGCCAAACCTGGTAACAGACTCCTTTTAAAGTGGTGAAAAAAGTGTATGGACAGCTATGGGTTCCACCTACAACTCTGAAGTGCTCATGAGTAGTGATGAGCGAATATACTTGTTACTCGAGATTTACTCTGGTGTCCTCCGAGTATTTTTTAGTGCTCGGAGATTTAGTTTTCTTGCCACAGCTGAATGATTTACATCTGTTAGCCAGCATAAGTACATGTGGGGATTCCCTAGCAACCAGGCAACCCCCACATGTACTTATGCTGGCTAACAGGTGTAAATCATTCAGCTGTGGAGATGAAAACTAAATCTCCAACCACTAAAAAATACTCGGAGGACCCCCGAGCGTGCTCGAGAAATCTCGAGTAACGAGTACCGTATATTCGCTCATCACTACTCATGAGGCCTTCTTGGTGCAGCGCTCGTCAGTCTTAGCATCCAGCCTTGGCAGCCATAGAATACATACATAAACCTTGGCCCAAACTGGCTAATTAGCAAACATTACTTGGACCAATTTTCTAAGACAATAGTAACGGAATCAGGACGTTGCACATTTTATCTTCAAACTGTATCACGGTCTACAAAGTTATTTTTAAGCAAATTTAGTGCACAAATCACATGACTAAAGGATTCCTTCCCGAGGTCACAGCTCCTCCAAAATGACTGAATATGTTATCTAGAGAGAACCTATACATTTTTGTCCAGGAATAGTTTCCACAATCAGTATCATTCCACCGAAAATGGTCAATTACTTTTACAGTGCTCGGCCACAACATTAAAACACCAGCCTACTACTGTGTCAAGGTGGATATAATGAGACATGGACCCCACATGACTAAGGCTGTGTTTCCACGGTCAGTAAACTTGCGGGTTTGACGCTGCGTACATCTGCAGTGTCAAACCTGCAGCGTCCAGATGTTACAGCATAGTAATTGCATTTCCAGAAATCCCATCTCCACTATGCGTTCAGAGACACAGGGGGCAGACCTGCGTATCCGGACATGCAGCATGTCTTTATAGACCGCAGCATGTCTATTTACAATGTGGAGACCCCACAGCGTAAATTTCCCACAGACTATCATTAGATTCGGTAAAACCGCATCTAATGATTAGTCACATGCGTAATAACTGGGAAAATGCAGCTTACTACACATGTCTACTAATTTAAATAAGGTCTTACCTGTCACACCGCCGGAAGTCCACATCCACTGCAGTTCTCGTGATAACTTAGCTTACCGCGAGAACTGCCGTGCACGTGACCGGGGTTATCACAGGTCACTAGGCTAGTTCTCATGGTCAGCTGACCGCAAGAGCTAGAGTGCAGGTGATCACCAGAGATCTTTGGTGGTCATCTACAAGCTCTGCTATGTCTGGATGTCAGGTAATCCAGATGTAGCAGAGCTGGACTCGTCGTGGGACACTAGTTATTAAGGACTACGTCGGAACAGGAAGTATTTGTGCTTGTTTATTATTTTTCTTTATTTTCAGGAGATCGAGGGCGTCGCATGGATTACCAGTATAAAAAATGGGAAAAATGTGTGGTGTTTTATTTCATTAAAATACCTTATTCTGCATGTGTGTGTGTTTATTTAACAAACTTTACAAACTTTAGGATTAGTATTGGATAGGTATCTTATTGACACCTCTCCATTACTAAGCCGGCTTAATGTCACCTTACAAAGATGATCGGGGGTCAATATCCATGGTCTGCAGCTGTCTGCATAGCCTTTTCTGGCTATTAATTATAGGGGGACCCCACGTCACTTTTTTTTTTTTTTTTTTGGGGGGGGGGGGGGGTCCCTCTATTTTAATAGCCAGTAAAGGCTAAGTATACAGCCGCAGGCTGAGATTCATAGCCTGGGAAGATCCATGGGTATTACCCGCTTCCCAGGCTATAAACATAGGCCCCCAGT
The DNA here is from genome assembly GCF_051348905.1 of Ranitomeya variabilis. Taxonomy (NCBI): domain Eukaryota; kingdom Metazoa; phylum Chordata; class Amphibia; order Anura; family Dendrobatidae; genus Ranitomeya; species Ranitomeya variabilis. The sequence goes on from NC_135233.1 coordinate 734,474,333, forward strand.
GGCTGGCTATCCCTCTCTGGCGCAGAAAATTGCGCAGGAGCCCACACCATTTTTTTTAAAAAAAATTAAACAGATATTGCATTTAAGGCCAGAATCACACTTGTAAGAAACTCGCACAAGTTTTGCACCTCAATACCCGTCACGGCCGCCGGCACTCGGACGAGAGTGTTCAGCTGCATAGAAATACATGCAGCCGCACACTCCGGTCCTGAGTGCTGGCAGTAGTGCCGGGTATTGAGTTGTGAGACTCACGCGAGTTTCATGGAAGTGTGACCCTGGCCTAATGCAGATTTCGTGTGTGTGTGTCTTTATTTAAAGCCGGGATCACACATGGGAGAAACTCTGACAAGTCTCGCATCTTAATACCTGGCACTGCCGCCGTCACTCAGGAGCGGAGCGTGCGGCCGCATAGAAATAAATGCAGCTGCACGCTCCACTCCTGAGTGCCGGCGGCAGTGCCGCGTATTAAGATGTGTGAGTTTCTTGCATGTGTGATCCCGGCCTAACTATGTACATTTTATTATGCTTATTACTAAACATCAGGCTTGGTATTATCTATAGATATATCTATCTATCAATCAATATATCTATCAATAGATAGATCTATCTATCTATCTATCAATAGATATATCGATAGATAGATCTATAGATAGATAGAAATATCTATAGATAGATGGATCTATCAATAGATAGATAGATCTATAGATAGATAGATATAGCTATAGACAGATATAGCTATAGATAGATCTATTTATTTAATAGATATCTATCATCTATCTGTGTGCGTAAACATTCTTCAATGGAGTATGTAAAAGAGGTTGGCAAGAAATGCTATCACAATTCTTTTTTTTTGTATATCTTTATTTAGCTTACAAAACACATACAAATCTGCACGAAAAAAAGCATGAAAATCCACATCAAAAAACACGGGTGACCTGCCAGTGACCTCAGATGCAGATTTTACCTTGGTCAAATCCTGAGCAAATACTGAGCCCTAAGGGTATGTTTCCACGGTCAGGATATCCCAAAGTGACGCCCCCTGTTGTACGCACAGTGATTCCGGATGTGTTCATTGAGCACATGCGGAATCACCGCATCGTATTCATTGACTGTGATATTTATCTTGTGGAGCCGGAGCGTCACATGTCTGTATACGCAGGGCCGCTGGATGCGGCCCTGCGCACATAGTAGAGACGGGATTTCATAAAATCCTCTCCACTATGCTGTAACATCTGAACGCGGGGCACAGCTGCAGCATCCAATCCGCAGCAAATCCTGATGTAATCCGGCACGTGGAAACATACCCTAAGGGTGTCCAGAATTAACTAATTTACCAATCAGTGATTAAGAATACATCCGTTAGAATACATCCAGCAGCAATCAGATGGCAAAAAAGTTGTGCAGACACAAAATTTTGTGTCTGTTTTTTTTTTTTTAAACTGATTTCAGCTGGATCCATTTTTGCAACATTAAAGTCTATGGAAAACGGATCAATTAAACAGCCATCTATTTTCTTCCATTTGAAATGGATTCAGTAAACAAAAAACGGATCCTTTACAAATGGGAGAAAAACAGATGACTATTTAACGGATCCAGTTTCCATAGACTTCAATGTTAAAAAAATGAATCCAGCTGAAATCTATATTTTTTTCAATGGAAAAAACACCTTTTTTTGCTAACGGATTGTTGTTGGATACATGTCCCCATAAGGCCTATAACTATAAATATAATATAAAATAAAACACAAGACACCTTTAATGCTTGGAATAAATGGCCGTGTGGTTTTATTTTGGGTTACAAAATCCAATTAAATGAATAAATAACCAATAAATAATATCCATAAGTTCATAAGTCCAAAATGTCCATAAACTTCCATAAACCAAATCCACTCAAAATTGAGTGATTTTTACCCACAAATAAAACCAAACGACAGGTGAATGATAACATAAGGGGAGGGAGGGCGGGATCTTCTTTTCTTCAAGCACTGGCGAACTGAGCATCTAACGCCGGTGCACAGGTATATATAATCATAAAATCTGCCCAGCAACTGATTGACAACCAATCAACTTGTCAAATTTTAAGCGGGCAAAAAGCCAGCCAGAACCAGATCTGGCTGCTTTTACATAGAAGAAATGTAAACTGTGTTGACCTCAACTTGACCCTGAAATCATGGCTAAAAATGAATGTATTAGGCCTATGTGGACATGGGACCCCCGCCATATTTTTAATGTTTGAGCGGGGGGGCTTACATGTCCCCATAAGGCCTATAACTATAAATATAATATAAAATAAAACACAAGACACCTTTAATGCTTGGAATAAATGGCCGTGTGGTTTTATTTTGGGTTACAAAATCCAATTAAATGAATAAATAACCAATAAATAATATCCATAAGTTCATAAGTCCAAAATGTCCATAAACTTCCATAAACCAAATCCACTCAAAATTGAGTGATTTTTACCCAAAAGGCCAAGGTTCAAAGAGCCGAGGCCCCCCCCAAACCACACAGCCATTTTTCGATTATATTGCCCATATTAAGATTAAATATATCAAGTCCGATTTCAGACAAATGAATCAAATCATCTCTGAACATCCCTGGTAAAAAACCTTCTAAATCTGTATGTCTAAATGAAAACCCAGAGATAAGAGGCAAAAACTTCTTCATGGAAAAATTAACCCTCTTCCTGATCTTATCCAAAAATGAAAGTTGATGACAGTTCCAAGCACGCCTGGGGATGACTTCAGAAAAAACAACACCAGATAATGGAAAAGTTTGTCTTAAATAAGTAAAATCTGACCGCATAATAGCCAGCAAATTCAAAGTGTTGATTCTTCCCAAGTCATTCCCAGCGAGGTGAACTACAATTAGATCCGGATAAGGAAAATTCTCTAAACAACTCTTTACTTCAGAAACTAAAGAAGGCCAAGTCAGGCCGCGAATACCGTGCCAAAACACTTGTACTTTAGAAGAATGGAACGATAGATTCTCAGAATATGATCGAAGGCTGGCCCTCTTCTGAGCCCAGAAGACAAATGAATGCCCAACGATCCATATAACTGCAGGATATAAGAGAAATAACAATTAATCAGGATATAAATCCGGACGAACATAAATTTTGAATCTATTCGACTCCCATCTTCCCAGTCTTTTTATTCTATTGTCAGATAGGCCAGCCCTGGATGCTTCTGTAGCCGCACCTATTCTGAAAGAATGGGAAGTAATTTTGAGATGACTTTTTCCCAAAAATGCCAAGCACTTTTTTAAAATAAAATTAAATTGAAAAACCGTCACCGGGGAAGAATCTCTATGAACAAATAGGGAGCCTTCAACAGAAGGCCTGAACAAAATCCACTTAGACAGGTTAGTCACAGGGCAAATCTTAGACTCAGGGAATGAATTCAAACGAAGCTCAGATCCTCGCCCTAGTTGATCTGTTTTAGACTTCCTAATAAACAAGAGAAGAAAATGTTGAAAAATTCTGACGTCTGAGAGCATAATCCCGGATGAAACAGTCTTCTTGGCTGAAACCACCTCACTGACCCGTAGCGCCCCAAAGAAAGAGATAGAAAATATTGAATTAAACAGAAGCGCTTCCTCCATATTCCTACAAACATGCCCGAGAGCGGAACAAATATCAATTAACAAAGAAATAGAAATAGGGCATCTCAAATCTGGACAAAACCTCTCCCTCTTCAGGCCCTTCAAAAATTGTTTAACTAAAAAGAAATCTGATAATGCATTACCGCCATGCATTTTCAAAAAGAAAGATATACCCGCAAAACTTTTTGCTATCGTAGAGAAAGATAATCCCTGTCTGACCAAAGACTCAGCGAATCTCAAAGCTGAATTTGGGTCAGGAACATAGGGGTTAAAACCGAAAAGTACAGAAAAATCGACCCATTTCTTCCATGCGACTGAGTAATCAGTCCATGATCTTAATGATAAAGAATTCTGAATAAAATAAGGAATTATATTGGAATCAGGTCCTGAATTGAAAGGGGGGAATCGTACGCTTCTTTGTCTGCCATTGGGACCTGTAGATAAAAATCAAACCACTGACGATGTAATATGAGATCAGTTAAATGACTAATTTTACCATCTCCCAAAGATGCTTTTAACCAAATATTGCAGTTCAAGCACTCCAAAACCAATTTTCTCAGAATTTTTGCAGCTATCGCATTCTTAGAAGATAGAGTATTGATCGAAAAATTCACTGCTGGGTTCATGGTATGTAATACGACCCTGAAATTTCTCAACTCATGACCCCATAGGCAAATACACAGAAGGATTGATAACAGCTCAGCAATAAACGGGTTTTTGTTTAAATTTCTAGCAACCCAATTAGCAGGCCATTCCCGGGATACCCAGTGAGTTTGGAATAAACAAGCCAAACCCATATTGGAATCTACCGAAAAAACGAGGGGAATAGAATCAGAGGAAATAAAAGGGGATTGGATTATTGATTTACCATTAAAGCCCTCTAAAAATGCTAGCCAGATTCTGGCGTCCTCCTTCACTTCAGAACATAGTCTGATGTGGGAATTGGGAGAGGAATGCCCTTTAGTGGCTTCATAAAGTGACCTGGAAAAAACCCTGCCAATCGGAATTACTCTTAGAGAAAAATTCAGTAGGCCCAGTAGGGACTGAAGCTCCTTCAAAGTGATTTTGTCCTTTGCTAATAAGTTTTCCAGCGAACCACGAAGTTTGTCAATTTTCTCACGAGGTAACAGAGTTTCCATTTTAACTGAATCAATCGTGATACCCAAAAATTCAATGCAACTACAAGGGGGTACCGTTTTCTCGTGGGCAATTGGGATTCCAAAATACGCGCACAATTCCAAAAACTTAGAAAGAGTATTCTCACAAGCCTTAGATTGGGAAGGGCCAACAAAAAGGAAATCATCTAAATAATGTAAAATACCCGCCTCACAACCACTATATTCTAAAACCCAATGTAAAAAACGAGAAAAATTCTCAAAATAAAAACAGGACAGGGAAAAACCCATAGGAAGGCATTTGTCAAAAAAGAAGCAGTTATCAAAATGGAAACCCAAAGAATTAAACCCATCCGGGTGCACAGGGAGAAGTCTGAAGGCAGACTTGATGTCTGATTTGGACATAAGGGAGTTAGGGCCGAATTTCCTAAGCATATCCAGAGCGATATCAAAGGATGAGTAGGTGACAGAACACGATGATTTGTCCACCTCATCATTCAATGATTGACCAACTGGATAAGATAGGTGATGAATCATACGGAAAGAACCTGACTCCTTCTTGGGAACGATACCCAGGGGGGATAACCGAAAATTTAAAAACGGGGGAGACAAAAAAGGGCCCGCGACCCTGCCTAGATCTATTTCCGAAAAAATTTTTTCCCTAGCAACATCGGGGAAGTCGGCAATGGATGGGAGATTTTTAACTAAAACACACCCAGAGCCTTTAAATCGAGGAACATGAAAACCTAGAGAAAAGCCATTATATAATAAACTACTGATCTCCCTGTCTGGGTATTTGTTTAGCCAGTGGACCATTCTTTCCAGCCTCACTGGCGATTGAGCCCTTAGAAATTGCTTCTTTAGAGGATTGCTGGGCAGCCTGCTTTTTAAAGCATTTGGACATTGGGTGAGGGTTCCCACAAAAAGAACATTCGTGCCGAAAACGGCAGCTATTGTTCCACTTACAAGATGAATCATTATAAGCGAAACAAACACCTTTTTTGGTAGCAGAAAAAGAAGGCTGCCTAGCAACAGTAGTCCTCATAGGAAGCATGAGATTGATCCACAAACCAATGTCTTTGGATCCCCATTTAAGTTCGGGATGAACTGACAGCTTGTGTCTAAAAGCCTCATCATAACTGAGCCAAGCGGAGCCACCAAAATTTCTATAAGCTTCCAAAATGATATCAACATGTTGGAAGAGACTACTACAAAGGTTAGGAGATTTCTCTCCCAACACGGAAGCATAGATGGCGAACGCTTGGACCCAGTTATGAAATGACCTAATATTACGCTTAGTGTCATCATTATCAGATTTGTCATCTTTCTTATCAGTTTTAGGGGGATGATCCCTACTGGGTAACAATGAAAATAGATCGACAAATTGATTATTCCAAATGAGCTCCTTAACAGAGGGGCTCAAATGGAATCCCAGCGGGGAAAGCTCACAAGTTAGAGCCTCCTTGAAAGGATTCAAAGGAGGCACAACAAGGGCAGCAGCCTCTGAGCGAAACAAGGCAGGAGAAGCTGCTGCCCGAGAAGAATTGCTAGCCTCGCATAATGCTTCGGCTACCACAGATTTAATTAAATCTCTTAATTGGTTCTGAGGGACAGACAAGGGGGTATTATAAATCTCACCCCTCGCTGATCGGTCGTCCGGTCCTCCTCCTCCTTCACAGCCTGCGCTCCAGCCCGCAGGAAGGGGCGAGCGCAGCTGCCTGGCAGCTCCTGTATCGCGGTCCTCTTCTTCATCAGATGATATGGGGGGTGGAGCGGACCTCGAGCTCCGTACGGCCGATGCAGGAGCTGACCGGGCGCCAGCCGAGAGGGGCACCGCGGCGCTTTTACGGCCGGTGCCCTTTCTGGCTCTTCCGGCCGCTCCCGATGACGTGGACGGCTCACTCTGATGACGGCTTCCGAAGTCTCGCTGAGGGCTGCGCGACTTTGACGCGCAGCGGCGACCGGACTTCCTGTTCACCGCTGACACGCCAGGCCTGGATGCCGCAGGAGACGGAGCAGCTGAAGAAACCGTCTTCTGTCTTCTGTTCCTTGATGGAGAGCTCACAGCGGCCGGAGCTCCCATTTCCTGCCCCGCATCTGGCGTCGGATGTTCTGGAACAGACGGAGGAGCGATGGCTTCGGAGGCTGCTAGCGGAGGTTTTATAGCCAAGCAGCTCCTCAGCCAATCCTCCCCATCCTTCTCGCCGGCTCTTGATAGAAGTTCTTGCAGCAGCTTCTCCATCTCTCTAGGAGGTATCTTCTTTTCTTCAAGCACTGGCGAACTGAGCATCTAACGCCGGTGCACAGGTATATATAATCATAAAATCTGCCCAGCAACTGATTGACAACCAATCAACTTGTCAAATTTTAAGCGGGCAAAAAGCCAGCCAGAACCAGATCTGGCTGCTTTTACATAGAAGAAATGTAAACTGTGTTGACCTCAACTTGACCCTGAAATCATGGCTAAAAATGAATGTATTAGGCCTATGTGGACATGGGACCCCCGCCATATTTTTAATGTTTGAGCGGGGGGGCTTACATTCTAAGGCATGATTACTCTATATGTGAACACAGCCTTACTGACTGAGCTGCTTGGAGACGCTTTGATAAAATCACTATTTTATCTGCTGCAGATCTACCAGTTCTCTAAATGCTGAGCACTGCATAACCCCGCCCACACCACTGATTGGCTGTTTTCTGTGTACACTAGCGACTTTCTGCCACTGTACAATCAGTGATGGGGGCGGGGTTACACAGAGGAGGACTACATGGCACGAGACAATTAGTCCTGTAGTGATAATCTCCGGCTGATAAAACACTGATTGTCTTAAAACTACAACAAGCAACCCAGCAAGTGACACATTGTTAGAATCAGGGTCTCTGCCCCTATATTGTGCTGCTCTCAAAAACCTGATGACAGATTCCCTTCTTTCCTTGAACTCCTTCTGGTAGGTTCTAACCACTTCATACCAGGGACAACTCACAAGGTCGAACATTCTAGAGAGCCCCTGACTATTAATCTAGAAAATGTAATGGCACAGATCCTTATACTTGCTTCTTTTACCTGCTTTGTAAAACATTCAAGAACTGAATGTTTGGGTAAGGTCACACAACCGTTTTCTCCACATCTGAGAAAAATATCTGATTACTCCGATCAGACTTTGATCAGAGTGGCATCAGTTTTTCTCGGACATGGGGACAAAAAAAAAAAAAAGTTTCTCCACCCTCTCCATTCAATCTGCCTGCGAAAATTGGACCACACTCCAAATTTTTTCATAGACCCATAGCATTGACAATTTTGATCCAACACTAGGATAAAAATCAGACATTTGTCTGATTTTTTCCCGCAGACTACTTGGTCCGAGGAAAACGTATTGGGTATGTACACAGCCCCATAGAATATCAGATATGAGTGCTATCTGTGAAAACCATGTTTAACACTCGTCCGAGAACATCGGTCTTGTGCACGAGCCCTTTGGGTACGTGCACACGTTGCAGATTACTCTGCGGATTTTTCCACACTGATTTTGGTAAATCGGCAGGAAATCCACACTGCGGATTTACAGCGGAATTACTGCGGTTTTTGTGCGGATTCCACTGCGGTTTTACACCTGCGGATTCCTATTATGGAGCAGGTGTAAACCGCTGCGGAATCCGCACAAAGAATTGACATGCTGCAGAATAAACAACGCTACGTTTCCGCGCATTTTTTTCCACAGTATGTGCACTGCGGATTTTGTTTTCCATAGGATTACATGGTACTGTAAACTCAGGGAAAACTGCTGCGACTTCGCAGCAAAATCCACAGCGTGTGCACATACCCTTTAAGTGCGACCAAACATATCCTATCCTTTAATATGAGCCCTTCTAATGGGGCATTTTTCACTTCACCTATAATGTGACAAGTGTAGGTTTCTTACGTTGACCTTTCATTATTATACAGATTTAAAGGTTAGTGACAGTGAATATGGCCACCTCCACAGTGCTGACTGACAAGTATGGGAGCTAAGGATATTTTACACCATAGCTAGGAACATTAACAATTCAGAATTCTGAGAAATCTAGAAAACCCACTTCAGTATTGTAGTTTTAGACAGATTTTTGTAGATAGATATAGATATGAAACATCCAAATTGAATTTACATGATGCTTCTATAAAGGCACCACTCAGGTTCCTGAGACTTTTGTATTTATCTTTTTATAATGCAGTAACATGCGTAAAAGCTATTTTGCTCAATTTGTTATTAGCACGATGCATTGAACTCTAATTGCCGCTGCAGCAGAATAGTGTGTTGACCTTGTCAGGAGCAGTGACCTTACCATTTATTTCACACACTCTGTTACTTATCTTCATTTTTCACTGCTCACAACATTTCCTTAAAGAAGCACTCCCACCAAAGATTTTATCCTATTACCTGTCAGCAGGATTGTGCTGAGTAACCTACACACAGTGTCAGGTCGGCGCTGTTACACTGATTAAAGTGATACCTTGGTTGATGAAATCCGTCTTGTGGTTGTTGTTTAATCTTTACTTTTATTTTTGAGTTAATGATATGGGATTTTTTTCCCAATATATATATATATAGACTCTTCATTATGTAAACTATGGGGCAGGTCACTGAGGGATCGGTGACCTGTCAGAAGCCATACTGGTGAATATCTAATCAGAGCATGACATGAAGACCCCCCCCACACACACACAGGCCGCCCCGCAACACGAGCATATCATTAACTCAAAACTGAAAATAAAGATTAAACAACAACCACAAGACGGATTTCATCAACCCAGGTATCATTGTAATCAATATAACGGCGCCGACCTGACAATGCCTGTAGGTTACTGTGCACAATCCTGCTGACAGGTTCCCTTTAAGAAGGCTTTAATCAAAACCATCAAGAAAGATTTGTGGCAATATGCAAGACAATGGGTTGAAGCTTGTAAAGGCAAATTACATTTTCAATTAGATAAAACTAGGAGCACAATTTATCTGAAAGCTTTCAAGGTGAAAATAATATTCAATTATCTGAAAGCTATAGCTAGAGGCATTTATTTCCAAAACTAATTTTATAGATATTACTGACCTGGCAAGGTCACTCTTCAATGACTTTCATCAACCTGGTACCCAACTTTGTGATGATGTCTGCTTAGCACCTGTGAAGTTTCCCACAGTTAAGCTGACATTCTGTGCAGAGATGAGGGTGTCAAAGTTAAAATCCAGCCCATCCGCATCCATGAGTTCATTTCGAATGATCGTTTCCATATCGCACTCCAAGCTCCCATTGAAAATTTCCAGGTCCAAATCAGTTGGGAACTTTTCATGCACTGGAAGGTTCATGCCTGTGTACAAGGACCCTGAGAGCGTGTCTGATAGGGCTTGCATAGAATGACTGACAGAGGACTGCTGCTGGTGTTTGGATGAGTCCAAGTTGTTGCTGTCATTTAAACCAATGTTATTTATGCTGTTTGAGAAGGCACGGCTGCCACCAAGAAATGAACTATGGGACTGCTGCTGGTGGTGTAACAAGTTTTGATTAACCAGACCTCCACCTTGGTTGGACGGAGCGGCAAAAGACATCATCGGGTCATTCCTCAAAATTATATTTCTACGGGAATTCTGAGCAGTGACTGCAGTACTGGCCTGGGACATGAGTGGATCAGATTGAGTCATTAAAACATCACTATGGCTAAGTGAGTCAGTGGTAAGAAGGTCCTGTAGAGACTGGTTACTGTAATGATTTATGGAAGAGAAGGTTGCTTGTTTGTTCTCTTGTATGGTTTGCATTGGGGATTGACGCAAAGAGGTCAAAGGAAAATTGAAGCTACTTGTGTTAGTGAAGCTACTGGATGGAGAACTGAGGCTCGAGCCTTTAGTGCCATAGGTAAAGCTGGAACTTCTCTGCATGCCCACACCAGGAGATGACTGCTGAGAAGTAAGGGAAATGTCATCCAGCAAATCATCCATAAGGTTATCTGTTAAACCATCATTTAAGTTCATGGTTTCAGCCATATCTGTTATCCTTGGCAACTCCACTGTGGATGGTTTACTTAAGGATGGAGACATACTTCCAGGACTATACAACATGGGGGATAAAGGAGAGTCGTCATCTTGAACATCATCAAGTTCAGTGGTAGCTGGGATTGGAGATAAACGGCCACTTATCGTGCTGGCATTAGAGTTTGTACGCGAGCGGAAATCTGTCCATGCATCCAGCTCATCACTGCTCCGTGATGTAGGGCTTCCCGGCCATTTTAGTTGTGAAGGGCTGTCATCGGTAGCATCCTGGGCCACCTGCATGGACGCTTTTTTCTTTGCGGCTCTCCCCCGGCTCTTAGTGTATTTGTTACTGTTGTCCATAGATACAGCACGCCGTCTCGGTGCCTTTCCACCTTTTCCGCCGTCTGGGTTGATCATCCACCAAGAGCTTTTTCCGGTGCCCTCGTTTTGAACTCGAATAAATCTGCTATGCAGAGACAAATTATGCCGTATTGAATTCTGAGGGAATAAGGAAGAAAGGACAAGTTAGATAGGCAAAGGTAATGCAAGTGAATACATAAATAGCTTCTAATATCCTCCACAAATTGCAGAACCTATTTTCTCTATGCTCATGGTTCTCCATGGGTAAACGCATTTGTCATAATCTCCTCCACTCTCTTTGATGGGTGACTGTACTATGTAATCATTATCCTTACATTCAATAATCACTGGCTTAGTCCATCACCTTCAGTGCATTATAGCAGAACATTTTCAAAGTCACCAAGAGAAAGGACGATATTTCTAGCACTTTTATATCATCTGCTGAACATAGATAAAAGCGATATCAACTGTTATACAACAAATTTAAAATCAATTAAAAAATAAACAAAATAAATAAATAGGTATATCCATTATTATCATGGCTTTTGTACCTAAAGGAACTGTTAGCAAAGTAGCAAAGTCTGGGAGGAAATGCCAGTAAGATGTTCTTTTTATTATCTGAACACAATAAACCGCAATCACAGCTCTGGAATATTCTCACTGCTAAAATTAATCTTGAAGCATATGCCTAATCTGAAACATTTTAGGGCTCCTGGAAAAAGGTCATAATTAGAATAAATAACAGGGCTACAACACAAAATGCACCAAAAAAACAAATTAAAACAACCTTTTATTCGAAATGAGATACACACCTAGTGTGACTCAAGGTAATAAAGAAATGAGTAAGGGTACATTAACACTTGAGTATAACAATTATTATTCACGATTATCTTTCAAATACCTATTTATTGGATGAAGTGATCTTTTCTACTGCACAAGAGATCATCATTCTTGACAGCGCATTGTCCTGTGTAAACATGACCTTGTGCTGCCGAGAATAATGGAAGCTTATGTGCACTGTTTGATCTGTCCTAGAATGATCAGTGCACATTTGAGGAGCGGTCTACCTGTGTAAACAGTCAATTGGTCGTTTAGTATCAACTGTCGGTCCATGTTTACCTTAAATGGTACAGAAATGCTGACAACAAGATAACATCTTATTTCTACAATTAGTAGGCATGTGTTAAGGACCCCATACACATTAGATAAAAGTAGCCAATTTTATTTAAATTGGTCGAGCATCAATGGCATATAGTGGATTATTGAATCTCCCCCATTACTAGACGAGTCTGAACTCATTATCAATAGAGTTGACAAAAAGACACATCCATCAAATTCATACTGATGAGATATGATAAAAGGAAATGGGGTACATGTACGACCACAATGCATCCACTCCTGATCCCAACTGTCGATGCACTGAACAAACATTCAGAAAAGAACGTTACTAGTGATGAGCGAACATGCTGGGATAAGGCGTTATCCGGCATGCTCAGGTGCTAACTGAGTGACTGGCGTGCTAGAATAATATTTCCAAGTCCCCGTGCCTGTCTCACGGCTTTTCAACTGCCACAACACATGCATGGACTGCCTGTTTGTTAGGCCATCCCTGCATATGTTGCGACTGTCAAACATCCGCTCGAACTCGTACATATTTTTAAAGACACTCGGTTAGCACATGAACATGCTCAGATAACACCTTATCCAAGCATGTTCGCTCATCACTAAACTGGACATATATCATATGAAATAAACATGGAGAACTTTTGTAAAGTGCCATCAAAGCCATCCACATACATTTTAAGCAATTCCTTGTCCCCTCTTATTCCCCTGAAGGCACTACCGCACGACTGGTTTGCTGACATTCAGTTCTTCTAGCCCGTTACTGCCCCTCCGGGCTCCAGCATGCACTGCCACCGCTCGCTCCCAGAGCGCTGATCTGCATAATTCAATTCCTAAACTCTGAGCTCTCATGGACTATTCTACCTTAGCTACCCCCATTTATGCAATTTCAATATCACAGGTAGGCTCATTGGTCAAGTAGACACGTTGCATGGGAATATTAACGTCTGTAGCAGTGTTGGGTCACACCACACACTCGAAACACCCACTGAGATGATTGACTTCTCCTTCACCAGTGTTCAGCTGGTCCAGACCTCCTCTTGTAAAGGAGATTGTACACGACCGCTGATATTTCAATCCTGGCACAGGCCGGAAGTACAGAGCAGTGTGGGATCAGGAAGTCATAGGGAGAGTATCAGGCTGCACAGGCACCGAACACTGCAGAATCTCTGCAGTAAGTACAGTTGAAAAAAATCTATGAATGACGGGAATAAAAGTTTTAGCTCATAATTCTTGGTTCCTAAAAAATGAAAAAACAAAAAAAACTTTAAAGGAGAATGCCTAAAATTTGGAAGTTAGCCCTTATCCATTGCGTAGGGGTAAGTTCATGATTGCCGAGTGCACGAGCCATGACTGATCCCAAGCACTGAGGCTCTATACAGCCATGTGTGAATGGAGAAGTGGTTGATCATGTGCACTGCAGTGCATTCATTATTAATGGGACCCCCAGAGATAATCAAGAGCTGTGCTCTGCTAGTACTCTGAACTTCGAAAAGAATGAATGGAGCAGCAGTACACCTGTTGGACCACCTCTTCAGAGCCCTGGTTTTCAGGATCGGTGGGGGCCCCAGCGGTCAGATCCTAGCGATCAAGAACTTATCTCTTATAGAATAAGGGGCAACTTACAAACTTAATATTCCTTTACGTCCTTTATTTTATGTACATAGTACTTTCACTTTTTTTAAAGTGATGCTAGAAACAGAAACAAAGAAAAGTCTTTCTAAATTCCTTTCTGCTTGCATCCAATCTATTCAAATAAGCAAAGAAACAAACAATTAAATCAGTTTTCTCTCATTTGCCATTAGTGTGGTGTGTGCTGAAGCCAATTAGCAAACTATTCACCTGTCCCTACCTTCTGACTGGGGGCACAATGAGGCACAGCAGTGCAATTTTACGGCTTGACAGTTCCAGCCAGATCTGCATTGTGGTCATTGTCAACAGCTGTCAAGCTTTATGTTAACTGACAGGAGCATCTAAGTAACCCCCCAATGGCTGAAAATGACTGGGAAACAAATGTTCTAACTGAATAACAACTAATGTGGAAATGTTTGTACATAGTGGGCATGGTAAATATTACTATTGGGAGTGTGATCTACTGTCAAAAAGACCAATTTTCTAAATTCAGTACCAATCTCTTTCTATCTTTGTAGATGTTTTTACAAAGCGGACTAAACTTAAAATTAATTCTACGACTGAAAAGAACATCTTTACTATTACATCTGTGAGAATTGGCATGAAAATATGACTTCCAGCTAAATGCATGGTTTCCAGTAACGATGCAAGGAACATAAGCTGACCACAATAGGGATTCCTTCCAAGTGAACCAAAAATCTGGCGTTGTGCGTACATGTCTCCTTTCATCCTCAATAGCAGAGGAGTACAGTGTGGTGGATATAATATAATAAAATGCACTGTACTTATGGGAATGTAATGCGTCAGTAAACTACAACCAATGCAGACTATGGGCAGAAACAAGGGAACACCAAAGAGAATACTGTGTGATCTTTGCTTTTCAGGACCTCTAAACTCAGCCATGTGGTGTAAACACATGGAGGAGCGAGTAAGGAGTCTGCTTTTCAGGACCTTAACAGCTGTTTGCGCTCTGTGCCCGCTGGAGAGCTTTCGAGAACATTCCATTCTACACAGTCGCACTTTCGTTTCTGGCATAAACTACAAGCCATTTATAGTTTTTGTATGAGGCCTACATATCAAAAGATCCGGTAATGGCCTCTGGAATGTCAATAGTTCAATTTGGGAAACAATAAAAGCACAATAAGGAGGTTTTAATGAGTCTAAATACATTCACCAAAAGTAAACAAAATATAAAAAATGTGACAATAACAGAAAAATCTTAAAGAATTTTTTAAATACAGAATTATGATTACTTCTAGTTTGAGGTGCACCGGCCGGGTCTGCATTACCGAGAAAGAATAACAAAAGGGTGGGTTCATCAACCAGTTTTTGCCATAAAACTGTTTGAAATGTTGCAACATTTTTGCATAATTTTTTAGCATTAATTTAGTGATTTTTTGTTTTGTTTTAACAATCTGTAATAAATGTGCACATGATTCCTTTTCATGGTAACCTGTTAGCAGCACTCCCTTTAGACTACGATATATACCTTACCAAAGTGAGTGCAGTTTCATCAACCAATGGACCACCATAGTTCTGATTGTAGCACCGGACAAAGTGAGACCTGCACCCAACATCTTAAACATAGTGCTGTACCCACATAGAGAATTTATATGCAGGGACCTTCAACCCAAAACCCCCAACCATCCGGCCAATTCACTGTAGGGATTTCAGCTTGGATAGGACCTTCAACCCAATACCCCCAACCATCTAGTCTATTCACTGTAGGGACTTCAGCTTGGATAGGACCTTCAACCCAATACCCCCACCCATCCAGTCTATTCACTGTAGGGACTTCAGCTTGGATAGGACCTTCAACCCAATACTCCCACCCATCCGGCCTATTCACTGTAGGGACTTCAGCTTGGATAGGACCTTCAACCCAATACCCCCAACCATCCGGCCTATTCACTGTAGGGACTTCAGCTTGGATAGGACTTTCAAACTAATACCCCCACCCATCCGGTCTCGGTCTATTCACTGTAGGGACTTCAGCTTGGATAGGACATTCAACCAAATACACCCACCCAGGGCCGGACTGGCCATCTGGCAAATGCCAGAAGGGCCTGTCCGGTCGTGGGCTGCCGTGCCTGCTACCTTGTTAACAGAATCGGTGTTCTCAAGATACCCATACTGTTAAGAGTTGTGACGGAGCACAAAGTCGCTGTCTCCGTCACTTACCCCAGCAGGCCACGAGTAACATTAGAAATATTGGTCTTGTAGGAAATCTTCCTTTCCTCCATCCAGGGTAATATTAGTAATATATCCCATCTGGTACTTGGGGATGGGGACAACATAGGCCTGTGTGATTCCAAATGCCAGGGCTGAATTTCGGCACCAGTCCGTACCTGCACCCACCCAACCGGCCTATTCACTGCAGGGACTTCAGCTTGGATAGGACCTTCAACCCAATACACCCACACAACCAGCCTATTCACTGTAGGGACTTCAACTTGGATAGGGACTGAAGCCCTAAGGCAAGGAAGTCTGCCTAGTTGATAAGTTCCCTTGTAAGACTTTCTAAAATGTAAAATTGATATGATATGTTTGAGACAATAGAGCCAGTGTCTCCAAACTTGTAGTTTATTTTTTAGCTAACCATTTAAGGTACCATATGTACATAAAATAAATATAAAAATAATATATATGAAGTAATGACATAAAGAAAACATTGGGAAGTGAGTTTATGGCAACATGCATATGCAAGTGCAATGTATACATTTAAAAATTAATATGTTAAAGGATTAACCCCATTACTTTTATAAAGATTAACGGATAGGTCATCAATAGCATATCGGTAGGGGTCCAAGACCGAACACCCTCACTGAGGAGCAGTTCTCACTGCCACTTCTGGCTGGGTGTCAGCATTTGAGGAGGTGAATAGCATAGCTCTGTCAAATGTGAAGTGGTACCGGGCTGGGTGTTGCAGATCCGCTTTTATTTATTCAAATAGGAAGAAATCTGCATTACCCAGCAGCTATGCTAACTTCAGTATTAGAGGCCAATTACAGACGTACATTAGAGATTCCTTTGTTTTTTTTATGGGGAAGAAAAACTAGTCAAAGCGACAGACACTTTAGCAAACCTGGCCGACCCTGTTATAACTAAATAATTATAAGTGATGTACACCTTCCAACTATGTTATGAATAAATATTTTCATGGATTATACTACTACTATGTGGTGAGCGCTGCATATTTATTCTTCATGGAATAGAATACTCTGTTGAGAGTAGTCAACGCTCATAATGGAGTCAAGACAGCTGTGACAGATCTATCTTCACACAGACTGCAACGGATCCTAAAGGATCACATTAACTCTTAACGGCTATGCGTAAAAACAAACAAATATTTAACTCCTAGAAACTGACTGTTGCACATTTGCAGCAAATGCCATGGTGCGGCCTGTAGTGCACAGCTGGCCGGCAATTGAGGACACTACAATTAGCTCTTTACATGCTGACTTTATCACACCCCAATCATCATCTTGTGCACATTGGAAGTGTAAACAGGCTATAAAGCGACCGCCGATAGGCCAGTGTAAACAGGCTATAAAGCGACCGCCGATAGGCCAGTGTAAACAAGCTATAAAGTGACCTCCGATAGGCCAATGTAAACAGGCTATAATGCAACCGCCGATCAGCCAATGTAAACAGGATATAAAGCGACCACCGATAGGCCAGTGTAAACAGGATATAAAGCGACTGGCGGTCAGCCAATGTAAACAGGCTATAAAATGACCGCTGATAGGCCAATGTAAACGGGCTATAAAGCGACCTCCGATAGGCCAGTGTAAACAGGCTATAAGGCGACCTCCGATAGGCCAGTGTAAACAGGCTATAAAGCAACCGCCGATCGGCCAGTGTAAACAGGCTATAAAACAACCGCTGATCAGCCAATGTAAACAGGCTATAAAATGATCGCCGATAGGCCAATGTAAACAGGCTATAAAGCGACTGCCAATCTGTCAGTGTAAACAGGAAATAAAGCGACCGCCAATAGGCCAGTGTAAACAGGCTATAAAGTGACCGCCGATAAGCCAGTGTAAACAGGCTATAAAGCGATCACCAATCGGCCAGTGTAAACAGGCTATAAAGCGACCGCCGATCGGCCAGTGTAAACAGGCTATAAAGCAGCCGCCGATTGGCCAATGTAAACAGGCTATAAAATGACCGCCGATAGGCCAATGTAAACAGGCTATAAAGTGACCACTGATCGGCCAGTGTAAACAGGCTATAAAACAACCGCCGATAGGCCAATGTAAACAGGCTATAAAACAACCGCCGATCAGCTAGTGTAAACAGGCTATAAAGCGACCCCCAATCGGCCAGTGTAAACAGGCTATAAAGCGACCGTCGATCGGCCAGTGTAAACAGGCTATAAAGTGACTGCCGATCGGCCAGTGTAAACAGGCTATACAACAACCGCCGATAGGCCAATGTAAACAGGTTATAAAGCAACCGCCGATAGGCCAATGTAAACAGGCTATACAACAACCGCCGATCAGCTAGTGTAAACAGGCTATAATGCGACCGCCAATCGGCCAGTGTAAACAGGCTATAAAGTGACAGCCAATAGGCCAGTGTAAACAGGCTATAAAGTGACAGCCAATCGGCCAGTGTAAACAGGCTATAAAGCAACTGCCAATTGGCCAGTGTAAACAGGCTATAAAGTGACCGCCGATTTGCCGGTGTAAACGGGTTATTAAGCGACCGCAGATCAGCCAGTGTAAACAAAGCCTTATAGCTCACCTTTTTCAATATTTTGAGATGAGTACAACTCCCTTTATCACATATGAAAAAAATCTTCAACATGTTGCAGACTACTTCAAGGTGCCCATAAAACCAAAGATATTTTTTCGGTATACAACAATCCATCATCATGTTCCAGATAAGGTTGTTATGATCACAAATAGATGGAAGAAAGCAAACCAGCAGGTTAAACATGCCACAACGGGACTTTCACCGCTGCCATGTCTGTCTCCTCTACAAGGGCTTGTAAGGTCCTTGAACTTTGAGTGGTGAGAGTTAATCTGAGACAGAAACTCTCCACAAGGGGCTATTTTAGATGCCTAATCAGTTTATCAGCCATTCTGTGAAAACAAAATGCATGGGTTTAAAGCAAGCTTTAGTTCAATAGAAGGGAGGAAGATTAACGGTTTCTCTTTCAACATGATCTCTTGAGGGTTAGAGGAAAAAAAAATTAAGGGATATTCTTCAACTTCTTGATACATATGCATTCACAAAAGCATCAAAGTGCATGAGCTATAGATTTATCTTGAATTATTTTCTTTCTTAAAATTATATCAATAATGGATTTGGACAAAATGCACTTCTACCCAACCCACATTGAATATAGTCTTTCATTACATTTTAGATCAATGCCAGCAATCTTTCTGGATCCAAACATTTTATTGTCATTGTACGTATTACATAAATGTATGTCAGTTCTTAGTCTCACGATGCATAGGACGCTAAGACATCTAAGGCTATGTTCACATGTTGCATTTTGCTGCGTTTTTTAATGCACATTTCCAGCTGTTTGCTAGAATGGAAGCCTATGGGAGCCGGAAAAAGGCGGATCCGGTGGCCTGATCCGTTTTTTTAAACTGAGCATGCTCCAAATTTTTTTTTTATCCAATAATCTAGATAGGCTAGCCGGATCTGTCAAAAAAACGGATCCATGGCATCAGTTTTTCACAATCTGTGCCGGATCCAGTTTTTCCAACATTCGCCGGATTTAGCCTGACACTGAAAACCAGATGTGTGAAAGTAGCCTAAGAATTCTAAATCTACATTGGGAAATGTATCAAAGCTAGCTGCGATCGAAATGCGTCGCTCATGTCCTCAAGTGCGTTATAGTGTGGTCCTAGGAGCTGGAGCTATTTTAATTATGTGGAATAAAATTTGACAATTTTTTAAAGAGGAGCAAGAACATCACCTTTTTTTCTTCGGTATATGATTACGTCTAATCAGGATGGAGTTCCGTGCGCTTTCTGAAGATCGGTGAGCTGGCTTTGTTTCTTTAGTTCTGTATTACATAAGTGTGCACCAACCCTTGTGGGATAAGTCAGCTGTGAGGCCAAGGTAGCATTTCTGCTCATTTGTCACATGGACACACCCTATGTACCATCAATATCTCCCTTCTACAAGTCCTGTCTATTCTCACACTGCCAAACACACACACATGACTCACAAGTGCCAGGGACAATTGTAAAGACAGGGAGGAGTGACAACACTTCTATTCAGATGTCAGCAATTTGCAATGTTTACATGAAAACCCTTCAGCGGAAGGCAGCATGTTTCTAGGAAGAAGCAGGAATGCAGCTTAGTATCTATGAAATGTAAAGACCCTGTGATGGCATAAGGCTCCATTCCTCCTAGAATCGTATATCACACTGTATACTATCAGAAGCAAAACAATGGGTAGAAACACTGGAGCACTACATGCTTGGTATAAAAGCAATGAACACTTACTTCTAAATCTGCCGATCACAGCAAAGTTGAGAATAGAGTCAAAGTTTGAGAGAGAATTCTTTTTATGGGTATTCTCACATTCACAATCTTGTGTGCCACTGTACCACCTTTTTTTTTCTTTTAAATCATTAATCTTTGCAAATACACCATAAAGGAATGCATCAGAAGGAGAGATAAGCAAATTGATTTGCTGGATCATTGTCCAGAGGCCACAGTATGTAATCCATGGTCGCCAAACGGGAGCACTGCTAACTGCTCCCTGCCTGCAAGCCTCCCTAGAGCCTCCACTGATTAGTAGGCCTGGTGTAATATCATGCGTGCATCATGCTACAACAATGACGCTGTGCTGGGCCTACAAATCAGAAGGAATACTGACATTGGCTGCTGGACCATGGTCTTACTCATCTTTAACCAGTAGACTGCTTTTGGGGAGTTTTCTCCTTAGCGGGAATCTGTAAGTAAGCGCACACTCCCCACCCAAACAACTTATATGAGCACGCGGGTCACTGAAATGTAAATCCATCAACACCTTTATATTCTCTACTAGATGGTGGCCCGATTCTAACGCATCGGGTATTCTAGAATTTTCTGACTGACAGAACGTGTTCAGTGAACGTGACTGAACTATGTCGCACTATAATAATAATAATAATTTTATTTATATAGTGCCAACATATTCCACAGCGCTTTACACTGTGACTGACAGAATGTGTTCAGTAAATGTGACTGAACTACGTGGCACTGTGACTGACAGAATGTGTTCAGTAAACGTGACTGAACTACGTGGCACTGTGACAGACAGAACTTGTTCAGTAAACGTTACTCAACTACGTGGAACTGTGACAGACAGAACTTGTTCAGTAAACGTGACTGAACTACGTGGCACTGTGACTGACAGAACTTGTTCAGTAAACGTGACTGATCTACGTCACACTGTGACTGACAGAACTTATTCAGTAAACGTGAGTGAACTATGTCACACTGTGACTGACAGAACTTATTCAGTAAACGTGAGTGAACTATGTCACACTGTGACTGACAGAACTTATTCAGTAAACGTGAGTGAACTATGTCTCACTGTGACTGACAGAACTTGCTCAGCAAACGTGACTGAACTACGTGGCACTGTGACTGACAGCACTTGTTCAATAAACGTGACTGAACTACGTGGCACTGTGACTGACAGCACTTGTTCAGTAAACGTGACTGAACTATGTGGCACTGTGACTGACAGAACTTGTTCAGTAAACGTGACTGAACTACGGCCGGACTGCACCTGTCGCTGATTGGTCGCTGGCGGCTGGCGCGACCAATCAGCAACGCGGGATTTCCGTTACAGACAAACAGACAGCAATAGACGATTATATAGTAGATTTGTTGCCACATTCCTGATTAATTAGCATTTAAATTCCTATGCATACTAGGCATTAAGTGCTCTGAGAATGAAAGAGCACTTAAGAGTCACTACTTGCAGACCTGCTTGCCCACTCAACAGAAGCCTCTTTTGGCATCATGCCTGGTGCCGGACATTACACGAACTGTAAGTTATCAATCAAGCTAAAGATGCTGGTGTCAGGGCAGGAAACAACCTCAGGAGATTGTTAAAGAGGCCCTTTAAAGGGTAATCTGTCACCCCCTGGGGCATTTTTAGCCTATTATTATTGGCATACAGGGGATAGAATGGTTAAACTAGTTATACCTGTATGCCTATATCTTCAGTCCTGTTGTTGAGAAATCGTCTTTTATTTCTTTAAGCTAATGATTTCTCCCAGGTTCTGGGGAGTGCAGTGCCTGGAAGAAAACTCTGTCTCAGGTCTTCATTTGCGTACCACCGCTCCTCCTAAAAGGGCACTAAAACTTACCATTTCCGCCCTTCTATGGGCATTGGATTCATTGTTCTTCTGCGCTGGCGAGTCACTGCGCAGTAGTAATGACCCGGTGGCGTAGAAGAATGCTGAAGTACGTATAATAGCGCTATTGCAGGGCGCAGGATTCCAGGGCCACCAATACATGTCACCGGGCACTGTGACACCGATGGGAGGGGGGTGGTACACATATGATGACTGGAGGCAGAGTTTTCTTTCAGGCACAGCACGCCCTAAAGTCTGGAAGAAATTATTAACATAAAGAAATAAAAGACGATTTTTCAACATGAAGATCAAAGATATGGGCATTTATTTATGTATATATCTTTATATCATATATATGCAAATTGCCTCTTCAGAGAAAAAGAGGACTTGAACTCTATAGCACCATCTGTTGGAAGCAGTGATCCTGCAAGTCACTATCAACCTTTTAACGAGTCTTGCAATATGATTTAGGATAAAATCCTAATCAGAATGGCGCCATAAGGTTCAAATCCTCTTCCTTTCTGAAGAGGCAATTTGCATATTACATTTTCCCAGAGGAGCACTGCACGGCGAATAAGCCTCCTTACCTTGCTTGGCATGCCATAGCCAGTATGTCACTCTCCACAAGGAGAAACGTTACTATATATATATATATATATATATATATATATATATATATATATATATATATATATATATATATATATATATACACTCACCGGCCACTTTATTAGGTACACCATGCTAGTAACCGGTTGGACCCCCTTTTGCCTTCAGAACTGCCTCAATTCTTCGTGGCATAGATTCAACAAGGTGCTGGAAGCATTCCTCAGAGATTTTGGTCCATATTGACATGATGGCATCAGACAGTTGCCGCAGATTTGTCGGCTGCACATCCCAAAGATGCTCCATACAAGGCAGGATGGATCCATGCTTTCATGTTGTTTACGCCAAATTCTGACCCTACCATCCGAATGTCGCAGCAGAAATCGAGACTCATCAGACCAAGCAACGTTTTTCCAATCTTCTACTGTCCAATTTCGATGAGCTTGTACAAATTGTAGCCTCAGTTTCCTGTTCTTAGCTGAAAGGAGTGGTACCCGGTGTGGTCTTCTGCTGCTGTAGCCCATCTGCCTCAAAGTTCGACGCACTGTGCGTTCAGAGATGCTCTTAGGCCTACCTTGGTTGTAACGGGTGGCGATTTGAGTCACTGTTGCCTTTCTATCAGCTCGAACCAGTCTGCCCATTCTCCTCTGACCTCTGGCATCAACAAGGCATTTCCGCCCACAGAACTGCCGCTCACTGGATTTTTTTTCTTTTTCGGACCATTCTCTGTAAACCCTAGAGATGGTTGTGCGTGAAAATCCCAGTAGATCAGCAGTTTCTGAAATACTCAGACCAGCCCTTCTGGCACCAACAACCATGCCACGTTCAAAGGCACTCAAATCACCTTTCTTCCCCATACTGATGCTCGGTTTGAACTGCAGGAGATTGTCTTGACCATGTCTACATGCCTAAATGCACTGAGTTGCCGCCATGTGATTGGCTGATTAGAAATTAAGTGTTAACAAGAAGTTGGACAGGTGTACCTAATAAAGTGGCCGGTGAGTGTATATATACTGCTCAAAAAAGTAAGGGGAACACTTAAACAGAAGAATATAACGCTAAGTAAATCAAACTTCTGTGAAATCAAACTGTCCACTTAGGAAGCAACACTGTTTGACAATCAATTTCACATGCTGTTGTGCAATTGGAATAGACACACTCGTGGTAGCATGAGACGGACTCTACAACCCACACAAGTGGCTCAGGTAGTGCAGCTCATCCAGGATGGCACATCAATGCGAGCTGTAGCAAGAATGTTTGCTGTGTCTGTCAGCGTAGTGTCCAGAGGCTGGAGGCACTACCAGGAGACAGGCCAGTACACCAGGAGACATGAAGGGGGCCGTAGGAGGGCAACAACCCAGCAGCAGGACCGCTACCTCAGCCCTTGTGCAAGGAGGAACAGGAGGAGCACTGCCAGAGTCCTGCAAAATTACCTCCAGCAGGCCACAAATGTGCATGTGTCTGCACATACGGTTAGAAACCGACTCCATGAGGATGGTCTGAGTGCCTGACGTCCACAGATGGGGGTTGTGCTCACAGCCCAACACCATGCAGGATGCTTGGCATTTGCCACAGAACACCAGGACTGGAAAATTCGCCACTGGCGCCCTGTGCTCTTCACAGACTAAAGCAGGTTCACACTGAGCACATGTGACAGACGTGACATAGTCTGGAGACGCAGTGGAGAGCGATCTGCTGCCTGCAACATCCTTCAGCATGACCGGTTTGGCAGTGGGTCAGTAATGGTGTGTGGTGGCATTTCTTTGGAGGGCCGCACAGCCCTCCATGTGCTCGCCAGAGGTAGCCTGACTGCCTTTAGGTACCGAGATGAGATCCTCAGACCCCTTGTAAGACCATATGCTGGTGTGGTTGGCCCTGGGTTCCTCCTAATGCAGGATAATGCCAGACCTCATGTGGCTGGAGTGTGTCAGCAGTTCCTGCAAGATGAAGGCATTGAAGCTATGGACCGTCCCGCCTGTTCCCCAGACCTGAATCCGATTGAACACATCTGGGACATCATGTCTCACACCATCCACCAATGTCACGTTGCACCACAGACTGTCTAGGAGTTGCTGGATGCTTTAGTCCAGGTCTGGGAGGAGATCCCTCAGGAGACCATCCGCCGCCTCATCAGGAGCATGCCCAGGCGTGTAGGGAGGTCATACAAGCACGTGGAGGCCACACACACTACTGAGCATCATTTCCTTGTCTTGAGGCATTTCCACTTAAGTTGGATCAGCCCGTAACTTCATTTTCCACTTTGATTTTGAGCATCATTCCAACTCCAGACCTCCGTGAGATATTAGTTGTGATTTACGTTGAGAATTTTTAGGTTTCTCAACACATTCCACTATGTAAGGAATAAAGATTTACACCTTTAATTTTTCATTCAGTAATATCTAGGATGTGGGATTTTAGTGTTCCCTTTAGTTTTTTGAGCAGTATATACTGCTATATATAGCAGTATATACTGCTATATACTGCATAGTGTTTATACAGTATATACTGCATAGTGAATATATATATTCACTATGCATGTGTGTGTGACAATTCAATTCTTCAAGTTGAGTCTCTCAAGTTAGAAAAAAAACAACAAAAACATTTGAAACAGGATAACATTTTTGTTCTGCTTTTCCACTAGTGGTGCAGATCTCAGCAGCTTCACAATAGAAAGGTGTCAATAGCGTCTAGAGGAGGGAACTGTATAGCTGTGATTACACTACAGTGCCATATTATTATTATTATAATATTATTATTATTTATTTATATAGCACCATTAATTCCATGGTGCTGTACATGAGAAAGGGGTTACATACAGGGTTATAGATATTGTTTACAGTACACAGGTTTACAGTGACAGACTGGTACAGAGGGGAGAGAACCCTGTCCTTGCAGACTTACATTACATTCTATGGGTACCCGGTTTCACGTAAACACTGAACAAATGCTCCAAAAATTGTAAAAATAGGAATAGTTACTAAGAAGCCATGGTATACATCAATATATATTGATAAGTGAGGCTGTGATTTTGTCTGATGTATCACTGTTCATCACAAGCCTATAGGTGACCATTATAACTTCTGATGACCTTACAGTGGTTTACTAGTAAACACAAAAGGGGGTATTGGACCTGGTACCATAAATGAGCATGTATCCATGAGGACAATGTCTGCAGACTAACTACAGGTTCTGCTCACGATCTAGACACGAGTGGAAAACTCCAGAATGAAATGTTCCTTTCGAAGCACTGCACGTGTAATACAACATTAGGTTTTATTGCACAGAAGAGGTTTGGTGCTGCCACTAAGTCCCTAAGCATCTTTATTGGTTGTGTTACGAGGTGGAACAGGCCAGAAGCTACGAGCAGTCTTTCTAAAAATCTCAAGACAGCTACAAATGTAAACATATTTGATGTCTTGTCTGGCAGTGATTACGTCTGAGAAGACGATAAACCTACCGTAAATGCCCCACCTTACAGTGTACAAAATAAAACACTGTCGATATTTCTAAGAAACGTGACAAAAGGGAAACTGGAAAATAGAAAATTTTACACATCCCGATGAATAAGCTTCTGGAACTCCCTGTTTGTTATACAGCGCCCTTCAAGTACCGAAGGACACATGCAGAATAAAGCACATGGCCTAGGGTGCCAAATCTGAATTTTTTGGAACGGATTGCTACACGACTACAGGTCCCAATGGATCAATATGACTGGGACGTGTATTACTATTAAGGTTTTCCACAAGAATTTTTTTTTTTTTAAAGAATTTGACACACAACTATATAGTCAAAAGTTCTAGGACAGACATCTCAATGAATTCAGATTTTTATTCAGTCCCATTGCAACAGGTGTGAATTGTTCTATGAAGCTCACTGAATTTGTGTATGGTACGGTAATGCTGCTATGTTAACAAGTCAGTTCATGAAATTCCTTCCCTCCTAAATATTCCAATACCGTAAGTAGTATCATTGGAAAGTGGAAGTGTAGCGCCCCCACTGCCGCAGGGCCGAGGGGTACCCGGTACCGGGCCTCTGAGTCTCTGCTCTGGGGTTGTCACGGTGGCTAGACCCGGTCCGTGACCCTGCTGAGGGGCGCCCAATGAAAGGTGTGGGTGGTGATGCTCTAGTGGTGCGGGCCGCAGTAAATAAAGACACCAGGTAGCAGTCTCTTTACCTCTTTACTGAAGGCTTCAGGATCCTCAGTCCGGAATACGGTTAATCAGGCTGCGCAAGTCCGGCCGGTCCGATGGCACCTCCAGAGTTCCCTTTGCAGGTGGAAATCTGTGCCTACCTTCTAGCGCTTGTGTGTTGTGGTCCTCCCCTGCTGTGCTTACGGGATAGTCCCCACAACTGTTGTGTCTGTTTCTGAAGTTCCCTCACAACTCGATTATGATGTTCTTCTTCGTCCCCCAGATGATATGGCTAGGACGCACCCGTATGACGGGTAGGCTCGGAGCTCTTCCTGGACCCTAGTGTCGCCCCTCTCCTGTTGTTGCCCCCTATGTCTTCTTAGGTGATTTGGGTGAGACAGCCCGCCTATAACTGACTGTCCTGCCGTAGGTTTGAAGTTAGGCCTGCAGCTCTATACTTCCTCGGCGTTCCGGCCACCGGCTGCGCGCCTCAGTAGGATGTTGCCTCGTCTCACAGCACGACTCCTACTGGTGTTTCTCCTTGTTGCGTCGATCTCGTTTCTCACTCAGCACAATAAACCTCGCTTCTTGTCCTTTCTTAGGGCACCGCCGCTATCTCGTGCAGGCGCGGTCCCGTAACGTTCTCTCTGTTCGCTAGGCCTCTGTCAGGATCCCACCCCTGACAGGGACCCCCCTGAATCTTCCCCTGCAACACCCTCTGCCACAGGATGTTGCCTGGCTCCAACCCAGTCAGCTTCTCTCTAACTTCCTGTCTAACCCCCAGTTTTACCAGACTGTGAGGAGTGGCCTAATACATAGCGCCCTTAGCTCCCCCTGGAGGCCAGACTGTGAAGTGCATTGGTGTCTGTGATACCTGGTCAGGTGAACTCCTTCAGTGCCATCAGACGTACCATAGCCCCCCTTAGCGGCGGAGCATCAGTACTGCAACGACCAGGACTCTGGGGCGCTGCACTCCCCCCCGGTTAAATCCAGTACTCCTGGACTGGGAAGAAAACAACAATACAGGTCAGCAAAAAGACATACAATTTTGAAATGCAATAACAATAAGTAAGTTTGAACAGAGCTTCCCTTTATGGGAGGTGAGGACACTTGAACGTTACAAACATGGTTAAATATTTTAAATAACATACTATAAATAACTTCTCTTACCCAACCGGGTACTCTACTAAGTGCAAGTTTTTGAACAATAATTTAACATTGCCTTTAAGGACGTACACACTGAATCCACTAAAGACCTTCTTATAAAACACTATAAGGCTAATCAACTTTTCCTTCATTTTCCATCCTTACATCTGCAGGACCGCCTGTCTATCTGCCCCAGGCCTACTGCCTCTCGTTCTGTTGCAGGACCGCCCCTTTCCGCCCGGGCCTACTGCCTTTCTGCTACTATACACAGTATAGAACGTATCATCCATCTCTCAGTTCAGGATCACCAAGCCATCTCTGTATGGCTCCTAGGAGGACTCACCGACTAACCCCGTACGGGTTCACTTCCTGTCCTCATTCTCTAACACATTATTAAACATTCCTTACAATTAACTAGCTAACTACATATAACTGCTACATGTCAGCATTATTGCTTCTTCTGTCAAAGTATCATCATTCTCTAAGTGCTATCGATGAACGTCCCCTTTAAGAAGGGACCAAGTCTCTAAGAGGTAGTGCAACTTCTCAAGCTGCGAGGTCGTATACAGCAAGGGCTCCAGTGCTGTTTCCAGGAACAGTTTCTTCGCAAAGAGTTCTTTCTTTTGTAAAACCAGTAGAGGGCACCTTTAAGAAGGTGCAAACTATTTACAATGAGTTTGTAATCATGCAGTGTTCATGATCCAGCAGTTCTTTCAACAATGATAAAACGGGAAACAAAAACAAAAGCAGCAAAAGGGATCCCGGGTAAACGAAGGGATCCCTTTAAGAGTTAACCCTAGCCGGGTTTAAAGCAGCAAAAAGCAGGGAAACAAGCAGTTAACTATTTACATATCCATGGCATCGAGGTTTACTCTCGCTCTGGCGGCCGTAGCTCTGCATAGACCTCGCCCGGCAAGGTGATCGGCGAGATCGGGGCCTTTAAGAAGTGCTCCATACCCGGGGCCCGATCCCAGGGTGTAAGGCGCTGGAGCCTATAGGTCCCAGGGAGAGGGGGTGCCGCGACGGGGCCTATCAGCAGGTCCTCTGCTGGCGGGGCAGGGTCGTTCTTCATACCTGCTTCAGATGCGGTCCCTCCGGTGCCGATCTGCTCCGTCTCCGCTGGGATCTGGAACGCTGGTTGCAGGGCCTTGCGCTACGACGCTGTCATCTCCGTTTGCAGCATCTCGCTTTCCGGCAGGGCCTTGCTTTCTGGCTTCGGAGCGCGGGAACTTCTTTCCGGCTCCGGACCAGACGAGGCTGCCAACAGACGTCTGATGAGGCTCCCGACGAAGGTCTTCTTCCACCCGGCCTCAGTGCTCAGCTGCGTCCGCCGGAGTTGGTCGCCAAGCTCATCCACTCCGGCCTGCAGGAAGTCAATATCAGTGGTGGAGGCCTGGTTGCGGTGCCCCTCCGGGTAGCTGGGGGAGTCCTCTGCTCCTACCCCACGCTCCGGGTGGCTCGCCATGGCGTCCTCCATGTCGCTGACTTCTTCTTCCTGGTCCTTTTCCCGCTCTCTCCTTCGTGGGCGGTTTCGCTTTCTTGGTCTCTGACCACTTCCACGCCCTTCTTCTTCTCCTGCGCTCTCCTTAGCGCTGTAATGGCGGCGGTTTTGGCGGGAACTTTTGGCGGCTAGTGGCAATCCAAAGTCTTTGCAATAAGTCACAGTCCAAGCACAATAAATCACAGTTCCAAGGCACACATGACCTGATTCTTCAGGCTTAAGTAGATCCTGTTCGTGACGCCAAGTTGTAGCGCCCCCACTGCCGCAGGGCCGAGGGGTACCCGGTACCGGGCCTCTGAGTCTCTCCTCTGGGGTTTGTAAGAAAAACCTGGCACTCAACTTGCATAGAAATGTCTTTTAATGGTTCCAAGCGGAGGATATAGTGACAGCAGATAACAAAACGTTTCGGTCATACAAATCTGACCTTCATCAGTTGCACAGAATGATGACTGGTGACGTGGGTATTGTCTCTAACAATAGCCCTGTGATTATGGATTGCCCTGGGTTGAATGGCCCTGTTCAATATGAATAAATATGAGCGCAGCCCTGATGTGGCGCTGCTGTCACGGAGTCCACCGCTTCTCTGAAGCGGTGGACTCCGCGACAGCAGCGCCACATCAGGGCTGCGCTCATATTTATTCATATTGAACAGGGCCATTCAACCCAGGGCAATCCATAATCACAGGGCTATTGTTAGAGACAATACCCACGTCACCAGTCATCATTCTGTGCAACTGATGAAGGTCAGATTTGTATGACCGAAACGTTTTGTTATCTGCTGTCACTATATCCTCCGCTTGGAACCATTAAAAGACATTTCTATGCAAGTTGAGTGCCAGGTTTTTCTTACAAATATTACATATGGTTTTGGAACCTACCTGGGCACCATTAATTATTAGCTGTGCACACGTTCTTTATCTCTGCTCTGGGGTTGTCACGGTGGCTAGACCCGGTCCGTGACCCTGCTGAGGGGCGCCCAATGAAAGGTGTAGGTGGTGATGCTGTAGTGGTGCGGGCCGCAGTAAATAACAAGGACACCAGGTAGCAGTCTCTTTACCTCTTTACTGAAGGCTTCAGGATCCTCAGTCCGGAATACGGTTAACCAGGCTGCGCAAGTCCGGCCGGTCCGATGGCACCTCCAGAGTTCCCTTTGCACGTGGAAATCTGTGCCTACCTTCTAGCGCTTGTGTGTTGTGGTCCTCCCCTGCTGTGCTTACGGGATAGTCCCCACAACTGTTGTGTCTGTTTCTGAAGTTCCCTCACAACTCGATTATGATGTTCTTCTTCGTCCCCCAGATGATATGGCTAGGACGCACCCGTATGACGGGTAGGCTCGGAGCTCTTCCTGGACCCTAGTGTCGCCCCTCTCCTGTTGTTGCCCCCTATGTCTTCTTAGGTGATTTGGGTGAGACAGCCCGCCTATAACTGACTGTCCTGCCGTAGGTTTGAAGTTAGGCCTGGAGCTCTATACTTCCTCGGCGTTCCGGCCACCGGCTGCGCGCCTCAGTAGGATGTTGCCTCGTCTCACAGCACGACTCCTACTGGCGTTTCTCCTTGTTGCGTCGATCTCGTTTCTCACTCAGCACAATAAACCTCGCTTCTTGTCCTTTCTTAGGGCACCGCCGCTATCTCGTGCAGGCGCGGTCCCGTAACGTTCTCTCTGTTCGCTAGGCCTGTCAGGATCCCACCCCTGACAGGGACCCCCCTGAATCTTCCCCTGCAACACCCTCTGCCACAGGATGTTGCCTGGCTCCAACCCAGTCAGCTTCTCTCTAACCCTGTCTAACCCCCAGTTTTACCAGACTGTGAGGAGTGGCCTAATACATAGCGCCCTTAGCCCCCCCTGGAGGCCAGACTGTGAAGTGCATTGGTGTCTGTGATACCTGGTCAGGTGAACTCCTTCAGTGCCATCAGACGTACCATAGCCCCCCTTAGCGGCGGAGCATCAGTACTGCAACGACCAGGACTCTGGGGCGCTGCAGAAGCATTTAGGAACCAAAGCAACTCAGCCATTAAGAGGTAGCCCACGTAAAATTACAGCGTGGAGTCGCCAAGTGATGAAGCACACAGCGCATAAAAGTCCCCAACACATCAACATCAGCACAAACACTGTTCACTGGGACATTCGTTATATGGGTTTCCGTAGATAAGCAGCTGTATACAAGTTTACATCACCATGCATCAGATGGAGTGGTGTGAAGCGCACCACCACCGGACTCTGCAGCACTGGAAGAGTGGTCTGCAGAGTATATAATGTTTGCTACCACCAAGCATCAGATGGAGCGATGTGAAGCACACCACCACCGAAATCTGGAGCACTGGAAGTATGTTCTGCAGAGTATATAATGTTTCCTACCACCAAGCATCAGATGGAGCGATGTGAAGCACACCACCACCGAAATCTGGAGCACTGGAAGTATGTTCTGCAGAGTATATAATGTTTCCTACCACCAAGCATCAGATGGAGCGATGTGAAGCACACCACCATCGAAATCTGGAGCACTGGAAGTATGTTCTGCAGAGTATATGTTTCCTACCACAAAGCATCAGATGGAGCGATGTGAAGCACACCACCACCGAAATCTGGAGCACTGGAAGTATGTTCTGCAGAGTATATGTTTCCTACCACAAAGCATCAGATGGAGCGATGTGAAGCACACCACCACCGAAATCTGGAGCACTGGAAGTATGTTCTGCAGAGTATATAATGTTTCCTACCACCAAGCATCAGATGGAGCGATGTGAAGCACACCACCACCGAAATCTGGAGCACTGGAAGTATGTTCTGCAGAGTATATGTTTCCTACCACAAAGCATCAGATGGAGTGATGTGAAGCACACCACCACCGAAATCTGGAGCATTGGAAGTATGTTCTGCAGAGTATATAATGTTTCCTACCACCAAGCATCAGATGGAGCGATGTGAAGCACACCACCACCGAAATCTGGAGCACTGGAAGTATGTTCTGCAGAGTATATGTTTCCTACCACAAAGCATCAGATGGAGCGATGTGAAGCACACCACCACCGAAATCTGGAGCACTGGAAGTATGTTCTGCAGAGTATATAATGTTTCTTACCACCAAGCATCAGATGGAGTGATGTGAAGTGCACCACCACCGAAATCTGGAGCACTGGAAGAGTGTCCTGCAGAGTTTATAATGTTTGCTATCTGACAGTTTGATGGATGAGCTTGATTAATGCCAAGAGAACTGCCATCTGTAAAATTTGGTGGAGTAGCGATAACGGTATGGGGTGTTTTTCAAGGGTTGACCTATCCCTAATTCTATGAAGGGAAAAGTTCATGCTTCAGAATATCAGGGTATTTTGGATAAATGTATGCTTCCAGCTTTGTGGAAAGTTTGGAGAAGGTCCTTTTCCTGTTCCAGTATGACTGTATTCCAGTGCATATTATTATGCATAAAGCAAAGTCCATAAAGGCGTGGTTTGGAGTGACTGACTTTCATGGAGCTCTGACCTCAACTCATCAAGTTATTTGGAATGAACTAGAACTGGGACTGTGAGCTAAGCCCTTTCCAACATCAGTGCTTGACCTCATACATGTTCTTCTGGACAAAGAGGGAAAAATTTCCATTGACACACTCCACAATCTTGTAGTAAGCCTTCCTAGAAGAGTGGAAGCTGTTCCAGATGCAAAGGTAGGACTACTACAAGCGGATTTAAAATAGGATGTCATAAAAGCTCCTATAAGTCCATATAGCGTATGCTAGTAGAAGACACTGATGCAAAGTTAAATTTGACATCACAATCTTCATGTCTCTTAAGGGCTGGGTATAAATCATTAAAAGGTTTTCTCATTTTTAGGCAAATTTCACTATTCAGGTACCAAATTATCCCAAAAATCAGGTTCGCAATTGTCAGTTCTGTGGCTTTATAAACAGCCGCCCTAAAACTGGGATGACAGATGAGTATTCTACTAGCAGAGGACATTAGAGATTGGAATACATCATTATACATGACAATGAGGCAGATATTATCTTTATGTTTTATTGTACTCATCACAGATAACCATTCTAAATATCTATCTGTCGTGCAAGAACCTTTCTCCATTAACTTTTCCATTATAAAATGAAATTGTCTCTATTCTACGCAGTGGTCAATGACTCAGGTATAATTAAAAGGCCTTTGTTCTTGCTTAGTTTGCACTAATCCAAAGGAACAGCTTGTTAACTACTTTAATGGTTTCTCACTAACAGATAGATACAAGTTCCTAGACATTTTGATGGAAATAATCAATATAATCACAAGGCTGTGTCATTAGAGGACAGCCTTCCATGACAAGTTTGTCCTCTTCTCAGTAAGTTCTTGAAGATCAGTACTATTGAAACAAACTAAAAACAATATAAGACTTAACTGAAAATGCTCTTATTTGTCATCTCTAAATTTGATTCTATTATGAATCTAGGATTACATTCATCTCTCCGCTTCACTCTAGTTGATTAACAGGTCTCTTGAGCAGTAGGGAAAAAAGTCAGCTAGGGGCTGCGGCTCTCCGGATAGTTCTTGGCTTCAAATTATGTTTTCTCTGAAATGCTGGAGAATATTTGAGAAAACATATCTGGTTGCAATCATGTAGACACTAATTCATGCTGCCTGTGGTTTGCGTTTCATAAAACCCTTTAAAGCTATCTACTTAAAGTGATTTACAATGTCTACAAGCTACTTTTTTTAAGATTTCTGGTAATCATATGTTTTGGGTGTCTAACCATTAATGGTCATTCTTTCATCGGACGCACCTGATGTTCCCTGTACACCTGTCACATACTTACCCATCTCAGTTGTTGCTACTCTGGTACTGGTGCCAGAGCTGACAGTTATTGGGGTGGTGCCACATGACACTGCTGCATGTGATGTGTCTGTAAAGTCCTGCTGAACAGGTAATCAAAAGGGCCAGTCAGTGGATCAATAAGATGGTGGGATGGGTCGCCAATGGGTGCTTATGGTATGCTCACAAAACTACTGAACGCATTATGTCTGACGGTTACCGTAATATACTATCATATTATATACAAACAGACAAATACATACAGTTGGTGAAATAAGTATTGCACACGTCAACAATTTTCTAAGTAAATATATTTCTAAAAGCGCTACTGGTATGAAATTCTCACCAGATGTCGGAAACAACCCGTCCAATCCACACAGGCACAGAAATTAAACCATAGATGTCCATAAATTAAATGGAACATGTCACCAGGTTTGGATGATAAGAGATAAGGCCATCACCTTTCAGGGCTGACATACAGCATTCTATAATGCTGAACATCTGCCCTCAACCCGACCTGGAAGAGAACAAAAATTACTTTTATTATACTCACCTGCGGGGCGGTCTGGCCCGATGGGCGTCACTGGTCTTGGTCAAGCGCCTCTTCTTCTTGCGATGCCACCCTCCTGCTTACTTCGTGTGGATGACAAGTCTCCTCGGCACCGCGCTCCTGCGCAGGCGAACTTCTCTGTCCTGTTGAGGGCAGAGCAAAGTACTGCAGTGCGCAGGCGCCGGAAAAGGTCAAAGAGCCCCGGCACATGCGCACTGCAGTACTTTGCTGTGCCCTTGACAGGGCAGAGAAGTACGCCTGCGCAGGAGTGCTGTGCCGTTGAGACTGTGTTGATGACGAAGGGACATGTTATCCACACAAAGCAAGCAGGACGGGGATCGTAAGAAGATGGGAGGCGCCGGACCAAGACCAACGGCGCCCATCGGACCGGACTACCCCGCAGATGAGTATAATAAAAGATATTTTTCTTCTCTTACAGGTTGGGTTGCTGGCAGATATACATCATTATAGAATGCTGTATATCACCCCTGAAAGGTGATGGCCGTATCTCTTATCGGCCAAACCCGGGTGACAGGTTCCCTTTAATTTATGGACATGGTTTGATTTCTGCGCCTGTCTGGATTGGATGGGTTGTTGCCGACATCTGGTGAGAATTTCAGTGAAAAAAACCTGGTGACAGGTTCACTTTATGTTCTGTGTATTAATGAAAAATGACACAGGAAAAAAGTATTGAACACACCAAGAAAGAGGTGCAAAAAGCCATGTAAAGTTATGGCACCAACTGAAATCTATCAGTAATTAGAAAGCAATCCTGCCACTTAGTGAAAAATAATATCATCTGGTGCAATTGATAGCCTATAAAAAGGTGTCTCGTCTCATAACCAAGGTGCCACACAAGAAACATCTCATGATGGGTACAACAAGTGAGCTGCCTTAAGACTTTCGCAACCTTATTGTTGTAAAACATACTAATGGAATTGATTACAGCCATGAACAGGTACAATAGGAGTGAAAAGAATGATCAGAAAAGTTGTCTTAGAACAAAGGACCACCTTTGGAGAGCTACAGAAAGACTTGGTATGATTGTTTGAAAGAAAACAATAAGCAATGCACTCAACCTCCAAGGCCTGCATGCACGGTCACCAAGCAAGACTCCATTGCTGAATAAAAAGCATGTTCAAGCGCGAATCAAGTTTGCTAACAACATTTAGACAAGCCTGTGAAATACTGGGAGAATATAATCTGGTCAGATGAGACCAAAATTTTATTCTTTTGATGCCATAATACGCATCATGTTTGGAGGCTAAAAGACACTGCATATCACATCAAAAACACCATACCAATAGTGAAGTTTGGAGGTGGGAACATCACTAGCAAACTTCATATAACTGAAGGATGAATGGACAAATGCAGTGAGACATTTTTTAAAACAATTTTCTGCCATCTACCAGGACGATGAAGATGAAACAAAGGTGGACAATTTAGCAACACAAAGATCCCAAACACACAGCCAAGGAAACTCTCGATTGATTTCAGAGGAAGAAATTAAAGCTCCTAGAATGGCCCAGCCAATAACCTGACCTAAATCCAAGAGAACATTTATGGAAGGAACTAAAGCTCAGAAGGAGCCTACAGAACATCAGGATTTGAAGAGTGTTTGTGTGGAAGAATGGGCCAAAATCACACCTGAGCAATGTATGCGAATATTTTCTCCATACAGGAGGCGTCTTGAAGCTGTCATCACCAATAAAGGCTTTTGTACAAAGTATTAATTACATTTCAGGAAGCATACTTAATACTTTTTCCCTGTGTCTTCTCTCATTATTTCACACAAGGTAATTTATTGATATCTATGGTTTGCTTTCTTTATTTGTGTGGATTGGATGGGTTGTTACAGACATCTGGTGATAATTTCATGTTAATTGCACCTTTAAAGATATATTCACTTAGAAAATTGGTGATGTGTTCAATACTTATGTCATCCACTGTATGTACACACACATACTGTCTTTTTGTGTTGTTATAAGGATTAAACTCTATTTCTGACCCAGCTTAGTCTCTAGTTTTACTTCTGAATGCCCTTTTGGATTGACCTGGGACTGTCTGACCTCTGACTCTTGGAACTGCCTGGACACCTAAAACAAGGCTTTCATTGACTATGTTTTTGGCTACGATTTCGTCCTCACCTCTCAAATTCCGACCAGGCAGTTCTATGTTTTTCCCTCTACTTGTCTACTATTTGACTATATTGGATCCATTTAACATAAGCAAGTAAATAAAAAGTAAATTCTTGATACTTAAAAAAAAAAAAGACCCAACGAACATTTTATACTATACGGTGTGACATTATTAAATCTCATATCATAACCAGACTCAGGAGCAGCACTCACCCTATATGCTGTACATTCACAAGTGTACAGTATTGTATTAATTAATTATTTCATAGCAGTTCTCAAAGTCATCTGACCTGACAGGGTTAATGTGCAACCTCTGCTCAAGTTCTAGTCCACATCAGTCTGCGAAGGCTTCTGAACTTGTCAGATATTCACACGCCAAGAAAAAAAGGCAGAAGTACTTCAGCAGGAAACACTTATTATTACAAAGTCAGCAAAATGCTGGAAAGCTGTCAGGTTTGGCAGGATGGAAAGAACATTTTTGCAACATATATTAGTAATAAAACATCTAGGTGTATTAATATCAGGTCTAGTTTTCACTTGAACAATGGAAATCCAAGAATGTGTTTCATTAAATGTTAACTCAATATTGCCGCTCATCTAAGGTCCCAATATGGCCCCAAAACTGGAACATAGAGGGTGCTGCACATGATATTAGAGGTGGGTATGTGTGGCACATCAGGAATAGATCTGTCTTTCAGCAGCAGAGTATTAATAGAGACTACTCTCTACTACCTGGTAAGCCTGGGACGTTCTAATGAGGTGTTCAGTTTCATTGCAATCCTGTCTGTGATGATAATAAGGCTGATAAAAAGTCATTTGTACACAACAGGAAGTACAATTCTAATATTAGGCCTAGTGCCCAATGTGAAAGTTGCAAGATTTCAGGTTTTTTTTATGCAAATTGTCTCTTCAGAGAGGAAGAGGACTAGAACTCTAGTGCCACCTATTGGAAGTAGCAATCCTAACAGTCAATGACGACCCTCTACTTCCAATAGGTGGCACGAGCGTTCTAGTCCTCTTCCTCTCTGAAGAGACAATTTGCATAAAAAAAAACTGAAATCTTGCAACTTTCAAAAAATTGTTAATTTCCACACATGGATTACAGCATGGGACAGAACGACAGACAGGTGAGTGATATTGTTCTTTTCTTATTTGTTTTATTACAGGAGACGAGGGCTTCAATGGCATGGGCGTTAGGTGAGTATAACGGTGTTTGTTCTAGGTTCTCCGCTTTCCTCCCACACTCCAAATACGTACTGATAGGAAATCTAGATTGTGAGCCACAATAGGAACAGTGATGATAATGTCTGTAAAGTGCTGTGGAATTAATGGCACTATATAAGTGAGTAAAATAAACTTATTATGTTACTAATCCAAGCAACACTGATGAAACTCTTAACGAAACTGATGATAAGAACGGACACCCTTACCCAACTGGAGGACTGGAGTAGTGCCAGAAACTGGGGAAGACGGAGATCTGCAAGTATATTAATGCACCTAAATTACACTCCATGTACACAGGTTTAGCCAATAAAAAGTTTAACGGGAGTGCTTCTTTAATAATAAGCTATACTGTACTTCTATATCTGAGTACAACAAACCGGTTTCCCTCAGATTGCTATGTAACATAGTGTTAAAAAGCAGGCTTTGGATGATACCCAATGCCCATGCTTTTATCAGTTTGCCCTGGTGACTTGTACTTTTGGTTATCTTTGACTATCATACACAGAGCTGGGAGGAATCCCATCTGTTTATCTCATCCGAATGTACAGTCTGTGCTAAATGTATTAAATGGAGCAGCTATGTTAACTGTGCCCCTTAGTAGTGTCGCCTTAAAAAAAACAGAACTTGAACATTTTCAAGTATTTAACCAATGCAGCCTCAGGTCACTAATGTTACCAAAATATAGTAGTATCATCTAATGTTGCATTCAAGAAGCATAAGTCAGTACAAATGGGAGAAAATAGTCTTGATAATGTGAAGATCAAAATTTGGTAAAACACAAAATAACGATGATCTATGAAAAACTTTTTGCACACATATATAATTTGGTTACCTAAAAAATGGCAAATTTATAACAATTTATGGCTGTGCCACTCGGGTAACAGCGCATATGGGAATCACTATGCCGAACGGTCCTACAGCTTCTGAAACAATGTAGTAATCAATGGTTCCTTTCAGCTGTCAAGGGAAGTTCTCTGCAGGCGCTACAAACAAATACTGTGTAACTTTGTATGGTCTCTAACGAAGGAAACCCCATGTATGACATATGTGTGAGAAAACGGTTTTTCAGTAGCAATCTTTTTAGGAATATTAAAAAATATGTACTTTCTAATAATTCTCTTGAAGAGGATAGGGCATTAAGAAAGTGATTGTACTGCAGTGTTCAAAAACCTCCAGCATCATAACTTGAAAACATAAAAAGTGTATCCCTCTACAGCGT
The DNA here is from genome assembly GCF_051348905.1 of Ranitomeya variabilis. Lineage (NCBI taxonomy): Eukaryota > Metazoa > Chordata > Amphibia > Anura > Dendrobatidae > Ranitomeya > Ranitomeya variabilis. Next base: position 734,513,784 of record NC_135233.1, read on the forward strand.
CTTTAACCCAAACTAATCTGCGTGAAGTTCAGACTTTTAGTCGTCCATTCGAGGCATTTATCAAGGTAACGCCCTGTGGTCTTGCAAATTTCAGATTTTTTAACTTGACAATTACAGGCAAAGTACAATACTCATTTTTTTCTATCTCGGCCCTTCCAGGAATACAGCCAAATCTTTTGTATCCTTCTAAAACACTGTTATGCTCCTGTTACTAGCTGTTTATAAGGCAAGAAAGAGCCAAGAGAGGTCCCCCAGAGATCGGAGGGAAATTCTAACTGCCTAAAATAAATAAATTGGTTTCAATAACTGGGTAAAATATGTAACATGTCTTACTTATGTATATTTGGAAACATTTTAATGTTAATATTTTTCTATGCTGGTATATTGTGCAGTAGAGTGCAATACGAACTCTGCAGGGATGGGTAGAAAGTGGTAAAACGGCTGCAGTCACAGAAAACGTACTATGCCATAAAGGTATAAATAAACAGGCCAAGTACTAGTGTGGAAAGTTCCTTCAAAAAATAACAGGTTCTATGTGCTCAAAAACACCCAAAGCTGCTCAGGCCTGAATTAGTAATTTATACCAATAGATGTGAACTCATCTTATCTTCCACTCTATATGAATGGTATCCAAAAGTTGCTCCGACTTCAGACTCTCAAAAGAGTAGCATTCTTGCTAATCCCCCAGGCAGACACAATAGCATCACCCATCTCCCGCTTTTCAGTCCTACAACAATACAATAGTGACAAAAAAAGAACAAAGATATGCCAAAAGGCGAAACTTCTGAATTCGGTGGATAACTTTCTCAATTAAGTTTAGTGTTTTTTTATAAGTATAATAAGTTATTTGTAAGCACAATAAATTCCAGTAAGGGAAAGTAACTGTCCATGGGTGGTCACAATTGTAGACCATATCCCCATCTTTTCCTTTCGTAGGACTGCAGGACATGTTAAGCTGACCCATCGACTAACAAACACTCTCGAGTGTCTAAAGTCAGAAGACCTGTGCTCACATCTACTGTTATAAATCGCCAGCATGGGTTTCTCCCCGTGCTGGCGTGGATTTATGATGGCAATGGTCACCGCACAGTGTTGCACCTAACAGTGTAGAGACCAACTAAGATGTTTTCTGTGATGTTGCAGTGGCATCTACATTCCAATGCAAATGTTAAATAAGAAGCTCTTCTTCAGTTTGGAAAATTTTGGTCAGCCACCTAGATAAACGTATGACATTTTAGGTGTGGCCTATGTCTTTTTAATTATAGCTATGACATAATCTAAATAGAGCCCAAGTCAAGAGAGGAGAAAAACATCTGACAACCTTATGTGACCATGACAGATTTGTCGTTTCCGACACAACTCCTGAAACACTGACATTTTGAAGCCATGGTGCTCCATGCACTATTTTTCCATCAAATCTGTCATAATTTGCCATGTAAACAAAGCCTTAAATGTAGAGGGCAGTACGACAGAAACCAGATGCCTAGGATGCTGGTTGTCATAGATTTGGCTGTGTGTAACTGATGAAGTTAATTTCATTTTGTTTCTTTATTTACTTTCAGTATAGTCCCCCATACACTTTAGATTTAAAAGACAGTGTTCATTACTTTTACTCAATCGAGATGGTTTGGGGTGAGCTTGACCGCAGAGTGAAGGCAAAAGAGCCAACAAGTGCTAAGCATCTCTGAGAACTCCTTCAAGATTGTTGGAAGACCATTCCTGGTGACTACCTCTTGAAGCTCATCAAGAGAATGCCAAGAGTGTGCAAAGCAGTCATCAAAGCAAAAGGTGGCTACTTTGAAGACATAATTTCAGTTGTTTTACACTTTTTTGTTAAGTATATAATTCCACATGTGTTAATTCATAGTTTTGATGCCTTTTGTGTGAATGTACAATTTTCATAGTCATGAAAATACAGAAAAATCTTTAAATGAGATGGTGTGTCCAAACTTTTGGTCTGTATTGCACATGGGGACCTCCCGACAGCTGATGTTTGGGAAAGTTGGATCAGACGTTTTAAAGGGGTTGTCCAAAACCGGGGCAACCACTTCCTGATCAAAATGTTTTGCGCCAATAAAATAATAAAGCTTATACTTGCGTCCCGTGCCAAAGCCATTCCCATGGTGTAAGCAATCGCTCTCCCTGGGGCTCTTGTGCAGTGCTGTGCCCAATCACTGTCCCCACCTTCGGACAAATCCAACATTAAGAGGAAGTCCGGGATGCAGCTAATCTTGGACTTCCTCTACCTTCTCAATTCAACAGGACACGGGGACAGTAATGCCAGTACTGATTGGGCACCAGCGTCACAAGTCAACAGCACGGGAGCCCGGTAGATTGAGTGCCGACACCGCAGGAACGGCGCCAGCACGGGAGTTGAGTATAGGCTTTATTATTTTATCGGGGGCCAACTGGACAAAATCTTTAAGTATCAATGCATGATCCTTACATTTTCCTAAGACATAGGCCACCAGAGGAGCCTGGCTGTGCCTTACACTGCTCTCCCTACAGAAAACATATACAGCTCGACTGAAAAACACATGCAGGTGTATGTGTGGTCAGACAGAGATAACTAAATGAGCATTTGTACACCTGGTATTTAAGACGTTTGGCACCATTACATTGTGGGCATCATTACATTTCTAGATGTTCTATGGATCTTGCAAAGTACAATCCAGGTACTGTTAAAAAAAATTCCCTCTAGTTAACACGTTTTTTCAATAATTCAGTTAAACTAGAAAAGTATCAGCATTTAAAACTAAGTCTTATACCTAAAGTCGGACAACCTTGCCAATATCGATAGTTTAATGTGTACTGGGCCCTGGAGAGGCGATTGTCGGTTAAGGATTCGGCATGTCCGATTTCACATTGCCAATATTTTGGTTCTCCCTGAGCCAGATATGTCTGGCAGTGGCTCCCTAATAGAAAACACAGTAGTGCTTGGCAGAGTGAGTGCTCCTGGGTATGGGAAGGTCTAGAGAGATACAGTTAAGTCCATATATATTTGGACAGAGACAACATTTTTCTAATTTTGGTTATAGACATTACCACAATGAATTTTAAACAAAACAATTCAGATGCAGTTGAAGTTCAGACTTGCAGCTTTCATTTGAGGGTATCCACATTAAAATTGGATGAAGGGTTTAGGAGCTTCAGCTCCTTAACATGTGCCACCCTGTTTTTAAAGGGACCAAAAGTAATTGGACAATTGACTCCAAGGCTATTTCATGGACAGGTGTGGGCAATCCCCTCGTTATGTCATTCCCAATTAAGCAGATAAAAGGCCTGGAGTTGATTTGAGGTGTGGTGCTTGCATTTGGAAGGTTTTGCTGTGAAGTAAACATGGGGTCAAAGGAGCTCTCCATGCAGGTGAAACAGGCCATCCTTAAGCTGCGAAAACAGAAAAAACCCATCCGAGAAATTGCTACAATATTAGGAGTGGCAAAATCTACAGTTTGGTACATCCTGAGAAAGAAAGAAAGCACTGGTGAACTCATCAATGCAAAAAGACCTGGGCACCCACGGAAGACAAGAGTGGTGGATGATCGCAGAATAATCTCAATGGTGAAGAGAAACCCCTTCACAACAGCCAACCAAGTGACCAACACTCTCCAGGAGGTAGGCGTATCAATATCCAAATCTACCATAAAGAGAAGACTGCATGAAAGTAAATACAGAGGGTTCACTGCACGGTGCAAGCCACTCATAAGCATCAAGAATAAAAAGGCTAGACTGGACTTTCCTAAAAAACATCTAAAAAAGCCAGCACAGTTCTGGAAGAACATTCTTTGGAAAGATTAAACCAAGATCAACCTCTACCAGAATGATGGAAAGAGAAAAGTATGGCGAAGGCGTGGTACAGCTCATGATCCAAAGCATACCACATCATCTGTAAAACACGGCGGAGGCAGTGTGATGGCTTGGGCATGCATGGCTGCCAGTGGCACTGGGTCACTAGTGTTTATTGATGATGCGACACAGGACAGAAACAGCTGAATGAATTCTGAGGTATTCAGAGCCATACTGTGTGCTCAGATCCAGCCAAATGCAGCCAAACTGATTGGTTGTCGTTTCATACTACAGATGGACAATGACCCAAAACATAAAGCCAAAGCAACCTAGGAGTTTATTAAAGCAAAGAAGTGGAATATTCTTGAATGACCAAGTCAGTCACCTGATCTCAACCCGATTGAGCATGCATTTCACTTGTTAAAGACTAAACTTCAGACAGAAAGGCCCACAAACAAACAGCAACTGAAAACCACCGCAGTGAAGGCCTGGCAGAGCATCAAAAAGGAGGAAACACAGCGTCTGGTGATGTCCATGAGTGCAAGACTTCAGGCAGTCATTGCCAACAAAGGGTTTTCAACCAAGTAATAGAAATGGACATTTTATTTAAAATTATTGAATCTGTCCAATTACTTTTGGTCCCTTTAAAGACAGGGTGGCCATGTTACGGAGCTGAAACTCCTAAATCCTTCATCCAATTTTAATGTGGATACCCTCAAATGAAAGCTGATAGCCTGAACTTCAACTGCATCTGAATTGTTTTGTTTAAAATTCATTGTGGTAATGTCTATAACCAAAATTAGAAAAATGTTGTCTCTGTCCAAATATATATGGACTTAACTGTAGCTGCTGGCCGGACCACCATTTGTCCGATAGCTATCTAAGTGTATTGGGAACTTAAAAGTGTTTTCCATTAGTAATAGTTTTCTGCATAAGATGATGTGAATATAAATTATACAATGGTGATTTTAGGTGCCCTTTCACACAACAGGCCTTGGAGCCAAAGTATCAGATAACAATAGTTTTGTAGTATCCGTGCAAGTTCTCCTGGACGCACTCCAACTTCTACACAAGTGCTGCCATTCCGACAACAAAGCTGCTTTATTGAAACAAGCAGACTTCATCTTAATTCTGGCAGAGCTGAATGGAGAATACACACTGGCTGGGGAACAATGAACCAAGAAAAGAGTTACAAATCTCCAGCGACAACTGCACGCAAAGAAAGCCAGCCATGAATTTGTGTTGACTCCTTTCTGCCTGTACATTTCAGCCACACAAAAGAAGTTCTTTATTGCATTCAGGCACAAATAGCCTTTCCCATATGTGGACATGCCTATAATTGTGTGCTAGTTACCCCTTTCTTGTTGTAAATTGACCTAAAACGCACCAGGGAAGACCATCAAGAATAAATGCTCCTCAAAAAAAAAAAAAAAGTTCCAGGGCATCCCATAGGCTATTTTTGTTAATATTCTTAAAAAGAACGCACTACGGCAGTAATTCACCCAAGCATCTCCCTCCAGCCCTCCCCATCTGTTACCTTTGCTCCACATTACTAGAAAGACAGTCCTTTCAGAAAGATTTTGCTATAAGGCACATATAAAAACCTTCACAGATCCCACGGTGAACTGAAGAAAACAAGGACAAAAAGTGCCTGGTGAATTATTTTTTTTTGTTAGCAACCAAGATGTGGCTTGCTCATCCAAGTAAAAGTTGAATCTTGCCAGAGGGCCTTATATAAATTCAATAAGAAATGTCTAAAATTGGAAAGAACAACGATTAGAGTTTGTGCAAATCATTGCACAGGACCAGATCCAGCCGTTATGTCGGTAATCTGTGGCTGCTGGACAAGAGCCCTGAGAACCGCCACCTATATCAGAACATCCGCAGTTCTTCTCTTGATTAGCCAACCTGGCGCGGCCATTGTGAAGTGACGTACATATGAAATCGCACCCGGTCGGCTAACAAATAGAAAAGCAGTGGATGCTGTTAAGTAAAAGGCGGTTCTCGCGACTCCCGCCCAGCAGCCACAGATTACTGACATGGTTGCCAGATCGGGTCCTGCAAATCGATTTGCCCCCAACTCTACCAGCCATTCATTTCAGATCTGAACATGTATTCTCAAAAGAGTTAATCCAACATCTCTTTCCATCTCCGGATATTAGCTGAAGATTAATCGCATAACTGGTAGACTAAATGTATACACAAACAGACATTACAACAGCCTCAAGAATATGGAGGGGTACTGTTTCTTCTTGAACAGACTATTAGCAATATGCAAAGTAACTCTCCTCCAGAAGTAAGAAAACTGTCTCTCTCATGCCACCTATTAAGGGGTTGCTATACTACAGATCAGTGTTTAATCCATTGAAAAGCAATAAAATGGTATTCCAGGTTCCAGAAATGATCACCTATCCACTGGAGATTAGAATATCCCTTTAAAATATGACTAAGGTTTTTAGTAGCCACGCCAGAGTTTCACCCAAAAGCGAGAGAAACTCATTTGTAGACAGTTATTTTGTGTTTTTGCTCCTTGTCAGTACTCATTATGGTACTAGTTGGCTAGGTGCCTTTAACATAGTTGCCTAGAACGGTTTCCGTGTGCAGAGGTTAGCTTAGAAATGATGATGGCCATTATGGATGGTGCCAGCTGAACCATCATGTAGATTAAATAATTACCCAAACTTGGGGTTGTGGAGGTTGGTGTAACATCAAAGTCTTTTTATACTGCAGCGCTGGAGTGGTGCTACCAATCGAAATTTCCTGACCCTAGTTTATACTTACCTGCCACCATCTTTATCTTTAATTGGCGTCACGCCAGTCAGTTTCCATCAGTTTGTGACCTGCATTATCACTCCAATATTTTCAGGAGCGAACCGGAAGTCACAACTAAATGTGAGTCTATGGATGCTGGGGCATGCTGAGCTGTTATGTCTTGAGTGACAGTTTAGCAGTCCAATCAGGACCAGGGTGTGTCACGGCTTCATACATGTCTCTTCTGTTTAGAGTAATTACCTGGCTATTTAGCCATCTCTCTGCCCTAGATTTCTGCCAATTGTAGCTTTGCTCAAGAGGTGTGTGATTGCACTGTGCTCCTAGTCTTGTATTCTGATCTTTGCTGCTTGACCTTGGATTTGCCTTGACCATCCCTTTGCCGAGCACTTTTGCCATGATCCTAAACCTTCTTTGAAATCTGACCTTGGACTGTTCCCTTACTACGCCTTTGTCTCACCCCTCTGTCTATGACATATCCTCCTGGCTTTTGACCTAAGACCTCTTGACTACCAAGCATCAAGGCTTGTCCATGAGTAGTGACTAGCATCACAGTGGCACTGTGAGGAGCGGAAGTAAAAGACTAGGGTCAGGAAGCTTAGATTAGTAGCACCACTCCAGTGCTGAAATAAAATATTGTTTTTCCATAGATGCCATTTACTGCATATTTCCACAACTCCTGTTTACTATAAACAGAGAATGACTAGACGTACATGGCCACCTCTCCTTCAGAAGTCTTCTGTATCCACACCCTTCAAACCTTCGCTCCAAAGGACCTAAATAGGGAAATTGATTGGCTAACTTGATTCTTTATCCCTGTATCTGCATGTGAATAGTGTTTGGGGGCAATATCCTAGTTATGCCTTCTTAGAATCATAGAATGTTAGAGGTGAAAGGGACCTCAAGGGTCATCGTGTCCAACCTCTGCTTAATGAAGCACAGTATTCACTAAACCATCTCAGACAGATATCTGTCCAGCCTGTTTGAACACTTCCATTGAAAGAGAATTCACCACCTCTCGTGGCAGCCTGTTCCACTCATTGATCACCCTCAAAAAGTTTTTTCTAATATCTAATCTGTATATTCTCCCTTTCAGTTTCATTTAATTGCTTCTCGTGTTTCCATGTGCAAATGAGAATAAGGATGAGCCCTCTACACCATGACATCCCTTCAGATATTTGTAGACAGCTATTAAGTTTCCACTTAGCCTTCTTTTTTGTAAGCTAAACATTCCCAGATCCTTTAACCGTTCCTCGTAGGACATACTTTGCAGTCTGCTGACCATCCTGGTAGCTCTTCTCTGAACTCGCTCCAGTTTTTCAATGTCTTTTTTAAAATGTAGTGCCCAAAACTGGACAGAGTATTCCAGATGAGGCCCTACCAAGGAGGAGTAGAGGGGGATAATTGCTTCCTCTGATCTAGACTCTTAGCTTCTTTTAATGCAGAACCGTATTTGCCTGACTCATGTGCAGTCTGTGATCTATTAGTATTCCCAAGACTTTCGCACGTGCTATTGCTTAGTTCTATTCCACCCATTCTGTAGATGTAATTTTAGTTTTTCTTGCCCAGATGTAGAATCTTGCATTTCTTCCTGTTACATACCATTCTATTAGTCGCTTCCCATTGTTCAAGCTTATTGAATCTTTTCTCTGTCTTCTCTAGTGTTATATCCCTCCTATCTTTGATTAGTTTACCTTCAGTTCCCTTATCTAGATCATTTATAAAAATGCTGAGCAACATTGGGGCCATGGCAGAGCCTTGTGGTACCCCACTTGAAACATTCTTACAATCGGATGTGCAACCATTTATTACCACTCTTTGAGTATGATCACCTAGCCAGTTATGAATCCATCTAAGTGTAGCCTTATCAATCCCATACTATCCTTATTGAAAAAATTACCAAGTATGAGATACTTTATTAAATGCTTTGCTGAAGTCGAGATATAATACATCTACTGCATTTCCCTGATCCACCCAGTCAGTGATTCCATCATAGAAGGAAATTAAATTACTCTGGCATGACTTGTTTGCTACAAACCCAAGTTGGCTCTGGTTAATTACTGTATTCTTATGCAAGTACTTACATACATGCTGTTTAATAATTTGTTCAAAGATCTTTCCTGGATTAAAAGTAAGGCTCACTAGCCTGTAATGTTCCAAGCTCAGTCTTCTTTCCTTTTTTGAAGATGGAGACATTTGCCCATCTCCAATCTTCTCTTCTCATTGCAATGGTTAACCCCTGGCCTAAACCACTAAACATGGTTGATTTTAAAAGACCACAGCTTCATAGAATGTCTTTAATGCTATAGTAGAAAGGTAAGTTAAGCATGATAAACCAATGATAAAAAAAATATAGTTAAATGGAATTTGTCACCAGATTTTTGACACTTAACCAGAGAGCAACATAATGCAGAGAGAGTAACCCTGGTTCCAGTGATGTGTCACTTACTTGGCTGCTTGCTGTAGTTTTGATAAAATCACTGTTTAATCAGCAGGAGATTATCACTAGAGGACTTGTAATCCTGCAGCTATATAGTCTTCCACATTCATGAGTTCTGTATAACCCACCTTCACCTCCGATTTGCAGCTTTCTGCCTGTGCATAGCATACACAAAAGCTCAGAATTCAGAGAACTGCTAGATTTGCAGCAAATAAAACAAGGATTTTACCAAAACTGCAGCAACAAGCAGTATAAAGCCATACACTACTGGAATCAGGGCCTCTACTCCTACATCATGCTACTCTCAGATGGGTCAGCGCAAAATCCTGGTGACAGATTCCCTTTTAGAGCTGACAATTGTTAATTATACATACAAAATATGAAAGGTGTCTAACATATTAGGGTATAAATTGTTAAAGGATGTGCCTAGACTATAGATTACCAAGTATATGGGTTTCTTCAATATAATTATATATATATATATATATATATATATATATATATATATATATATATATATATATATATATATACATATATACACTCACTGGCCACTTTATTAGGTACACCTGTCCAACTTCTTGTTAACACTTAATTTCTAATCAGCCAATCACATGGCGGCAACTCAGTGCATTTAGGCATGTAGACATGGTCAAGACAATCTCCTGCAGTTTAAACCGAGCATCAGTATGGGGAAGAAAGGTGATTTGAGTGCCTTTGAACGTGGCATGGTTGTTGGTGCCAGAAGGGCTGGTCCGAGTATTTCAGAAACTGCTGATCTACTGGGATTTTCACGCACAACCATCTCTAGGGTTTACAGAGAATGGTCCGAAAAAGAAAAAAATCCAGTGAGCGGCAGTTCTGTGGGCGGAAATGCCTTGTTGATGCCAGAGGTCAGAGGAGAATGGGCAGACTGGTTCGAGCTGATAGAAAGGCAACAGTGACTCAAATCGCCACCCGTTACAACCAAGGTAGGCCTAAGAGCATCTCTGAACGCACAGTGCGTCGAACTTTGAGGCAGATGGGCTACAGCAGCAGAAGACCACACCGGGTACCACTCCTTTCAGCTAAGAACAGGAAACTGAGGCTACAATTTGTACAAGCTCATCGAAATTGGACAGTAGAAGATTGGAAAAACGTTGCTTGGTCTGATGAGTCTCGATTTCTGCTGCGACATTCGGATGGTAGGGTCAGAATTTGGCGTAAACAACATGAAAGCATGGATCCATCCTGCCTTGTATGGAGCATCTTTGGGATGTGCAGCCGACAAATCTGCGGCAACTGTGTGATGCCATCATGTCAATATGGACCAAAATCTCTGAGGAATGCTTCCAGCACCTTGTTGAATCTATGCCACGAGGAATTGAGGCAGTTCTGAAGGCAAAAGGGGGTCCAACCCGTTACTAGCATGGTGTACCTAATAAAGTGGCCGGTGAGTGTATATATATATATATATATATATATATATATATATATATATACAGTGCCTACAAGTAGTATTCAACCCCCTGCAGATTTAGCAGGTTTACACATTTGGAATTAACTTGGCATTGTGACATTTGGACTGTAGATCAGCCTGGAAGTGTGAAATGCATGCAGCAAAAAAGAATGTTATTTCTTTGTTTATTTTTTTTTTAAATTGTGAAAAGTCTTTTCAGAGGGTCATTTATTATTCAACCCCTCAACCCACCAGAATTCTGTTTGGTTCCCCTAAAGTATTAAAAAGTAGTTCAGGCACAAAGAACAATGAGCTTCACATGTTTGGATTAATTATCTCTTTTTCCAGCCTTTTCTGACTATTTAAGACCCTCCCCAAACTTGTGAACAGCACTCATACATGGTCAACATGGGAAAGACAAAGGAGCATTCCAAGGCCATCAGAGACAAGATCGTGGAGGGTCACAAGGCTGGCAAGGGGTACAACACCCTTTCCAAGGAGTTGGGCCTACCTGTCTCCACTGTTGGGAGCATCATCCGGAAGTGGAAGGCTTATGGAACTACTGTTAGCCTTCCACGGCCTGGACAGCCTTTGAAAGTTTCCTCCCGTGCCGAGGCCAGGCTTGTCCGAAGAGTCAAGGCTAACCTAAGGACAACAAGGAAGGAGCTCCGGGAAGATCTCATGGCAGTGGGGACATTGGTTTCAGTCAATACCATAAGTAACGTACTCCACCGCAATGGTCTCCGTTCCAGACGAGCCCGTAAGGTACCTTTACTTTCAAAGCGTCATGTCAAGGCTCGTCTACAGTTTGCTCATGATCACTTGGAGGACTCTGAGACTGACTGGTTCAAGGTTCTCTGGTCTGATGAGACCAAGATCGAGATCTTTGGTGCCAACCACACACGTGACGTTTGGAGACTGGATGGCACTGCATACGACCCCAAGAATACCATCCCTACAGTTAAGCATGGTGGTGGCAGCATCATGCTGTGGGGCTGTTTCTCAGCCAAGGGGCCTGGCCATCTGGTCCGCATCCATGGGAAGATGGATAGCACGGCCTACCTGGAGATTTTGGCCAAGAACCTCCGCTCCTCCATCAAGGATCTTAAGATGGGTCGTCATTTCATCTTCCAACAAGACAACGACCCAAAGCACACAGCCAAGAAAACCAAGGCCTGGTTCAAGAGGCAAAAAGTCAAGGTGTTGCAGTGGCCTAGTCAGTCTCCTGACCTTAACCCAATTGAAAACTTGTGGAAGGAGCTCAAGATTAAAGTCCACATGAGACACCCAAAGAACCTAGATAACTTGGAGAAGATCTGCATGGAGGAGTGGGCCAAGATAACTCCAGAGACCTGTGCCGGCCTGATCAGGTCTTATAAAAGACGATTATTAGCTGTAATTGCAAACAAAGGTTATTCCACAGAATATTAAACCTAGGGGTTGAATAATTATTGACCCACACTTTTATGTTTAAAATTTATAAAAATTTAACTGAGCAACAAAACTTTTTGGTTTGTAAGATTTATGCATCTGTTAATAAATCCTGCTCTTGTTTGAAGTTTGAAGGCTCTAACTTATTTGCATCTTATTAAACCTGCTAAATCTGCAGGGGGTTGAATACTACTTGTAGGCATTGTGTATGTATATATATATATATATATATATATATATATATATATATATATATATATATATATATATATATAATACAACTCACTAGATATTTCTGGGTACAACATTTCATAAAAAGGAAACTTCATTGACAAACAAAATAAAAGATGTCCAGACGTCACTATATGAAAGAATATTTAAATGTAAGAGTGTACAGCCCCTTCATCATGGCATATAAGGAGGCCTCTTGTTTAAAGAGACTGCCATTCAGGAATGTTAATGGCCTAAGAAAGATATGGGCGTTTTACTACTCTCTGGGCCTTCATTCACACCACAATACAGAGGAAACACAGAATTCCAGCACAAGGAAAATAATCCCCAGCAATGCAATAAATCAGGTATGTAAACACGTCCAACATGCTGTTATATAAAAAAGGGTCCAGCAAGCATTTCTAAAGAAAAATGATACATTGTTTGCATGTCATTCAACAACTTCAGCACTTTATCCATATCATCGCTATTGACTGCATTCTGATAAATAGAACGGGTAACCAAGGCAAACCAGCTCGGTCATTATAGCGGATCTGTATGGAAGTTCAAAAATAGGTCATAAGCAAAGGCCATCTCAAGGTCAAAGAGGTCTATATTCATAGCTGGCTCTATACATTGAATAGAAAACAGAAGTATTTGTGTGCTATGGTGCCTGCTCGATAAACATGAACAGCGGTAAAACATCTGCATTTCATAATATATACAAGTGCTTCTCACTAAATTAGATATTGAATATTATCAAAAAGTTAATATGTTTCACTTATTCAATAGAAAAAGTGAATCTCATATATTATATAGAATCATAACAAACAGAGTACCGTATATACTCGAGTATAAGCCGAGATTTTCAGCCCACTTTTTTGGGCTGAAAGTGACCCTCTCGGCTTATACTCGAGTCAGTGTCGGCGTGGGGTCGGCGGGTGAGGGGGAGCGGCGGCGGTCACATACTCACCTGCTCCTGGCGCGGTCCCTGCATGTCCGATGGTCTCCGGGCAGCTCTTCCTGTGTTCAGCGGTCACGTGGTACCGCTCATTAAAGTAATGAGTATGCACGCATATTCATTACTGTAATGAGCGGGACATGACCGCTGAACACAGGAAGATACCGCTGAACACAGGAAGATGCCGCCGGCTCCCCGAGACCATCTGACAGTGAGACGCTGCCAGGGACCGCGCCGGGAGCAGGTGAGTATATCGGGGGAGGTAAGCATTGCGCGATATTCACCTTCCTCGTTCCACCGCTGCGCGCTGCTCTGTCTTCTGTCCTCTGGCTGTGACTGTTCAGGTCAGAGGGCGCGATGACGCGATTAGTGTGCGCGCCACCCTCTGCCTGGACAGTCAATGCAGAGGATGGAAGACAGAGCAGCACGCAGCGGTGGAACGTGGAAGGTGACTATCGCAAGTGCCGGGGGCCTGAGCGAAGAGAGGTGAGTATGTGATTTTTTTAATTTTTATTGCAGCAAGAGCAAATGGGGCAAATGTGTGGAGCATCTTATGGGGCCACAATGTATGGGGCCACAATGTATGGGGCCACAATGTATGGAGCCACAATGTATGGGGCCAGAATGTATGGGGCCAGGATGTATGGGGCCAGAATGTATGGGGCCACAATGTATGGGGCCACAATGTATGGAGCATCTCATGGGGCCATAATGTGTGGAGCATCTTATGGGGAATAATGTTTTGAGCATCTTATGGAGCCATATTGTATGGAGCATCCTATAGGGCCATAATGTATGGAGCATCTTATGGGGCCATAATGTATGGAGCATCTTATTGGGCCATCAACCTTTATGCAGCATTGTATGGGGCAAATGTTTCTATGGAGCATCTTATGGGACCATTATTAACCTTTGTGCAGCATTATATGGGGCATATTTTAATATGGAGCATTATATGGGGCGTATTTTGTATGGAGCATCTTATGGGTCCCATCATGAGCTGTATGGAGCATTGTATGGGGCTCCTGATTCAATATGGATATTCAAAAACACTTAACCTACTGATGTCTCAATTAATTTTACTTTTATTGGTATCTATTTTTATTTTTGACATTTACCGGTAGCTGCTGCATTTTCCACCCTAGGCTTATACTCGAGTCAATAAGTTTTCCCAGTTTTTTGTGGCAAAATTAGGGGGGTCGGCTTATACTCGAGTATATACGGTAATCTATTTCCAGCGTTTATTTCTGTTAATGTTGAGGATTATACACTCACCGGCCACTTTATTAGGTACACCATGCTAGTAACGGGTTGGACCCCTTTTGCCTTCAGAACTGCCTCAATTCTTCGTGGCATAGATTCAACAAGGTGCTGGAAGCATTCCTCAGAGATTTTGGTCCATATTGACATGATGGCATCACACAGTTGCCGCAGATTTGTCGGCTGCACATCCCAAAGATGCTCCATACAAGGCAGGATGGATCCATGCTTTCATGTTGTTTACGCCAAATTCTGACCCTACCATCCGAATGTCGCAGCAGAAATCGAGACTCATCAGACCAAGCAACGTTTTTCCAATCTTCTACTGTCCAATTTCGATGAGCTTGTGCAAATTGTAGCCTCAGTTTCCTGTTCTTAGCTGAAAGGAGTGGTACCCGGTGTGGTCTTCTGCTGCTGTAGCCCATCTGCCTCAAAGTTCGACGCACTGTGCGTTCAGAGATGCTCTTAGGCCTACCTTGGTTGTAACGGGTGGCGATTTGAGTCACTGTTGCCTCTCTATCAGCTCGAACCAGTCTGCCCATTCTCCTCTGACCTCTGGCATCAACAAGGCATTTCCGCCCACAGAACTGCCGCTCACTGGATTTTTTTTCTTTTTCATGCCATTCTCTGTAAACCCTAGAGATGGTTGTGCGTGAAAATCCCAGTAGATCAGCAGTTTCTGAAATACTCAGACCAGCCCTTCTGGCACCAACAACCATGCCACGTTCAAAGGCACTCAAATCACCTTTCTTCCCCATACTGATGCTCGGTTTGAACTGCAGGAGATTGTCTTGACCATGTCTACATGCCTAAATGCACTGAGTTGCCGCCATGTGATTGGCTGATTAGAAATTAAGTGTTAACAAGAAGTTGGACAGGTGTACCTAATAAAGTGGCCAGTGAGTGTAGCTTACAGCCAATGAAAACCCAAAAGTCATTATGTCAGTAAATTAGAATACTTTATAACACCAGCTTAAAGAATGATTTTAAAATCCGAAGTGTTGGCCTACTGAAGTGTATATTCAGTAAAATGTACTCAATACTTGGTCAGGGCTCCTTTTGATTCAGTTACTGCATCAATGCAGTGTGGCATGGAGGTGATCAGCTTGTGGCACTGCTGAGGTGTTATGGAAGCCCAGCTTGCTTTGATAGCAGCCTTCAGCTCGTCTACATTGTTGGGTCTGGTGTCTTTCATCTTTCTCTTGACAACTGGTCAGGCGAGTTTGCTGGCCAATCAAGCACAGTGATACTGTTGTTTTTAAACCGGGTATTGGTACTTTTGGCAGTGTGGACAGGTGCCAAGTCCTGCTGGAGAATTAAATTTCCATCTCCAAAAATCTTGTCGGTAGAGGGAAGCTTGAAGTGCTCTAAAATTTCCTGGTAGATGCCTGCGCTGACTTTGGTGTCATGATCTCAATGGCAAGAGAACATAGCATCAGCATATATAGGAACTAGCTCTTGGAAGATGGGAACTGAGCTGACCATGAACTAAACCTAACACACAACTAGCAGTGGCCGGGTAGCATGCCTACGTTGATTCTAGATGCCCAGCACCAGCCGGAGGACTAAATAATGCTAGCAGAGGAAAATATTAGTCCTAGCTCACCTCTAGAGAAATACCCCGAAAGGAGACAGAGGCCCCCCACATGTATTGGCGGTGAATTAAGATGAAATAACAAAACGTAGTATGAAAATAGGTTTAGCAAATTTGAGGTCCACTTACTACATAGCAGAAGACAGAAAGAACACTTTCATGGTCAGCTAAAAACCCTATCAAAACACCATCCAGAAATTACTTTAAAACTCTGTCATTAACTCATAACACCAGAGTGGCAATTCCTGTTCACAAGAGCTTTCCAGACACAGTAACGAAACTACAGCTGTGAACTGGAACAAAAATGCAAAAACAAACATGGACAAGAGTCCAACTTATCTAGTAGTTGTCTAGGAGCAGGAACAAGCACAGAGAGGCTTCTGATAACATTGTTGACCGGCAAGCAACTAACAAAGCAGCAAGGTTATATAGCGACTCCCACATCTTGATGGGAACAGGTGAACAGAGAAGATGAAGACACCAGTTCAATTCCACCAGTAGCCACCGGGGGAGCCCAGAATCCAAATTCACAACAGTACCCCCCCCTCAAGGAGGGGGCACCGAACCCTCACCAGAACCACCAGGGCGATCAGGATGGGCCCTATGAAAGGCACGAACCAGATCAGAGGCATGAACATCAGATGCATTCACCCAAGAATTATCCTCCTGGCCGTATCCCTTCCACTTGACCAGATACTGGAGTTTCCGTCTGGAAACACGAGAGTCTAAGATTTTCTCCACAACGTACTCCAACTCACCCTCAACCAACACCGGAGCAGGAGGCTCAACGGAAGGCACAACCGGTACCTCATACCTGCGCAATAATGACCGATGAAAAACGTTATGAATAGAAAAGGATGCAGGGAGGTCCAAACGGAAGGAAACAGGGTTAAGAATCTCCAATATCTTATACGGGCCGATGAACCGAGGCTTAAACTTAGGAGAAGAGACCCTCATAGGGACAAAACGAGAAGACAACCACACCAAATCCCCAACACAAAGCCGAGGACCAACACGACGGTGGCGGTTGGCAAAAAGCTGAGTCTTCTCCTGGGACAACCTCAAATTGTCCACCACCTGCCCCCAGATCTGATGCAATCTCTCCACCACAGCATCCACTCCAGGACAATCCGAAGATTCCACCTGACCAGAGGAAAATCGAGGATGAAACCCCGAATTACAGAAAAACGGGGACACCAAAGTGGCAGAGCTGGCCCGATTATTGAGAGCGAACTCCGCCAATGGCAAAAAAGCAACCCAATCATCCTGGTCAGCAGACACAAAACACCTCAGATATGTCTCCAGGGTCTGATTAATCCGCTCGGTCTGGCCATTCGTCTGAGGATGGAAAGCGGACGAAAAAGATAAATCTATGCCCATCCTAGCACAGAATGCCCGCCAAAATCTAGACACGAATTGAGTCCCTCTGTCAGAAACGATATTCTCAGGAATACCATGCAAACGAACAACATTTTGAAAAAACAGAGGAACCAACTCGGAAGAAGAAGGCAACTTGGGCAGAGGAACCAAATGGACCATCTTAGAGAAACGGTCACACACCACCCAGATGACAGACATCTTCTGAGAAACAGGCAGATCTGAAATAAAATCCATCGAGATGTGCGTCCAAGGCCTCTTAGGAATAGGCAAGGGCAACAATAATCCACTAGCCCGAGAACAACAAGGCTTGGCCCGAGCACAAACGTCACAAGACTGCACAAAGCCTCGCACATCTCGTGACAGGGAAGGCCACCAGAAGGACCTTGCCACCAAATCCCTGGTATCAAAAATGCCAGGATGACCTGCCAACGCAGAAGAATGAACCTCAGAGATTACTCTACTGGTCCAATCATCAGGAACAAACAGTTTATCAGGTGGGCAACGATCAGGTCTATCCGCCTGAAACTCCTGCAAGGCCCGCCGCAGGTCTGGAGAAACGGCTGACAATACCACTCCATCCTTAAGGATACCTGTGGGCTCAGAGTTACCAGGCGAGTCAGGCTCAAAACTCCTAGAAAGGGCATCCGCCTTAACATTCTTAGAACCCGGTAGGTATGACACCACAAAATTAAACCGAGAGAAAAATAATGACCAGCGCGCCTGTCTAGGATTCAGGCGCCTGGCGGTCTCAAGATAAATCAAATTTTTGTGGTCCGTCAATACCACCACCTGATGTCTGGCCCCCTCAAGCCAATGGCGCCACTCCTCAAAAGCCCACTTCATGGCCAAAAGCTCCCGATTCCCAACATCATAATTCCGCTCAGCGGGCGAAAATTTACGGGAAAAGAAGGCACAAGGCCTCATCACGGAGCAGTCAGAACTTTTCTGCGACAACACTGCCCCAGCTCCGATCTCAGAAGCGTCGACCTCAACCTGAAAAGGTAGAGCAACATCAGGCTGACGCAACACAGGGGCAGAGGAAAAACGGCGCTTAAGCTCCCGAAAGGCCTCCACAGCATCAGGGGACCAATCAGCAACATCAGCACCCTTCTTAGTCAAATCGGTCAATGGCTTAGCAATATCCGAAAAACCAGCAATAAATCGACGATAAAAGTTAGCAAAGCCCAAAAATTTCTGAAGACTCTTAAGAGAAGAGGGCTGCGTCCAATCACAAATAGCTTGAACCTTGACAGGATCCATTTCAATGGAAGAGGGGGAAAAAATATATCCCAAAAAGGAAATCCTCTGTACCCCAAAAACACACTTAGAACCCTTCACACACAAAGAATTAGACCGCAAAACCTGAAAAACCCTCCTGACTTGCTGGACATGAGAGTCCCAGTCATCCGAAAAAATCAGAATATCATCCAGATACACAATCATAAATTTATCCAAATAATCGCGAAAAATATCATGCATAAAGGACTGGAAAACTGACGGAGCATTTGAAAGACCAAAAGGCATCACTAAATACTCAAAGTGGCCCTCGGGCGTATTAAATGCGGTTTTCCACTCATCCCCCTGCCTGATTCGCACCAAATTATACGCCCCACGAAGGTCAATCTTAGAGAACCACTTGGCCCCCTTTATGCGAGCAAACAAATCAGTCAGCAACGGCAATGGGTATTGATATTTAACAGTGATTTTATTCAAAAGCCGATAATCAATACATGGTCTCAAAGAGCCGTCTTTTTTTGACACAAAGAAAAAACCGGCTCCTAAGGGAGATGACGATGGACGAATATGTCCCTTTTCCAAGGACTCCTTTATATATTCTCGCATAGCAGCATGTTCAGGCACAGACAGATTAAATAAACGACCCTTTGGGTATTTACTACCCGGGATTAAATCTATGGCACAATCGCACTCTCGGTGCGGAGGTAACGAACCAAGCTTGGATTCTTCAAAGACATCACGATAGTCAGACAGGAACTCAGGAATTTCAGAGGGAATAGATGATGAAATGGAAACCACAGGTACATCCCCATGAGCCCCCTTACATCCCCAGCTCAACACAGACATAGCTCTCCAGTCGAGGACTGGGTTGTGAGATTGCAGCCAAGGCAATCCTAGCACCAAATCATCATGTAGATTATACAGCACCAGAAAGCGAATAATCTCCTGGTGATCCGGATTAATACGCATAGTTACTTGTGTCCAGTATTGTGGTTTATTATTAGCCAATGGGGTGGAGTCAATCCCCTTCAGAGGAATAGGAGTCTCCAAAGGCTCTAAATCATACCCACAGCGATTGGCAAAGGACCAATCCATAAGACTCAAAGCGGCGCCAGAGTCGACATAGGCGTCCGTGGAAATAGATGACAAAGAGCAAATCAGGGTCACAGATAGAATAAACTTAGACGGTGAGGTGCAAATGGAAACAGATTTACCAAGCTTTTTAGTGCGTTTAGAGCATGCTGATATAACATGAGTAGAATCACCACAATAGAAACACAACCCATTTTTCCGTCTAAAATTCTGCCGCTCGCTTCGGGACAGAATTCTATCACACTGCATACTCTCTGGCGACTTCTCAGTGGACACCGCCAGATGGTGCACTGGTTTGCGCTCCCGCAAACGCCTATCGATCTGAATAGCCATTGTCATGGACTCATTCAGACCCGCAGGCACAGGGAACCCCACCATAACATCCTTAATGGCATCAGAGAGACCCTCTCTGAAAGTCGCCGCCAGGGCGCACTCATTCCACTGAGTAAGCACAGACCATTTACGGAATCTTTGGCAGTAAATTTCCGCTTCATCTTGCCCCTGAGATAGGGACATCAAAGTTTTTTCTGCCTGAAGCTCCAAATGAGGTTCGTCATAAAGCAACCCCAAGGCCAGAAAAAACGCATCCACATTGAGCAACGCAGGATCCCCTGGTGTCAATGAAAAAGCCCAGTCTTGAGGGTCGCCCCGGAGCAAGGAAATCACAATCCTGACCTGCTGTGCAGGGTCTCCGGCAGAGCGAGATTTCAGGGACAAAAATAATTTGCAATTATTTCGAAAATTCTGAAACCCAGATCTATTCCCCGAGAAAAATTCCGGCAAAGGAATTCTCGGCTCAGATACAGGTGCATGACAAACAAAATCTTGCAAATTTTGTACCTTCGTGGCGAGATTATTCAAACCTGCAGTTACACTCTGAAGATCCATTACAAACAGGTGGACACAGAGCCATTCAAGGGTTAAGAGGAGGTAAGCAGCAGCTAGACAGCAATTAAGGGCTAGGCAGCAAAACTCTGAAGGGAAAAAAAAAAAAAAAAAAAATTTCCCTTAAACACTTCTCTATCTCCTGCTTCAGCCCAAACAATTAACACTTAATGGGCCGGTCAAACTGTCATGATCTCAATGGCAAGAGAACATAGCATCAGCATATATAGGAACTAGCTCTTGGAAGATGGGAACTGAGCTGACCATGAACTAAACCTAACACACAACTAGCAGTGGCCGGGTAGCATGCCTACGTTGATTCTAGATGCCCAGCACCAGCCGGAGGACTAAATAATGCTAGCAGAGGAAAATATTAGTCCTAGCTCACCTCTAGAGAAATACCCCGAAAGGAGACAGAGGCCCCCCACATGTATTGGCGGTGAATTAAGATGAAATAACAAAACGTAGTATGAAAATAGGTTTAGCAAATTTGAGGTCCACTTACTACATAGCAGAAGACAGAAAGAACACTTTCATGGTCAGCTAAAAACCCTATCAAAACACCATCCAGAAATTACTTTAAAACTCTGTCATTAACTCATAACACCAGAGTGGCAATTCCTGTTCACAAGAGCTTTCCAGACACAGTAACGAAACTACAGCTGTGAACTGGAACAAAAATGCAAAAACAAACATGGACAAGAGTCCAACTTATCTAGTAGTTGTCTAGGAGCAGGAACAAGCACAGAGAGGCTTCTGATAACATTGTTGACCGGCAAGCAACTAACAAAGCAGCAAGGTTATATAGCGACTCCCACATCTTGATGGGAACAGGTGAACAGAGAAGATGAAGACACCAGTTCAATTCCACCAGTAGCCACCGGGGGAGCCCAGAATCCAAATTCACAACACTTTGGTCTTGGTAAAACACAATGGACCTACACCAGCAGATGACATGGCTCCACAAGTCATCACTTATTGTGTGGAAACTACACACTAGACCTTAAGCAGCTTAGATTGCGTGCCTCTCCACTCTTTCTCCAGACTCTGGGACCATGTTTTCCAAATGGCTTACCCTCCTTGTGGAGTGTCAATGACTGCCTTCTGGACATCTGTCAAGTCAGCAGTCTTCCCCATGATTGTGGAGCCTACTGAAACAGACTAAGGGACCTTTTTAAACGCTTAGGAAACCTTTGCAGGGGTTTTTGTTAATTGTTTTAATTTACTAAGATAATGACTTTTGGGTTTTCATTTGCTACAAGCCATAATCATCAACATCAACAGAAATAAACACTTGAAACACATTACTCTGTTTGTAATGACTCTATATAATATATGAGTTTCACGTTTTGTATTGAAGAACTGAAATAAATTAACTTTTTGATGATATTCTAATTTAGTGAGAAGCACTTGTATGTCTAATACACACACACAAACACTACTATACCCAATCTGGGTGATCCTCTGTGAGCTACATATGTTGATATATTGTAGCAAATACTAAGAGGGAGAGATAGATTTTTTTGCTTTCACACACTTTGAAGAGGACCTATCACAAGATCAAAAGCGGACAGTTTTGCTCCTATTTTTATTTCCGCTGCTCCCATTTTTTTTTTTAATCCGTCATATGGTTCCAGAGATATGAGCCTTTTTATTTAGAGCTTATTTTTATGGTCTTTAGAAGGGGGTGGTGCTCACAGACTAATTATGCAGAGTAGCCCAAAGACATGCCCCCCCCCCCCCAGAATCCTGTGACTACCGCCCTCTTGGTAAATATTATAAAAAGTAACACTAATTAAAATGGCGGAAAAAAACCCAAAATACTCAATGGAGCAGTGGGAATAAAATAAGATAAAAACTGGCCAATTTTGACCTGGTGACAGGTCGTCTTTAAGCTTTACTTACACAAGGAAATCCTTTTTACCAAGTTTTCCCAATTTAAATTTTTCCAGGGTATACACCCAGCCTTAAAAGCTTTAAAAACACTAAGAAATAAAGTCAGCATCAACCTAAGCAAATAAATTAGAGTAAGGGAAGCTTAATGTTGGCATTTTATGCTGTCCCACCTAGCTATCCTCACCAGATGTGGACTAGACATTCCAAAATTAGATCCATTGCTTTCATAATGTAAAATGATTCCATTACTCATGTTTTGCTGCCCTGCCTGTAGAAATAAGCAGGGGATTTCAGGTTCACTGTTAAAACATGTTAAGGTGACTTAAAGGGGTTGTCAACTAGTTTCTTACTTTACAAATTGGCCCATGTTTTAAAATTGGGAAAAAAGAAAACCAAAACAGATATCTGATACTCACCCACCAGAACAATGAGTTTCCTATGTACCACCACCCATGTCCTATGCCAGTCTCCTCACTTCTTGTTCTGCCATGGGTCGTCACCTGAACATCACTGGGGCAGCACGGTGGCGCAGTGGATAGCACAGCAGCCTTGCAGCACTGGAGTCCTGGGTTCTAATCCCACCTGGGACAACATCTGCAAAGAGTTTGTATGTTCTCTCCGTGTTTGCGTGGGTTTCCTCCGGGCACTCCAGTTTCCTCCCACTTTCCAAAGACATACTGATAGGGAATTTAGATTGTGAGCCCCATCGGGGACAGCGATGATAATGTGTGCAACCTGTAAAGCGCTGCGTAATATGTTAGCGCTATATAAAAATAAAGATTATTATTAAAAATAAAGATTATTATCACTGCCACTGATGGGCTATATCAGTGAAGTGACACCCTCTGCCATAAAAAGAAGAAAGGAAATCTGCGGCAGGCATGGGCAGTGGTTCACAGTAGGTCTACTAGTGGAGTATCCTTTCCTTTTTAATTTGAGACCACCATGAGCCTTTTTTTAAGAAAAAAGTAAAAAAAAATCAAATGTTGAATAACACCTTTAAAGTTGATAAAAATATTATACACAAATTCATTTTCCACCATAGTAAGACAGGAATATAATGGCCACATACTGATGTTACGGAACTGCAACACAGAACTAGGATAGAAGGGGGAAAACTGACCCTGCATTGAGACTAGGCTGATACCCTACGATGGAGTGGGCGACCCATTCCTTGCGAATAGACCCACCGACGATCCTAGATTAATCTCAGCGAAGACCTATAGATAGGAGGAAAGAGGTCCCTAAAAGATCTAAGGACTGGGTATAAAAAACAGGTCATGTCCTAATAGAAATCACAGAGAAGGCTGCAGAAACCAACTGAAAACAGAAACTAAGGATAGCAGAACCAGAGATCCCAGAACTGCACAATATCAAACACAGAAAGCTATCAAAGCACCTAGCCAGAACTCTAGCGGATGAACACTGTTGTCCAGCAAGGACTGGGAGGCAGGTGCTGGGTAATAAAGGGTGATACAATCACCTGACCTAAGACAACTCAGCACCAGGGGAAAAAGACCAGCAGCCAGAAAACCACATCAAGATGGCGGATGGTCAAAAACAAAACAGATTCTAACAACTGAGATGTTTCACATCAAAGTCTATGATCAAAAGAATAGGACTGGATCTGCAGTACTTGTGGGAGTTAGCAGCTGATTGGTGGGGGTGGCGGATGTTGGACCCCCCTATCTGTTATAGGGCATCAACATAAAAATGCCTAGACACCCCTTTTAAAATGTACACATTCCACTGTGCTTAATTTGTAGGTTCCATACATCATTTTAATGCAACACACATTATATGTGCATTTTTACTAAACCAGGTCAGATCACTGTTGCTAGAGATCCGTGAATTGGGTGGAGGCTTTTGCCTTTTTTTAAGGCTGAGATCTTTTTTCCTGAAGATACAATGACATGCTACTACCACATACCTTT
Organism: Ranitomeya variabilis; assembly: GCF_051348905.1. Taxonomy (NCBI): domain Eukaryota; kingdom Metazoa; phylum Chordata; class Amphibia; order Anura; family Dendrobatidae; genus Ranitomeya; species Ranitomeya variabilis. Next base: position 734,538,096 of record NC_135233.1, read on the forward strand.
GCTTATACATGTGCTTCTCACAAAATTAGAATATCCTCAAAAAGTTTATTTATTTCAGTTCTTCGATACAAAAAGTGAGGCTCATATATTATATAGAGTCATTACAAACAGAGTTATCTATTTCAAGTGTTTATTTATGTTAAAGGTAACCTGTCACCCCCAAAATCGATGGTGAGGTAAGCTCACGGTCATCAGGGGCTTATCTACAGCATTCTGTAATGTTGTAGATAAACCGCCGAAGTTACCTGAAAGAGGAGAAAAAGAGGTTAGATTATACTCACCCAGGGGCGGTCCCGCTGTGATGGGTGTCTCAGGTTCGGTACAGCGCCTCCCATCTACATTCCATGACGTCCTCTTCTGGTCTTCACTGCAGTGCACAGGTGCCGGAAAGGTCAGAGAGGCCCAGCGCCTGCGCACTGCAGTACTTTGCTCTGTCCTCAACAGGGCAGATAAAGTACGCCTGCGCCAGAGCCGTGGCGTGAAGACCAGAAGAGGACGTCATGGAATGAAGATAGGAGGCGCCGGAGCAGACCTGAGACGCCCATCAGACCGGACCGCAGTGGGACCGCCCCTGGGTGAGTATAATATAACCTGTTTTTCTTATCTTTCAGGTAACATCGGGGGCTTATCTACAGCATTACAGAATACTGTAGATAAGCCCCTGATGCTGGTGAGCTTAACTCACCATCGATTTTGGAGGTGACAGGTTCCCTTTAATGTTGATGATTATGGGTTACAGCCAATGAAAACACAAAAGTCATTATCTCAGTAAATTAGAATAATTAACAAAAAACAACAATAGGCTGTGTCTACAGAGCAACTGCTGGCCAGTATAGTAAGGGGAAAAAAACATCCGTATTGTCATCTGTATGTTTGTCTTTTATACCCATATGGCATCTGGTTTTTACATGAACAATTTAGTAAACTATAACAAGACAAATACAATTTCCTATTGTAATAACTGTATTGGATCCGTGGGAAAAAGCAAGGCGTACGACATAAGTATGATAACCCATGTGTGATCCATTTTTGCACACCCATTGACTTATAATGGCCAATAAAATTTGGATTCAAATGTATATCAGTCTACCTAATTGGTACTTACAAGTCCCCATTAACAAAGCAGTGGAGCCAGGTAGAGAGATTGGCTCTGGAACAGGAGCCAGTAAGGATGTGATACATCCATGGATCTGTGGATTGGGGGGATCCAGAGGTGTCCAGTATAGGAAGCGAGTCACTTTCTTTGCAAGTTCCTGGATGGGTGATAATTGTTGCTCAAGGCCTTGAGTGACAAGATATGAAGCTGATCCCCTGACTGCCAGAGACCACTAAGAATTTGGGTCTGGGCACTTTCACCATTATCCAATACAATCGTGCTGTCAGCTGTAAAGCATACACTGTAAATTCTAGCCCGAGTGTGGAGGGGCAGCAATCAGCTGTCTTACCGATAGTTTACACTAATTATATTGCATGACATTTCTAGGTTATAATGTACATTTGTGCAGTGAATGTGCAGAAAAGATGTTATTACAGAGGGAGTGGTATACAGCAATTGAATTCTAATGAAATCTGATAGCTGGGGTCTGGCACTTGCTCTACTGGACCTGAAAATACACATGCAATCTTAGACCGTGCAAACACAATGTAATGAGCTCCGCTGGTAATAAAGTAGGCAGCCATTTTCCAGCTCTGAGAAGTAATGCTATCATCAGACAATGTCTTCTACAAGAAATAAGAAAGTCACTCATGGGCAGCAAAGAAAAACACGGTATATAGAGCCAGCTATAGCCTAGAGGAGGTCATGAGTGTGGTCTTCAGAAACACGCGATCTTAAATACACTCAAACTGAAACTCTTGTGGTAATTGGGTTTGTAGCACTTACTTGCATGTTGCCATGAAACATCATCAAGCAGAACCGCATTAAAAGAATGTGACATAAACGGTGTACATTCAATTTTATAGAAAGAAATGTTCTATACCACACTCTTATCACCAAGGCTCTCGGGGGGCATACGCCAAGTCGGGGGAGCCTACTTTTAGAATACTCTCACAATGGTATAGGACCAATCATAAAATGTATGCGACTTCCTAGCTGTGCTGGTGGTGTTCTGCATCTCCTAGCACAATGCTATATATCTGGTGGAAAAGACAATCCATCTCAGCATTGTACAAAAGAACGTTGTCTGGACACCCAAGATGGCAATTCTGTCAGTGTTCATGACCAGATTGCCAACACTAAGATGGGACTTTTCAGAAATGTTGTTGAAGCTCTCAGAACAACTATACTCAGGTTTTGGAAGTCCTGGTCACCACCTACTAGGTTTATGTGGGCAGAGACAACAATGGAGGAAATCATACTGGACAAGATATCTTTTCGGCTTGGTTACTTTGGTCCCAGTTTTGTTCTTCCTGCGCCCTCGCAACTCAGCTGTCTTTTGGAAGCCATTCTACTTTGAACATGAGTTCTACAATACTGAACCACCATCTAGGTATGTCCACCCCTTCTTTTCCATGACTGAAACCTTCCACACTATAGCTGTCATGGTAGGACTTCCCACACAGGATTGTTTAGAGACTGTCAATTATGAACGGGTAGATGTGATTAAAGGATACAAGTAGGGCTAGTCTGGAGGAAGAGACACCCTGCTACACTAGTCTTGCCTCATTACTAGATAGAGAGCAGCAAATTAAAAAGCCATTTTTAAAAATCAGCCAAATAACTATTAGCACATAAAATACCATTTCAGAGTAAAGGAATGATGATGCATACTGCTATAGTAGCAATTGGGGACTGGTCAAGACCTTGTCAGGATCCTTTTAAGAGTTTATTCTTTGCATAACTAGGTATAGTGTCATCAGGTTCTGACATGGTAAATGGAAGCACGTTATCAAGCACAGGTGACATAAAATTACTTGTCTATATTTTGAAACCTGGACTTATTGCCACTCATGCAGCGTGGGAAGGTGGCAAGGGCCCACCAGTAACATTGAACCTGAGGACCCACTGTTCAGCTACATGCAAATATTACAGTACCCTCTTTAACAAATGTACCTATGCTTCTTTCTATACAATAATAAGATAGGTAGGATGTTCAGTGAATGATGAGATGCTGCTTTTGTCTGTACATAGTGAATCTATTGTATTGGGCCATCTACTGCTCATGGTGGCAGGAAGTGACTTTATCCTACACAGAGGCCTACCGGGAAATCACCTCTTCGCCTGTGTGCCAGTCCGAGCCTACCCTCAAGTGTTTATCCTTTACTTAAAATGATCATCCCAAAGGTGCTTCAGTTACTTTTCTCTGCCAATAAGGGTTACTGACCCATAAGTAAGGGTGTAGAGGAGACCCAAAGGCACGTACAAGAAAATAACATCAAATCAAATAAAGCAGATTTGTAACTGGACACAGAGAATGCAATGCACCCTATTCCAAGCATGTCAGACATCTGGTCCTTCCCATTGAAATCCAGTCTCTGGTTTCGCTTTCCGTCAGAGGTGGTGCACAGAAATAAATCTTTACTATTTAAAGTCAAGATCGGCACACAATAAACGTGGTGTAGGGCGATTTCATAACAATGGGACTTAGCTGGCAGTTTCTGCTCAATAGTAATTGTCAAATAAATCAGATTGTCATATAGAATACTTCAGCGCCCCTGACATGTTGAAAAATAACCTCACAGATACTATAAATACGCAAAACCACCAAACGTTTGTGTGAAGACTGAGGAATGAGTACTACAATAAGGTAAACTAATCAAAAGACGCAAGTTACATAACATCCATTGGTTTTCATGCACAGGCTTGCGATCACAGACTCTGTAAGTACAGAGCTAGATTTCCTTAGAAGCATCGTTCGTAGGCAACAATTTCTCTGTACACAAGGTGAGCAAGGCTACGTTCCCACGATCAGTATTTGGTGAGATTTTGACATTGCCGAATTTCAGCACCATTTCTGTGCCTATTATGAATATTATGTTACTTGCATTTTTTCACGCATTTTTGTGAGTTTTTTAACATGCGTTCTTGATGCGTCATTTTTTGTCTGTGTTTGGTGTGTCTTACTTTCAATAAAGTTGCTTTTGTTTTTGAAATTTCCTGATATTTCACATCCTCGTGTGCGGACTACATGTGTTTTTGATGCGTTAAAATGTATGTGCGTTTTTTACCTGTGGATTTTCACCTCTAATGCAAGTCTATGAGGAAATTCCACACAGTAAACTCGGCGTACCCGCAAGAGAAACTGACATGCTACGGATTGGAAAACACATCGCGGGCAAGTTTACGCAGTGTAAAAAAACAAGCACAGTGGGTAGGAGATTTCTAGAAATCCCGTCAACTTTGCTGGCACTGTAAAACACTGCGTTTTTGAATTAGCAAAAATATACAGAGGGAAAAAAAAGATAAAACCTCATCGTGGGCACATAGCCCAATACTACTAGACCCCTGCAGAAAGGATGATCAGCTTTAGCATAAACTGACCAGTGCTGCAGATATGACATTTTTTGCATATCCGTTTATTCTCCGGATACAATGTGCACCATTTTTGCGGTTTTCGATGTGACAGATTCACAAGGAAAATGCAATGTGGGAACGTAACTTTACCCTGAAGTGTCCAGGCAAGGCAAAATGTACGGTAGTTTTGCATGTACGTGGGTTTGAGAAAATCTCTTTGTCTGGGCAGGTCTTCCTCCCAGGCTAGGAGAACTATGCTTCTCTTCACAGCTGTGGGGGAAGGGCTCTGAGCTGCATTTGTCACTTATCCAGCCCTGCAGTGCAGATATCATCCATACTACACAATGTCACCCATCTCCATGATCAGATTTCACTGTCAAAATGTTAATGTAGTCTTGTATATTGCACAAAGTTATATTAGGATTCATAGTGGGATTTACTCCTTTTTCTTTTTCTGGAAATTGTTCACTGGTCCAATTGCTTGATTGTAGCCTAACACATCTCATTGGTCTCGCTCTTTGCACCCAGCGCTGCCTGAACTTTAGTTACTTTACTGAGCAGTGACAGAATGGGGTAACATCATTAGAACAGTTTCCATTTGGTACACGGCAGCACTGGGTTAGTGCAAAGAGCGAGGTCTAGCTCTTTCATAGCATGGAGGGCCGCTTAGGGAGTGGGATCCGGTTCTGCACGACGTGATCCAAGAACTCAGGAGTTCAGACCTGAATTTTGCTAAAAAGTTGGGTGCTTTAGGGCGACAATAGGGACACCTGGGACCTCTTTTGTCAAATGGTGCAATTTTGAAAACCCACCAATCTGAGGCTGCCCACTCTATAGTGAAATAAGAAGGGCAGCTCCAGACGAGTGATAGGTACTTTTTAAGGCCTCATTCTCAAGTCAGTATTTGGCCAGTATTTTGCATCAGTATTTGTAAGCCAAAGCCAGGAGTGGGACATACAGAAAAAAATTATTGAAAGATTGACATCTGTTCTATGTTTTGGAAACATTCCTGGTTTTGGCATTCAAATACTGATTAAATACCTATCAAAAATAGTGATGTGTGAATGAGGCCTAAGGCCATGTTCACACTTTGCGGGTTTTACCGCGGATCCGCAGCATTTCTGTAGCTGCGGGTCCGCAGCAGTTTCCATTGCGTTTACATTTACATGTAAACCCTATGGAAACCGCAATCCGCTGTGCACATGCTGCAGAAACGCAGCGGTTTACATTCCGCAGCATGTCACTTCTTTGTGCAGAATCGCTGCGATTCTGCACACATAGGATTGCATCGATCCGCTAACTTCCCACATGGGGCTGTGCCCACGATGCGGGAAGTAAGCGGATAATGTGCAGATTGTACCCAGGGTGGAGGAGAGGAGACTCTCCTCCAGGCCCTGGGAACCATATTTGTGTAAAAAAAAAAGAATTAAAATAAAAAATAATGATATACTCACCTCTCAGCGCTGCACGCGGCCGTCCGGTCGCAGGGTTGCTGTGCGAGCAGGACCTGCGGTGACGTTGCGGTCACATGACCGTGACGTCGCGGTCACATGACCGTGACGTCACGGTCACATGACCGTGACGTCACGAAGGTCCTTCTCGCACAGCATCTTTGGAACCAGACCGCCGCGTGCAGCGCCGAGGAGATCGGGACGTCAGAGGGTGAGTATAAACCATTTTTTAAATTATTTTTAATATTACTATTGATGCTGCATATTGCTGCATATGCAGCATCAATAGTATAGGAGTAAACCCGCAGCGGAAACCGCAAATCAAATCGCGATAAATCTGCAGGGGAGGTTGTGTGAGATGGGGGAAAGACGATGAATTCTGTTTTGTCCATGTTAAGTTTTAGAAATCTAGTGGAGAAGAAGGATGAAATAGCAGATAGACATTGAGGGATATTCACCTCTCCTCGTTCCGGGCGCCGCTCAGTCTTCAGCGTCTTCTGCAGTGACGCTCAGGTCAGAGGGCGCGATGATGTGGCTAGTGCGCGCCCTCTGCCTGAACGTCAGTGCCGAAGACGCTGAAGACGGAGTGGCGCCCGGAACGAGGAGAGGTGAATATTGAAAGTGCCGGGGGCCTGAGCGACGAGAGGTATGTGATTTTTTTATCGCAGCAACAGCATATGGGGCAAATATCTCTATGGAGCATCTTATGGGGCCATATTCAACGTTTGTGGAGCACTATATGGGGCAAATGTGTCTGTATGGAGCATCTTATGGGGCCATAATAAATGTTTGTGCAGCATTATATGGGGCAAGTGTCTGTATGGAGCATCTTATGGGGCCATAATTAACGTTTGAGCAGCACTATATGGGGCAAGTGTCTGTATGGAGCATCTTATGGGGCCATAACGTTTGTGCAGCACTATATGGGGTAAATATCTCTATGAAGCATCTTATTGGGCCATAATCAACATTTGTGCAGCATTATATGGGGCAAATGTGTCTATGGAGCATCTTATGGGGCCATTATTAACCTTTATGCAGGATTATATGGGGCATATTTTAATATGGAGCATCTTATGGAGCCCGTCATAAACTTTATAGAGCATTATATGGGGCGTATTTTGTATGGAGCATCTTATGGGGCACATCATTAACTGTATGGAGCATTATATGGGGCTCCTGATTCAATATGGATATTCAAAAACACTTAACCTACTGATGTCTCAATTAATTTTACTTTTATTGGTATCTATTTTTACTTTTGAAATTTACCAGTAGCTGCTGCATTTCCCACCCTAGGCTTATACTCGAGTCATTACGTTTTCCCAGTTTTTTGTGGCAAAATTAGGGGTCTCGGCTTATACTCGAGTATATACGGTATCTACCTTTCCAAACTACCACTCTTTAGTGGTCTTCCACGAGACATGAACTGAAGTTGTCTTGTCCATAATGTCACCTGATAAGCTGAAGAGCTAGGCGATTGATGGACAGATTTCATTCCTGACGTCCTCACAGTCAGTCTCCAGACCCTGCTTCCTCAAATGTGGGGATGCTTAGCTTGGCCAAGTGTTCCTAATGAGAAAGCCTTGGGCAGCAGCTCATCTCCTGCCAAAAATAGGGATTGGAGGTGACCGAATTCTAATGTCCCCTGATGTAATCTATTGAAGGACAGTTGGGAGGTACCCATACACATTATCTGTTCAGTTGACTTTTATCTAATGTGTTATGGGTAGGCATGAGCGAACCCTAACTGCAAAGTTAGGGGTTCATACCGGACACCCAGTAAGGTGCTGTACTGGGAACACAGACTTCTCCCGGAAATCCGTTCTAATGTTTGGAGTTCGAATGCTGAGGGGAGAGAGAGAAAGTGAGAGAGAGACTTTTTCATTCCTCTAGCCCTAACTACAACCATTTAACAGCACCAAAGTTAGGGTCCCCATTGAGTTCCATGGTGTTCGGGTTCTAGTTCGTGTAGACTTCGATCCCATCAAAGCCGAACATCCACAGGTCCGCTCATCACTAGTTGTGGGGACAATAGTCGTCTGTCTTTATTTTACAATCTTGCCTTGCCTCTGACTACTTTTAAATCACAACTTCCAACATTTTTCTTTTTCAGAGCTGGAGTGTCGTTAATGTAAGTTCCTTTCCTTTAGTAATATACTTACCAGCTGCCGACTTAAGTCCTTGTGCAGCTCCGAACTCAGCCAACATCTTATGACCACAACTTTTGATTGACCAGGAGTCAGAGGAAACGGTCTCAAGCTCTAAATGTAAATCTATGAAAGCCTTGTTCTGGCTCCCATAGTCTTACATTGAGATGTGACTTCCGGCCCGCCCAGCAAACAATGGAGCGATCCAGCAGGTCACAAATCGGAGTGGCGCCGATAACAGAAAAAGACGGCAGCTGGTAAATATAAAACCGAGGGCAGGGAACTTAGATTAGTGACACCACTCCAGCGCTGGAATAAAAAAGAAACCTTGGAGTTGTGCTTTAAAAGAGGGGTGGAAAACCCCTTAAGTTTCACAAACTGTGCAAAATTCAATTCTTTCCCGGGAAACAGGTAACGCTGGTGTGTAGCCCTAGTCTTAGAGCTGAAGTAACTGCAAGCAAAAAAAGTAATACACATGCAAAATGTAAATACGTAGAAAAAAAGGCTTACTCCAGAGGGGTCAGTAGGAAATTGTGTCAAAGTCCATTTGTACAAAACCGTCAGCTAAGGAAAATCCATAGCAAAACCTGACACATGTATATAAGCAACGTCAGCCTGGGCAATTGAGGACAAGCCATGGGTTGTACAGTGACGTCACGCACAGAAACACTGGCTATTTTTACACTGTGGTGCTATTCCAATGTGCACGAAATATGCCCCATTAAACGTCAGTCACGTCTACAGTGAGGGGCACATATTGGAAGGCATTATCAAGCGCACCAGAAAGAGGCAAAATCAGCGTGCTAAACTTTGCCCTGATGTGGCCTATTTCCGTCACGTTGCATGTGCTGCGAGTGGAGGGTAGTATTTAGAAAGACTTGGAATGGCTCCAGATTAAACAAAGCCTGCTCCGCGAAGAAGGACAGCCAGTCAATTCCACATTGCTCCGATGACCTATATTAACTTCTAGTCAGCTGAGGCGAGCTCACAGCTGACGGCCAATGGCACCAAGGGGAGGGATGGCGCAGCGGCCTATAGAAATTCAGCCAGTGCAGCAGAAAAAGAGATTTGTTTAACTCATGAATCGCTGGGAGAAGGCTGGAGAGTCCCAGCTCATAAGAACTAAGCAGAATGGTTTGCAATAAGAAAGAAAAATGCCAACACAAAATAGACAAAAGAGAACACTCACTGCACAACTTCTAATTGAGCCCCCATTCTTTCGCAAAAGTTATAAATCACAGTAAACGACAAAAACAGTTTAAATAAGCCAAAAAAAGCATATTACACTAGTAAGTCAAGTAAAAGGATAAAAGATGATAAATATTAATCACATGCCATTTTCAGATGACTTAGACTAATACAGTATCTAATACTAGATGGTGGCCCGATTCTAACGCATCGGGTATTCTAGAATATGTACTGTATGTATGTACGTCGCGCTTAGCACAGCCACGTAGTATATCGCACAGCCATGTAGAATATCGCACAGCCACGTAGTATATAGCACAGCCACGTAGTATATCGCACAGCCATGTAGTATATCGCACAGCCACGTAGTATACAACACAGGCACGTAGTATATAGCAGCCACATAGTATATAGCAGCCACATAGTATATAGCGCAGCCACGTAGTATATAGCAGCCACATAGTATACAGCACAGGCCACGTAACACAGACAGCCACGTAGTATATAGCACAGCCATGTGGTATATAGCAGCCACGTATTATATAGCAGCCACGTAGTATATAACACAGCCCACATAATATATAGCACAGCCCACGTAATATATAGCACAGCCCACGCAGTATATAACACAGCCCACATAGTATATAGCAGTGTGGGCACCATATCCCTGTTAAAAAAAAAATTAAATAAAAAATAGTTATATACTCACCATCCGGCGTCCAGTGAAGCTGTGCCGATGCTGCCGCCAGCATCCGTTCCCAGTGAGGCATTGCGAAATTACCCAGACTCGCGAGACCGCTAAGTCATCTGGGTAATTTCGCAATGCCTCACTGGGAACGGAAGCTGGCGGCAGCATCGCGCGCATCGGTGGACGGCGGAAGGTGAGAATAGCACAATTTTTATATTTTTTTAAATTATTTTTAACATTATATCTTTTTACTATTGATGCAGCATAACAGCATCAATAGTAAAAAGTTGGTCCGGGATGGGGCGACACACTGGCACTGACTGGAGGGGAGTAGGGAGGGGGCACTGACTGGAGGAGAGTAGGGAGGGCCGGACTAAGTCTGTCGGTGATCGGTCGCGCCCGGCCGCGACCAATCAGCGAAGCGGGATTTCCGTTACGGAAGTTAATTACAGACAGATAGACAGAAGTACCCCTTAGACAATTATATATATATATATATAAGGTTAATAAGGCTGTAATAAAGCTCGGGCCAATCAGGTCGGCAAATTGTGGACATGACTGGCTTCGTGTGCAGCTCCGTGTACTCGTCCACCTAGCACAAGAGTGCAGGAGATGCCTGTTATGTTGTACTTACAAATCTATGTGTCACGGTCCGTACACAGATCTCCTGACCCCAACTTGACAGCCTCGTAGAGACACAGGGCTATCAAGAAGGTGGAACTTGAAGCTTGTGGGTCATATTGCAAAATCTCAAACAAGGCAAATAATAATAGACTTTTCATATGGGCCAAAGGGGCATTTTGGTCCCCCCTAAGCTCTAGGACCCAGGTGCGATTGCAACCCCTGCACCTACTGTAGTTACGCCCCTGCTATCAAGTTTGGGTTGGGCGGCCTACGAACACGTGGATGTGTACATGCCGTTTTATTAACATGAACTAGTCTGGTCCGTGACTGGACCAGACTAGTTAATGCTCAATCGGACAATCCCTTGAAATTCACAATGCATGTGTTTTATTAGAATATGTGTTTTTAAATACGATTTCCAGTGTCCTAGAGAACTATATGGAAAAAAAGCTGTTTTCTTGGATCAGTAGACCCGTAATCAGTCTGGTCATTGCGGTCCATACACAGAAGGCGAAACCCAGATGTATGAAATCAGCCTACATATTTGTTCAGACGAGAATATAATACAGTGTAAAAACTGGAAGGACAAAAAGCGCAATAGGGTATAACAAGAGTGATGACGGATTCCTCCCCTGGCAGGGGTTTGTTCGACCACAACTACAGCTCATGTCCATATTATATTCTTGCTGAAGGAATGGACGGGTTAATCCTGCGCTGTCGAATGGATGGGTGGAGGCAGAACACTGGAAGCATAAGTAAGTAATTTACTGTCAACGCGTTTTGAAGTTATACCAAAACTTGACAAGTATTAATGTAATTTTGAAACCCGTTGAGAATAAACTACTTATCTATGCTTCCAGCGTTCTGCCTCCACACATCCATTCGGCAGCGCAGGACTGACCCGTCCATTCCTTCAGCAAGAATATAATATGGACATGAGCTGTCTGAGTAAAAACCAGGCAGAATACCGATTCAGATGACACTTGTCCATTCAAGTCTATGGGTACACAAAAAAATAAAATACCGTAAATCAGATCCTACATGGAACATCAAAATTGCATTTTATAGACACACTGCCATTATTAGCCTAGCAAACAGTATTTGATCATGTACATTTAAAATGTTGATGTATAAAAATGGATACCACACAGATGGTATATGGACGCACAATACATACACAAGGATGCCAATATGGATGAAAAAAGCCAGAGTTTGTCAGATGAAAATTGGACCCTGGTTGCAGATTTTTTCGTCACTTTGTAAACCCACCCAATTTTCAGGAATCCGTCTAGAGAAATAAAAGACTAAATGTAAATCTTCTTAGTTAAAATGGATTTTTTTTTTCTAGAATACTTTGGTCCTTGTTGATAATAAACCATTTCCAACAACAAAAATGTCACAGAAGTTGGTCTGATTCTGAACTGTAAATGAGATTTCTTACAAAATATACAAAACTGAATATACGGCAGCTTACGCACTATTAAGGAAAAGGACGTTTTATTTGATGGCACTTTTACAATGAAGCCGCTTGTCGATGTACTGTCCAAAACTGTTTCTCTTAAAGTAATTATCACATTCAATAGCACAACGTAATTTGCATTTATTAAAAGAGATTATCGCAAATCACAAAGAGCTTAATAATTACATATGACATGCCAGGTGGAAATATGGTTGACGCCTGCCCATAGTATTACTGGTAAAGGCGGTATTTTTAGATTTTGGACAGCTGCCATAAAAAGGTTTGCCCGAGGCTGGCACAATAATCTGATTCAATGTGATGACTCATGGTTGCTAAGTGACAATGATCTTGATCCTTCCAGATTGGTCACTATGAGAAGAATTGCAACCAATTGGGTTGGAATAATGCAGCGCAGCACAATGGAGCCTAATACCTGACAACTAAGTGGAAGCACGGGGATTAGAACTGGTGTGGACTGTGGGTGATGAAATGACAGGGACATGCAATCACAGATTAATGCAACATTTGCCAGTCCCATAGAAACTGATTTTTGCAATGCATAATAAAAAATACTTTTTTTCTATTACAGCAGATAAAAAAATAAATAAAGTTCACGGCTTTTGTTTCTCAAGCTCAGGGTAATAACATGAAAGTGATGATTGAACGGGATGTTATGGGCAACACCTCCACAATTTAGGTCTGTTTGTGTACATTAAAAAAAACAAACAATCAGAGCAAGGCTTTCACGGACAATCGGAAACAATGAGAGCCAATAAGTGGTCACTTTACATTCTTCACTCATGCTGAATGTGTAACCTGTATGGGGATGAATGATGGTTAGTATGATCAGGGCCTGCTCCAGGTTTTTGAGGGCCCCGGGTGAAAGAGTCTCAGTGGGCCCCCCCCTTTAACACGTACCACGATTCATGATCGCATATAAACACAGCCATGTAGTATATAACACAGCCCACGTAGTATATAGCACAGCCACGTAGCATATAACACAGGCCACGTAGCATATAACAGCCCATATAGTATATAGCACAGCCACATATTATATAACACAGCCCACATAGTATTTAGAACAGCCATGTAGTATATAGCACAGCCCACATAGCATATAACAGTCCATATAGTATATAGCACAGCCACATAGTATATAATACGGCCCACGTAGTTTATAGAACAGCCATGAAGTATATAGCATAGCCCATGTAGCATAAACAGCCCACGTAGTATATAACACTGCCCACGTAGTATATAGAACAGCCATGTAGTATATAGCACAGCCCACATAGCATATAACAGTCCATATAGTATATAGCACAGCCACATAGCATATAATACGGCCCACGTAGTTTATAGAACAGCCATGTAGTATATAGCACAGCCCACGTAGCATAAACAGCCCACGTAGCATATAACACTGCCCACGTAGTATATAGAACAGCCATGTAGTATATAGCACAACCAACGTAGCATATAACAGCCCACGTAGTATACAACACGGCCCACGTAGTATATAGAACAGCCATGTAGTATATAGCACAGCCCACGTAGCATATAACAGCCCATATAGTATATAGCACAGCCACATAGTATATAACACGGCCCACGTAGTATATAGAACAGCCATGTAGTATGTAGCACAGACATGTAGTATACAGCACAGCCCCCTCCCCCCAAGAATGGCCCCATAGTCCGGTACTCACTGTTAGTTACAAAAAAAAAAAACACTCCTCACCTCTCAACGTGCCCGCGCTGCTCCCTCCCCGCTCCGGTCTCAGCGGCTGCCGCTGCACTGCCTGACACACAGAGAGTGCGCGATGACGTCATTGCGCACCCGCAGCGGCAGTGTCAGAGTGGGGAATAATGGGAGAGGGAGCGTCAGGTGACGCTCTCTCCTCCATCATTTGCTTTGAACTTTACCGGCAGACGCTGGTAAAGTTCAAAGCGGCGGCAGGGGAGTTGGCGCTTGCGACAGGCGGCCCCACACCTCACAGGGGCCCCATAGCAGCTGCGTGATGTGCAGCTAGCTGAGGGCCCCTGGGGGAGCGGGGGCCCTAGGCACTGCCAGCTGCCTGCCCCTAACGCTGGCCCTGAATGGGCCCCCCTGTCTCGCCAGGGCCCTGGCACTTGCCCGGGTACGCCACGTGCTGACGCCGGCCCTGAGTATGATGGTTTGTCCCCATGCACCTCGAGTTATTGGGGGCTACACACTAGAGCATGAGCCGAGACAACCGATGTTTGTTCAGCTTGCATAAAAGATATGATCAGATGACAAATCAGTGTATGATGACTGACAGGGCTGTGGAGTCAGAGTCGAAGCCCATTTTGGTGGAGTCAGAGTCATGGAAATTGAGGAGTCAGGGTCGAAGGGTTTGGCTTACCGACTCCACAGCCCTGGTGACTGATTGCTGGGCATGTTTACTAGGGCAATGATCAGGAAAAAGGGTTCCTATGAATGTTAAAAATGGAAATAACCCTTTAAGGCCGGGTTCACACTAGCGGATTTCAAGATCTGTTTATGGACTGTAATGCAAGGATCTATACACATATGAGGCTATAAGTTTAGGCTGGCAGATCCCCTGGTAAGTCCAGGCATGGAGGTCAGTATATGGAATACGTGCATGTGAACCCAGCCTAAGTCAAAGGATCACCTTACAATTAGGGCCCATGCACACGACCGATTATACCGGACGAGTGTCATCCATGGTTTTCACAGGTGTCACTTGTACCCATGATATTCTATAGAGCTGTGCATATGCCCGATTATTTTCCTCGGACTGAGTGGGCAGAGGAAAAAAAAACATCTGATTTTCATCTGAGTGTCTGATCAAAATCAGCAATGCAAGTCTATAGGTCTGTGAAAAACATTGGACTAACAGAATGGGGAGGGAGGAGAAATGTTTTTTTTTTCCTTCTCCACCTCTGAGAAAAACTGATCAGAATGTACCGGAGAGAAAACAGTCGTGTGTACCTACCTACCCATACAGGGTGTATTTCAGCTGCAGTGTAACTAAACAGCAGCAACATGTGAATACATCCCAATATATGCTATATCCTGACATCAGTGACAATGTTCTGTACGGAGGAGTTGTTATGGTTCTATTCCCTTATGTCTCCTACTTAGAAACCTAAACAGTCTCGCGTGTGACGTATTCTTCTTATTGGACATTTTTGCTTGTATGTCATACTAAAATATTTTTTTCTTTTCCCAGTTTTGTTTTGACACTAGTTTTCTATCATCACACTTTGTAATCATTATCAAGCTGGTGAGACACCATGGGGCGTTAAATGAAAATTTCCCTTACAAGTGGTGGATCTGTTAATAGTGTCCTGCTGTGGCTAACACAACGCCATTTGTGGCACACATTATACTGCAAACATTGTCCTACCCAACAAAAACATGTCAGGGGGCTTCTGCCTACATATCCAATATGTTCCAACAGGCGGCCTTATTCCTATACATCGGAAGGGTCTACATATGTTTTTTAGCTATCCTCATGACCAGAATTGTTGTCAATAGTCCGTCCTGTACTAAGAATCAATGGTGGCCCCAGAAGTCGTCTACCTAGTGATAATTAGGTAGTGGCATATTTACAGATATGTCATCACATACTATGATGGAAAAAAAACCCTGAAAACATTACCTAAAATTGCCTAAAAAATGGTCTTCTCGAAGGGTGCTGCTCTCAATGTAGATGGCCACTATGGATACATATGAATGTACTAAAATTGTCACAGAAAATCTGACTTTCCCCCAGAGGTGGTCTTTCGCGAAGGTTTTACTGTAAGATTTTTTTCTCTTTAAATCAATCCTGAAGTTGAACTCCTCTTATTTACCCAGGAAAATTTCTTGCCTGAAAAGAACAAGCTGCCCAGAGTAATGTCGGAAGGAAAAATTACGGAGGGAAAATAAGTCATGTCCATTGCGCTTTCGCACAGGAAGCTGATGCTCGCCAGGTACAGTATTTCCCTTACAAGTACTTTGTAGAAACTTACAGTAGCGCTTCTGTACTTCACGTAGCAACTATTTTGGTCCAGCCATTTATAGAAAGGAAAGTGGACCAACGCGAGGGAAGGAGGCCTGCTTGTTGGTCGACACTGAAGCAGACACGAGTCCTAGAAATATTGTGCTCTCGACATTACACCAGACGACATCTGAAATGCTCTCACGCTGGGATTTCTGGAGTGAGTCTGTGGTCTCCAAACTATCAGGATCTGGTAGAGTGTAATAATAATAATAATAATCTTTATTTATATAGCGCCAACATATTCCGCAGCGCTTTACAGTTTAACAGTTTCAAACACAACAGTCATAGTGTACTTCGAAGACAAACATTTGGAAACTTGAGCCTTGTGGATAAACTCTATGTTCACAATGTGCAGCTTCAGTGCGGTATTTTGTTGGATTTGGCAAACCACACTTATGTTTTGCTATTTGTGTTCTGTACATACAATATACTAAGACAATATTTGGGATTGGGCATTTCCTTTCTTATTCTGCAGTTTATAGGGGGTACAATGGGCCATTTACTGAGCTGGTTTTACAAGGACATGAAGGAAACCTGTAAGAAAAATGTGATTACAGGAGAACGATTATTTTACATTGTAGACACAAAAGGACACTCCTTACGCAAATCCACATATCACATCAGAAGCTATTGCATCAGCCTCCAACAGTGTGGCTTCGCAAAGCCAATGAGTTCAAGTCATTTATTATAAGCAGAGAACACAGTGAAAACCAACACCGCCTCTCCCACCCCCACTCCTCGTCACCCAGAGTCATAGGAAAGCCAGTACACTTCACAGTAAGAGTAAATGGAGATAAAGCAAGTAATTAGTCATATACAAAGGGATCGTAATATAGTCCAGAGGGTTTGGATTTTTGGTGACTGTTTTGTCGTGATCACATGTATGTTGCACTGTGACCACATTCACTGTCATTAGTTGCCAAGTAGCAGAACAACACTGCAATCCTAATGATGTGCCTCCAAAGTCACCATCTAGCCCTAGCCAATTTATCTGTAGTCACATTTCTTTATTCGGGTAGGAATATACTGTATAAGGATTCTGACAGGACTAAAAAGTCCATGCTGGATTTCAAGTGATATTGTCACATGGCAAAAACCCTTGGTATTGTAATGGCATGCAACTGACCAGTCAATCAAAACCAGCTCTGTGACATTATCACCTCGCCCTGTAGTCAATTGGCATGTCTAATACACTAATGGTGGCAGTGATGTATGGTCACTCTTCTGATTTGAAATCCCTTTCCAGTGAATAGATGATGCCTGAATTCCATTACTGATTGAAGAGAAATTGCAACTAAAAGAGAACTAGACAAACAATGGACAGGTGGCAACTATAGTGACTGAAGGACCTCCCAAAGCTCCATAATAGCACTGGAGGCAAATTGCCTTTATGTAATATTCATAGAAGGAATGGTCTATTTATTCTTTGAATGGGGTTGTCCAGGCTTGGGGTACAAGTCTGTAGCCACTTTATGTGATTGCAGACTTGTGAATCCACACAGCACACACACTGGCTGCCATCAGGATTCTCTGGTAGTCATGTGATCGAAAGTATGCAATTTGCATAATTCTGGCTACATTCCAACTTGACCTATCTGGCTCCCTCAATTTACTTGTATTGAATGAGGCCAAGAACGTCCAGTTGGCATGGGACCAAATGTCACGTGCCTCCCGCAGCCAGAGAATCCTAACAGGGCACATACTGTAAGGATTCACTGCAGTAACATAGAGTGACTGAAGGCTTGAACCCCGAGGCTGGACAATCCTTTAAGGGTATACCACTCCTCCATCTATCTGACCAGAAGGTTCTGTCTTAAAAAAAGAAAGATTTTGTGTAGCTTCTTTATTACCGAAAGTTAAAACTAACAGTCACAAGCTCTCAATGCAGGTCTATGAGAGACTTGCTCTGGTTCTCATAGGCTTACATTGATCGGTGACCTCCAGCTCGCACTGCAAACACTGGAGTGACCCGGCAGGTCACAAACTGCTGGAGACCGACCGAAGCGGCACTGAGAACAGATGAAGACGGCAGCTGGTAACTATATATCACTAAGGAACTTATATTAGTGACACCATTTGAATGGTGAAATTTAATAAAAATGCTGGAGAGGTGCTTTAAGGATCCCATATACTTTAGACTAACACCGGCTGAAACTGCCGATAATGGGGGGCTTGCATAGTCTAAATTGTATGAGGGTCACCAGACTACAAGGTAAAGAAGCAACATGTCTGTGTCCTGGAGTGAGGATCCTTTTGTTCTTGACATTATGGCTTGTGCACACGCTGCGAATTCCATTGCGGAATTTTCCGCAGCGGATTTGATAAATCCGCAGTGCAAAATCACAGTTTTTACTGTGGATTTATCGCGGTTTCTATTGCGGTTTCCTCTGCGGGTTTTCACCTGCAGATTTCTATTGGAGCATGTGTAAACCCGCAGCGGAATCCGCACAAAGAATTGACATGCTGCGGAATATAAACCGCTGCGTTTCCGCGCGTTTTTTTCCGCAGTATCTGCACTGCGGATTTCGTTTCCCATAGGTTTACATTGTACTGTAAACTCATGGGAAACCGCTGCGGACCCGCAACTGCGGAAACGCTGCGGTTCCGCAGCAAAATCCGCAGCGTGTGCACATACCCTAAGCAACTGTCAGAGGAGTAAGGCAGCGACTCTTTTGCAAAGAACACAGGAGCGGTTAGCATCCCGAGTACTCCTGTGTATGGCGGAGTTCGGGAGAGCTAGCCGACAGCTATCCACTGTTTTTGGGGTCTACTAGCCTTGTTGAACATCAGTTTGGTGGCTTCAACTTTAGTGGTCAAATGTCAGAAGAGCTATTGGGGATGTTTAGTGGCAATTTTAGCGCAATCTGGATAGAGACATAGAAATCAACTGGTTCTGGTTCAAACAAGGGGATTCCATATGGAGGATCCCCCCACTGTTTGTCCTCTATTTGCAAAAACAGGGCGTATGAGAACTCCTTATTTTTTTCTTTATTATAATATTAGTTGTTGCTAACTTTCTTATATCCGGATATATTTAATCATTAAGTATATGGTATACATTGAATAGAGTTGCTACTCACAACGGCCTTGCTTGTTTATAGCTACATGAGGCCTGTTTCACACGTCAGTGGCTCCGGTACGTGTGGTGACAGTTTTCTCACGTACCGGAGACACTGACTCACGTAGACACATTAAAATCAATGTGTCTCTGCACATGTCAGCGTGTTTTCACGGACCGTGTGTCCGTTTGAAAAACACGGAGACATGTCAGTATTCGTGGGAGCGCACGTATCACACTGACCCATTGAAGTTAATGGGTCCGTGTAAAACACGTACCGCATACGGATGCTGTCCGTGTGCCGTCCGTGTGCCGTGCAGGAGACAGCGCTACAGTAAGCGCTGTCCCCCCAGCTTGTGGTGCTGAAGCCGCCATTCATCCCTTCTCTCCAGCAGCGTTCGCTGGAGAGAAGGAATGAAAAATCATTGTTTTTTTATTTTTTTCTGGTTAAAATCAAGTTCCCGGCAACCTCCCCCCTCCCACCCCCTGTGCGCCCGCCGGAAATAAAATACTCACCCAGCTCCCTCGATGCTTCCTCATGCTTCCCATAGGGGTGGAGCCGCATATTGATCACTGTAATGAGCAGTACCACGTGACCGCTCATACAGGAAGAAGCTGCGGCGCTGAGAGGAAGCATCGAGGGAGCTGGGTGAGTATTTTATTTCCGGCGGGCGCACAGGGGGTGGGAGGGGGGAGGTTGCCGGGAACTTGATTTTAACCAGAAAAAAAATTAAAAAAACAATGATTTTTCATTCCTTCTCTCGAGTGAACGCTGCTGGGAAGAAGGAATGAATTCCGGCTTCAGCACCAGATGCAGGGGACAGCGCTTATCTCTAGCGCTGTCTCCTGCACGGTCCGTGTGGTCCTCAGTGGGCACACGGGCGGCACACGGCTGCCACATGTGTGCCACACTGATGTGCCACGTGAGCACACGGATAACTCCGGTACCGATTTTTCCGGTACCGGAATTATCTGGACGTGTGGGACTGGCCTAAGGTCGATTTAGCAATACTGTTTAATTCTTAGACAGTTCACACTGAGACTAGACAGTCTTAACATGCACCAGATTTATCAAAATAGTTCACATTTATTGATAATTATGGTGAATTCTGAGGGTAGGTGCGCACGATCAGTAAACACCTGCAATGTTACAGCATTGTGGAGGAGATGTCAAGAAATCCCATCTCCACTATGTGTCCAGAGACGTCCGAGGCTCACTCATGGAGACGGTCATGCAGCGCGTCTATCCAGACCGCATTGGGTATGTGCACTGGATAAAGGACTGGCCGCGCTTTGGATGGTTATTGACGGTTATTGAACGTAGGTGATTCCGAATGTGATCATTGTACGGGTGACATTTATCTTGTGGATGCTCACGTCTCCATAAGGTAAACAGACATGCTGCGGTCTGGGAAGACGCTCCGCATGTTAGTCTCTGTGGGTAAGCCGTGGGCATCTGTGGACGCATAGGGGGCAAGGGAATTTTTGAAATCCCATCCACTATGCAGGAACATCTGCATCATCCAACCCGCAGCGGTCAGAAGTACACAGCGTCCAACCCACAGCATTTACTGATCGTCTGCACATACCCTTTGTCTTGTGAAGACGCGAACCTCCACAAGATAAATGTCACCCATACAATGTATTGGGTGCAGTGATGCCACACGGTTCAGTGATCACATGCGGAATCACCTGTGTTCAATAGCCGGCAGCGCTTTGGACGCAGCGGACATGTGCTGCGTCCAAAGCGCTGTCAATTCCTGATTGTGTGCACATACCCTTTGACTGTTTAGACTTTGTTTATACCACTTTTTAGAGGCTTACTTTGTGCCAGAAACATGTGCCATAATTCTGGATAATTCTGGTGTACTTTTTTTGTTGTACACCCACTGTTACAAGCTGCAGAAAGTGTCTAAAACTCATTATAAAGATGGCGCATGTCATGAAAGACAGTTTATGGTGCAAATTACAGCAGAATCCTTGTATATTTAGCTGTCGTAAGAGATGTAGACTAAGCTACGGACCTGCAGGTTTCAACTTCAGAAGTGATCAAGTCACAGTACAAGGATCCTACAAGTCTGAACACAGTCTTCTGCAGAATAAAGTGACGAAAAATAAACCGTACTCCAAGAACAAAAATATGTTACACATTAATATCTCATCCAGACTTGAAGGGATTAGCGATAAATCTGGCAATAGTGTTTATGGAAAAGATTCATATTTCTTGGAACTGAATGTACCAGGACTTACTCGGGAAGTAAACAATGATCTGTACATGCTAGCGTGGTGTGTTTGAGCGTGTATGCAATCTTAATTTTGCTAGGCTGTGAATTCTTTACTTGGAGTTATGAAAGGAGCATGTCAAAAGGTCTCCAGTTGCTGCAGATGACTGCCAGCCAAAGAAAACTGAGACAAAGGCCTAGTTCAGTAACCGTCTGCACTTTCCCCTGGCTATCCAAGTTATTCTCTGGATCATAGAAAAGGAAAAAAGGGCTACTAAATTAACATTCAAGGTTTCACACTTGCTAGGAAATTTACAAATGTTACAAACAAAAGAAGGAATAAAGTACCTATAAGGAAGTTAGAAAAAATTGTGTGTGTATACATCTCTGTATAACTACAGTACAGTATACAAGCACAAATTATGGACATTTGTGCAGCGTATAAACATAAACACACAGACACACACACATATATATATATATATACAGTATATATTTACGTGCACCAAAGTCTATACCGTGTTTGATATATACAGTGTGTCCGTAAAGTCATGGTGCACTTTTGGCCAGTCACTGGAAAGCAACAAAAAACGATAGAAATATGAAATCTGCTCCAAATAAAATAAAAACTCTCCTCGTTTCATACCTATTCAGTGCAGTTCTATGTGGGCTCCATTTGTTGCCCTACACACATCCAAACAATAGTGAAGTTCTTGCCACACACGGGTAAAGGTACCTTCACACGAAGCGACGCAGCGCTGCAGCGATAGCGACAACGATGCCGATCGCTGCAGCGTCGCTGTTTGATCGCTGGGGAGCTGTCACACAGACCGCTCTCCAGCGACCAACGATGCCGAGGTCCCCGGGTAACCAGGGTAAACATCGGGTTGCTAAGCGCAGGGCCGCGCTTAGTAACCCGATGTTTACCCTGGTTACCAGCGTAAAAGTAAAAAAAAAAAACAGTACATACTCACCTGCGCGTCCCCCAGCGTCCGCTTCCTGACACTGACTGAGCTCCGGCCCTAACAGCACAGCGGTGACGTCACCGCTGTGCTTTCACTTTCACTTTAGGGCCAGCGCTCAGTAAGTGTCAGGAAGCAGACGCTGGGGGACGCGCAGGTGAGCATGTACTGTTTGTTTTTTTTACTTTTACGCTGGTAACCAGGGTAAACATTGGGTTACTAAGCGCGGCCCTGCGCTTGGTAACCCGATGTTTACCCTGGTTACCAGTGTAAAACATTGCTGGTATCGTTGCTTTTGCTTTCAAACACAACGATACACGGCGATCGGACGACCAAATAAAGTTCTGGACTTTATTCAGCGACCAGCGACATCACAGCAGGATCCTGATCGCTGCTGCGTGTCAAACTAAACGATATCGCTAGCGAGGACGCTGCAACGTCACGGATCGCTAGCGATATCGTTACAAAGTCGTTTCGTGTGAAGGTACCTTAAGAACGTCTGGTGTAACAGAGTGAATAACGTCTGTGATTCTCTGTTTTAAGTGATTAATGTCGTTGATACGTTCAATGTACACATGTTGCTTCACATAACCCCAAAAGTCTAAGGGCGTCAGATCTGGGGATCGTGGTGGCCATGGCTTGACAGAACCCCTGCTTATTCACTGCCGGGGGAATATTCTATCCAGAAACTCAGGAACAATGGTGGCGTAGAGTGGATGAGCGCCGTCCTGTTGAAAGATGACACTTTCTGGAAATTGTAGCACTGTATACAATTCCAACATGTCAAGATATATGTTTGCCGTCACAGCCTGCTCTGCGAAAAAATATGGGCCTATCACCTTATCATGCATCAGGCCACACCACACGTTCACTTTAGGGGTGTTACGTTCATACTCAACATAGGCAAGAGGATGTTCAGCAGCCCATATTCGGATGTTATGGCGATGAACATGTCCACAGATATGGAAGGTCGCCTCATCACTAAACACAATCTTCTGCAAAAATCTTGCATCATTGTCGATCTCATGAAGCATATCTGTAGCAAACGCGCATCATTTGGGTCTATCCGACGGTCTGATAGAGTGCAACAGACGCAATTTGCACCCCGTAAAACAGAGACGTTTCTTTAACACCTTATGAACTGTAGTCTTGCTTAGGTGTAATTGTCAAGTACATGAACGCACAGATTTTTTAGGGCTCCTTAGGTAGCTATCCCGTATAGCCTCTACAGACTCGTCACTGACTGATGGCCTACCAGAACCGAGTTTCTCCACCAAACTGCCGGTTTCCTTCAACTGCTTATCCCACCGAGTAATGTGATTCCTATGTGGTGGCGCTTTGTTATAAATGCGCCGATATTCACGTAGCACTTTGGTCACGGATTCGAATTTAGCGAGCCACAGAACACACTGAACTTTCCTCTGTACCGTCCACATCTCGACTGGCATGGAAAACCACACAGCTGGCATATATTAATCAGAGTTCAGTTTATCAGGGGTTAATCTGACTGGGGGCTCAGCAACAGCTTCAATGAGTGTGTGTTGTTTGATTGGTTCTTGTTATCTCTCCTCATGAACAGGTCTGATATGATTGGGCCAGAGAAAGGGCGCCAAAATGTAAACTATAAATAGATCCTGTGACTGGTCAGAAGTGCACCAGGACTTTATGGACACACTGTACACATACAAACATATACACAGCGGGTGAAATAAGTATTGAACACATCACCAATTTTCTAAGTAAATATATTTCTACAGATGCTATTGACATGAAATTTTCAACATATGTCGTTAACAACTCATCCAATCCACACAGGAAAAGAAATCAAACCATAGATGTCCATAAATTACCGTATGTGTAATAATGAGCAATGACACAGGGAAAACATATTTAACAAGTTTACAGAAATGTACTTAAAGATTAACCATTGTTTTAATTTTTATTTCATAACTCAGTAATACACTTGAGAATAAGCAACTTTGTATTATATCTTATCAGAGAGATCTGCTTCTTTCTCTGCCAGAATTGATTTGCCATTATCAAAATTCTCAGTTCTGAGGTAAAATCTGTAATCAGTGAGGATATTTTCCCCATTACTGATACAACTCTATGTAGGATGGACTGGGGTCTAAGGGGTAAGGTTTCTCCTTATGGAGAGTGACATACCAGCTCTGGCTTGTCAAGGTAAGGAGGCTTATTCGCCGTGCAATGCTCCTCTGGGAAATTAAATATGCAAATTGCCTCTTCTGAGAAAAAGAGGACTTAACTCTATAGCGCCACCTGTTGGAAGTAGCGATCCTACAAGTCACAATCAACCCTATAACGAGTCGAGCAATATGCATATTTAATTTCCCAGAGGAGCATTGCACGGCGAATAAGCCTCCTTACCTTGACAAGCCAGCTGGTATGTCACTCTCCATAAGGAGAAACGTTACCCCTTAGACCCCACTCCAGAGCCTCTCACCTAGCCAAATTAGTTCTCATGCTACGCACTGACGAGGGCCAACAGCCCGAAACACCGTGTCTGTGAATTGAGATACTGATTTGGCTTTTATCCTAAGTCATATTGCACGACTCGTTAAAGGGTTGATTGTGACTTGTAGGATCGCTAATTCCAACAGGTGGCGCTATAGAGTTAAGTCCTCTTTTTTTCAGAAGAGGCAATTTGCATATGTAGGATGGAGGAGCTAAATGCAGAGCTCCTCCTCCTTAATCTTCCTCCTTCCACCTCCTCCACATATAATGTTATCAGTTGCAGCCACCATCTGCTATCTCAAAAATGGGAAAGTGTCATCACTGAATACAGATTTTACCTCAGAACCAAGAATTTTGATAATGTCTGATCAGTCCTGGCAGAGAAAGAAGCAGATCTGTCTGATAAGATATAATACAAAGTTGCTTATGTTCATGTGTATTATTGATTTATGAAATGAAAATTAAAATGACGATTACTCTTTAAAGTATGCATTGAAGAATGACAGTTTTTCTCCTACTCCTAAAAATGGCCATAAATAATGAAGTAATTATGGCAAATCCCACCAATATAAAGGTGCCTATAAAATGTGTACTCCTGTCTTTCCACAAAAAAATGACTGCTTTTGATTTCAATATGCCTGATCCTTTTTTTTTTTTTTTACACAGGGAAGATAAGCCACTGCTTTAGGTATCTTCAAGCTGCCTACTTCCATTCCCCCTTTTAAAACACAAGCAAATTCGACAGAGCTGAGCATATATGTATTGTCACAGGGTCACTGGCACGGTATATGAAGGGAGATATGTGTCACCAAGATTGCTTTCCTCCGTGATCTAGAAACCCGTAAGACTGAAGCTCCTGAGAGTGCTTGTCCCAGAAGGTAGGAGCCATACTGGGATGGACTTTATATGGTCTTTTTTTATTTCAGTTGAGCCAGAAAGGCTATTTTCTGTTACTGTTTTGGGCATATTGGTTTATGAAGCAATAAACCACCCAGAGACTTTCACCAAACGTGTTCCTGTGTCTAGGTCAGGGAGCAGCTATGTGAGCCGACCTTCCACAGTATATATGGGTGTATATATGGGGGTGAGATGATGGCAGCCAGATATGGACAGCTATCTTGGGGTGCGTGTCCACGGTCCGAAATTGTCGGTGCTTTGGACGGAGGGGAAAACCAGCTCCGCCCTAAGCGCCGCCCCCTTCTGTACGCGCGGAGATTCCGGATGTGTTCATTGCACGGATTGTACCCTATACATAGGACTGTGTTATTTACAGACATGCTGCGTTCTAAAAAGAGGCGCCACATGTCCGTAAACGCAGGGCCGCCGGATGCGTGTTCGCACGCATAGTGGAGACGGGATTTCATAAAATCCCCTCCACTATGCTGTAACATCTGGACGCTGCGGGTTGAACGCTGGACACATACCCTTAGGGTGTGGGCACATGAGAGGTTTTTTTGTTTTTTTTTAGGAATACAAAATGACAAGGTTTCAAAAGGAAACTTCTTCAGGAAGCACTCCTTCCTTGAGTTATGTGCACACAACACCCGTTTTCAGCTGGATTCTGTCCGGAATTCTCTTGAAAACCTTTGCAAATGTGCCCCATACTGTAGAAAGAACATAATATACAGAAATGTGAAAAAGACATTGCTGCACGGTGCACCTATGTGCTGCCTTATGTCCCTTATGGTAACTGCCTCAGAGTTCGAATACCCTGAAGCGGTTAAAAGTGACTTACCCTATACCCCTGTCAGGATGAGTATAAGGCCTCTTTCACACTTCCGTCGTTTGGTCAACGTCGCTATGCGTCCTTTTGGAGAAAAACGCATCCTGCAAATTTGCCCGCAGGATGCGTTTTTTCTCCATAGACTTGCATTAGGGACGCATTGCGACGTATGGCCACACATCGTATCCGTCGTGCGACGGATGCGTCGTGATTTTGCAGCCCGTCGTGACGAAAAAACGTTCAATGTAACGTTTTTTCGTCCGTCGGAACCACCATTTCCGACCGCGCATGCGCACCCGGAACTCCGCCCCCTCCTCCCCAGAACTCATAATGGGCAGCGGATGCGTCTGAAAACTGCATCTGCTGCCCCCGTTGTGCACTATTTGCACAACGACCGTCAGGCTGGCGGTTTGCGACGGCCCTGTACCAACGGAAATGTGAAAGAGGCCTAAGACGCAAGTGTAGGAGC
The DNA here is from genome assembly GCF_051348905.1 of Ranitomeya variabilis. NCBI lineage: Eukaryota > Metazoa > Chordata > Amphibia > Anura > Dendrobatidae > Ranitomeya > Ranitomeya variabilis. The sequence goes on from NC_135233.1 coordinate 734,565,055, forward strand.
CGCAAGTACGATGGGGAAATCGCTTTAGGTAAAACACTGGCATTTTCCTGAAGCAGCTTTGCATGGGAGAGCTCAGTGGCTAAGCGGGCCCCCATGTGCACATAGCCTTGTGGTTGTTTTTGAGGAGTTTTTCATCTCCTGAAACTTCCTTGAAGACTTTTTTGAAGTGTTCTTGAGGGTTTTTTTTCAAGCCTTTTAATACAATTAAACAATACAATTTGTAACGAAATCCATCAGTAGACGATTCCTCCCAGTCAGGCCATTTTAAAACCTTAATGGGGAAAAAAAAACACTCAAACATATGGTTTAATAATAGAAATAAATAAGAAAAGTCTTTCAAGCTATTTTTCAGGCGTTTTATTTTTATAGCAGATTTGCTACAAAAAAAAAACTTCTACAAAAAACTGAAAAATGAGTTACATTTTGCCCGATTTTGGAATAAACGTCAAAAGTTTGCTGCATCTTATTCTTTATTTGTTTGATATGTCTTTTTTTAGTGAAGTTGTTGAACAATTGTATAGTTATTTTAGCTACATTTCCTGAAATAAGATGAAGAGACATGAAACAGACTGTACAAGAGGCATTTCAGGGCAATGAAAAAAAGTTGTAAATTCAGAATCCAAAAAAAGGAAGCCATAAAACAGGGGAAAAAAGTGCAAAAAAAAGAGCAAATACTGGCCAGTACATTAGTCATCTAAAAACGTGTAAACACCCATGTATATAAAACACAGCTCGAGACACTGAACAAGCGGCTGTAAAAACATTACACGTACAGCCTTTTACCAGGCACTCTGCTGCGGGTAAGATCACCCACAGGTTTTAAAGAGCAAAACTGTATACATCTATATACTGTATATAATTGTCTAAGGGTCACTTCCGTCTTTCTGTCGGCAACTTCCGTCACGGTTATTCATTCGCTGATTGGTCTCGCCAGCTGCCTGTCATGGCTGTCGCGACCAATTAGCGACGGCCACAGTCCGATTAGCCTCTCCCTACTCCCCTGCAGTCACTGCCCGGCGCCCACTCCATACTCCCCGCAGTCACGGCTCACACAGGGTTAATGCCACCGGTAACAGACCGCGTTATGCCGCGGGTAACTCACTCCGTTACTGCCGCTATTAACCCTGTGTGACCAAGTTTTTACTATTGATGCTGCCTATGCAGCCTGAACAGTAAAAACATCTAATGTGAAAAATAATTTAAAAAAAAATAACAAATCATTATATACTCACCTTCCGCCGCCTTTCCGACGCTCCGGTGACCGGTCCATGCAAGCGGCAGGTTCCGGTGCTAAGGTTGGTGTGCGACAAGGACCTGCCATAACGTCACGGTCATGTGACCGCGACGTCATCACAGGCCCTGCGCGCCTGCACGAGAAGGACCTGCCGTGACGTCACAGTCATGTGACCGCGACGTGACCACAGGCCCTGCACAGCGTCAGAAGCGCCAGGAGCAGGTGAGTATTTCATATTCACCTGTCCGCGTTCCATCCGCCGGGCGCCGCTCCGTCTTCCCGTCCTTTTGCAGTGACTGTGCAGGTCAGAGGGCGCGATGACGTATTAGTGTGCGCACCACCCTCTGCCTGAACAGTCAGTGCGGAGAGACGGGACGCTGAGGAGCAGCGACGAGAGGTGAGTATGTGATTTATTTATTTTTTATTGCAGCAGCATTACATGTGGCACAATGCTGTATGGAGCGTCTATGGGGCCATAAAGAACTGCATGGAGCATTATATGGGGCATCTATGGGGCCATAACTGCATGGAGCATTATATGGGGCATCTATGGGGCCATAACTGCATGAAGCATTATATGGGGCATCTATAGGGCCATAACTGCATGGAGCATTATATGGGGCATCTATGGGGCCATAACTGCATGGAGCATTATATGGAGCATCTATGGGGCCATAACTGCATGGAGCATTATATGGAGCATCTATGGGGCCATAGCTGCATGGAGCATTATATGGGGCATCTATGGGGCCATAACTGCATGGAGCATTATATGGGGCATCTATGGGGCCATAACTGCATGGAGCATTATATGGGGCATCTATGGGGCCATAACTGCATGGAGCATTACATGGGGCATCTATGGGGCCATAACTGCATGGAGCATTATATGGAGCATCTATGGGGCCATAGCTGCATGGAGCATTATATGGGGCATCTATGGGGCCATAACTGCATGGAGCATTATACTACGTGACTGGGCAATATACTACGTGACTGGGCAATATAGTACGTGGACATGCATATTCTAGAATACCCAATACGATAGAATCGGGCCACCATCTAGTCACTAAATAAGAGCAAAAGAGATTAATATTTTTTTGTTTCATTTTCTTCACTCTTTTTTTGAGATGTAGTCTTTTGAAGTTTAGGGCACCCAATATGCAAATTTACCTTTCAACCAAAGGGGTGTTATCAGAGAGTCTTCTCTGGAGGTATTAACTTTATCCCCTCTATAATGCTACCCAATTAAAAGAAGGCAGCCTCATACAGGTGAAAAAAAACTCTTACAGAGAAGGATAAAAAAACATTAACTTGATGTGTCTCACTTGACCATGCTGAGAACTTCTCACTCTCATCGCTTCTTGTCATTACAGCATGGAGGAAGAGACCTCCGATAGCTGTAGTAGGTTCAGAGCGCGTGTGTGACAAACGCTGCTCCCATGATGCTTTTGGCTGCAGCGGTACAGCTATGCAGCCGCTCGAACAGCCGCGAGACATGAAGGCGCGGGGTCCTGAACATATTATTTGAGCACACCGAAGACACTCAGCTAGCACCCTTGCATACTCTGATAATATCTTATCCTAGCACGTTCGCCCATCACTAAAAATTACCCAATACATTCCTGCACATCTTGTCAATGCGGCAAATAAAGTTTGGTATGCTTTCTGTACAGCTGATCCAGTAAAAGGGAATGAGCAACGCCGACTTGGTTCACCGTTTCCAATATGGAGCATATGAAAAGAGGTTGTGACACTCCGCTTGTATCCTTTCAGAATTGCACAGAGGAGATTAGGAACAGATGTGTCTACATCTGGCACCGCTCTTCCTCCTCCCACTACAAGAGCTGGATACTTCTATAAAGATGTAGCACTGGCTTAGTGATTGAGGAAATCTTCCATGACGGGAGATGTCAGAACGATGACTGCAAGTCGTTCCTGACTCATCTATCTATGATTGCAAAAATAAACGTAAAAAAATAAATACATAAAAAAAAATACAAGCAAATGACGCCGGAGTGCTTTTTATGGCAACCTCCCGGAATAGATTCCTTGTACTGCTCAGAAACTACGAAGGTGGAAAATTTCTTAATACCTCCCAAAAAACTACATGAACAGATATTTTTGGAAAAACAATTAAAGCTGTTTATATTACTCATTTCCTTAAAGCTCTGCATGTCGGTGAATAATACGAGAAAAAATTGGTTTTGTGCCCCAGGTGACTACCAGGCCACATTTGAGCATTAATATGGCTAGGTTTACACAAGGTATCCCTGGAACATTTTCTTCTATGTACACAAGATAAAAAGTTGACCTTGTCATTTTGGTAGGGTTGCCAACAATCTAATATGCATGGGGTGCCATGGCTGATTGTTGTTGTAAAAAAAGGATCATACATGTTGGATTTTACTATGACCAATCATTTTTTTTCCAGCAGACATTACTCGCGCCCTACTGAACCTAAGTAGAATGTAGGCCAGTAGTATATATTTATGGTCGTGTCAGCAGACAAGTCTGTTCGACCAACAACCCTTTCATAGCTGCTGAAGTCTTTCCGTTGAACTTTTCCTTTATTTCAAGTTCTAATGCACAAGACCTTATAATCCCCCCTTACCAACCATGACAAAGAAATGGAAAACTGGTTAAACAGTAATGTACTTATATACCGCTATTAGGATGAGCAGGAAGTGTAGTGGGGGTAAACTGTTCACAACCCCACCTTCCTCCCCCATAAGGCAGAATGGAGGGCCAGCCTGTAAGATACAAGGCATCACTGTATTACAAGGCAGCATCAATAGTAAAAAGTTGGGGACACACAGGGTTAATAGAAGCGGTAATGGAGTACGTTACCCGCGGCATAACGCGGTCCGTTACCGCTGGCATTAACCCTGTGTGAGCGGTGACTGGAGGGGAGTATGGAGCGGGTGCCGGGCACTGACTGCAGGGGAGTAGGGAGGGACTAATCGGACTGTGCCCGTCGCTGATTGGTCGCGGCAACCATGACAGGCAGCTGGCGAGACCAATCAGCGACGAGGGATTTCTGTGACGGAAGTTGCCGACAGAAAGACGGAAGTACCCCTTAGACAATTATATATATAGATTGGTTGCAGTAGCACAATGCAGGATGTGATGTAAATGTTTTCATAAGAATTTGGGAAAGTTATGAAATTTCCTATAAATGTCTGTTCTGTTCCTGATCTAAGGATCTCGGCTTTTAAGGGAGATGAATCTGTGCTGCACTCTATGTACCAGTGCTGTGGAGTCGGGAATTGGCATCAGGGAAATTGAGGAGTCGGATGTTTGGCTTACTGACTCCACAGCCCCGATGCCATCCAGGAAAAAACAATGGACAGCACTTGACCCAATGTTATTCAATGGGGCAGTGCGATGAGAAATTATTTTTTACTGACCGAATCTGCATGTGAGAAAAAAGTTTCTTCCATAAATTGGATGAGACCATTCAAGTATGTGGGTGTGTGAAAAAAAAAATCAGATACCATAGAGCATCTGATTATAACAGACTAGATGGTGGCCCGATTCTAATGTATCGGGTATTCTAGAATATGCATGTCCACGTAGTATATTGCCCAGCCCACGTAGTATATTGCCCAGTCACATAGTATATTGCCCAGCCACATAGTATATTGCCCAGCCACATAGTATATTGCTCAGCCACTTAGTATATTGCCCAGCCCACGTAGTATATTGCCCAGCCCACGTAGTATATTGCCCAGCCACGTAGTATATTGCCCAGCCACGTAGTATATTGCCCAGCCACATAGTATATTGCCCAGCCACATAGTATATTGCCCAGCCACATAGTATATTGCCCAGCCACATAGTATATTGCTCAGCCACGTAGTATATTGCCCAGCCCACGTAGTATATTGCCCAGTCACATAGTATATTGCCCAGCCACATAGTATATTGCCCAGCCACATAGTATATTGCTCAGCCACGTCGTATATTGCCCAGCCCACGTAGTATATTGCCCAGTCACATAGTATATTGCTCAGCCACGTAGTATATTGCCCAGCCACGTAGTATATTGCCCAGCCACGTAGTATATTGCCCAGCCACATAGTATATTGCCCAGCCACATAGTATATTGCCCAGCCACATAGTATATTGCTCAGCCACGTAGTATATTGCCCAGCCCACGTAGTATATTGCCCAGTCACATAGTATATTGCCCAGCCACATAGTATATTGCCCAGCCACATAGTATATTGCTCAGCCACGTAGTATATTGCCCAGCCCACGTAGTATATTGCCCAGTCACATAGTATATTGCCCAGCCACATAGTATATTGCCCAGCCACATAGTATATTGCTCAGCCACATAGTATATTGCTCAGCCACATAGTATATTGCTCAGCCACATAGTATATTGCTCAGCCACATAGTATATTGCTCAGCCACATAGTATATTGCTCAGCCACATAGTATATTGCTCAGCCACATAGTATATTGCCCAGCCACATAGTATATTGCCCAGCCACATAGTATATTGCCCAGCCACGTAGTATATTGCCCAGCCACATAGTATACAGCACAGAGCCACGTAATATACTGGTCAGTCACATAGTATATTGGCCAGTCACGTAGTATATTGCTCAGCCACATAGTATATTGCTCAGCCACATAGTATATTGCCCAGCCACATAGTATATTGCTCAGCCACATAGTATATTGCTCAGCCACATAGTATATTGCTCAGCCACATAGTATATTGCTCAGCCACATAGTATATTGCCCAGCCACATAGTATATTGCCCAGCCACATAGTATATTGCCCAGCCACATAGTATATTGCCCAGACACGTAGTATATTGCCCAGCCACATAGTATACAGCACAGAGCCACGTAATATACTGGTCAGTCACATAGTATATTGGCCAGTCACGTAGTATATTGCCCAGCCACATAGTATACAGCACAGAGCCACGTAATATACTGGCCAGTCACATAGTATATTGCCCAGCCACGTAGTATATTGCCCAGCCACATAGTATACAGCACAGAGCCACGTAATATACTGGTCAGTCACATAGTATATTGGCCAGTCACGTAGTATGCACCATATCCCTGTTAAAAAAAAGAATTAAAATAAAAAATAGTTACATACTCACCCTCCGTTGGCCCCCGGATCGAAGAGGCCGGTTACAGACGCTCCTCGCGCGCTACGGTCTGAAGAGTGCATTGCGGTCTTGCGAGATGATGACGTAGCAGTCTCGCGAGACCGCACGTCATCATCTCGCGAGACCGCAATGCATGGAGCGGTCACCGGGGCGTCGCGAGGAGCGTCGGTAACCGGCCGCTTCCATCCGGTGGCCAACGGAGGGTGAGTATGTAACTATTTTTTTTTTTTTTTTATTATTTTAACATTAGATCTTTTTACTATTCATGAATAGTAAAAATTTGGTCACACAGGGTTAATAGCAGCGTTAACCGAGTGCGTTACACTGCGGTCAGCGCTGCCATTAACCCTGTGTGAGCGCTGACTGGAGGGGTGTACGGAGCGGGCACTGACTGCGGGGAGGAAGGAGCGGCCATTTTTCCGCCGGACTGTGCCCGTCGCTGATTGGTCGTGGCTGTTTTGCCACGACCAATCAGTGACTTGGATTTCCATGACAGACAGAGACCGCGACCAATGAATATCCGTGACAGAAAGAAAGACAGAAGGACAGAAAGACGGAAGTGACCCTTAGACCAGGGGTCCCCAACTCCAGTCCTCAAGGCCCACCAACAGGTCATGTTTTCAGGATTTCCTTAGTCTTGCCCAGGTGATAATTGCATCACCTGTGCAATACAAAGGAAATCCTGAAAACATGATCTGTTGGTGGGCCTTGAGGACTGGAGTTGGGGAACACTGCCTTAGACAATTATATAGTAGATACATTGCAGTTCTGTAACAGAATGTGTCCTGGAAATGATTAACAGCTGCTGCTGTAAAAAATAAACAGACTGCACACGGATGAAAAGTGAGAAAAAAAAAGGCATCCCACTTTTCTAGATTATTATTTAATTAGAAAAACTGTTGAAACTCTAATGGTAAAAATGTACACACTGACCAAACTCTGATGAAAAGCTGATCAAAAACACAGATGAAACTCGGACCGTTTTCTTCCGTACGATAAAAATCAATGATGGCTGAATGAGCCCAAAGAAATAAGTGTACTAAGCTTCTTGCAAGTGAACCAATAATCAATACTTCTAACGTGCCACTACAACACTCAAGTAGTTTTTTACAATGCTGTCATGCTCTTACGGAATTAAAAGTGATTATCCGGGACTTGGACTATTTAATTTTTTTAAATATATGCCTATGAACTAATAGGCAGAGATTTGCAAACTACCTTCCCGATTTACCCATTGCCAGCTCAGAGCAGTCACGGACCAATCCAGCTTAAAATTCTGCTGCTTCATGTCAACAGAGCAGTTCTTTCTCTTCCGTGCTGCTCTGTTGAGAAGGCATGACTGCCAACATCATGCTGACATCCAGATCCCCGCAGTTGTGCAGCGGGGAGCCGATTGTCAATCAGCCCATCATTGGCAGTCATGCAGAACAGAGCAGAGTGGAAGAGAAGCTGCTGCCGCGTCGACATGACATCAGCGGAAGGAGCAGCAGCAGCGCCGGCAGGAGTAGTCTGGACTGCTCTGTACCCACAGAGATCTTCGCTAGGGAGAACAGGCAGATAGCTAGCATCTATCTGCCTGTTAGTTCTTAAAATTCTAATAAGGAATGTCAGAAATAAATGCTCTTATAAAAGGACGTAGGGTTGTAGGATATTGCAAAGACAGGTGATGTTTTTCCTCAACCAAGTTTTTTTTTATCCCCTTAAAAGGAGTACCTATAACTAGTCAAGAAAACTGGTTACTTAAAGGGAGCCTGGCTTCGTGATTGCTGGCATGCATGTTTTTCTCTGAACTGCTACAGGGTTTCAGAGAAAATGTAGTTAGAAGATCCAGCTGGGGACCATACCCAGAGACCAGACTAGTTCAGCGCTGCTTTCTCCCAGGTGATTGACAGGTCTCTCACTATGGGGAATACCTGTTAATCACGGAAAGTGGAACAGGGAGAAGCCTGACGGATCTCTTTACTATATTTTCTCTAAAACGCCAGAACATTTCAGAGAAAAAGGTATCTGGCTTCAACCGTGCAACAAGGCTCTGATTCATGCTGCCCGTTGTTTGGGCATCATTAATCAGCTGACAGGTTCCCTTCATGAAAACAGTTGGTGGCCTAATACTGGTACATTTTCTAAAACATAATAGAGGTCCCAAGTGTCCCTAACATCCCCTTAAGCTGGAGTTAACACTAAACGACTTACCAACGATCACGACCAGCGATACGACCTGGCCGTGATCGTTGGTAAGTCGTTGTGTGGTCGCTGGGGAGCTGTCACACAGACAGCTCTCTCCAGCGACCAACGATCAGGGGAACGACTTCGGCATCGTTGAAACTGTCTTCAACGATGCCGAAGTCCCCCTGCAGCACCCGGGTAACCAGGGTAAACATCGGGTTACTAAGTGCAGGGCCGCGCTTAGTAACCCGATATTTACCCTGGTTACCATTGTAAAAGTAAAAAAAAAAAATCACTACATACTCACATTCTGATGTCTGCCACGTCCCCCGCCGGCGTCCACAGGGTTAAAACTGCTTTCGGCAAGAGCGCTGCTAATGCACGCGCTGCTGCCGAGAGCTTCCCTGCACTGAATGTGTCAGCATTAGCAGCGCTCTTGCCGAAAGCAGTTTTAACCCTGTGGACGCCGGGGGACGTGACAGACATCAGAATGTGAGTATGTACTATTTTATTTTTTACTTTTACAATGGCAACCAGGGTAAATATCGGGTTACTAAGCGCGGCCCTGCGCTTAGTAACCCGATATTTACCCTGGTTACAAGTGAACACATCGCTGGATCGGCGTCACACACGCCGATCCAGCAATGACAGCGGGTGATCAGCGACCAAAAAATGGTCCTGATCATTCCCCAACGACCAACGATCTCCCAGCAGGGGCCTGATCGTTGGTCGCTGTCACACATAACAAGATCGTTAGCGGGATCGTTGCTACGTCACCAAAAACGTGACGTTGCAACGATATCGTTAACGATATCGTTATGTGTGACTCAGCCTTTAGAGCCCCCCATACACATTAAATGGCTATCAGCCAAGCAGCTATGAGTGCCTGCTTATCTGAGTGGACTGGTGCGGCTTATCTCAGGGAGAACAAAAGTATCAGGAGCCTAAAATCAGACATGCTGGATTCCTAATTCCCCCAACAATCACTTGCCCTAGGCTCCCATACACATTAGACCATTGGCCAAAGGGTATGTGCACACGTTGCGGATTTCTTGCAGAAATTTCCTGAAGAAAACCGGAAATTCTCTGCAAGAAATCCGCATTTTTTTTTTGCGTTTTTTTCCCGTTTTTTTTGCGTTTTTTTAGCATTCTGCAAGCGTAATTAGCTTGCAGAATGCTCCAAGCGATCTGTAGCATCGCTTGGAAAACTGACTGACAAGTTGGTCACACTTGTCAAACATAGCGTTTGACAAGTGTGACCAACTTGTTACTATAGATGCTGCTTTTGCAGCATCTATAGTAAAAGATAGAACGTTTAAAAATAATAAAAAAAATAAAAAAAATGCTTATACTCACCCGCAGACATCAGATCTCCTCACCGGCGTCCGTTCCGTATAGATGGTGTGTGCGCGCAGGGCCTTCCATGACGTCACGGTCACGTGAGCGGTCTCGACCAATCACAGGACAGTGACGTCATTCGGCAAGGTCCTTCACCGCACACCAGCTACAGGAACCAGCCAGCGTGCAGCACAGAGGCGGGAACACTTCGGGGGACATCGAGGGTGAGTATAGGACTATTTTTTATTTTAATTCTTATTTTTTTACCAATTATATGGTGCCCAGTGCGTGGAGGAGAGTCTCCTCTCCTCCACCCTGGGTACCAACCGCACATAATCTGCTTACTTCCCGCATCGAGGGCACAGCCCCGTGCGGGAAGTAAGCAGATCAATGGACCCCTAGGTGTGCGGAATCCCCTGCAATTCCGCATTTTAATGAACATGTTGCTTTTTTTTCCGCGATGCGATTTTTTCGCGGAAAAAAAGGCTACATTTGCACAAAAAATGCGGAATACACTGAAAATAATGGGAGGCATATGTAAGCGTTTTTTTCGCGTTTTTATCACGTTTTTATAGCGAAAAAACGCGATAAAAACGCGAAAAATACTGAACGTGTGCACATGGCCAAACTCGCTGCTAAGGCCATGTGCACACGTTCAGGATTTTTAGCGTTTTTTTCGCGTTTTTTCGCTATAAAAACGTGATAAAAACGCGAAAAAAACGCTAACCTATGCCTCCTATTATTTACAAGGTATTCCGCATTTTTTGTGCAAATGTTGCGATTTTTTCCGCGAAAAAATCGCATAGCGGAAAAAAAAGCAACATGTTCATTAAAAATGCGGAATTGCAGGGATTCCGCACACCTAGGGGTCCATTGATCTGCTTACTTCCCGCATGGGGCTGTGCACACCATGCGGGAAGTAAGCAGATTATGTGCGGTTGGTACCCAGGGTGGAGGAGAGGAGACTCTCCTCCACGCACTCGGCACCATATAAGTGGTCAAAAAATAAGAAATAAAATAAAAAATAGCGATATACTCACCCTCGATGTCCCGCGCAGTGTTCCCGCCTCCACTGCACGCTGCCGTTCGGTTCCTGTAGCTGATGTGCGGCGAAGGACCTCGCCGATGACGTCACTGTCCTGTGATTGGTCGTGAGCGGTCATGTGACCGCTCACGTGACCGTGACGTCACGGAAGGTCCTGCGCGCACACACCAGCTATAGGAAGACGAACGGATGCCGCTGATGAGATGTCTGGGTGAGTATAAGCATTTTTTTATTTTTTTTATTATTTTTAAACATTCTATCTTTTACTATAGATGCTGCATAAGCTGCATCTATAGTAAAAAGTTGGTCACACTTGTCAAACAGTATGTTTGACAAGTGTGACCAACTTGTCAGTCAGTTTTCCAAGCGATGCTACAGATCGCTTGGAAAACTTTAGCATTCTGCAAGCTAATTACGCTTGCAGAATGCTAAAAAAACGCGAAAAAAACGGAAAAAAAAACGCAAAAAAAAAATGCGGATTTCTTGCAGAAAATTTCCGGTTTTCTTCAGGAAATTTCTGCAAGAAATCCTGAACGTGTGCACATACCCTAACGGTGTGCTGGGCCATTAAGGTACCTTCACACGAAACGACTTTGTAACGATATCGCTAGCGATCCGTGACGTTGCAGCGTCCTCGCTAGCGATATCGTTTAGTTTGACACGCAGCAGCGATCAGGATCCTGCTGTGATGTCGCTGGTCGCTGAATAAAGTCCAGAACTTTATTTGGTCGTCCGATCGCCGTGTATACCAGCGATGTTTTACACTGGTAACCAGGGTAAACATCGGGTTACCAAGCGCAGGGCCGCGTTTAGTAACCCGATGTTTACACCCTGGTTACCAGCGTAAAAGTAAAAAAAACAAACAGTACATGCTCACCTGCGCGTCCCCCAGCGTCTGCTTCCTGACACTTACTGAGCGCCGGCCCTAAAGTGAAAGTGAAAGCACAGCGGTGACGTCACCGCTGTGCTGTTAGGGCCGGAGCTCAGTCAGTGTCAGGAAGCGGACGCTGGGGGACGCGCAGGTGAGCATGTGCTGTTTGTTTTTTTTACTTTTACGCTGGTAACCAGGGTAAACATCGGGTTACTAAGCGCGGCCCTGCGCTTAGCAACCCGATGTTTACCCTGGTTACCCGGGGACCTCGGCATCGTTGGTCGCTGGAGAGCGGTCTGTGTGACAGCTCCCCAGCGATCAAACAGCGACGCTGCAGCGATCGGCATCGTTGTCGCTATCGCTGCAGCGTCGCTTCGTGTGAAGGTACCTTTAGTCTAATGTTTATGAGGGGTTTAAAAGATCTTCTTTGCAAAACTCGGGACTTGAACTTCCAGTTTGCGGATTCCCAGCATAGAGAGGGCTCCTACAACCCTCCTTCATGTGAAACAACCAGAGCTCGCTCACTGCACTAATCCAACAGCACCATGCCCTTTGCTAAGGCTACTTTCACACTAGCGTCGGGCTCGGCCCGTCGCAGTACGTCGGGCCGAGGTTCCCGACGCTAGCGTTGTCTCCGCCGCACAACGGGGGCAGCGGATGCATTTTTCCAGCGCATCCGTTGCCCCATTGTGAGGTGCGGGGAGGTGGGGGCGGAGTTCCGGCCGCGCATGCGCGGTCGGAAAAAGCGGACCGTCGGGAGCAAAAAACGTTACATGTAACGTTTTTTGCTCCCGACGGTCCGCCACAGCACGGCGCAACCGTCGCACGACGGTTGCGACGTGTGGCAATGCGTCGCAAATGTTAGTCAATGCAGAAAAAACGCATCCTGCAAGCACTTTTGCAGGATGCGTTTTTTCGGCAAAACGACGCATTTGCGACGTATTAACGCTAGTGTGAAAGTAGCCTAAGCCGTTACTGAATGGTAACCACTATGTTCACATGCCCAGTAATCATCAATTAGAACAGATCCAGCAGAAATCCATTATCAAAAAAGTTCTACATACACAACTCTTTTTTCCAGCTAAAAAAAAAACAATTTCAACTAGATCCATTTTTTAACCATGAAGTCTACGGAAAACAGATCCAATAGCTATTCATTCTGTTCACTTTGAAACTGATCCAGTAAGCATAAAACTGATCATTTTCAAATGAAAGAAAAACAGACGGCAAATTAACGGATCCATTTTCCACAGATCGCTGCTGGATCTGTTCTAACGGATGATTACCGGACATGTGAACATAGCCTTATGGTATTACCATTCACTATACCATTTTTTCTCTCTTTGGGTTCGCTCACATGATCGTATTTGCGGCCTGAGTGCTAACCATGAAAAATACGAACAGCACCAATGTTATTCAACGGGGCAGTGCAGATAAGCAATTTTTTGTTCACTGACCGAATTAGCATGTGAAAAAAATAAATAAAATTACAGTATGCACTAGTTTCTTCTGCAAATCGGATGACTCTCGCTCATTCAAGTCTTTCGGTGCTTAAAAAAGAAAAATAAAACCAATCGGATGCCATACAGAGACACAGTACAGCATCCGATGTTCATGGATACATTGCAATTCTGTAACATAGGAAACTGTAAATGATTAATGGCTGATGCTGTAAAAACAAAAAAACTGATTGCAGACAGATGACAACTGAGAAAAAAAAAAGAATCCCACTCCTCTCGATGAAACTCGGAACGATCTTTTCTACGCTTGTGTAATCCTGCCCTTCTGGTAGAAAATATCCAGCAGAACTGACAACAAATCAGTGGCATAAATCCACGTATATTCTAAGCATTTCCAAGGGTGAAATACTCTGCTACAATCAACATTTGCTTTTTTTTGTGCAATATACTGATTTCTTAATTCTGTCATAGTAGTGTCACTGTTTTACTACTGTTTCAGTAAGGTCAGCAGGATGATACCTTAAAGGGATGGTTTCCGGAAGGAGTGCCTATCCATATACCGCACTAGTTTTACTCTTTTTCTCCCATGAATATTCTACCTTGGTTCTTGCATTCATTGCAATTGGTGCTATGTAATGCTACATTGTGGCTGTGATAGGCTGCCATGGGCTCCAATTTTGCTTTGCACTAGTACTGATAAATCTTCAATTCCAGCAAGGTCATTTCTAAGTAGTGAGGTGTATAAAAAAATTCTACTGTGTGGTATGGATGACAGAAAAGTGTTCAGGTCTGAAGTTGGCGGTATGCCGGACTGACACTAAAGCTGTCCATACTACATTCGTTGGGCACAACTCCCCCATACAGGAGTGCTCAGCCAAGCGTTCATGTGCGTCTCCCCTATATATAAATGCAATGGCTTTGGTACAATGCGATCAGCCCATAGACAAGCGCTTTCTTGCTTCTCTTTATGACTTTACACTGGGCATTGATCTTGAGTGAACATTTCTAAGACCCTTCACATCATTGTCCTGAGCAGGCCTCCTCTAAGCGCACAGACATATTTCTCTCCAATCAGACTGACACCAATTTGATATTGGTGTGTGTAAAAGGCATTCTGATGTGATTGGAATCAGTCTGCCAACCACAATGATTAATTGGAAAGGATCAAGATCTGCGCTGCTGCTGAAAACCTGAATGAAGATTCCAGGAGACAGGATAAAACGCTGTGCGGTCTATTGTCAACGCGTTTCCAAGTCATCCATCGTCTTCATCAGCACAAGGCACCTGTGATTTGTCCTGCTAAACAAGTCGGATGAGTTTGAAACACATTGACAACAAACCGCACAGAATTGTATCCTGTCTCCTGGAATCTTTATTCCCTTTTTCATCAGCAGCGCAGATAACCCATCTTTATCCTTTCCGAATTGTTATCCGTTTTTACCGGTGGGTCTGCAGCAGCTGACACTGAGCTATACCAATTGTTCTGTATCACACCACCTTATCAGATGAGCACCTCCTCTCACCCTACTGTCCTCCATCACCGGATAAGACCCTATTGCGCTTTTATTGTTTCTCCAGCCTTCTCTGCAAACCACAATAGTTGTAGCAGTATGTAGTCAGGCTCTGAAAGATATCTATAGGGAATAGGTAACTTATATCTTGGGACGCTAACAAATAAGGAACATGAGAGTAATGCTGGCCATACATGTGAGAAGGCTCTAGGCCGAATGATGCTTTGGATGATCTTTCGGACAACAGCCATCTCAAGCGACTTTTACGTACACAGGAATGTTCGCTCGGCCAAGTGCTCGTGTTCTCTATGAGAATGTCGTCAGCTGACATGTTGAACGTTGGTTTATCTTTGGGAGAAGAACATCGGAAATGCCTGACCGATATTTTCCCCGACCATCAGTCACCTGTTGCCCCCAAGCACATTAGACTGTCGGACGATCTTGTTAATATCGGCGGGTTTGGCTGACATGTCTAATGTGCATATGGGCCGTAAAGCCCTCTGTACACTTTAGATGGCTATCGGCTAACACCTGTCTCACCCGGATCTCCCATACATGGGAACATTTGCCCAGCTGAGCACTCCCATGTTCTCTATGAAAGAGCTGCTGCCAGACTCTTCTGGCGATGGCTTTTCTCTAAACAATACGACTAGCAGCCCGAAAATGGATATGCTGAGTCATCATCATCTGTCTGGGGCTACCACACACATTAAGGCCCCGTCTCACATAGCGAGATCGCTAGCGATATCGCTGCTGAGTCACAAGTTTTGTGACGCAACAGCGACCTCCATAGCGATCTCGCTATGTGTGACACGTACCAGCGATCAGGCCCCTGCTGTGAGATCGCTGGTCGTGTCGGAATGGCCTGGACCTTTTTTTGGTCGTTGAGGCCCCGCTGACATCGCTGAATCGGTGTGTGTGACACCGATCCAGCGATGTCTTCACTGGTAACCAGGGTAAACATCGGGTTACTAAGCGCAGGGCCGCGCTTAGTAACCCGATGTTTACCCTGGTTACCAGCGTAAATGTAAAAAAAAACAAAGAATACATACTCGCCTTCTGATGTCCGTCAGGTCCCTTGCCGTCTGCTTCCTGCTCTCACTGACTGCCGGCCGTACAGTGAGAAGTGAGAGCACAGCAGTGACGTCACCGCTGCGCTCTGCTCTCAGTGTACGGCCGGATCTCAGTCAGAGCAGGAAGCAGACGGCAAGGGACCTGACGGACATCAGAAGGCGAGTATGTATTGTTTGTTTTTTTTGGTAACCAGGGTAAACATCGGGTTACTAAGCACGGCCCTGCGCTTAGTAACCCGATGTTTACCCTGGTTACCCGGGTGCTGCAGGGGGACTTCGGCATCGTTGAAGACAGTTTCAACGATGCCGAAGAGGTTCCCCTGATCGTTGGTCGCTGGAGAGAGCTGTCTGTGTGACAGCTCCCCAGCGACCACACAGCGACTTACCAACGATCACGGCCAGGTCGTATCGCTGGTCGTGATCGTTGGTAAATCGCTTAGTGAGACGGGGCCTTTACACTGGTGGCCGAACCTGGCGAGTTCAGCTGACAATAGTTTAACGTGTATGAGGTTGTTAGGTTCTATCCTACCAAAATATCTGTCGGTGTAAATGGCAACTTAGCCCAATTTCATCAAGATTGGTCTTGTTTGGTCAGAAATATGTGTGTTGATCCTGATTAAGAAGAATGAAAAGAAGTCTATGTACAATATCAATCCCTGGTACTCATCAGATGAACTCAATAACTCCCCCTACATGGCCTAGAAGTCATGACAGGAAGTGATCCTGAAATATCGCCCCAACTTTTACTGCAATCACCTGAAATAGAAGAATATCCAAAATACAGTGTCCTCCTAATGTCCTGACAGCAGGTGAATCAACATAATAAAAAGGTGTCAAAATTAACCTATTACCATGAAGGACTCTTTTCTGCTGGAACTGCATAATATCTACTATGAGGCCGGCGTCACACTGGCGTTTTAAACGGCCGAGTGCAATGCGATAAAAAATCGCATTGCACTCGGACCAATGTTATCATATGGGGCAGCTCCCAGCAGCCGACTTTTTGTCTCGGACCGAGGAAAACTCTCGGCTCACTCGCACCCATATAAGCCTATGGGTGCGAGTGAGACAACGCACATCACTCGGATATCATCTGAGTGATGTGCGTTATAAGCGGACCCCAGCAATGGAGGAGATGGAGAAATTCATTTCTCCGCCTCCTCCGCAGCTGTGCTCCGATCCTCCCTGTGCGAGAGAATCGGAGCACAGACGCATGACACTCGGCTCCTGCTCTGCTGCGAGCAGGAGCCGAGTGTCATTAGCATATCGCATCCGATGCTCTCTCATCCGATGCAATACGCCAGTGTGACGCCGGCCTTATGTACCCATAAAGGGCATATTGTGATTGTAGAACTACTGCCCCATATAAACACTATGTCAGGTATCATCCATGACTTGTCTGCACATACACTGCTTATATGGATGACGGAAACGTGATGCAGGATATACAAGTAACTACTGGAGAGAAAACGTGATCACCTAACGGCACCGTACAACGGTATGATCACCACTTATCAATACATACCTGAGAGCGTCACCACAATTACAAGGGAATGACTGAAATGCGGCAATGACGTTTATAGATTGCCAAATATTTGCAGTACTCTATTTCATATTCCGCATATACTCTGATCCGGAGGTGGGATTCTTGGTTTACATTAGCCTCAATCATAAGGACAAGCTATGTACATCAATCTATATGGCACGCCAATGTATCTGCATATACAGACAAAAAGCCATCCTTCTTGTAGATTATTATTATATATAAGATCTGCTTGTATTCACTAAAATATAACAAGGGTACACGCACCTTAGAGCATTGCATGGAATATGTAGTGCACTGATAACTCGCGTAACAGATACATATATGTGTGTGTATATACTGTATATACTTACACACACGACTATACATATGTCCAAACAGTGCACCCCACACTGCAGACATTGCTCAAAAGATCAGCACTTGGTGGGTCTAATAGAAAACTACCGTAGGTGCGATGATATCCGGTTCAGACAAAGATAGAGGTAGCGCTTCTTAATTAATCATTTACAAAGAAAAAACACTTCATTAGTGTGTGTGATATATACTGTATATTATATACAGTATATACATATATATATATATGCATATCTATATATATCTAGATATATAGATGTGTATGCGCATACACTTACTATTATGTACTGTATCATACCTGCATCTGAAAACGTATGTAGTGTACATATATTACACACTTTCATACATATCGCCAAACACAATATAGTGTATATACACACACACAACACCCATTCTACCATATATATCTATAGGGAGATATTTATCTATACACACACTATGATACATATACTGAATTCCTAAACATTTGAGAATACACTATCATGCATTTATTGCATAGAATGCACACAAAGCATACAAGTGTTCTATATATACAAACATACACACTATTGTACACGTCCATGTATCGCATATATACACTCCATATAACCACACAGAGCAACCCATCGTACATACACGCCATACGACTAGACATACAGAACTATCATACATACAATCCATATAGCCACACATACAAAATGATCATACATAATATCCATACAAGAACACATACAAAACATGCACACATGCAGTATTATCTATATAAGATCTCACAATCATGTCCTATGCTGTATTTATAACCACACACCACTATCATACATACACTGTATACAACAACTCACTATCATGTGTATTCTCTCTATAAAGGATATATATATATATATATATATATATATATATATATATACACACACACACACACTAGATGGTGGCCCGATTCTAACGCATCGGGTATTCTAGAATATGTATGTATGTATGTATATAGCAGCCACATAGTATATAGGAGCCATGTAGTATATAGCAGACAAATACTATGTGGCCTGTGCTATATACTATGTGGCTGCTATATACATACATACATATTGTAGAATACCCGTTGCGTTACTACAGGCCACGCAGTATATAACACAGCCCATACAGTATATAACACAGCCCACGTACTATATAACACAGCCCACGCAGTATATAGCAGCCACGCAGTATATAACACAGGCGACGTAGTATATAACACAGGCCTTGCAGTATATATCAGCCACACAGTATATAACACAGGTGACGTAGTATATAACACAGGTGACATAGTATATAACACAGGCCACGCAGTATATAACACAGGGCACGTAGTATATAGCACAGCCCACGCAGTATATAACAGTGCCCATGTAGTATATAGCAGCCACACGGTATATAACACAGCCCACGCAGTATTTAGCAGTGTGGGCACCATATTATCCCTGTTAAAAAAAAATTAAAAATAGTTATATACTCACCCGCCGGGATCCAGCGAAGCTCTGTCGTTGCGCGCACGGCTGCCGCCATCTTCCGTTCCCAGGATGGATTGCGAAATTACCCAGATGACTTAGCGGTCTCGCGAGACCGCTAAGTCTTCTGAGTAATTTCGCAATGCATCTCTGGGAACGGCAGATGGCGACAGGCGCAAGCGCATCGTCGGGCGACGGAAGGTAAGAATAGCAGGTTTTTTGTTTTTTTATTATTTTTAACATTACATCTTTTTACTATTGATGCTGCAAATATAAACACACACACAGTATATAAACACACACTGTATGTAAAGACAGACATACACTGTGTATAAATACACACTACTGTATACATGCACACACACATTGTATATAAGCACACACTGCACAGATGCTGTGTATATAAGCACACACTGTATATACGCACACACACTGTATATAAGCACACACTGTATATAAGCACACACACTGTATATAACCACACACACACTGTATATAAGCACACACTATATAAGCACACACTGTATATAAGCTCACACACACTGTATATAAGCTCACACACTGTATATAAGCACGCACACTGTATATAAGCACACACAATATATAAGTACACTGTATACAAGCACACACACTATATAAGCACACACTGTATATAAGCTCACACACTGTATATAAGCTCACACTGTATATAAGCACACACACACTGTATATAAGCACACACACTGTATATAAGCTCACACACTGTATATAAGCTCACACTGTATATAAGCTCACACACTGTATATAAGCACACACTGTATATAACCACACACACACTGTATATAACCACACACACACTGTATATAAGCACACACTGTATATAAGCACACACTGTATATAAGCTCACACACACTGTATATAAGCTCACACACTGTATATAAGCACACACACTGTATATAAGCACACACAATATATAAGTACACACACTGTATACAAGCACACACACACTGTATACAAGCACACACACTGTATATAAGCACACTGTATATAAGCACACACTATGTATATAAGCACACACTGTATATAAGCACACACACTGTATATAAGCACACACACTGTATATAAGCACACACACACTGTATGTAAGCTCACACACACTATATATAAGCACACACTGTATATAAGCACACACACACTGTATATAAGCACACACACACTGTATATAAGCTCACACACTGTATATAAGCACACACACTGTATATAAGCACACACACTGTATATAAGCACACACACACTGTATATAAGCTCACACACTGTATATAAGCACACACACACTATATATAAGCACACACACACTGTATATAACCTCACACACTGTATATAACCTCACACACTGTATATAAGCACACACACACTATATATAAGCACACACACTGTATATAACCTCACACACTGTATATAACCTCACACACTGTATATAAGCACACACACACTGTATATAAGCTCACACACACTATATATAAGCTCACACTGTATATAAGCACACACACACACACACTATATATAAGCACACACTGTATATAAGCACACACTGTATATAAGCTCACACACTGTATATAAGCTCACACTATATATAAGCTCACACACACTATATATAAGCACACACACACTGTATATAAGCTCACACACACTATATATAAGCACACACTGTATATAAGCACACACACACACTGTATATAAGCACACACACACTGTATATAAGCACACACTGTATATAAGCTCACACACACTGTATATAAGCTCACACACACTATATATAAGCACACACACACTATATATAAGCACACACTGTATATAAGCACACACACACTGTATATAAGCTCACACACTGTATATAAGCACACACACACTGTATATAAGCACACACACACAGTATATAAGCTCACACACACTGTATATAAGCACACACACACTGTATATAAGCACACACTGTATATAAGCTCACACACACTATATATAAGCACACACTGTATATAAGCACACACTGTATATAAGCACACACACTGTATATAAGCACACACACACTGTATATAACCTCACACACTGTATATAAGCACACACACACTGTATATAAGCACACACACACTGTATATAAGCACACACACACTGTATATAAGCACACACACTGTATATAAGCACACACACAGTATATAAGCACACACACACTGTATATAAGCACACACTGTATATAAGCACACACACACTGTATATAAGCACACACACTGTATATAAGCACACACACACTGTATATAAGCACACACTGTATATAAGCACACACACTGTATATAAGCACACACAGTATATAAGCACACACACACACTATATATAAGCACACACTGTATATAAGCACACACACAGTATATAAGCACACACACTGTATATAAGCACACACACTATATATAAGCACACACTGTATATAAGCACACACTGTATATAAGCTCACACACACAGTATATAAGCTCACACACACTATATATAAGCACACACACACAGTATATAAGCTCACACACACTATATATAAGCTCACACACACTGTATATACGCTCACACACTGTATATAAGCACACACACACTGTATATAAGCACACACTGTATATAAGCTCACACACACAGTATATAAGCTCACACACACTATATATAAGCACACACACACAGTATATAAGCACACACAATATATATAAGCACACACTGTATATAAGCACACACTGTATATAAGCTCACACACACAGTATATAAGCTCACACACACTATATATAAGCTCACACATACTGTATATACGCTCACACACTGTATATAAGCACACACACACTGTATATAAGCACACACACAGTATATAAGCTCACACACACTATATATAAGCACACACACACTGTATATAAGCACACACTGTATATAAGCACACACAGTATATAAGCACACACACACTATATATAAGCACACACTGTATATAAGCACACACACACTGTATATAAGCACACACTGTATATAAGCACACACACACTGTATATAAGCACACACAGTATATAAGCTCACACACACTATATATAAGCACACACACTGTATATAAGCTCACACACAGTATATAAGCTCACACACACTATATATAAGCACACACACACTGTATATAAGCACACACACTGTATATAAGCACACACACACTGTATATAAGCTCACACACACTATATATAAGCACACACACACTGTATATAAGCACACACACACTGTATATAAGCACACACTGTATATAAGCTCACACACACTATATATAAGCACACACTGTATATAAGCACACACTGTATATAAGCACACACACTGTATATAAGCACACACACACTGTATATAACCTCACACACTGTATATAAGCACACACACACTGTATATAAGCACACACACACTGTATATAAGCACACACACTGTATATAAGCACACACACACAGTATATAAGCACACACACACTGTATATAAGCACACACTGTATATAAGCACACACACACTGTATATAAGCACACACACTGTATATAAGCACACACACACTGTATATAAGCACACACTGTATATAAGCACACACTGTATATAAGCACACACACTGTATATAAGCACACACAGTATATAAGCACACACACACTATATATAAGCACACACTGTATATAAGCACACACACAGTATATAAGCACACACACAGTATATAAGCACACACACTATATATAAGCACACACTGTATATAAGCTCACACACACAGTATATAAGCTCACACACACTATATATAAGCACACACACACAGTATATAAGCTCACACACACTATATATAAGCTCACACACACTGTATATACGCTCACACACTGTATATAAGCACACACACTGTATATAAGCTCACACACACAGTATATAAGCTCACACACACTATATATAAGCACACACACACAGTATATAAGCACACACAATATATATAAGCACACACTGTATATAAGCACACACTGTATATAAGCTCACACACAGTATATAAGCTCACACACACTATATATAAGCACACACACACAGTATATAAGCTCACACACTATATATAAGCTCACACACACTGTATATACGCTCACACACTGTATATAAGCACACACACACTGTATATAAGCACACACTGTATATAAGCTCACACACACAGTATATAAGCTCACACACACTATATATAAGCACACACACTGTATATAAGCACACACTGTATATAAGCACACACTGTATATAAGCACACACAGTATATAAGCACACACACACTATATATAAGCACACACTGTATATAAGCACACACACACTGTATATAAGCACACACTGTATATAAGCACACACACACTGTATATAAGCACACACAGTATATAAGCTCACACACACTATATATAAGCACACACACACACTGTATATAAGCTCACACACACAGTATATAAGCTCACACACACTATATATAAGCACACACACACTGTATATAAGCACACACTGTATATAAGCACACACACACTGTATATAAGCACACACACACTGTATATAAGCACACACACACTGTATATAAGCTCACACACACAGTATATAAGCTCACACACACTATATATAAGCTCACACACACAGTATATAAGCTCACACACACTATATATAAGCACACACACACAGTATATAAGCTCACACACACTATATATAAGCTCACACTGTATATAAGCACACACACACTGTATATAAGCTCACACACACAGTATATAAGCTCACACACACTATATATAAGCTCACACACACAGTATATAAGCTCACACACACTATATATAAGCACACACACACAGTATATAAGCACACACACACACTGTATATAAGCACACACTGTATATAAGCACACACACACTGTATATAAGCACACACAGTATATAAGCTCACACACACTATATATAAGCACACACACACTGTATATACGCTCACACACTGTATATAAGCACACACACACTGTATATAAGCACACACTGTATATAAGCTCACACACACTATATATAAGCACACACACACTGTATATAAGCACACACACTGTATATAAGCACACACACACTATATATAAGCACACACACACTGTATATAAGCACACACACTATATATAAGCACACACACACAGTATATAAGCACACACACACTGTATATAAGCACACACACTGTATATAAGCACACACACACACTGTATATACGCTCACACACTGTATATAAGCACACACACACTGTATATAAGCTCACACACACAGTATATAAGCTCACACACACTATATATAAGCACACACACACAGTATATAAGCACACACACACTGTATATAAGCTCACACACACTGTATATAAGCACACACACACTGTATATAAGCACACACACACAGTATATAAGCACACACACACTGTATATAAGCACACACACTGTATATAAGCACACACACACACTGTATATACGCTCACACACTGTATATAAGCACACACACACTGTATATAAGCTCACACACACAGTATATAAGCTCACACACACTATATATAAGCTCACACACACTGTATATAAGCACACACACACTGTATATAAGCACACACACACTGTATATAAGCACACACACACAGTATATAAGCACACACACAGTATATAAGCACACACACAGTCCTATACACCACAGACAGGCTACATAACCACCAGACACATGCCTTGTATATAACCCCGCGGCCGTACTGCCGTGCTGTCACTGCCCCGTGTGCCAGGCGGGCAGGGAGCGCATTGCTGCCAGTCACACACGTGTGCCCGTCACTCTCACCTTCCAGCCCGCCGAGCTGTTGCTGTCCCCCTTGTCCTTGAAGTAGGGCACGGAGCGGACCATCCAGTCGTAGATCTGGGACAGGGTGAGCCTCTTGTCCGGGGAGCTCTCGATGGCCCTGGTGATGAGGTCTGCATAGGACATATTCCCCCAGGCATTCCTGCGGGACGAGCACTTCCTCTGCTGCCCGGCCGCCCCGCTGACAGCGCTCCCTCCGGGCCCCAGCGCAGTGTGCACGGTGTCCAGTCCACCGACCGGGGCGGCCAGCACCGTCATCGCCGCCACATCCCCGCCGCTCACCAGCAGCAGCGTCCCTCTCTCTCCGGAGTCTCCGGCTGCCGCGGCTGAAGCGCCGGACACCTCTTCATCATCGTCGTCTTCCTCCGGGATAATGGACGAGTCCCCGAGGTCCCCGCCGATGCCCGGCTTGGCCGGGCTGGCCTGAGAGTCCGGGCGCTGCAGGGGCCAGGTGCAGGAGCGGGGCCGGCTCTGCGGCTCGAAGTCAGGGTCTATATCCACGTCCCTCTCCGGCGAGGCGGGGGGCACAGCGTCTGCCATGCTGCCAGCAAGCAGGGGGGATGCCAACGTGTGTAGTGCCGAGCTGTGCAGCGAGGAGACCGGCAGAGCCTAGTGGTGCAGGGGCATCATGCGGGCTCCGTGCACTCTTTGTCCCAGGCTCACAGGGGGCACACCGCGGCGTCCACCTCCCTCCTAGCCTAGTGTACACATCCGCCCATGTGCAGCCCTGGCATGGGCACATCACCTCCCTGCTCCTGCCGTCACCTCACACCTCCTGTGCTCCGTGCTGGTGCTGAGGGTGCAGCGGGCACGGCTCTGCCACATTCCCCTCCTGGCTGTAGTGAGGGGCACACACAGGGAGCAGACAACCTAACCCTGCCAGCACTGCCCACTGGGAGGAGGCACAGATGGGAGGAGAGCACACCGCACACTCCTTCCCTGCTGCATTCCTGTACCAGCACAGTGTCTCCCTGACCGTGCAGCAGCAGCCATAGTCACATACTACAGCGTGTCCCCTAGTGTGCCTGGGCCAGCACATCACCCACAGGGCCAGCACATCACCCACAGGGCCAGCACATCACCCACAGGGCCAGCACATCACCCACAGGGCCAGCACATCACCCACAGGGCCAGCACATCACCCACAGGGCCAGCACATCACCCACTGGCCAACACATCACCCACAGGGCCAGCACATCACCCACTGGCCAACACATCACCCACTGGGCCAGCACATCACCCACTGGCCAACACATCACCCACAGGGCCAGCACATCACCCACTGGGCCAGCACATCACCCACTGGGCCAGCACATCACCCACTGGGCCAGCACATCACCCACAGGGCCAGCACATCACCCACTGGCCAACACATCACCCACAGGGCCAGCACATCACCCACTGGCCAACACATCACTCACAGGGTCAGCACATCACCCACAGGGCCAACACATCACCCACAGGGCCAGCACATCACCCACTGGCCAACACATCACCCACAGGGCCAGCACATCACCCACAGGGCCAGAACATCACCCACAGGGCCAGCACATCACCCACTGGGCCAGCACATCACCCACTGGCCAACACATCACTCACAGGGCCAGCACATCACCCACAGGGCCAGCACATCACCCACAGGGTCAGCACATCACCCACTGGGCCAGCACATCACCCACAGGGTCAGCACATCACCCACTGGGCCAGCACATCATCCACTGGGCCAGCACATCACCCACTGGGCCAGCACATCACCCACAGGGCCAGCACATCACCCACTGGCCAACACATCACCCACTGGCCAACACATCACCCACTGGCCAACACATCACCCACTGGCCAACACATCACCCACTGCGCTAGCACATCACCCACTGCGCCAGCACATCACCCACTGGGCCAGCACATCACCCACAGGGCCAGCACATCACCCACTGGCCAACACATCACCCACTGGCCAGCACATCAGCCACTGGCCAACACATCACCCACTGCGCCAGCACATCACCCACAGGGCCAGCACATCACCCACAGGGTCAGCACATCACCCACAGGGCCAGCACATCACCCACTGGGCCAGCACATCACCCACTGGGCCAGCACATCACCCACAGGGCCAGCACATCACCCACTGGGCCAGCACATCACCCACTGGGCCAGCACATCACCCACAGGGTCAGCACATCAACCTCTGGGCCAGCACATCACCCACTGGGCCAGGACATCACCCACTGGGCCAGGACATCACCCACTGCGCCAGCACATCACCCACAGGGCCAGCACATCACCCACAGGGCCAGCACATCACCCACAGGGCCAGCACATCACCCACAGGGCCAGCACATCACCCACTGGGCCAGCACATCACCCACTGGCCAACACATCACTCACAGGGTCAGCACATCACCCACAGGGCCAGCACATCACCCACAGGGCCAGCACATCACCCACAGGGCCAGCACATCATCCACAGGGCCAGCACATCACCCACAGGGTCAGCACATCACCCACAGGGCCAGCACATCACCCACAGGGCCAGCACATCACCCACTGGCCAACACATCACCCACTGCGCTAGCACATCACCCACTGCACCAGCACATCACCCACTGGGCCAGCACATCACCCACAGGGCCAGCACATCACCCACTGGCCAACACATCACCCACTGGCCAACACATCACCCACTGGCCAACACATCACCCACTGCGCCAGCACATCACCCACAAGGCCAGCACATCACCCACAGGGTCAGCACATCACCCACAGGGCCAGCACATCACCCACTGCGCCAGCACATCACCCACTGGGCCAGCACATCACCCACTGGGCCAGCACATCACCCACAGGGCCAGCACATCACCCACTGGGCCAGCACATCACCCACTGGGCCAGCACATCACCCACAGGGTCAGCACATCAACCTCTGGGCCAGCACATCACCCACTGGGCCAGGACATCACCCACAGGGTCAGCACATCACGCACAGGGCCAGCACATCACCCACAGGGTCAGCACAGCACCCACAGGGCCAGCACATCATCCACTGGGCCAGCACATCACCCACAGGGCCAGCACATCATCCACTGGGCCAGCACATCACCCACTGCGCTAGCACATCACCCACTGCGCCAGCACATCACCCACAGGGTCAGCACATCATCCACAGGGCCAGCACATCACCCACAGGGCCAGCACATCATCCACTGGGCCAGCACATCACCCACAGGGCCAGCACATCACCCATAGGGCCAGCACATCACCCACTGGGCGAGCACATCACCCACAGGGCCAGCACATCATCCACTGGGCCAACACATCACCCACTGCACCAGCACATCACCCACTGGACCAGCACATCACCCTCTGGGCCAGCACATCACCCACTGGGCCAGCACATCGCCCTCTGGGCCAGCACATGACCCACTATGCCAGCACATGACCCACTGGACCAGCACATCACCCTCTGGGCCAGCACATCACAACATGAAAGCAAAGACAATAAGAGTCATTAATCAGTGTGGGTTGGGGTCACGTAGGACAATGACTGTGGGGGGAAAATGTACCAACTGGAGCTTAGTAAAAATAAAACTCCGTATAATTCACCTTGCTCTCACAATCAGCACACGTAGGATGATATAGCAAAAGGGTAAAAAAGTGAATAACAGACCCCTACATCTCAGGGAACCCCATTGGCATCCACCTTAAACGTGGAGACATTATATACATACTGTATATACACTGCTCAAAAAAATAAATGGAACACTAAAATCCCACATCCTAGATATCACTGAATGAAATATTCCAGTTGTAAATCTTTATTCATTACATAGTGGAATGTGTTGAGAACAATAAAACTTAAAAATTATCAACGTAAATCACAACTAATATCCCACGGAGGTCTGGAGTTGGAATGATGCTCAAAATCAAAGTGGAAAATGAAGTTACAGGCTGATCCAACTTCAGTGAAAATGCCTCAAGACAAGGAAATGATGCTCAGTAGTGTGTGTGGCCACCAAGTGCCTGTATGACCTCCCTACAATGCCTGGGCATGCTCCTGATGAGGCGGCGGATGGTCTGAGGGATCTCCTCCCAGACCTGGACTAAAGCATCCACCAACTCCTGGACAGTCTGTGGTGCAATGTGACGTTGGTGGATGGTGCGAGACATGATGTCCCAGATGTGGTCAATCGGATTCAGGTCTGGGGAACGGGTGGGCCAGTCCATAGCTTCAATGCCTTCATCTTGCAGGAACTGCTGACACACTCCAGCCACATGAGGTCTGGCATTCTAATGCATTAGGAGGAACCCAGGGCCAACCGCACCAGCATATGGCCTCACAAGGGGTCTGAGGATCTCATCTCAGTACCTAATAGCAATCAGGATACCTCTGGCGAGCACATGGAGGGCTGTGCGGCCCTCCAAAGAAATGCCACCCCACACCATTACTGACCCACTGCCAAACCTGTCATGCTGAAGGATGTTGCAGGCAGCAGATCGCTCTCCATGGCATCTCCAGACTCTGTCACATCTGTCACGTGTGCTCAGTGTGAACCTGCTTTCATCTGTGAAGAGCACAGGGCGCCAGTGGCAAATTTGCCAATCCTGGTGTTCTGTGGCAAATGCCAAGCGTCCTGCACGGTGTTGGGCTGTGAGCACAACCCCTATCTGTGGACGTCGGGCACTCAGACCATCCTCATGGAGTCGGTTTCTAACCGTTTGTGCAGACACATGCACATCTGTGGCCTGCTGTAGGTCATTTTGCAGGGCTCTGGCAGTGCTCCTCCTGTTCTTCCTTGCACAAAGGCTGAGGTAGCGGTCCTGCTGCTGGGTTGTTGCCCTCCTACGGCCCCTTCCACGTCTCCTGGTGTACTGGCCTGTCTTCTGGTAGCGCCTCCAGCCTCTGGACACTACGCTGACAGACACAGCAAACCTTCTTGCCACAGCTCGCATTGATGTGCCATCCTGTCAAAGTGTTGCTTCCTAAGTGGACAGTTTGATTTCACAGAAGTTTGATTTACTTGGAGTTATATTCTGCTGTTTAAGTGTTCCCTTTATTTTTTTGAACAGTGTATATACACTAGCTGAAGAGCCCAGCCTTGCCCGGGCATAGTAACAAACTGTGGTTAGTTATAACAAATTATAATGATTATATTGCACATAAAGACATTTCACATCATATATTCAACACTACAAATTTGCAACACAAATTAACTAAATGATTACCCAAATATTGATAGTATTTTATTTTCAACTCATTAAAGAGCCTTTTGGTAAACAACATTTTTGGTTTTCCTTCCAGTGAAAAGATGAACAGATTTCCCACATCATCCCATCAGCCAGAGCCACCAAACTCCTACCCCTAATATCCCAATCATCCTGTCAGAGCCACCGGACTACTACCCCTAATATCCCACATCATTCCGGCAGCCAGAGCCATCGGACAACTACCCCTAATATCCCACATCATCCCATCAGAGCCACTGGATTATTACCCCTAATATCCCAATCATCCCATCATCCAGAGCCATCGGACAACTACCCCTAATATCCCAATCATCCTGTCAGAGCCACCGGACTACTACCCCTAATATCCCAATCGTCCCATCAGCCAGAGCCACCGGACTACTACCCCTAATATTCCACATCCCCTCAGAGACACCGGACTACTATCCCTAATATCCCACATTTTCCCGTCAGAGCCACCAGACTACTACCCCTAATATCCCACATCATTCCGTCATTGCCACCATTGGCGTTTCAGTCTCACATACCTGGCTGAGATCATACAGCCGGTGCCTGATATATGCTGCTCGTGGATCGGGCAGCATGGATCAGCTTTCAGTTTA
Source organism: Ranitomeya variabilis (assembly GCF_051348905.1). Taxonomy (NCBI): domain Eukaryota; kingdom Metazoa; phylum Chordata; class Amphibia; order Anura; family Dendrobatidae; genus Ranitomeya; species Ranitomeya variabilis. Next base: position 734,595,961 of record NC_135233.1, read on the forward strand.
TCTTTAAGTTGTGGATTTATAGTGAATGTTAGTTGTAATTTCACCTATTGCAAAATAAACAGTCAAATCAGATGGAAATATACAGCAAAACCTGGATTAATACATTCACTTCTTTTGAAGTTATCCAATGGGTGAGAATGTAGGGGGTGTAAAAATAGCAGTGCCACCCAGGTACCTCTGTCATATAAGAAAGTACCACCAATAAGATGTGGCACAAGGCTGAAGGGGGCTATCCTACTTTTTGATCTACATATTGGAGAATAAATCGCCTGGTCACCCTGACTCCCTTTTTCTGAAAGAACAATACTGTAATACTGTAGAATAACAAGCAGGGCTCTGGAAGGAGAATACCTCACATCTTTTCTGTCAATTGCCAGGCTTTCTTCCAAAGTTTTGACCCCTTTTATCATATGTCTTTAACAGTCCTCGTTGTACTTTTGTTGAACAGTCCTTGTCATGCTCTTTCTGTGCTCCATTCCAGAGTAATTTTATTGCCTTGCCTCTGCCCCCAGATTCACAAAACATTGGAGAATTAACTAGCTCAGTTTAGTTAAGACAATCCGCATAAACCAAATACACGTCACCAATGTCATGTGCAAAAAAAGTGAAAATGTAAAAAAATAACCAGGATGAGGGGCCACGCTGCACGTTTCATGGAGGAAAAGCCCCTTATTGGATGGCTTAATTGAAGCAATGGAGTTGGCATGTTTTATCAAATGGAGGAAAGTAAATACTTAGTCTATTATGATGCCAAGATATCGGGTTTGCATTTTAGAAGTTATGGCAGTGCTGCACATTGTGATAGAGATATCAGATTCTATCCAGGAGAGGAGGAGACATTTTGTAGTAGAGTTGGTTATCAACAGCAAAGAAGTGAAGTTGAATACCAAACCTTCTGGTAACATTGGTTCGGACCTTTGTAAATAGATGACTGTCATCAAATTAGTGCAGAATACTAATGGCCCTCTATACACTAAAGTTATCTGAACCCGCTGATATTGACTATCAAGTATATATGGACCAGAGGGGCCTCCCAAATCTTCAGATGATGCCGAGGGAGATAAGAGTTGTATATTCTGAGTTCAAAAGTGTAAAGGTCCATTTACACGGATCGACCGGCGTCACAATAGTACCGCCAATCGTTAAAGTTTTAATGATCAGAGCTCGTTTGAGTGCCAGTTTACACATACAGACCACAGCAAACGATGCGCACTGCATGATCTATACTAGATCGCTCAGGACATTTAAGGTACCGTTACACTAAACGACTTACCAACGATCACGACCAGCGATACGACCTGGCCGTGATCGTTGGTAAGTCGATGTGTGGTCGCTGGGGAGCTGTCCAACAATCCAGCGATGACAGCGGGTGATCAGCGACGAAATAAAGTTCTGGACTTCTAGCTCTGACCAGTGATATCACAGCGGGATCCAGATCGCTGCTGCGTGTCAAACACAACGAGATCGCTATCCAGGACGCTGCAACGTCACGGATCGTCGTCGTTCTCGCTGCAAAGTCGCTTAGTGTGAAGGTACCTTTAGGCTGCCATGGTTCTCGACACTACGAGTTCTATTTACACAGGACGATGCACTGCGGAGAACCATGATCTTTTGTGCTGCACAAAAGATCATTTCACTGGATGAAAGGGTTTTGCTCATTCAACAGGTAATTGGCAGCCTGTTTACATAGCAAGATTATCAGAAAGATAAGACGTGTGGAACAGCGGATTTGTTTTCTCTAACCATTGAAAACTCATTGACTTTTTGGTAAAGGTACCGTCACACTCAGCGACGCTGCAGCGATATAGACAACGAGCCAATCGCTGCAGCGTCGCTGTTTAGGTCGCTGGGGAGCTGTCACACAGACAGCTCTCTCCAGCGACCAACGATCAGGGGAACGACTTCGGCATCGTTGAAACTGTCTTCAACGATGCCGAAGTCCCCCTGCAGCACCCGGGTAACCAGGGTAAACATCGGGTTACTAAGTGCAGGGCCGCGCTTAGTAACCCGATATTTACCCTGGTTACCATTGTAAAAGTAAAAAAAACCACTACATACTCACCTTCTGATGTCTGTCACGTCCCCCGCCGGCGGCTTCCCTGCAATGAATGTGTCACACACACCGATCCAGCGATGACAGCGGGTGATCAGCGACGAAATAAAGTTCTGGACTTCTAGCTCCGACCAGCGATATCACAGCGGGATCCAGATCGCTGCTGCGTATCAAACACAACGAGATCGCTATCCAGGACGCTGCAACGTCACGGATCGTCGTCGTTCTCACTGCAAAGTCGCTTAGTGTGAAGGTACCTTAAAAGGTACCGTCACACTCAGCGACGCTGCGGCGATAGAGACAACGAGCCGACCTAAACTAGATCGCTGGAGCGTCGCTGTTTAGGTCGCTGTAGAAACGTCAAACACAGCAACTCCAGAACGATGCAGGAGCGATCCAGTGACGTAACGGCGACTCACTTCTCGTTCTCGCTGGTTGTTAGCTCCATGTCAAACAGCCGGAGTGTACTGACTGGCTAGAAAGAGACGCTGCGACGCCCCCTATGCTCGTTGCTGGCGTCGTTGCTTTTGATGTCAAACATGACGATACACGCCGACCTGGCGACGAAATAAAGTTCTGGACTTCTAGCTCCGACCAGCGATGGCACAGCAGGATCCAGATCGCTGCTGCGTGTCAAACACAACGAGATCGCTATCCAGGACGCTGCAACGTCACGGATTGTTGTCGTTCTCTTTGCAAAGTTGCTGAGTGTGACGGTACCTAAAGCCCAATGTTAATGTGTACAGGAGTCGAAAAAAATGTGTGATTCTACCGAACGCTATCTCAGGTATGACCAGCATAAGTAACCTTGACAGGTAGGACAGGTGGAGAGGAAGGGAGGCTATTAGTTGTGCAGGAGTAGTCAAACATATGGGTTAAAAAGCAATATATTACAGTGTCTTTGGAACCAAGAGAGATTAAAGGTGCTAATAGGGAAGTTATGTTCTACATAGACAATATAAACAGGTTTAGAAAAAGAAGTATTTGTAAAGCTTGTCAGATTAGATAGCAAAGAATTTAGCAAACAATCTGTCAAGGATAAAGGCTGAGTCACACAACGATATCGTTAACGATATCGTTGCAACATCACGCTTTTGGTGACGTAGCAACGATCCTGCTAACGATCTTGTTATGTGTGACAGCGACCAACGATCAGGCCCCTGCTGGAAGATCGTTGGTCGTTGGGTAATGATCAGGACCATTTTTTGGTCGCTGATCACCCGCTGTCATCGCTGGATCGGCGTGTGTGACGCCGATCCAGCGATGTGTTCACTTGTAACCAGGGTAAATATCGGGTTACTAAGCACAGGGCCGCGCTTAGTAACCCTATATTTACCCTGGTTACCATTGTAAAAGTAAAAAAAAACAGTACATACTCACATTCTGATGTCTGTCACGTCCCCCGGCGTCCACAGGGTTAAAATTGCTTTTGGCAGGAGCGCTGCTAATGCACGCGCTCCGGCTGAGAGCTTCCCTGCACTGACTGTGTCAGCGCCGGCCGTAAAGCAGAGCACAGCGGTGACGTCACCGCTGTTACTGCCGGTGCTGACACATTCAGTGCAGGGAAGCTCTTGGCAGCAGCGCGTGCATTAGCAGCGCTCCTGCCGAAAGCAGTTTTAACCCTGTGGACGCCGGCGGGGGACGTGACAGACATCAGAATGTGAGTATGTAGTGTTTTTTTTTTTTTACTTTTACAATGGTAACCAGGGTAAATATCGGGTTACTAAGCGCGGCCCTGCACTTAGTAACCCGATGTTTACCCTGGTTACCCGGGTGCTGAAGGGGGACTTCGGCATCGTTGAAGACAGTTTCAACGATGCCGAAGTCGTTCCCCTGATCGTTGGTCGCTGGAGAGAGCTGTCTGTGTGACAGCTCCCCAGCGACCACACAACGACTTACCAACGATCACGGCCAGGTCGTATCGCTGGTCGTGATCGTTGGTAAGTCGTTTAGTGAGACTTAGGCTTAACACCAGCAGGATCCCACCACTGCCACCAGTTTGTCAGGGAGAACACCGGAGAGATTACGCAGATCCACCGCTGCCACCAATTTGTCAGGGCATGCAACTCTGCTGCCTCCAACCATCAGAACAATTACACAATTGACTGATGAGGGATGGACGCGGCCGTGGCTGTTTTCACTACTAGCCCTTAACTAGGTTATTAGGCACCCCCAGCGTGACATGGTGGTGCAGTCATCAGCAGCAACCGGTCCCGGATTAGGACTGTTTTGACACCCGGCTGCGATCTGGAGGATTTTGTGTGCTGTTTCTTTTGTGAGTTTTTTTGGACATTAAAAGACGTTTTCTTTGAACTTTCCTGTGGTCCCTGCCTTTTTGTCACACTGCACCAACCTCCCTGCACTACACCTGTTCTAAGTAATCCCAAATATTCAATGTATGAGTGATACAGTATGTCCCCTCTCGGGAAATGTGTTTATGAATTTTAATTTTTTCCTTTGACAGAACCTATAAGAGAGATAAGGCCCTATTAGATAGGCCCATAGTCGAATAACGAGCACCTGTAGAAACACTTGTTCACAACTATCTGCCTGCCTAAAAAGGCCGTAAACCACCTAACAAAGAAGTAAATGCTCGTTGGTCAGGTGCAATGATTCTTGAGCAAGCTTGATCCCTATGTCATGTAAAAAGATTACCTGAGAAGAAAATGTCCAGCTTCACCGAATCTATTAAAAAAAGTTTTCTTTATTCACAAACTTAAACATGGAGGATACAAACTTCAGCACAAACTTTATGGGTAAGAATCTCAGAGATTGTGCCTAAACATTGAAACCCCCACAAGTGACACCATTTTGAAAAGTAGACCCCCTAAGGAACTCATCTAGATGTGTTGTGAGAGCTTTGAACCCCCAAGTGTTTCACTACAGTTTATAACGCAGAGCCGTGAAAATAAAAAATCTTTTCTTTTTCCACAAAAATTATTTTTTAGCCCCCAGTTTTGTATTTTCCCAAGGGTAACAGGAGAAATTGGACCCCAAAAGTTGTTGTCCAATGTGTCCTGAGTACGCTGATACCCCATATGTTGGGGTAAACCCCTGTTTGGGTGCACAGGAGAGCTCGGAAGGGAAGGAGCACTGTTTTACTTTTTCAACGCAGAATTGGCTGGAATTGAGATCGGACGCCATGTCGCGTTTGGAGAGCCCCTGATGTGCCTAAACAGTGGAAACCCCCCAATTATAACTGAAACCCTAATCCTTAACCCTAGCCCCAACCCTAACCCTAGCCCTTGCCCTAACTCTAACCCTAATGGGAAAATGGAAATAAATACATTTTTTTAATTTTTTTTATTTTTTGCTAACTAAGGGGGTGATGAAGGGGGTTTGATTTACTTTTATAGCGGGTTTTTTAGCAGATTTTTATGAGTGGCAGCCGTCACACACTGAAAGACGCTTTTTATTGCAAAAAATATTTTTCGCGTTACCACATTTTGAGAGCTATAATTTTTCCATATTTTGGTCCACAGAGTCATGTGAGGTCTTGTTTTTTGCGGGACGAGTTGACGTTTTTATTGGTAACATTTTTGGGCATGTGACATTTTTTGATCGCTTTTTATTCTGATTTTTGTGAGGCAGAATGACCAAAAACCAGCTATTCATGAATTTCTTTTGGGGGAGGCGTTTATACCGTTCCGCGTTTGGTAAAATGGATAAAGCAGTTTTATTCTTCGGGTCAGTACGATTACAGCGATACCTCATTTATATCATTTTTTTATGTTTTGGCGCTTTTATACGATAAAAACTATTTTATAGAAAAAACAATTATTTTTGCATCGCTTTATTCTGAGGATTATAACTTTTTTATTTTTTCTTTGATGACGCTGTATTGCGGCTTGTTTTTTGCGGGACAAGATGATGTTTTCAGCGGTACCATGGTTATTTAGATCCGTCTTTTTGATCGCGTGTTATTCCACTTTTTGTTTGGCGGTATGATAATAAAGCGTTGTTTTTTGCCTCGGGTTTTTTTTTTATTTTTTACGGTGTTCACTGAAGGGCTTAACTAGTGGGACAGTTTTATAGGTTGGGTCGTTACAGACGCGGCGATACTAAATATGTGCACTTTTATTTTTTTATTTTTTTATTTAGATAAAGAAATGTATTTTTATATATATGTGTATTTTTTTTACACATGTGAATATTTTTTTTTTACACTATAACATTGCCCCAGGGGGGGCATCATGTTATAGTGTAAGATAGCTGATCTGACAGTTTGCACAGCACTCTGTCAGATCGGCGATCTGACGTGCACAGCTCCAGGCTTCCCGGCGCCTGCTCTGAGCAGGCGCTGTGAAGCCACCTCCCTGCAGGACCCGGATGCAGCGGCCATTTTGTATCCAGGCCTGCTGCAGGGAGGTGGAGGTTAGAGACCCTCGGAGCAACGCGATCACATCGCGTTGCTCCGGGGGTCTTAGGGAAGCACGCAGGGAGCCCCCTCCCTTCGCGATGCTTCCCTATACCGCCGGAACACTGCGATCATGTTTGATCGCAGTGTGTCGGGGGTTAATGTGCCGGGGGTGGTCCGTGACCGCTCCTGGCACATAGTGCCGGATGTCAGCTGTGATAGTCAGCTCACACCCGGCCGCGCTTCCCCGTGAGCGCGGTTGATCGCATATGACGTACTATCCCGTCACTGGGAATTAAGTCCCTGGTCACCTTGACGGGATAGTACGTCATATGGGATTAAGGGGTTAACAAAAGAGGTCACAAGTATTCATAAAATCCCTCTAAACACTTCCAGATTGTGGAATCCCTACATGCACTGCAGTGATTCTGAAAGCCCTCTGCAGCTCTATTTGCTGTAAAAAAGTAATTGGTGAGAACTTGCTTTTTGTAGTAACCCAGCAGCACTGTCGCATACTTTAGTAAGCTGTTACCGAACAGTAACGTTAAGAGCGGTTACCATTCTGTAACCGCCTAAACCACCCATACACATTAGACTAATGTCGGGTTCATCCGACAGTCTGATGTGGATAGTAGCACCGGGCAACTGGTGGTCGGGGGCAGGTCCGTATTTAGAGTTTCTGCTGCCCTAGGCACTTTTAGTGCTGCCTCCCCCTTTGGTGAGTATGACACTATCGGCAGTGACTTTGTCAAAAATCGCTGATGTAAAAGTAGCCTTTTGCAGCAGATCCAGCAGTTTTTCTGCATCTACCATGTAACGGATCACTTATGGCAACACTGCATTCGGCCTCATTCATTCCCTATGGGATTTGCGGACATTTGCGGCACTTGCCGTGATCTGGCAAATGCGATATCATACCTCCCAACTTTTGAAGAAGGGAAACAGTGACAAAGTTTGTGGTGCGCGTAGGGGGCCGCAGCAAATTTTAGGCCATGCCTCTGACCACACCCATTTCACAACTAGTCACACCCATATCCACGCCCCAACCACACCCATTTAGTACTGCTGATCACACTGTTTCATAAACAATAATTATAAACAAAAAATATATGGCCACACAGTGCTCCATACTGTATAACGACTCCACATGACGTTCAATACTGTATAGTGGCCCCACATGATGCTGCGTACAGTATAATGGCCACACAGTGCTCTATTCTGTATAATGACCACACAGTGCTCCATACTGTATAATGGCCACACATGATGCTCAATACTGTAGAATGGCCATACATGATGCTCCATACTGTATGATGACCCCGCATGATGCTCAATACTATATAATGACCCCACATGATGCTCCATACTGTATAATGGCCACACATAATGCTCCATACTGTATAATGCCCCCCTCCCATCTTGTATGCATGGCTCATCTCCCTCCCTCCCATCCTGTATGCATGGCTCATCTCCCCCCCTCCCATCCTGTATGCATGGCTCATCTCCCCCTCTCCCATCCTGTATGCATGGCTCATATCCCCCCTCCCATCCTGTATGCATGGCGCATCTCCCCCCCTCCCATCCTGTATGCATGGCTCATATCCCCCCCTCCCATCCTGTGTGCATGGCTCATCTCCCCCCTCCCGTCCTGTGTGCATGGCTCATCTCACCCCCCTCCCATCCTGTATGCATGGCTCATCTCCCCTCCCCTCCTGTATGCATGGCTCGGCTCCCCGCTCCCATCTTGCATTGCTCGGCTCCCTGTCCTCCTTCATCCTCCCCCGTCCTCCCTGGCTGTCATACTCACCTTTCCCACACCCCGCCGAACATCCCTCCATCTCTGTCCCGGCACAGCACCTTTTTCCTGCGTGAGCGGTCACATGGTACCGCTCATTAAGGTCATGAATATGCATCCATATTCATCACCTTAATGAGCGGTACCACGTGACCGCTCACACAGGACAAGGTGCTGGCGCTGAGACCAGGCATCGCTGGAGTAGGGTGAGTATGACGTCTTCAAGGAGGCAGGGAGGCGGGCAGGCATATGGCCGGGGGGGGGGCGGTCGGTGGGGAGGTGACCCCGGACTTTAATAAAAAAAAAAACAGAAAAAAAACTTGCTGAGGTGCCGCCCCCCAGCATCGTCCCGCCCTAGGCACATGTCCTCAAGTGCCTAGTGGCAAAATACGGCCCTGGTCGGGGGAGATGATGATCGTGCATGTCCAGTTTCGTATTGTTGATTGCGTTGTTCTTCCAGAGATAATCCGCTGGCAGACGTACCGGACTTAACTTTGGATAGAAAGTTGGGTCTTTTAGGAGGACATTAGAGACAGTTGGGATGTCGTTGATTAATAGGTGTTACTAGAAAAATTCAGTCATCAAAGGCAGTCCACTTTTTTACTAGGCACTCTTCAAGCACTGTGCTTGGCTACTTGGCCAAGTCGATCATTTGGCACCTCACTAAATAACAAATAGTATAACTCTATGCAGTATAGTTACACCGTGTGAACAAGCTTTGATATAATCCCATTCACAACAGTAACTACCCGTCAAGTGTGAATATGGTCAAACATTACTTGGCAGCTTGCACTGAATCTGCCCTACATGTACTTCTTTACTTTTCAGACAGATCTTTAAGCAATAATCTGTTTTTGCATTATGAAACAGTGCTGATCTGAAGCAAACTTAATAGGGGCTACCATGTGTTGTAGAAAGTTATGCCGTCTGAAGGTATGAACAAGTTAGTACTTATCTAATGGTCTGTACAGACAAGTAGTGACATGTCCAAGAGACAAAATCAAGTCACTGCATTTCTACAACTATGCAGACGTCTGTTTGTTATGCAATGTGTCACAAAGACAGGGAGAAATCTTCTAAGCTTCACACTGGTGAAACAAAGAAAAAAATCAGTTTAATGTTTAAACAAGGGAAATTGAGTTTCTTTTCTCTCTAATAAGGTACTAGTATTCCAAGATGCCTCTAGATCCTTACATTAGCCTCAAGTGACCTACACACTGACAGTCACAAACACACACATTAGTCAACCATAACATTAAAACTTCTGGCAGGTCAAGTGAATTGCAATTGATCCTATCACACTAGCACCTGCCAATGGGTTGGAAATATTAGGTAACAAGTGAACAATCAGTTTCTTAAAGTTGATGTGTTGGAACCACGCATAATGAAAAGATCTGGGCGACTTTCACTTGTGGCCTTCATTGTGATAGCTAGAATGGTATGCATTGGTTAGTGCCCATCAAAAGTTGCCCAAGAAAGGACAATCAGTGAACCTGTTACAAGGTATGGGCACCTAAGGCTCATTGATCCACTTGGGGAGTAAAGGCTTACCAATCTAGTCTAATCTTACGTAAGAGCTAATGTAGAAAATATTACTGATAATGTCAATGTTGGCTATGATAGAAAAGTTTCAGCTCACAGTGCATGACAACTTTCCGTATATATGGGGTGACATATATGGCTATATACCTTCTGTCTGTCTATACGGCTATGTCAGAGTGCTCATGTATACTAGGGGTACATGAATATCAGAACTGAACCATCGAGCAATTGAAGTAGGTAATCTGGTGAAACATATTTTCTTTTACATAATGTGGATATCCATGTGTGTATGAATCAACCTTCACACGTTCTTTTTCTGTGTTTGTACACCGTTCACTTTTTAAGGACTGCAAATACGGACACATCACAACCATTGTATTCAATGGTGGTGCACACCTGTCTGTTTTTTCACATGGACCTTGTGTCCGTGTGAAATACCCGCTAATATGTCCATTTGTCCCACGAAGAGACCAACTCAGCTATATCTAGATTGCATGGCTGATGAACGGTAACGTCATTGAGGTTACCACAGGTCACAGCCAGCTGTTCCCATGGTCAGTTCAGTGTGAGCCGGTCGATGAACTGCAATAACCTTCATGACGTCACCGCTAGCACCGTGGGAAATTTCTTTGAAGTGAGCTGAGCATTGTTGCAGACCAAGTATATCTTTTCATCATAATGGTAGTTCCCAATAGCAGTGGTCTATTTTTTGAGTTGTCTTAGAACAGACAACAATGTCTTATTGTTATGAGCATTAATGTCTGATAGATGGGGGGCATAATATGACTTCTGCTGATTGATATAACAATGGGAGTACAAAAGGGAAGTACTGTGCCAAATTTCTCTTTTGATACTAACACTAATGGTGTGTTTACACTAGAAGATTATTGTGAACGAGTGTTCTTAGGCCCCTTTCACACATCAGTTTTTTGCCGTCAGTCACAATCTGTTGGCTCGACGGATCCGTCGCAGATTGTGAAAAACTGATGCAACTGATTTGTGTTTTCGACGGATCCGACTAGCGGATCTGGCTAATAGATCCAAAATAAATCAGAGCATACCTTTCAGACTAGGTATACACTTACTATGCACTCTTCATAAACTGGATGACTAGTCCAGAAGAACATGGTCCAATGCACACATTATGCAAATTGAAGATTCTTTAGCCTGTAAATATAAAAGTTGTCCTCCATTTTTCTACTTGCTTGTCTATGTTTATTTGCTCTTACATCTTACAAAAAGCATGTCCTATGACAGCATTACCCAAATGCCAAATGCATGCCTAGTAAGGGGGAAATGATAAAGCGATCTTTGGGGCCAAAGGGCATTCTGGTGTATTGAAAACATCCATCAGGTGTCGAGAAGACCGTCTTCTCCTTGGCACTCTGGGACATGGGGATCTGCCAGTAACCCTTTACCAGGTCAAGGGTTGTAATGTACCTCGCGGATCCCAGTCTCTCAATGAGCTCATCCACATGAGTCATCGGATGTGCATCACATTGGGAGACCTCATTCAGCCTGCGGTAATCATTGCAAAACCGCCACTCACCGTCGGGCTTTGGCACAAGGACGATGGGACTCGACCATCCACTTTTCAAATCCTCAATCACTCCAAGGTCTAACATACTCTTTACCTCATTGGCTATTACCTGCCGAAATGCTTTAGGGATTCTACTGGGTCTGAGATTCACCCTTACATGTGGCTCCGCCAACACGTTTTGCTCAACCAACCTGTGTATGCCCTGGCAACTCCGAGAACAGGTCACGGTTCTACTGCAACAGTTCCCATCACTGTTGTCTCTGGGCTGGCGTTAGAGACTCTGCAATGGTGATATCGTCCACTGTGGCTTTGAGATTGGCTCCCAGGCAAGGGGTTTCCAATTAATCCCGATCTCACCATGGCTTGAGCAAGCTCACACATTTGGTGAGGCTTCCTTCTGCCTGGTTGATGTACCTTTTAATTCTCTCTGTTTTTCCACCACTTTGAATGGGCCTTGCCACTTAGCTAGGAACTTGCTCTCCACTGTGGGGATAAGCACTAGCACGCGGTCCCCGGGCTGGAACTGCCTCAACCTCGTTGAACTCTTGCCTGTGCCTCCTATGCCTGGAGAAGATGCTCCTTCACGATGGGCATTACTTTCACCATCCTCTACTGTAACTGGGCGACATGCTCTATGATGCCCTGGTGTGGCGTGACCTCGGCTTCCCAGGTTTCTGTGGCGATGTCCAGGAGCCCTTACGAGAACGGCGAGAAGCCAGTAGAGGCTTGAGGAACTTCTCTGAGAAAAACAGAAATGAAAGCAGATAGTCCCAGTCTCGACCGTCCTTCTCAATGACCTTACACAACTCCCTTATTACCTTGCTCATGAAAGGGGTTGCCTGGTCTGTCAAAATCTCCTTCTGCAGACCCGTTCGTGCAAAAATATGAACAAGTTCCCGGGTGATACTCTTGGCCAAGTAGTTTCTTAGTGGTACTGCTTTAGGGTACCGGGTCGCATAGTTCATGACCACTAAGATGTATTGGTGCCCTCATGCAGATTTAGCTAGAGGACCCACTAGATTCATGGCAATCCTCTTAAATGGGACCTCTATTACAGGTAGCGGAACTAGGAGACTTCGGAAAGTGAGTTAGAGGGGACGGTTATCTGGCAGGTGGGGCAGGAACTATAATTTAGGATCTCCCAGTAACACCCCGACCAATAGAACCTCTGCATTATTCTCTCCTGCATTTTCTCTACCTCCAGATGTCCCCCCAAAACATGGGAATGGGCCATGTCTAAAACCTTCCATCGGTAGGGACCTGGAACCAACAGCTGCTCCACTATCTCCCCTCAGTGTGGTCACCCAATACAGTAGCTCACCTTTAACTGCAAAGTGTGGGAACCTGGTGTCAGCCCCTGGCTCTTGAGCAACCCCATCTATCATATTTTTGAATGCCCCTTTTAGGGTAAGATCCCACATTTGAGCAGAGTCAAAATTTTCCCCAGAGACCCCCAGATCAGGAACCTCAGACTCACTGGCCACCGTCTTGTCCTCATTCCCCTTCAGGACACAAAAGGGGAACGCCTCCACCTCCGGCTGCAACGGGGATTTATCAGGGTTGAGTTGGCTTCTGTCTGGGGCACTTAGTATCTCCACCTTTCTCCACAAGTCCCAAAACAGGATGAAGTCCCGCCTGATTATCATGAGGTGTAGTAAGTCTCTCACTACCCTGACCTCATGGGATTCAGTACCACAGTTTGTTTTTATAGATACTCTGGCAACGGGGTAGTCCTTGGCATTGCCGTGGATACAGCGGATGCCCAGGTGTTTCCCTGGGATCAACTGGTGGGGAAGTCTGGCCCTTATCAGGGTCACTAAACTCTCTGTGTCCAATAGTGCTGATGCCAGCACCCCATTTATGGACACGGGACATGACTGCGGCCCCTCTCTGGGCTGATGGCCCACACTGCAAGTGGGATAGGCATTGTATGAGCAGCACCTGCCTAGGCTACAATTCATCTGCTTGGAAGACAAAGGGCCACTATGTGTCCAGGCCTGTGAAACCGCCAGCAGATTAGGTTTTTACCAGCAGCCTTTTGCAACTCCTCAACCTCAACACCTCCTTGGGACCTCGGACCTTCCCCAGTGGTTTCTCTGCTACCCCTCTTTTGTGACTTGGGCTCCCACTGGGTACCCCATAATGGAGATGCGCCACCCCCCACCTTCCTTAGGGAGCTCTTGACCACCTGGTACCTTTCTACAAGGCTGACCAGGTCATCCACTCTTGGGGATCCCTCTAGGCAACCCATGTCTGCATCGGCCTTGGAAGGGAGTGGATAAATCTATCCATTACAACCCACTCCACTATCTGGGCTGAACTCCAGCTGAAACCATTTCTGCTCGAGATGCAGCAAATTGAACGTTTGGGAGCGAGGAGGTTTATCACCACAATACAACCAGTGATTAACACTTTAAGCTCAACCAGACATGTTCATATTCCCGGGCATCTTGTAAGGCCAGGTCATAATAAGCCTTCTGGGGCTCACCGGCTAGATAGGAGGACAGCACCTCCGACCTACTGGTCTGGCAGCAGTCTCTCGAGCTCCGTTACTCTCTCAAAAACAGCCAGAAATGCCTCTACATCATTACTCGGGGTCATTTTCTGCATCGTTCGTCTTACCGCCTTCCAGATGTACGTGTCGTCACCTAGACTTGTGGAATGGGCTTCCGGTCTCCCACAAACCGCCTCTGCAAGCAACTCAATCTGCTGCTTCTGTTGTCTGAACTGGTCCTGTTGATATTGCTGCGGTTGTAGGAGCTGCTGCTGCTGTTGCATCTGCTGGATAAGCGACTTACTCGTCTCCCGATGTGCCAGCTCTTGCTACTGCTGCGCGTTCACCAGATGCTTGATCAAGTCTTCTATTTTGCCTGATGTCGTCCGCTGGCTTGTGGCCTCCATTACCCAGGACATGTGGTTTGACCACGGCTGCTACTACTGGTGTTCCCGATACGTGGCGTGCATTCGAAACACCACATGTTCTACTCAGTTCCTGTCAGCACACAGCAGTGTCAGCTCTGCAGGTGGAGATAAAGTGGACAACTTTCCACCCACTCTATAGACGTCCACATAAAAATCAGCCCATTACAGAACTTACCTTAAACCTCACAGCACATAGTATATTGGAGGAAAATACTCTGGGTTTTACATCACTGACGCCATTAACCCCTTAATCCCATATGACGTACTATCCCGTCGAGGTGGGGTGGGCCTTAATTCCCACCGACGGGATAGTACGTCATATGCGATCGGCCGCGCTCACGGGGGGAGCGCGGCCGATCGCGGCCGGGTGTCAGCTGACTATCGCAGCTGACATCCGGCACTATGTGCCAGGAGCGGTCATGGACCGCCCCCGGCACAGTAACCCCCGGCACACTGCGATCAAACATGATCGCAGTGTTCCAGCGGTATAGGGAAGCATCGCGCAGGGAGGGGGCTCCCTGCGGGCTTCCCTGAGACCCCCGGACCAACGCGATGTGATCACGTTGCTCCGAGCATCTCTTACCTCCTATCCCTGCAGGTCCCGGATCCAAAATGGCCGCGGGGCTGCATCCGGGTTCTGCAGGGACTACTTCCGGGTCCAGGGCAGGCGCTGGTAAGCCTGCAGCGCTGTAAGTCAGATCGCTGATCTGACAGAGTGCTGTGCAAACTGTCAGATCAGCGATCTGTGATGTCCCCCCCTGGGACAAAGTAAAAAAGTAAAAAAAAAAAAATCCACATGTGTAAAAAAAAAAAAAAATTATAATAATTCCTAAATAAAGAAAAAAATATATATATTATTCCCATAAATACATTTCTTTATCTAAATAAAAAAACAAACAATAAAAGTACACATATTTGGTATCGCCGCATCCGTAACGACCCAACCTATAAAACTGTCCCACTAGTTAACCCCTTCAGTGAACACCGTAAGAAAAAAAAAAAAACAAGGCAAAAAACAACGCTTTATTATCATACCGCCGAACAAAAAGTGGAATAACATGCGATCAAAAAGACGGATATAAATAACCATGGTACCGCTGAAAACGTTATCTTGTCCCGCAAAAAACGAGCTGCCATACAGCATCATAAGCAAAAAAATAACAAAGTTATAGTCCTCAGAATAAAGCGATGCCAAAATAATTATTTTTTCTATAAAATAGCTTTTATCGTATAAAAGCGTCAAAACATAAGAAAATGATATAAATGATATATCGCTGTAATCGTACTGACCCGAAGAATAAAACTGCTTTATCAATTTTACCAAACGTGGAACGGTATAAACGCCTCCCCCAAAAGAAATTCATGAATAGCTGGTTTTTGGTCATTCTGCCTCACAAAAATCGGAATAAAAAGCGATCAAAAACTGTCACGTGTCCAAAAATGTTACCAATAAAAACGTCAATTCGTCCTGCAAAAAACAAGACTGCACATGACTCTGTGGACCAAAATATGTAAAAATTATAGGTCTCAAAATGTGGAGACGCAAAAACTTTTTTGCTATAAAAAGCGTCTTTTAGTGTGTGACAGCTGCCTATCATAAAAATCCGCTAGGGCTAGGGTTAGGGTTAGGGTTGGGGCTAGGGTTGGAGCTAAAGTTAGGGTTGGGGCTAAAGTTAGGGTTAGGGTTGGGGCTAAAGTTATGGTTAGGGTTGGGGCTAAAGTTAGGGTTGGGGCTAAAGTTAGGGTTAGGGTTGGGGCTAAAGTTAGGGTTAGGGTTGGGGCTAAAGTTAGGGTTTGGATTACATTTACGGTTGGGATTAGGGTTGGGATTAGAGTTAGGGGTGTGTTTGGATTAGGGTTTCAGGTAGAATTGGGGAGTTTCCACTGTTCAGGCACATCAGGGGCTCTCCAAACGCGACATGGCGTCCGATCTCAATTCCAGCCAATTCTGCGTTGAAAAAGTAAAACAGTGCTCCTTCCCTTCCGAGCTCTCCCGTGCGCCCAAACAGGGGTTCACCCCAACATATGGGGTATCAGCGTACTCGGGACAAATTGGACAACTTTTGGGGTCCAAGTTCTCTTGTTATCCTTGGGAAAATAAAAATTTGGGGGGCTAAAAATAATTTTTGTGGGAAAAAAAAGATTTTTTATTTTCACGGCTCTGCATTGTAAACTGTAGTGAAACACTTGGGGGTTTAAAGTTCTCACAACACATCTAGATAAGTTCCTTGGGAGGTCTAGTTTCCAATATGGGGTCACTTGTGGGGGGTTTCTACTGTTTGGGTACATCAGGGGCTCTGCAAATTCGCTCCTTCCCTTCCGAGCTCTGCCATGCCCCCAAACAGTGGTTCCCCTCCACATATGGGGTATCAGCGTACTCAGGACAAATTGGACAACAACTATTGGGGTCCAATTTATCCTGTTACCCTTGTGAAAATACAAAACTGGGGGCTAAAAAATCATTTTTGTGAAAAAAAAAGAATTTTTATTTTCACGGCTCTGCGTTATAAACTGTAGTGAAACACTTGGGGGTTCAAAGCTCTCAAAACACATCTAGATAAGTTCCTTAGGGGGTCTACTTTCCAAAATGGTGTCACTTGTGCGGAGTTTTAATGTTTAGGCACATCAGGGGCTCTCCAAACGCAACATGGCGTCCCATCTTAATTCCAGTCAATTTTGCATTGAAAAGTCAAATGGCGCTCCTTCTCTTCCGAGCTCTGCCATGCGCCCAAACAGTGGTTTACCCCCACATATGGGGTATCAGCGTACTCAGGAAAAATTGTACAACAATTTTTAGGGTCCAATTTCTTCTCTTACCCTTGGGAAAAAAAAATTGGGGGAGAAAAGATCATTTTTGTGAAAAAATATGATTTTATATTTTTACGGCTCTGCATTATAAACTTCTGTGAAGCACTTGGTGGGTCAAAGTGCTCACCACACATCTAGATAAGTTCCTTAGGGGGTCTACTTTCCAAAATGGTGTCACTTGTGGGGGGTTGCAATGTTTAGGCACATCAGGGGCTCTCCAAACGCAACATGGCGTCCCATCTCAATTCCAGTCAATTTTGCATTGAAAAGTAAAATGGCGCTCCTTCCCTTCCGAGTCCTGCCATGCGCCCAAACAGTGGTTTACCCCCACATATGGGGTATCAGCGTACTCAGGACAAATTGTACAACAACTTTTGGGGTCCATTTTCTCCTGTTACCCTTGGTAAAATAAAACAAATTGGAGCTGAAATAAATTTTGTGTGAAAAAAAGTTAAATGTTCATTTTTATTTATACATTCCAAAAATTCCTGTGAAACACCTGAAGGGTTAATAAACTTCTTGAATGTGATTTTGAGCACCTTGAGGGGTGCAGTTTTTACAATGGTGTCACACTTGGGTATTTTCTATCATATAGACCCCTCAAAATGACTTCAAATGAGATGTGGTCCATAAAAAAAATGGTGTTGTAAAAATGAGAAATTTCTGGTCAACTTTTAACCCTTATAACTCCCTAACAACAACAAAAATTTCGGTCCAAAATTGTGCTGATGTAAAGTAGACATGTGGGAAATGTTACTTATTAAGTATTTTGCGTGACATATCTCTGTGATTTAAGGGCATAAAAATTCAAAGTTGGAAAATTGCAAAATTTTCTAAATTTTCGCCAAATTTCCATTTTTTTCACAAATAAACGCAAGTTATATCGAATAAATTTTACCACTATCATGAAGTACAATATGTCAAGAGAAAACAGTGTCAGAATCTCTAAGATCTGTTGAAGAGTTCCAGAGTTATAACCTCATAAAGGGACAGTGGTCAGAATTGTAAAAATTGGCCCGGTCATTAACGTGCAAACCACCCTCGGGGCTTAAGGGGTTAAGCGTAGTGACACATATCTCCCTTCCAGCACTATACCAGTGTTATGATCCTAGTGGTAGAGGATCTCAGAAGTTCCAGCTAAGTCCGCAAACACAAAAACCAGCTCATAGGGAGGTGGTAACTTGGCTGACCGTATATCTAATCCTAGCACAACAACTAGAAGTAGCCGGGGAACGTACCTACGTTGATTCTAGACGTCTCGCACCAGCCGGAGAACTAACTAACCCTTTCAGAGAAAATAAGACCTCACTTGCCTCAAGAGAAAGGACCCCAAAGTTATAATACAAGCCCCCAACAAATAATAACGGTGAGGTAAGAAGAAAAGACAAACGTAAGAATGAACTAGATTTAGCAAAGAGAGGCCCACTAATTAATAGCAGAAAATAGGAAGGAGACTTATACGGTCAGCAAAAACCCTACAAAAATATCCACGCTGAAAATCCAAGAACCCCCGCACCGACTAACGGTGTGGGGGGAGAATATCAGCCCCCTAGAGCTTCCAGCAAAAATCAGGAATCACATTATGAACAAGCTGGAACAAAATAGAAGCAAAGCGAATAAACAAAAATAAGAAAGCAGGACTTAGCTTATCTTGCAAAGAACAGGAGACCAGGAGTCAGGAGCAAACAGACATAGACTGACTACATCGATTCCAGGCACTAGACTGAGTTTCCAGGAAGTCTAAATAGGAACACCCAAGGCCTAACGAACCAGGTGGGTACCAACCTGGAGAAAGATGATCCAAGTGTAATACCGCTAGTGACCACAAGAGGGAGCCAAGAAATATAGTTCACAACAGTACCCCCCCTTTAAGGAGGGGTCACCGAACCCTCACCAAGACCACCAGGGCGATCAGGATGAGCAGCGTGAAAGGCACGCACCAAATCGGCCGCATGAACATCAGAGGCGACCACCCAGGAATTATCCTCCTGACCATAGCCCTTCCATTTGACCAGATACTGAAGCCTCCGTCTAGAGAGACGAGAATCCAAGATCTTCTCCACCACGTACTCCAACTCGCCCTCAACCAAGACCGGAGCCAGAGGGTCAACAGCAGGAACCACAGGCACAACGTACCGCCGTAACAGAGACCTATGGAACACATTGTGAATGGCAAATGACACCGGAAGATCCAAACAAAAAGACACCGGATTAAGGACTTCCAAAATTTTATAAGGACCAATAAAGCGAGGCTTAAACTTAGGAGAGGAAACCTTCAGAGGAACATACCGAGAAGATAACCAAACCAAATCCCCAACACGAAGTCGGGGACCCACACCGCGGCGGCGGTTGGCAAAACGCTGAGCCTTCTCCTGTGACAACTTCAAGTTGTCCATCACATGATTCCAAATCCGCTGCAACCTATCCACCACGGAATCCACCCCAGGACAGTCAGAAGGTTCAACATGACCCGAGGAAAAATGAGGATGAAAACCAGAGTTGCAGAAAAATGGCGAAACCAAAGTAGCGGAACTAGCCTGATTATTGAGGGCAAACTCAGCCAATGGCAAGAAGGTCACCCAATCATCCTGATCCGCAGAAACAAAACATCTCAAATAAGCCTCCAGCGTCTGATTGGTTCGCTCCGTTTGGCCATTAGTCTGAGGATGAAAGGCAGATGAAAACGACAAATCAATGCCCATCTTAGCACAAAAAGATCGCCAGAATCTGGACACAAACTGGGATCCTCTGTCAGACACGATATTCTCAGGAATGCCATGCAAGCGAACCACATTCTGAAAGAACAAAGGAACCAGATCAGAAGAGGAAGGCAACTTAGGCAAGGGCACCAAATGGACCATCTTGGAAAAGCGATCACACACCACCCAGATGACAGACATACCTTGAGACACCGGAAGATCTGAAATGAAATCCATGGAAATGTGTGTCCAGGGCCTCTTCGGGACAGGCAAGGGCAAAAGCAACCCGCTGGCACGAGAACAGCAAGGCTTAGCCCAAGCACAAATCCCACAGGACTGCACAAAAGAACGCACATCCCGCGACAAGGAAGGCCACCAAAAGGACCTAGCCACCAAATCTCTGGTACCAAAAATCCCAGGATGCCCCGCCAACACTGAGGAATGAACCTCGGAGATAACTCTGCTGGTCCATTTATCAGGAACAAACAGTCTATCAGGTGGGCAAGGGTCAGGTCTACCAGCCTGAAATCTCTGCAACACACGACGCAAATCAGGAGAAATGGCCGACAAGATTACTCCCTCTTTAAAAATACCAGCTGGCTCTGAGACTCCCGGAGAGTCAGGCACAAAACTCCTAGAAAGAGCATCGGCCTTCACATTCTTCGAACCAGGCAGGTACAAGACCACAAAGTCAAAACGGGAGAAAAACAACGACCAACGAGCCTGTCTAGGATTCAGGCGCTTAGCAGACTCGAGATACATCAAATTTTTGTGATCCGTCAAGACCACCACTGCCAGAGGATTAGCAGATTTACGCTCCCGCAAACGCCGATCTATCTGAATGGCCAGAGCCATAGAATCACTCAGATTTGTAGGAATGGGAAAACCCACCATCACATTCTTAATGGCTTCAGAAAGGCCATTTCTGAAATTTGCAGCCAGAGCACACTCATTCCATTGAGTAAGCACGGACCATTTCCGAAATTTTTGGCAATACACTTCAGCCTCATCTTGGCCCTGAGAGATAGCCAGCAACGCTTTTTCTGCCTGAATTTCAAGATTGGGCTCCTCATAAAGCAATCCGAGCGCCAGAAAAAACGCATCAATATTTGCCAATGCCGGATCTCCTGGCGCCAATGAAAAAGCCCAATCCTGAGGGTCGCCACGCAAGAAAGAGATAACAATTTTAACTTGCTGAGCTGAGTCTCCAGACGAACGCGGTCTTAAAGATAGAAACAATTTACAATTATTCCTAAAATTCCCAAATTTAAATCGATCACCAGAGAAAAGCTCAGGAATAGGTATCTTAGGCTCTGACATAGGACTACTAATAACAAAATCCTGAATGCCCTGCACTCGTGCAGCAAGCTGATCCACACTAGTAATCAGAGTCTGAACATTCATGTCTGCAGCAGAGCTTCAAGCCACTCAGAGGAAAAAGGGGAAGAAGAAAAAAAAACAAAAAAAACTCAGAACTTCTTTTCTTTTAATCCCGCTTCTGCAATGCAATATTCACTTTCGGCCTGGAATACTGTTATGATCCTAGTGGTAGAGGATCTCAGAAGTTCCAGCTAAGTCCGCAAACACAAAAACCAGCTCATAGGGAGGTGGTAACTTGGCTGACCGTATATCTAATCCTAGCACAACAACTAGAAGTAGCCGGGGAACGTACCTACGTTGATTCTAGACGTCTCGCACCAGCCGGAGAACTAACTAACCCTTTCAGAGAAAATAAGACCTCACTTGCCTCAAGAGAAAGGACCCCAAAGTTATAATACAAGCCCCCAACAAATAATAACGGTGAGGTAAGAAGAAAAGACAAACGTAAGAATGAACTAGATTTAGCAAAGAGAGGCCCACTAATTAATAGCAGAAAATAGGAAGGAGACTTATACGGTCAGCAAAAACCCTACAAAAATATCCACGCTGAAAATCCAAGAACCCCCGCACCGACTAACGGTGTGGGGGGAGAATATCAGCCCCCTAGAGCTTCCAGCAAAAATCAGGAATCACATTATGAACAAGCTGGAACAAAATAGAAGCAAAGCGAATAAACAAAAATAAGAAAGCAGGACTTAGCTTATCTTGCAAAGAACAGGAGACCAGGAGTCAGGAGCAAACAGACATAGACTGACTACATCGATTCCAGGCACTAGACTGAGTTTCCAAGAAGTCTAAATAGGAACACCCAAGGCCTAACGAACCAGGTGGGTACCAACCTGGAGAAAGATGATCCAAGTGTAATACCGCTAGTGACCACAAGAGGGAGCCAAGAAATATAGTTCACAACAACCAGTGACTTTGTCACTATATATCTCTCTCTCTATATATATACGGTATATATATATATATATATATATATATATATATATATATATATATATATATATACACTCACCGGCCACTTTATTAGGTACACCATGCTAGTAACGGGTTGGACCCCCTTTTGCCTTCAGAACTGCCTCAATTCTTCGTGGCATAGATTCAACAAGGTGCTGGAAGCATTCCTCAGAGATTTTGGTCCATATTGACATGATGGCATCACACAGTTGCCGCAGATTTGTCGGCTGCACATCCCAAAGATGCTCCATACAAGGCAGGATGGATCCATGCTTTCATGTTGTTTACGCCAAATTCTGACCCTACCATCCGAATGTCGCAGCAGAAATCGAGACTCATCAGACCAAGCAACGTTTTTCCAATCTTCTACTGTCCAATTTCGATGAGCTTGTACAAATTGTAGCCTCAGTTTCCTGTTCTTAGCTGAAAGGAGTGGTACCCGGTGTGGTCTTCTGCTGCTGTAGCCCATCTGCCTCAAAGTTCGACGCACTGTGCGTTCAGAGATGCTCTTAGGCCTACCTTGGTTGTAACGGGTGGCGATTTGAGTCACTGTTGCCTTTCTATCAGCTCGAACCAGTCTGCCCATTCTCCTCTGACCTCTGGCATCAACAAGGCATTTCCGCCCACAGAACTGCCGCTCACTGGATTTTTTTTCTTTTTCGGACCATTCTCTGTAAACCCTAGAGATGGTTGTGCGTGAAAATCCCAGTAGATCAGCAGTTTCTGAAATACTCAGACCAGCCCTTCTGGCACCAACAACCATGCCACGTTCAAAGGCACTCAAATCACCTTTCTTCCCCATACTGATGCTCGGTTTGAACTGCAGGAGATTGTCTTGACCATGTCTACATGCCTAAATGCACTGAGTTGCCGCCATGTGATTGGCTGATTAGAAATTAAGTGTTAACAAGAAGTTGGACAGGTGTACCTAATAAAGTGGCCGGTGAGTGTATATATATACGGTATATATATATATATATATATATATATATATATATATATATATATATAATAGTAAAAAGTGGAACAGCACAACACTTTTAAACTTATCTTCTGGGTGCAAAGCCTCCAGGCAGCCCGTCCACCGGCTATCCAAAGTCCATAGATTCAAACAAAAACCAGGCTGCACTCCATTGTTTCTTGATGAATTGTGCAGCGTTTAATTACACCCACATGTCTGTCCGACGTTTCGGCTCTAACTGAGCGTTTCTCAAGCCTTGAGAAAGGCTCAGTTACAGCCGAAACGTCGGACAGACATGTGGGTGTAATTAAACGCTGCACAATTCATCAAGAAACAATGGAGTGCTGCCTGGTTTTTGTTTGAATATATATATATGTCTATATAGGCATACCTCCAGTGTTGGGTATTAAGAATCCACCAGGTAAATTGACTCTAGGGGTCCACTGTTCAGTTAATTGAAAATATTACAATACACTTATTCACAAATGTATCTATCCTTCTACATAGTAATTATAATAACAATAATATACTAGGTAGATTGGTAATTGACTGATGAGATGCTGCCTTTTTCTGTACCAAAGAATTAAGTATATTGTGCCTATTCTTTCTCATATAGGGCTGTAGGGGGCCCACTCATGCACTGGGACCATCCGGGGAATTCACATGCTCCCCTGTGGGCCAGTCTGATCCTGCGTTCCTCAGGTATGTGACCATATAGTGCTGGGTATTTGCACTATTTGGTATTTGGTCATCTGGTAATACTCGACCCTGTAATATTGAATCACCTTCACACTATTCTACTGGGAATCAGAATATGAATCTTGTTTCTTCATGTAGCAATGGAGGATGTGTGGTCAGGCTGCACATCTATACAATACTCCTTAATAACCCTTAGGGTGTTAAGGACATTTCCACAATAATTATTCAGTACTATCCAGATGACATCTAAGAATTACATTGCGCTGTAAATAAAATATGAAAATGTATTCCTCCCATTTCATTCATATTTCAATTTGAGCAGGAGAACGCTTTCAGGAGGGGAGCTCTTGAGTCAATACTCCGATAAGTAGGTCATGAAGTACTAAGCTGCTTTCTAGGGAATTAGAGAATTGTGATTTAAGGCTCTGTTTCTGTATTTGAAGTACATTATTCTAAAGAATGACATTTCCATCTATTACTCCAAACAACGAGGATAGTGACCAACAAAGAACCCAGGTCCAAAACAATATTTGCCCAGAAAACACTCCAGCGGACATTACTATAAAATAAAATCCCAGCTCTTGTTTAATTAAACATTTTTTCCTCTCATTAAAATGAACTGAATACAATTTTTATGTCAAGAGATTACATTAGCGTATATAATATAAAATGTCTTGGCATTACAGGAAAATAATTGCTGGGAACCTCTCTGGAGTTTACTTGTTAAGTTACTGTATATATGACTTTCTGCAAGTTAGGACTGACTTATATTTCTCTAAAATCTATGGCCTGCTTTTCTTGTGTTAAGACCATCTAAAACAACAGTATTTGTTTTCCCCATCACAATTCTGAAGCACGTTTTCTCAGAACTCTGGGCTGTGCCATGTGGGGAAAACGGGTCTGGCATCTCGGGTTTCACCCTGCTTGTTGCTTTGTTCTCAGGAGAGCTCAGCAGACTAAGATGTCTCTAGAAACAGCTTGATGCATTCATACTGGCTAAACTGCGGCCATTAAATGACTACATAGAAGCGAACATTTAATAGACTAAATATCATCGTTCTCTGCAGCACGGTCCTGTTGAAACCGGACAATGCGCTGCTGAGATTGATAATTTGTAAAGGGAATCTGTCAGGAAGATCCACCTTCCCAAACTGCTGTCTGTTGCTCTGTGAACTATGTAATCCATACCTTAATTTATGCAATTTCTTGCTTCCAACATACCGTATTTTTCAGACTATAAGACGCACTTTTCCCAAAAAAAATTTGGGAGGAAAATGGGGGTTGTATCTTATAGTGCGAACACATGCTTACCGGGGTAGCAGCAGAGGTGTAGCAATGCTGCGGCGGTGAGTGGTGCGGAGTGCACCTGAGCAGGGTCCCTTCATCAAAATGCCGGCGGAAGAAATGTGGCGGCGCCGTGGTCCGGTGTCCACGGTGAGCAAAGAAGAGTGCATCACTGGTTTCCCTGCGGCCATCTTTCTAAAGCTGTGGGCCGCCGGAGGTTTCAGGAAAATGGCCACTGGAGGCTGGAAGTGCACAGACTGAAATCTCTGCGGCACTTAGCTTAAAGAAAATAGCCGCCGAGATCTCAATCTTTGCACGCGCGGCCTCTGAAGGCCATTTTCCTGAAGCCTCCGGCGGCCTACAGCTTCAGGAATATGGCCACAGGGAAACCAGTGATGCACTCAGCTCACCATGGACACTGGGCCGTGGCGCCGCCACATTTCTGCCGCCAGCATTCTGAAGAAGGGACCCTGCTCAGGTGCACTCCGCACCGCCCACCACCTTAGCATCGCCACACCTCTGCCGCTACCGCCATCCTGAGGAAGGGACCCTGCTCCAGCTCTGCCTCATCACCTACACCGATCTGCAGCATCGCACCCCGGGACTGCAGCATTGACCCACTTCTGCCCCCGCCGGCTTCTTGAGGAATGGACCCTGCCTTCTGTGACCCCTCTGTACCACCGCTGGCTCTCAGGTAAGATACCTTGAATATGTTAGCGCTATATAAAAAATAAAGATTATTAAATTTGAACAATAAAACAGACCACCATCTTATAAAAACATTTTTTCTGCTATTTTCCACCCCAATATTTCGGGTGCGTCTAATGATCTGGTGCATCTTATAGTCCAAAAAATACAGTAAATATTTCTGTTTTAAGTTAACATTCAAATGAGGTTGAAGAGCTATGCATGTTTCAAAGCACTTTCCAATATGACACTATCTTTTACAGAGCAACATATTAAGGCTATGTGCCCACGTTGCAGAAATGTTGCGGAAATGTCCTCAGCATTTCCACAACTCCCTGCGGCAGGTAAAACGCATGCGGAATTTGCATGCATTTTCCCGCAAAACACAAGCGTTTTTAGCTTGCAGAATGCTTGCGCTTTTACAAGCGATTTGAAGCATCGCTTGGAAAAGTGATTGACAGGTTGGTCACACTTGTCAAGCATAGTGCTTGACAAGTGTGACCAACTTTTTACTATTGATGCTGCCTGTACAGCATCAATAGTAAGATAGAATGTTAAAAATAATTAAAAAAAATATATATATATGGTTATTCTCACCTTCCGACGGCCCCCGATCCCCTCAGCGGCGCTCCCGGTACGTTAGATTCCCAGGGATGCTTTGCGCGAAGGACCTTTGTGATGTTACGGTCGCGTGACCGCGACGTCATCCCAGGTGATTCGCGTAATGCATCCCTGGAAACAGAAGCCGCCGCGTGCACTGCTGAGAGGCGGAAGGACTCTGGGGGCCATCAGATGGTAAGTATATCCCTATTTTTTAATTTCTTTTTTTTTTACATGAATATTGTACCTAGGGCCTGGAGGATAGTCTCCCCTCCTCCAGACCCTGGGTACCATTCGCACATGAAGCGCTCACTTTACGCATGGTGGGCATAGCCACATGCGTAAAGTGAGTATTTCAATGCATTCCTATGCAATCGATAAGTGGTTATGTAATCCCTTTAAGTATGTTTAAAAATCTTTGCACCTGATCCCGATTGACACCCTGTTTAAATAGGCCGATTACAAAATGTAATTTCACCTGGCAGGCAGTGTGCTTTGACAGACCAATTATCGGGAATCATTGCACAGAACAATTCTTTCCCCATAATAGGCCAGTCTAAATGCAGCCTTGCTTTCTTTTCCCCATCGAGAACACAAGAGTAGTCGCGGACATACAAGTGGGGCAGCCTGTGTGTCACGATCCATGTTTGGATCTGTGGCAGATCAGGTTTCCCTCTGATTTAAACCTTTTTTCCTTTCTGGGGGTAACTCCAACTGAAAAGTCCCTGGGCTGAGAATGGCCGACACCCGATATGGCCCAATCACCCTGGAACTCCAGGTCCCAGTTGCACACTTCCACCTGATGTTCTTGGTGGATACCCATACGTACTCATTCACACACAGGTCCGGACCTGAACGTTTATTACCATGCAAACGTTTGCCACAGGATGGAGCATTCTTTGAGGAATTGACAACAGAGGCGTCCCCCTGTGTCACAACACTCACACCCCCACAATACTCCGAGGGAACCACCACCCTCAGCTGACCCCTCCTCCTAAGAGGTCTCTGACCCACCGGGTTAACGTGTAGTGAGGGTAAAGTCTTGCCCCTAATCCCTGGCAGCACCTCTGCTGCCCCCACTGAAGGGGAAGGGGTAGGTTTTAGAAAAACGGCAGAGATCATAGCTCCCGGGCAGCAGTCCTTACACGACTGACCCCAGCTGACTACTTCCCTGGACCGCCAGTCTATGACCGGGTTATGTCTTCTCAACCAAGGGAGTCCTAAAACCATGGGAGTTGGTATGCCCTCCAAGACGTAGCATGATAAAGACTCTTCATGACAAGCCCCTATACGCAATGTATATTGTCTACGACTTGTGTAATGCTCCCCTGGCTGAGCGGAGCAGAGTCAATGGCCTGGACACTTAAGGGTCTCGCTAGCGTCCTACTCATCAGGACATGGGTCTGGACAAAATGAGCATCCACCAAATTGACTCCTGCTCCACTGTCCACAAGCACCGGAATATTCTCAGTTACCCCACCAATAACCACCTCAGCAGGTAAGGTACACTGAGACGGAAAAATGGAGGAAATATACACACCCTGGTCGCCTCCCTCCACACGACCAGGGGGACGCGGCTCGTTAGATGGTGCAGGTACTTTGGCACGTGCTGGGCAGACATTGATAAAATGACCGGTCTGCCCACAGTAGAAACATGCCCCCCACTCCACGGCGAACCACAGGCAACCCAGTTTGGGAACCAACTCCTCCCACCTGCATGGGTTCGTCCGCCTGCCCAGGTGTGTCCTCCCTTGCAAGGACTATAGGGGGCACATTTGGTGTATGCCTCTCCCTCAAGCGTCTATCCACCCGGGTGGCAAGGGACATGGCGGCCTCCAACGACCTGGGGGCTGCGTACTGCACCAGAGTATCTTGCAACCTTGGGGACAGACCCTGCACAAAATGGCTCCTAAGGGCAGGGTCATTCCACTGTGTGTCTGTGGCCCACCTCCTGAACTCTGAACAGTACTACTCAGCCGGCCGACTTCCCCCTGCTTGATCTTACTGAGTCGGGATTCCGCCAGGGAGACGCCATCTGGATCACCATACACCAGAGCCTTTAAAAATGTGTCCACCGACCGCAGAGATGGTGAACCGGTCGGCAGGGAGAAGGCCCAGGATTGGGGATCACCCTTAAGAAGAGAAACGATAATTCCCACCCGTTGTTCCTCACTCCCTGATGAACCAGGGCGGAGCCTGAAGTACAACTTGCAGGCTTCCTTAAAAACCAAAAATGTATCTCTCCCTCCAGAGAACCTGTCTGGGAGAGATATCTTGGGTTCTGGTTGAGCCTGTACCTGAGCCAAGGCTCATAACCCCAACAATTGCTGCAGCTGCTGCACCACCTCACCACGCAGCACCTTACACTCCTCGGTGAGAGTCTGTAGCAATTGGACAAAGGCCTGCATTTGGGCCATGCTCACCAGAAAAAAAAAAAGGAAAAGGAACGGTTGGTTATAATGTCATGGGGCAGAAATAGGAAAACAGGAGATGAGGAATCTGGGCCCCTGAACTGCCCCTGAACGCTAGTGTGAAAGTTCTGAGTTTTGTTACTTTGTAGTCTGTGCATTCACCTTTTGGTATTGTGTTCCCCTCACTCTCATATTGTTTATTCCTGTTTAGTTGCTTTGTGGTGCTGTTTACACTGTTCACCTCCTAGGGTGGGGGTTGGGGGTTTAGTTCAGGGTTTAACAGGAGACAGGGACAGGTCGGTGACTTGGGCCTCCCTACCTTCAAGGGTACCCCCAAGTTAAGGAAAGACAGGGCTTCCCCTAGCCTGAGGGGCAGTTCAGGGGCCCAGATTCCTCATCTCCTGTTTTCCTATTTCTGCCCCGTGACACTGTGTAGCTGAACAAGGTCTAATAGGTTAGGGGGGCACTTAGAAGCAGTTTCCAACTATCAGTTAAAGCCCACGTACACATTAGACTAATCTCGGCTGAACCCACTGATATCAGTGAGCTCAGCTGACAATCTAATGTATATGGGGACCTTCCAACTGTCACTCAATAGATTTTGGAATGCCAATGCTTTTGATCTCACCGAATCTGGCTTCTATATATACGCAGGAGTTAGAAGAGATGGCTGCTGGCAGAATAATCAACCCGAACCAGCATTCAGGGCAAGAGGTAATTTCATAATTCGCAAGTATTTTTGATGAACTATGGGATAAAATGGGCACTTATACAGTTCTTGTACAGTAGCTCTCCATGGTCTGTGTCAAACTTTTGCAGTCTCTTAAATGGGTTGTCCGGGCAAAATAAAACATTACCCAGGGGCCTGGATATGTAAAAAATAATAAACTCAGCCTTACTCACCAACCAGCACCTACCTGGATCCAGCACAGGCTGCACTGTGGTCTCTGCAGAGACAGGAATCACTGATGTCAACATTCCCACCAGCAGCTGCGTATTGTCACTGGCTGCAGTAGTCCGGTTACTTGGGCAGCGCATTAACGAATGCTCAAAGTCACCTGACTGCTGCAGTTGGTGGTGGCATCACCGATGCCTGTCCTAAATCCAGGTAGATCCTGGTAGATGAGTATGACTGAGTTTGCAATTTCTTACAAATCTCGTGTCCTGAGTAAAACTTTATTTGGCCGGACAACCCCTTTAAGAAGTGCATAGTCTTAATAGGTACAGAACAGTTTTAGCACAGTTCTTGATGGTTACACGTGAAAACTGAGGCACATAGCTTGAGGATTAGAATGCATCATTACGGCATGGAGCTTTGGAGTTAACATCCTTGACAGTGGTACAGAGCTTGTGCAGTACATTAATTTACAGTGACATGAACCTTGTGTGTTACCATCCGTGACAGTGGTACAGAGCTAAGGGGAACACATTACAGTGTATAGAGCTTGGGAGTTACCATCCTTGCCAGTGGCTCAGAGCTTTCAGGTTACAT
Source organism: Ranitomeya variabilis (assembly GCF_051348905.1). Lineage (NCBI taxonomy): Eukaryota > Metazoa > Chordata > Amphibia > Anura > Dendrobatidae > Ranitomeya > Ranitomeya variabilis. Next base: position 734,626,151 of record NC_135233.1, read on the forward strand.
GACAGTGTATGGAGCCTGGGAGTTACCATCCTTGCCAGTGGCACAGAGCTGTCAGGTTACATTACAGTGTATGGAGCCTGGGAGTTACCATCCTTGCCAGTGGCTCAGAGCTTTCAGGTTACATGACAGTGTATGGAGCCTGGGAGTTACCATCCTTGCCAGTGGCACAGAGCTGTCAGGTTACATTACAGTGTATGGAGCCTGGGAGTTACCATCCTTGCCAGTGGCTCAGAGCTTTCAGGTTACATGACAGTGTATGGAGCCTGGGAGTTACCATCCTTGCCAGTGGCACAGAGCTGTCAGGTTACATTACAGTGTACGGAGCCTGGGAGTTACCATCCTTGCCAGTGGCACAGAGCATTCAGGTTACATAGCAGTGTATGGAGCCTGGGAGTTACCATCCTTGCCAGTGGCACAGAGCATTCAGGTTACATTACAGTGTATGGAGCCTGGGAGTTACCATCCTTGCCAGTGGCACAGAGCTGTCAGGTTACATTACAGTGTACGGAGCCTGGGAGTTACCATCCTTGCCAGTGGCACAGAGCATTCAGGTTACATAGCAGTGTATGGAGCCTGGGAGTTACCATCCTTGCCAGTGGCACAGAGCATTCAGGTTACATTATAGTGTACGGAGCCTGGGAGTTACCATCCTTGCCAGTGGCACAGAGCATTCAGGTTACATGACAGTGTATGGAGCCTGGGAGTTACCATCCTTGCCAGTGGCACAGAGTTGTCAGGTTACATGACAGTGTATGGAGCCTGGGAGTTACCATCCTTGCCAGTGGCACAGAGCTGTCAGGTTACATTACAGTGTATGGAGCCTGGGAGTTACCATCCTTGCCAGTGGCACAGAGCATTCAGGTTACATTACAGTGTACGGAGCCTGGGAGTTACCATCCTTGCCAGTGGCACAGAGCATTCAGGTTACATGACAGTGTATGGAGCCTGGGAGTTACCATCCTTGCCAGTGGCACAGAGCTGTCAGGTTACATTACAGTGTATGGAGCCTGGGAGTTACCATCCTTGCCAGTGGCACAGAGCATTCAGGTTACATTACAGTGTACGGAGCCTGGGAGTTACCATCCTTGCCAGTGGCACAGAGCATTCAGGTTACATAGCAGTGTATGGAGCCTGGGAGTTACCATCCTTGCCAGTGGCTCAGAGCTGTCAGGTTACATTATAGTGTACGGAGCCTGGGAGTTACCATCCTTGCCAGTGGCACAGAGTTGTCAGGTTACATTGCAGTGTATGGAGCCTGGGAGTTACCATCCTTGCCAGTGGCACAAAGCTGTCAGGTTACATTGCAGTGTATGGAGCCTGGGAGTTACCATCCTTGCCAGTGGCACAGAGCTGTCAGGTTACATGACAGTGTATGGAGCCTGGGAGTTATCATCCTTGCCAGTGGCTCAGAGCTGTCAGGTTACATTGCAGTGTATGGAGCCTGGGAGTTACCATCCTTGCCAGTGGCACAGAGCATTCAGGTTACATTTCAGTGTATGGAGCCTGGGAGTTACCATCCTTGCCAGTGGCACAGAGCATTCAGGTTACATTACAGTGTATGGAGCCTGGGAGTTACCATCCTTACCAGTGGCACAGAGTTGTCAGGTTACATTACAGTGTATGGAGCCTGGGAGTTACCATCCTTGCCAGTGGCACAAAGCTGTCAGGTTACATTGCAGTGTATGGAGCCTGGGAGTTACCATCCTTGCCAGTGGCACAGAGCTGTCAGGTTACATGACAGTGTATGGAGCCTGGGAGTTATCATCCTTGCCAGTGGCTCAGAGCTGTCAGGTTACATTACAGTGTATGGAGCCTGGGAGTTACCATCCTTGCCAGTGGCACAGAGTTGTCAGGTTACATTGCAGTGTATGGAGCCTGGGAGTTACCATCCTTGCCAGTGGCACAGAGCTGTCAGGTTACATGACAGTGTATGGAGCCTGGGAGTTATCATCCTTGCCAGTGGCTCAGAGCTGTCAGGTTACATTGCAGTGTATGGAGCCTGGGAGTTACCATCCTTGCCAGTGGCACAGAGCATTCAGGTTACATTACAGTGTATGGAGCCTGGGAGTTACCATCCTTACCAGTGGCACAGAGTTGTCAGGTTACATGACAGTGTATGGAGCCTGGGAGTTACCATCCTTGCCAGTGGCACAGAGCTGTCAGGTTACATGACAGTGTATGGAGCCTGGGAGTTACCATCCTTGCCAGTGGCACAGAGCTGTCTGGTTACATGACAGTGTATGGAGCCTGGGAGTTACCATCCTTGCCAGTGGCACAGAGCTGTCAGGTTACATTACAGTGTATGGAGCCTGGGAGTTACCATCCTTGCCAGTGGCACAGAGTTGTCAGGTTACATTACAGTGTATGGAGCCTGGGAGTTACCATCCTTGCCAGTGGCACAGAGCTGTCAGGTTACATTACAGTGTATGGAGCCTGGGAGTTACCATCCTTGCCAGTGGCACAGAGTTGTCAGGTTACATTGCAGTGTATGGAGCCTGGGAGTTGCCATCCTTGCCAGTGGCACAGAGCTGTCAGGTTACATGACAGTGTATGGAGCCTGGGAGTTATCATCCTTGCCAGTGGCACAGAGCTGTCAGGTTACATTGCAGTGTATGGAGCCTGGGAGTTACCATCCTTGCCAGTGGCACAGAGCATTCAGGTTACATTACAGTGTATGGAGCCTGGGAGTTACCATCCTTACCAGTGGCACAGAGTTGTCAGGTTACATGACAGTGTATGGAGCCTGGGAGTTACCATCCTTGCCAGTGGCACAGAGCTGTCAGGTTACATGACAGTGTATGGAGCCTGGTAGTTACCATCCTTGCCAGTGGCACAGAGCTGTCAGGTTACATTACAGTGTATGGAGCCTGGGAGTTACCATCCTTGCCAGTGGCACAGAGCTGTCAGGTTACATGACAGTGTATGGAGCCTGGGAGTTACCATCCTTGCCAGTGGCACAGAGCTGTCAGGTTACATTACAGTGTATGGAGCCTGGGAGTTACCATCCTTGCCAGTGGCACAGAGCTGTCAGGTTACATTACAGTGTATGGAGCCTGGGAGTTACCATCCTTGCCAGTGGCACAGAGTTGTCAGGTTACATTGCAGTGTATGGAGCCTGGGAGTTACCATCCTTGCCAGTGGCACAGAGCTGTCAGGTTACATTACAGTGTATGGAGCCTGGGAGTTACCATCCTTGCCAGTGGCACAGAGCTGTCAGGTTACATTGCAGTGTATGGAGCCTGGGAGTTACCATCCTTGCCAGTGGCACAGAGTTGTCAGGTTACATTGCAGTGTATGGAGCCTGGGAGTTACCATCCTTGCCAGTGGCACAGAGCTGTCAGGTTACATTACAGTGTATGGAGCCTGGGAGTTACCATCCTTGCCAGTGGCTCAGAGCTGTCAGGTTACATTGCAGTGTATGGAGCCTGGGCATAACCATGGGTGCCAGTGGCTCAGAGCTTGACGGTTACATTACATAACAGAGGCATGGAGCTTGGCGGTTACAGTCATTACTGAAGCAGCAATGGTTCCCGCCAACAAGGACCTGGCCAGCAGTTTTCCGTTCTGGAGCATTGCACACCGGGAGCAGTCCATCATTTGCACACAAATCTGCAGGGCAAAGCATTGTCTGGCAGTGCAGCGTCACACACCTCGCCGAACTGCCACAAGGCACCGTGGCCGCCATGATCTACATCTCCTAGACGGTGCGCTCTCCGGGGGCTGCCAGGCTAATAACACGGAGAGGAGCAGACAGTGCACCCTTCCCGGGCAGCATGCAACTCTTACTATGAGCTGTCAATCTAACTGCATCAACCACGCCCACGCCGCTCTAGCTCCGCCCCCGGCCTCCTCCTCTTCATCAAAGTTAGGCTGACGCATCCAAACAGATGATGTCATTCTATTAATAACCCCGTGACCAGCGCTACCAGCCGGGCTCTCCTCTCATTGGCCATCACGTCCTTTCCATCAGCTGGGAGAAGAGCTGTGATTGGTGGAGCTGAGGGCGATGACAGTGCCGCGCCTCCCAAATAATAAACACTCAGTAGTAATGAAGAGCGATGCGTGCACGGTACAGATCTGTCAGCGGGCGCGACGGCGTGTGACGTCACCAGGCTCGGGTGCTGCAGCTGGAGGCTGGTGGGATTGTTGGGGGCTTCTCTGCGTTGTTAGATGACGTCACTGCTCCAATGCTGCGCCCTGCGCTGACAGTTCCTCCGTAGCAGGAATACACATATACTGTACATGGCAGGTGTTAGGAGGGCTGTCTGCTGGGTGTATGATGATGACCTCATTGTATAGGAGACGGGCTGCAGCCAGACATCAGGTATATGCCCTATCGGTCAGCCAATGGTCACACTAATGGATGGACAGGAGCACACTGGGGGTCTGGTGAGAGCAACCAGCGAGCTGAGCTATGGCTTCTGTCAATCAGTCTTGAACTAACCAGTAATGCAAATTACAGCTGTGCCCCTGCAGCGTCCAGATCATAGTGAAAAGGAGAGAGCAACGTTTATTAGATACACACAAAACAAATGACTAAAGAAAAACAGAATGCAACGAGCAGTACATGGGTCATCACACAATGGATGGATGAACTGGAGTCAGAAGACAAGAGAAGATGGCAGTAATACCAAGTGCAGTAATAAGCCATGAGCAGGACCACCCTATCCTCCGTCGGTGGGCTCTTATTTCTGTGGGATGGCATTGGACGCATGCTGTATGAGATCAGGAGCAGAGGGCTTGGAGGGGTCACAATGACCCCCTCAGTGTGGCAGGGAGCAGTCATGATGGAGCTTTTGTTATGACATCCCACTGAGCCTGTATTACGTGTCCATGTGCTTTCTATTACTGCTCAGTCATTCATCATGCACTAAAGGCATCCGATTTCCTGAAAATGTACCGGTTCTGGTCCATGACTGCGTTCCTCAGAGGAGGCCGGGTGAACAGCATGTAACAAAGGCCTTGTGGCGCTGGCCGGGCCTACATTCATGTGATGTCTGCAGATGATCTCCAGTGACCTTGCCTAGACAATGACCTCTGATGTTATGAGTTCTAGATGTCATTATGAAAACTAATCTCAATATAACCAAGATATCCTTTATATGTTCTGTCTGCACTAGCTGCAATCCTCCCCCTGTTCCATAGCGGTGAGGCCTGTGCTCCCAGAGACTTCGCTGCAGCTGCTGGAGCATGTAAGGAGACGGCAATGTGCCTGAAATAGCTCATCTCTTCCAAAGACTTAGCATTGGTGCCACAAGTAACAATTATCTTGTTGCCATAGTCTCCATGCACCATTCTTATTCCTGGGAGCCATTGTCCAGTTCCATTTCCCACATGACTCCCTGATAAACCTGCATATGTCAGTGGAGAGCAGACACTGTCCTTGTATCCCACAGTGACATAGTGTAATGCCTGCCTCAGTGACAGCTGCCTACACAACAGTGTCCGCGATCTGTGCAGTACAACAATGTGTTCCCAGCACCTCTAGCTAGCAGACATCCGTCTATGCCCATAGAAAGCTGGACAATGGGAAGATCCTTTCTTTTCTTCCCACTCTCCGCCTTTACATATCCACCCACAAACAATCTGTTTCAGGGATTGATGGATTCCGGAAAGCCAGAATGTGCTATCGCAAGAAACGCCTGCCTGTTTACAAAAAACACGTGGGCTTTATTTATGTCTGAATACAGTCACTGTGCAATCAGGCCATTGCGTAGCTGGGAGAGCAATGATCTGTGGATGAGTCTGAAGTCAGCGTATATTAATATAGATAAGAGTGATTATATGCGTAAATCAAGGCTACAGGATAGTAAAGAACAACACGAAGGATGCCAAGATTGCCACCGATAGAGGCCTTAGTAGTATCAGAGAGATTGCAGCATCATCTATCATTAATGCAAGAAGAATCCATTAGCATTGTAATGTCGAGAGAAATCAGAATTCCGGTAGGAATCTTGTCTTCAGTATTCTTTTACGACAATATACTGTTTTTATCTTGATTTCACTATTGGAATAGAATAAAACAGCAAAGATGACAACAAACTAAGGTTCACTGGACACATTGACATTCTCACAAACATTAAAAATGTAAAAAAAAAAACGCCTATAGACAGGCATATTTATTTACCATCTATGATGGTGATAGTGTTAACAGGTATGCGGAGGCAACAGCAGAAAATAAATCAGGGGTAGTTAAAGGGAACCTGTCAGCAGGACTGTGCACAGTAACCTACACACAGTGCCAGGTCGGCGCCGTTATACTCAATAAAATGATACCTTGGTTAATGAAATCTGTCTTGTGGTTGTTTAATCTTTATTTTCAGTTTTTAGTTAATGATATGCTCATGCTCCGGGGCGGCCTGTGGGGAGCTTCATGTGGTACTCTGATTAGGTATTCATGATGAAGACTGCTGACAGGTCACCAATCCCCCCTCAGTGACCTGCCCCCAAGTTTGTATAACGAATACCTGTACATCAGGGGCAGACACTGACAGCTTGGGGCCCCTGTGGAAGAAATGTGTTTGGGCCCCCCTCTTATGGCGACATATATATATATATATATATATATATAGGCGCTGTGAATAACTAAATTAACAAGAATACACTATGTAAGAGACAACTGTACATAACAGCAGAGGAAGCTATATAATAAGGAACAGCACCATATATAACTAGAGAGGATGGTCTGTAATAAGGGACGATGTTATACATAATAAACTAAGGATGGTGTTATACAGAATTAGTGAGTACACTATAAACTAAGGGACTGTGGTATACATAATAAGTGCATACAATCTATACTAAGGGACTGTGTTAGACATAATAAATGATGATAATGTCTTCCTCCACCACCTCCTGTTCCTAAGTCCATTATAAGTCTCCCTTCCTCCCATTCCAATCCCCCACCCCATCATTGCCCTCTTCACCAACTCCATCATTGCCTTCTCCCCACCACTATCATTGTTTTCTCCACCACTCCCATCATTGCCCATTCCACCACTTCCATCATTTCCTCCTCCCCACTACCCCATTATTGCCCTTTCCACCACCACCATCATTGTTGTTTCCACCACCACCATTTCATTCTCCCCATCATTGTTCTTTCCACCACCTCCATCATTGCTTTCTCACCTACCACCCCATCATTGCCCTTTCCACCACCTCCACAGCCTTCTCCACCACCCCATCATTGCCTCCTTCCCCACCACTCCCATCATTGCCTTCTCCGCTACCACCCCCATCATTGCCTATTCCACCAATTTCATCATTGCCTCCTCCCCCCACCATCCCCATAATTGCCCTTTCCACCACATTCATCATTTCCTCCTCCCCCACCATCCCCATCATTGCCATCTCCTCCCCCTACACACACACAGACATTGCCCTTTCCACCACCACCATTATCGTTTCCACCACCACCATCCTTGCACATTTTACCACTTTCACCATTTCCTCCTCCCCCGCCATCCCATCATTGCCCTCTCCTCCCCCCTACACACAGACACACACAGCACCATTCACCTCTCTGCACATTCCCCCGCAACACACACACCTACCTCTCACCTCCGCACACTCTGCTGCCAGGGGCCAGATTGCCCTCGTTATTAGCCACCCTGCAGGGGCCCCCCTCCACCTCCGGGCCCCACTGCAGCTGCACATGCGGTATGTCCACCCATGCTGTACATACTGAAGAAAGAAAGAAAACCTGCAGTCGTGGCACCTGCGCTGCAGTACAATTGCTTGTTTAGAGTCTTAGTAATCTCTGTTCTTCATGTCATTGATCAAGTAAAAAAAGAAACAATTTGAAAATGGCGCCTGCTTAGTAGCAGCTATCGGTGTGTATAGAGATCCGATAGCTGCTATTGTGCAGGAGCTGGCGGCACCATCTTGCTGGAGAAGAAAAAAAAATTCCTCTAAGATGGCGCTTAGGTGTTCTGTTACAACTGTACACTGAAGGGGTTTATATAATCCCATGCCAAATAGGATACAAATGATTAACATGGAATTACATCTGCTATATTCTTCACACCTCCCCCTTTAGAGGGCGCTAGGGGGCAGCTCCTTCTGGTGCTCCCCCTCATTGGATAACCCATCGGCAGTTTCGTGGTCACGGCCCTTCTTGTGGCGAATGGCGAAGTGGTACTGCTGGAGCACAAGGCTCCAGCGTATCAACCTCCCATTCGTTCCGGTTACAGTGTGTAACCAGCTGAGGGGGTTGTGGTCCATTTCCATGGTGAATTGGCATCCGTACAAGTATGGCTGCAGAGCCCACACAATTGCCAGACATTCCTTCTCTATCGTGGGGTAGGCCACCTCTTTCAGCCGGAACTTCTGGCTCAGGTACAAAACAGGGTGTTCTTGACCTGTAGCGTAGGCCTGGCTGTGCACAGCACCAAGGCCAAAATCAATGGCGTCTGTCTGTACTGCAAATGGCTGTGTAAAGTTGTCTGCCTGTAGTACCTGAAAGCTGGAAAGGGCGGTCTTCAGCATCTCACAGTCGTTTGTCCAATTGACTGTGGAGGACAGCTTCTTCCTGGTGAGGTCCAACAGGGGCTTTGCCAGGCTACTACAGTAAGGCAACTCTTTGGCGAAGAATTTTGAAAAGAACTTGCGGCAGTACATATACATCACAGAAGGGGTTGGCGGCATATGAGTCGCCCGCAAGGGCAGTGGGGTACTCGGTACCAGGTCCGGTCGCTCTTAAAGGGGATGTCTCGGTGGCTGCGACCCGGTCCGTGCCCTGGGCACTCAAGTTAACGGGAACAGTCTTTAAAGGGTATTTGGTAATAAAGCATTTGTGACGCCACCTGTGGTTATCCGTCAGAGGGACCGACGCTGCTTAAAAGGGTCCCCTGGGGTGATGTTGTTGCAGCAAGATGGTGACGCTTCCCACAGGTGAAGCGGGGTCCCCAGGACTCCCAAGGTGTATGGCAAGGATGGTGGGTTGCCGGTAAATAACAGAAGACACAGGGTTGCAGTCTTTACCTGGTTTACTGATGGTAACAGGCCTCAGTCCAGGGTACCGGCAACAGGTACAGAAGGAGTCCAGGCAGTCTGAAAACAAGTAGAAATCCCCTTGGCAGGTCAGGTTGGGAGCATTCCACTAAGCGCTGGTTTTATAGTCCCTTGCTACCTGTAGCTTGCTGGCAAGGTACCTCTTTCTCTCGCTCCTGTCCTGGGACAGTACCTGCACGGTAGGCAGCTTGAGCTGATCTCTTGAGGTCTCTGACACGGTGGCTCCAGGCTCTAACTGCTACTGTACCTCAGGTGTTGTACGGGCAATTAACATACAGTCCTATGCCCTCCGGTTCTGCTGTGGACCTTGTAGTTATCCACAACCTCGGGCTCCCGGTGCCCGGTTTCTGCACTCTGGCTCACAGGAGGCCCAATTGCAGCCTCCCTGAGCTTCTAATTATTCCTCTCCCTTCACTGTCTGCTCCAGACAGAACTGACTCCTCCTCCAGACCAGGATGGATATCAGGGACGTTCCCCTAAAACCGGGTTTTGAGCTCCCCCTTCTGGCCTGGAGTCAGAATATGTTGTGTGTAAGACTTACCTGCCAAAGGGATCCCTCTTGTCTCCAGGCATGGCACTACCCTCCCCGAGAGGAAGGCAGCACCACTGTGGTACTCGAACTCCTGGGGTGCCACATATATATAACAGGAAGAGCTGGGGACATATACATCACTGGAGGGTCTGGGGGCATACACATCAGAGGAGACATGGGGCATAAACATCACAGGAGGTGCTGAGGTATCTATACATCAAATGAGGGGCTGGAGGCATATATATCGCAAGAGGGGCAGGGGGCATATACATCACAGAATGAGCTGGGGCATACATCACTGAAGGGGCTGGGGCATATATACATCACAGGAGACACTGAGGCTTAAATACATCACTGGAGGGACTGGGGCATTTAAACATCACTGGAAGGACTGGGGCATATTTACATCACTGGAAGGGCTGGGGTATATACAGCAAAGGAGGGGCTGGGGAATATATACATCACAGGAGGGTCTGGGACTTAGCCCCAGTCCCTCCAGTGATGTATATAAGCCACAGTCCCTCCAGTGATGTATATAAGCCCCAGTCCCTCCAGTGATGTATATTATATACATCTCTGGAGGGACTGTGGCTTATATGCATCACTGGAGGGACTGGGGCATTTATACATCACTGGAGGGACTGGGGCATATTTACATCACTGGAAGGGCTGGGGTATATACAGCAAAGGAGGGGCTGGGAAATATATACATCACAGGAGGGTCTGGGACTTATATACATCACTAGAGGGGCTGGGTCTTATATACATCACTGAAGGGGCTTATATACATCACTGGAAGGGGTTGGGCTTATATAAATCACTGGAGGGGCTGGGGCATATACATTATAGAAGGAGCTGAGGCTTATATACATCACTGGAGGGACTGGAGCATATACATCACAGGAGGAGCTGGTACTTATATACATCCCAAGAGGAGCTGCTGCTTATATACATAACTGAAGGGGCTGGGGCATATACATCACAGGATGAGTTGGGGCTTATATGCATTACTGGATGGCCTAGGGCATACACTACACAGGAGGGTCTGGGGATTATATATGTCACTAGAGGGTCTAGGGGCATATGCATCACTGAATGCGCTGGGGCATCTACAGGTGCATCTCACAAAATTAGAATATCATCAAAAAGTTAATTTATTTCAATTCTTCAATACAAAAAGTGAAACTCATATATTATATAAAGTCATTACAAATGGAGTGATCTATTTCAAGTGTTTATTTTTGTTAATGTTGATGATTATTTCCTGTCCTGATCTGGCTGTACATCACTACATCAATGCGGCGTCGCATGGAGGTGATCAGCCTGTGGCACTGCTGAAGTGTTATGGAAGCCCAGGCTGGTGTCTCTCATCTTCCTCTTGGCAATACCCCATAGATTCTCTATGGGATTAAGGTCAGGCGAGAGACACCAGCCTGGGCTTCCATAACACTTCAGCAGTGCCACAGGCTGATCACCTCCATGCGACGCCGCATTGATGCAGTAATTGATGAAAAAGGAGCCCCGACCAAGTACTGAGTGCATTTACTGAATATACATTTCAGTAGGCCAACATTTCGGATTTTAAAATCATTTTTTCAAGCTGGTATTATTAAGTATCCTAATTTACTGAGATAATAACTTTTGGGTTTTCATTGGCTGTAAGCCATAATCATCAACATTAACAGAAATAAACACTTGAAATAGATTACTCTGTTTGTAATGACTATATATAATATATGAGTTTCACTTTTTGTATTGAAGAACCGAAATAAATTAACTTTTTGGTTATATTCTAATTTTTTGAGATGCACCTGAATAACTGAAGGGGCTGGGGTGTATATATATATATATATATATATATATATATATATATATATATATATATATATATATATATATATATATATATATATAATCTCATAGGAAGTTGTGGAGCTTATATACATCACTGGAGGGGCTGGGGATTATATTCAATACTGGAGGGACTGGGGCTTATATACAACATTGAAGGGACTGGGGCTTATATACATGACTGGAGGGACTGGGGCTTATATACATCATTGGAGGGGCTTATACATCACTGCAGGGGCTGTGGCTTATACACATCACTAGAGGGGCTGGGTCTTATATACATCACTGGAGGGGCTTATATACATCACTGGAGGGGCTTGGGCTTATATAAATCACTGAACGGGCTGGGGCATATACAGTTGTGCTCAAAAGTTTACATCGACCGTCAGAATTTTTGCTTTCTTGGCTTTTTTCAGTGTATATGAAAGATAACACCAAAACTTTATCTCCACTCATGGTTAGTGGTTGGATGAAGCCATTTATTGTCAAACTACTGTGGTTTCTCTTTTTAAATCATAATGACAACCCAAAACATACAAATGACCCTGATCAAAAGTTCACATACCCCATTTCTTAATACCGTGTGTTTCCCCTTCTAACATCAATGACAGCTTTAAGTCTTTTGTGGTAGTTGTGGATGAGGTTCTTTATTTTCTCAGATGGTAAAGCTGCCCACTCTTCTGGGCAAAAAGCCTCCAGTTCCTGTAAATTCCTCGGTTAGCATGAACTGCTAAACAAAGTGATTCAATGACATTGAGGTCAAGAGACTGAGATGGCCACTCCAGAACCCTCACTTTGTTCTGCTGTAGTCAATGACAGGTCGACTTGGCCTTGTGCTTTGGATCGTTGTCATGTTGGAACATCCAAGTACGTCCCATGCGCAGCTTTCGGGCTGATGAGTGCAAATTTGCCACCAGTATTTGCTGATAATGTGCTGCATTCATCTTTCCTTCAACTTTACAAAGTTTCCTGTGTCTTTGTAGCTCATACATCCCCAAAAAAATCAGTGATCCACCTCTGTGCTTTACAGTAGGATTGGTGTTCCTTTCATCATAGGCCTTGTTGACTTCTCGCCAAATGTAACATTTATGGTTGTGGCCAAAATGTTCAATTTTGGTCTCATCACTCCAAATTACATTGTTACAGAAGTTTTGAGGCTTGCCTCTGTGCTGTTTTGTATATTGTAGGCGATATACTTTGTGGCATTTGCGCAGTAATGACTTTCTTCTGGCGACTCTACCTTGCAGCTCATTTTTCTTCAAGTGCCTCTTTACTGTGAAAACTAGCGGTGTGGCTGTTTCAAGATGCAGAGAGTCCTGTATTTCAGCTGATGTTATTTGAGGGTTTTTCTTTGCATCCCAAACAATTTTCCTGGCAGTTGTGGACAACATTTTTGTTGGTCTATCTGACAGTGGTTTTGTTTTTACTGAGCCTCTGATTTTTCATTCATTAATCACAGTTTGAGCGCTGCTGACTGGCATTATCAATTCCTTGGATATCTTTTTGTATCCCTTTCCTGTTTTATTCAGTTCAACTACCTTTTCCCACAGATCCATTGACAATTCTTTTGCTCTCCCCATAACTCACAATCCAGAAATGTTAGTGGCTGGATGACAGATGCAAGAGTCTGTCTGGATCCCAGAAACTCACTCAGCTTTTATGCACACAAACTGATTACAAGCAAACAGGTCACAGGTGAGGATGTTACCTTTAGTAGCCATTCAAACCCATTTGTGCAAACTTCTGTGCATGTTATCAGGCCAAAATCACCAGCTATGTGAACTTTTGATCAGGGTCATTTGGATGTTTTGGGTTGTCATTATTTAAAAAGAGAAAACACAGTACTTTGACAATAAATGGCTTCACCCAACCATTATCCATGAGTGTAGAAAAAATTTTGGTGTTATCATTCATATTCTCTGAAAAAAGGTCCTAGGTGCCTTAAGCTCTCCACAAGTCCCTATAGCTGTCTGTCCATAAAATAGAACATTCCCTGCATGGCAGGCAGCTTGAGCCTGTTCCAGGTGTCCCTCCCTTGTGGTGTCTCTGGGCTCTCGTATGCTGCTGTGCCTCAGAGTGTCAGTTGTAGCCAGGAGACCTGCAATCTCCTGTCCTCCGGATTCAGTTGCTGGGCCTGTAGTCCCCACACAACCACGGATTCCGGTGTCTGGTTTTTGGTGCTCAGTCCTGGGGTGAGCTCAGTCGCAGCTCCAATCCCTCAGGTTCTCCTCTCACTTCTTGCCTCTTCTTCCTTCACTGTCTGCTCTCTGACTAACACTAACCAACCCCGCTTCCAGACCAGAACTTATAGGGAAGTTCCCCTGAAAACTGGGTTAGAGCTCCCCCTTCTGGTCTGGAGTCAGGAAAAATGTTGCATGCTGACTGTATTACCTGCTAAGGGGATCCCTCTTGCTTCCAGGCATGGAAGGAGTGTGAAGAGGGGTCACTGTATGCCCTATAGGGGAATACAGTATGAGAGGACAGTGTGAATAGGGGCCCAGTATGAAAATTAGAGGGCAGTGTGGAGGGCATGTACAGTTGAAACTAGACGTTTACATACATTATGTAAAAAGACACATACAGATGTTCTCAAAAGTTTACGTACCCTAACAGAATTTTTGCTTTTTTGTCCTGTTTTTCAGAGAATATGAATGATAACACCAAAACTTTTTCTGCACTCATGGGTAATGGTTGGGTGAAGCCATTTATTGTCAAACTACTGTGTTTTCTCTTATTAAATAATGACAACCCGAAACATCCAAATGACCCTGATCAAAAGTTCACATACCTTGGAGATTGTGGCCTGATAACGTGCACATAAGTTGACACAAATAGGTTTGAATGGCTACTAAAGGTAATATCCACACCTGTGACCTGTTTGCTTGTAATCAGCGTGTATGCATAAAAGCTGAGTGAGTTTCTGGGATCTAGACAGACTCTTGCATCTTTCATCCAGCCACTGACGTTTCTGGATTGTGAGTCATGGGGAAAGCAAAAGAATTGTCAATGAATCTACGGGAAAAGGTAGTTGAACTGTATAAAACAGGAAAGGGATACAAAAAGATATCCAAGGAATTGAGAATGCCAGTCAGAAGCGTTCAAACCGTGATTAACAAATGGAAAATCAGGGGCTCTGTAAAAACAAAACCACTGTCAGATATACCAACAAAAATGTCATCCACAACTGCTAGGAAAATTGATTGGGATGCAAAGAAAAACCAACAAATAACATCAGCTTGAAATACAGGACTCTCTGAAAACTAGCAGTGTGGCTGTTTCAAGATGCACAATAAGGAGGCACTTAAAGAAAAAAGGGCTTTATGGTCGAATCACCAGAAGAAAGCCGTTACTGCGCAAATTGCGCAAATGCCACAAAGTATCTCGCCTACAATACTCAAAACAGCACAGAGACAAGCCTAAACACTTTTGTAACAAGGTAATTTGGAGTGATGAGACCAAAATTGAACATTTTGGCCACAACCATAAACGTTACATTTGGAGAGAGGTCAACAAGGCCTATGATGAAAGGAAAACCATTCCTACTATAAATCACGGAGGTGGATTGCTGATGTTTTGGGGATGTGTGAGTTACAAAGGAATAGGAAACTTGGTCAAAGTTGAAGGAAAGATGAATGCAACACGTTATCAGCAAATACTGGTGGTAAATTTGCACTCATCAGCCTGAAGCTGCGCATGGGATGTACTTAGATGTTCCAACATGACAACGATCCAAAACACAAGCACAGAAATAGAGGAAGCTGAGCACCACTGGTGATTCATAGAGCCAATACCATCAGCTGATCAAAAAATTCCACAGGCATAAAACCATTTTTTTCTTCAGGTGCACACCAGAGCAAAGTGCATAATCCAAATGAAATGAAAAGAGGTGGCTCTCACCGGAATAAAGTCAAAACTTTATTGGTCCAAAAAATGTTTAAAACATCTCAGGCAGGTGGGGGTCTGGAGAGTTATAAGCAACTGTTTGGTCTGTATGCTTGATAATTCCTTATCCTTCCCTGTTTTGCTTTCTTCCCCTTCCTGCACACCCTGGTGGATTCCTCTGTTATACTGTATGTGAGTGAATATTTTGTGTGTGTGGAGTTTTCAGTTTCCCCTTGTCTTTGTTGCAGATGGCTCATGTGACCTCTCTGCTGCATTGCTTCATTTATCCTGTCTAAAGTCCTTCCAGAGTGCTGATAACGATCTGTGATGGTGGTGGTGGGGAGTGGAAGCAGACCCCTGACACACTGTGCTGTGGTGACCTGAGGTCATGGTGAGGAGACGCAAGGACGCGAAAGCATGGAGGCAGCTGAGAAGGCAGACGCTGCAAATGCCTCCTACGCACGGAGACTGGAGATAGCAGCCAAATTGGAGAAGTATGCGAGGCCGGAAGGAGCAACAAAGATGATGGCTGAAGGGGGAGATGGAGGAGAAGGAAGTCTCAGAGTCTGATTCTGTAAAGGAGGGGTTAATGGGTGAGGATGAACGGTGTGAAAAGGAGAGTGTAGAGCAGGAAGACACTGAGGAGCCTGCTATAGGGGAGCCCACATTGAAGGATGTATATGACTTGGTTAGATTCTGTAAGACTGCACTAACAGCCCTTACAAAGTGTGGATGGGGCTAAAGAAGAAAGGTCCAGCATGAAGGCAGCCATAAATAAAACTGACACCAGAGTGGGGGCAGTGGAGGAGAGAATGAGTGTGCTGGAAGACCAACTCTCTAAAATGCAGAAGTCTCACACTCAATTTTTGCAGAAATGTGCTGCCCTGGCTGATAAAAATGATGACTTGGAAAACCGCTCAAGGCGGAATAATGTGAGATTAGTGGGCATCCACGAGAAGGTGGAAGGGACCGCTCCTACAGCGTTTATTGAGGACTGGCCCGCACTAAAATTGGCCCCAATAACTTGACCAAACTTTATGCGGTGGAGAGAACGCCCGCGTTCCCATGAGACCCCTCCCGCCGGGATCCCCACCCCCGTACTAGCCTTGCTAGGATCCTGAATTATAGAGACAGAGAAATTATATTAAAGAAAGCAAGAACGGCCAACGATCTGTGTTTTAATGGCCCAAAGATTTCCTTTTATCCTGATTACTCGGCCGAGGTGCAAAAGCAGAAGATGCAATATGGTGCAGTAAAGAAAAACTGAGAGACTTGGCTTTGGCTTATTCTACCTTATACCTGGCAGAGCTCAGGGTTGTGGCCCTGGGAACAGTGCATTTTTTCCAAACACTGGAGGAGACCGCAAAATGGCTTGACTTAAAAAACAAGCGGCTCCAGGCGGATAAGGACAGAGTGAAGTGAGCGGAGTGAAATGCCTCGCTGTGTTGTGCTGTTCCTTGACAAGGAGAAACTAAAAGATGGTGCTATTATATGGAGGTTTCTGATTTCTGCATGTTAATTGATATGGACTATGGAGGGGCTGATTGTAATAATAATGTCTATATGCATATGCGGAGGAGGTGTGGAGGAGTTTTAGATAGATAGTGGTTCAGAGGTAACGTTTATAGGGTAGCGAGACGTTGGAGTACCCACTCTCTGGTAATGAGTTTACAGTACAATGTAAACCTATGGGAAACCGAAAACGCTGTGCCCATGCTGCGGAAAAAATCTCGCGGAAACGCAGCGGTTTACATTCCACAGCATGTCAATTCTTTGTGCGGATTCCGCAGCGGTTTACACCTGCTCCATAATAGAAAACCGCAGGTGTAAAACCGCAGTGGAATCCGCACAAAATCCGCATAAAAACCGCTGTAAATCTGCGGTAAATCCGCAGGTAAAACGCAGTGCCTTTTACCTGTGGATTTCTAAAATCCGCTGTGGAGAAATCCGCACAGGTCCATTCTACGTGTGCACATAGCCTTATGGTTTGTTGGGTTACTGTATATGGGGGGAGGGGAGGGGTTAATTGTTCAGGGAAGAGTTTTATTGCATACGGAGAGCTGCAAGATATTTTCAATGGTCGGGATCTTGCATGTATAGAATTGTATGATGGGTGATAGAATTAAAATCCTTAGTTGGAATGTAAGAGGACTGTCAGAGGGAACACGAAGAACGGCGATAATGGAATATGCTAGGAAGAGGAGGCCGGATGTTCTATGCCTCAAGGAGATTCATTTACTACAAGAAAAGGTGGAGATGTTGAAGAGGAGGTGGATTGGGAGAGTATATCATTCCACGTATTCTTCATGTACTAGAGGGGTCTCTTTATTAATAGGAGCGTCTACGCCATTTGAAGAAATTGAAAGCCATGTTGATAGTGAAAGACAGTATTTTTTTTGTTATTTGTAAAATTTATGGGCAATCACTATGTATAGTAGCTACAGTTGTGGCCAAAAGTATTGATACCCCTGCAATTCTGTCAGATAATACTCAGTTTCTTCCTGAAAATGATTGCAATCACAAATTCTTTGGTATTATTATCTTCATTTAATTTGTCTTAAATGAAAAAACACAAAAAGAGTTGTCCTAAAGCCAAATTGGATATAATTCCACACCAAACATAAAAAGGGGGTGGACAAAAGTATTGGCACTGTTGGAAAAATCATGTGATGCTTCTCTAATTTGTGTAATTAACAGCACCTGTAACTTACCTGTGGCACCTAACAGGTGTTGGCAATAACTAAATCACGCTTGCAGACAGTTTACATGGATTAAAGTTGACTCAACCTCTGTCCTGTGTCCTTGTGTGTACCACATTGAGCATGGAGAAAAGAAAGAAGACCAAAGAACTGTCTGAGGACTTGAGAAACAAAATTATGAGGATGCATGAGCAATCTCAAGGCTACAAGTCCATCTCCAAAGACCTGAATGTTTCTGTGTCTACCGTGCGCAGTGTCATCAAGAAGTTTAAAGCCCATGGCACTGTGGTTAACCTCTCTAGATGTGGACGGAAAAGAAAAATTGACAAGAGATTTCAACGCAAGATTGTGCGGATGTTGGATAAAGAACCTCGACTAACATCCAAACAAGTTCAAGCTGCCCTGCAGTCCGAGGGTACAACAGTGTCAACCCGTACTATCCGTCGGCATCTGAATGAAAAGGGACTGTATGGTAGGAGACCCAGGAAGACCCCACTTCTTACCCCGAGACATAAAAAAGACAGGCTGGAGTTTTCCAAAACTTACCTGAAAAAGCCTAAAACGTTTTGGAAGAATGTTCTCTGGTCAGATGAGACAAAAGTAGAGCTTTTTGGGCAAAGGCATCAACATAGAGTTTACAGGAGAGAAAAAGAGGCATTCAAAGAAAATAACACGGTCCCTACAGTCAAACATGGCGGAGGTTCCCTGATGTTTTGGGGTTGCTTTGCTGCCTCTGGCACTGGACTGCTTGACCGTGTGCATGGCATTATGAAGTCTGAAGACTACCAACAAATTTTGCAGCATAATGTAGGGCCCAGTGTGAGAAAGCTGGGTCTCCCTCAGAGGTCATGGGTCTTCCAGCAGGACAATGACCCAAAATACACTTCAAAAAGCACTAGAAAATGGTTTGAGAGAAAGCACTGGAGACTTCTAAGGTGGCCAGCAATGAGTCCAGACCTGAATCCCATAGAACACCTGTGGAGAGATCTAAAAATGGCAGTTTGGAGAAGGCACCCTTCAAATATCAGGGACCTGGAGCAGTTTGCCAAAGAAGAATGGTCTAAAATTCCAGCAGAGCATTGTAAGAAACTCATTGATGGTTACCGGAAGCGGTTGGTCGCAGTTATTTTGGCTAAAGGTTGTGCAACCAAGTATTAGGCTGAGGGTGCCAATACTTTTGTCTGGCCCATTTTTAGAGTTTTGTGTGAAATGATCAATGTTTTGCTTTTTGCTTCATTCTCTTTTGTGTTTTTTTTCATTTAAGACAAAAAAAATGAAGATAATAATACCAAAGAATTTGTGATTGCAATCATTTTGAGGAAGAAACTGAGTATTATCTGACAGAATTGCAGGGGTGTCAATACTTTTGGCCACAACTGTATGTACATACCGCCATACAGCAGGAAAAAGTTGTGAGGTTATGGAATTATTTAACCCCTTCACCCCCAAGGGTGGTTTGCACGTTCATGACCGGGCCAATTTTTACAATTCTGACCACTGTCCCTTTATGAAGTTATAACTCCGAAACGCTCCAACGGATCTTAGCGATTCTGAGATTGTTTTCTTGTAACATATTGTACTTCATGATAGTGGTAAAATTTCTTCGATATTACTTGCGTTTATTTGTGAAAAAAAAGGAAAATTGGCGAAAATTTTGAAAATTTGGTAATTTTCCAACTTTTAATTTTTATTCTGTTAAACCAGAGAGTTATGTGACACAAAATAGTTAATAAATAACATTTCCCACATGTTTACTTTACATCAGCGCAATTTTGGAAACAAAATTTTTTTTTTTTAGGAAGTTATAAGGGTTAAAATTTGAACAGCAATTTCTCATTTTTACAACATAATTTACAAAACCATTTTTTTAGGGACCACCTCACATTTGAAGTCATTTTGAGGGGTCTATATGGCAGAAAATACCAAAAAGTGACACCATTCTGAAAACTGCACCCCTCAAGCTGCTCAAAACCACATTCAAGAAGTTTATTAACCCTTCAGGTGTTTCACAGCAGCAGAAGCAACATGGAAGGAAAAAATTAACATTTTACTTTTTAGTCACAAAAATGATCTTTCAGCAATAATTTTTTTAATTTCCCAAGGGTAAAAATAGAAAATGGACCTTAAAAGTTGTTGCCCAATTTGTCCTGAGTACGCTGATACCCCACATGTGAGGGAGAACCACTTTTTGGGCGCACTGCAGAGCTCAGAAGGAAAGGAGCGTCGTTTGACATTTTCAAGCTAAAATTGGCTGCAATTGAAATCGGACGCCATGTCGTGTTTGGCCAGCCCCTGATGTGCCTAAACAGTGGAAACCCCCCATAAGTGACCC
Source organism: Ranitomeya variabilis (assembly GCF_051348905.1). Taxonomy (NCBI): domain Eukaryota; kingdom Metazoa; phylum Chordata; class Amphibia; order Anura; family Dendrobatidae; genus Ranitomeya; species Ranitomeya variabilis. The sequence goes on from NC_135233.1 coordinate 734,646,462, forward strand.
CATTTTGGAAACTAGACCCCCTAAGGAACTTATCTAGATGCGTCGTGAGCACTTTTATCCCCCAAGTGCTTCACGAAAGTTTATAACGCCCGGGTGTGAAAATAAAAAATCCTATTTTTTCTACAAACATGATCGTTTAGTCCCCAATTTTTTATTTTCTCAAGGGTAGCAGGAGAAATTGAACCCCAAAAGTTGTTGTCCAATTTGTCCTGAGTACACTGATACCCCATATGTGGGGGGGAACCACTGTTTGGGCGCATGGCAGGGCTCAGAAGGAAAGGGGCGCCCTTTCACATTTTCAAGCTAAAATTGGCTGGAATTGAGATCGGATGTCATGTCGTGTTTGGCGAGCCCCTGATGTGCCTAAACAGTAGAAACCCCCCATAAGTGACCCCATTTTGGAAACTAGACCCCCTAAGGAACTTATCTAGATGTGTCGTGAGCACTTTTATCCCCCAAGTGCTTCACGAAAGTTTATAACGCCCGGGTGTGAAAATAAAAAATCCCATTTTTTCTACAAACATGATCGTTTAGTCCTCAATTTTTTATTTTCTCAAGGGTAGCAGGAAAAATTGGACCCCAAAAGTTGTTGTCCAATTTGTCCTGAGTAGGCTGATACCCCATATGTGGGGGGGAACCACTGTTTGGGCGCATGGCAGGGCTCAGAAGGAAAGGAGCGCCCTTTCACATTTTCAAGCTAAAATTGGCTGGAATTGAGATCGGATGTCATGTCGTGTTTGGCGAGCCCCTGATGTGCCTAAACAGTGGAAACCCCCCATAAGTGACCCCATTTTGGAAACTAGACCCCCTAAGGAATTTATCTAGATGTGTCGTGAGCACTTTTATCCCCCAAGTGCTTCACGAAAGTTTATAACGCCCGGGTGTGAAAATAAAAAATCCCATTTTTTCTACAAACATGATCGTTTAGTCCTCAATTTTTTATTTTCTCAAGGGTAGCAGGAAAAATTGGACCCCAAAAGTTGTTGTCCAATTTGTCCTGAGTACACTGATACCCCATATGTGGGGGGGAACCACTGTTTGGGCGCATGGCAGGGCTCAGAAGGAAAGGGGCGCCCTTTCACATTTTCAAGCTAAAATTGGCTGGAATTGAGATCGGATGTCATGTCGTGTTTGGCGAGCCCCTGATGTGCCTAAACAGTGGAAACCCCCCATAAGTGACCCCATTTTGGAAACTAGACCCCCTAAGGAACTTATCTAGATGTGTCGTGAGCACTTTTATCCCCCAAGTGCTTCACGAAAGTTTATAACGCCCGGGTGTGAAAATAAAAAATCCCATTTTTTCTACAAACATGATCGTTTAGTCCTCAATTTTTTATTTTCTCAAGGTTAGCAGGAAAAATTGGACCCCAAAAGTTGTTGTCCAATTTGTCCTGAGTACACTGATACCCCATATGTGGGGGGGAACCACTGTTTGGGCGCATGGCAGGGCTCAGAAGGAAAGGAGCGCCCTTTGACATTTTCAAGCTAAAATTGGCTGGAATTGAGATCGGATGTCATGTCGTGTTTGGCGAGCCCCTGATGTGCCTAAACAGTGGAAACCCCCCATAAGTGACCCCATTTTGGAAACTAGACCCCCTAAGGAACTTATCTAGATGTGTTGTGAGCACTTTTATCCCCCAAGTGCTTCACAAAAGTTTATAACGCCCGGGCGTGAAAATAAAAAATCCTATTTTTTCCCCACAAAAATGATCTTTCAGTCCCCAATTTTTTATTTTCCCAAGGGTAACAGGAGAAATTGGACCCCAAAAGTTGTTGTCCAATTTGTCCTGGGTACGCTGGTACCACATATGTGGGAGAAAACTACTGTTTGGGCACACTTCGGGGCTCGGAAGGGAAGTAGTGACGTTTTTGGAATGCAGACTTTGATGGAATTGTCTGCGGGCATCATGTTCCATTTGGTGAGCCCCTGATGTGCCTAAACAGTAGAAACCCCCCATAAGTGACCCCATTTTGGAAACTAGACCCCCTAAGGAACTTATCTAGATGTGTCGTGAGCACTTTTATCCCCCAAGTGCTTCACGAAAGTTTATAACGCCCGGGCGTGAAAATAAAAAATCCTATTTTTTCCCCACAAAAATGATCTTTCAGTCCCCAATTTTTTATTTTCCCAAGGGTAACAGGAGAAATTGGACCCCAAAAGTTGTTGTCCAATTTGTCCTGGGTACGCTGGTACCACATATGTGGGAGAAAACTACTGTTTGGGCACACTTCGGGGCTCGGAAGGGAAGTAGTGACGTTTTTGGAATGCAGACTTTGATGGAATTGTCTGCGGGCATCATGTTCCATTTGGTGAGCCCCTGATGTGCCTAAACAGTAGAAACCCCCCATAAGTGACCCCATTTTGGAAACTAGACCCCCTAAGGAACTTATCTAGATGTGTCGTGAGCACTTTTATCCCCCAAGTGCCTCACGAAAGTTTATAACGCCCGGGCGTGAAAATAAAAAATCCTATTTTTTCCCCACAAAAATGATCTTTCAGTCCCCAATTTTTTATTTTCCCAAGGGTAACAAGAGAAATTGGACCCCAAAAGTTGCTGTCCATTTTGTTCTGAGTACGCTGGTACCCCATATGTGGGAAAAAACTGTTTTGGCACTTCGGGACTCAGAAGGGAAGCAGTGACGATTTGGAATGCAGACTTTGATGGACTGGTTCTGAGGGCGTCATGTTCCGTTTGCAGAGCCCCTGATGTGCCTAAACAGTAAAAAAAACCCACAAGTGACATCATTTTGGAACCTAGACCCCCATGGAACTTACTTAGATGTGCCCCCTCTTTGGAACTAATCTACTGGTTCCTAATTAGTAGTGCATGGAGGTGTGGTACAATTTGAAGCAGTCCTTCATACACAGGCCAGGTTTGTCGGGGCAGGTGTCGCATTGATAGATGGTGTCCTTGCGTACTCCTCGTTTGTAGCACACTCGGCACCTTTTTTGCGGCTTACCTTTTCTACCAGTTGGCGGGACCACCCCCGGAAAATGCTGACCTGGTACAATACGAGCACCTTCAGTTCCGGAAGTACTGGGGCCCGCTCCTTCCCTCGTGCCAAACATCAGGGCCTTAACCACTACCTCCTGGAACTGAAGGTACGTCGTATCGGTGTGGCGTGCACATCGTGACAGCAGGAAAGCGTTAAGCATTGCCATTTGTACGATGTACACCGACAGCTTTTTGTACCACACCTTGGCCTTCCTCAAAGCACTGTACGGTTGGAGGAGTTGATCGGAGAGATCAACGCCCCCCATGTTTTTGTTGTACCCCAGTACACAGTCCGGTTTGCAGACCTGTGTAGAGGTACCCCGTACAGTGCTGAGGGTGCTGCCATCACCGTGTATGGTGGTCAACAGAAGGACATCCCTCTTGTCCTTGTACTTGACCACCAGCAGGTGGTCGCTACATTGGGCTTTGCTCTCACCTTTTCTGAGCATCTGCCCAAGTAGCGTCTTCGGGAGGCCTCTCTGATTTTTGCGGACAGTACCGCAGGCTGCGGTACCTCGCGCAGAGAGGGATTTGTAGAGTGGGATGCTGGAATAAAAGTTATCGGTGTAGAGGTGATAACCTTTATCCAGCAGTGGGTGCACCAAATCCCACACTATTTTCCCACTCACTCCCAAGACAGGGGGACACTCAGGCGGTTCAATCCTGCTGTCCTTCCCTTCGTAAACTCTAAAGCTGTGGGTGTACCCTGAGGTACTCTCACACAGCTTGTAGAGTTTGATTCCATACCTGGCCCTTTTGCTGGGCAGGTATTGACGGAATCTGAGCCGCCCCTTAAAATGAACCAAGGACTCATCCACACAGATGTCCCTTTTGGGCACGTACACTTCAGCAAACTTTTTGCTGAAGTGTTCGATGACCGGCCGAACTTTGAACAGACGGTCAAAATTGGGGTCATCTCGTGCGGGACACTGTGCATTATCGGAATAATGCAGGAATTTGTGGATGGCCTCAAAACGCGTCCGAGCCATGACCATTCGGCACACTGGAGTGTTATATAAAATATCCACACTCCAATATTGCCGAAGTTCTGGCTTCTTCACGATCCCCATGTGGAGGACCAGGCCCCAAAACTGCATCATTTCAACTGCGTCTACAGGAGACCAGTTAGAAAATGATGAAACGGGGTTTTGCTCCAAAAATTGCCAAGCATATAAATTAGTTTGCTCCACCATGAGGTTAACAAAATCCTCAGAGAAAAAGACTTTGAAAAAGTCTATTTCTGTGAGGCCGGTGGTGTCAAACCTGATTCCTGATTCTGCCACAAAATCAGGAATCAGTGGCTCGTAATTTTCGGGGGGCGAGGTCCATATGGGGTCCGAAGAAGGGCGCGCTGGTTCATCTTCAGGAGTGGGTGCTGCGTCATCTTCTCTCCTGGGGCGTCTGCGAGGCGGTTCCGCAGGACCCGAGGAGGAAGATGAGGAGGAGGAGGAGGAGGAAGAGGATGAAGAATCTGAAGAGTAAAGGAATGTGGGATCCTCTCCCTCGCTATCAGTGTCGGAGGCAAGAAAAGAATATGCCTCCTCTGCTGAATAGCGCTGCTGGGACGAACGGGACATTTTTTGTGTGAATATGGTGCTTGGGTGCAATTTATTGGAACTATGTGTACGTGTGTGGGGGGGTAGTGTTTGGTGCAAACTTCTGAAAAGTAAAAGCTAAAAGAAAAAAAGCAAATAGGGAAAAAAAATACCTGTGAAAGGAAAAGTCTAAAACAGCAGGCCCTAGCTCTGATAAGTGAACTGCGTCACTTATCAAAGTTCGGCGCCTGCTGGGTGTGTGAATGGGGATGTGGAAAAAACGCCAGGCACGAGAGCTCTGATAAGTGAACCGAGTCACTTATCAAAGTTCGGCGGCGGCGGCTGGGTGCGCGGACGGGGATGTGGAAAAAAAAAAAAGAAACGAAAGGCACGGGTTCAGACGCAGCGGCGGGGTGCGCGCAAGGGGATGCGGAAAAAAAAAAAAAGAAACGAAAGGCACGGGTTCAGACGCAGCGGCGGGGTGCGTGCAAGGGGATGTGGGAAAAAAAAAAAGAAATGAAAGGCACGGGTTCAGACGCAGCGGCGGGGTGCGCGCAAGGGGATGTGGAAAAAAAAAAAAGAAATGAAAGGCACGGGTTCAGACGCAGCGGCGGGGTGTGCGCAAGGGGATGTGGAGGAGAAAAGTGAGCACGAGTGTTGATCGGTGAAATGCGTCACCAATCAACGCTCGGCGGCACTAAGGGGGGTGAAAAAGAAAAGAGAGCACGAGTGTTGATCGGTGAACTGCGTCACCAATCAACGCTCGGCGGCTGCTAAATTTGGGCACGGACGGACGCGGCGCAAAGTGGGGGTGGAGGGGGGATGGGGGGGGTGTAAGGGGGGATGGGGGGGGGATGGGGGGGGTAAGAAAGATCGGGCCGGGATCGGGGTATCAACACTTACGGTTGTAGTCTCTCTTCTTTCTTCTGTCTTCTTTCTTCTGTCTTCTTTCTTTTGTTTTTTTTAGCGAGAATTATGGTGTCACAGGCTACTGTGGCACCACAAGTCTCAGCACAGGAGGGGGATCTGACAGCGTGACCGCTCTGCAGGAACCCTCACCAAGTGTGAGGATTCCTGAAGAGCGGTCAGACAGGTCAGGGACAGGTGGACACAGGTCACAGAGCGGTCACACCGCTGCTGTGACCTGTGATTGGTGGGATCGATGATCACATCGATCCCACCAATCAGGGGAGGCCCTGGTGACGCCGGTGTTGCTAGGCACCAGCCTATGATCGGAGCTCACAGCTCCGATCATAGGCAGGTCACCGGCAGGTCACCAGTAGGTGACCGGCAGGTGACCGGTAGGTCACCCCCAGGACACCATCAGGGCACAGCGCGGGCACACCGCTGCTGTGCCCTCTGATTGCCAGAGGATCCGGAGATGAGGCAGGGCTGTGGCTGCATTTATATTCAAGCAGGGCACAGCGCGGTAACATCGCCGCTGTGCCCCGCCATTGGCGCGATCGATGTGATCGTCGATCGCGCCAATGCGGCGGGTCTGTGCCCTGATTGACGCGATCGACGATCACATCGATCGCGCCAATCAGCTGCAGGATCCGGACACATGAGGACGCAGGGCAGGGCAGAGGGGGCGCCGGTCCAGGCAGGGCACAGCGCGGTAATACCGCCGCTGTGCCCTGCGATTGGCGCGATCGATGTGATCGTCGATCGCGCCAATCCGGGGGGTTTTGGCCGGTGCCTGGCGTTGCCAGGCACCGGCCCCAGGATCGAGTACATCGGTACTCGATCCTAGCCTGGGACCTCACTGTTTCAGCCAATCTGATTGGCTGAAACAGTGAGAAAGGCTGTGATTCGCTGTTCAGAATTGAACAGCCAATCACAGCGATCGGGAGGCCGGGGGGGCGGCGCCATACTTCGAAATGCCGAGGCCATCTTCCCCCAGGTGAGATGGCGTCGGAATTTTAATGCGATCACCGCGACTTAAGTCGCGGTGTCGCATTAAAGGGCATGACGTACTATCCCGTCGGCGGTCATACGGGCCCACCCCACCTCGACGGGATAGTACGTCGGATGTCAGGAAGGGGTTAAGCGAGGTACAGGATTACCATTACTGATCATTGGTGATTTTAATAATGTTATAGATGAGGGGTGGGATAGACATAAAGAGAGAGCAGGTAAAAGTATTAGGAAATTGACAGCATTTGGGAATTATATTAAAGAGATTGGAATGATGGACCTGTGGAGAGTGAGAAATGAGAATGTGGTGTGTTACTCTGTTATTCTGCGACGCATGGGTCTCTCTCACAAATAGATATGGCACTGGGAAATGAGCTAATGACACTACTGGTCTGTGGAGTGGAATACCTCCCAAGGGTGATTTCGGATCATAAGCCCATAGAATTGTCTATTAGATGGATAGGGGGAAGGGAATTGGGTAGAAGTTGAACCCGGTATGGCTGGAATATATCAATATGAATACTATAAAGGAAGAATTGGAGGAGTATTGGCAAATTAATGAAGGGAGTGCTGATAGTCGGGTGGTGTGGGACGCTATGAAAGCGGTCCTAAGGGGTCTCTTCTTTTGAGAGATTTCCAGGTGTAGGTCGAAATATAAGCTAGAAGATAGGGAAATAATAGAAACCTTGGAGAGGGTGGAGAGGTTTACGGTATTAGACCCGTCAGTAGAAAATCAGTGTAGGCTAAGGGGTGCACAGGAAGAGGTTAATAAGGTGTATTTGAGGAAAGCGGAGAGGAGGAGGGCCTTCTAGAAAATGCAATTTTATGATGAAGATGAAAAAGTGGGGCATCTGTTGTCAGTGGTGGTGGCAACGCAGAGGGAATCGTCTTATGTAAATAAATCGAAGACTGATGAGGGAGGAAGGTGGGAGACACAGAGAGTATTTTGGTGGAATTTAGACGATTCTATAATCAGTTATATTCCTCGGAATTGGGGGACTCATTGGAAGACATAGAGGGTTTTCTTCAGGAAGCAGGGCTCCCGAGTATTAAAGACAGTGCTAGGGGGAGACTGGAGGTGCCCATAACAAAAGAAAAGATTGAAATTACTATTATATCTATGGCTAATAATAGGGCCCCGGGGTCAGATGGTATCCCGAGTGAAATTTACAAACAATTGAGATGGTAACACCCAGATTGCAAAAGGTTTTTGAAGAGGCTCTTCGGGAGGGTGAATTACCGGCATCCATGAGGGAGGCGGTGGTGGTGGTCATTCCGAAGGAGGGAAGAGATCCGGGGTTGGCGGAATTTTACAGGCCCATCTCGTTCCTGAGAGTAGATGTAAAGATTTTGGCTAAAATTTTGGCTAGCAGTTTGGCGAGTGTGGGTCAGGATCTTGTTCATCCTGACTAATCCGGATTTATGCCAAATAAGTCTACGGCGATTAATTTGTGTAGACTCTTTCTGAATTTGCAGCTGCCATCAGACAATAGGGGCAGTAGGGTTGTGGTATCATTGGATGCGCATAAAGCATTTGATAGTGTTGAGTGGCAGTATCTTTGGAGGGTGTTGGAACGCTTTGGTTTTGGGCCGACCTCTATTTCATGGATACGGTTACTATATACTTCCCCAACTGCTAGGGTCAGAGTTAACGGGCAAATGTCTGGGAGTTTTGCGCTTCATAGGGGGACTAAGCAGGGGTGTTCACTGTCCCCGCTGCTTTTTGCTTTGGCAGTGGAGCCTTTGGCGCAGACAATTAGGAGGACGGCTTTGGTTAAAGGGTTCAGATATGGCATGGTAGAAGAAAAAGTATCCAAGTATGCAGATGATGTGTTGCTTTTTTGGAGGATTCCAGAGAGACGTTATTGAGAGCAATGGATATTATTAAAACATTCGGGTCTATATCGGGATTAGAAATTAACTGGGAAAAATCTACTGTCATGGCTGTAGATGATTGTGTTGTTGATTTGCCAATGTCGGGGAGGGTAGTAGGCTGGCAGTGGTGCGACAGTTTAAATACCTCGGCATTCAGGTGTCACTCCCAATTTCGAACTATGCAGATTTGAATCTGATTCCACTGCTGAGTAAGTTTAGGAGTAAAGTAGGAGCATGGTGTAAACTGTATCTTTCAGTAGTGGGAAGAATTAATTTGATTAAGAGGATTTTGATGCCCCAACTGCTGTACGTCTTGCACAATTCCCCTATATGGTTCCCTAGGCGGTGGTTTCGTACTATTGACTCCATATTTAGTGATCTTGTGTGGGGAAAAAAGCAGCCGAGGATCAGACTTGAGATATTGCAGAGGCCCAAGGATGGAGGGGGACTGGCTCTTCCGAACCCTTGGATTTATTACTTAGCTGCTCAGGGCCAACAGATGAGGGGGTGGAGGGATATGTCTGGGGCTGGTTCAATACAAAGGGTCTTGGTCCAGGTGATGGGGTGGGATCCCTTGGTTCAGGGGTTGGAGGCAGGAAGATTCAGGAAGATGGGTTTGGTGCATCCTACTTTAGCGCTGATACATAAAGTCTGGGAGGCAATTAAAAAGATTAGGGGGTTTGGAGCACTTCACAAATTTTTCCCCGATATGGCAAAACGAGACTCTACCGGAATTTGTTAAAATGGGAGAATTTAAAAATTGGATGAGACTGGGAATACAGTACATGGTTCAGGTGCAGGACGTGCAGGGACTGGTGCCCTTTGGAAAGTTGCAGGAGGATTATGGGCTACCGGAGGTCTGCAGATTTCAATATGGGCAGTTTCGGCATGCTTATGTTACGCAGAGAAAGACGATGAATATGGAGATTCACAAGGATATATTGATTGATTATGTCTGCGCAGAGGGGTGAACAAAAGGGGTAGTGTCGGGCATTTATAAGGATCTAATGCATACTTTTATAAATAATTATCCTATTAGAGCACAGGGGAAATGGGAGGAGGAATTGGGTAGGGATAGAGGAAGATAAATGGGAAGTGATTATGGAATATATACCCCAATTATCGCTGAGTGAACCTTGTAGACCCTTTCAGATATATATACTCCATAGAGTATATAGGACTCCTGAACGGCTCTATAGAGCGGGTCTTAGACAGACTTCTGAGTGTCCTCGGTGCGGGGTGGAGGGGGCTGGAATTCTCCATATGTCATGGCAGTGTCCGAATCTGAACCCATATTGGACAGCGGTGCTTAATGCCATAGGAGGAGCATATGGTTGTAGGATTGAGAGGGATCCTGTGGTGTGTATACTGGGATATGTGGAGGAGGTCCAGGTACATAATAAATGTAAGGTGGCATTAGCTAGATTATTATATATTGCGCGGAAACTAATCGCCAGATACTGGATAAATGAAGATCCGCCGACGTTGAGGGAATTTTTCAGACAGTCTGACTCTATTGTGAATATGGAAAAAAACATTTATGTTAAGAGAAAAGGCATAAGAACATTTGAGACACTATGGACACCTTGGGCGGAGAGAAGATGACCCTGAACTTAGGTTATACCATCCATTATTCGCTGCTCTTCTTTGTAATGGGGGGGAGGGGAAGGGAGGGAGGAAATTTCTGAAACTAATGACAATTGTTAGGCTAAGTGCACACGTTGCAGACTTGCCGCGGAAATTTCCGCGGCAATTCTGCAACTCCTGCCGCGGAAATTTCCGCGGCAATTCTGCAACTCCTTCCGCGGGTATATCGCATGCGGAATTGGCATGCATATTCCCGCTAAAAACTAGCGTTTTGCAAGCATAATTAGCATGCAGAATGCTAGCGTTTTCCAAGCGATCTGTAGCATCGCTTGGAAAACTGATTGACAGGTTGGTCACACTTGTCAAACATAGTGCTTGACAAGTGTGACCAACTTTTTACTATTGATGCAGCCTATGCAGCATCAATAGTAAAAGATAGAATGTCAAAAAAATTAAAAAAATGGTTATTCTCACCTTCCGCAGACAGCCGATCTCCTCAACGGCTTCCGTTCCTATAGATGCTGTGTAGGACCTTCGATGACGTCGCGGTCACGTGACGGCGACGTCATCGCGGTCATGTGACCGCAATGTCATCGCGGGTCCTTCACACACAGCATCCATGGGAACGGAAGCGGCCGCGTGCACCGCTGAGAGGCGGGAAGACTCCGGGGCCATCAGAAGGTGAGTATATCACGATTTTTTATTTTAATTCTTTTTTTTTTTTAACAATTATATGGTGCCCAGTCCGTGGAGGAGAGTCTCCTCTCCTCCACCCTGGGTACCAACCGCACATGATCTGCTGACTTCCCGCATGGTGGGCATAGCCCCATGCGCGAAGTAAGCAGATGAATGCATTCCTAGGTGTGCGGAATCCCCGCGATTCCGCAAATTTAATGAACATGCTGCGTTTTTTTCTGGAATGCGATTCCGCTCAGGAAAACAACGCAGCATGTGCACAAAAAATGCGGATTGCATTCTATTAAATAGGATGCTTAATGTGAGCGTTTTTTTTTCACGGTTTTATAGCGTTTTTATAGCGAAAAAACGTGAAAAAAAACGCGAAAAATCTGTTACGTGTGCACATGGCCTTAATGTTCTCATTGCGATTTTTGTTTTATTGCTTTGTACTTTGAATTTGGTTAAATAAAAATGTATCTGATTTAAAAAAAAAAAAAACGAAGGATATGCCATCTTTCTGCATAACCTCATATTGGCTAATGTAGACCTGATAAATGCAAATATCCCTGAGGCCATCTGTTTCTGTGACGCTATGAGACATGGCTACAGTAAATAGTGAATACCTGGCTGGACAGTGATGTGTGAGTATTCTGAGTGAGTTATCATCTTAAATGTTCAAAGAAGCTGAAAAAGGAGGAGACCGGGAAACCATCCATAAGTTTTAGTACTGCATTGTAGTACGGTTTAGTAAGGTTGCCAAATTGATCTATATTTCTGTTCATCAAGTCTATCCACACAGTCTAATATGCATGACTTAATTGGAAACTGTCAGTTGATTCATGTACTCGTATAATGCGGGAAGGCACGGGAGACGCACTCATATCTTCCTTTTACATCCCTGCGAGCTACATGAAAAATGGGTCCTGGCTGGTTGTGTTTGTTCCTGCTTTGAGCCCATGCAGGCTGCCTGTAGCTATTGGTGTTGGCTGGCCAGGACCGTATGTAACACAGTTCAATAAAGGACACTCCCATGCTAAAACACAGTTTTTGCTGAACTGTCATTTGATAAGGGTTATGTACAAGGGATAGCGGGTGCAAAGTCTTATGGATGTTTCCTTTATGGCAAGGACCCTTTTCCGGAAGGCAACTCTGCCTCGTAAGTTGCCCCAGGATCTCGCTATCCCTCTCCTCCAATCTCCTTTCACTGTGGATAACCTCTTGAATGCACTGTTCTCTTGTCACACCATACTCCAATTACCCCTAACGGGAAGCAGTCACTTGCCTTAACACTAAAGACCCTGCCACTATGAGCTAGTCCAAAACATTAACTGTCTCTGACTCTGAAGTTTGGTACTGGGCAGACTTAATCTTTTACATAGTTATATGCAAACATTACTATACTGTACATTACACAGGAACATATTACATTACAATTCACATTATACATGATACAACACTACGAGATTGGTGTCTTCAGGGTTAGGAACGTGATAGTCCAGTCCACCACCCGTACACATGCTCCCAAAACCACAGGTATGAATCACAGCTTTGCTGCACAATTACTGTCAGGTATATTTTTCTCTGAAATATATAGTTAAAAAATTCAGCCAGAATCTTTGGCAGAGATGAGACTAGTCTGCCCATTGCCAGCATCTTCCAGGACAGCTGTAGTTGATTGACAAATCTCTCCCATACCAGAAAAAACGGTCAATCAACTAGAATGGTGAGGTGAGAAACCTGCTCGGGGTAGGCACTGAACTAGTGTTGTCTCTATCTCTGGTCCCCGTACTAAATCTTTCAACTATACAGTGAGTACAGAAAGTATTCAGACCCCTTTAAATTTTTCACTTTTTGTTTCATTGCAGCCATTTGGTAAATTCAAAAACGTTAATTTTTTTCTCATTAATGTACACTCTACACCCCATCTTGACTGAAAAAAACAAATGTAGAAATTTTTGCAAATTAAAAAAGAAAAACTGAAATATCACATGGTCATAAGTATTTAGACCCTTTGCTCAGACACCCATATTTAAGTCACATGCTGTCCATTTCCTTGTGATCCTCCTTGAGATGGTTCTACTTCTTCATTGGAGTCCAGCTGTGTTTAATTAAACTGATAGAACTTGATTTGGAAAGGCACACACCTGTCTATATAAGACGCCACAGCTCACAGTGCGTGTCAGACCAAATGAGAATCATGAGGTCAAAGGAACTGGCCAAGGAGATCAGAGACAGAATTTTGGCAAGGCACAGATCTGGCCAAGGTTACAAAAGAATTTCTGCAGTACTCAAGGTTCTTAAGAGCACAGTGGCCAACATAATTCTTAAATGGAAGAAGTTTGGGACCACCAGAAGTCTCCCTAGATCTGGCCGTCCAGCCAAACTGAGCAATCGTGGGAGAAGAGCCTTGGTGAGAGAGGTAACGAAGAACCCCAAGATCACTGTGACTGAGTTCAAGAGATGCAGAAGGGAGATGGGAGAAAGTTTCACAACAAAGTCAACTATCACTGCAGCCCTCCACCAGTTGGGCCTTTATGGCAGAGTGGCCCAACGGAAGCCTCTTCTCAATGCAAGACATATGAAAGCCCGCATAGAGTTTGCTAAAAAACACATGAAGGACTCCCAGACTATGAAAAATAAGATTCTCTGGTCTGATGAGACAAAGATAGACCTTTTTGGTGGTAATTTCTACATGTGTTTTTTTTGGGGTGCAGAATGTACATTAATGAGAACAAAAATTAACTTTTTGGAATTTACCAAATGGCTGCAATGAAACAAAGAGTGAAAAATTTATAGGGGTTTGAATACTTTCCGTACACACTGTATTTTCAAAATATACCTGACCGCAATCATGCAGTCTGGCTCTTATTTTTGTTGCCTGGGGTTTGGGCAGCATGAATCAGCTGACAGGTTCCTTTTAAAAGGGTATTCATTCTCACCTTAGACATGGAAGCCACATCTATAATATATTAATGATATATCCTGTGAAAGCACAACCTTAAGTGGATAAAAGATCACAATGATGTCTGTGTAGACAGGCGTACCATCACTACAACTGCTTCCACCTGTTGCATTATAGTTGTTTCCCATACTCAGTAATATCCTGGTGATGTGCTTACTTATCTAATTATAGGGTGTAACACATTCTAGCTCTGGAATGCTGGTACACCAACATTCTTATCAAATAATCATCTTAGCTTAAATGTACACTCCAGAGGTAGAGGATGTACCCATCTAAATGTTTATTACTCATCCAGGGCACGTGCTGACCAATACTGCACTTCATCTATTCTTCCTGCCATATTCTCACTTTTCTTTGCTTACAGGAAAAGATCATTTTGTGATATCTAAAGGCAAGTGTAAAAAGGTCACAAGACCTACAACAGTCCATTACATTTTTTTTGTAAGTATTTTCTGCAACCTAACACCTGTCTTGGGCATACCTTATTATCTAACAAGAGTTGGCAGCTTCAGACTATATTTGACAAATCTACGCAGAACACTCCTTTTAAAGGACTTTAACTTTGTAGAAGTAAGGCTTGAACTTCTCTGTTGTTGAATCTCAGCATATAGAGTGGGTTCCTTCAACCCTCCTCACTGCTTAGTAGACAATGCAGTAAAACCGGGTAAAGAAAAAGAATGAGACCTTGTACTTTCACAAGGTCGTGGAGGGTTGTGAGATCCGACTCTGTTTGCTGTAATCCAACAACCCGAAAGTTTGGGCCCAACTGATAAGAAGTCTGGCCCTTTTGTTAGACATTAAAGAGTCAAACCAATAATTTGCATTTAGTAAAATCACCAGTGTGGGGCTGTCCACTGTTTTATTAGGAAAAAGGGGCTGAGCAAGACCAGTGATCAGGGCCGTGTTTAGAGTTTCTGCTGCCCTAGGCACTTTTAGTGCTGCCTCCCCCTTTGGTGAGTATGACACTATCGGCAGTGACTTTGGCAAGAATCGCTGATGTGAAAGTCGCCTTTTGCAGCAGATCCGGCAGTTTTTCTGCATCTGCCGCGTAACGGATCACTTACGGCAACACTGCGTTCGGCCTCATTAATTCCCTATGGGATTTGCGGCACTTGCCATGATCTGGCAAATGCGGTACCATACCTCCCAACTTTTGAAGAAGAGAAGGAGGTATAAAGTTTGTGGCGCACGTAGTGCGCCGCGGCAAATTTTAGGCCACGCCTCTGACCACACCCATTTCACAACTAGTCACACCCATATCCACATCCCAACCACAGCCATTTAGCACTGCTGATCACAGTTTTATATACAATAATTATAAACAAAAAAATATGGCCACACAGTGCTCCATACTGTATAATGGTCACACATATGGCCACACAGTGCTCCATACTGTATAATGGTCACACATGATGCTCCATACTGTATAATGGCCACACATGATGCTCCATACTGTATAATGGCCACACACAGTTCTCCATACTAAGAACAGATACCATTGATACATATCTTATAAGCAGGTACCGGGATAGTATACCCTATACATTTGGACAATATCACTGTCACAAGGACACTCCGAAACTTCCTATCCTACAACAAACAATGGAGTAAATAGTCCCATACAAAAGTATAAAAATTGTAACAATAAATTTTATTAGCCATCACAAAATAAATAGAGACTAACAACACAAGGTCCAGAAATGGTACATGTACAGGGGACACAGGCTACTGTAATCACAATATGGGCTTGACAAACGGATCACTAGATACAACATATAATATAGCATATATCAAAGTGCTTAGTGCAAAATAAAGTGCCAAAATATATGCAGCTAGATCCCTATATGTAATGAAGTCTTCATGTGATTCATGCCATATACATGGTCAGAAGGGAAATAGAAAAGAAAGGTGAACCGCTCATCTTACCCATGAATATATGCCAGTCTGTGTCTCCAGCAGCCAGCGTTTCGCGTTGGGCTTCCTCGGGGGGCTAAAAACCATCGGCCCCCAACCACTCCAGAAAAGGAGCATCTGTAAGATGCACCTTTTCGGGCACTTAACCTCTCTCTTCCCACTGCCCTGTAGCATTGGCATAAGGGGTTAATGTCACCTTGCTATTGTAAGGTGACATTAAGCCTGGTTAATAATGGAGAGGTGTCAATAAGACACCTATCCAATATTAATCCACTAGTATGAAAGGGTTAAAAACACACACACATTAAGAGTAAAGTATTTTAATGAAATAATCAAACACACAGGTTTTTAATATCTTTATTGTATGCTCAATCCAAGTGAAGCCCTTGTTCTTCTGTAAAAATAAACAAGCAACAATATCCCATACCTGTCCGCCGTACAGTCAAGTCTCATGCCGTAATCCATCTCAAGAGGTTAAATACATTTACAACCGGGAGCGCTGGTAATGCGGCCGCTCCCGGCTGTAAGACTGGGGAATGAATGAAATGCAGGGAGCGGAGCTTCGGTGACTGGCGGTGCCATCACCGAAGTTGCGCCCCCCTGGCGGCATGAACTCATATGAACTGTAGCATGGGAAAGATTCTGAATATTTGACTTGACTGTACAGTGGACAGGTATGGGATATTGTTGCCTTTTTATTTTGGAATATTTTACGGGAGAACGAGGGCTTCGCTTTGCTTGCTGTCCGCCGGACGGAGGCAACGCACATAGAAAGGTTTTTTCTGTACGTCGTAAAATCGCCACTGACCGTCAAAAACAGGAATCCAACGACGGATCCCGTTTTCCACTCAGGAGAAAATCCTCTCTCTCTCGAATTTTCTGCATTGAAATTCAGGCAACAGGATCCAGTGCATCCGATTTATACAATCGGCACAGAATCCGTCTTTTCAACATTTTGACGGATTGTGACTGATTGTAAAAAACAGAAGTGTGAAAGAGGCCTTACAGATGCGCGTTTTCTGGGGTGGCTGGGGGCATATGTTTTAAGCCAGGGGGGCCAGTACCCATGGTACCTCTCTAGGCTATTAATATCTGCCCTCAGTCACTGGCTTTCCCTCTCTGGCGCAGAAAATTGCGCAGGAGCCCGCGCCAGTTTTTTCCGTGAATTAATCCTTTAATTTAACCCCTACAGCTACAAAATTTTACACACACACTTCTTACATTATTAGTGAGGGACGTATAAAAATGTAATGGATATGCAATGGTTTACTGTGGGTAAACCATGTGTCATATCATGTCGGGTTCTGCAATGATCTTACAGAACCCGACAATTGAATTATTGGCTATTCTGCTATCTCTCTATGTAAATGTATGTGTATATATATGTGTATATATATATATATATATATATATATATATATATATATATATATATATATATATATATATATATATATATATATTACAGTACAGACCAAAAGTTTGGATACACCTTCTCATTTAAAGATTTTTCATGACTATGAAAATTGTACATTCACACTGGAGGCATCAAAACTATGAATTGACACGTGGAATTATATACTTAACAAAAAAGTGTGAAACAACTGAAAATATGTCTTATATTCTAGGTTCTTCAAAGTAGCCACCTTTTGCTTTGATGACTGCTTTGCACACTCTTGGCATTCTCTTGATGAGCTTCAAGAGGTAGTCACCAGAAATGGTCTTCCAACAATCTTGAAGGAGTTCTCAAAGATTCTTAGCACTTGTTGGCCCTTTTGCCTTCACTCTGCAGTCCAGCTCACCCCAAACCATCTCGATTGGGTTCAGGTCTGGTGATTGTGGAGGCCAGGTCATCTGGCGTAGCACCCCATCACTCTCCTTCTTGGTCAAATAGCCCTTACACAGATGGTGTGTTATGCCTTCAATTTTGAATAAATCCCCAACAGTGTCACCAGCAAAGCACCCCCACACCATCACACCTCCTCCTCCATGCTTCACGGTGGGAACCAGGCATGTAGAGTCCATCCGTTCACCTTTTCTGAGTCACACAGACACAGTGGTTGGAACCAAAGCTCTCAAATTTGGACTCATCAGACCAAAGCACAGATTTCCCCTGGTCTAATTTCCATTCCTAGTGTTCTTTAGCCCAAACAAGTCTCTTCTGCTTGTTGCCTGTCCTTAGCAGTGGTTTCCTAGCAGCTATTTTACCATGAAGGCCTGCTGCACAAAGTCTCCTCTTAACAGTTGTTGTAGAGATGTGTCTGCTGCTAGAACTCTGTGTGGCATTGACCTAGTTTCTAATCTGAGCTGCTGTTAACCTGCGATTTCTGTGGCTGGTGACTCGGATAAACTTATCCTCAGAAGCAGAGGTGACTCTTGGTCTTCCTTTCCTGGGATGGTCCTCATGGGAGCCAGTTTCTTTGTAGCGCTTGATGGTTTTTGCAACTGCACTTGGGGACACTTTCAAAGTTTTCGAATTTTTCGGACTGACTGACCTTCATTTCTTAAAGTAATGATGGCCACTCGTTTTTCTTCACTTAGCTGCTTTTTTCTTGCCATAATACAAATTCTAACAGCCTATTCAGTAGGACTATCAGCTGTGTATCCACCAGACTTCTTCACAACACAACTGATGGTCCCAACCCCATTTATAAGGCAAGAAATCCCACTTATTAATCCTGACAGGGCACACCTGTGAAGTGAAAACCATTCCCGGTGACTACCTCTTGAAGCTCATCAAGAGAATGCCAAGAGTGTGCAAAGCAGTCATCAAAGCAAAAGGTGGCTACTTTGAAGAACCTAGAATATAAGACATATTTTCAGTTGTTTCACATTTTTTTGTTAAGTATATAATTCCACATGTGTTAATTCATAGTTTTTATGCCTTCAGTGTGAATTTACAATTTTCATAGTCATGAAAATACAGAAAAATCTTTAAATAAGAAGGTGTATCCAAACATTTGGTCTGTACTGTATATATATATATATATATATATATATATATATATATATATATATATACCTATTCTATGTGTATATATCTATTCTATTCTAACCTGTCAGTGTGATTTTACTGTATGCCGCACTGAATTACCGGCTTTTCAAAGAACACCAGTGCATAAAAATCGGACAGCACTCGCATGGTGCGAGTGCTGTGCGATTTATATCTCGCACCCATTGACTTACATTGGCGAGTCTCGTCCGAGAATCGCAGCAATACGCAGCATGCTGCGATTTTTTTTCTCAGTCCGATATCATCTGAGAAAAAAAAATCGCAGATGAGATGTAACTCATTGAATAACATTGGTCCGAGTGCAATTCAATTTTTTATTGGATTGCACTCGGCCGTTTCTCGCACAAATGAGTATGAGCCCTAAATGGGGTTTTCTGGCTGAACCACATTTTTTAGTCACTGTATTTGACTGCAGATTGCTGAATCCTGACGGTGTGCAACATACTTGTGGCCATGTGTTGACTAGCTTCTCATCTGCCTCCCTCAGTAGACCAGATTACGCTCAAATTATGTTCAATTTGGAAAACCCCTTTAATCCAAAAATTATGATTTCTAGAGAGGGCCTCTGCTTGAAATCTTTGTTTCACCCAGATCATATTTTTTGTTATTGAAAATAATATAGTAAAATAAGAAAGTTACTGTCAAAGAGCTATTTGCTACTGATTATAGTGAATTTTAATTTCTCACATTTCATCATCTCCTCCAACATATACCTCAGAATATATAGTGATTATGGCTGCATGTATTGAAGTTGATGTTGATGTAATTGTGACCCTTTCCTATGATCGTTATTGGTGACAAGCCATGGCATGTAAAATTAAAGCAATCATTTGATAAACTTGGAGATCATTATTGGTAATGAGCCTAATTTTCTCTGTTATGTGGCCTTTTACTTACCTCCTGCATGTTGCCAAATGGCCAAGATGACCTACAGGAGATACATAATAACAAATTTGTAGTATGACTTGATCTTAAGATAGGCCATGAATCATACATTTAAGGACACCACAGCACTATTTATTCAAAATACAAGTATGACAGTAGTATGACTGTGTAAATTGCACTTTAGGTAAAGGAAGAACTGCCTATATGAGTGGTTGTTCTGCTCTTTCCCAGCATCAAGACCATGTGAATTATATAGGATTATAACAATTCCACAGATATAACAGTGCACTGTCTAAAGAAGGCAGGCAGTAATAAAGCTTCCACGGACATGTTTTACACAAGCCACTACCTTGAGCAGTTCAAGTACGGCACCCTCAAGTGGCTGAGGCAGAAATTGTAGGAGAGAATGCAAACACAGCCATAACAGTACCCCATAGTCATATTGTAAAAAATATACAGGAAGAATAAAGTCCTTTAATTGAAATAAACATACACTGTCCTCTTTTTTCCATTTATTACTGTAAAAATAAAAATAATAAAAAAATATTACTCACCTGTCTGACGGCAATCCATTTGTCCCACAGAAAAGTCCCGCTCTGAATCCAGGACACACTGAGCTGAGCTTAGGGCGCAGCTTCAGTGACGAGCGGTAACGTCATAGAGGTTACTGCCAGTCACAGCCAGCTGTTCAGAAGCTCAGTTCTGCAGTAACCTTCATGATGTCACCACTAGCACCATGAGAAGATTCTCACGATGCTACTAGTGATCTCATTGAAGTCACCGCAGTTCATGGGCCGCTCGTAATGAGCTGCCAATGGGAACCGCAGCTTCAGTGACCTGTGGTAACCTCAATGACATCACCACAAATCTCTGAAGCTGCACTCTGATGCTCAGCTCAGTGTCTCCTGGCTGTCAGCGTGAATAGTCACTTCATACCATCATTCAGCAAGGCATCCAGATGAACCAAAGATGGATTATGGCGTGGGACAAATGGATTATCGATGACAGATAAGGAATATGGTGGTGTTGTTTTTAATTTTACACTAATAACTAGGTAAAAGAGGGTGGGGAGTGTTTATTTCAAATAAAGGAGTCTGTGTCTTTCAATTAAAGGACTTTATTCTGTCTTATAATGCCTCTCCATTACTAACCCCTGGACTTGATGTCAGCAGCCAAAAAGAGCTGACATCAACCCCAACCCTAATATTCCACTTGCCACTGCACCAGGGCAAGTGGAAAGAGTGAGGCTAGGTGCCAGATTTGGCACATCTTACTGATGTGCCTTATCTGGAGCCCCTGAGGGCTGATGTTACTAGCCTTAGGAGGGGGACAATATCCATGGCCCCTTCCTTGGCTATTAATATCAGCTCACAGTTGTCTGTTTAGCCTTTGCTGGTTAGAATTTATGGAGGGAATCTATCTTTTTTTTTGGGGGGGGGGTACCTCTGTAAACTAACCAGTAAATGCTAAGCCAACAGCTTAGATCTGTTATTAATAGTGTGGGAACATTTAGGGCTAATGGCCCTTTCTCAGCTTATTAATAGCAGCCCCCAGCAGTCAGCTTCCTATATCTTTGAACATCTTTAATATCTAACACTCTTTCATTTCAATTGTGCATTTCATTCCATATGTGCCACACTGACAGCACACCGATGCACAGGTAAGGGCAGCACACGGACGTCACATACATACACACAGACCACCGATCTCACCAATACTGGTTTTTCATGTACAAGAATCACCAGGGCATGTGAAGGGGGCTTAAAACAGTGCAGTGATTGTATTATCTACAACATTTCATTAGTGCAAAAGTGGCTTTGTATTTCACTTGTCTGTAGACTAAGTCCATTAACAACAACACTTACTTCTTAGGTCGATAAGGTAAAAAAAAATTGTTATTATTTTGATGTGCATTTGCAACAAAACTGCTCACAATTTAGATAAAAACAAGATAAACGACAGCAGAATGAGCATATGATGTGTAAACCTGGTGTTATGGGGTCATCTAGTGGTAGTTTTGTAGCTTTTTTTTCTCCCCTAGAACCAATTTAGCTGCAGTAAATGGAAACAATGAACGAAGATTGGTATATGAAGTATGCTAGTTTGAGAGAGCGGATAGCACAGAAAGTATTGTCCAACACATATCTAAAAGGTGGTGGAAAATACTTAATAAATTATTATTATGAGTAGAAGACTGTACACCTTTTGTTTTTTTAAAAAGTGGTAGAGGGGCTGATTGATACATTTAATACATGTTATGTGTGTTAGATACAACATTTTTACTATAATTATTCTAGATAATCTGTTATAGTTGCAATGATACAGTGATATGTAAAAGTCTGGGCACCCTTGGTCAAAATTAATTATTGTGAACAGTTAAGCAAGTTGAATATGAAATGATCTCTAAAAGGGCTGACGTTAAAGATGATACATTTCCTTTGTATCTTAGGGTAAAAACATATATTTTAGTTTTTTACATTCTAAAAATTACAAAAAGGTAAATGGGCAAAAGTTAAGGCATCCTGCATGGTTATTACTAGTAGCACTCCCTTTAGAAAGTATAACAGCTTGTAAACACTTTTTTGTAGCCAGACAAGAGTCTTTCAATTCTTGTTTGAGGGATTTTCATCCATTGTTCCTTGAACAATTCTTCCAGCTCTGAGAGATTCCTGGGTCGTCTTGCATGCACTGCTATTTTGAGGTCTAACCACAGATTTTTAATGATGTTCAGATCAGGGGACTGTGAGGGCCATTGTAAAACCTTCAGATTGTGCCTTTTGAGGTAGTCTATTGTGGATTTTGACATGTGTTTAGGGTCATCATTAGAGATGAGCGAGCACTAAAATGTTCTGGTGCTTGTTGCTCGTGTCGAGCAAATTGGAATACTCGGGTACTCGACCCGAGCAACGAGCCCACTTGTAAGTTTATGGGAGACCCGAGTATTTTTACCACGATCCCTCCCGGGGGGTCCTTTTAAGGTCTAAAAACATCTTAAAATGATGGAAACACTGCTCAAATGACACAGGAACATCATGGGGATCGCCTCTGGAAGCATTCCTGACTCCTAGTTCACAGCTGTAAACATTATTTTCCGAGATTCATGCCATTTTTCTTGGTGCCACAAAAAAACATACTAAAACAAAACCAAAACGGATTTTGATGGGAAATATGTCAAGGTACATCCTTTGTAGGTTAATGACTTGCCTGTAAGGCCAAATAATTAACCCCAGACCGAAAATTTCCTCTCCAACTTAGGCTTAGTTCAGACGCAGCGTTTTTCAACTTTAACATTGCTTTCAACCACTACAAACGTATTCACTGGGAAATGTCATTGTAACATTTAACAACCTAGCTGGCCATGTGGTGTGTGACACATAAGCAGGCTCATCTTGTTTCATTTATGAAGGAGGGACTCTTAAAGTTACAGAGCCTATTTGTACTAGTGCATCAGGCGGCATTAATCTTCTTAAAGGGCCATTATTAAACAGTGAGTATCCTAAACTGTTGTAGCCTATGCTGTGAGTGGATGGGCTGCCAAGAATTACGACACACCACAATACCCCTTTCATAAGATGTCCAGGGGGGACTCCTCAAAAAGTGTTGCATTGAATTCAAGGCCTGCCCTGCTACCAATTCATATGCACCCCAATAAGCCTTGGAACCCACATACTGGATGGGCCCATGAAAATCCACTTCACGATATGCATTTTGTACTCCTGTACTCCTTTGTTTTACACATTGGCAGCAAGGCCTACCCTGCTGCATAGTCAGTCATATGCACCCCATTACGTCTTGGAACCCACATACTGGATGGGCCCATGAAAATCCACTTCACAATATGCATTTTGTACTCCTGTACTCCTTTGTTTTACACATTGGCTGCAAGGCCAGCCCTGCTGCATAGTCAGTCATATGCACCCCATTACGTCTTGGAACCCACATACTGGATGGGCCCAGGAAAATCCACTTCACAATATGCATTTTGTACTCTCGTACTCCTTTGTTTTACAGTGACAGCAATGTCTGCCCTGCTGCATAGTCATATGCACCCCATTAGGCCTTGGAATCCACATATTGGATGGGCGCATGAAAATCCACTTCACAATATGCATTTTGTACATCCATAAGTCGCCAATGATAGACATAAGAGGTCTAACTTAATCTACCCATGTGATTATTAATGGGGCTTCAGTGCAAGATTTCCAACATATAAAAGTAAATGGCATTTCCACGCCAAAAAAAATTAATTACACCTCCATGCAAAGTGTGCGTTTTCTCCACAGAAACACTTGAAGAGCATGATATTTTTTTTCGACCGTCATTGTATCAGATGAAGAAAATAATGTTGCTCCCCTGAAATCGTCTTCTGATGGAAAAGAAAAGCATTCAGAGAACTGTTAAACTGTAGGCAAAGATCGTACATTGCAAGATGGTGGACGTTAAACAAGGCATGGTTCCAAAAGTTTTTTTTCAAATGTCAGAAATCCATTTCTCAATGTTCAAATAAAAAAATCACATATAAAATCACACAAAGTTAAGGAGAACTGACTGCAAGGAAAAAAAGGAAAGGATTTTTTATCTCTTCCACCAAAACTTGCTAACACTTCAGAGTTGTGGCGGATAAAAATATCACAAATCAGTCCAAAAGCAAGTGAAACAGATTACTTTAAATCCTTGCAAGACTATGAAGTTTACTAATGTGACACAAAATGATGTCTGTTTTCAGTTAAGCTTTTGAGAATACTCAACAATGCAGTCTGAATGACGTGATTGGAGACTGTTACTTTAAAAAAAAAGATAAAAACTTGTGTACCATGAAACCTCAAGCTGTCAACCCCTTTCTTGGTTTTCAAATGGTAATGGAATCCCGACAATATGTTGAGAGCAGGATGTACTACATTGAAGGACGATCTACTTTTTGTCTTTTTTAATGGTATGATGGTTCCCTCTTTGCAGAATGATTTACAGGAGAATTTGGCAATTTTAGTTGCCAAGTTTTTAACGCTAAGGTTGAGATATGGCTTTAAAGAAGGCTAATACTTGCAATACAACACAATTTTATTTCAAAGTACAAAATTAAAGGGAACCTGTCACCTCGTTTTTTCCGTATGAGATAAAAATACCGTTAAATAGGGCCTGAGCTGTGCATTACAATAGTGTATTTTGTGGACCCCGATTCCCCACCTATGCTGCCGAAATACGTTACCAAAGTAGTCGTTTTCGCCTGTCAATCAGGCTGGTCTGGTCAGATGGGCGTGGTGTCTTCCCCCAGATCTTGCTTAGTTTTCCGTTGGTGGCGTAGTGGTGTGCGCATGCCCAAGTCCAGAATCCACTGCACAGGGGAGGGAAAAGAGCGCGATCTGCGCTATTCCCCTGGTGATCGATGGGGGCGGCCATCTTCCTGTGGCCGCGCGTGCGCAGATGGAGCGCTCTGCTGCCCGGGGCTTCAGGAAAATGGCCGCGGGATGCCGCGCGTGCGCAGATGGAGATCGCGGCGGCCATTTTCCTGAAGCAGAGTTAGCTGCTACTATGTATTCTGGAAATAAAAGTGACAACTGAAAGAATGTGAAGATGTTCTAAAAAATAACTGTGACCATGCTCAATTTTCCATAACTGTTCCGTTCGGCTGTGTAGCAAATATTGGAGACACAAAAGACGATCTGACATCCTTTCAAAGAATTACTTTACAGATAAAAAGAACATTTATTATTATTCTTGTTTATTATCCTAGAAAGAAAGAAGGAACATGCAGTCTCTCTCATACAAGTTATCTCAGCCAAAATTGATTAAGTCCTCTGCATCTACAAGCATTCACCCACCACTTTTTTGGTATTGAGCTCTCAAGGAGAGAAACTAATATAGTGGACAAAGAAATATTTGTAATGAAATACTGAGCCAAACTAACAGCATTGCTTTATCAAATTCATATGAAGTGTATTGTGTTTAATGTGAGCAACCAGGCAACACAAAAAAGAGCTTTTCAAGTGAGCTCTTTAAAGTACACAAATGTTATGAAGTCTTTGCCAACAAGGATGTGGTTTCACCAATTGGGCGTACCTTTTTTAAAAAGATACTATTGCCATCACAGCCCCCCTTGCCCAAAATTCACCGGCCTATAACAGTACAGAACACGTTAACCCTGGTCATGTAGTCGGAGTTAAAGAAGAGACATTCCAGGAAACAGAGTTAGGAAGTAGGCCCAATGTAGGGGTGTGGGTCTCTGAGACTTGTAATGGGGTGCATGAGCTGACAAACAATTCTCCAATGGGGGGGGTAACTTTTTTAAAAATATACTATTGCCCAACATTCACCGGCCTATAACAGTACAAAACACGTTAACCCTGGTCATAAAGCAGCAGGTAAGGAAGAGACATAACAGGAAACCAAGTTAAGAAGTAGGCCTAATGTAGGGGTGTGGGTCTCTGAGACTTGTAATGGAGTGCATGGGCTGACAAACAATTCCAAAAAACACTAACTTCTAGAAAAAAAAACAGTACACAGGTAAAGGTGCTTACCTGTCGCAGCCTCCAAACAAATGCACTATCAAGGTGCAGCGGACCCAAGTTAAAGTGGCAACTACACAGGTGCAATAATACCAATGAGGCAGCCAGCCTTTACCTGTGTACTGGTTTTTTTTTTTCTAGAAGTTAGTGGAGGTGTTTTTTTTTTTTTACAAACAATTCCCCAATGGGGGGTATGAGCTGACAAACAATTCCCCAATGGGGGTACCTTTTTTAAAAATATACTATTGCCATCACAGCCCCTCTTGCCCAACATTCACCGGCCTATAACAGTACAGAACACGTTAACCCTGGTCATCTAGTGGCAGGTAAGGAAGAGACATTGCAGGAAACCAAGTTAAGAAGTAGGCACAATGTAGGGGTGTGGGTCTCTGAGACTTGTAATGGAGTGCATGCCCTGACAAGCATTTGCCCATGGGGGAAAATTTGTTAAAAATATTTTATTGGGATCATAGACACCCTTGCCCAAAAATTGAACTGCCTGTAGCAGCACAGAAGATGTTAAGCCTGGTGATCTAGTGGTGGAGAATGAGGAGACATAAAGATAAATCATAATGAAATAAAACAAATACATAAAAAATGTGAATCCACTGATTAAAGTAAATAACAAAAGGGAGGGGCGAACGCAGGTTCATAGATTTGAAGCCAGAATGTGTGCAACGAGATATGCTTGTCCCTAACAACAGCTCAGAGACAGGGCTATAAATAAAAATATAATATTAAAGTCTTTGAATTATTTTCTATTGTAGAGGTATACACTATCTCATTAGAGGACTGTCCAGAGATAGGGAAAATGGAAAAGATAAAAATAAATGGGAATAATAGACGAACATCTCTGTTTTATGACATTTCCCCATGTGGGAGTAACAATTGTTTTGGTTTCCAATTAGTAACGGGCATCATAAAAACACCCTTGCACAAAAAAATTGTGACTTTGGCATCACGGAATCCATTCACCCTGGTGTTCTACTGGTTGTGGATGAGGAGGATGAGGATAAGGAGTAGGATAACAACAAACAGACCAAATCTGGAAGTGTATACCCATGTGTGGTTGTGAAGAGGTGCATGAGAATACATCTCCCCAAAAAAGAGAATGTATTAGAGGTTATATTTCGCTGTTTTCACTTGGTGGTGTACAGAAGTCTTTACCAATCCAGCCCTTGTTCATTTTTATAAGAGTCAGCCTGTCAACATTTTCAGTTGACAGGCGGATGGGCTTATCTGTTATAATTCCACCAGCGGCACTAAAAACCCGCTCCGACAGAACGCTAGCAGCAGGGCAGGCCAGGACCTCCAAGGCGTAGAGAGCCAGTTCATGCCACGTGTCCAGCTTCGATACCCAATAACACAGGTCAACAAAAAAAATTTTTTTTTCTGGTGTCCAAAATATTTTAATGAATTTGGGGTATTTTTGGGGTGCTGATTCTGAATATGCTATCAGTTTTGCAGTGCCTTTTACCTGCGGATTTTTCAAAAATGGTGCGGAAAGTCTCACACGAATCCGCAATGTGGGCACATAGCCTTAGGGTTAGGTTTGGAATTAGAGTTAGGGTTGGAATTAGGGCTAGGGTTGGAAATAGGGTTAAGATTAGGCTTGTGGTTAGGGTTACGGATAGGGTTAGGGGTGTTTTGGGGTTACAGTTGTGGTTAGGGTTGGGATTAGGGTTAGGGTTGGGATTAGGGTTAGGATTAGGGTTGGGATTAGGGTTACGGGTGTGTTGGGGTTAGGGTTGTGGTTAGGGGTGTGTTGGGGTTAGGGTTGTGATTTGGGTTATGGCTACAGTTGGGATTAGGGTAAGGGGGATGTTGGGGTTAGTGTTGAAGTTAGAATTGAGGGGTTTCCACTGTTTAGGCACATCAGGGGTCTCCAAACGCAACATGGCGCCACCATTGATTCCAGCCAATCTTGCGTTCAAAAAGTCAAATGGTGCTCCCTCCCTTCCAAGCCCCGACATGCGCCCAAACAGTGGTTTACCCCCACATATGGGGTACCAGCGTACTCAGGACAAACTGGGCAACAACCATTGGGGTCCAATTTCTCCTGTTACCCTTGTGAAAATAAAAAATTACTTGCTAAAACATCTTTTTTGAGGACAGAAAAATGATTTTTTATTTTCATGGCTCTGCGTTGTAAACTTCTGTGAAGCACTTGGGGGTTGAACGTGCTCACCACACATCTAGATAAGTTCCGTGGGGGGTCTAGTTTCCAAAATGGGGTCACTTGTGGGGGGTTTCTACTGTTTAGGCACATCAGGGGCTCTGCAAACGTAACATGATGCCCGCAGACCATTCCATCAAAATCTGCATTCCAAATCGTCACTACTTCCCTTCCGAGACCCGGCATGTGCCCAAACAGTGGTTTACCCTCACATATGGGGTATCAGCGTACTTAGGAGAAACTGGACAACAACATTTGGGGTCCAATTTCTCCTATTACCCTTGGGAAAATAAAAAATTCCGGGCTAAAAATCATTTTTGAGGAAAAAAATTTTTTTTTATATTTTCATGGCTCTGCGTTATAAACTTCTGTGAAGTACCTGGGGGTTTTAAGTGCTCACTATGCATCTAGATAAGTTCCTTGGGGGGTCTAGTTTCCAAAATGGGGTCACTTGTAGGGGAGCTCCAATGTTTAGGCACACAGGGGCTCTCCAAACGCGACATGGTGTCCGCTAACGATTGGAGATAATTTTTCATTCAAAAAGTCAAATGGCGCTCCTTCCGTTCCGAGCCTTACCATGTGCCCAAACAGTGGTTTACCCCCACATGTGAGGTATCGGTGTACTCAGGAGAAATTGTACAACAAATTTTACGATCCATTTTATCCTGTTGCCCATGTTAAAATGAAAAAATTGAGGCTAAAATAATTTTTTTGTGAAAAAAAAGTACTTTTTCATTTTTACGGATCAATTTGTGAAGCACCTGGGGGTTTAAAGTGCTCACTATGCTTCTAGATAAGTTCCTTGGGGGGTCTAGTTTCCAAAATGGGGTCACTTGTGGGGGAGCTCCAATGTTTAGGCACACGGGGGCTCTCCAAACGCGACATGGTGTCCGCTAAAGATTGGAGCCAATTTTTCATTCAAAAAGTCAAATGGCGCTCCTTCCCTTCCGAGCCCTGCCGTGCGCCCAAACAGTGGTTTACCCCCACATATGAGGTCCAGTTTCTCCTTTTACCCTTGGGAAAATAAAAAAATTGTTGCGAAAAGATCATTTTTGTGAATGATAATGTTAATTTTTTCCATCCATGTTGCTTCTGCTGCTGTGAAACACCTGAAGGGTTAATAAACTTCTTGAATGTGGTTTTGAGCACCTTGAGGGGTGCAGTTTTTAGAATGGTGTCACTTTTGGGTATTTTCAGCCATATAGAACCCTCAAACTGACTTCAAATGTGAGGTGGTCCCTAAAAAAAATGGTTTTGTAACTTTTGTTGTAAAAATGAAAAATCACTGGTCACATTTTAACCCTTATAACTTCCTAGCAAAAAAAAATTTGTTTCCAAAATTGTGCTGATGTAAAGTAGACATGTGGGAAATGTTATTTATTAACTATTTTGTGTCACATAACTCTCTGGTTTAACAGAATAAAAATTCAAAATGTGAAAATTGCTAAATTTTCGCCAAATTTCCGTTTTTTTCACAAATAAACTCAGAAATTATCGACCTAAATTTACCACTAACATGAAGCCCAATATGTCACGAAAAAACAATCTCAGAATCGCTAGGATCCGTTGAAGCGTTCCTGAGTTATTACCTCATAAAGGGACACTGGTCAGAATTGCAAAAAATGGCCAGGTCATTAAGGTCAAAATAGGCTGGGTCATGAAGGGGTTAAAAGGCACAGATGAATCCCAAAGGATGTTTGTACGATCTGCAAGGTACTCCCTCAGCATCTTCCCAAACATTGCACTTCTTGTGACAGCACCCCTTGCCTCTGTCCCGACACGATGGGAGGGTCTGAGAAAACTATCCCAGAACTTTGCCATTGTTCCCCTGCCTGAGCTGGATTGTACATCTGTCTCTCTCGCTTGGACTCCTTGGTTGTACAACAAATTCTGACGTCTGCTGCCAGCGTTCTCACATGGGAATTTTTTAAGTTATTTCGCTACCTTGGCCCGCTGGTACTGAAACATTTTAGTACACCTCTCTGCCTTTGGCAGAAGAGATTGAAAGTTCTCCTTGTAGTGTGGGTCTAGAAGTGTCACCAACCAGTAATGAGTGTCACCAAAAAATTTTATAATGCGAGGGTCACGTGAAACGCAGTGCAACAAAGTCAGCCATGCATGCAAGACTGCTAACAGGCAAGACTTCAGTGTCCTCACCAACAGGATGATTGACAAAGCTGTCCTCCTCCTCCTCCCTGTCCTCAGGCCATCCCCGCTGAACAGACGGTATGAAAACTGTGCTTGTAGTACCGTCTATAGCGCATGAAAGTAGCTCCTGTTCTTCCTCCTTCTCATTGCCTACCAATCCATGTTGGGAAGACATGAGGCTGGGCTCAGTGTAATCCCCCTGTATGGTTCCTTGATCCATGTCCTCGTGCTCTGCCTGCAATGCATCCTCTTTAATTGTGAGAAGAGAGGTTTTCAGAATGATGAGAAGCGGGATGGTGATGCTAATTATGGCGTCATCGCTGCTCACCATCTTGGTGCAGTCTTCAAAGTTTTGTAGGATGGTACATATGTCTGACATCCATGTCCACTCCTGAGGTCTTATATGTGGACTGAACTGAATATCGAAGGCCTCGCTGATGTTGGCAATCAACAACTGCCCTCTTCTGCTCATAAATCCTTTCCAACATATGCAGCGTAGAGTTCCAGCACTTGGGGACACCACACACCAGTTGGTGAGCTGGAAGCTACAATTGCTGCTGAAGCACAGCAAGGGCGGCTGAAGCTGTAGCTGATTTTCTAAAATGGGCAGACGGCGTACTTTCACTAGCAGATCCGGCAGCTCCGGGTAGATTTTCAGAAAACATTGAACCACGACGTTAAGCACATGGGCCAAGCAAGGTACATGTGTGAGCCCACCTTGCTTCAGAGCCGCCACCAGGTTCCAGCCATTGTCACACACAACCATGCCTGGCTGTAGGTTCAGCGGTGTCATCCAAATATCTGACTGCTCTTTCAGCGTTGTCCACAACTCTTCAGCATTGTGCGGTTTGTCACCTATGCAGACCAGCTTCAGCAAAGCCTGTTGCCGCTTGGCTCAGGCAGTGCTGCAGTGCTTCCAGCTTCAGACTGATGTGTTGATTTCAGAGATGGAGGCTGAAGAGGAGGAGGTGCAGGAGCTGTAGACTGTGGGGCAACCCTGATTGACGTAGGGCCCGCAATCCTCGGCGTGGGGAGGATGTGTTCCATCCCAAGGTCCGACTGGGTCCCAGCTTCCACTATGTTAGCCCAGTGTGCCATCAGTGAGATGTACCGTCCCTGGCCACACGCACTTGTCCACGGTTAGGTGGACTTTCCCTGTAACAGCATTGTTGAGGGCACGGGTAATGTTGCTGGACACATGCTGGTGTAATGCCGGTACAGCACACCGGGAGAAATAGTGGCGACTGGTGACCATGTACCTTGGGATGACCGCTGCCATCAGGTTGCGGAAAGCTTCCATCTCATCAAGCCTAAAAGGCAACATTTCGAGCGCAAGCAGAAGAGAAATGTTAGAATTTAGGACTGTGGCCTGTGGGGCGTTGGCTGGGTATTTACGCTTGAGTTCCAATGACTGGGGTATAGACAACTGAAGGCTGTGCTGGGACAAGGACGTGGACGGGCTTGATGATGGTGTTGCTTGACTGTGGGCAACAACAGGTGCAGCAAGAAACAAAAAGAAAAAGAAAGCCACTATACTATGCACACCACAGCCATATAAACAATAATGAAGCAATTGTAGAAACAAGAATTTATTGGCACACCACACAAAAAATATTAAAACATAATTAAAAACAATAGACAAGAAAACTTGGTCCATATACAGATGGTAACATATAATATTTAGAGTATTTAAATAAACAAAAGCAAGCCTGCACAACACTGATATACACCTACCCCCTGGCTCATGGGACTAAAGGACAAAATGTGTATTCATGGCCTTAGCACCTATAGATCACCCCCAGCCATAAATACAATGGCGAGATATCCAACCGAGGCAGAGAATAGCCCTGACTGCAGCCCTCGATAATGAGCCACCTGGGCATAAACGGTGGAAAGTACACCGCAAAGATGAATCACCGCAAGAAATGCGCAGTGTATAAACAGATAAAGTCACCCATGACTAAAGTGGGAGATATAATATTACCCAGGGGAGAGGCCAGGGACACAGTCCCCGTGTGTAGGCTAACACGGACCAAGCGACACGACCCAATGCGTATCGCCCTCCAAATAGGGCTTCGTCAGGGGGAGGGTGCAGGGCTAGAGGCATCATCACATGCACGGTGGACTGGGGATTGGCTTCTATGCAAAACAGTGGAAGAAGCAGTGGTATCACCTGCAGTGTTCCTGGAGCCTGGGGTTCGTCCCACAAAGCCGGGTGCTTTGCTGCCATGTGCCTGATCATGCTGGTGGTGGTCAGGCTGGTAGTTTTGCTACCCCTGCTGATGCGGGCATGGCAGGTGCTGCAAATGGCCTGTTTGGAGTTATCGACAGAGTCTTTAAAAAATAACCAGACTCGAGAAGATTTAACAGTTGGAATGGCAACATCCCTCATGTTGTTGTTACGAGGAACAGATGCACGCCTTCTGTCTGTGGCCACCACACTGCTTCTTCCTGCCTGTTGGGGTGATATGCCTCCTTCCCTATGTGTGCTGCTGTCCTCGCTCTGCATGTCCTCCTGCCAGGTTGGGTCAGTCACTATGTCATCCACCACCTCGTCTTCCACATCCGCACCCTGCTCCTCCTCCTCCTGACTTTCTGACAATTGTATCTCATCGTCCACCTCTTGTGACACTTTCCCACCATTGCCTTCATGTGAATGGGGCTGGTCAAAGCTTTGGGCATCGCTACATGCGATCTCATCTGTCCTCACTTCAAGTTGACCGGCTGAGAGTCCTGAATCTTGAAATAGAAAACTGAACAGCTCTTCAGCGTGTCCAAGTGTGGGATCAGTTGTCTCCAGGCACTCGGCATGGTGGGAGGAAGGAGGATCAGGTTGAGGAATATCCAAGCCACACTCACTGCTACTCAGACTTGACCGTGTGGAAGACATGGTGCTGGTGGCTAAGTGACTGGAAGCATTATTCGCTATCCAACCAACAACGGTTTCACACTGCTCTGGCTTCAATAGTGCTGCGGTCCCCTAGAAACTAGGACAGGAAGGTCGAGCGAGAAGATGTGGGTCTTTGTTGTTGTTCTGTACATTCTAATCAAGGATAGGGTGTTCGTTTCATGCGTTAAAGGTTCACTACTTTTAGTGTTTTGGTTTTTGCTGTGTTATAGCACCACCCAGTGGTGGTTAAATTTATAACCTGTGTTTTTTTTAGTAATAATTAGAGTGTTGCATTGTGGGTTGCACCAAGGCATTTTGGGATGAGGAACCTCCATTTTCCCTCTGTGTTCTTCCTGAACACACGTGTTCTTCTGCTGTGCTGGAAATACCTTACTTAGTTGCCATCCTGGTAAAGTTTATCCGGTAAGATCATTATCCCTGATCTTGCAATGTAGTGTTGTACAGAATGTGATTAACTGTATAGCAGCCAGTACACAGGAAATGTGATTACCAGGGACTTACTGTATGTAGTTATGTACATAGGTTGCATCATACTGTATACTTTCTTTGTCAGTTGTAAAGTATCAGCTGTGTGTTTGTTTAGCCCAATACTTATATATGTCATTTGTATTCCTTTAGTTTTACCGCATTTTCAATACCTGTTACCAATAAACAAGTTAGACTACAGAGAACAGTCTGCTTATTTGGAAGACAGAAGTGGTTTATGCTGTATGTTGGATCACACACCGTATCAACGTGTATAAAGACAGAACAGTAAAACGGATGCTAGACGCCAGCGATAGCAAATACCACCTATGCAGCCGCTTGTACCACACCGCACTGCCTGCAGATACCGCAGCGGCTGCCAGTCACAAGTACGAGAGTGCAGCCCACAAAGCACGACACGTCTCAGTCCACGCTGAAGTCATTTCTACCCGCTCTGAGAAGTCCTACAGTCTGCATACAGACACGAATTGTCTGCAAGTTGAGCATCTTCACTCGGGACGAGGTCCCAAACAAGCCGCTCTAGCAAGTCTTCCTCGAAAAGGTCTGTCACCCTCGCCCGTGCAGAAGCTGAGGCGGCGAAAGATCCTCCTTCGCTGCACAAGAGATGCAGTGAAAGTTAAGACAAGCAGAGCAAGAAGCAGAAAGAGCTC
The DNA here is from genome assembly GCF_051348905.1 of Ranitomeya variabilis. Taxonomy (NCBI): domain Eukaryota; kingdom Metazoa; phylum Chordata; class Amphibia; order Anura; family Dendrobatidae; genus Ranitomeya; species Ranitomeya variabilis. The sequence continues at coordinate 734,680,698 of NC_135233.1, forward strand.
GCCTGCAAGCAGATAGAGACGCAGAAAGAGCCTGCCAAGAAGCAGAAAGAGCCCGCCTGCAAGCAGAGCAAGAAGGAGAAAGAGCCCGCCTGCAAGCCGATAGAGACGCAGATACAGCACGCCTGCGAGCAACTTTGGAAAGGCTCTCCGCTGAAAAAGAAGCAGCAGCTGCAATAGCCAAAGCTGAGTTCTTAGAAGCCGTGGAGTTTCCTGAATCTGAGCGAGACAGCGACATACGTGGACCAGACCTTGATCAACAGGACCCAGCCCAACGCGTCTCAGAATATGTCCATCAACATCCTAAAATAGACGATAACTCTGATCCGTTACACCAACCAGCCTATACAGATTACCAGAGATCCTTCCTCCAAATGCCGTACTGGAAGCAGGAAGGTACACCGCGAAACGACGTCGACCACCACTACCGTCTTACAGAACAGAAGGTACGGCCTCCTCCCAGACTGACAGGGACACCCTTCGCGTCGGAACGGTTTTATACAGACTTTCCTAAGCCAGAAGCCCCTACCAGGTATGAGGACGCACCACACACACCGCATGACAACAGCACACCAGCTCATGTCGGAACTGAATCAGCCACTATAAACTTTGCAAGGTTCTTTACCCGCCGGGAGCTGGTGACCAAGGGACTTGTAAAGTTCACTGATCGAGCTGAAAGCTATAGAGCATGGTGAGCCTCCTTCCAGAACTCCATCAGAGACTTGGATTTTTCCAGTAGTGAAGAGTTAGATCTACTGGTAAAGTGGCTTGGGAATGAGTCAGCTGAACACGCCAAAAGAATCAGGAACATTAACAAAGTACCCACACACAGGACTTCGCATGGTGTGGGAGAGACTCGAAGAATGTTATGGGTCAATAGAAGCTATAGAAAACGCTTTGTATAAAAGAATTGATGATTTCCCCAAGATAGCAAATAAGGGTTATCAAAGGCTCAGGGAACTGAGCGACTTGTTAATGGAGGTACATGCTGCTCAGGCAGAAGGTGACCTACCAGGGTTGGCATTCCTGGACACTGCCAGAGGTGTCAACCCGATTGTCCAAAAGCTCCCTTAAAACTTACAAGAAAAGTGGGTCAGTCACGGGTCCCGTTACAAACAGGCTCATAAGGTACCATTTCCTCCTTTCAGGGTGTTTGTAGACTTTGTTGCTCAGCAGGCTAAAGTTAGAAATGACCCCAGTTTCGATTTCACTATGTCATGTACCACTGCCTCCGGTGTAAAACCCAGTAAAACACCAGTGGCAGTTCACAAAACTAATGTTACCTCCACAGGTTTTCCTTACAGGGCAAGTAAGTCCTCTCCAGAAGAGGACAAACCTCAGGATCTCAGCAAACACTGCCCCCTACACAAGAAACCTCATCCTCTACTAAAATGTAGAGCCTTCAGGGAGAAGTCTCTAGAAGACCATAAGAGTTTCCTAAAGGAAAACAAGATATGTTTCAGATGCTGCGCGACGACCTCACACTTCGCCAAGAACTGTGAAATGCGCAGAATGTAGTAGTGTGGAGCACAACACGGCTTTTTTTTTTAAATCAGATATTTTTTATTAAAGTTTTCAGAACATAACAGAATTTTTTCCAAAATACCCCACAGTCTTTTCCCATTCCCAACAACTCCCCCCCCCCCCCCCCCAACCCTGGTCCAATGATAAAATATATCACAAGAAAAATACAGACATAGATAAGGCACATATCCCAAGGCACCAGTCATGGAGTACAACTAAATCACTTTCAGGGTGATATAAACATGGTATCACGAGAATAAACTTACAGACGGTAAGCCTGGAACATTCAACCATCCTGCCCAAATTTTCTCAAACACTGCCGGTCTACCCCGTTTAAGATAAATGGCCTTCTCTCTGCATAGTATGAGGTTTAGCTTATTTACATACTCCTTCCTCGTGGGAACTTTATCTGAGATCCAGTGATATGCTATTAATTTTCTAGCAGTAAAAAGCATTCTGGCAACAGCTATTTGTGAATGATCATCTCCTCCCGCCTCCTCAACATATCCAAGCACACAGACAATAGGATCTCTGGGAATATCCTGCTCTGTGGCCATATATATTAAGTTGAGAACCATAATCCAGAATATTTGTATACAGGGACACGTCCAGAACATATGTAGGATATCTGCATTATCGAGCGTACACTTGGGACATTTTGAATTTGGCCTTAGACCTAAATCAAACAGCCACTTAGGAGTCCTATAAACCCTATAAAGGATATATAGTTGAGACAGACGGTTAGGCTCACTGAGAGACAACTTAGGGATCATTTGCATTATTGACTCCCATTGATCTACCGAAATCCCCCCCACTTGATGTTCCCATTTCGCCAATGCAGTCATCGGGTGACCTAATAGCGCCCTCGAGAGGAGCTCCCCGTACACGAATGAAATTAGTCCCCTTGTAGATGCCTGTAAACCGAGCCTATTAATAACAGTATCATGATGTATAATAATAGGGTGTATATGAGTCTGCATTATATAAGCGTGTCTTACTTGTAAATACTGATAAAACATAGAATGCTGAAGTGAGAACTCCCTTCGTAAGTCCTCAAATGATTTAAAGACACCCCCATCTATCAGCTGTGAGAGCCACCAGATACCCACTCGTCGCCATTGCGCAAACCCCTTCAGTGTCCTCAATTGCGGCAGATATGGATTATCCCATATAGGGGTATACCTTGTGAACCCAGTAATTCCCCTTAAACTTTTAATTTTACCCCACACTTTGACCATAAGCATTACCGTCGGAAATTTAGACACCCACGGTTTAAATTTATTTGCCTCCAACTTAGACAATAGGGGACCCCGACCCCCGAGAAACTGAAGAATCCCTCGACCTCCCCCTATTTCCACAGATGTGTCCTCCACTCTACTTGCCAGATGTTGACACTGGGAAGATAAAAAATATAGCCAAGGGTTAGGCAATGCCAACCCTCCTTCCTCCTTACACCTTTGTAAGTGCTCTAACTTAATTCTCGCACCCTTTTTCAACCATATAAGTTCCCTAAACAGTGCATTAATTTTAAAGAACCTATTTTGGGGAAGCCAAATTGGGGAGTTATGAAGAACATATAAAAGCTGAGGCATAATCACCATTTTCAACAGGTTCACTCTCCCAACTATTGACAAATGTAACTTAGCCCAGGCCTTAATCTTCTGTTTAATCCTAGCCACAAGTGGGGAAAGATTTAAGTGTTCATAAGCTAATATGTTGTTTGATATATTAATACCCAGGTATTTAAAACATGACACTACTGGCACCTGTGGAGCTCTAACCACAGTTGGGTCTAATGGTAAAATAGCAGACTTTTCCCAATTTATGGCCAAACCCGATATAGCCCCAAACGCAGCAAAAAGTGACATTACGCCATTGAGCGATTCGTCAGAGTCAGCCAAAAACAGGAGAATGTCATCGGCGTAGAGAGCCACTTTCTCCTCTAATGTCCCGTATCTAAACCCTTCAATTTCTGGGCTAAGCCTTATCCTTGAAGCCAAAGGCTCCACCGCCAGGGCGAAAAGCAGCGGAGACAGAGGACAACCTTGCCTCGTACCCCTATACAGATTGAAGGACTCAGACAGCAGTCCATTTGCTCGTATTCTTGCTGACGGTTCTGAGTACAAAAGCTTAATCCAACCAATAAAGCCTGGACCAAAACCCATGCACTGAAGCGTAGCAAACAGGTATTTCCATTCCACGCTGTCAAACGCCTTAGCGGCATCAAGGGACAGAACTGCCCTCCTCCCCACATTGTCTGCCCCCACTTGCATATTGAGATATAGTCTTCTAACATTTTGGCCGTTGACTTATGAGGCATGAATCCCGTCTGATCCGAGTGTATTAGAGATTCCACGACTTTTGAAAGACGAATGGCCAACACCTTTGCTAATAGCTTAATATCTACTGTCAGAAGGGAAATTGGTCTATACGAGGCCGGGAGGGTAGGATCCCTATCTTTTTTTGGTAAGACAGTAATAATAGCTTCCCGCATAGAAGGCGGAAGGACCCCAAGCCCGAGGCTATCATTAAGTGTAGTCAATAATATTGGGAGTAGAACCGACTTATATTTTTTATAGACCTCCACTGGTATGCCATCCACCCCCGGTGATTTGTTATTAGAAATAGTGTTCAGAGCCTCTTCAAGCTCATCTAAACCCAAAGGTTCATCTAACAAAGCTCTATCCGCATCAGAAAGTTGCGGGAGCCTGGCGGCTTCTAAAAAGTCCGCAAGCTCTTCCGTGGAAGCCCCAAAATGAGAGGAATACAAGTTAGTGTAAAAGGCCCTCAAAATCCTTAGAATTCCCGGTGAATCCGTAATAAGTGTCCCATCCCCACCACTGAGCCCAGGTATGAACGAGGACCCTTTTTGTGCTGACGTTATAACCGAGAGTAGGTGCCCCACACTCTCTGCACTTTCAAAGAATTGGGTTGATTGGAACATACGTTTCTGCGCGGCCGCCTCTAGAGTCATTTTGGTCACTCGTGACTGAGCATCCCTAAGTCTCCTCTGTGTGTTAGGGGTGACCTGCATTGAGAAAGCCCCCTCTGCAGCCTCCAACTCCTGAAGTACAAGTTTAGATTTTTGTCTTGAACTAGACTTAATCTTTGAAATCTCGCGAATAAACATACCACGCAAGTATGCCTTCAGAGTCTCCCACACCACCAGACTAGAGGCTGAGTTCTCATTAAACTGAAGGAATTCCTGTAATTCCGAGGTGAACATATCTGTCTTATCCACTAGCTGCAACCAAAATGGATTTAAGCGCCACAAAGGCCTACCCCGTGACACCACGTCATCCCCCTTGATCACAATGGACAGGGGTGAATGGTCCGACACTGTCCTTGGCAAATATTCAACATTTTTAATTTTCCCCAGCATGAGACCATCCCCCAAGGCCAGATCGATACGAGATAGAGAAGTAAAAGTAGGAGAAAAACATGAATACTGATACACCTCGGGATTCCTGCATCTCCACAGATCAGTTAAAGCTAGTTCTCGCAGGAGCGCCCCAAATGGTGTGCAATTACCTTCCGGTTTTATAGGTGCGTGATTACCTCTATCCCAATGGGCATCTAAAATGTTATTGAAATCACCCACCACTAAATATGGGACCCCTGGAAAACCTCTCAAAATAGTAAGAATTTGATATATGATCTTACTACTATATGGCGGAGGAATATATAAAGATATGAGTGTCATTGTAACTGCAGACAAGGTACAACATAAAATAACAAACCGCCCCTCTTCGTCCACCACCACCTGATTACATGAAAACTGAGCACCCCGTCCAATTAGTATACTAACCCCTCTGGAATACTGGGAATAAGTGGAGTGATATCCCGCCAATATCCATCTCTTATCTAGAATATTGAGTGTCTCTCGGGTAAGATGCGTCTCCTGCAGACAGATTACCGTTGGCTTATGATCCGCAATAAAAGAAAAAATTGCCTGTCTTTTTACTGGGGATTTCATCCCTCTAACATTCCAACTAAGAATCCTAACTTCCCCCATAACTAGTAGTTTCAGTCATACAAAACAATATCCAGTTAATCTTAGCCAAACCTATTTTAACATATGTGCACATATCAAAGGACCTAACACCCCCCCCATTCCCTCCCACCCTCCTAACAACCCATCCCAACATAACTTTAAATTGTGTTGGATTCATCCCACTCTGGTATAGATAAAACCCCCAACACCAGGCGTTTCAGTTCCCATCTCGCCCCCCACATTTTACAGGATAACACCCCACAGCACAATGTGACCATCTGAGCACAGAGACAACTTAAAATGTCTAAAAGTTCACTTTTCCCCACTGCGGTCTTTCATCTCTCTTCTTAAATGTTGTTCATTCAGATCCAACCAATCAGCTGCCTCCATAGCGTCCAGAAAAAAATGAGATTTATTCCCAGCCTCGACCTGCAATTTAGCCGGGAACATCATTGAGTATTTCAGGCCAAGAGCCCTCAGCCGTTTTTTAATGTCAACAAATTTTGCTCTCATTTTCTGCACTGTCGGCGAAAAATCCGGATAAAATGAAACTCTAGAACCATCAATAGTTAGTTCAGGGTGATCTCTTGAAAACCGAAGAATGTTGTCTCTGTCTCTGTAGTGAAGTATTTTGGCCAAAATAGGTCTTGGTGGATGGCCGGGGGGAGGGGGACGGGTCGGAATTCTATGAGCGCGCTCCACCGCGTACAAGTGAGTCAGAGTGGCCGGTCCAACTTTCTCCTTTATCCAGGTCTCAATAAAAGTAGTAGGATTTTTGCCCTCGCATCGTTCTGGCACACCGACAATGCGAACATTATTGCGCCTGGACCTGTTCTCCAAATCATCCGTTTTGTTCCAAATCGCAGCAATATCTTTCGTGATCTCCTTATTGTGCTGCGCAGACGCAGAAACTGTATTTTCAACCACACCAACTCTTTTTTCCAATTGCCCAGTTCTGTCCTTAACTGTGTGAAGATCATGTTTTACATTTTGCATTGATTCCTGTAAAAAGCCCAACTGAGTGAGCACATTAGTAATAGCTGATCCACACTGCATAACAGCCACCAGCACGTCCTTTATAGTGGGCTCAGCAGGAACCTGCAGCTTCAGCGCTGTGAGCTGCTTCTTATTTTGTTCCACCAGCTCTCCCCAGCTAGCCAGGGCCTCCTGGTTCCTCTGCCCTCCAGCACTTTCAGTCTCCTCCTCCCCCTCTTCACTCATCCCCCGCTCTGTACCTTCTCCTCCTGTGTCCGGATCTTTTCCAACTGCATGGGGAGATTCCTTCTCCAATTCCTCCACTCGGGCAAATCGCTGCAGACGAGCCGCTACTTCTCTGTTTCTGGCTGCACTATCAGTCTCTGCATCTGCCAGAGCATGTGCTGAAGCAGCAGCGCCATCTTGGGAACCAGAGGCCATCTCTCCTGTAATCCTCCTTTGACCTTTTTTCGGCATGTTGCACGCCTGGAATGCTCCCTCGATGGCCCGAGGACCTCCACCAGTCCCCAGGGCCTCTCCACAGATAATTACTGGCTGTGCTGTGGGGATTTAGCAGCAGTAATTCACTAGGTCATGCAGGAGCTCTGCAAGCACACGTCCTCCTCACATGCTGCTAGGCCACGCCCCGCACAACACGGCTTTACACCCTGGACTACCCTCAGGGGTATCGTCGAGAGTAGAAGAGTCTTCCAAAAAACAGATGGACACTGACAATGACACCCCAGTGGTCACTTCTCAGTGTACAGAGATCTGCAAGGAACTTGTAGCAGGAAGATCCTGCTCGAAGATCTGTTTTGTCAGAGTATTCCCAGCGAGCCAACGGGATAAGGCAATCAAGGTATATGCAATCTTGGACAATCAGAGCAACAGGTCTCTAGCCAAGTCCTTTTTCTTCGACAACTTCAACATGGCTGGTCCCGGCTCTCCGTACTCCTTGAAGACATGTGCAGGTACTGTCGAGACGGCAGGGAGAAAAGCGACCGGATTCAAAGTAGAGTCTATGGATGGTCAAACCTGCTTATCCTTGCCATCAATACTGGAGTGCAACCAAATTCCAGACAACAGGTTGGAGATACCTACACCAGAGGTAGCAGCTCATCATACCCACTTGAAACGTATAGCTCACCTGATACCGGAGCTTGACCAAGGAGCTCCTATCGTCTTACTCCTCGGAAGAGACATACTACGGGTCCACAAGGCTAGAGGACAGATTAACGGCCCACAAAACGCCCCATATGCTCAGAGACTAGACCTAGGATGGGTCATCGTGGGAGACGTCTGTTTGGGTGAAGCACACAGGCCGACATCAGTCAACAGCATGCTCACCAATACTCTTGAGAATGGACGTCCGTCTCTCTTCCAGCCATGAGAGAGCAGTTTCCTGGTTAAAGAATTGCCACACAACACCCCTCCACCTTGTCCGTTAGCTGACCCTTCCTGCGAAGACTATGCATGCGACGGTGAGCAAGATCACATAGGGTGCAGTTTTCCACAGGACAAGAGAAGACAACCAGGTAGCAACGTCCATAGAGGACAGGCCGTTCTTGGAAATCCTGGAGCGAGAGATAGTAAGAGATGAATCAAAGAGTTGGGTCGCACCTTTACCATTCAAACCACAGAGGCAACGCTTACCCAACAACAGAGAACTTGTCTACAGTCGATTTGTCTCCCTTACACGCAAACTGCAGAAGGCACCAGAAACAAGAGAACACTTCTTTACCTTCATGGAGAGAATTTTCCAGAGTGGCCACGCGGAAATTGCACCCGTACTTCAAGATTCCGAGGAATGTTGGTACTTACCTATTTTCGGCGTCTATCATCCGAAGAAACCAGGTCAGATAAGAGTGGTATTTGACTCAAGTGCCAGATACGAAGGTGTTTCTTTAAACGACGTCTTTCTATCTTGTCCAGACCTCAACAACAGACTTCTGGGAGTACTTCTTAATTTCCGCAAAGATGCAGTAGCATTTATGGCCAACATACAACAGATGTTTCACTGCTTCCTTGTTAAAGAAGAACACAGAAACTACTTGAGGTTTTTCTGGTACCGCGATAATGACCCCTACAAGGACATCGTGGAATATCGTATGAAGGTACACATCTTCGGGAACAGCCCTTCCCCTGCTGTCGCTATGTATGGCCTTAGACATTCAGCCAGAGAGGGTGAAGCAAAGTATGGATCGGATGTAAGGTCGTTTGTGGAAAAGGATTTCTACGTAGATGACTGCCTGAAATCCACCCCCACAGATGAGTCGGCAGTCAGTCTCCTGAAAAGGGCACAAGAAATGCTCGCTTCATCCAATTTGAGGTTGCACAAAATTGCTTCCAACAGCCAAAACCTAATGGCAGCCTATCCCTCTCAAGATTACTCAACCGATTTAAAAGACTTGGATTTAAGCACGGACTCCCTTCCCATGCAGCGGAGCCTGGGTTTACTCTGGGATTTGAAAAAGGATGCATTCACCTTCCAGATCAGCGAAGAAGAGAAACCCTTCACGCGTAGAGGCGTCCTGTCCATTGTAAACAGCTTGTACGATCCTCTAGGATTTGTAACCCCTGTAACTATCCAAGGTAAAATGATGTTGAGAGACTTCACCCAAGAGACGTCCGATAGGGATGATCCGCTTCCCAGCGAGAAAAGAGACTTGTGGGTAAGATGGAAGAACTCTTTAGAAGCCCTGTCAAGTCTCTACGTGGCACGACCATATGCTTCTGTGCCATCAACAGAAATCAAGATGCAAAGGCTTTGTATCTTCTGCGATGCCTCAACCAAAGCAATTGCAGCAGTGGCGTATTTGAAAACTACCGACATCAATGAACAATGCCACGTAAGGCTTGTTATGAGCCGGACAAAACTGGCCCCACTCCGTGAACACACAGTACCCAGACTGGAACTCTGTGCAGCTGTGCTAGCAGTAGAGTTAGCTGAGCTTATCTCGACAGAAATGGACCTGGAAATCAAGAGTCGAGTTCTACACTGACAGCAAGGTAGTGCTGGGGTACATTTGCAATGAAACTCGTCGCTTTTATGTCTACGTCAGCAATCGGGTGCTAAGGATCAGGAGATCCACCGACCCTAAATAGTGGCACTACGTGTCCACGCACCACAATCCTGCGGACCACGCAACCAGATCTGTTGAAGACACCTTAAGGACACAACCTGGTTTACTGGCCCTACATACTTATGCCGTTCGACGCAATACATTGACGAGTCAAACACCTTCGAACTGGTAGATCCAGAGGCAGATGAGGAAATCCGCCCTCAGGTATCCGTTCTATGTACGGTGACTAAAGACAATTACCTCAAATCCCACCGTTTCAACAGGTTCTCAACTTGGAACTCGCTTGTTCGTGCCCTCATTTGTTTAATTCATGTGGCTCGATCCTACAAGTCAACGTCACCTGCCATTCAGAAGCCTTGCAAAGGTTGGCACCACTGCAAGCTTGCCTTTACCGTTCCAAACATGGAAAATGCAAAGAACGTTATAATTCATACCATACAACGTGAATGTTATGCCAAAGAGATAGATAACCTCAATAAAGGTCAACCTGTTTCTAAAGACAGTGTTTTGAAGAAACTTGATCCAATCATCGACCAAGATGGGCTGCTAAGAATTGGAGGTCGTCTTCAAGAAGCTGAAGTGGAATTTGGGGAGAAGCACCCTGTAATAATTCCTGGACATCATCATGTCACGACCCTGCTTGTGCAACACCACCACGTCTTGGTGAAACATCAGGGCCGACTGTTTACCGAAGGAAATCTACAACTGCTGGACTATGGATAGTTGGAGCAAAGAGATGTGTGAGTAAACTCATTTTCAACTGCGTGACTTGTCGCAAACTCCGTGGCGTGACTCAAAAGCCTAAGATGGCCAATCTCCCACCAGACAGACTTAGTACAGAACCTCCCTTTACCAACGTCGTACTGGATGTGTTCGGGCCATGGTCTGTGGTTGCACGGAACACTAGAAGAGTCCAAGCCAACGCCAAACGCTGGGCAGTTATGTTCACCTGTATGTCCATCAGAGCAGTCCACATAGAAGTAATTGAGTCCATGGACACTTCAGGGTTTATAAATGCACTCCGATGTTTCATTGCCATCAGAGGCCCCATGAAGCACATACGCTTCGATAGAGGTACCAACTTTGTAGGAGCAGTGAAAGAACTTCAAATTCCTTCCAACCTAGACACCACCAGTGTGGAAAGATACTTAAATGAGCAGGGATGTACCTGGACTTTCAATCTTCCACACTCTTCTCACATGGGAGGTGCTTGGGAGATGATGATAGGAATGGCACGCAGAATCCTTGACTCCATTTTCTTGCAAGCAGGTAGTGCAAGACTCACACATGAAAGTTTGACCACATTCTTGGCAGAAGTTTCGGCCATCATCAATGCTAGACCATTGACTTCACTTTCTAGTGACTCTGGAGATCAGACCATTCTCACTCCTGCCATGTTGCTTACTCAGAAAGCCAGTGTCCTCAGCACTCTACCTGGAGATTTCAGCAACAAGGACCTTTACAGAATACAATGGAGACAAGTGCAAAGTCTCTCCAATACCTTCTGGGACAGATGGAGGAAGCAGTACCTCTCCATCTTACAACCAAGGAAGAAGTGGCAGACCGACAAACCAAACATCAAAACCGGTGATGTCGTCCTCATGAAAGACAGCCAGTCTCACCGTAATGAGTGGCCATTAGGCCTCATCACTAAAATATTCCCAAGCAAAGATGGGAAGGTGCGTAAGGTCGAGGTCAAAGTAGGCAAGTCCGGGGAGAGTAAACTATTCCTCAGACCAGTTGCAGAACTTGTCTGTTTTCGCCGAAAGAACCTGTAGGTGGCATCGGTTGATGCCAAGCGGGGAGTGTTCTGTCCATTCTAATCAAGGACAGGGTGTTCGTTTCATGCGTTAAAGGTTCACTATTAGTGTTTTGTTTTTTGCTGTGTTATAGCACCACCCAGTGGTGGTTAAATTTATAACCTGTGTTTTTTAGTAATAATTAGAGTGTTGCATTGTGGGTTGCACCAAGGCATTTTGGGATGAGGAACCTCCATTTTCCCTCTGTGTTCTTCCTGGACACACGTGTTCTGCTGTGCTGGAAATACAACTTACTTAGTTGCCATCATGAGGATGAGGAAAAAGCCAATATGCTAAATGACATGACATATGGCAGCCAATATGACTAGTGATAAAAATTCCCAATTAAATGTTACCTGCTTAACCCAGCAGGAAGAAATCATACAAGAACAAAACACCATAGAAAAATAATATAACAAAAGTTTATTGGACACAGTACCAAATAGACAAATACAAGAGATAAAAATAGGGTTTTGACAGGGATAACCATGAGTGGATGGCACCACAGAACCGCAGGACCCAAACAAGCTTACCACATAATACTAACAGTATGCTCTGAGATTCCCAAATAATCATGCAAAAGTTACAGACAGTGAAGGTATATAGGGAGAGCTGTAAACCATCCCAAAACCAAGGAGCAAACAGAAACCAATAGGTCATAAGTATTGAAGTTATATTACCTGAAGGGGTGCCGAGATTCTGCGGTGCCACCCTCCCCAACGCGCGTTTCGGCGCTATGAGCCTTCTTCCAGCACTCTGTCAGATCACCGATCTTAGAGGCACGTTACAGAGGCTTGCCGGCGCCTGCTCTCAGCAGCTCTTGCAGGCGCCGGCAAGCTAGGTCATCTCATGACCCGGAAGGAGTCCCGTGGCCATCTTGGATCCGGGGACTCCTTCCAGGTCACCGGAGCAGCGTGATCTCATCGCGCTGCTCCGGTGGGAGAGCGCAGGGAGCCCCCGTCCCTGCGCGATCCCCCTCTATGCCGCTGTCACTATTGACAGTGGCATCAGAGGGGCTAAATGCCCGCGATCGGCGATAGCGGGGTGTCAGCTGTCATATACAGCTGACACCCGCACCCGATCACCGCGGCGCTCAGCGCGAGACCGCGGTGATCGATGCGCCGTACTAGTATTGCGGCTGGCACTAATGCAGTGCCGGCAGCGCCGTACTAGTACGGCGCATGTCACGAAGGGGTTAAAGAGTCCATAATAACAGGGTCTGTACCAAAGGACTGGCGTATAGCAAATGTGGTGCCAATATTCAAAAAGGGGACAAAAACTGAACTCGGAAATTATAGGCCAGTAAGCTTAACCTCTACTGTGGGTAAAATCCTGGAGGGCATTCTAAGGGATGCTATACTGGAGTATCTGAAGAGGAATAACCTCATGACCCAGTATCAGCACGGGTTTACTAGGGACCGTTCATGTCAGACTAATTTGATCAGCTTCTATGAAGAGGTAAGTTCCGGACTGGACCAAGGGAACCCAGTAGATGTAGTGTATATGGACTTTTCAAAAGCTTTTGATACGGTGCCACGCAAAAGGTTGATACATAAAATGAGAATAATGGGGATAGGGGAAAATATGTGCAAGTGGGTTGAGAGCTGGCTCAGGGATAGGAAACAAAGGGTGGTTATTAATGGAGCACACTCGGACTGGGTCGCGGTTAGCAGTGGGGTACCACAGTGGTCAGTATTGGGCCCTCTTCTTTTTAACATATTTATTAATGACCTTGTAGGGGGCATTCAGAGTAGAATTTCAATAGTTGCAGATGACACTAAACTCTGCAGGGTAATCAATACAGAGGAGGACAATTTTATATTACAGGATGATTTATGTAAACTAGAAGCTTGGGCTGATAAATGGCAAATGAGCTTTAATGGGGATAAATGTAAGGTCATGCACTTGGGTAGAAGTAATAAGATGTATAACTATGTGCTTAATTCTAAAACTCTGGGCAAAACCGTCAATGAAAAAGACCTGGGTGTATGGGTGGATGACAAACTCATATTCAGTGGCCAGTGTCAGGCAGCTGCTACAAAGGCAAATAAAATAATGGGATGCATTAAAAGAGGCATAGATGCTCATGAGGAGAACATAATTTTACCTCTATACAAGTCACTAGTGCGACCACACTTAGAATACTGTGCACAGTTCTGGTCTCCGGTGTATAAGAAAGACCTAGCTGAGCTAGAGCGGGTGCAGAGAAGAGCGACCAAGGTTATTAGAGGACTGGGGGGTCTGCAATACCAAGATAGGTTATTACACTTGGGGCTATTTAGTTTGGAAAAACGAAGGCTAAGGGGTGATCTTATGTTAATGTATAAATATATGAGGGGACAGTACAAAGACCTTTCTGATGATCTTTTTAATCATAGACCGGTGACAGGGACAAGGGGGCATCGTCTACGCCGGAGGAAAAAAGGTTTAAGCATAATAACAGACACGGATTCTTTACTGTAAGAGCAGTGAGACTATGGAACTCTCTGCCGTATGATGTTGTAATGTGTGATTCATTACTTAAATTTAAGAGGGGACTGGATACCTTTCTGGGAAAGTATAATGTTACAGGGTATATATATTAGATTCCTTGATAAGGCGTTGATCCAGGGAACTAGTCTGATTGCCGTATGTGGGGTCGGGAAGGAAATTTTTTCCCCATGGTGGAGCTTACGCTTACCACATGGTTTTTTTTTGCCTTCCCCTGGATCAACATGTTAGGGCATGTTAGGCTATGGGTTGAACTAGATGGACTTAAAGTCTTCCTTCAACCTTAATAACTATGTAACTATCCTGGTAAAGTTTATCCGGTAAGATCATTATCCCTGTTCTTGCAATGTAGTGTTGTACAGAATGTGATTAACTGTATAGCAGCCAGTACACAGGAAATGTGATTACCAGGGACTTACTGTATGTAGTTATGTACATAGGTTGCATCATACTGTATACTTTCTTTGTCAGTTGTAAAGTATCAGCTGTGTGATTGTTTAGCCCAATACTTATATATGTCATTTGTATTCCTTTAGTTTTACCGCATTTTCAATACCTGTTACCAATAAACAAGTTAGACTACAGAGAACAGTCTGCTTATTTGGAAGACAGAAGTGGTTTATGCTGTATGTTGGATCACATACCGTATCAACGTGTATGAAGACAGAACAATTGTGGCCCACTTTCACCTTGGCCACGGCCTCGTGCTCTGCATGCAACATCAGCATCACGTCCACTTCCCCGTCCCTTGCCTTGCCCATTTTAAATGCATTACTGCACTATTTCAAAAGCTCAACACAAACGTATTTATTTGGAGCTAAATTATATCTGATAAGTATGCCTGCAAAGCTACGATTTTTCAAACACAAACACCAGGCCTCAGCCTGACATAACAGACTGTAGTACATTTTTTTAGGATTTTGTAGAATTTTTTAAAAAAAAAAAAAAGAGTGGAACAAGGATAGCAGACAGAACTATGAAACTTATGCTTGTCAAGCTACGATTTTTCCAACACAGATACAGCAGGCCTCAGCCTGACATAACAGAGTATATTAATTTTTTTTTAGGATTTTGTAGAATTTTTAAAATAAGTGTGGAACAAGGCTAGCAGACAGAACTATGAAACTTATGCCTGTCAAGCTACGATTTTTCCAACACAGATAGAACAGACCTCAGACTGACATAACAGACTGTATAAAAATTTTTTGGGGATTTGTAGAATTTTTAAAATAAAAAAAAAGAGCGGAACAAGGCTAGCAGACAGAACTATGAAAATTATGCCTGTCAAGCTATGATTTTCCCAACACAAATACAACAGGCCTCAGCCTGACATAACACACTGTATTAATTTTTTTTGGGGGGGTTGTAGAATTAAAAAAAACAACAACAAAACAGACAAACAAAAAAAGAACAAGGCTAGCAGACAGAACTATGAAAATTATACCTGTCAAGCTACGATTTTTCCAACACAGATACAACAGGCCTCAGCCTGAATTTAAAAAAAAAAAAAAAAAGAGTGGGACAAGGCTAGCAGACAAAACTATGCTACCTATGCCTGCGGAAATACGATTTTTCAAAAACAGAAACACCAGCCCTCAGCCTGACATAACAGACCGTATTCATGTTTTATTTTGGCTTTTGGGTGAAATTATTTAAAAAAAAAAAAAGAGTAGAACAAGGCTAGCACACAGAACTATGCTACGTATGCCTGACAAACTATGATTTTTAAACAGATACACCAGGCCTCAGTCTGACATAACAGACTGTATACATTTTTTTTGGTGAATGTTTGCAAAAAAAAAAAAAAGAAAACTGCAGCTAGGTATATAGTAAATAAGCAGCAGCAGACAGTTATGGAGCTTTGGGAGGGATGCATTGGGAGCTATGTACGCACTTACAGTGCCTGCAGGCCTTGCACTGATGTGGATATGCTGTGCCCTGCCTACCTAGCGCTGCAATCTCGGAACCATGAATTAGCTCTAAAAAGGACTGTTGGTTTCTCAGGAGTTGTGGACTGAACAGTTGCAGACCTACACTATTAAAACCACGATTCTGACCCTATCTCTGCAGCACCTCTCCCTACACTCGCTGAATCGGGAGCTGAATGCGGCGAGCAGGGCGGCGTAAGGTCTCTTATACTCGGGATGATGCTGTACGGCCCAGCCAATCACTGCACGAGCACAACAAAGATGGCTGCGGCGTTTCATGGCCTGGCAGACAATCCCTACAGCGTGATTGGGTCTCTAAAGTCCACCAAAAATGCTGGGTGGAGACACCAGTTCCCGCCGAGTAATCCCGGAAATGCTCGGTGCTCGCCGAGTATGATGAGTACCGTGATACTTGGGCGACTAACGAGTAGTGGCGAGCGCGTTCGCTCATCACTAGTCATCATCCATTTGTAGAAGCTATCCACTTTTTAACTTCAGCTTTTTTAGAGATGTTCTTATGTTTGCATCAAGAATTTGTTGAAATTTCACTGAATCCATTTTTCCCTCTACTCGTGAAATGTTCCTTGCGCCATTGGCGGCAACACAATCTCAAAGCATGATTGATCCACCCCCATGCTTAGCATCTTAAACTCCGGAGGTATTTTCGCTTTTGCGTTTTCATTTTTTGCTCCCCTTCTTTTCAAAGCCATAACTTTTCATTTTTTGGTCAATATGGCCACATGAGGGCTTGTTTTTTGTGGGACGAATTGTACTTTTGAACTACACCATTGGTATTAACATATCATGTCCTGGAAAACACGAACAAAATTCCAAGTGTGGTGATATTGCAAAAAAAAGTGCAATCCCACATTTTTTTTTGTACCATATTCACTAAATGCTAAAACTCATCTGCCATTATGATTCTCCAGGTCATTACTAGATCATAAATTTTAAAAAAACTGACCGTCACATCCAAACATAGACTAAGTGTGAACAGGTGCTGAACCTAGAGTCACCAACTTGTATACAGTCAAATAAATAAGGCAGCACACTGCGGCGCTAAAACATGCAAACAGGAAAATTGAACTGCATTACTGCACTACAAATATGAAAAAATGAGAGCATTTAGCGCATAAATTGGCCAATTCATGTGTACCTGGTAGCCACATTAAGGCATCTCTCATATACCAGGTCCTAAACTTTCCTTTCCTCGCTGAGAATAAACGTCTTCATCTGAATGGGAACCTGTGAATCCTCTTCTTAGACTAAATTTCTCTCTCTCTGTTGAGGGGTAGTGGTCCTGCTGCGATTAAAACACCTGTGGCTAAGAGGTGGAGGAGTGCTCAGTCAGAAGGCTAATGAATACAAATGTCAAAAAACTGACCGTCACATCCAAACATAGACTAAGTGTGAACAGGTGCTGAACCTAGAGTCACCAACTTGTATACAGTCAAATAAATAAGGCAGCACACTGCGGCGCTAAAACATGCAAACAGGAAAATTGAACTGCATTACTGCACTACAAATATGAAAAAATGAGAGCATTTAGCGCATAAATTGGCCAATTCATGTGTACCTGGTAGCCACATTAAGGCATCTCTCATATACCAGGTCCTAAACTTTCCTTTCCTCGCTGAGAATAAACGTCTTCATCTGAATGGGAACCTGTGAATCCTCTTCTTAGACTAAATTTCTCTCTCTCTGTTGAGGGGTAGTGGTCCTGCTGCGATTAAAACACCTGTGGCTAAGAGGTGGAGGAGTGCTCAGTCAGAAGGCTAATGAATACAAATGTCAAAAAACTGACCGTCACATCCAAACATAGACTAAGGCTGGCGTCACACTAGCGAGTTTTACGGACGTACGAGAGGTGCAGAAAATACGGATTGCACACGGTACAATGATTCTCTATGGCCCAGCTCCTATCTGCCGTATTTTACTGATCCGTATTATACGGTCTTGTACGGCCGTAGAAAATCGCAGCATGCTGCGTTTGTCACCGTATTGCGCAAAAAATCGCCAATGAAAGTCTATGGGGGTGAGAAAAATACGATTACACACGGACCATGCGTGTGACTTGCGAGAAATACGCACCGGTGTTCTCTAGAAAAGCCGGCAATTCAGTGCGGTGTACAGTAAAATCACACTGACAGAATAGAATAGGTAGAATAAATGTCTACACATAGAATAGGTATATATATATATATATATATATATATATATATATTGTAGTGACCCCTGTGGCAGCTAGGGGGCGCTGAGTGTGCTCCTTGGGATATGCATGGAGTCGTATCTGTTGTGATAATGGTGGTAAAACAGTGACTGGCAGTGTTGTGAATGGCCGATATGTGTCGCAGAGGGAGTAAGCCACACATCCACACTCCCACCTGTGGGAGTGGTTAGTACTGTATAATGTGACTGAGGGATGGTCACATGGGCTCTGAGTGTGGATCTGAATGGTCTGTGCTGGAAGGTCCTGGAGAGAGCCCCATGTGTTGGGAGTGGCGGCTCCCTGGAGAGAACATGGCGGGGGCTCTGGACCTCGCACAGACCAGGCTGTGGAACGGATGGAGATCCGTGTTGTACTGACCGGGGTCAGAGTGAGAATGTCTGAAGGATAGCTCTGTGGAAGAGAGGTATCCGAGAACCTGTGCGGCAATGGCAGGTAACGAATGGAGATTTGTGTTGTACTGACCGGGGTCAGAGAAAAGGAAAGACAGAGTGTGAATGTCTGTAGGATGCCTCAAAGGAAGAGAGATATCCGAGAACCTGTGCAGCACCCACAGGTAACGGGAAGGAACCGTGTTGTACTGACCGGGGTCAGAGAGAAAGAGAGAGACATTGTGTCTGGGGCACCTCTGAGGCCAAGAGGTGTCCAGGAACCCGTGAAGGTTGCCAACGGGTAACGGTCTGAAAACCATGTGTAATGCTGACCGGGGTCAGAGACGAACTGTGAAAACCGTGCCTGAGTGCATTAATCCCGTGCCAAGCGAGTGTCCCCCAAGACACGTAGTAGGCGCTATGTTACAATATATATATGTCAGTGAGACATATATATATATATATGTATATATATATATATTTCATACAGCGCTAGATATCATAAAAGCCAGTGATTCAATTGCCGGCTTTTGCTTTCTCCTTCTCAAACCCGACATGATATGAGACATGGTTTACATACAGTAAACCATCTCATATCCCTTTTTCTTTTTGCATATTCCACACTACTGTTAGTAGTGTGTATGTGGAAAATTTGGGCGCACTATTAAAGGGTTAAATCGCGGAAAAAATTGGCGTGGGCTACCATGCAATTTTCTCCGCCAGAGTGGAAAAGCCAGTGACTGAGGGCACATATTAATAGCCTAGAGAGGGTCCATGGTTATAGGACCCCCCCTGGCTAAAAACATCTGCCCCCAGCCACCCCAGAAAAGGCACATGTAGAAGATGTGCCTATTCTGGCACTTGGCCACTCTCTTCCCACTCCCGTGTAGCTGTGGGATATGGGGTAATGAAGGGTTAATGTCACCTTGCTATTGTAAGGTGACATTAAGCCAGATTAATAATGGAGAAGCGGCAATTATGACACCTATCCATTATTAATCCAATAGTACGAAATGGTTAATAAAACACACACACATTATTACAAAGTACTTTAATGAAATACACAGGGTGTTGTAATATTTTATTATTCTCTTAATCCACCTGAAGACCCTCGTTCTGTAAAAAAGGAAAAATAAAAAAACAAAAATATCCCATACCTTCCGGCGTTCTGGCAGTCCCACGATGTAAATCCATCTGAAGGGGTTAAATCATTTTACACCCAGGAGCTCTGCTAAAGCAGCTGTGCTCGTGGTTGTAAAAATACGGGGAATGAATGGAGTGCAGGGGAATGTCCTGTAGTTACCTTGAGTCACGGTGATGCGCCCTCTGCTGGATGTCCTCATATGAACTCGAGCGTGGGAATTTTTCCCACGCTCGAGTTCAATAGCAAGGTGACATTAACCCTTCATTACCCCATATCCCACCGCTACACGGGAGTTGGAAGAGAGTGGCCAAGTGCCAGAATAGTCGCATCTTCCAGATGTAACTTTTCTGGGGTGGCTGGGGGCAGATGTTTTTAGCCAGGGGGGGGGGTCCTATAACCATGGACCCTCTCTAGGCTATTAATATCTGTCCTCAGTCACTGGCTTTACCACTCTGGCGGAGAAAATTGCCCGGGAGCCCACGCCAATTTTTTCCGCGATTTAACCCTTTAATAGCTAGTGCGCCCAAGTTTTCCACATACACACTAACATTAGTAGTGTGGAATATGCAAAAAAAAAAAAGGGATATGAGATGGCTTACTGTATGTAAACCATGTCTCATATCATGTCGGGTTTGGGAAGGAGAAAGCAAAAGCCGGCAATTGAATTACCGGCTTTTATGCTATCTCGCACTGAATAAAATATAAATACAGTATATATATATAGATACTGTATATATGTTTTAACGACCATTTGAGCACATAAATCCATTAGATGTCGTTTTTGCAAGCCTGCGAGAAAATATCACAGTACGGATGCCATATGGATTACATTACGGAGGATGACATGCGCAAAATACGCTGCCACACCCTGCTTACGGATGACATACGGATCACTATTTTGGGAACATTTCTGCGTATTACGGCCGTAAAAAACAGACCGTATTTTCATACGCTGAGTGTGACGCTGGCCTAAGTGTGTCTAATTTTAGTCTTTGGCGATACAAAATATGTGTATTTTTTTATTTTTTATTTTGAATGGGATGAAAGGGGGGCAATTTGACCTTATATTTTTTAAAATATTTTTAAAAACTTTTTCTCTAGTAAACCCCCCACGACAGCACACCTGGAGGATGTTACCCCTTTCCTAATAGGGACAGGAAATTACCAAGAGGTTAAATAACCCCTCCCTCATCCTCCCCCTCAGTGTTTTTTCCTGTCCCTACTAGGGATGAAGAGGTCATCCCAGGTGTACTGTGCTGGCAGCGGTCACCGGGGGATATAGGCATTATTGCCGGGCAGCTGGGGAGCGGACTTACGTCTCTTCCTCGTGTGCTGCTCCCGTCTCCTCCGACTCGGGACTCTTTGCCACCATTCCGCACCTTCAAGGCAAGGTCTGGGGGCATTCTTCAGCTGGAGGCCTCTGAGCTCTCCAGCCCTTCTCCTCCGGCGCGCGGCGTGAGGACTTCCGGTCTGAAGCCGGCGGCAGGATGTGACGTCAGACGCCGGCCGGCTTCCGTGGATTGGAAGGTCCTTTTGCGCTTCAAACTGGAACGCAATGTGAACGGCGTGGATTATGTCGGCGGTCTCCCCCCCCCATACATCCGGACATCGTCGGAGGAGGTCCTCTATCCATCCATGAGGACAGGTGCTGCGGTCCGGTCGCCTATATTAGGCCCCGGACAGGAAGACATCTCAGGTAGGACCACTGTGTGGTGAAGACCATGTAGATGTCCGCTACCTCGCGCTCTGCATCTGCAGATCCCAGCACTATCCCGGCCCCAGTGAGTAGTCTGGCCCAGGGTGTCCACTCCCTGATGTGGGTTGTAATCTTATGATTCCGTCTCCCCTTCTTTTTTAGGGGGACAAGGAACCCGCATCAGCAGGCAAATCTAAAACTACCCGCAAATGCACAGTTTGTATGAAGAAGCTGTCCTCTTCATACAAGAAAGCATTGTGCAAAGAGTGCTCAGAAAAAATTATCAGGGAAGAGCAGTAATCTCTGATGGAAGAGATCAAGGGCTTAATCCAGCACGAGATTAAAACCTCTCTGGCCACCCTTTCCCAACCTACACCTTCTCCTAGTGCCCCTCCTGAAGCTAAGAAAAGGAAACAGCCCACAGGATGAAGGGCAGGAGGACTCTCAAGGGGAGACGTCGGACGAACCCCCAGAGGAAGGAGAATTATCCCTTGACTCGGAAACTTTCCAGCAAGAGAGATATTACTTCTCTTCGACTGACATAGAAGAACTTCTCACAGCAGTAAGGAAGACTATGGAAATTGAGGAAGAGAAAATGGCTCAGTCAGTATAGGAAGAGATGTTCGGGGAGCTTCGTTCTAAGAAAAGACAGGTGTTTCCCATTCATAAAAATATCCGTGATTTAGTTCTAGAAGAGTGGTAATCCCTAGAAAAAAGGCTGACTACTCCAGCAGAGATTAAGGACAGATTTCCGGTAGATGACGAAACGGCTTCATGCTGGTCGGAGGTTCCAAAAGTGGACATCCAGATTGCTAGGATAGCCAAAAAAACCATGCTACCATTCGAGGATGCCTCCCAATTGAGAGATCCTCTGGAACGTAAGATGGACGGACTACTAAGGAAGTCGTGGGAAACGTCAACGTCCTTACTGAACATCAATTCCGTATCTGTGTGGCTAGGTCAATGCATCGCTGGCTGGGGCAACTAGAAGAGCACTTGTCCTCAGGTACTCCCAGAGAGGATATTCTAGCCTCCTTACCTATCTTCCAGAAAGCAACAGGCTTTTTAGCGGATGCCTCCGCAGAATCAGTGAGGGTGACAGCGAGATCATCCGCATTGTCAAACTCAGTAAGACGAGCACTCTGGCTAAGATCCTGGTCTGGTTATATGACTTCTAAGATGAGGCTGTGTTCTATTCCCTTCAAAGGAAAGTATTTGTTTGGACCTGCCTTGGATGATCTTCTGGAGAAGGCCTCAGACAAAAAGAAAACGTTACCAGAACCTAGAAACCCTAGGAAAACACCCTTCCGCACTCAGCAAGAGCATACTCCTCAATACAGGGGGAAGGGCAAGACGGGATGTTGGGTTATCCAAAAGGGGGGAAAGACAGGAATCTTTCTTCCCCAACCCCAAAATCAAAGAAACCAATGACGCCATCACAGTGGGGGGTCGGATCTCGAACTTCCTCCCATACTAGCAAAAGATCTGCATAGATCAGTGGGCTTTAAGATTGGTCAGAGAGGGGATGAAGATAGAGTTTGTATCATATCCCCACAAAAGGCTAAAGACAACAAATTTATCTACACCAAAGCTACAATCCACATTGATAGCGGGAGTACAGGATCTCTTAGTCAACAATGTGATCTCCACAGTCCCGGAGAACGAGAAGAACAAAGGTCATTATTCCAACCTATTCCTGATAAAAAAAAACAACAAATGGAACCCATCGGATAATAATCAACCTGAAACCCCTGAATCAATATGTAACCTACAGAAGATTCAGGATGGAATCCGTCAGATCGACAGTACCCCTAATAGGACAAGATTTCGTCATGGCCACTATAGATTTACAGGATGCATATTATCACATCCCAATCCATCCAACTTATCGGAAATTCCTAAGATTTGCAGTCACCAGAGGGAAAGACATAGACCACTTTCAGTTCAATGTCCTTCCGTTTGGTCTATCCTCAGCCCAAAGGATCTTCACAAAGATCATGTCCGAAGTAATGGCCTACATCAGAGGTCGGCATATATGCATAATCCCGTACCTCGACGACCTCTTGGTAGTGGCTCCCACAGTTCCAATTCTACAGGAGAATCTTCAAACGACAGTCCAGATCTTGTCGTCTCTAGGCTGGGTAGTAATCTCCAAAAAATCGGATATGGTTTCGTCAACAACAAAGATCTTTTTAGGAGTCCTGTTAGACTCTCACAACCAAACATCTTTCCTGCCCGAACAAAAACGGACCCTGCTTACATGAAAGATAAGAATGTTGCGGGACAAAAAGATAGTATCTCTAAGATGGGCCATGTCGGTTCTGGGGACCATGACATCATGCATCCAGATGGTGGCATGGGCACAAGCCCACACCAGAATACTCCAAAGTCATATTCTGTCAATCTGGGACGGATCCCCAGATTCTCTAGACAAAAAGATCCGAATACCACCGCACGTAAAGTCCTCATTGACATGGTGGCTACAAAAGGAGAACTTAATCAGATGAGTTCCCTGGTTGCAGGACCCAGCAGTGACTATAAGAGTAGATGCCAGCGGAAAAGGTTGGGGAGCTACGGTAGACCAGCACATATTCCAGGGATACTGTCCAACCGAGATAAGCCAACGATCCTCGAACTTCAGAGAACTAAAAGCGGTAGAGGAGATTCTCAAAGCAGCAGTAACTCTTGTTCAGAATTCCCATATAAAAATATACTCGGACAACGTAACAACAGTTGCCCACCTTCGCCATCAGGGAAGTACAAAACATGAGGATCTAAAAGCAATATCAGCCAGAATATTTTCGTGAGCCGAGGAACATGTTCTCTCTCTATCTGCCCTACATATAAAAGGAGAAATAAATATACAGGCCGACTTCCTGAGCAGGACAAAGATCCATCCAGGAGAATGGAGCCTAGACCCGGAAGTCTTTCAGATACTGGCCAGAAGGTGGGGACAGCCAGAAGTGGACCTGTTCGCAAACGTTCAGAACACAAAGGTGGACCAGTTTTTCTCGCTAGATCCAACCAATCTGGGGCTAGGTGTGGACGCATTGGCCCAACCATGGACATTTACACTGGCGTATGCTTTTCCTCCATTACCAATTCTACCAAGAGTCCTACAGAAAATAAGAGCAGAGAAAGTCAGGGTGATCTTGGTGGCTCCATTTTGGCCCAAAAGAATCTGGTTCGGGACCCTCATCAGCCTAAAAATAGATGGACCGATAACACTACCTCCGGTCAAGAACCTTCTCTACCAAGGGCCAATACCGATCCCGAGAGATTACACCTGAATGCCTGGCTTCTGAATTCTCAATTCTGAGGACCAGAGGGCTATCAAAGAACGTCATTAAAACACTACAAAAAAGCCGAAAGACAGTAACCAATTCAATCTACCAAACAATTTGGAAGACCTTTATCACATGGAGTGCTCCTGAACGGCCTAACCCAGACAGGCCAAACCTAGCCAGGATCCTGGATTTTTTACAGGATGGGCTGGAAAAAGGTCTCAGACCCAGCACCCTCAAGGTACAGGTGGCAGCCCTGAGCTCGTATTTTGACCAATCTTTAGCCGACCATAGATGGATAAGAAGATTTATGACGGCGGCATCCCGCATATCTCCAAGACCCATAAATATAGTCCCATCCTGGGACCTCAATATAGTCCTAAAGGGACTTACACTTCCACCTTTTGAGCCCTTGTCATCAATAAGTATGGATAAACTCGCCTGGAAGACCACCTTCCTGGTAGCTATAACTACAGCCAGAAGAGTTGGTGAACTACAAGCCCTGTCAATCAATGAGCCCTACATGAAAATTCAACAAGACAGGATGGATCCAATCGCAGGATAAGCCCTTCTCCCAAAAGTCGTCTCGGATTTCCACAAGTCGCAGGAGATAATTCTTCCCTCCTTCTATCAGGAAGCAAAGAATGAGGAAGAAGGACAATTCCATACTTTGGATGTTCGGAGAATGGTACTTTATTATCTTCAAGCTTCAGAGAAAATTAGGAAGGATCAGAATCTGTTTATTCATCTTCTCGGCCAGAATAGGAGGAAGAAGACTTCCAAATCTACAATTGCGAATTGGATCAAAAGAGCAATCTTGGAGGCTTATCAGATTCAGGGCCTTCCACTGCCAGAGAAATTCACAGCTCATTCTACTAGGGCAACAGCTGTCTCCTGGGCAGAGAAAGCCAGTGCTTCCATTGAGCAAATATGCAGAGCTGCTACGTGGTCCTCGGTCCATACGTTTTCCAAACATTACAGACTAGACCTGATGTCAAAGAAAGACTTAGCCTTCGGAGAAAAAGTCCTTAGAGCTATAGTCCCTCCCTAAATGTTACTCTTGGGTACTGCTCCAGGTGTGCTGTCGTGGGGGGTTACTAGAGAAAATAGAATTATTCTTACCGTTAATTCGGTTTCTAGCAACCCACCACGACAGCAGGAGTAATCCCTCCCTTGGCTTGATATACGTTCTGGAAAGAATAAATATAATTTGAAGCATTCCTTTTCCTGTGGTCCTTTATAATAACACTGAGGGGGAGGATGAGGGAGGGGTTATTTAACCTCTTGGTCATTTCCTGTCCATATTAGGAAAGGGGTAACATCCTCCAGGTGTGCTGTCGTGGTGGGTTACTAGAAACCAAATTAACGGTAAGAATAATTCTATTTTTTTTTTTTTACTTCTGGCATGCTTCAATAGTCTCCATGAGAAACCATAAGCTGCCATAACCCGTTTGGCTCTGCTACATACAGGCGATGATCAGATCACCTGTATGTAGCAGAATTCCTCACTTGCTATGAGCACCGACCACCGCTCATAGCAATCCAGTAGTGACAACCATAAAGGTCTGCCTGCTGGAGACCTCTAGTTGTCATGCCAACCCATCGGCGACCCACGGTCATGTGACACGGGCTCTGATGGGTGGGATTTCCGATGCGCTTGCTGGAAGCGCGTGTTAAATGACACTGTCAGAATTTTACAGCGGCATTTAATTAGTTAAGAGCCACGGGTGGATCGCGATTCCACCAGCACCTGTTAAGAGGCACATGTCAGCTGTTCAAAACAGCTGACATGTGCCAGGACAGATATGGGCTCAGTTAGATAGTTTTTTCCTGAAATTCTGTGCCCTAAAAAAGGGCAAAATACCAACTTTTACACACGGACCTATTGACTGCCCACCAGGCCTATCTGATTGATCCCACAGACACACTTAAAAAACAAAATTACCTAGAAGCCAAACGACTCATTGATACTTTCACTATTGCTCAGGCTACAAGAAGTATAGATTTCACAAAGAACCATTATTATAGGTGGGGCGGAAAGACTGGCAGCTTACTGGCACGTTTAACTAAGCCGTTCCACTCTAGACGCACAATTATACAAGTGAGACATCCAGAGAACCATCAAGTGGTCACATCAGAAAGGGACAAACAACAGGCCTTCCTAAAGTACTACACTGAACTATACAGAGAACGACCATATAGCTCGCAGGACACGTGGGATCTTATATCCTCGACTGCACTGCCAAAAATAACGGGAGACCAAAGGGAGCAGTTGTCAGCTCCAATAACTACTGAGGAGGTGCAGTCGACGATTAAGTCCCTACACAATAACAAATCACCAGGACCTGATGGTCTATCTGCTGAGTATTACAAGATGCTGCAGCCAAATATCATCCCCATGATGGTGGACTTACTTAATACCATATATACACGGGGAGAACAAGTGGAAGGCTTTCATGAAGCCCATACAATTCTTCTACCCAAACCAAATAAAGACCCTCTTGAGGTAGGCTCATATCGCCCGATATCCCTACTAAATGTAGACTATAAAATACTCACTAAAATCCTGGCGGATCGCTTGCAAGAGTTTTTGCCAGGTTTACTCATACCCTCACAATTGGGTTTTACAAGAGGCCGTCACTCTGCCCTGGGGGTTAGGACGGCTGTAGCCGCAACAGTTCTTGCTAAACAACAAAACTGTCCTCCCACACTGCTACTCAGCCTTGATGCTGAGAAAGCATTTGACTCAATATCATGGAGCTTTTTGAGCACGGTTTTAAGGTACAGAGGCTTTGGCGATATTTTTCTTAGACTTTTACACATCATACAACATAATGCAACCACTAAACTATCCATAAATAATTTATTATCTCCTCCAATCATCTTGGAAAGGGGAGCAAGACAGGGATGCCCAATCTCACCGATACTTTTTAACCTGGCATTAGACCCACTATTAAGATACTTACAGGAGTGGCCAGGCCTTCAGGGATTACAATTTGGGAATACTGAAATTAAAATGATGGCTTTTGCAGATGATATTTTAATTTTTATGTCAAGACCCCGGGTCAATCTGGGCCCTTTGCTTTCAATAGTAGAGCAAAAGGGAGCACTAGTAGGTTTCTCAATAAATGTGACAAAATCTGAAGCTCTGATGCTCACGGGACCCGCAAAACCTACATGGGCTCAAAATTACCCTATCCAGTGGAAAACCCAATCTATTACATATCTGGGTGTTCAAATTACTAGATCTCCAGCAGAACTGCAGCGGACCAACCTGCAGACATTTATCAAGTCATTACAGGACGACTTGAATGCGTGGAGCAAATTCACCCTATCTTTTATAGGTCGGGCAAACCTGATAAAAATGATCTCCTTCCCGCGGCTGTTATACCTGTTTAATGTCCTGCCGTTCTATTTAAGACCCGTAGATGAACGCAACATCAATCGACTATTCCGCAATTTCATATGGCAGGGAAGGAGACCTAGAATTGGACTGTACATCCTCCAGCAGCCTAAGACTAATGGGGGAATCAATTTCCCAGATGTTAAATTATATAATCTGGCAGCCAACATGCGGATCCTTAAAGACTGGCTGAACGGTACATCCACGTATTCATCCAATACCGTAGAATCATCTCTGATAGATAATAGGTCCCTGGTAAGCTTATTACATTCCCCATATCCCTCATTAACATCAGACCATAAAAATAACCCCTTATTCATGTCAATGTGGAGGACGTGGGTGGTGGTGCGTAGGAGGCTACACTTGTCCAGTGGTGTTTCACTTGCACAGTCATTTTCCAATAATCCTAGTTTCCATGATGGAAAGGCACACCCCATCTTCTCTAGATGGCAGAGAGAGGGTTTACAATCCATTGGAGACATAGTTGACACACAGACAAGGGCCGTCATTTCATTTGCTCAGGCATGCACTTTGTTTGACTATATACGCACACACCCTTTCCACTACATGCAGCTGCAAAGCTACGCACATAGTGTCATACACGCTTTCAATGACAATGACTGGCAGGACGAATTACTGAGCAAGTTGAATACATGCACTCAGAATAAGGGTCTGGTCTCGGAGTACTATACATTCCTTCGTCCTCTGATACAGTATGATACCGCAGGGGTGGGAATTACAAAATGGCAGGTGGATGATGTCTCCTTTACACCATCTCTTATCTTGCGGGCATTACAGAAAGCACTCAAATATATATCTTCTGTCTCTTATTGGGAAATGGCGTTACAGATCCTGCACAAGACCTACGTTTCACCAAAACGTAGTTATCTGATGGGGAATCTGGCGAGCCCGGCCTGTTCTAGATGTGGGGAATCTGAAGCGGACCACTATCACTGCTTTTGGGCTTGTCCACAAATTCAATTGTTCTGGCAGCGTATACATACCTTTGTGTCGACGCACACCTCATATAACATCACACTTACTTCAGCCTGGGCTCTCTTTGGTCATATTACGGATAGTGATGTCCATATACCATACCATGGTAAAAAATTCCTTTTTATTATCTCAGCTGCAGCTCGTAAAACAGTTCTGCAAAACTGGTTGGCGCCTAAAGTGCCCACATTGCGACTTTTCCTAGAGAAACTTGCTTTTCTGTTTAGAATGGACTGGATAGACGCTTCCCTCCAAAAAGAGAGAAGGACTCAGACATTCTTTGACACATGGGAACCATTTATAGCGATCCTTCCGGCTCACACTAAGCAAGGAATCAGAGATTGTTTTAAGATGACTACTTGGTTTTTGGAACAAACAATAGCAGGTCGTCCGCCTCTGTGAGGATGACTCGCGGATTGGGACATATAAACCTGAGGATGTAGGAGTGGAAGCCGAATGCTCTCCCCCCCTTCTCCCTTCCTTCATTTTCCCCAGATGTTCTCCCCCCCCCCCCCCCCCCTTTCATTTTCCTAAGTATTTTCTTCTTACTTCTCTGTCTTTTTGCCCATTCCGGCATAACGTCAAAATATGGCAATGACAGATAATAAGGACCAAAAACAGACCTTTTAAATTAGCCATTTTACTTCTTTGTTATGTTTATGCAAATTATTTTATTTACTTACACCGTATTGCTCGAGATGTGACGTAACATTGACTGATTGATACAAGAATGTGCAAATATTATATCTGTATTGTCAAAAAAGTTCAATAAAAGCATTATTGAAAAAAAAAAAAGAAATTCTGTGCCCTTTTTTCACCACACATGTTTGATCATTGTGGCAACAGTTCTATTTTATCCTTATCGGTCCACAGGACTTGTTTCCAAAATGCAACAGGCTTGTTTAGATGTTCTTTTGCATACTTATGACTCTGAATTTTATGGGGTGAAGGCAGGTTTTCTTCTGAGGACTTTCATGAAGGCCATATTTGTGCAGGTGTCGCTGAACAATAAAACAATGTACCACAACTCCAGAGTTCATTAATTCTCAGGGTCTTTTGAAGTCAATTTAGGGCACTCTAACTGAAATTTTGCTTGGTCTTCTGGACCTTATCTTGACCTCCACTGTTCATGTTAACTGACATATCTTAATTATATTTCGAATTGAGGAAAGGCCAACTTGAAAATGCTGTGCTATCTTCGTATAGCCTTCTCGTGGTTTGTGGGCCTCCACCATTTTCAGAGTGCTATGCAGCTGCTTAGAAGAACCCATGGCTGCTGTTTTTTGGCACAAGGTCAGAGGAGGTTGGGTTTTTATAAAGCTGGGAAATCACCTGGCCTTTTCTAACAAGGATAGTGGACAAGCCATAACTTACAGGCTAATTAAGGTTTGAAACCTTAGGCTTCTTTCACATTTCCGTCAGTAGTCGGCCGTCAAAAAGCGTCGGCGCGATGTACCGACAGACGTTTGGGAAATAGTGGCAGCGGATGCAGTGTTTCAACGGTCCGCTGTCAGGAATGCTAAAGCCTAAAACCCCTGCGAGGAGAGAGAGAGATTTCCTGCCGGGCATGCGCAGTAGGAAACACAGGATGCAACGTACAGAAAAACGTTCCCTTGAACGTTTTTAGCAGACGACGGTCCGCCAAAATGCACAGGATCCAGTGCTCGACGGACATAACGTGTGCCCATACGTCGCTATTACAAGTCAATGGGAAAAAACAGGATCCTGCATACAAATTTGCAGTATCCTGTTTTTTTCACAAACCGACGTATTTCGACGTATGGAGGAAGACAAAATGTTAAAGAGGCCTTAGTCTGAACGCACAAATCTCAATAGGTGCTGAAACTTTTGCATCTGCCAATTTCTTTTTTTAGAATTTTTAAAATGTTAGGCAAAAAAAATATGTTTTTTTTATCTTTTAACCCCTTCACCCCCAAGGGTGGTTTGCACGTTATGGACCGGGCCAATTTTTACAATTCTGACCACTGTCCCTTTATGAGGTTATAACTCTGGAACGCTTCAACGGATCCCGGTGATTCTGACACTGTTTTCTCGTGACATATTGTACTTCATGATAGTGGTAAAATTTCTTTGATAGTACCTGCGTTTATTTGTGAAAAAAACGGAAATTTGGCGAAAATTTTGAAAATTTAGCAATTTTCCAACTTTGAATTTTTATGCAATTAAATCACAGTGATATGTCACACAAAATACTTAATAAGTAACATTTCCCACATGTCTACTTTACATCAGCACAATTTTGGAACCAAATTTTTTTTTTGTTAGGGAGTTATAAGGGTTAAAATTTGACCAGCAATTTCTCATTTTCACAACACCATTTTTTTTTTAGGGACCACATCTCATTTGAAGTCATTTTGAGGGGTCTATATGATAGAAAATACCCAAATGTGACACCATTCTAAAAACTGCACCCCTCAAGGTGCTCAAAACCACATTCAAGAAGTTTATTAACCCTTAAGGTGTTTCACAGGAATTTTTGGAATGTTTAAATAAAAATGAGCATTTAACTTTTTTTTCACACAAAATTTACTTCAGCTCCAATTTGTTTTATTTTACCAAGGGTAACAGGAGAAAATGGACCCCAAAAGATGTTGTACAATTTGTCCTGAGTACGCCGATACCCCATATGTGGGGGTAAACCACTGTTTGGGCGCATGACAGAGCTCGGAAGCGAAGGAGCGCCATTTGACTTTTCAATGCAAAATTGACTGGAATTGAGATGGGACGCCATGTTGCGTTTGGAGAGCCACTAATGTGTCTAAACATTGAAACCCCCCACAAGTGACACCATTTTGGAAAGTAGACCCCCTAAGGAACTTATCTAGAGGTGTGGTGAGCACTTTGACCCACCAAGTGCTTCACAGAAGTTTATAATGCAGAACCGTAAAAATAAAAAATCATATTTTTTCACAAAAATTATCTTTTCACCCCCAATTTTTTATTTTCCCAAGGGTAATAGAAGAAATTGGACCCCAAAAGTTGTTGTACAATTTGTCCTGAGTACGCTGATACCCCATATGTGGTGGTAAACCACTGTTTGGGCGCATTGGAGAGCTCGGAAGGGAAGGAGCGCCGTTTGACTTTTCACTGCAAAATTGACAGGAATTGAGATGGGACGCCATGTTGCGTTTGGAGAGCCACTGATGTGCCTAAACATTGAAACCCCCCCACAAGTGACACCATTTTGGAAAGTAGACCCCCTAAGGAACTTATCTAGAGGTGTAGTGAGCACTTTGACCCACCAACTGCTTCACAGAAGTTTATAATGCAGAGCCGTAAAAATAAAACAAACATTTTTTTCCCACAAAAATTATTTTTTAGCCCCCAGTTTTGTATTTTGCCGAGGGTAACAGGAGAAATTGGACCCCAAAAGTTGTTGTACAATTTGTCCTGAGTACGCTGATACCCCATATGTGGGGGGGGAACCACTGTTTGGGCGCATGGGAGGGCTCGGAAGGGATGGAGCGCCATTTTGAATGCAGACTTAGATGGATTGGTCTGCAGGCGTCACATTGCGTTTGCAGAGCCCTAATGTACCTAAACAGTAAAAAAAAACCACAAGTGACACCATTTTGGAAAGTAGACCCCCTAAGCAACTCATCTAGATGTGTTGTGAGAGTTTTGAACCCTCAAGTGTTTCACTACAGTTTATAACGCATAGCCGTGAAAATAAAAAATAAAAAAATTTCGTCCCAAAATTATTTTTTAGCCCCCAGTTTTGTATTTTCCCAAGGGTAACAGGAGAAATTGGACCCCAAAAGTTGTTGTCCAATTTGTCTTGAGTACGCTGATACCCCATATGTGGAGGGGAACCACCGTTTGGGCGCATGGGAGGGCTCGGAAGGGAAGGAGCGCCATTTGGAATGCAGACTTAGATGGAATGGTCTGCAGGCGTCACATTGCGTTTGCAGAGCCCCTAATGTACCTAAACAGTAGAAACCCCCCACAAGTGACACCATTTTGGAAAGTAGACTCCTAAGGAACTCATCTAGATGTGTTGTGAGAGCTTTGAACCCCCAATTGTTTCACTACAGTTTATAACGCAGAGCCATGGAAATAAAAAATATTTTTTTTTCCACAAAAATTATTTTTTAGCCCCCAGTTTTGTATTTTCCCAAGGGTAACAGGAGAAATTGGACCCCAAAAGTTGTTCTCCAATGTGTTCCGAGTACGCTGATACCCAAAATGTTGGGGTAAACCCCTGTTTGGCGCACGGGAGAGCTTGGAAGGGAAGGAGCACTGTTTTACTTTTTCAACGCAGAATTGGCTGAAATTGAGATCGGACGCCATGTCGCGTTTGGAGAGCCCCTGATGTGCCTAACCAGTGGAAACCCCCCAATTATAACTGAAACCCTAATCCAAACACACCCCTAACCCTAATCCCAACGGTAACCCTAACCACACCTCTAACCCAGACACACCCCTAACCCTAATCCCAACCCTATTCCCAACCGTAGATGTAATCCAAACCCTAACCCTAACTTTAGCCCCAACCCTAACTGTAGCCTTAACCCTAGCCCCAACCTAACCCTAGCCCCAACCCTAACTCCAACCCTATCCCTAGCCCTAACCCTAGCCCTAACCCTAGCTCTAGCCCTAATGGTAAAATGGAAATAAATACATTTTTTAAATTTTTTTATTTTTGCCTAACTAAGGGGGTGATGAAGGGGGGTTTGATTTACTTTCATAGCGGGTTTTTTAGCGTATTTTTATGATTGGCAGCTGTCACACTGAAAGAAGCTTTTTATTGCAAAAAATATTTTTTGCGTTTCCACATTTTGAGAGCTATAATTTTTCCATATTTGAGTGCACAGAGTCATGTGAGGTCTTGTTTTTTGCGGGACGAGTTGATGTTTTTATTGGTAACATGCTCGGGCACGGGAGATTTTTTGATCGCTTTTTATTCCGATTTTTGTGAGGCAGAATGACCAAAAACCAGCTATTCATGAATTTCTTTTGGGGGAGGCGTTTATACCGTTCCGCGTTTGGTAAAATTGATAAAGCAGATTTATTCTTCGGGTCAGTACGATTACAGCGATACCTTATTTCTATCATTTTTTTATGTTTTGGCGCTTTTATACAATAAAAACTATTTTATAGAAAAAATAATTATTTTGGCATCGCTTTATTCTGAGGACTATAACTTTATTTTTTCGCTGATGATGCTTTATGGCGGCTCGTTTTTTGCGGGACAAGATGACGTTTGCAGCGGTACCATGGTTATTTATATCTGTCTTTTTGATCGCGTGTTATTCTACTTTTTGTTTGGCGGTATGAGAATAAAGCGTTGTTTTTAGCCTTGTTTTTTTTTTTTTTACGGTGTTCACTGAAGGGGTTAACTAGTGATATAGTTTTATAGGTGGGGTCGTTACAGACGCGGCAATACTAAATATGTGTACTTTTATTGTTGATTTTTTTTATTTAGATAAAGGAATGTATTTATGGATTTTTTTTTTTTTTTTTCTTTATTTAGGAATTTTTTTTTCTTTTTTTTTTTTTACACATGTGGGAATTTTTTTTTTAACTTTTCTACTTTGTCCCAGAGGGGGACATTACAGATCGGTGATCTGACAGTGTGCACAGCACTCACAGCCGTGCAGGCTTACAAGCACCTGCACGGCACCCGGAAGTAATCCCTGCAGGACCCGGATGCAGCCCCGCGGCCATTTTGGATCCGGGACCTGCAGGGATAGGAGGTAAGAGACCCTCGCAGCAACGCGATCACATCGCGTTGCTCCGGGGGTCTCAGGGAAGCCCGCAGGGAGCCCCCTCCCTGCGCGATGCTTCCCTGTACCGCCAGCACACCGCGATCATGTTTGATCGCGGTGTGCCGGGGGTTAATGTGCCGGGGCGGTCCGTGACCGCTCCTGGCACATAGTGCCGGATGTCAGCTGACATCTGATAGGCAGCTGACACCCGGCCGCGATCGGTCGCGCTCCCCCCGAAAGCACGGCCGATCGTGCTGGACGTACTATTCCGTCCTTGGGAATTAGGGCCCACCCCACATGGACGGAATAGTACGTCCAATGGCAGAAAGGGGTTAAGTAAAACGGAAAAATGTCATCTTTACCTTTCAGAGATCATTTCATCTTCAACTTTCTTAACTGTTCACAATAACAGAAATTTTGACCAGTGGTTCCCAAACTTTTAGATGCTACTGTATATGACTCCCAATATGCCGAGTAACAATATTAAAATAACTGATGACAAACAAGCTTTTGGAGGTTTGTTCATTAATCATTCATACACGAAAGACATGGTAGTACTGTGGTAAGAGTTCTGTGAAGCAGAGTGGGGGAGTGTAAGCTCACTGCTCCACCATTCACCTATTCCGTCTGAGGCACAATGATGTCACCACAAGGTATGGGATCAGTTACAGCACAAAATGGAGAGAGGCTATGCACATTGTGGGAATGTGGCTTACTATTTTTTTTCAAATTTTACGGTAGAATTGAAGGGTGCAATTTAGGGTGTTATACTGTGAGATGGGCACTGTGGAGGCATAAAGGGTATAAATCGTACTTTTGGTTTAAACTCTGTGAGACATCACTTTGTTGTGTGTGGGATACTTGGGACTTTATACTATGGTTGGTATCATACTATGTGTGGGGGCACTGATGGCTTCATACTGTATGTGGGATTATTGTGGGGGCATC
Source organism: Ranitomeya variabilis (assembly GCF_051348905.1). Taxonomy (NCBI): domain Eukaryota; kingdom Metazoa; phylum Chordata; class Amphibia; order Anura; family Dendrobatidae; genus Ranitomeya; species Ranitomeya variabilis. Next base: position 734,716,283 of record NC_135233.1, read on the forward strand.
ATACTGAGTGGTGGTATTATGGGGACATGTTTGCATGGGGAGACTGAGGGTATCTTTGCATGGTGGTATCATACTGTGTGTAAAGGAGACACATGGGCATCATAGTGTGTGAGGGCATCATTGTGTGGGGGACACTGGCATCATACTGTGTATAGGAAGCATTGTGGGGGTTCTGGGTGCATCTAAGGCTACTTTCACACTAGCGTTAACTGCAATACGTCGCAAATGCGTCGTTTTGCCGAAAAAACGCATCCTGCAAAAGTGCTTGCAGGATGCGTTTTTTCAGCATTGACTTACATTAGCGACGCATTTGCGACGGTTGCGCCGTGCTGTGGCGGACCGTCGGGACCAAAAAACGTTACATGTAACGGTCCCCCACCTCCCCGCACCTCACAATGGGGCAGCGGATGCGCTGGATAAATGCATCCGCTGCACCCGTTGTGCGGCGGATACAACGCTAGCGTCGGGGACCTCGGCCCGACGCACCGCGACGGGCCGAGCCCGACGCTAGTGTGAAAGAAGCCATAATGTGTATGTTGTGGCACTAAGTTCTACAAGAATTACAACATAACAGATTGTAAAATGATCAGTGATAAGCGAGCACTAAAATGCTCGAGTGCTCAGTACTTGAATCGAGCAGGTCAGACGCTCGGATGGGCTCGAATCGAGTAACAAGTATAATAGAAATTAATGGGAAACTCAAGCATTTTGCTTAACAGGAGGGTAGGGGAGGCAGGATAATCACTTAAACAGATGGAAACAGCGCTCAAACTGAATGGGAACAGCTTGGGGAAGACTCCTGGGAACATCTCTGACTCCCAGGTTGCTGTTGGGAACAATGTTATCAGAGTATTACTGCTCTTTTACGGACTGACGATAAAACATACAAAACCGAAGATTATTATTTATTATTATAGTGCCATTTATTCCATGGCGCTTAACATGTGAGAAGGGGCATACATAATAAAAAAAACAGTACAATAATCTTGAACCAAACAAGTCACCGACTGGTACAGAAGGAGAGAGGACCCTGCCCGCGAAGGCTAACAGTCTATAAGGCAAAATTAAAAAGAGAAAAAAAAAATGCCTACTCCACCCATTACCGGGCCATCTCTCACAGTATTTCCCCGTCGTCTATGACTACAGTAGATGCTATAGTAAAGAGAAAAGTAAAACTACACCAACAGGTAAATGTGATTTTAACATTTTACTACCTTATCTGGGCATATGGTGCGTGTGACATGGTCAGACACATCCTGTTTAATTTATGACGGAGGGACTCAAACTCACAAAGCCTATGCAATCAATGCAAGAACTGCCAAAAATTAGAAAGAAAACGGAGTCCAAAATACCTTGTATTAGACATAAAGGAGGGCCTCATACACATTCTGTTAAAATTGTTGTTAGGTAGTGGGACTCCTAAAGCCTGTGAAGTGCAAAGACTGCCAAAATTAGGAGGGACAGCAATACACACAGATAGCCTCAGAATTCTTTTTCCCCCCATTTTAACGAGTAGCACTCCACTCCTAGACTGGTAAAAAGTATGCACCAAGTGCAAGGGCCTAGACTGGTAAAGAGTATGCACCAAGTGCAAGGGCTGAAGAAAAATTACCCCTGAGGGGTGTGTGTATATATATATATATATATATATATATATATATATCCTGTAAAAAATTATGGAGGGAATCACACACACCCTCTAAAATTATGAGCAAGGGCCGCACGATGACCCTCTAAAAATTTTGAGCGAGGTCAAGCACGTAGCACAGGGGAAGAGGCAGTGGTGTCACCAGCAGACACTAATTGTGGACCCAGGCGTTCGGCCCACCTAGCTGGGTGCTTTGAGGATATGTGTCTGAGCATACTGGTGGTGGTCAGGCGGGTACTGGTCAGGCCCCTGCTGATCTTGGTATGGCACAGGTTGCAAATGACCATTCTTTTATCGTCCGCACTTTCTTTAAAAAAGCGCCAGACTGGGGAACTCCTAACCCTTGTCCTGGTACGTGTGTGGATGCTCTGGGGAATAATTGCCCTTCTTCTCCCTCTAGCCACTCCATTGTCTCTTCTTGCCTGTTGCGGTGCTGCAAATCCTTCCCTCTCTGCGCTGCTGGCCTCGCTCTGCATGGCACCTTCCCATGTTGGGTCAGTGACTTCATCATCCAACACCTTCACACTGTGGTTGTCCTGACTTGTTGAAAACAGTGTCTCATCATCATCTACCTCTTGAGACACTAATTGACCTTCCCAAGCGTCGTCTTCTGACCATGGTTGCTCAAATATTTGGTGTTTGTCAAGTACATCTGAAATGTTTGAAATTACAGAATAGATACATATTATACAGTGTCACATGGTATATACAAAAACATATACATAAATGACACAAAATATGACATAGAAAAGATACAAAAAGGATATGCAAAGGTAAATACATTGACATGGATCAAATAGGAGAGGGGCTGGGGGCAAAGGAAGAGGAAGGGGGAGGGGAAGGGAACAATAAACAATAGGTCCAGTGGAAAGTTAAAAGTGATATTCCCATCTCCAAGATCCTATCCAAATATGCAGCAGGCGTAATAATAATTAGTCCATGAGCCAAGAACCAAATTTGACGATATCGGTACCAAGCGGAGTGACTAATTCTCTTTGGTATTTTTAGGTAGATGCATGTCTGTAGTTTATTTTTTGATATGATAGCCCTTACATATACGTAGCTTATTAACCCCTTCAGCCCTAGGCCTATTTGTACCCAAGTGCCTAAGCCAATCTGACCTGTGCCACTTCATGGGCTAATAACTTTGGAACGCTTTCACCTATCCAAGCCATTCTGAGATTGTTTTCTCGTGACATATTGTACTTCACGTCAGTGCTAAATGGGAGTCAATATATTTTACCTTTCTATATAAAAAAATGCTAAATATTCGGAAATTTTGGAAAAATCGGCAATTTTTTAACTTTGAAATTCTCTGCTTTTTACAAAAATACTGATACCCCCCATAATAGTTATTAATTTACACTCCCCACATGTTTACTTCATATTGGCATCATTTTGAAAATGAAACCTTATTGTTTTACGACGTAATAGGGCTTATAGTTTTATGCGCAATTTTTCACATTTACAGCAAAACCCACTTTTCAAAGGACCAAGTCACTTCTGAAGTCACTTTAAGGGGCTTACATAACAGAAACCACCCATAAATTACCCCATTTTGCAAACTACACCCCTCAAGCTGTTCAAAACTCATTTTTAAAAACTGTTAACCCTTTAGGTGTTCCACAGGAATTTTAGCATGAGCCAAGAACCAAATATGACGATATCGGTACCACCCGGAGTGACTAGATGTAGTATTTGTAACAAAATTTAATCCAAGTTATGTAAATACACACTGAACATGTCATGTGCATATATATATATATATATATATATATATATATATATATGTTACTCCATAATATCTTCAACATCGGACTCTGAATCTGACTGTTGTTCTACTGGCTCGTCTTCAGTACCCTTGTTCTGGCATGTCTGTAATCTGCACATGTCTGTGCACTTCAGGCCATTGCTGAGGCAAGTACACTGAGGAAGTTCACATGACCGCACACACTTGCAGGACAGTAGCTGTATAATAGCTTCTGGTGCTGGTGCCCCTTGCATCCACTTGACAACAAGCTTTCCGTCGTTATCTATCATCCAACCGCAGTCTGTTGGGTTTGCAACCCATGGCTGGCTCTGCAGACTTCTCCTCCAGATCGCAGCCTGGTAGTTTGCACGCAGTGCATGCATGAAAAGGCAGTCCTGGCAAGGAGGGAGTTGACTTGACTCTACCACTCCACGTCTGGCACAGAACAGCTGATAACGGAGCCTGTTTACCTCAGTTGTTTGGGTAGTTGGCAGGTACATGTGGCAGGTGATTTCCTGTAACTTCTCAAAAAGTTCGGTAGACACTTCCCATGAACGACCAACTTCCTGAAAGGCATCCTGGTATGTCTTGTTCATCTTCAACTGCTTGAGTGTCGTCATCTTCCCACGGCCAGCGAATGCACTGACGGTGTCACAGCCTGTAAATGCATGCATACCAATCAATGAATCACATACGCTGCCTCCCAATGTTCGGCTCAGAGTGGTGATATCCAGGAATCTTGTCCGGTTCTGTGTACCGCATTTCTGGAACAGGTGGGATGGGATTTTGTGGCACATGCCCAGACACAGGACCATGACATCAGTATCCTCCGAAGTGATGACCGACTTGTAACCAGATTCTGCTGCATGAAGAGCATGGAGAAGGAGGCGTGTGTCTGCTTCTTCTTGATTTGACTTAAGGTCAGCAGCCTCTTCCCACTGTTCTTTGGTGATCTTAAAGCAGAGCTGCTCACATGTGACATACAGCTCCTTCTCCTCAAGCTTCTCCCTGTGGTGTTTCGCCTTCCATTCTTCTACCAGAAACTTTATGAGACTTGCCTTGTTGGAGGAACTACTTAGAAGCTTTTTCCACTGCTGGATGTTGTGCCCATGTTGAATGTTCTTGAAATGGATCCCTGTGCCTTCATATCTGTTGACTCTTTCTGTATCTTTGATGGATGTCTCCTTGTAGACGTCAAAGACAATATCAATGCGCTTGCTCTTAGCACCCTCATGGATAGCGCGACTCATTGCTGTGCCTGCTAGCTGGCCAAATGTTGCATTGTTTCCCTTCAGTTTCTGAACCAGGCTCATCCCATCAATGATGGTTGCAGAGGGCTCGGGGATCACTTCTGCAGGACGAGCATTCCTCTCCAACTCCCTTGCGAGGGCAGCCTTGTTGGTCTTGCGGATAGACCCATCACCATTGGCAAGTGCCCATGGCAATGGACCCAGGGGATGAGTCAAGACATCACTCATTTGTAGCTTTCTGTTCTCAGCTACAAGTATCATCTGGCCAAATAGGTTTCTGTCAGCCTTCAAAATTACCTCCTTGCCAAGACCTTGTCTGCGTGTCTTCATTTGGATGTTAGAGAACGTTTTAAGTTTGTTCTTCGTCATCTTGTCATGAAACAATGTAGTTGGCTTATCGGTACCCAAACGCTCATCCTTGAATGTTTGATATGCATCCTCTCCTATACTGTATGCCCCTTGAAGGTCTTTGGCTACATCTGGTGGTGCTACAGTCGCTGTTGACAAACTGATAAGTTCACCATTATGCTCTTTGTTGAAGGGGTTCACCCAACCTGTCTCCAGCAGTTGAACGAAAGATTGGACATCGGCTTCATCTCTTCTAATCCTAGACACCTGTAGGTCTGAATGGCTGAAGTCAGTATATTGTTGGCCTACCAGGGCCCTCAGCTGCCTCAAGTACATACTGCGGTACTCTGATGTCAGGTAGAACCTGGAAACAGCTCCAACTTTGAGGCTGAAGCCTTTTGTGCCCCCTGGTGTCTGGGTGTCTTTGTTGATTGTCTCTTCAATGGTCTGGTCCACAGGAATTCGTCCAAAAGGATTCTTGCTACCGATCTGGACCGAAAAGCCACCTTGCATGAAGTATTCATGGACCTCTGGGTGTTCTATGGGCAGCCGAGACATTGTGGCATAGTAATAGGTTAGGTATCGGGCATAGTTGACCTTGTCATAGGCAAAACACCATGGTATCATCTGTCGGATTGCTCCTAGGTGAAGCATCCAGTTGCCTTCTCTTGAAGCTCGAACCAGGGCCAGCATGGTCTCGACCATGTCCAAGTATGACATCCAGAATGCTGAGAGTTGTTCATTTCTGAGGGTCTCAAGATAAACTTGAAAGAGCTTCAGGGTAAGTGTGCAAGATTCATTATCCAAGAGCTTTTCGAAGGATCCCTGCGACACACTGATGCGAAAGTTTGTGATGTTCTTCAGTGTTTCATCCAGATGGTGAAGGTCCCTTGCATGGTTTTCTTCTAGCCATGGAAGGAAGTTTTTCCATGCAAGCCTCATAAGTGCTTCATAGACCAGCTTGTGTAGTCTCACTGCTCTGTTGTACCTCCGGCCGTCCATCACTCCAGACACTGATCCTTCAGCGATTACACCGGATTCAACACACAGATCTCTAAGGCCTGCATCCTGAAATCTGTTCCCTATGATAGAGAGGAGATTACAGATTGTGTGGAAGACACCCATTCTAATTATAATGTTCTTGAACTTCTCCTGTTTCCAGATAACCTCGGCAGCTTTGGCATAGAGTGCTTGATCAAACACACACACAATTCTGTTAAGCTTCAGGGTCTGCATGATGGCATGTGTTTGCTCCAAGACTTCATTCACAGTGGACATGGCTGTTGCAGGAGCATTGATAGTGGGCAGGTAGCTTACAGTGTCCTGGGCCACTACAATGTCGCTGCGGATTTTTATGTTGAACCCAGTCCAACTGCTGGTGGTCTGATCCTCATGGTCTGACATTCTAGCCAGAAGCCAGATATGGTTTTTGGTTTTTGAATCCTGGACCTCCTTGGTAGTGTTAACATTCGAAGTCTCAATCCTGGGTGGCTCTCCCCGCTGCCCAACATTGTATATCGGTAGCATTAATTCTGTCAGAGTTATGCTTCTTTTCTTCGACTTGGTTACATCTGGCAGGACTTTCTTTGTCACAGAGCATGCAACATTGGACTGAACAGCAATGCCATTGACTCTATGAGATGTACCTGCTCCACTTAGTGTCTCCTCAAGTCTGTCAATGTTATCCCAGGCCAGGGTTGTGAACACACCTGGGTAGATACTTGCTGGCATTGGGATGTCATCCTTTGAACATTCCAACTTCTGGATACAAAGGGCTGTATCGATCTCCTCAGCCATTGAATATGACACACAGTGGCCAAGACGATTCAGAGTTCGAATCAGTTCTGTATTGCCGGTCAAAGACTTAACTGCAAAGGATAGCAGTACGTGCTTTGGTGGCTTTGTCTTTCCATTGGTAACAGCAAAAACCAAGTCACTGCCGAAGGATGTGGCAAGACGTTGAGCTCTTTCACAGGTAGTTTGGCACTCACAATCTCCTGTAAGCAGGGTTTGCAGGAATTGAGTGACTAATGCAGGAACGACATTCTGATCTGTATTGGGAGGCCATGGCTGACTCACATCTTGCTTCTTGATCTCATTCCTTAGCTGCATTGCTGCTTTGGTTACGATATCTCCAGAGTTAGCAGCTCTTGCTTCTTGCAGATCTTTTGTCATGCTGTGTACTTGCCGGACAAGGTCGTCCATTGATAGGCTACATGGATAGACTAGAAGCTTACCTTTCTCATCTGAGAGAAAGCGGAGTGATTCCCCAATCTCTGTTTCAAGTTTTCGTCGAACATGTTTCTTTGTCGATGGTTTCAGTTGGATGATACCACGGGATATCATTAATCTCTCAAGCCTAGATGTGAGGTTTATCATAGGCAGTACTTCTGGGTTTGGGAACAATTTAGTCCTTATATACAAGAAGAGTTCTTCAAGGGCCTCTTTCTCTGCCTCTTCGTAGCGTACTTCCTCGCTTTCGACCTGATTTTCAGCTGCACTAGACCTACAGGCCACTTGGGAATCATCTTTTGTGAATAGTTTGTAGCACGACTTGTGGTAGTGCCCCTCTGCAGCAACAAGGTCTCTGTTAAGTAAACCAAGTATTCTCTGTGTGCCTTTCCTTATCGCTGCTCTGCGGATCGTCTCATCTGCTCGTAGCTCAACACACTGGACAATTGGCTCCCTTGTTTGTTTTCCTTTTAGGTACTTGCTTGACTTCTCACAGAAGATACATACTTTGGCATACACCCTGCTATCACTGGGGGCACCCCTCGGTAGCTTCCTCATGGAGATTTTGCTTGCTGTTTCGACATTGACACCCTTGCCAAGGATAGAATCCAGTGACTTCTTCATTGTAAAGATACTACGACATTTACGGTGATATTGTATGTGTGGTATTTCTCCTTCTTCAAGGCCCTTAGCTGCTACCAGGACTGATTCATGCTGCCTGATCTCTGCAGCCCTAAGCAATGTTTTCCAGGAGTCCAAATCCTTAAGGGACGCCAGATCATCGCTGTCATCATTAGAGCAGTGTATGATACAGTCGATCCGTGATTTCTTCCTTGCTGGTACTTCCATCATGCCGTTAGATAGTCAGTAAACACCTGCAAACACAAAGAAAAACATTAAAATTTTATTTACCGTATTTCCTGGCGTATAAGACGACTTTTTAGCCATGAAAAACATGGCTCCAAGAGGGCGGTTGTCTTATACGCCGAATACAGCCGCCGGGGGGAAAGGCCGCCGCGCAGGGAAGGAGGAGGCAGGGGCCCACCTTCATGAGGCGCTCGTTCTTAGAGCTGGGAGCGCTGGTGCTAGGTGACTGTTCCCCCTCTCTCCACAAGTTCCTTACCAGCAGCAGCACACAGTACAGGACTACAGGACCTGTGGTGATGTCACGGCCATGTGATCAGTCACAAGCCTGGGAGGTGTCAGCCTCTACAGAGGGAGATAGGAGCTCTGCAGAGAAGACCGGAGAGTCCTGTTCAGCACAGAACGTGTATGTGTCAGTGTGTGTGCGTGTGTTGGGGCACCTCAGGGTGTCTTCAAATGTGACATAGCCCCCTAGATTTCTTCCAGTAAAATTTGCACTCCAAAAGTCATTTGGCGCTCCTTCCCTTCCGAGGCCTGCCGTTCCCCAATACTGCAGTGTACGACAACATATCGGGTGTTGTTGTGTTCGGGAGAGATTGGTGAACAAATAGTGGGGTGCATTTTTTGCTGGTACACCTCTTAAAAATAAAAAAATGAGCCTAAAATGACACCTTCATGTAAAAAATGCACTTTTTCCATTTTCTCAACCAAGTGTTTCCAACTACTGTGAAACACTGGTTGGGTCAAAGTGGTCACTATACCCCCTAAAAGATTCCTTGGGGGTGTAGTTTCCAAAATAGGGTCACTTTTTGGGGTTTCCACTGTGGGGGTACCTCAGGCAGCCTTCAAATGTGACATGGCCCCCTAGATTTCTTCCAGTGAATCCGCCACCCAAAAACCACATAGCGCTCCTTCCGTGTTGAGCTGTGCTGTGTGCCCATACTTTAGTTTACGAGTACATGTGGGGTGTTTCTATAAACTGCAGAATTAGGGTAACCAAGTTTGGGTTTGCCGTTAACCCTTGCTAGGTTGCAGGTAAAATTGGATTACAATGTAATATCTGGAAAAAAAATGAAATTTTGAAATTTCGCCTTCATTCTGCTAAAATTCCTGTGGAACACCTAAAGGGTTAACAGTTTTTAAAAATGAGTTTTGAACAGCTTGAGGGGTGTAGTTTGCAAAATGGGGTAATTTATGGGTGGTTTCTGTTATGTAAGCCCCTTAAAGTGACTTCAGAAGTGACTTGGTCCTTTGAAAAGTGGGTTTTGCTGTAAATGTGAAAAATTGCGCATAAAACTATAAGCCCTATTACGTCGTAAAACAATAAGGTTTCATTTTCAAAATGATGCCAATATGAAGTAAACATGTGGGGAGTGTAAATTAATAACTATTATGGGGGGTATCAGTATTTTTGTAAAAAGCAGAGAATTTCAAAGTTAAAAAATTGCCGATTTTTCCAAAATTTCCGAATATTTAGCATTTTTTTATATAGAAAGGTAAAATATATTGACTCCCATTTAGCACTGACGTGAAGTACAATATGTCACGAGAAAACAATCTCAGAATGGCTTGGATAGGTGAAAGCGTTCCAAAGTTATTAGCCCATGAAGTGGCACAGGTCAGATTGGCTTAGGCACTTGGGTACAAATAGGCCTAGGGCTGAAGGGGTTAATAAGCTACATATATGTAAGGGCTATCATATCAAAAAATAAACTACAGACATGCATCTACCTAAAAATACCAAAGAAAATTAGTCACTCCGGGTGGTACCGATATCTGGCCCGGCTCATGGACTAAATAACATTAACAAATACCTCCAATTAGAAATGGAGTATAGTGTTTCTGATTCGCCATGTCTCTTTCCTCATGTGCAGGCATTGCAGGACCTTAGGTATCCATGATTACAACCACTGATACAGTGACAGCTAGTTGCTTGTGGTCCGAACCATGAATACCGAAGGTCCTGCAATGCCTGCACATGAGGAAAGAGACAGAGGGAATGAGAAAAACGATACTACATTTCTAATTGGAGGTATTTGCTAATATTATTATTACGCTTACTACATACTGGGATAGGATCTTGGAGTGGGGGAAAACCCCTGTAAAATCACTGTCACCTTATGGGTGTAGGTAGGTAGAAACTTAATGGAGCAACAGCAAAAATTGTAAGGTTTGTTGCATGTCAAGGAGGACCTAAATTACATATAGGTTACAATTAACCCCTCCATTCCTCAAAGCCAGATTTCACCTTTATGAAAAGGCCATATTTTACAATGTGTCAGTTTATGAGGTACTAACTATGGAACGCTTCAGGGGGCATGGCCTGGAGTGAGATGTGAGCAGACATGTGTTGATGCAGCTCCTGCATAGTATCTAGCCTGGACATGCTTTGTGGTACTCAGAAGCTTCAGTGCCTCCCTACTGTGAGGCCCAAAGTGCAGTGACCCTACCAGATCTCTTGGAATGTAGTGACGGCATCCATGACAGGCAAAAGAGGCCTCAGAACGCCGGGGATCCGGACAGAAAGGCTCAAGATGGCGCCCAACCCGCTGGTGAGACGGACACACTGGAGGGGTCGACCCAGGGAGAGAGCAGGCGGATAGACGCTGTGAGTAAACTGCAGTGTTTTGCCAGGAGAACGGTGGAGTCCCGGATTCAGGCCGATAATGGAGGAGACATATGCACACCGCGGAGGTATGAGAGGGGATAGGAGGAACCGGAGCGGGGGGAGGAAGACGATGATGAGAGTGATGGTGGGAATCAGAGCGGCTCGCAGGGAGGTGATGCAGGACATGGCGAGGTGGCTACAGAGTTGCTGCGGGTGAAAATGGGAGAGCTGCTATTGCCGGAGAAGCCGACCGGACATTTTTCATGCCATTATACACTGTGACTCTTCTATTATCAATATGGCGGCACAGTTGGGCAGCATTCAAGCTAATATGACCAAAATGCAGCACGCTATGCATGTGGTGAAGGAGAGGGTAGGAGAAATTGAGAAAAAAGTCAGTTCTGAGAAGGACTATATAGCAGGAGCCGAGAAGGAACATAAACAAATGGCATTAGCCCTTACTGCCGTCCAGGCCAAAGCGGATGACCTGGAAAACAGGTCCCGGAGCAATACCATGACATTTTCCGGCATGCCGACCAAAGTTGAAGGTAATACCCCTACAGACTTTTTTTGAGAAAAGGCTCATGGATAAGCTGGGTGCCAATAAGCTGTCTCGGTTCTATGCCATTGATCGAGCCTACGGGGTTTCCACGTCCCCTCCCCCCTGGACGTCCACCACGGACTGTAATTGCTAAAGTTATGTTCTGAGGCTTGCTAGGGACCACCTAGACCTCGTGATTAATGGTTCCGCAATCTCCATCTTTCCAGATTATTCTACCAAAGTGCAGAAACAGAGGGCCAGGTTTACTCACATCAAGAAAAGGCTACGGGAGATTGGTGTGACATATTCCATGTTATATCCAGCTAAGTTGCGGATCGCAGTTCACTTTTTTTCTAATGCCAATGATTCATAATGATTCATTCAGGTGGCTGGACTGTAATGAGAAACTGGCATCATACTGTGTATAGAAAGCATTATGGGTTTTTTTTGGTGCATCAGAATGTGTACTTATGGACACTGGTGGCATTATAATGTGTTGTGGCACTAAGTTCTACAAGAATGACAACATAACAGATTGTAAAATGATCAGTGATAAGCGAGCACTAAAATGCTCGAGTGCTCAGTACTTGAATCGAGCAGGTCAGACGCTCAGACGGGCTCGAATTGAGTAACAAGTATAATAGAAATCAATGGGAAACTCAAGCATTTTGCCTAACAGGAGGGTAGGGGAGGCAGGATAATCACTTAAACAGATGGAAACAGCGCTCAAACTGAATGGGAACAGCTTGGGGAAGACTCCTGGGAACATCTCTGACTCCCAGGTTGCTGTTGGGAACAATGTTATCAGAGTATTACTGCTCTTTTACGGACTGACGATAAAACATACAAAACTGAAGATTATTATTTATTATTATAGTGCCATTTACTCCATGGCGCTTAACATGTGAGAAGGGGCATACATATTAAAAAAAAAACAAGTACAATAATCTTGAACCAAACAAGTCACCGACTGGTACAGAAGGAGAGAGGACCCTGCCCGCGAGGGCTAACAGTCTATAAGGCAAAATTAAAAAGAGAGAAAAAAATGCCTACTCCACCCATTACCGGGCCATCTCTCACAGTATTTCCCCGTCGTCTATGACTACAGTAGATGCTATAGTAAAGAGAAAAGTAAAACTACACCAACAGGTAAATATGATTTTAACATTTTACTACCTTATCTGGGCATATGGTGCGTGTGACATGGTCAGACACATCCTGTTTAATTTATGACGGAGGGACTCAAACTCACAAAGCCTATGCAATCAATGCAAGAACTGCCAAAAATTAGAAAAAAAACGGAGTCCAAAATACCTTGTATTAGACATAAAGGAGGGCCTCATACACATTCTGTTAAAATTGTTGTTAGGTAGTGGAATTCCTAAAACATGGGAAGTAAGTGCAAGGACTTTCAAAATTAGAAGGAGGGACTGCAATACACACAGATAGCCTCAGAATTCTTCCCCCCCCCCATTTTAAGGAGTAGCACTCCACTCCTAGACTGGTAAAGAGTATGCACCAAGTGCAAGGGCTGAAAAAAATTACCCCTGAGGGGGGGGGTATATATATATATATATATATATATATATATATATATATATATATATATATATATATATATATATATATGAATTTTAGAGGTAGGACTCATACACATCCTGTAAAAAATTATGGAGGGAATCACATACATCCTCTAAAAACTATGAGCAAGGGCCACACAATGACCCACTAAAAATTTGGAGCGAGGTCAAGCACGTAGCACAGGGGAAGAGGCAGTGGCAGTGGTGTCACCAGCAGACACCAATTGTGGACCCAGGCGTTCGGCCCACCTAGCTGGGTGCTTTGCAGATATGTGTCTGAGCATACTGGTGGTGGTCAAGCTGGTACTGGTCAGGCCTCTGCTTATCTTGGTATGGCACAGATTGCAAATGACCATTCTTTTATCTTCCGCACTTTCTTTAAAAAAGCGCCAGACTAAGGAACTCCTAACCCTTGTCCTGGTACGAGTGTGGATGTTCTGGGGAATAATTTCCCTTCTTCTCCCTCTAGCCACTCCATTGTCTCTTCTTGCCTGTTGCAGTGTTGCAAATCCTTCCCTCTCTGCGCTGCTGGCCTCGCTCTGCATGGCACCTTCCCATGTTGGGTCAGTGACTTCATCATCCAACACCTTCACACTGTAGTCCTCCTGGCTTGTTGAAAACAGTGTCTCATCATCATCTACCTCTTGAGACACTAATTGACCTTCCCAAACGTCGTCGTCTTCTGACCATGGTTGCTCACATATTTGGTCTTTGTCAAGAACATCTGAAATGCGTGAAATTACAGAATAGATACATATTACACAGTGTCACATGGTATATACAAAAATATATATATATAAATGATACAAAATATGACATAGAAAAGATACAAAAAGGATATGCAAAGGTACAGTGCCTTGCGAAAGTATTCGGCCCCCTGGAACTTTTCAACCTTTTCCCACATATCATGCTTCAAACAAAGATACCAAATGTAATTTTTTGGTGAAGAAACAACAAGTCGAACACAATTGTGAAGTTAAATGAAATTTATTGGTTATTTTAAATTTTTGTGGATAATCAAAAACTGAAAAGTGGGGCGTGCAATATTATTCGGCCCCTTTACTTTCAGTGCAGCAAACTCACTCCATTAGTTCATTGTGGATTTCTGAATGATCAAATGTTGTCCTAAATGCCTAATGATGATAAATATAATCAACCTGTGTGTAATCAAGTCTCCGTATAAATGCACCTGCTCTGTAATAGTCTCAGGGCTCTGTTTGAAGAACAGAGAGCATCATGAAGACCAAGGAACACAACAGGCAGGTCCGTGGAAGGAGTATCATACCACTGCAAATCTACAAAGACCCGGGCGTCACTCTAAACTTTCATCTCAAACAAGGAGAAGACTGATCAGAGATGCAGCCAAGAAGCCCATGATCACTCTGGATGAACTGCAGAGATCTACAGCTGAGGTGGGACACTGCACAAATCTGGTCTTTATGGAAGAGTGGCAAGAAGAAAGCCATTTCTCAAAGATATCCAAGTGTTGTTTAAAGTTTACAACAAGCCACCTGGGAGACACACCAAACATGTGGAAGAAGGTGCTCTGTCAGATGAAAACAAAATTGAACTTTTTGGCAACAATGCCAAACGATATGCTTGGCGTGAAGGCAACCCAGCTCATCACGCTGAACACACCATCCCCACTGTCAAACATGGTGGTGGCAGCATCATGGTTTGGGCCTGCTTTTCTTCAGCAGAAACAGGGAAGATGGTTAAAATTGATGGAAAGATGGATGGAGCCAAAGAGCCAAATACAGGAGCATTCTTGAAGGAAACCTGTTGGAGTCTGCAAAAGACCTGTGATTGGGACAGAGATTTGTCTTCCAACAAGACAATGATCCCAAACAAAGCAAAATCTACAATGGAATGATTCACAAATAAAAGTATCCAGGTGTTAGAATGGCCAAGTCACAGTCCAGACCTCAATCCAATCGAGAATCTGTGGAAAGAGCTGAAAACTGCTGTTCACAAACGTTCTCCATCAAACCTCACTGAGCTCGAGCTGTTTGCCAAGGAAGAATGGGCAATGATTTCAGTCTCTCGATGTACAAAACTGAGCGAGACATACCCCAAGCAACTTGCAGCTGTAATCGCAGCAAAAGGTGGCACAAAAAAGTATTAAGCTAAAGGGGCCGAATAATATTGCACGCCCCACTTTTCAGTGTTTGAATTTCCACAAAAATGTAAAATAACCAATAAATTTCGTTCAACTTCAAAATTGTGTTCCACTTGTTGTTGATTCTTCACCAAAAATTTACATTTGGTATCTTTATGTTTGAAGCATGATATGTGGGAAAAGGTTGAAAAGTTCCAGGGGGCCAAATACTTTCGTAAGGCACTGTAAATACATGGATCAAATAGGAGAGGGGCTGGGGACAAAGGAAGAGGAAGGGGAACAATAAACAATAGGTCCAGTGGAAACTTAAAAGCGATATTCTCATCTCCAACATCCTATCCAAATATGCAGTAGGCGTAATAATAATATTAGCAAATACCTCCAATTAGAAATGGAGTATAGTTTTTCTGATTCGCCATGTCTCTTTCCTCATGTGCAGATACTGCAGGACCTTAGGTATCCATGATTACAACCACTGATATAGTGACAGCTAGTTGCTTGTGGTCCTAACCATGAATACCTAAGGTCCTGCAATGCCTGCACATGAGGAAAGACAGAGGGAATCAGAAAAACTATACTACATTTCTAATTGGAGGTATTTGCTAATATTATTATTACGCTTACTACATATTGGGATAGGATCTTGGAGATGGGGAAAATCCCTGTAAATCACTGTCACCTTATGGGTGTAGGTAGGTAGAAACTTAAAGGGCCACTGTCACCCCCCTCCAGCCGTTATAAACTAAAAGAGCCACCTTGTGCAGCAGTAATGCTGCATTCTAACAAGGTGGCTCTTTTAGTTTTAGGTTCAAGCATACCCCAAATAAAACGTTTTTATACTTAGCCACAATTCCTGTCTCTAGCCACGTAGGCAGGTCCTCACTCCCCAGCTTGGCCAGCTCCTCTGCCGTCACTCACATCTTCCTGCGCTTTCGGCGCCGCCCCCTCAGCGCTGTTATCGTTTCAAATCCGGCGCCTGCGCTGTGTACTGGTGTCCTGCGCAGACGCAGTAAGCTCTGGCCGTCTGATGTAATGGCTGATACTAGCAATCACATGGCAGTGACGTCATCGCAGGTCCTACAGCTATTTGCTGTGCAGCAGATCCATCCTGGTGTTCTGTGGATGTCTTTTGTTCTCTGGTATCAGCCATTACATCAGACGGCCAGAGCTTACTGCGTCTGCGCAGGACACCAGTACACAGCGCAGGCGCCGGATTTGAAACGATAACAGCGCTGAGGGGGCGGCGCCGAAAGCGCAGGAAGATGTGAGTGACGGCAGAGGAGCTGGCCAAGCTGGGGAGTGAGGACCTGCCTACGTGGCTAGAGACAGGAATTGTGGCTAAGTATAAAAACGTTTTATTTGGGGTATGCTTGAACCTAAAACTAAAAGAGCCACCTTGTTAGAATGCAGCATTACTGCTGCACAAGGTGGCTCTTTTAGTTTATAACGGCTGGAGGGGGGTGACAGTGGCTCTTTAATGGAGCAATAGCAAAAATTGTAAGGTTTGTTGCATGTCAAGGAGGACCTAAATTACATATAGGTTACAATTAACCCCTCCATTCCTCAAAGCCAGATTTCACGTTTATGAAAAGGCCATATTTTACAATGTGTCAGTTTATGAGGTACTAACTATGGAACGCTTCGGGGGGGGGGGGGGGGGGGGGGGGGGCATGGCCTGGAGTGAGATGTGAGCAGACGTGTGTCGATGCAGCCCCTGCATAGTATCTAGCCTGGACATGCTTTGTGGTACTCAAACGCTTCAGTGCCTCCCTACTGTGAGGCCCAAAGTGCAGTAACCCTAATAAATCTCTTGCAATGTAGTGACGCCATCCATGACGGGCAAAAGAGGCCTCAGAACGCCGGGGATCCGGACAGAAAGGCTCAAGATGGCGCCCATACCGCTGGTGAGACAGACGCGGAGGAGGGGCCAACTCAGGGAGAGAGCAGGCGGATAGACGCTGTGAGCAAACTGCAGTGTTTTGACAGGAGAACGGGGGAGTCCCGGATTCAGGCCGAAGATGGAAGAGACATATGCACATCGCGGAGGTATGTAAGGGGAGAAGAGGAACCCGAGCGGGGGAGGAAGATGATGATAAGAGTGAAGACGGGAGTCGGAGCGGCTCGCAGGGAGGTGATGTAGGACATGGCGAGGTGGCTACAGAGTTGCTGCGGGTGAAGATGGGAGAGCTGCTATTGCCGGAGGAGCTGACCTTAAAGGATGTTTTTCGTGCCATTATACACTGTGACTCTTCTATTATCAATATGGCGGCACAGTTGGGCAGCATTCAAGCTAATATGACCAAAATGCAGCACACTATGCATGTGGTGAAGGAGAGGGTAGGAGAAGTTGAGAAAAGAGTCAGTGCTGCGGAGGACTACATAGCAGGAGCCGAGAAGGAACATAAACAAATGGCATTAGCCCTTACTGCTGCCCAGGCCGAAGCGGATGACTTGGAAAACAATAACTTGAGATTGGTCGGCTTGCCGGAAAAAGTTGAAGGTAATACTCCTACCGAATTTTTTGAGAAATGGCTCATGGATAAGCTGGGTGCCGATAAGCTGTTTCGGTTCTATGCCATTGAACGATCCTACAGGGTTCCCACGTCCCTTCACCCCTGGACATCCACCACGGACTGTAATTGCTAAAGTGCTCCACTATTGGGATAGAGATTATTCTATCGAAGTGCAGAAACAGAGGGCCAGGTTTACTGACATCAAGAAAAGGCTACGGGAGATTGGTGTGAAATATTCCATATTATATCCTGCTAAGCTGCGGATCGCAGCTGCAAATAAAGTTCACTTTTTTTCTGATGCCAAGGATGCACTCAGGTGGCTGGACTGGAATGAGAAACAACTGCGGCTGGAGAAGGAGAGTCTCGGCAGATTGAAGGTCTCATGAGTTGAGCGTATGTTTGCTTATTTGGCACTTCTGGTGGCCTCTTGGCAAATTTTTGTGGCGATCTAATATGTTAATATTTGTTCACAAGATTAAGACATAATGGATCCTTGCATTAAGGGATCTGATGCGGGACCAGATATGGAGAGTTAAAGGACGGATAAGGATAATATATGTTTGTTTTTCCATTACGGGAAATTATATTTAGTTTTCTCTGTTATAATTTTTTTTGTTTCGGGGTTAGTTTTTAGGGGAGGGGGGGAGGGTAATGGAGATTGTTTGTCATGCTTCCTATTCAGGTCATATATATGTTGATACGCATTCTGTATTGTATAAATGTCTGAGTTTTAATGATGGGTGATTTGAAAATTTTAAGTTGGAATGTTAGAGGCCTGGCAGCTGATGCCAAAAAAAAAAAAAAGCAGGTTTCCAGTTTTTGTGCACAGCGAAACCAGCTATAATATGCCTGCAGGAGACTCATTTGGTCTCAGATAGGACTCACACCTTGAGTGGGCGTTGGATACAAGAGAGCTATCATGCTACGTCAGGGGTGTCAAACTGCATTCCTCGAGGGCCTCAAACCATGCGTGTTTTCAAGATTTCCTTCTCATTGCACAAGGTGCTGGAATCATTCTGTGCAGGTGATTAAATTATCACCTGTGCAATACAAGGAAATCCTCAAAACATGACCTGTTTGCAGCCCTTGAGGAATGCAGTTTGACACCCCTGTGCTACGTACTCTGCGTACTCGAGGGGAGTAAGTATTTTGATATGTAGGTAGACGAAGTTTGAAAAGCTCACCTCAATTATTGATTCGGAGGGGCGATATGTGTGTTTATTGTGTATTGTGCAAACTTAATAAAAGGCCTATACTACTCAGGTCTGTGTATTTTCCGCCGCCATATAATAATAAAGTGCTTTTGAAAATATTGGAAATCATTGCGGGTTTCCCACGAATCCTGTACTTGGTGATGGGTGACCTTCAATAATGTACCCGACTCCCAGTGGGACAGAGGTAGGACATAAAGCCAGGGGGGGGGAGGGGGTAATTGTACTACATTTGGTGCTTTGTTAAGAGAAACGTCTATGATTGATCTCTGGAGGGTTTGTAGCCTCGGGGTGCGTAAATTCTTGTGTTATTCAATGACTTCTTCTTTGTCAAGGATTGATTTAGCGTTGGGGCATGACCAGATGCTAAGACTTGTGACAGATGTGGGATATTTGATTAGAACGGTGTATGACCATTCTCCGATGTATGTCTTGCTTGGTGAGCAGGGTCAACTAATGAATAATAAACCCCCTTGGCTATTAAATCCCTTCTGGCTGCAGCTAATTGATAAGGGAGGTGATTTAGAGAAAGAGATCCGAGAGTTCTTTGGGGTTAATAGTGGTATGGCGCATGAAGGGATTGTCTGGGAGGCCATGAAGGCTTTCTTCAGGGGCTTTGTATTAAAGGGATATATAGGGTCCAGACGAACACTAAGCAAAAGGACCAGTGGGTATTTATGAAGGTGAGGGAAGCGGAAAAGGCATTGACCTTGAACCCCTCCACTCAGGCAGAGGAGAGGCTTAAAAAGGTTCAGGCTTTAGTAAGTGCGCTGTCCTTGGGGAACGGCAGAACGAAAAAAGATGTTCCGGACTATGCAATACTTTGAGGAAGGAGAGAGAGAGACGGCCATCTCCTAGCCCTGGTGGCTGCTGCACATAGAGACAATTGTTACATACTTGCCTTAAAGGGTGAAGATGGGCAGGAGGTCAGAGATACCCCGGGCATACTGGAGGTGATGGCGGGCTTTTATAGTAATTTATATAGGTCACAGTTGCAGCCGACAGCTGCAGAGATTGATGATTTCTTGGTCAGAGCTGAGCTTCCGAAACTGTCTGTGGAGTCCCAACAATTGCTAGATAAACCGTTTAACTTAGAGGTGCTGGAGGTGGCGTTGGCCTCTATGGCTAATGACAGGGCTCTAGGGGCGGATGGTTTGCCCTGGGAAGTGTGTGTGTGTGTGTGTATATATATATATATATGTGTATATATATATATATATATATATATATATATATATATATATATATATATATATATATATATATATATATATATATATATACAGTTATATGAAAAAGTTTGGGCACCCCTATTAATCTTAAGCTTAATGTTTTATAAAAATTGTTTTTTTTGCAACAGCTATTTCAGTTTCATATATCTATTAACTGTTGGACACAGTAATGTTTCTGCCTTGAAATGAGGTTTATTGTACTAACAGAAAATGTGCAATCTGCATTCAAACAAAATTTGACAGGTGCATAAGTATGGGCACCCTTATCATTTTCTTGTTTTAAATACTCCTACCTACTTTTTACTGACTTACTAAAGCACTTTTTTTGGTTTTGTAACCTCATTGAGCTTTGAACTTCACAGCCAGGTGTATGCAATCATGAGAAAAGCTACTTAAAGTGGCCACTTGCAAGTTGTTCTCCTGTTTGAATCTCCTCTGAAGAGTGGCATCATGGGCTCCTCAAAACAACTGTCAAATGATCTGAAAACAAAGATTATTCAACATAGTTGTTCAGGGGAAGGATACAAAAAGCTGTCTCAGAGATTTAACCTGTCAATTTCCACTGTGAGGAACATAGTAAGGAAATGGAAGAACACAGGTACAGTTCTTGTTAAGGCCAGAAGTGGCAGGCCAAGAAAAACATCAGAAAGGCAGAGAAGAATGGTGAGATCAGTCAAGGACAATCCTCAGACCACCTCCAGAGAGCTGCAGCATCAACTTGCTGCAGATGGTGTCACTGTGCATCGGTCAACTATACAACGCACTTTGCACAAGGAGAAGCTGTATGGGAGAGTGATGCGAAAGAAGCCGTTTCTGCAAGCACGCCACAAACAGAGTCAGCTGAGGTATGCAAAAGCACATTTGGAGAAGCCAATTTCTTTTTGGAAGAAGGTCCTGTGGACTGATGAAACCAAGATTGAGTTGTTTGGGCATACAAAAAGGCGTTATGCATGGTGGCAAAAAAACACAGTTCGTTGTATAGTTGACCGATGCACAGTGACACCATCTGCAGCAAGTTGATGCTGCAGCTCTCTGGAGGTGGTCTGAGGATTGTCCTTGACTGATCTCACCATTCTTCTTCTCTGCCTTTCTGATGTTTTTCATGGCCTGCCACTTCTGGCCTTAACAAGAACTGTACCTGTGTTCTTCCATTTCATTACTATGTTCCTCACAGTGGAAATTGACAGGTTAAATCTCTGAGACAGCTTTTTGTATCCTTCCCCTGAACAACTATGTTGAATAATCTTTGTTTTCAGATCATTTGACAGTTGTTTTGAGGAGCCCATGATGCCACTCTTCAGAGGAGATTCAAACAGGAGAACAACTTGCAAGTGGCCACTTTAAGTAGCTTTTCTCATGATTGCATACACCTGGCTGTGAAGTTCAAAGCTCAATGAGGTTACAAAACCAAAAAAAGTGCTTTAGTAAGTCAGTAAAAAGTAGGTAGGAGTATTTAAAACAAGAAAATGATAAGGGTGCCCATACTTATGCACCTGTCAAATTTTGTTTGAAAGCAGATTGCACATTTTCTGTTAGTACAATAAACCTCATTTCAAGGCAGAAACATTACTGTGTCCAACAGTTATTAGATATATGAAACTGAAATAGCTGTTGCAAAAAAAACAATTTTTATAAAACATTAAGCTTAAGATTAATAGGGGTGCCCAAACTTTTTCATATAACTGTATATATATATATATACATACATACACTCACTAGCCACTTTATTAGGTACACCATGCTAGTAACGGGTTGGACCCCCTTTTGCCTTCAGAACTGCCTCAATTCTTCGTGGCATAGATTCAACAAGGTGCTGGAAGCATTCCTCAGAGATTTTGGTCCATATTGACATGATGGCATCACACAGTTGCCGCAGATTTGTCGGCTGCACATCCCAAAGATGCTCCATACAAGGCAGGATGGATCCATGCTTTCATGTTGTTTACGCCAAATTCTGACCCTACCATCCGAATGTCGCAGCAGAAATCGAGACTCATCAGACCAAGCAACGTTTTTCCAATCTTCTACTGTCCAATTTCGATGAGCTTGTACAAATTGTAGCCTCAGTTTCCTGTTCTTAGCTGAAAGGAGTGGTACCCGGTGTGGTCTTCTGCTGCTGTAGCCCATCTGCCTCAAAGTTCGACGCACTGTGCGTTCAGAGATGCTCTTAGGCCTACCTTGGTTGTAACGGGTGGCGATTTGAGTCACTGTTGCCTTTCTATCAGCTCGAACCAGTCTGCCCATTCTCCTCTGACCTCTGGCATCAACAAGGCATTTCCGCCCACAGAACTGCCGCTCACTGGATTTTTTTTCTTTTTCGGACCATTCTCTGTAAACCCTAGAGATGGTTGTGCGTGAAAATCCCAGTAGATCAGCAGTTTCTGAAATACTCAGACCAGCCCTTCTGGCACCAACAACCATGCCACGTTCAAAGGCACTCAAATCACCTTTCTTCCCCATACTGATGCTCGGTTTGAACTGCAGTGTCTACATGCCTAAATGCACTGAGTTGCCGCCATGTGATTGGCTGATTAGAAATTAAGTGTTAACAAGAAGTTGGACAGGTGTACCTAATAAAGTGGCCGGTGAGTGTATATATATATATATATATATATATAAACTTTTGAAGCCCGCTTTGCTGGATGTATATAGGGCAGGGGTAGACAAAGGTGAACTCCCATGGTCCATGTGGGAGACAGTTGTTGTTGTGCTTCGCAAAGACTCCACTGTACCGGCCTCATACCGCCCAATCTCATTGCTAACGACAGATGTAAAACTTTTAGCTAAAATGATGGCTAATTGTCTCAATAAAGTTAGAACATCTATAATACATCAGGACCAAGTGGGTTTCATGCCTAACAAATCCACAGCGACAAATTTCAGGATACTCTTCACTAACATGCAAGTGTAGGCGGACAATGAAGGGCATAGAGAGATTGTCACTGGATGCGGCCAAAGCATTCGATAGCGTAGAATGGAAATACTTATGGGCCACGTTGCGTCATATGGGCTTTGGGTAGATGTTTATCAAATGGGTTTGGTTGCCATACACTGCTCCTAGGGCCAGGGTACATGTTAATGGGCGGCTGTCTGGGGTTTTCTCCTTGTTTAGAGGCACGCGACAGGGGTGCCCCTTATCCCCGCTGTTGTTTACTATAGCAATTGAACCACTGGTGGCGGTGATAAGAAAGGATCAAACTATTATTGGATTTAAATACATCCACACATGAGGAAAAAGTAGCACTTTATGCTGACAACATGTTATTTTTGGGAGATGCAGGGGGTTCCCTGGGGGCGGTGATGGAAGTCCTTGACGAGTATGCCAGTATATCTGGGATCTGTATTAATTGGGATAAGTCTGTACTGTTGCCGCTGGATCGTGGCACTCTTGTTGTGGGAGATCGGCAGACTCAAATTCAAGGGGTTAAGGAAATCACCCACTTGGGCATTAGGGTGTCAAATAATATTGAAGATTATGAAAGACTTAATTTGAACCCACTACTGGGCAAAATTAAACAAAAGATTACGGCATGGAGGAAGCTGAAATTGACAATGGCTGGGCATGCTAACTTGATAAAGAAGATACTTATGCCTCAGCTCTTATACGTGCTACACAATGCACTGGTCTGGCTGACTCTTTTGTGACTTGATATGGAAAGGGGGCCGAGCGCGTATAAAGTTAGAACTGTTGCAGCGTCCAAAGGATGATGAGGGTTTGGCTGTTCCCAACCCATGGTTGTATTACATTGGGTCTCAATGCCAGCATATGGTGGGATGGGATGACCACGATTTCAATAGCTCAGTGGGGCAGGTTATTTATCATGTGGTGGGGAGGGGCCTGCTGTTGGCTGCCTTGGTGGCGGGTAGATTTCAGCTGAGTAAAAGGTTTCAATCATTGGCGTTGCTTGAGAAACTGTGGAAAAAAAAAAAAAAAGAGCAGTGGAGAGGAATAGGGGAATACACGAGATACACATCCACTTATACAAACGAGATACAGCTGACCGCACCACCAGAGCGCCAGAGCCGACACACCGGACTCAGCAAGCATGGATTTCAGCCGAACAACAGGACTTCGGGTGCTGTTATCAAGAAGATTCAACAATGCAGAGATCCAAGCAGAAAAAGGAACGGCAGCACTCACCAGTCTTGACGGCAGGTAATTCTTTATTGATACATACTCTTCACGGCTCGGGGGTGCATATTTACAGATGAGTGTGCAGGTAAAACGACGTCCGTTTCGCGCTACTCGAGCGCTTCAACAGGTCTGTGAGGGAACGGACATGACGCTAGGAAGAAATACCTGCCTAGGCAGGCCCTCTCCCCGCCCCATGCCGCCCACCCACCACATGAAAATATATAACACATAAAAACAGTTTAAAAGCAAGTGAAAAAAGACCTTAGCGCTTAATATAACAAGATTATCTGGTATGAACCTTATGATATGAATGTTATTGGTAGGAGGGAATAGATCTGACTCCTCGCAATCTCAATGGACCTGGATTCATAATTAGTACTTATGGTCCTCTATTAATTCTAGAGCACTACAAATGAACAAATATTGTACATGAAGCAAACCAAGAAAACACTGACAAAATAGTGATAAGGGTACAGGAAACATCAAAAGAGCGTCAAGAAAATCCCATCACCAAAATGTCAAAAAGCTCCTTAAAGGACCTACGGTCTAAACCGGACTTACAAACCAAAGCGCAAACCTACTAAATGCTATGGCTCAATATAATAGATGTAATGGCGGAAACAAATAAACAACATAAAGCGGGGCAATGTATGTGTCCATTATGCTATATTTCTAAGAGTTCAGCAACGCCCACCATTATACATGATATGAATGTTAGATCTACTAAATAAATGGTCTATAAAAAGATAGACATGTCCAATTTCTCGTTTAGACCTAAGGGGCCCATTGCTCCTGTTTTCATTATCCACCTAGCCTCCTTCCTCAAAAGCTGGTTATGGAGATCTCCCCCTCTCTCAGATTTTGATACCCTTTCAATGCCAGCAAAGGACATAACTCTAGGGTTACTTCCATGGGCTTCCCGGATGTGGTTAATGAGTCTGGGTACCCCTTTTCCTGATGTAATCGATTTAAAATGTTCCCTGAACCGTATATACAGGGACCGGATAGTTTTACCGATATAGAAACGTCCACATGGACAAAAGAGCACATACACAACATATTTTATATCTTGTAAATCAGATTGAGTAACCCGATGGGTAATGGGACCTATCTTTAAGGTCTGTTGCGTTGTGTGATATTCACAATATGGACAGTGTCCACAGCGGTAATTGCCCTTTGGAATACTTTTTTGTAACCAGTTGTCTGTTCTCTCTCGTGTAATGTGATTCCGCACTAATAAATCTCTGATCGTTGTACTACGCCTATTGGAGATTAGGGGGCCCCTAGCTACTATACTGGCTAGACTGTTGTGAATTCCGTTCTCAAACTCCCTCCTGTGGTCATGAATGGTACTTCGGTGAGTTCTGTCCGTGGATTCCCTCTGGTGGCTGTGAGTGGAGCTGCTGGTTCTGAGATTCCTTCTCCAGCTGCCCTCGTTTGGGGCTAGGCTGATTCTCTATTTAACTCCACTCAGATCGTTACTCCATGCCAGCTGTCAATGTTCTAGTACTGGTTCAGATCTCTCCTGGATCTTTCTGAGGACCTGTCTACTCCAGCACAAGCTAAGTTCCTGCTTGTTCATTTGTTACATATGGTTTTTCTTGCTAAGTTCTAGTCCAGCTTGCTATCATGAAACTACCTGGCTAGCTGGAAGCTCTGGGGGTGCAGAGTGGCACCACCGCATCGTGAGTCGGTGCGGGGGTATTTTTTGCACACACTGCGTGGTTTTTGTAGCTTTTTGTGTTGACCGCAAAGATCCCTTTTCTATCCTCAATCTGTTTAGTTAGACTGGCCTCTCTTTGCTAAAACCTATTTCATCCTGTGTTTGTGATTTCCTCTTATCTCACAGTTAATACTTGTGGGGGGGCTGCTTTTACCTTTGGGGAAATTTCTCTGAGGCAAGTAAGGCTTTGTTTCCTTTCTTTAGGGGTAGTTAGCTCTTAGGCTGTGAAGAGGCGTCTAGGCAGAGTCAGGCACGCTCCACGGCTGTTTCTAGTTGTGTTGATAGGAGTAGGGTTTGCGGTCAGCAGAGTTCCCATTTCCCCAGAGCTCGTCCTGATTCCGTGTTTAACTATCAGGTCATTCCTGGTGCACCTAACCACCAGGTCCATAACAATACAGCTGGCCCACAAAGTGTTAATGCATCTCAATAGAGGGAAAAGAGAAGTTCAGAGACCATTTTTTTTTTCTCTGCAGTGTGTTTTGCCTTTCTTTTCCCCTTAAACTCTGGGTGGTTCAGAACTTAGGTGTGGATATGGACATTCAAGGTTTGTCCTCTAGTGTAGATCAACTCGCTGCAAGGGTACAAAACATTCAAGATTATGTAGTTCAGAATCCTATGTTGGAGCCTAGAATTCCAATTCCTGATTTGTTTTCTGGGGATAGATCTAGATTTCTGAGTTTCAAAAACAATTGTAAACTGTTTCTTGCTCTGAAACCCCGCTCTTCTGGTGACCCTATTCAGCAAGTAAGAATCATTATTTCTTTGTTGCGTGGCGACCCTCAAGACTGGGCATTCGCCCTGGCGCCAGGAGATCCTGCATTGCGTAATGTAGATGCGTTTTTTCTGGCGCTGGGTTTGCTTTATGATGAACCGAATTCTGTGGATCAGGCAGAGAAAATTTTGCTGGCTTTGTGTCAGGGTCAGGATGAAACGGAGGTATATTGCCAGAAGTTCAGAAAGTGGTCTGTGCTTACTCAGTGGAATCAGTGTGCCCTGGCAGCAATTTTCAGAAAGGGTCTTTCTGAAGCCCTTAAGGATGTTATGGTGGGGTTCCCCACGCCTGCTGGTTTGAATGAATCAATGTCCTTGGCCATACAGATCGATCGGCGCTTACGTGAGCGCAAAACTGTGCACCATTTGGCGGTATCCTCTGAGCAGAGGCCTGAGCCTATGCAATGTGATAGGACTTTGACCAGAGCTGAACGGCAAGAACATAGACGTCAGAAGGGGCTGTGTTTATACTGTGGTGACTCCACTCATGCTATCTCTGATTGTCCTAAGCGCACTAAGCGGTTCGCTAGGTCCGTCACCATTGGTACTGTACAGCCTAAATTTCTTCTGTCCGTTACTCTGATTTGCTCTTTGTCATCCTATTCTGTTATGGCATTTGTGGATTCAGGCGCTGCCCTGAATTTGATGGACTTGGAGTTTGCCAGGCGCTGTGGTTTTTTCTTGGAGCCCTTGCAGCATCCCATTCCTTTGAGGGGAATTGATGCTACGCCTTTGGCCAAGAATAAGCCTCAGTACTGGACCCAGTTGACTATGTGCATGGCTCCTGCGCATCAGGAGGATATTCGCTTTTTGGTGTTGCATAATCTGCATGATGTGGTCGTGTTGGGTTTGCCATGGCTGCAGGTCCATAATCCAGTATTGGATTGGAAATCAATGTCGGTGTCCAGTTGGGGCTGTCAAGGGGTACATGGGGATGTTTCATTATTGTCAATTTCTTCCTCCACTCCTTCTGAAGTCCCTGAGTTTTTGTCGGATTACCGGGATGTATTTGATGAGCCCAAGTCTAGTACCCTACCTCCTCATAGGGATTGTGATTGTGCTATTAATTTGATTCCTGGTAGCAAGTTCCCTAAGGGACGACTTTTCAATTTGTCTGTGCCAGAACACGCCGCTATGCGGAGTTATATAAAGGAGTCCTTGGAGAAAGGGCATATTCGCCCGTCGTCGTCACCATTGGGAGCAGGGTTCTTTTTTGTGGCCAAGAAGGATGGTTCTCTGAGACCTTGTATAGATTACCGCCTTCTTAATAAAATCACGGTCAAATTTCAGTACCCTTTGCCTCTACTGTCTGATTTATTTGCTCGGATTAAGGGGGCTAGTTGGTTCACCAAGATAGACCTTCGAGGGGCGTATAATCTCGTGCGTATTAAACAGGGCGATGAATGGAAAACAGCATTTAATACGCCCGAGGGCCATTTTGAGTACCTGGTGATGCCATTCGGCCTTTCTAATGCTCCCTCTGTGTTTCAGTCCTTTATGCATGACATCTTCCGAAAGTATCTGGATAGATTCATGATCGTATATTTGGATGATATTTTGGTCTTTTCGGATGATTGGGAGTCCCGTGTGAAGCAGGTCAGAATGGTGTTCCAGGTCCTTCGTGCTAATTCCTTGTTTGTAAAGGGATCTAAGTGTCTCTTTGGAGTTCAGAAGGTTTCCTGTTGTGAAATTGGATTTTGGGCTCCCCCGGTGGCCACTGGTGGAATTGAACTTGTGTGCATCATCCCCTCTGTTCACCTGTTCCCATCAGGATGTGGGAGTCGCTATTTAACCTTGCTCCTCTGTCACTTCCATGCCGGTCAACATTGTAATCAGAAGCCTTTCTGTGCATGTTCCTGCTACCAGTCAACTTCCAGCTAAGTCGGACTTTTGTCCTTGTTTGTTTTTTGCATTTTGTTCCAGTTCACAGCTGCAGTTTCGTTTCTGTGTCTGGAAAGCTCTTGTGATCTGAAATTGCCACTCTGATGTTATGAGTTAATACTAGAGTCTTAAAGTAATTTCAGGATGGTATTTTGATAGGGTTTTCAGCTGACCATGAAAGTACCCTTTCTGTCTTCCTGCTATCTAGTAAGCGGACCTCGATTTTGCTAAACCTATTTTCATACTACGTTTGTCATTTTCATCTTAAATCACCGCCAATATATGTGGGGGCCTCTGTCTGCCTTTCGGGGAAATTTCTCTAGAGGTGAGCCAGGACCATATTTTCCTCTGCCAGGATTAGTTAGTCCTCCGGCCGGCGCTGGGCGTCTAGGGATAAAACGCAGGCTACGCTACCCGGCTACTGTTAGTTGTGCGGCAGGTTTAGTTCATGGTCAGTTTAAGTTTCCATCCTTCCAAGAGCTAGTTCCTATGTATGCTGGGCTATGTTCTCTTGCCATTGAGAACCATAACAGTTTGACCGGCCCACAAAGGGTTAAATTAATTGGCAGAGAAAGGAGAGAAAAAAAAAGTCTGCTGAAAAATTTTTTGTGCTTTCAATTGAATCACTTGCAAGTCTGCCTATATTGCAGCCTTCCTCTCTCTCTCTCCTTCTAATCCTGGAATGGCTCTGTGTTCACCTGTTTAAAATGGATATTCAGAGTTTAGCTGCAGGTTTGAATAATCTCACCACGAAAGTTCAAAATTTACAAGATTTTGTTGTTCATGTTCCTATATCTGAACCTAGAATTCCTTTGCCTGAATTTTTCTCGGGGAATAGATCTTGCTTTCAAAATTTCAAAAATAATTGCAAGTTGTTTTTGTCCCTGAAATCTCGCTCTGCTGGAGATCCTGCTCAGCAGGTCAGGATTGTGATTTCCTTGCTCCGGGGCGACCCTCAAGATTGGGCTTTTGCATTGGCTCCAGGGGATCCTGCGTTGCTCAATGTGGATGCGTTTTTTCTGGCCTTGGGGTTGCTTTATGAGGAACCTCATTTAGAGCTTCAGGCGGAAAAAGCCTTGATGTCCCTATCTCAGGGGCAAGATGAAGTTGAAATATACTGCCAAAAATTCCGTAAATGGTCTGTGCTTACTCAGTGGAATGAGTGCGCCCTGGCGGCGAATTTCAGAGAGGGTCTCTCTGATGCCGTTAAGGATGTTATGGTGGGGTTCCCTGTGCCTGCGGGTCTGAATGAGTCCATGACAATGGCTATCCAGATCGATAGACGTCTGCGGGAGCGCAAACCTGTGCACCATTTGGCGGTGTCTACTGAGAAGACGCCAGAGAATATGCAATGTGATAGAATTCTGTCCAGAAGCGAACGGCAGAATTTTAGACGAAAAAATGGGTTGTGCTTTTATTGTGGTGATTCAACTCATGTTATATCAGCATGCTCTAAGCGTACTAAGAAGCTTGATAAGTCAGTTTCAATTGGCACTTTTCAGTCTAAGTTTATTCTATCTGTGACCCTGATTTGTTCTTTATCATCTATTACCGCGGATGCCTATGTCGACTCTGGCGCCGCTTTGAGTCTTATGGATTGGTCCTTTGCCAAACGCTGTGGGTATGATTTAGAGCCTCTTGAAACTCCTATACCTCTGAAGGGGATTGACTCCACCCCATTGGCTAGTAATAAACCACAATACTGGACACAAGTAACTATGCGAATTAATCCGGATCATCAGGAGATTATTCGCTTTCTTGTGCTGTATAATCTACATGATGTGTTGGTGCTTGGATTGCCATGGCTGCAATCTCATAACCCAGTCCTCGACTGGAACGCTATGTCTGTGTTAAGCTGGGGATGTAAGGGGATGCATGGGGACGTACCTTTGGTTTCCATTTCGTCATCTATTCCCTCTGAGATTCCTGAATTCTTGTCTGACTATCGTGACGTTTTTGAAGAACCTAAGCTTGGTTCATTACCTCCGCACCGGGAGTGCGATTGTGCCATAGATTTGATTCCGGGTAGTAAATACCCTAAGGGTCGTTTATTTAATCTGTCTGTGCCTGAACATGCTGCTATGCGAGAATATATAAAGGAGTCCTTGGAAAAGGGACATTTGTCCTTCTTCATCTCCTTTAGGAGCCGGTTTTTTCTTTGTGTCTAAGAAAGATGGCTCTTTGAGGCCGTGTATTGATTATCGGCTTTTGAATAAAATCACGGTTAAATATCAATATCCGTTGCCACTGCTGACTGATTTGTTTGCTCGCATAAAGGGGGCCAAGTGGTTCTCTAAGATAGATCTCCGTGGGGCGTATAATTTGGTGCGAATTAAGCAGGGGGAGGAGTGGAAAACCGCATTTAATACGCCCGAGGGCCACTTTGAGTATTTGGTGATGCCTTTTGGCCTTTCAAATGCCCCTTCAGTCTTTCAGTCCTTTATGCATGACATTTTCCGTGATTATTTGGATAAATTTATGATCGTGTATCTGGATGATATTCTGATTTTTTCGGATGACTGGGACTCTCATGTCCAGCAGGTCAGGAGGGTTTTTCAGGTTTTGCGGTCTAATTCCTTGTGTGTGAAGGGTTCTAAGTGCGTTTTTGGGGTTCAAAAGATTTCCTTCTTGGGATACATTTTTTCCCCCTCTTCCATCGAGATGGATCCTGTCAAGGTTCGGGCTATTTGTGATTGGACGCAACCCTCTTTGTTGTGAATTTGGATTCTGGGCTCCCCCGGTGGCCGCTTGTGGAATTGGACTTGTCATCCTCTTTCCTGTTTCACCTGGTTCCATCAGTAGTGGGTGTCGCTATTTAAGCTCATTTCTCTGGTGGTTTCTTGCCGGTCAACAATGTTATCTGATGCCTCTCAGTGCTTGTTCCTGCTTCTAGACAACTACTAGATAAGTTGGACTTTTGTCCATGTTTTGTTTTGCCTATTTGTTCCAGTTCACAGCTGAAGTTTTGTTACTGTGTCTGGAAAGCTCTCGTTGATCAGGGATTGCTACTCTGGCGTTATGAGTTAATGCCAGAGTTTAAGGTAATCTCTGGATGGTGTTTTGTTAGTGTTTTTCTGCTGACCATGAAAGTATACTATCTGTCTTCTGCTATCTAGTAAGCGGACCTCAAATTTGCTAAGACTATTTTCCTGCTGCGTTTGTTGTTTCATCTGAACTCACCGTCATTATATGTGGGGGGCTACTGTCTTCTTTGGAATATTTCTCTAGAGGTGAGCCAGGTCTTATATTTCCCTCTGCTAGCTATTTAGGTCTTAGGCCAGAGCTGGGCATCTAGCGATAAATAGGAAATGCTACCTGGCTATTTCTAGTTGCGCGGCAGGCTTAGTTCATGGTCAGTATAGTTCCATCTTCCGAGAGCTTGTCCCTCTATAGGCTTGCTATGATCTCTGCCTGCAGAGATCATGACAGTTTGACCGGCCAATAAAGTGTTAAAGACCCAGGTTGAGAAAGGAGAGTTATAAGAAGTCTGCTGGAATTTTTTTTTTTTTTTTTTTTTTTCCTCCAGTCTGCCTTGCTGCAGTCTTTTTTCTCTCTCTCCTCCTAATCTCTGTATGGCTCTGTGTGCACCTGACAATAATGGATCTCCAGAGTGTAACTGCGGGTTTGAATAATCTCATCATGAAAGTACAAAATTTACAAGATTTTGTGGTACATGCTCCGGTATCTGAGCCGAGAATTCCTTTGCCGGAGTTCTTCACAGGGAATAGAGCTAGCTTCCAGAATTTCCGAAATAATTGTAAGCTTTATTTGTCCCTGAAGTCTCGTTCAGCTGGAGACCCTGCTCAGCAGGTTAGGATTGTGATTTCCTTGCTCAGGGGTGACCCTCAAGATTGGGCCTTCTCATTGCCAGCAGGGGATCCTGCGTTACGCGATGTGGATGCGTTTTTTCTGGCCTTGGGCTTGCTTTATGAGGAACCTCATTTGGAACTTCAGGCAGAAAAAACTTTGATGGCACTATCTCAGGGGCAAGACGAAGCTGAAGTTTTCTGCCAAAAATTCCGTAAATGGTCTGTGCTTACTCAGTGGAATGAGTGCGCCTTGGCGGCAACTTTCAGAGAAGGTCTCTCTGATGCCGTTAAGGATGTTATGGTGGGGTTCCCTGTGCCTGCAGGTCTGAATGAGTCCATGACAATGGCTATTCAGATTGATAGGCGTCTGCGGGAGCGCAAACCGGTGCACCATCTGGCGGTGTCTATGGAAAAGACGCCAGAAAGTATGCAGTGTGATAGAATTCTGTCCAGGAGCGAGCGACAGAATTTTAGACGGAAGAATGGATTGTGTTTCTATTGTGGGGATTCTACTCATGTTATATCAGCATGCTCTAGGCGTACAAAGAAGCTTGATAAGTCTGTTTCCATTGGCACCATTCAGTCTAAGTTTATTTTGTCTGTAACCCTGATTTGCTCTTTGTCATCCATTGCCACGGACGCCTATGTTGACTCTGGCGCCGCTCTGAGTCTTATGGATTGGTCCTTTGCCAATCGTTGTGGTTTTGATTTAGAGCCTTTGGAGACTCTTATTCCTCTGAAGGGGATTGACTCCACCCCATTGGCTAATAATAAACCACAATACTGGACACAAGTAACCATGCGTATCAATCCGGATCACCAGGAGATTATTCGTTTCCTGGTGCTGTATAATTTACATGACGATTTGGTACTGGGATTGCCATGGTTGCAGTCTCACAACCCAGTCTTGGACTGGAGAGTAATGTCTGTGTTGAGCTGGGGATGTAAGGGTATTCATGGGGACTTACCTTTGGTTTCTATTTCGTCGTCCATTCCCTCTGAAGTCCCTGAGTTCCTCTCTGATTATCAAGACGTCTTTGACGAACCCAAGCTTGGGTCGTTACCTCCGCACCGTGAGTGCGATTGTGCCATAGATTTGATACCGGGTTGTAAATATCCAAAGGGTCGTTTGTTTAATCTGTCTGTGCCGGAACATGCTGCTATGCGGGAATATATAAAGGAGTCTTTGGAAAAGGGACATATTCGTCCATCTTCTTCTCCCTTGGGAGCTGGGTTTTTCTTTGTCTCAAAAAAGACGGCTCTTTGAGACCATGTATTGATTATCGGCTTCTGAATAAGATCACTGTTAAGTATCAATACCCATTGCCATTGCTTACTGATTTGTTTGCTCGTATAGAGGGTGCTAAGTGGTTCTCTAAAATTGATCTTCGTGGGGCGTATAATTTGGTGCGGATCAGGCAGGGGGATGAGTGGAAGACCGCATTTAATACGCCCGAGGGCCACTTTGAGTATTTGGTCATGCCTTTTGGTCTTTCTAATGCCCCTTCAGTTTTCCAGTCTTTTATGCATGATATTTTCCGCGATTTTCTGGATAAATTTATGATAATATATCTGGATGATATTCTGATTTTTTCTGATGACTGGGACTCTCATGTCCAGCAGGTCAGGAGAGTTTTTCAGGTTCTGCGGTCTAATTCTTTATGTGTGAAGGGGTCTAAGTGCGTTTTTGGGGTCCAGAAAATTTCCTTTTTGGGGTATATTTTTTCTCCCTCTTCCATTGAGATGGATCCCGTCAAGGTGCAAGCTATTTGTGACTGGACTCAGCCCTCCTCTCTTAAGGGTCTTCAGAGATTTTTGGGCTTTGCCAACTTTTACCGCCGATTTATTGCTGGTTTTTCGGATGTCGTTAAACCACTGACTGATTTGACCAGACAAGGCGCTGATGTTGCTAATTGGTCCCCTCATGCTGTAGAGGCCTTTCAGGAGCTTAAGCGCCGTTTTGCCTCTGCCCCTGTGTTGCGTCAGCCTGATGTGAATCTGCCTTTTCAGGTTGAGGTTGACGCTTCGGAGATCGGAGCTGGGGCAGTGTTGTCGCAGAAAGGTTCCGACTGCTCCGTCATTAGGCCTTGTGCCTTCTTTTCTCGCAAATTTTCGCCCGCAGAGCGGAATTATGATGTTGGGAATCGGGAGCTTTTGGCCATGAAGTGGGCGTTTGAGGAGTGGCGCCATTGGCTCGAGGGGGCTAGGCATCAGGTGGTGGTATTGACTGACCACAAAAATTTGATTTATCTTGAGACTGCCAGACGCCTGAATCCTAGACAGGCGCGCTGGTCTTTATTTTTTTCTCGCTTTAATTTTGTGGTGTCATACCTACCGGGTTCTAAGAATGTTAAGGCAGATGCCCTTTCTAGGAGTTTTGACCCGGACTCTCCTGGTAATTCTGAACCCACAGGTATCCTTAGGGAGGGAGTAATTTTGTCGGCCGTTTCTCCTGATCTGCGGCGGTCCTTGCAAGAGTTTCAGGCGGATAGACCGGATCGTTGTCCGCCTGATAGACTGTTTGTTCCGGATGATTGGACCAGCAGAGTCATCTCTGAGGTACATTCTTCTGCATTGGCAGGTCATCCCGGAATTTTTGGTACCAGGGATTTGGTGGCAAGATCCTTCTGGTGGCCTTCCCTGTCACGAGATGTGCGAGTCTTTGTGCAGTCATGTGACGTTTGTGCTCGGGCCAAGTCTTGTAGTTCTCGGGCTAGCGGACTGCTGTTGCCCTTGCCTATTCCTAAGAGGCCTTGGACACACATCTCGATGGATTTTATTTCAGATCTGCCTGTTTCCCAGAAGATGTCTGTCATCTGGGTGGTCTGTGACCGTTTCTCTAAAATGGTCCATTTGGTTCCTCTGCCCAAGTTGCCTTCTTCTTCTGAGTTGGTTCCTCTGTTTTTTCAGAATGTTGTCCGATTGCACGGTATTCCTGAGAATATTGTTTCTGACAGAGGTACCCAATTTGTGTCTAGATTTTGGCGGGCATTCTGTGCTAGGATGGGCATAGATTTGTCTTTTTCATCTGCTTTTCACCCTCAGACTAATGGCCAGACCGAGCGGACTAATCAGACCCTTGAGACATATCTGAGGTGTTTTGTCTCTGCTGACCAGGATGATTGGGTTGCTTTTTTGCCATTGGCAGAGTTTGCCCTCAATAATCGGGCCAGCTCTTCCACCTTGGTGTCCCCGTTTTTCTGTAATTCGGGGTTTCACCCTCGATTTTCCTCCGGTCAGGTGGAATCCTCGGATTGTCCTGGAGTGGATGCGGTGGTGGAGAGATTGCATCACATCTGGGGGCAGGTTATGGACAATTTGAAGTTGTCCCAGGAGAGGACTCAGCGTTTTGCCAACCGTCATCGTCGTGTTGGTTCTCGGCTTTGTGTTGGAGATTTGGTGTGGTTGTCTTCTCGTTTTGTCCCTATGAGGGTCTCTTCTCCTAAGTTTAAACCTCGGTTCATCGGCCCTTATAGAATATTGGAGATTCTTAATCCTGTTTCTTTCCGTTTGGACCTCCCTGCGTCCTTTTCCATTCATAACGTTTTTCATCGGTCGTTATTGCGCAGGTATGAGGTACCTGTTGTACCTTCAGTTGAGCCTCCTGCTCCGGTGTTGGTTGAGGGTGAGTTGGAGTACGTTGTGGAGAAAATTTTGGACTCTCGTGTTTCCAGACGGAGACTCCAGTATCTGGTCAACTGGAAGGGTTACGGCCAGGAGGATAATTCTTGGGTCAATGCATCTGATGTTCATGCTTCTGATCTTGTTCGTGCCTTCCATAGGGCTCATCCTGGTCGCCCTGGTGGATCTGGTGAGGGTTCGGTGCCCCCTCCTTGAGGGGGGGGTACTGTTGTGAATTTGGATTCTGGGCTCCCCCGGTGGCCGCTTGTGGAATTGGACTTGTCATCCTCTTTCCTGTTTCACCTGGTTCCATCAGTAGTGGGTGTCGCTATTTAAGCTCATTTCTCTGGTGGTTTCTTGCCGGTCAACAATGTTATCTGATGCCTCTCAGTGCTTGTTCCTGCTTCTAGACAACTACTAGATAAGTTGGACTTTTGTCCATGTTTTGTTTTGCCTATTTGTTCCAGTTCACAGCTGAAGTTTTGTTACTGTGTCTGGAAAGCTCTCGTTGATCAGGGATTGCTACTCTGGCGTTATGAGTTAATGCCAGAGTTTAAGGTAATCTCTGGATGGTGTTTTGTTAGTGTTTTTCTGCTGACCATGAAAGTATACTATCTGTCTTCTGCTATCTAGTAAGCGGACCTCAAATTTGCTAAGACTATTTTCCTGCTGCGTTTGTTGTTTCATCTGAACTCACCGTCATTATATGTGGGGGGCTACTGTCTTCTTTGGAATATTTCTCTAGAGGTGAGCCAGGTCTTATATTTCCCTCTGCTAGCTATTTAGGTCTTAGGCCAGAGCTGGGCATCTAGCGATAAATAGGAAATGCTACCTGGCTATTTCTAGTTGCGCGGCAGGCTTAGTTCATGGTCAGTATAGTTCCATCTTCCGAGAGCTTGTCCCTCTATAGGCTTGCTATGATCTCTGCCTGCAGAGATCATGACACCTCTTCTCTTAAGAGTCTTCAGAAATTTTTGGGCTTTGCTAACTTTTATCGTCGATTTATTGCTGGTTTTTCTGATGTTGTTAAACCATTGACTGATTTGACTAAGAAGGGTGCTGATGTTGCTGATTGGTCCCCTGCTGCTGTGGAGGCCTTTCGGGAGCTTAAGCGCCGCTTTTCTTCCGCCCCTGTGTTGCGTCAGCCTGATGTTGCTCTTCCTTTTCAGGTTGAGGTCGACGCTTCTGAAATCGGAGCTGGGGCGGTTTTGTCGCAAAGAAGTTCCGACTGCTCCGTGATGAAACCTTGTGCTTTTTTTTCTCGTAAATTTTCGCCCGCCGAGCGGAATTATGATATTGGGAATCGGGAGCTTTTGGCCATGAAGTGGGCTTTTGAGGAGTGGCGTCATTGGCTTGAGGGGGCTAGACATCAGGTGGTGGTATTGACCGACCACAAGAATTTGATTTATCTTGAGTCCGCCAGACGCCTGAATCCTAGACAGGCGCGCTGGTCGTTGTTTTTCTCTCGGTTTAATTTTGTGGTGTCATACCTACCGGGTTCTAAGAATGTTAAGGCGGATGCCCTTTCTAGGAGTTTTGAGCCTGACTCCCCTGGTAATTCTGAACCTACAGGTATCCTTAAGGATGGAGTGATATTGTCTGCCGTTTCTCCAGACCTGCGGCGGGCCTTGCAGGATTTTCAGGCGGATAGACCTGATCATTGCCCACCTGGTAGACTGTTTGTTCCTGATGATTGGACCAGTAAAGTCATTTCTGAGGTTCATTCTTCTGCGTTGGCAGGTCATCCTGGAATCTTTGGTACCAGGGATTTGGTGGCAAGGTCCTTCTGGTGGCCTTCCCTGTCACGAGATGTACGAGGCTTTGTGCAGTCTTGTGACGTTTGTGCTCGGGCCAAGCCTTGTTGTTCTCGGGCTAGTGGATTGTTGTTGCCCTTGCCTATCCCGAAGAGGCCTTGGACGCACATCTCGATGGATTTTATTTCGGATCTTCCTGTTTCTCAGAAGATGTCTGTCATCTGGGTGGTGTGTGACCGTTTCTCTAAGATGGTCCATTTGGTTCCCCTGCCTAAGTTGCCTTCTTCTTCCGAGTTGGTTCCTCTGTTTTTTCAAAATGTGGTTCGTTTGCATGGTATTCCGGAGAATATCGTTTCTGACAGAGGAACCCAATTCGTGTCTAGATTTTGGCGGGCATTCTGTGCTAGGATGGGCATAGATTTGTCTTTCTCGTCTGCTTTCCATCCTCAGACTAATGGCCAGACCGAGCGGACGAATCAGACTTTGGAGACATATTTGAGGTGTTTTGTGTCTGCAGATCAGGATGATTGGGTTGCTTTTTTGCCTTTAGCGGAGTTTGCCCTCAATAATCGGGCCAGCTCTGCCACCTTGGTGTCTCCTTTTTTCTGTAATTCGGGGTTTCATCCTCGATTTTCCTCCGGTCAGGTGGAATCTTCGGATTGTCCTGGAGTGGATGCTATGGTGGAGAGGTTGCATCAGATTTGGGGGCAGGTGGTGGACAATTTGAAGTTGTCCCAGGAGAAGACTCAGCTTTTTGCCAACCGCCGGCGTCGGGTTGGTCCTCGGCTTTGTGTCGGGGACTTGGTGTGGTTGTCTTCTCGTTTTGTCCCTATGAGGGTTTCTTCTCCTAAGTTTAAGCCTCGGTTCATCGGCCCGTACAAGATATTGGAGATTCTTAACCCTGTGTCCTTCCGTTTGGACCTCCCTGCATCTTTTTCTATTCATAATGTTTTTCATCGGTCATTGTTGCGCAGGTATGAGGTACCGGTTGTGCCTTCCGTTGAGCCTCCTGCTCCGGTGTTGGTTGAGGGCGAGTTGGAGTACGTTGTGGAAAAAATCTTGGACTCCCGTGTTTCCAGACGGAAACTCCAGTATCTGGTCAAATGGAAGGGATACGGTCAGGAGGATAATTCTTGGGTGACTGCCTCTGATGTTCATGCCTCCGATCTGGTCCGTGCCTTTCATAGGGCTCGTCCTGATCGCCCTGGTGGTTCTGGTGAGGGTTCGGTGCCCCCTCCTTGAGGGGGGGGGTACTGTTGTGAAATTGGATTTTGGGCTCCCCCGGTGGCCACTGGTGGAATTGAACTTGTGTGCATCATCCCCTCTGTTCACCTGTTCCCATCAGGATGTGGGAGTCGCTATTTAACCTTGCTCCTCTGTCACTTCCATGCCGGTCAACATTGTAATCAGAAGCCTTTCTGTGCATGTTCCTGCTACCAGTCAACTTCCAGCTAAGTCGGACTTTTGTCCTTGTTTGTTTTTTGCATTTTGTTCCAGTTCACAGCTGCAGTTTCGTTTCTGTGTCTGGAAAGCTCTTGTGATCTGAAATTGCCACTCTGATGTTATGAGTTAATACTAGAGTCTTAAAGTAATTTCAGGATGGTGTATTGATAGGGTTTTCAGCTGACCATGAAAGTACCCTTTCTGTCTTCCTGCTATCTAGTAAGCGGACCTCGATTTTGCTAAACCTATTTTCATACTACGTTTGTCATTTTCATCTTAAATCACCGCCAATATATGTGGGGGCCTCTGTCTGCCTTTCGGGGAAATTTCTCTAGAGGTGAGCCAGGACTATATTTTCCTCTGCCAGGATTAGTTAGTCCTCCGGCCGGCGCTGGGCGTCTAGGGATAAAACGCAGGCTACGCTACCCGGCTACTGTTAGTTGTGCGGCAGGTTTAGTTCATGGTCAGTTTAAGTTTCCATCCTTCCAAGAGCTAGTTCCTATGTATGCTGGGCTATGTTCTCTTGCCATTGAGAACCATAACAGTTTCCTTTTTGGGCTTCATTTTTTCCCCTTCTACTATCGAGATGGATCCTGTTAAAGTCCAAGCTATTTATGATTGGACTCGGCCTACATCTGTGAAGAGCCTTCAGAAATTTCTGGGCTTTGCCAATTTTTACTGCCGCTTCATCGCTAATTTTTCTAGTGTTGTTAAACCATTGACTGATTTGACCAAGAAGGATGCTGATGTGGTGAATTGGTCCTCTGCGGCCGCTGAGGCTTTTCAGGAGTTGAAACGTCGTTTCTCTTCGGCTCCTGTGTTGTGTCAGCCAGATGTTTCGCTCCCTTTTCAGGTCGAGGTTGATGCTTCTGAAATTGGAGCAGGGGCTGTTTTGTCTCAGAGAAGTTCTGATTGCTCTGTAATGAAGCCATGCGCTTTCTTTTCGAGAAATTTTTCGCCTGCTGAGCGTAATTATGATGTTGGCAATCGGGAGTTGTTGGCTATGAAGTGGGCATTCGAGGAGTGGCGACATTGGCTTGAAGGAGCCAAGCATCGCGTGGTGGTCTTGACAGATCACAAGAATCTGACTTATCTCGAGTCTGCCAAGCGGTTGAATCCTAGACAGGCTCGTTGGTCGCTGTTTTTCTCCCGTTTCAATTTTGTGGTTTCGTACCTTCCGGGTTCTAAGAATGTGAAGGCTGATGCCCTTTCAAGGAGTTTTGTGCCTGATTCTCCTGGGGTTCCTGAGCCGGCTGGTATTCTCAGAGAGGGGGTAGTTCTGTCTGCCATCTCCCCTGATTTGCGGCGGGTGCTGCAGGAGTTCCAGGCTGATAGACCTGACCGTTGTCCAGCGGAGAAACTGTTTTTCTCTAGTAGCCTTCCACGACAGCCACCAGGAGGTTGTCTCCATACCCTAATGGGGGACAGGAAGCACGAGAGGTTAAAAGCCCCTCCCACCTCCCATTAACCAGTGTCTTTCCTGTCCCCCATGGGGCATGGAGAGGTTTTTCTGGTGCGCTGCAGCGGCGGCTCTGAGCAGTGTACCTGGTTATTATGATGCCGGGCACTAATGGTCGGGTCCCTCGGGGCTTCCTCCTACGCTGTGCCTCCCGTCTCCTCCGGATTCTGGGACCGCGTTCCCGGTCCTCCTGCGTCCTCTTGCGGGGACAAAGCTGGCCGGTGTGTGCCCCCCGGAGGCCTCCCTGAGCTCTCCGGCGTCTCCCCCTCCTGATGCACGCTGTTCGGCGACCCGGAAGTCAGGTGAGCCTCCACTTCCGGGTCGGCGCTCCTGCACAGGAGCGATACAGACCAGATCTGTGGATTACTGAACGGCGTGCGAGGCACGCTGCATCCTCGCACGCCTGCCTGGGACTACGGAGGGGGAGGGGAGGGGCGGCGAAATGCCTCGCGCTGGTGCAGTCTTATTTTCTATATAAACTGCGAAGACGTCTCAGGTAAGCTGCTGTAAGCATGGATTCGTCTTGCCCTGCAGCTGCAGAGCCCAGCGCTCCTCAAGCCCTAGTAAGTGTGGCAGAGATGGGTCCCATTCAAAGGTAGTACCTTATACACCTTCTTATACTGCTCCCTCTCTCTTTTCAGGCAGTGAAGTCTGGCCCTAAAAACATTTCCAAGCGCAAGTGTGCTACTTGTAATGTAAAAATGCCGCTAGATTGGGAGAAAAAGCTGTGCCAGCCGTGTACAGACAAAATTGTCCGGGCGGAACACCCTTCATTAATTGAGGAGATCCGCTCCCTGGTTAGGCAGGAGGTTCAGACCTCTCTGGCCACGCTCGCCCCACCTCCACCTCCACCACCATCCTCACCTGGTCCATCACTTCCCAAAAAGAGGAAAATCCAGGAGTATTCTGAGTCAGAGTCTGAGGGATCTTATACGTCCTCTTCTGTCAAATGGGAGGATGTGTTACCCCACAAATCTGCGGAAATTAGAAAATATCTTTTTTCCTCTGAATACATTGAGGAATTGTTATCTGCAGTGAGGAACACAATGGGGCTAAAAGAGGAATCAGTTCCTCAGTCTATACAGGACGAACTTTTTGGTATACCTAGTGAAAAACATCCTGGGTTTCCCGTCCATAAAAGCATAATAGACATGATCAATAGTGAATGGGAATTGCCGGAGAAACGTCTAACAACTCCTCCAGACTTCAAACATCGGTTTCCTCTTGATGAGGACGCAATAAAATGGAACATTCCAAAAATTGATGTTCAGGTGGCTAGAGTGGCTAAAAAAACGGCTTTGCCGTTCGAGGATTCCTCCCAGTTGAAGGACCCCTTAGATAGAAAGATTGAGAGTCTTCTCAAAAAATCCTGGGAGACGTCTACCTCAGCCCTCAGATTCAACATCGCATCCACCTGTGTGGCCCGCTCCCTCTTCCGCTGGATAGAAGAGCTAGAAAATCACATCTCTCAGGGTACCCCGAGAGAAGAGGTTCTGGACTCCCTGCCTATTTTGCACAGAGCGACCGGTTTCCTCGCGGACACCTCACTAGAAACTATCCGGGTAGCGGCCAGGTCCTTGGTCCAGACAAACTCAGCCAGAAGAGCTCTCTGGTTAAAAATGTGGAGCGGAGATGTCACTTCCAAAATAAAACTGTGTTCCATTCCCTTTAAGGGTGACTATGTGTTTGGGCCCTCATTAGATGACATCTTGAAGAAAGCCACAGACAGAAAGAAAACTCTTCCTGAACAGAGGCCTCCCAGGAAGCGTTTTTTTTCGAACCTCCCAGTCCCAGCCCTCCCAGGGTAGAGGGAAAGGGAAAACCGGGAGGTGGAGTTATGCTAAGGGGAAGCCTAAAAACATCCTTATTCCCCAGCAAGCTCAACAAGAAAAGCAATGACTCCGATCCGGTGGGGGGGAGGCTTTCGAACTTTGTTCACAGTTGGCAGAATATCTCCAACAGCCCCTGGGTGGTCAGTGTTATACAACAGGGGCTTCTGATAGAGTTCGATGCACCTCCCCCCAGGATCGTAAGAGTCACCTCCCCGTCATCTCGGGAGACTCAGAAACTGATGATGGCTGGAATTCAGGACTTGCTAGACTCGAGAGCTATCTCCCCGGTCCCGGTGAACGAGCAAGGGAAAGGGCACTATTCCCGTATCTTCATAATAAAAAAGCCTTCCGGGCAATCTCGGATTATAATAAATCTGAAAGCTCTCAACAAAGTTATAACCTACCGCAAGTTCAAGATGGAGTCCGTAAAAACAGCCATCCCTCTAATAGCTCCTCAATCATATATGGCAACAATAGACCTCAAAGATGCCTATTTCCATATTCCAATGCATCCTCATCACAGAAAATATTTAAGATTTGCGGTCCAATTCAATCAAAAAATCTTACATTTCCAATACAATGTTCTCCCCTTCGGGATCTCCTCAGCCCCAAGGGTGTTTTCCAGAGTTATGGCGGAAGCAGTAGCCCATATCAGGAGCCAAGACATCGCTATAGTGCCATACTTGGACGACCTTCTAATAATTGGTCCTTCCGCCGAAATTCTCAATCAGAGAATTTCCAAAACTCTAAACATTTTACAAAATTTGGGTTGGATACCAAATCTAAAAAAGTCTCAGCTGTCGCCATCAAAGGTGAGGAAATTCCTCGGGGTCCTCTTGGATTCGGAGAATCAGAAATCTTTCCTACCAGAGGAACACCGAATGAACCTGGTTTCCAAAGTCTCAGACTTCAGAAAACAACGTTCTCCGACTCTACGGACCGCAATGTCTCTCCTGGGGTCGATGACGGCCTGTATACAATCAGTCCGGTGGGCTCAGAGCCACTCAAGAGTACTGCAGGCACACATCTTAGGAAACTGGAACGGGAATCCAAATTCCCTGAACAGGAGAGTGTACATGCCTGGGAAGGTAAAGGTCTCGTTAACCTGGTGGGCGACACAATAAAACCTGCTAAAAAGAGTAGACTGGGTACAGGATCCTCTAATCACGGTGACAACGGATGCCAGTCAGAAAGGTTGGGGAGCAGTGGTGTCGCAGATCCCATTCCAGGGTCGCTGGAACCAAAGAGAAAGTTCCAGTTCTTCCAACTCCAGAGAATTGATGGCAGTGGAGAAGGCCCTCCTGGCGGCCAGCAGTCTCATTATACGTCAACATGTCAGAATTTATTCAGACAAGATGACGACTGTTGCGCATCTAAAACACCAGGGAAGTCCAAAGTTCAACCAGCTGAGAGCAATATCAAACAGAATATTTTGCTGGGCAGAGAAACATCTCCTCTCACTATCGGCGATACACCTCAGAGGGTCAGTGAACATTCATGCAGATCTCCTAAGTCGTCACGACTTACATCCAGGAGAGTGGAGCCTGAAGGCGGACATTTTCAGAATGTTGACAGACAGATGGGGACTTCCCGATATAGCCCTTCTAGCATCAAGTCACAATGCACAGGTCGAGAACTACTTCTCCCTGAACCCTAAAGACAGGTCTCAAGGAGTAGACGCCTTCGCTCACACATGGAGGTTTCATCTAGCGTACGCATTCCCTCCAATACCGTTACTGGCGAAGACCCTCCGGAAGATCCGGGACGATCAAGTCCAAACTATCTTAGTAGCGCCGACATGGCCGAAAAGAAGCTGGTACCACCTCATAAAGGAATTGAAGGTGGATGGTCCAGTTTTTCTTCAAGCAGAAGATCTTCTCCGCCAGGGCCCCTTTTATCATCCGGAACCACAAAAGTTCAATCTGGCAGCTTGGCTATTGAAGCCCAGGTTCTAAGGGCTAAAGGCCTTTCGCAGTCAGGTTTTCTAGATTTCTGTAGGGTAGAAATTACCATCACCAAT
Source organism: Ranitomeya variabilis (assembly GCF_051348905.1). NCBI lineage: Eukaryota > Metazoa > Chordata > Amphibia > Anura > Dendrobatidae > Ranitomeya > Ranitomeya variabilis. Next base: position 734,760,627 of record NC_135233.1, read on the forward strand.
GCCATATATGGAAGAATTTGGAATAAATTCTCATCGTGGTGTCACCCTCATAATCCTGACCCTTTCCATCCTAATATCTCCCAGATATTAGATTTTTTACAAAAAGGTTTAGAGTTAGGGCTGAAGCCAAGTACCTTGAAAGTCCAAGTGTCAGCCTTGAGCTCTGTCTTCGATCAAGACCTTGCAAATCATCGGTGGATAAAGAGGTTTATGGTCGCAGCATCAAGGCATTGTCCAAGAAAACAAATTTTTGTACCACCATGGGACTTAAACACAGTTCTAAAGGGCCTTATGGCTCCTCCGTTTGAGCCATTGTCATCTTGTTCCTCGCAACTTCTGTCCTGCAAAGCGGCCTTCTTGGTTGCAATTTCTACTGCAAGACGAGTGGGAGAAATACAAGCCCTTTCAGTTAGAGAGCCTTATCTTACCATAAGAGATGACTCCATCGTGTTCCGGCCTGATCCATGCTTTCTCCCGAAGGTAGTGTCAGAATTTCATCGATCACAGGATATAGTCCTCCCATCGTTCTGTCACAATCCTTCAAATCCGGAGGAACACAGATTTCATACTTTGGATGTACGACGTATAGTGTTGTACTATTTGGAACATACTAAATCGTTCAGGATTGACAAAAATCTCTTCGTTCATCTTTCTGGCAAAAACAAGGGCAAGAAGGTAGCGAAGAGTACCATCGCCAACTGGATAAAGAAGGCCATTACTGAAGCATACCTAACTCAGAACATTGCTATTCCTGCGGGCCTAAAAGCTCATTCCACCAGATCTACGTCTGTCTCTTGGGCTGAAAGGGCTGGTGGGTTCAACAGAGCAGATTTGCAGGGCAGCAACATGGTCTTCCTTGCACACTTTTACTAAGCATTACAGATTGGACTTCTGGTCCAACCGGGATCTTGCCTTTGGCCGAAAGGTTCTTCAGGCTGTAGTCCCCCCCTAAAATACAGAATTGGTTGGCATTCCTCCTGGTGGCTGTCGTGGAAGGCTACTAGAGAAAATAGAATTATTCTTACCGTTAATTCGGTTTCTAGGAGCCTTCCACGACAGCATTAATTCCCTCCCGATGTTCTTGGATACATTTTTTCTGAGAACCTAAAAGGTAACCGGTGCTATGGGTTCAGTTGTAAGTCACTGGTTAATGGGAGGTGGGAGGGGCTTTTAACCTCTCGTGCTTCCTGTCCCCCATTAGGGTATGGAGACAACCTCCTGGTGGCTGTCGTGGAAGGCTCCTAGAAACCGAATTAACGGTAAGAATAATTCTATTGTCCCTGATAGATGGACTAATAGAGTTATCTCTGAGGTTCATAGTTCGGTGTTGGCTGGTCATCCTGGGATTTTTGGTACCAGAGATTTGGTGGCTAGGTCCTTTTGGTGGCCTTCCTTGTCGCGGGATGTGTGTTCTTTTGTGCAGTCTTGTGGGACTTGTGCTCGGGCTAAGCCCTGCTGATCTCGTGCCAGTGGGTTGCTTTTGCCCTTGCCGGTCCCGAAAAGGCCATGGACGCATGTTTCCATGGATTTTATTTCAGATCTTCCTGTTTCTCAAAGGATGTCGGTCATCTGGGTGGTTTGCGATCGCTTCTCTAAAATGGTCCATTTGGTACCCTTGCCTAAATTGCCTTCTTCCTCTGATTTGGTTCCATTATTTTTCCAACATGTGGTTCGTTTGCATGGCATTCCGGAGAACATCGTGTCTGACAGAGGTTCCCAGTTTGTTTCAAGGTTTTGGCGGTCCTTTTGTGCTAAGATGGGCATTGATTTGTCTTTTTCTTCGGCTTTCCATCCTCAGACAAATGGCCAAACCGAACGAACCAATCAGACTTTGGAAACTTATCTGAGATGCTTTGCTTCTGCGGATCAGGATGATTGGGTGACCTTCTTGCCATTAGCTGAGTTCGCCCTTAATAATCGGGCCAGTTCGGCTACTTTGGTTTCGCCTTTTTTTTGTAATTTTGGTTTTCATCCTCGTTTTTCTTCAGGGCAGGTTGAGCCTTCGGACTGTCCTGGTGTGGATTCTGTGGTGGACAGGTTGCAACAAATTTGGACTCATGTGGTGGACAATTTGACCTTGTCCCAAGAGAAGGCTCAACGTTTCGCTAACCGCCGTCGCCATGTTGGTCCCCGACTTCGTGTTGGGGATTTGGTTTGGTTATCATCTCGTTATGTTCCTATGAAGGTTTCTTCTCCTAAGTTTAAGCCTCGTTTCATTGGTCCTTATAAGATTTCTGAAATTCTTAATCCTGTATCATTTCGTTTGGCCCTTCCTGCTTCTTTTGCCATCCATAATGTGTTCCATAGGTCGTTGCTGCAGAGATATGTGGCGCCTATGGTTCCCTCCGTTGATCCTCCTGCTCCGGTGTTGGTCGAGGGGATGTTGGAGTATGTGGTGGAGAAGATTTTGGATTCTTGTATTTTGAGACGAAAACTTCAGTACTTGGTCAAATGGAAGGGCTATGGTCAGGAGGATAATTCCTGGGTTGTTGCCTCTGATGTCCATGCTGCCGATTTAGTTCGTGCCTTTCATTTGGCTCGTCCTGATCGGCCTGGGGGCTCTGGTGAGGGTTCGGTGACCCCTCCTCAAGGGGGGGGTACTGTTGTGAATTCCGTTCTCGAACTCCCTCCTGTGGTCATGAATGGTACTTCGGTGAGTTCTGTCCGTGGACTCCCTCTGGTGGCTGTGAGTGGAGCTGCTGGTTCTGAGATTCCTTCTCCAGCTGCCCTCGTTTGGGGCTAGGCTGATTCTCTATTTAACTCCACTCAGATCGTTACTCCATGCCAGCTGTCAATGTTCTAGTACTGGTTCAGATCTCTCCTGGATCTTTCTGAGGACCTGTCTACTCCAGCACAAGCTAAGTTCCTGCTTGTTCATTTGTTACATATGGTTTTTCTTGCTACGTTCTAGTCTAGCTTGCTATCATGAAACTACCTGGCTAGCTGGAAGCTCTGGGGGTGCAGAGTGGCACCACCGCATCGTGAGTCGGTGCAGGGGTATTTTTTGCACACTCTGCGTGATTTTTGTAGCTTTTTGTGTTGACCGCAAAGATCCCTTTTCTATCCTCAATCTGTTTAGTTAGACTGGCCTCTCTTTGCTAAAACCTATTTCATCCTGTGTTTGTGATTTCCTCTTATCTCACAGTTAATACTTGTGGGGGGGCTGCTTTTACCTTTGGGGAAATTTCTCTGAGGCAAGTAAGGCTTTGTTTCCTTTCTTTAGGGGTAGTTAGCTCTTAGGCTGTGAAGAGGCGTCTAGGCAGAGTCAGGCACGCTCCACGGCTGTTTCTAGTTGTGTTGATAGGAGTAGGGTTTGCGGTCAGCAGAGTTCCCATTTCCCCAGAGCTCGTCCTGATTCCGTGTTTAACTATCAGGTCATTCCTGGTGCACCTAACCACCAGGTCCATAACACTAGACCCTTGTCTTTTTCTAGCACGTGCCAGTTTTTCCTGATGGCCGCTCGTATGTGTTGGTCCATAGGGCCATATTGGAAACAAAATGTGAATTTTTTATTTATTTTATCTCATACTACATGGCTGTTTTTACCCCCACCTTCATTTAGCCTACATACCGCATCTTGCCAGACTTTGTATGGATACCCTCTTTTACTGAGTCTCTGACCCAATTCACCTGCTTGTACCTCAAATCCCTTTTGGGTATTATTGGCTCTTCGTGTTCTTAAAAGTTGGCTATATGGTAGTGAACGTTTTGTGTGAACAGGGTGGTAGCTGTCATAATGCATACTGTAACTGCATTAGTGGCTACTGGTTTGCGGTATAAAGAGGTACGTATTTCCCCCTTCCTCTATGTTCAAAGACACATCTAGAAAATTAAGTTGGGATCCCCCAAAAGATTACGTGAAGGACATGCCCATGGTATTTTTATTAAGATGGCTGATGAAATCTGCGAAGCTGTCTTCCGATCCATCCCAACCAAAGAACAGGTCATCAACTTATCTAAGATACAGTTTGATATGTTTTAGGAATGGATTTTCAGCCGAATAAATATACATTTCATCAAAATGCCCCAAATAGAGGTTAGCGAATGTACATGCTGCTGGAGTCCCCATTGCAGTACCTGCAATGTGGATGTACCAGAGATCCAAAAACGTGAACGTGTTATGTGTCAGGATAAATTTTAAGCGGTCACAAACAAAGTTGATAAAGTTGGAATCCCTATTGATGGTACTCAGGATCTGCCTAACTGACCCGACCCCTTGCTCCTGTGGAATGCGTGTATATAAATTTACTACATCTGCCGAAGCTAGTTTAAATTCTGGTTGCCAATTGAATTGATTGATATAAGTCAAAAATGAGTTGGTATCTTTGACATATGAAGGAATACTGGGTAGTAAGGGCCGTAACAACCAATCAATGTATTGAGACAATGGTTCTGTAAGTGATCCCACCCCCGACACAATGGGGCGTCCCAGTGGATTTACTCTGTCCTTATGCACTTTCGGGACATGGTACCAGTGCGGTTTAATGGGGAACTCCGGCAGCAGTTTTTCCGCTTTTCTTTGTGTGATGACCTTCATTTCGACAGCTCGTCTTAACAAAGTTCTCAATTCTCCTTTATGTTTAAAAGTGGGGTCATCCTGCAGTTTTATGTATGTACTAGTGTCTGCTAGCTGTCTTTCAGCTTCTCGGACATACATTTCCCTTGGGAGGAGTACAACTCTACCTCCTTTGTCTGCAGGGCGTATTATTGTGTCTTTCCACCCCACTATTTCTCTAAGTGCTCTCTTTTCTGTAGATGTAAGATTAGATGGGGCCTGTTTGTATATAAGTGCCTCTATATCTTTAATTACCAATGTCTCAAAGAGATCAATGACATTGCCTGGGGAAGTGGGGGACATGTATTTTGATGGTACACCTCCCATGAAAGGAATGGTAGGTTGGGTTAGATGTGTATTTGTACCGGTCCCTTCTTCTGTGATATTCAACAATAGCCTGACTTCCTCCCGCCAATCAGCCAATGTTTCTAAATCTGTTCCCGCCATGAAGCCCAAAGGACCCACAGTGCAAGGTTGGTCCCCTTCTAATGCATGTTGTGTAGTTTGGTTGTTACAAAACGACTTATATACAGTGGGGCAAAAAAGTATTTAGTCAGTCAGCAATAGTGCAAGTTCCACCACTTAAAAAGATGAGAGGCGTCTGTAATTTACATCATAGGTAGACCTCAACTATGGGAGACAAACTAAGAAAAAAAAATCCAGAAAATCACATTGTCTGTTTTTTTAACATTTTATTTGCATATTATGGTGGAAAATAAGTATTTGGTCAGAAACAAACAATCAAGATTTCTGGCTCTCACAGACCTGTAACTTCTTCTTTAAGAGTCTCCTCTTTCCTCCACTCATTACCTGTAGTAATGGCACCTGTTTAAACTTGTTATCAGTATAAAAAGACACCTGTGCACACCCTCAAACAGTCTGACTCCAAACTCCACTATGGTGAAGACCAAAGAGCTGTCAAAGGACACCAGAAACAAAATTGTAGCCCTGCACCAGGCTGGGAAGACTGAATCAGCAATAGCCAACCAGCTTGGAGTGAAGAAATCAACAGTGGGAGCAATAATTAGAAAATGGAAGACATTCAAGACCACTGATAATCTCCCTCGATCTGGGGCTCCACGCAAAATCCCACCCCGTGGGGTCAGAATGATCACAAGAACGGTGAGCAAAAATCCCAGAACCACGCGGGGGGACCTAGTGAATGAACTGCAGAGAGCTGGGACCAATGTAACAAGGCCTACCATAAGTAACACACTACGCCACCATGGACTCAGATCCTGCAGTGCCAGACGTGTCCCACTGCTTAAGCCAGTACATGTCCGGGCCCGTCTGAAGTTTGCTAGAGAGCATTTGGATGATCCAGAGGAGTTTGGGGAGAATGTCCTATGGTCTGATGAAACCAAACTGGAACTGTTTGGTAGAAAAACAACTTGTCGTGTTTGGAGGAAAAAGAATACTGAGTTGCATCCATCAAACACCATACCTACTGTAAAGCATGGTGGTGGAAACATCATGCTTTGGGGCTGTTTCTCTGCAAAGGGGCCAGGACGACTGATCCGGGTACATGAAAGAATGAATGGGGCCATGTATCGTGAGATTTTGAGTGCAAACCTCCTTCCATCAGCAAGGGCATTGAAGATGAAACGTGGCTGGGTCTTTCAACATGACGACAATGATCCAAAGCACACCACCAGGGCAATGAAGGAGTGGCTTCGTAAGAAGCATTTCAAGGTCCTGGAGTGGCCTAGCCAGTCTCCAGATCTCAACCCTATAGAAAACCTTTGGAGGGAGTTGAAAGTCCGTGTTGTCAAGCGAAAAGCCAAAAACATCACTGCTCTAGAGGAGATCTGCATGGAGGAATGGGCCAACATACCAACAACAGTGTGTGGCAACCTTGTGAAGACTTACAAAAAACGTTTGACCTCTGTCATTGCCAACAAAGGATATATTACAAAGTATTGAGAGGAAATTTTGTTTCTGACCAAATACTTATTTTCCACCATAATATGCAAATAAAATGTTAAAAAAACAGACAATGTGATTTTCTGGATTTTTTTTTCTCAGTTTGTCTCCCATAGTTGAGGTCTACCTTTGATGTAAATTACAGACGCCTCTCATCTTTTTAAGTGGTGGAACTTGCACTATTGCTGACTGACTAAATACTTTTTTGCCCCACTGTAAATGAATTTTCCTTGTGGACTTGAACATGTCGATCTTAAACTCTGTTAGATCAAAATCTGCAGGAATACAAAAGTTTAGACCTTTTGCTAGCAAAGATAAATGTGCGGTATTTAATGAATGGTTGGTTAGATTGATAACATGATCATCTAACAGTTCCTCTAACGGCCCTGTCTCCACCAAACGTTTTTCCTTTTGCGATTTCGTCTGAAATTGCGGTCTCTTCCCTCCTCTACGTGTCCTTCTCCTAAAGGGAATTCTGTTTCAGCGGTGGCGTTGTTTGTTAGGTCTCTCCACCGAGCCGCCTGAAGCTATTGCTCCCTCGCTGAGACTAGAGTCTGACTCTGTTGTGACATAGTCTTTTCTCCGGTATGCATTGCGTTTCCTGTTCCTTTTATTAATATAGTTTCTATTCAGAGGTTTTTCTGTCTTTTGCTGTTTATGCCAGGTAAAGATCTGTCCTATATCATAATCAGTTTTATCGCGGATGAACTTGTTTCATTTCTTTTGCTTAATATCCGCTTGTAACGGGATGAATTTAGTGTCCAATTTTTTATTTAGCTGTATCCACTGATTATCGGTCAGTCTACTTTTTAATTCAGTCTGTGCTTTCTTCATTTCTACATTAACTTGTTCATTATTTTGTTGGTTAGACTTTAGTACCAATAGTAACAATTCTTGAGAACATTTGAGCATGATCTGTTCCCATTCTGTCTGGAAGGTTGGATCTTTAGTAAAGTGTGAAATTTCCTTCCACACTCTCAATCCACGTGGCACTCTTCCACTATCCACATATGAACTCAAAGAATTTTTTGTCCAGAACAGCTTAATTTCTCTCTCAGTAAGGTTCATTAATTTGAATTCTAGCGCTTTCGTGCTTAATGTTCGTGTTTCGTCAGCCTGTTCACACTCTCTGAAATAATTACTGACATCCTCCCGGCTGGCTTGTAAACCTGCCCTTTCTGGTACGGCTTATATCTCCATAATCTATGGAGTCCCGCTGTTCAGCGCGTTTGAACAATTCCAATGCTGTGGTTCAGTGATCACTGGTGTGCAGAGTCAAGACACTGATGTGTAAAGTCATACAAACGAGATACAGCTGACCGCACCACCAGAGCGCCAGAGCCGAAACACCGGACTCAGCAAGCATGGATTTCAGCCGAACAACAGGACTTCGGGTGCTGTTACCAAGAAGATTCAACAATGCAGAGATCCAAGCAGAAAAAGGAACGGCAGCACTCACCAGTCTTGACGGCAGGTAATTCTTTATTGATACACTCTTCACGGCTCGGGGGTGCATATTTACAGATGAGTGTGCAGGTAAAACGACGGCCGTTTCGCGCTACTCGAGCGCTTCAACAGGTCTGTGAGGGAACGGACATGACGCTAGGAAGAAATACCTGCCTAGGCAGGCCGTCTCCCCGCCCCATGCCGCCCACCCACCACATGAAAATATATAACACATAAAAACAGTTTAAAAGCAAGTGAAAAAAGACATTAGCGTCTTGACTCTGCACACCAGTGATCACTGAACCACAGCATTGGAATTGTTCAAACGCGCTGAACAGCGTGACTCCATAGATTATGGAGATAGAAGCCGTACCAGAAAGGGCAGGTTTACAAGCCGGCCGGGAGGATGTCAGTAATTATTTCAGAGAGTGTGAACAGGCTGAAGAAACACGAACATTAAGCACGAAAGCGCTAGAATTCAAATTAATGAACCTTACTGAGAGAGAAATTAAGCTGTTCTGGACAAAAAATTCTTTGAGTTCATATGTGGATAGTGGAAGAGTGCCACGTGGATTGAGAGTGTGGAAGGAAATTTCACACTTTACTAAAGATCCAACCTTCCAGACAGAATGGGAACAGATCATGCTCAAATGTTCTCAAGAATTGTTACTATTGGTACTAAAGTCTAACCAACAAAATAATGAACAAGTTAATGTAGAAATGAAGAAAGCACAGACTGAATTAAAAAGTAGACTGACCGATAATCAGTGGATACAGCTAAATAAAAAATTGGACACTAAATTCATCCCGTTACAAGCGGATATTAAGCAAAAGAAACGAGACAAGTTCATCCGCGATAAAACTGATTATGATATGGGACAGATCTTTACCTGGCATAAACAGCAAAAGACAGAAAAACCTCTGAATAGAAACTATATTAATAAAAGGAACAGGAAACGCAATGCATACCGGAGAAAAGACTATAGGTACCTTCACACTAAACGACTTTGCAACGAGAACGAGAACGATCCGTGACGTTGCAGCGTCCTGGATAGCGATATCGTTGTGTTTGACACGCAGCAGCGATCTGGATCCCGCTGTGATATCGCTGGTCGTTGCTGAAAGTCCAGAACTTTATTTGGTCGTCAGATCGGCGTGTATCTTTGTGTTTGACAGCAAAAGCAACGATGCCAGCAATGTTTTACAATGGTAACCAGGGTAAATATCGGGTTACTAAGCGCAGGGCCGCGCTTAGTAACCCGATATTTACCCTGGTTACCATTGTAAAAGTAAAAAAAAAAAACACTACATACTCACCCTCTGATGTCTGTCACGCCCCCCGGCGTCCGCGCTGCTGCTCAGAGCTTCCTGCACTGAATGTGTCAGTGCCGGCCGTAAAGCAAAGCACAGCGGTGACGTCACCGCTGTGCTTTCCGGCTGGCGCTTACACAGTGCAGAGAAGCACAGCGCCGGGGGACGCGGCAGGCACCGGAATGTGAGTATGTACTGTTTGGTTTTTTTTACATTAGCACTGATAACCAGGGTAAACATCGGGTTACTAAGCGCGGCCCTGCGCTTAGTAACCCGATGTTTACCCTGGTTACCCGGGGACTTCGGCATCGTTGGTCGCTGGAGAGCTGTCTGTGTGACAGCTCTCCAGCGACGCTGCAGCGATCGGCATCGTTGTCGATATCGCTGCAGCGTCGCTTAATGTGACGGTACCTTATGTCATAACAGAGTCAGACTCTAGTCTCAGCGAGGGAGCAATAGCTTCAGGCGGCTCGGTGGAGAGACTAACAAACGAAGCCACCGCTGAAACAGAATTCCCTTTAGGAGAAGGACACGTAGAGGAGGGAAGAGACAGCAATTTCGGACGAAATCGCAAAAGGAAAAACGTTTGGTGGAGACAGGGCCGTTAGAGGAACTGTTAGATGATCATGTTATCAATCTAACCAACCATTCATTAAATACCGCACATTTATCTTTGCTAGCAAAAGGTCTAAACTTTTGTATTCCTGCAGATTTTGATCTAACAGAGTTTAAGATCGACATGTTCAAGTCCACAAGGAAAATTCATTTATATAAGTCGTTTTGTAACAACCAAACTACACAACATGCATTAGAAGGGGACCAACCTTGCACTGTGGGTCCTTTGGGCTTCATGGCGGGAACAGATTTAGAAACATTGGCTGATTGGCGGGAGGAAGTCAGGCTATTGTTGAATATCACAGAAGAAGGGACCGGTACAAATACACATCTAACCCAACCTACCATTCCTTTCATGGGAGGTGTACCATCAAAATACATGTCCCCCACTTCCCCAGGCAATGTCATTGATCTCTTTGAGACATTGGTAATTAAAGATATAGAGGCACTAATATACAAACAGGCCCCATCTAATCTTACATCTACAGAAAAGAGATCACTAAAGGTACCTTCACATTAAGCGACGCTGCAGCGATAGCGACAACGATGCCGATCGCTGCAGCGTCGCTGTTTGATCGCTGGAGAGCTGTCACACAGACCGCTCTCCAGCGACCAACAATGCCGAGGTCCCCAGGTAACCAGGGTAAACATCGGGTTACTAAGCGCAGGGCCGCGCTTAGTAACCCGATGTTTACCCTGGTTACCAGCGTAAAATGTAAAAAAAACAAACAGTACATACTTACATTCGCGTCCCCTGGCGTCCGCTTCCTGCACTGACTGAGCGCCGGCCCTAACAGCAGAGCGGTGACGTCACCGCTGTGCTTTCACTTTCACTTTACGGCGCTCAGTCAGTGTGGGAAGCGGACGCCGGGGGACGCGAAGGTGAGTATGTAGTTTGTTTTTTTTACATTTTACACTGGTAACCAGGGTAAACATCAGGTTACTAAGCGCGGCCCTGCGCTTAGTAACCCGATGTTTACCCTGGTTACCAGTGTAAAACATCGCTGGTATCGTTGCTTTTGGTGTCAAACACGACGATACACGCCGGTCTGACGACCAAATAAAGTTCTGAACTTTGTTCAACGACCAGCGATATCACAGCAGGATCCTGATCGCTGCTGCGTGTCAAACTAAACGATATCGCTAGCCAGGACGCTGCAACGTCACGGATCGCTAGCGATATCGTTTAGTGTGAAGGTACCTTTAGAGAAATAGTGGGGTGGAAAGACACAATAATACGCCCTGCAGACAAAGGAGGTAGAGTTGTACTCCTCCCAAGGGAAATGTATATCCGAGAAGCTGAAAGACAGCTAGCAGACACTAGTACATACATAAAACTGCAGGATGACCCCACTTTTAAACATAAAGGAGAATTGAGAACTTTGTTAAGACGAGCTGTCGAAATGAAGGTCATCACACAAAGAAAAGCGGAAAAACTGCTGCCGGAGTTCCCCATTAAACCGCACTGGTACCATGTCCCGAAAGTGCATAAGGACAGAGTAAATCCACTGGGACGCCCCATTGTGTCGGGGGTGGGATCACTTACAGAACCATTGTCTCAATACATTGATTGGTTGTTACGGCCCTTACTACCCAGTATTCCTTCATATGTCAAAGATACCAACTCATTTTTGACTTATATCAATCAATTCAGTTGGCAACCAGAATTTAAACTAGCTTCGGCAGATGTAGTAAATTTATATACACGCATTCCACAGGAGCAAGGGGTCGGGTCAGTTAGGCAGATCCTGAGTACCATCAATAGGGATTCCAACTTTATCAACTTTGTTTGTGACAGCTTAAAATTTATCCTGACACATAACACGTTCACGTTTTTGGATCTCTGGTACATCCACATTGCAGGTACTGCAATGGGTGGGGACTCCGGCAGCATGTACATTCGCTAACCTCTATTTGGGGCATTTTGATGAAATGTATATTTATTCGGCTGAAAATCCATTCCTAAAACATATCAAACTATAACTTAGCTGGTGCATGGCCGCTGCGGCGGTGGTCACCGCACGGCTCCGCTCCGTTAGGGCGTTAGGACCCACTACGAGGTTTGCCGTGAAGGGGCAGTGGGCTTCATACAGTCTGATCAGAATGTTAAACTGAAAACCTCATGTTCAGTATTTAAATTTTTGCCTAGCGGCTTTAGATCAACGTATGATTTTGGGATGTGCGGTTCATGCTCTTTTTTTTTTTCTTTTTGCACATAGCATGTACTTGTCTCTTTTTTTGGACCAGCACTCCTCCCATTTGGCTCAGGTGATTTTAATTAGCAGGAGACTGCAAAGTAAGGGGTCTAGCCCATTTTGGCTCTCCCTGAAGAGCTGGAGGAAGGTGAGTTGAAATGCTCCCTTCATTTTGGTGCTGGTGCTGTGTGGCGGCCATTGTTGCTGTGGCTTTGTGCTGGTGGGGCGGCGCGGTCTGGAGTCTTGGGGACTCAGTCTCGCAGCATGGGTGCTGTGGGGCAACAGGCCGTCCGCCCTGCTGGTGCATGGCCGCTGCGGCGGTGGTCACCGCACGGCTCCGCTCCGTTAGGGCGTTAGGACCCACTACGAGGTTTGCCGTGAAGGGGCAGTGGGCTTCATACAGTCTGATCAGAATGTTAAACTGAAAACCTCATGTTCAGTATTTAAATTTTTGCCTAGCGGCTTTAGATCAACGTATGATTTTGGGATGTGCGGTTCATGCTCTTTTTTTTTTTTTTTTTTTCTTTTTGCACAAACTATATCTTAGATACGTCGATGACCTGTTCTTTGGTTGGGATGGATCGGAAGACAGCTTCGCAGATTTCATCAGCCATCTTAATAAAAATACCATGGGCATGTCCTTCACGTAATCTTTTGGGGGATCCCAACTTAATTTTCTAGATGTGTCTTTGAACATAGAGGAAGGGGAAATACGTACCTCTTTATACCGCAAACCAGTAGCCACTAATGCAGTTATGCATTATGACAGCTACCACCCTGTTCACACAAAACGTTCACTACCATAAAGCCAACTTTTAAGAACACGAAGAGCCAATAATACCCAAAAGGGATTTGAGGTACAAGCAGGTGAATTGGGTCAGAGACCCAGTAAAAGAGGGTATCCATACAAAGTCTGGCAAGATGCGGTATGTAGGCTAAATGAAGGTGGGGGTAAAAACAGCCATGTAGTACGAGATAAAATAAATAAATTCACATTTTGTTTCCAATATGGCCCTATGGACCAACACATACGAGCGGCCATCAGGAAAAACTGGCACGTGCTAGAAAAAGACAAGGATCTAGCCAGTATAGTAGCTAGGGGCCCCCTAATCTCCAATAGGCGTAGTACAACGATCAGAGATTTATTAGTGCGGAATCGCATTACACGAGAGAGAACAGACAACTGGTTACAAAAAAGTATTCCAAAGGGCAATTACCGCTGTGGACACTGTCCATATTGTGAATATCACACAACGCAACATACCTTAAAGATAGGTCCCATTACCCATCGGGTTACTCAATCTGATTTACAAGATATAAAATATGTCGTGTATGTGCTCTTTTGTCCATGTGGACGTTTCTATATCGGTAAAACTATCCAGTCCCTGTATATACGGTTCAGGGAACATTTTAAATCGATTACATCAGGAAAAGGGGTACCCAGACTCATTAACCACAGCCGGGAAGCCCATGGAAGTAACCCTAGAGTTATGTCCTTTGCTGGCATTGAAAGGGTATCAAAATCTGAGACAGGGGGAGATCTCCATAACCAGCTTTTGAGGAAGGAGGCTAGGTGGATAATGAAAACAGGAGCAATGGGCCCCTTAGGTCTAAACGAGAAATTGGACATGTCTATCTTTTTATAGACCATTTATTTCGTAGATCTAACATTCATATCATGTATAATGGTGGGGGTTGCTGAACTCTTAGAAATATAGCATAATGGACACATACATTGCCCCGCTTTATGTTGTTTATTTGTTTCCGCCATTACATCTATTATATTGAGCCATAGCATTTAGTAGGTTTGCGCTTTGGTTTGTAAGTCCGGTTTAGACCGTAGGTCCTTTAAGGAGCTTTTTGACATTTTGGTGAGGGGATTTTCTTGATGCTCTTTTGATGTTTGCTGTACCCTTATCACTATTTTGTCAGTGTTTTCTTGGTTTGCTTCATGTACAATATTTGTTCATTTGTAGTGCTCTAGAATTAATAGAGGACCATAAGTACTAATTATGAATCCAGGTCCATTGAGATTGCGAGGAGTCAGATCTATTCCCTCCTACCAATAACATTCATATCATAAGGTTCATACCAGATAATCTTGTTATATTAAGCGCTAAGGTCTTTTTTCACTTGCTTTTAAACTGTTTTTATGTGTTATATATTTTCATGTGGTGGGTGGGCGGCATGGGGCGGGGAGATGGCCTGCCTAGGCAGGTATTTCTTCCTAGCGTCATGTCTGTTCCCTCACAGACCTGTTGAAGCGCTCGAGTAGCGCGAAACGGCCGTCGTTTTACCTGCACACTCATCTGTAAATATGCACCCCCGAGCCGTGAAGAGTATGTATCAATAAAGAATAAAAACGTATATACACTGGCGCTTATTCACCTGGAAGGATGAGGTAGGAAGCCACGGAAGCTGCAGGTGGTTAAAACAGGTTCTGTGCAAAACTCTGTTAAAAATTAAACCAGTTGATTAATAATACTATTAACCACCGCGCTAAACCGAAACTGGAATATCAATGTACTTACTTTTGATATGGCTATTACTATGTTGTCTGGGGTCCCTTGTGAGTGAAGGGTTACACCTGGTTACAGTGGTTTGCTGAAAGGTAAAGTGTGCAGCAGAGTGATATATTATTTGATTTGGACCTTACAAAAAAAAAAAAAAGTGTTGATTACAAACACTTACTCTTTTTATGAGGCTGTATAGGTTGCACCTGTGGTGTTTCAATGTGGGGTTAATAGTTTCTCTTTCCACAGTGTAGTGAACCGATACTGGAAGGCAAAGTGTGTAAAACCTCGGTATATTGTTTATATTGTACACACAAAGTATCAAGGGTATTAGCTGGGTGCACTTACTCCTTATATAAGGTTGTACAGTTTACACTTGGGATGTTCTTATGTGAGGTTTTGGTAAAAGGGACCCCAGACAACATAGTAATAGCCATATCAAAAGTAAGTACATTGATATTCCAGTTTCGGTTTAGCGCGGTGGTTAATAGTATTATTAATCAACATGTATCAATAAAGAATTACTTGCCGTCAAGACTGGTGAGTGCTGCCGTTCCTTTTTCTGCTTGGATATCTACACATCCATTTAGTATGACCCCCGCTTAATCGAAATGCTAAACCTACGGAATTTTGGACAGTGGAGAATTGGTATATAGTATGTGTCGCAGCTGCTAGATGGTGGGACGTTTAAGACATTTGAAACACTTAGGAAAGAGTTCCCTTTGGAACATACTATGTTTTATCAGTATCTGCAGCTGTGGCATGCATTCTCTAGACAGTTAAGAAGGTCACCGATAGTGATACAGAGTGATAGTATGTTGAATATAATTGGTCCACAGAGGAGTACTAGGGGTCTTATATCGTTAATTTACAGGGGATTGTTGGACACGTTCCCGGACAAACACCCGCTGATGGATAGAGCTAAATGGACAAGGGATTTTGGAGATATATCAGATGACCAGTGGGAGTCGATTTACAATATGTCCCTAGAATATCTATAAGTGAATCTGGGAGGGTGTCGCAGTTATTCACCATGCATAGGGTATACAGGACCCCGGTGTGGATGAGAAAGGCTGGACTAAGAACGGACTCTGGATGCCTGAGGTGTGCGATGGATGAAGCTGACATTCTTCACATGTTGTGGTCTTGTCCACAATTGCAGGCATTTTAGATAGTGGTCCTAAATTTAATAGAAAGAGTGATAGAAACAAGTATTTCTCGAGATCCATTGACATGAATTTTAGGACATGTGGAGGGGGTGGTGTCGGATGAATGGGGCAAACTGGCAATTGCCAGAATGCTTTATGTTGCAAGGAAGACTATTACACTGCATTGGTTAGATGAAAATCCTCCTACTAGGAAGGAATTTGTGAACAGAGTTAACTTTGTAGCTCTTATGGAGCAGAACGTATATATAAAAAGAGGCCAAATGAATCATTATGATTCATTTATCATGCCGACAAATTGGTGACCTACGATCATGTGACGGGGACACTGATGGGCGGGATTAGTGATGCGCTTCCAGTAAGCGTGAGTAAGTGCCGATGTCAAAAATTGACAGCAGCATTTAGCTAACAGCAGCGGGTGGATCACGATGCCACCCACGGCTGTTGCGGGCACATCAGCTGTATATATTAGCTGAAATGTGTCCAGAAAGGTGCGGGCTATTAGGCCCGATGTCGGAAAGGGGTTAATCCTTCAGGTGCATGATAGAAATTAAAGCAATATGGAAGGAAAAAAATGAACATTTTACTTTTTTCCACAAAAATGTTTAGCCCCCAATTTTTTATTTTCACAAGGGTAACAGGAGAAAATGGACCCCAAAATTTGTTGTGCAATGTCTCCTGATTACGCCGATACACTATATTTGGGGAAAAACTACTGTTTGGTTGCATAGCAGTGCTCGGAAGGGAAGGAACATTGTTTAACTTTTTGAATGCAAAAATGGCTGGAACCAAGAGCGGACACCATGTCAAACTTGGAGAGCCCCTGATGTGCCTAAACAGTGAAAATACCCCCCACAAATGACCCCGTGTTTGAATTGATCTAGTGTTTTCCTGGTATGTGAATTTTATTATGTGGTGGCATATAACAGTTGTGTAGCGTGAATCAGGTTAGCATACGCGAGTTGTGCAAGACAGAAATAGAAATGAATTTAGTAGTCCATGGACGAGTGGTAGTGTTTGAAACCAGGGCTGTGGAGACGGAGTCGTGGAGTCGGAGCTCATTTTGGTGGAGTCTGAGTCGGTATAAAAATGGACCGACTCCGACATCTAAAATATATACTAAATTGGGTACAGTAGTCCAATGCAGTTTGTGGGGAATATTTTTTTCATAAGACTTTGGGAAAGTTATGAAATGTCCTATAAATGTCTGTCCTAGTCCTGATCTAAGGTCTAGACTTTTAGATGAGATGAATCTGTGCTGTAGTTTATGTTCATGGTAAGTAGTGAAGCTTCTCCTCTACAAAAAAAATTAAACACACAGGCAAGGAAAGCCTACATTCATCTCAGAATTTCTGGAGTGAACAGAAAAGAAAGAAAAGCAGGATTAAAGAAGGTAAGTACCGTATTTTTCCGACCATAAGACGCACTTTTTTTCCTCCAAATTTGGGAGGAAAGTGTGGGTGCGTCTTATGGTAGGGATGTAGCATGTGGGGAGGGGGGCAGCAGGGAATGGGCACTGTTATCCCACTTCAGGAGGCAGAAAAATGTCCCTGCTGCCCAGAATCAGCTCTGGGGAAACCATGTGGTCCCGATGATTAAAAGCAGTGAATATTCATTAGCTGCTTAAGCAGGGACACACATGGTTTCCTCAGTGCTGGATTCCTGCAGCAGCTGGGGAGATCTGTGTGTCCGGGGGAGGAGGAGGCAGCAGCAGCAGGGGCCAGGAGATCGCTGCACACCTGCCTGGGCTGAACGCTGAGTGCTGGGCACAAGGAGGACCTGTGTGATGTCAGAAGTGGGCGGGCTGGAGCATCACATGGCAGCTCAGAGCCCTCCCTCTTCTTGACATCATCACAGGTCCTTTAGACTCCCCACTAGAATCTGCAGGCTTCCTCTTATAACCTGTGCTGTGGAAAGGCAACAAGAGGGAGGGCTCTGTGTGTGCAGTCATGGGATGCTTTTACCTCACCACAGTGGCTGGCTGGCTGCCACAATTAAGAGGTTAGTCTTTACAAAACACAATAAAGCACTCTGCCACTTCTTTAGTGAACTATAACTCCCAGCATGTCATAGGATCTGCAGGACATGCTGAGAGTTATAGTTCTCCCATGGGATTTTAAAGCAGCACTCCAGTGTTATTTTGCAGTGCTGGAGTGGTGCTTTCAATATAAGCCCTGTGCCCCATTCTTACTCTCACCCTCCAGTGTCTTCATATAGTACTTCACAGCCACCACACTGGTCCCGCAGCTTCCAACATAATAACATACTATTATATATAATAACACCACATATAATAGTATGTTATTTATGTTATTAAATATTTTACCACATTTTTTTGCTTCAAATATTTTTTGCCCTATTTTCCACCTCTAAAACCTGGGTGCGCCTTATAGTCCGGTGCGTCTTATAGTCCGAAAAATACGGTACTTCCTAAAGCATATCTAAACTTTCAGTAAACTGTGCATAAATCAATAGTCCAGTATATGTTGTCTCTGTATGCTTGATGTTTTAGTTTGTTTTTCCTCTTAGGTCATGTTTGGTCCTCAAGAGCCACCAATAGGTCATGTTTTCAAGATTTCCTTAGTATGACCCAGGTGATAATTGCATCACCTTCACAGGCAGGGTATTCATCATCTGTGAAATACTAAGGAAATCCTGATAACATGACCTGTTGGTGGCTCTTGAGAACACTGACAAAATATAAGGGGAAAAAATGTTTTCTAACATCTCAAATTTGGAAATACAGTAACAGGATCGATAAGGACATATACAGTATATATTTGTGTGTGTGTTATGGAATGTGATTCAGCACAAACATGCTCCCTCCCTCCTCCCCTCTTCGTAGACTGTGAAGAAATATGATGTAAAGCATTTAGTAAGCTGTATCCTGCTGAGACAAGCCATGACATTGAAAGTTTAGAGTAAGGCCGGCGTCACACTAGCGTATTGCATCCGATGCGAGAGCATCGGATGCGATATGCTAATGACACTCGGCTCCTGCTCGCAGCAGAGCAGGAGACGAGTGTCATGCGTCTGTGCTCCGATTCTCTCGCACAGGGAGGATCGGAGCACAGCTGCGGAGGAGGCGGAGAAATGAATTTCTCCATCTCCTCCATTGCTGGGGTCCGCTTATAACACTCATCACCCGGATGATATCTGAGTGATGTGCGCTGTCTCACTCGCACCCATAGGCTCATATGGGTGTGAGTAATCCGAGAGTTTTCCTCGGTCTCGGACCGAAGAAAACGGTCGACAAAAAGTCGGCTGATGGGAGCTGCCCCATATGTTAACATTGGTCCGAGTGCAATGTGATTTTTTATCGCATTGCACTCGGCCGTTTAAAACGCCAGTGTGACGACGGCCTAAAGCTATTTAACAACACATTTTACAAACTTTAAACTTATCTGTCCTATTGTTCTATGCAAAGATTGTTTTATTTCTATCCCGAATTACAGGTCCTTCTCAAAAAATTAGCATATAGTGTTAAATTTCATTATTTACCATAATGTAATGATTACAATTAAACTTTCATATATTATAGATTCATTATCCACCAACTGAAATTTGTCAGGTCTTTTATTGTTTTAATACTGATGATTTTGGCATACAACTCCTGATAACCCAAAAAACCTGTCTCAATAAATTAGCATATCAAGAAAAGGTTCTCTAAACGACCTATTACCCTAATCTTCTGAATCAACTAATTAACTCTAAATACATGCAAAAGATACCTGAGGCTTTTAAAAACTCCCTGGCTGGTTCATTACTCAAAACCCCCATCATGGGTAAGACTAGCGACCTGACAGATGTCAAGAAGGCCATCATTGACACCCTCAAGCAAGAGGGTAAGACCCAGAAAGAAATTTCTCAACAAATCGGCTGTTCCCAGAGTGCTGTATCAAGGCACCTCAATGGTAAGTCTGTTGGAAGGAAACAATGTGGCAGAAAACGCTGTACAACGAGAAGAGGTGACCGGACCCTGAGGAAGATTGTAGAGAAGGACCGATTCCAGACCTTGGGGAACCTGAGGAAGCAGTGGACTGAGTCTGGTGTGGAAACATCCAGAGCCACCGTGCACAGGCGTGTGCAGGAAATGGGCTACAGAGAAGCAGCACTGGACTGTTGCTAAGTGGTCCCAAGTACTTTTTTCTGATGAAAGCAAATTTTGCATGTCATTCGGAAATCAAGGTGCCAGAGTCTGGAGGAAGACTGGGGAGAAGGGAATGCCAAAATGCCTGAAGTCCAGTGTCAAGTACCCACAGTCAGTGATGGTGTGGGGTGCCATGTCAGCTGCTGGTGTTGGTCCACTGTGTTTCATCAAGGGCAGGGTCAATGCAGCTAGCTATCAGGAGATTTTGGAGCACTTCATGCTTCCATCAGCTGAAATGCTTTATGGAGATGAAGATTTCATTTTTCAGCACGACCTGGCACCTGCTCACAGTGCCAAAACCACTGGTAAATGGTTTACTGACCATGGTATTACTGTGCTCAATTGGCCTGCCAACTCTCCTGACCTGAACCCCATAGAGAATCTGTGGGATATTGTGAAGAGAAAGTTGAGAGACGCAAGACCCAACACTCTGGATGAGCTTAAGGCCGCTATTGAAGCATCCTGGGCCTCCATAACATCTCAGCAGTGTCACAGGCTGATTGCCTCCATGCCACGCCGCATTGAAGCAGTCATTTCTGCCAAAGGATTCCCGACCAAGTATTGAGTGCATAACTGAACATTATTATTTGATGGTTTTTTTGTTTGTTATTAAAAAACACTTTTATTTGATTGGACGGGTGAAATATGCTAATTTATTGAGACAGGTTTTTTGGGTTATCAGGAGTTGTATGCCAAAATCATCAGTATTAAAACAATAAAAGACCTGACAAATTTCAGTTGGTGGATAATGAATCTATAATATATGAAAGTTTAATTGTAATCATTACATTATGGTAAATAATGAAATTTAACACTATATGCTAATTTTTTGAGAAGGACCTGTATACAGTGCATGCTTCCCTATTCTTGCAAGCATTACAATATACTTTTTTTTTTTTTACAAAGACAGAATTATTTTGTAATTACAAAATGTTTAAGAAGCATCTTATGAAGTCAGCTGTATTTGAGCATTTTACAGTGACTCAAGATAAAAAAAACATTTTGTGTGTCAGTGTATAAGTGACCCAGATGAAAACAAATGATTTCACATTAAGCATCCTATTTAATAGAATGCAATCCGCATTTTTTGTGCATATGCTGCGTTGTTTTCCTGAGCGGAATCGCATTTCAGAAAAAAACGCAGCATGTTCATTAAATTTGCGGAATCGCGGGGATTCCGCACACCTAGGAATGCATTGATCTGCTTACTTCCCGCATGCGGCTATGCCCACCATGCGGGAAGTAAGCAGATCATGTGCGGTTGGTACCCAGGGTGGAGGAGAGGAGACTCTCCTCCACGGACTGGGCACCATATAATTGTTAAAAAAAAGAATTAAAATAAAAAATAGTGATATACTCACCTTCTGATGGCCCCGAAGTCTTCCCGCCTCTCAGCGGTGCACACGGCTGCTTCCGTTCCCATGGATGCTTTGTGTGAAGGACCTGCGATGACGTTGCGGTCACGTGACCGTGACGTAATCACAGGTCCTGCACACAAAGCATTTGTAGGAACAGAAGCCGCTGAGATCGGCTGCCTTCGGAAGGTGAGAATAACCATTTTTTTATTTTTTTTTATTATTATTTTTAACATTATATCTTTTACTATTGATGCTGCATAGGCAGCATCAATAGTAAAAAGTTGGTCACACTTGTCAAACACTATATTTGACAACTGTGACCAACCTGTCAATCAGTTTTCCAAGCGATGCTACAGATCGCTTGGAAAACGCTAGCATTCTGCAAGCTAATTATGCTTGCAAAACGCTAGTTTTTAGCAGGAATATGCATGCCAATTCCGCATGCGATATACCCGCGGCAGGAGTTGCAGAATTGCCGCGGAAATTCCCGCGGCAATTCTGCGACGTGTGCACTTAGCCTTACAACGCTGCCACCCAGAAGTTTACAAAGCTGTGATTGAAAAAGATCACAGCAGCACCAAGAAACCAGCACTTCCTGCCAGGCAAAGGAGGAGGAAAGAGTGTCTCAAACATCAGTTACAAGATATTTTGTAAGTGACAAAGTTGCTGTAACAATGACAGAAGATGTGTTTAAAAGACAGCTCATCGAGCTTGTTGTGAAGGACAGTGTACCATTATCATTATTTGCACAACCAGCTTTTACACCTCATAATGGAGAAATGGCTCGCAAACTTGGTGTTTCTCTTGAAAGAGAAGGTATTAGAAAATTAGTGATTGAAGAAGCCCTTAACCAAAAGGAAGATCTTAAAAAAGACGCAAGAGATGCTTTGTGCTTCTTAAAATGGATGCCGGCACACGTCACAGAGTGAACTATTTTGCGACAACAAAAAAATTGTTACCAAGACACTGGCAGTAAAAGATACTAAAGCTCTTCACAGCAGCCAGTTTCTCCACACCTTATTGGAAACAGTTCTGCAAGATTATGAACTCAAAAAAGAACAGGTTCTTGCTATTGTAACTGATAATGCTTCAAACATGGTAAGTACAATGAAACTGATACATGAGAATAATGAAGGTGAACAGCAGCTAGAAGAACATTTCACATTCAGTATGTTGGAAATGGAAGGCCACAGTCCTGTTCCCATAACGGAGGAACAAACAGATATTACTTGTGGGCAGCACGGTGGCTCAGTGGATAGCGGTGGCTCAGTGGATAGCACTGCAGCCTTGCAGCGCTGAGGTCCTGGGTTCAAATCTCCACCTTGGACAACATTTGCAAGGAGTTTGTATGTTCTCCCCGTGTTTGCCTGGGTTTCCTCCGGGTACTCCGGTTTCCTCCCACATTCTAAAGACATACTGATAGGGAATTTAGATTGTGAGCCCCAATGGGGACAGTGATGATGATGTGTGCAAACTGTAAAGCGCTGTGGAATATGTTAGCGCTATATAAAAATAAAGATTATTATTATTACTATATTACTACAGAAGAACAGCAAAATGATTCTTTACAATTAGATGATCTTGTTGAAGCTGCTTCACAACTCTTTCCTATTCATCACATGCTCTGTGTTGTGCACACGCTGCAGCTGGTAATAATTGATAGTCTGCAAGAGGGAAATGCTGGAACTCTGATTATCAAAGTGAGGAAATTGGCTATTGCTGCCACAACCCCTAAAATTGATTCCATCTTGAAGAGACGTGCTGGAAAAGGGGCAGTTGTGGATTAAGCCTATTTAAAGGGAACCTGTCACCCCCCACAGGCGTTTTTAACTAAAAGAGCCACCTTGTGCACTACTAATACTGCATTCTGTCATGGTGACTCGCAGGCGCCGGGACGTTCATGAATGAAATGGAGGAAGCGCCTGGAGGCCCTGAGGGACGGCTGGGAGGCGTTTGTGTCAGGGGGGAAAAGACATGCCCCCCTGACAAATTCATGTATGAGGGGCACATTATAAAAGCGATTATTTCAGCGTTTGCAGGGACCCGAACTAAAAGAGCCACCTTGACAGAATGCAGCATTAGTGCTGCACAAGATGGTTCTTTTAGTTAAAATCGCCTGGGGGGTGACAGGTTCCCTTTAATGATAGAGCGATTGCTTGAGCTGAAACCCTTTCTTGTAGATATGGCCACAGGTGGCTGAATTCAAAGAATTCCTTTATCACCCACTTACAGTAACTAAGAAGTTACAAGCTGAGGATTTAACTCCTGGCATTTTTATAAAGGAGTGGAAGAACTTGTTGTTTTGCCTGTCCCAAAGAGGAGGTTTAATCGCAGATGGCATTGCTGATTCAATGAAATGAAGAGAGACACTGCTATTAGAAAATAAAATTCTTCTGGCAGCTGTTTATGTGGACCCGAGTCATTGTATATTGCTGGATGATCAACAGCTTACTAAAGGAAAAGAAGCTTTGATTGAGGTAGCAGTTAGGATGACTGGGCTACAGGACGGCCAAGAGCAAGAGGACTCGGGTCCTGCCTATGCTGCTGTTCCTTCATCCTTATCAGATGAGGAGTTTGATTTCGACAAGTATTTGGACGACATGGAGCAGGCAAAGCATTGCCGCAGGAAAAAAAAGATTCCACTCCCATAGAAAACAGATTGACCCTATTTTAGCAACATTTTTCACTTGCTCTTAAAGTAGAAGAGTTAAATCGTTCATCAAAACTGTGCACGACGCAATTCCTTTATACCCTGAAATTGTTAGAGATGTCTCCCATGTGGTTACTGCTTTGCCACCAACCTAAGTTAGTGTAGAGATGTTGTTCTCTAGCCTTAAATTAACTAGGTCAGATTTGAGGACAACTATAAAGAAGAATCTGATGGAGGCGATACTATTTCTCAGAACAAATTCATAGACTGCACAAATGTTATTCAGTAAGTTTTTGTTGAAAACTTTTTTTTTTTTTTTTTACACTTATATAGTGTATAATAAATTGTAAATATGAAAAAGTTTTTTGTTCTAATGTTGTATTCCAATAAAAATATTTTATGCTCTATCTAAATGGCTTGATTGTTGTATCATAATAATGAGTAAAAGCCTGATGTTACCATTTTAATACAGTAAATTTATCACTTAAGCATGAGCCATGTATGAGGGAGTCGGAGTCAAGGAAATTGAGGAGTCAGAGTTGGAATCAGGGGTTTAGCCTACCGACTCCACAGCCCTGCTCGCAGCATCTCGTTGGTTCCGGCTTCCAGCAGCTCTTCCTGTGCTAATAACGGAGTGCATACCAGGACAGGAAGGTAGGAGCCACGCATATCAGGACAGCTACGGGGGGAGCCACGCATACCAAGACAGCAACAGGGGGAGCAACACAAGCCAGGACAGCAACAGGGGGAGCCACGCAAGCCAGGACAAAAAGGGGGGAGCCACGCATACCAGGACAGGAATGAGGAGACAATGTATACCTGGCTTATACTCAAGTCAAGCTTATACTCAAATAAGCTTACCCAGTTTTCTGTGGCAAAATTAGGTGGGTCGGCTTATACGGTAATGTTTTTTTTACTTTCTCAAGGGTAACAGGAGAAAATGGACCATAGAATTTGTTGCGCAATTTCTCCTGAGTGCGCAGATACCCAACATCTGGAGGAAAACAACGGTTTGGGTGCATGGCAGGGAGTGCCATTTGACTTTTTAAATGTAAAATATGCTGGAATAATTAGCGATTGCCATGTCACGTTTGGAGAGCCCCTGATGTGCCTAAACAGTGGAAACCCCTCACAAGTGACACCATTTTGGAAACTAGACCCCTGATCTCGATGTGTGGTGAGCACATTGAATCCACAGGTGCTTCACAGAAGTTTAAAACGTAGAGCCGTGGAAATAAAAAATTCTAATTTTTCCCAAATCTTTTTTTAGCCTCCTATTTTTGTATTTTCATAAGGGTAACAGTAGAAATGGCTCCATACAATTTGTTGTGCAATTTCTCCTGAGTACGCCGATACCCCATATGTGGGGAAATAGTACTGTTTGGGCGCACAGCAGGGCTTGGAAGGGAAGGAGCGCCATTTGACTTTTTGAACACAAAATTTGAAGGAATAATTAGCGGACGCCGTGTCGTTTTTGAAGAGCCCATGATTTGGCTAAACAGTGTAAATCCCCCACAAATGACACCATTTTGGAAACTAGACCCCTTTGGGACCTTATCTAGATGTGTAATGAGCACCTTGAACCCCCAAGTGCTTCACAGAAGTTTATAACGTTAAGCCGTGAAAATTAAAAAAAAAATATATATACATTTTTCCCCACAAAATCTTTTTTAGATACAAATTTTGTGTTTTTCAAGGGAAAAAGGAGAAAATGAACAACAAACTTTGTTGTGAAATTTCTCCTGAGTTCACAGATACCCCATATGTGGTTGAAAACTACTTTTGAGGCACAGTGCAAAGCTCAGAAGGGAAGTAGCGCCATATTACAGCGCAGATTTTGCTGCACTTGTTTGAGGGTGCCATGTTAAATTGGCAGAGCCCTTGAGGTGCCAACACAGCAGAACCTCCCATAAGTGACCCCATTTTATAAACTAAACCTCTCAATGAATTAGTCTAGGGGTGCAGCGATTATATTGACACCACAGGTGTGTCACAGACTTAATACCATTGGGCAGTGAAGACATTTTTTTTCCATTTTTACCACCAAGATTGTGTGTTAGCCCCAAGTTTTACATTTTCACACTGGGAAATGGATAAACAAAGTCACGACTTTAATCAGCATAACTACTGTTGTGAAATTGGATTTTGGGCTCCCCCGGTGGCCACTGGTGGAATTGAACTGGTGTGCATCATCCTCTCTGTTCACCTGTTTCCATCAGGATGTGGGAGTCGCTATTTAGCCTTGCTCCTCTGTCACTTCCATGCCGGTCAACATTGTAATCAGAAGCCTTTCTGTGCATGTTCCTGCTGCTAGACAACTCCCAGCTAAGTTGGACTTAGTCCTTGTTTGTTTTTGCATTTTGTTCCAGTTCACAGCTGTAGTTTCGTTTCTGTGTCTGGAAAGCTCTTGTGATCTGAAATTGCCACTCTGATTTTATGAGTTAATACTAGAGTCTTAAAGTAATTTCAGGATGGTATTTTGATAGGGTTTTCAGCTGACCATGAAAGTGCCCTTTCTGTCTTCCTGCTATCTAGTAAGCGGACCTCAATTTTGCTGAACCTATTTTCATACTACGTTTGTCATTTCATCTAAAATCACCGCCAATATTTGTGGGGGCCTCTGTCTGCCTTTCGGGGAAATTTCTCTAGAGGTGAGCCAGGACTATATTTTCCTCTGCCAGGATTAGTTAGTCCTCCGGCCGGCGCTGGGCGTCTAGGGATAAAACGCAGGCTACGCTACCCGGCTACTGTTAGTTGTGCGGCAGGTTTAGTTCATGGTCAGTTTAGTTTCCATCCTTCCAAGAGCTAGTTCGTATGTTTGCTGGGCTATGTTCTCTTGCCATTGAGAACCATAACAGTTTGACCGGCCTAAAAGGGTTAAATTAATTGACAGAGAAAGGAGAGAAAAGAGAAGTCTGCTGAAGATTTTTTTTTTTTTTTCTCAGTTCTGAGTGTGCTTGTAATTGAATCTCTTGCTAGTCTGCCTATATTGCAGCCTTTCTCTCTCTCTCTCCTTCTAATCCTGGAATGGCTCTGTGTTCACCTGTTTTAAAATGGATATTCAGAGTTTAGCTGCAGGTTTGAATAATCTCACCACGAAAGTTCAAAACTTACAAGATTTTGTTGTTCATGTTCCTATATCTGAACCTAGAATTCCTTTGCCTGAATTTTTCTCGGGGAATAGATCTTGCTTTCAAAATTTCAAAAATAATTGCAAGTTGTTTTTGTCCCTGAAATCTCGCTCTGCTGGAGATCCTGCTCAGCAGGTCAGGATTGTGATTTCTTTGCTCCGGGGCGACCCTCAGGATTGGGCTTTTGCATTGGCTCCAGGGGATCCTGCGTTGCTCAATGTGGATGCGTTTTTTCTGGCCTTGGGGTTGCTTTATGAGGAACCTCAGTTAGAACTTCAGGCGGAAAAGGCCTTGATGTCCCTATCTCAGGGGCAAGACGAAGCTGAAATATACTGCCAGAAATTCCGTAAATGGGCTGTGCTTACTCAGTGGAATGAGTGCGCCCTGGCGGCGAATTTCAGAGAGGGTCTCTCTGATGCCATTAAGGATGTTATGGTGGGGTTCCCTGTGCCTGCGGGTCTGAATGAGTCCATGACAATGGCTATCCAGATCGATAGGCGTCTGCGGGAGCGCAAACCTGTGCACCATTTGGCGGTGTCTACTGAGAAGACGCCAGAGAATATGCAATGTGATAGAATTCTGTCCAGAAGTGAACGGCAGAATTTTAGACGAAAAAATGGGTTGTGCTTCTATTGCGGTGATTCAACTCATGTTATATCAGCATGCTCTAAGCGTACTAAGAAGCTTGATAAGTCTGTTTCAATTGGCACTTTACAGTCTAAGTTTATTCTATCTGTGACCCTGATTTGTTCTTTATCATCTATTACCGCGGATGCCTATGTCGACTCTGGCGCCGTGAGTCTTATGGATTGGTCCTTTGCCAAACGCTGTGGGTATGATTTGGAGCCTCTTGAAACTCCTATACCCCTGAAGGGGATTGACTCCACCCCATTGGCTAGCAATAAACCACAATACTGGACACAAGTAACTATGCGGATTAATCCGGATCACCAGGAGATTATTCGCTTTCTTGTGCTGTATAACCTACATGATGTGTTGGTGCTTGGATTGCCATGGCTGCAATCTCATAACCCAGTCCTTGACTGGAAAGCTATGTCTGTGTTAAGCTGGGGATGTAAGGGGACGCATGGGGACGTACCTGTGGTTTCCATTTTATCATCTATTCCCTCTGAGATTCCTGAATTCTTGACTGAATATCGTGACGTTTTTGAAGAACCTAAGCTTGGTTCATTACCTCCGCACCGGGAGTGCGATTGTGCCATAGATTTGATTCCGGGTAGTAAATACCCTAAGGGTCGTTTATTTAATCTGTCTGTGCCTGAACATGCTGCTATGCGAGAATATATAAAGGAGTCCTTGGAAAAGGGACATATTCGTCCTTCGTCATCTCCCTTAGGAGCCGGTTTTTTCTTTGTGGCTAAGAAAGATGGCTCTTTGAGGCCGTGCATTGATTATCGGCTTTTGAATAAAATCACGGTTAAATATCAATATCCGTTGCCACTGCTGACTGATTTGTTTGCTCGCATAAAGGGGGCCAAGTGGTTCTCTAAGATAGATCTTCGTGGGGCGTATAATTTGGTGCGAATTAAGCAGGGGGATGAGTGGAAAACCGCATTTAATACGCCCGAGGGCCACTTTGAGTATTTGGTGATGCCTTTTGGTCTTTCAAATGCCCCTTCAGTCTTTCAGTCCTTTATGCATGACATTTTCCGTGATTATTTGGATAAATTTATGATTGTGTATCTGGATGATATTTTGATTTTTTCGGATGACTGGGACTCTCATGTCCAGCAGGTCAGGAGGGTTTTTCAGGTTTTGCGGTCTAATTCCTTGTGTGTGAAGGGTTCTAAGTGCGTTTTTGGGGTTCAAAAGATTTCCTTTTTGGGATATATTTTTTCCCCCTCTTCCATCGAGATGGATCCTGTCAAGGTTCAGGCTATTTGTGATTGGACGCAACCCTCTTCTCTTAAGAGTCTTCAGAAATTTTTGGGCTTTGCTAACTTTTATCGTCGATTTATTGCTGGTTTTTCTGATGTTGTTAAACCATTGACTGATTTGACTAAGAAGGGTGCTGATGTTGCTGATTGGTCCCCTGCTGCTGTGGAGGCCTTTCGGGAGCTTAAGCGCCGCTTTTCTTCCGCCCCTGTGTTGCGTCAGCCTGATGTTGCTCTTCCTTTTCAGGTTGAGGTCGACGCTTCTGAAATCGGAGCTGGGGCGGTTTTGTCGCAGAGAAGTTCCGATTGCTCCGTGATGAGACCTTGTGCTTTTTTCTCGCGTAAATTTTCGCCCGCTGAGCGGAATTATGATGTTGGGAATCGGGAGCTTTTGGCCATGAAGTGGGCTTTTGAGGAGTGGCGTCATTGGCTTGAGGGGGCTAGACATCAGGTGGTGGTATTGACTGACCACAAAAATCTA
Source organism: Ranitomeya variabilis (assembly GCF_051348905.1). Classification (NCBI taxonomy): domain Eukaryota; kingdom Metazoa; phylum Chordata; class Amphibia; order Anura; family Dendrobatidae; genus Ranitomeya; species Ranitomeya variabilis. The sequence continues at coordinate 734,790,016 of NC_135233.1, forward strand.
ATTTATCTTGAGTCCGCCAGACGCCTGAATCCTAGACAGGCGCGCTGGTCGTTGTTTTTCTCTCGGTTTAATTTTGTGGTGTCCTACCTGCCGGGTTCTAAGAATGTTAAGGCGGATGCCCTTTCTAGGAGTTTTGAGCCTGACTCCCCTGGTAATTCTGAACCTACAGGTATCCTTAAGGATGGAGTGATATTGTCTGCCGTTTCTCCAGACCTGCGGCGGGCCTTGCAGGAGTTTCAGGCGGATAGACCTGATCGTTGCCCACCTGGTAGACTGTTTGTTCCTGATGATTGGACCAGTAGAGTCATTTCTGAGGTTCATTCTTCTGCGTTGGCAGGTCATCCTGGAATCTTTGGTACCAGGGATTTGGTGGCAAGGTCCTTCTGGTGGCCTTCCCTGTCTCGAGATGTGCGAGGCTTCGTGCAGTCTTGTGATGTTTGTGCTCGGGCCAAGCCTTGTTGTTCTCGGGCTAGTGGATTGTTGTTGCCCTTGCCTATCCCGAAGAGGCCCTGGACGCACATCTCGATGGATTTTATTTCGGATCTTCCTGTTTCTCAGAAGATGTCTGTCATCTGGGTGGTGTGTGATCGTTTCTCTAAGATGGTCCATTTGGTTCCCCTGCCTAAGTTGCCTTCTTCTTCCGAGTTGGTTCCTCTGTTTTTTCAAAATGTGGTCCGTTTGCATGGTATTCCGGAGAATATCGTTTCTGACAGAGGTACCCAATTCGTGTCTAGATTTTGGCGAGCATTCTGTGCTAGGATGGGCATAGATTTGTCTTTCTCGTCTGCTTTCCATCCTCAGACTAATGGCCAGACCGAGCGGACGAATCAGACCTTGGAGACATATTTGAGGTGTTTTGTGTCTGCAGATCAGGATGATTGGGTTGCTTTTTTGCCTTTAGCGGAGTTTGCCCTCAATAATCGGGCCAGTTCTGCCACCTTGGTGTCTCCCTTTTTCTGTAATTCGGGGTTTCATCCTCGATTTTCTTCTGGTCAGGTGGAATCTTCGGATTGTCCTGGAGTGGATGCTGTGGTGGAGAGGTTGCATCAGATTTGGGGGCAGGTAGTGGACAATTTGAAGTTGTCCCAGGAGAAGACTCAGCTTTTTGCCAACCGCCGGCGTCGGGTTGGTCCTCGGCTTTGTGTTGGGGACTTGGTGTGGTTGTCTTCTCGTTTTGTCCCTATGAGGGTTTCTTCTCCCAAGTTTAAGCCTCGGTTCATCGGCCCGTACAAGATATTGGAGATTCTTAACCCTGTGTCCTTCCGTTTGGACCTCCCTGCATCTTTTTCTATTCATAATGTTTTTCATCGGTCATTATTGCGCAGGTATGAGGTACCGGTTCTGCCTTCCGTTGAGCCTCCTGCTCCGGTGTTGGTTGAGGGCGAGTTGGAGTACGTTGTGGAAAAAATCTTGGACTCCCGTGTTTCCAGACGGAAACTCCAGTATCTGGTCAAATGGAAGGGATACGGTCAGGAGGATAATTCTTGGGTGACTGCCTCTGATGTTCATGCCTCCGATTTGGTCCGTGCCTTTCATAGGGCTCATCCTGATCGCCCTGGTGGTTCTGGTGAGGGTTCGGTGCCCCCTCCTTGAGGGGGGGTTACTGTTGTGAAATTGGATTTTGGGCTCCCCCGGTGGCCACTGGTGGAATTGAACTGGTGTGCATCATCCTCTCTGTTCACCTGTTTCCATCAGGATGTGGGAGTCGCTATTTAGCCTTGCTCCTCTGTCACTTCCATGCCGGTCAACATTGTAATCAGAAGCCTTTCTGTGCATGTTCCTGCTGCTAGACAACTCCCAGCTAAGTTGGACTTAGTCCTTGTTTGTTTTTGCATTTTGTTCCAGTTCACAGCTGTAGTTTCGTTTCTGTGTCTGGAAAGCTCTTGTGATCTGAAATTGCCACTCTGATGTTATGAGTTAATACTAGAGTCTTAAAGTAATTTCAGGATGGTATTTTGATAGGGTTTTCAGCTGACCATGAAAGTGCCCTTTCTGTCTTCCTGCTATCTAGTAAGCGGACCTCAATTTTGCTGAACCTATTTTCATACTACGTTTGTCATTTCATCTAAAATCACCGCCAATATTTGTGGGGGCCTCTGTCTGCCTTTCGGGGAAATTTCTCTAGAGGTGAGCCAGGACTATATTTTCCTCTGCCAGGATTAGTTAGTCCTCCGGCCGGCGCTGGGCGTCTAGGGATAAAACGCAGGCTACGCTACCCGGCTACTGTTAGTTGTGTGGCAGGTTTAGTTCATGGTCAGTTTAGTTTCCATCCTTCCAAGAGCTAGTTCGTATGTTTGCTGGGCTATGTTCTCTTGCCATTGAGAACCATAACAAACTACCAACTATAGAATTATTACTACAGGTAGACAAGAGGATGAATATCCGCTAATAACAATACTGGATAGAGCGTACGGACCAGTCGGTGATTAACAGAGAGAGGAAGAGGGGGGAAATGCGTCAAAATAACGACCATGAAGTCCACAAATTATAATAAAATAAAATCAATCTTTATATATGTGGTGTGACTGGTGGTCGCATGGTTAATGGGAGGTATGTGTCACAGGGATGGATGCTCCCTGCGATGCAACCCGGAGTATTTTGTCTTTAGTGCACGTGAGCACTAAAGATGTCATTTAGTGCACCTGGGTCCGGGTTGCGGGTAGCTATTAAAGATGGGAGGGTCTGGCTACCCATATACCTCACCTCTGAGTGGGGGCGCTAACTGTACCCTTTTCCCTGCAGGAGTTTGAGGACCTGCAGTGGTCATGATCATGTGACCAATGCATGTGATGTTTCCTCACCTGTAGGTGTGGTTACAGGCTACCTAAAGGAGGTGTGTTTGGCTGCACATGGTAGTGAGTGTTTGGGAGTCTGCCAGTGTGGACAGACTTCCATGTGTCCAGGTTGGACGTTACAGAGTGGTCTGTGTATTGGGAGAAGCTTATCTGTGTCCGTGGCTTCAGATAGAGCCTAAGCGCTGGACATTGCACAGCCTGTGTGCCCACAGGCCTGAGAGGGCAGAGCTCTTCTATGGACAATAATGCTGTGTCGGCCTGATGTACGGACTGTTAACCTTTTTGTTGCTGCCTTGATGGTTTATGGAGCAAATAAACCCACATGGACATTGGAGAGAATGTGCCTCCTGTTTCCTCCTACGCATCTGAGTGAGTAAAATCCTTACAATTGGTGGAGAATGCGGGCAACGATCCAAGGAGCACATTTTGCAGCGCTGGCTGGTCTGAGCCAGAAGAGTGGATGGTCTTGACAACCGTGACTAATACTGACCGGGGTCAGTGAGAACTGCTGTTTGTGGGATACCTTCGAGAAGAGGGTTCCAGCAACCTGTGTGGCTGGCGGGTAACGGACAGGAGTCCGTGTTATACTGACCGGGGTCAGTGAGAACTGTTGTTTGTGGGATACCTTCGAGAAGAGGGTTCCAGGAACCTGTGTGGCCGACACCAACAGGTAACGGACAGGAGTTCGTGTGATATTGACCGGGGTCAGTGAGAAACTGTGTTTGGGCTGTAAAGCCGGGTGTGTAACAGACAGGAGTCTGTGCTGTGCTGACCGGGGTCAGTGAGAGACTGTTTTTCTTATAAAGCATGTGTGCAGGTGTTTGCTGTGGACTGGCGGGTCCATGTATTTTTTTTTTCTTCTCTGATCAACTTGCTGTGGCTCTGCGGGGCCACGAAGACTGAAGGCGTCTGGCGGTAACTCGGCGGAGTTACGAAGTTTGCTGTCGATCGGCGGGTCCACGAAGTCTGCGGTGGTTACGTGCAGTGCAGTTGCAGCAAGAGGTTCTGCAGCAGCCAGAGTTGCGGTGGCAGCAGCAGCGGCTTGTGATTGGCAGCCGGAGGTGTCGGTGGTTTGTGTCTGCAGTGGGAGCTGTGGTAGCACCAGTAGGAACTGGTGAGGTGTCGAAAAAGACATTGCTGGACCAGGTCGTGCAGACTCTTAAAGGGCCAGTGCCGACCTAAAGAGACATACTGTGGAACTGTTGGGGCCTGAGAGTACCGTGGGGAAGTCCACGGGGTGTACCCCAGAGTGGGGAGGTGTCCCTAAAAGGGGGTGGAGTCCCAAAAACGGAGCGGTGACCCAAATAATTATGGTTGGCAAAAAAGGGGCCGGGCATCCCAAAAATGGGGCATCATCCCAAAAGGGGGTAGTTGCCCAGAATTGAGTGGAGTCTCTAAAGGGGTGGTGGACCTAAAGGAGAAAATGGCCCACAAGGGGGTGGTGACCCAAAAGGGGGTGGAGGCCCAAAAAGGGGCGGAGTCCCAAAAGGGGATAGTGGCCCAAAAAGGGGTGGAGATTTCAAAAGGGGCGGTACTGGTTACCTCAGTAGACATGTCTGGGGAACAGCAGTGTTTGTGTTTTGCGTATTCCGAGTGCAGCATAGACTTCCCATTTGATGACAGGCCGCAGGTGTGTACTGTTATGTTACACCGTGAAGGAGTATCTGGACTGCTGGACTCAAAGAGTCAGGTGACTGACGGGAACTCCTCTCGTTCTGTCTAACCGAGAAAAAGGTCAAGGTTAGCTGCATCCATGGGGTCACTGTGGACTATACTGTGGACAGAGTGATCATTGATATGTTCAAAAGTGTAGAGTGCCAAGATGGCGGTATAACACCAAACTTGTTCTACCCCTTTGAGAGGGGCCGGGACTTTGTGATCTTTGAAGACTTATGGGAAGTTGATGAAGTGTGGGATTGCTCAGAGGAGAGACGGAATGGTCACATTGAAGCCCCACTACAGCAGCAGGCTGTGGGGATTCCTGTTAATGGGATGTGTAAAGAGGAGGTAGCGCCACCTAAGGTCAATAGTCCAGAGTTACGGGTGACCGGAAGAAAGTGTGGGTCTGACACCTGTTTAAGTGGGGACTTGTTGTTCCAGGATGACAGGGTGAGAGGGGGTGACTCCTATTCAGACTTTGACTCAAACGCAAGGGGAAAAGAGTGCATTAAGGGGGAGCAGAGTAAAAATGACACATTTTCATTTCGTCATGGGGGCCGCGGAAAGACGGGGTTACGTGCAGATCACGTTATTGTCCCTGATGAGGGGGTCACTTTATCTCTCTCAAACCCTAGCACTGAGGTAGTTAGTGACGGGCTGGGGTTAGAACAGACCAGTAGTGGACCCACATCTGCAATGCCCGGAAAGAGTGAAATGGCTGAGTATGATGAAGTACCTGATGCTGAAGAGATGGAGAACTCTGAAGTTACCAAGAGTCAAGAGGTACCTAGGGGTAAACAGACAGAGAGCCCAGGAGAGACCATTGAGGTGGATGCAGAAACAGGTGGAACTCTGAAGAGGAGGAGTGTGGGTGGGCAAGAGACCCCATCTGAAAATCTTAGGCTACGTTCACATTTGCGTTGTGCGCCGCTGCGTCGGCGACGCAACGCACAACGCAAACAAAACGCACGCTAAAACGCTGCATTTTGCGACGCATGCGTCCTTTTTTGCCGAAAGTTGGACGCAAAAAAAATGCAACTTGTTGCGTTCTCTGCGCCCATGCGTCGCAAAATGCAGCACAACGCATGTCCATGCGCCCCCATGTTAAATATAGGGGCGCATGACGCATGCGGCGACGCTGCGGCGCCCGACGCTGCGGCGCCCGACGCTAATGCGAACGTAGACTTATTAAAGAGGTGATGGTGCGACATATGCTGGCCAAAAGAGAGCAGGACCATGAGATAGAGCTGCTTAAAGAAATAGTCGAGCGAGAAAGGGTCCTGAGAGAGGTGATTGAGCACAGAGTGGGTGACCTGGAGAAGGAAGTCTCTGAGCTCAGAGGTCACCTATCAGCGTGTCAAAACATGAACAAGGCCATGTTGAAAGATATGGAGGTGTTCAGAGAGGCCCAAGAGAAGAATCAGCAGGTGCTTCTCCAGAGAGAGAGGATGCGCGTCGCTGCTTGGTAGAGGAGCAAGATAAAGTTCTCCAAGAGCTCAAGACAAAGGAGACTAATCAACAGCTCCAGAAATCCACGGATGACTGGGAAATCGAACTGTTGCGCTCACCCGATCTGATCGCAATGAAGGAGAGCGAGCTGAAGAGGCTGACCAAAGAAGGGGCCTCCACGGGGGAAGAAATCCAGCAAGGGAAGAGCCACGCAGATGGCCGAACAAAGGATGTCGAGGTTTTGGAAAACTGCGCTGACCCTAAGGATGAGGAGGTCCAACAATATGGCCAAGAATGTGAGACTTCAGTTTTCAAATGTGTAATAGACGTACCCGAAGACATGCAAGAAGTGAGTGCCAGTGAGGAGGTGCATGAGGCTTTTAAAAAGGCTGTCGAAGCGTGTAGGGTGCACTGGGCGCCTGAGACTCATCAACTGGTCATACTTTCGACTAGGGAAGTCACAGTGAAGCGGGTGGCTGTCCTGAGAGAGATGCATCTACAATGCCTCCGCACAAAACAAATGATCACATTGAAGAATGAGGAAGCCGCTCGACGTCTGGAGCTAGCGAGAGAAGCTCAAAATCGGCTCGGCTTGGTGGAAGACATCATTCTGGTACCCAGAAATTTGGTGGGAAAAGTCATCGGAAGGCTTGGGCGAGTGATGCAGGAGATTGTAAATAGATCCGGTGTGAAGAGACTGAGGGTTCTGGATGATGACAAGGCCCAGGTCGTGGGTGAAGATGGGATGGTTCCATTCTTTGTTGTCGGATCCATGGAGAGTCTTGAAAATATCCGGATGCTTCTGGGTTACCTAAAAGAAGTTGAGCAGCTAAGACGTGAGAGGGAGCAGATCGATATAGAACTGCAGGAAATGGCAAACAGATTGCCGCAACTTTCAACTCGCGGTATAGAGAGGCGAAGAGGATCGCATAAGACTGGAAGTCCTCAAGCTGAAGCTAACAGAGGACATAGAGAAAAATGGATGGATTGCTCTCCAGGCAATAAAGACCATGGGGGAAGTGGCCAGCAGAGACATAAGACAAGGTGGCCTGATGGAACAGGTAGAAGCAGTGATGCCTCAGTTAGCTCAGGGCTGAGTGACCTAAGTGGGAGACCCTGTAGCGGACAAAATGACAAAGAGTCAGACCAGACAGAACGTATGGGTACAAGGGGATTATGCCTACGTACTGACCGATGGAGGCGGGAAGGCCTAATAGATTGTTGACGCTGAAACATGAGGCAACAAAGTCTGATAGCACATTGTTCACAGACAGGGATGTGGTGACAGTGACGGACTATGTCTCAATTTGGAAGGCCCTCTCGAAGGATAGAGCAAGGTTATGTGGGTGCCCTGTCTCGAGGCCCTCAGTTTAGGACAAGTGATCAACCCCACAGGTTTGAACAGAGGAGGGGAATATGTGGTGTGACTGGTGGTCGCGTGGTTAATGGGAGGTATGTGTCACATGGATGGATGCTCCCTGCGATGCAATCCGGAGTATTTTGTCTTTAGTGCACGTGAGCACTAAAGATGTCGTTTAGTGCACCTGGGTCCGGGTAGCTATGAGAGATGGGAGGGTCTGGCTACCCATATACCTCACCTCTGAGTGTGGGCGCTAACTGTACACTTTTCCCTGCAGGAGTTTAAGGACCTGCAGTGATGTCATGATCATGTGACCATTGCATGTGATGTTACCTCACCTGTGGGTGTGGTTACAGGCTACCTAAAGGAGGTGTGTTTAGCTGCACATGGTAGTGAGTGTTTGGGAGTCTGCCAGTGTGGACAGACTTCCATGTGTCCAGGCTGGACATTACAGAGTGGTCTGTGTACTGGGAGAAGCCTGTGTCCGTGGCTTCAGATAGAGCCTGAGCGCTGGACATTGCACAGCCTGTGTGCCCACAGGCCTGAGAGGGCAGAGCTCTTCTATGGACATTAATGCTGTGTCGGCCTGATGTACGGACTGTTAACCTTTTTGTTGCTGCCTTGATGGTTTATGGAGCAAATAAACCCACATGGACATTGAAGAGAATGTGCCTCCTGTTTCCTCCTACGCATCTGAGTGAGTAAAATCCTTACAATAGATATAGTATAGGAAACAGGTGAGGACACAGTGCCACATTAAGTACAAACCACCGCACAATCAAATGACTGCACCAGGGGCGCACAGAACCATGGCTGCTTATACTTCAGTCAAATTATCAAAGCCATTCCCTCCACAATAAGGGGGTGTTGAAAAAAAATAGTAAATTACATGTTATAATAAAGAATTATATCTGCACATGTGTGGCATATAGAATCTAGACAAAATTCCAAATTAAGCAAACAATATTACTTATGGTATAAGAGACCTAACGCCACCAAAGGCAGAAATTCTAGCCACAAGGGAATGAAAGTTATTACCTCTAAACAGAACGCAGCCATCCAGGTTCCCAGGGTCTGTGCACCCACCCCGACGCACGTTTTGGAAGCACTCCTTCAGGGGGCATGCCATAACTTTCTATATGCCACACATGTGCAGATATAATTCTTTATTATAACATGTAATTTACTATTTTTTCAATACCCCCTTATTGGGGAGGGAACGGCTTCGATAATTTGACTGGAATATAAGCAGCCATGGTTCTGTGCACCCCTGGTGCAGTCATGTGATTGTGCGGTGGTTTGTACTTAATGTGGCACTGTGTCCTCACCCGTTTCCTATACTATATCTAATAAAGATGGATTATATTTTATTATAATTTGTGGACTTCATGGCCGTTATTTTGACCGATTTCCCCTCTCTTCCTCACACTGGGAAATGGGTAAAAATGGCACCAGAATTTGTCCCACAATTTCTGCTGAATGTAGAAATACCCCATATGTGGCTGTACAGTACTACTTTGCCTTACGGAGTGACTCGGGAGGGACGGATCGCTATTTGCCTCCTGGAGCGCAGATTTTCCTTGGCTGGTTTGCGGATTCCATATAAAGAGCCTCTAAGTGCAAGAAAAGTGGAATCGCGTTTTACGGCACATTTTGTTAAGTGGTATGATGATAAAAAAAAAAAGAGGCAAAACAATGCTTTAAGGTGCTCACTGAAGGGGTTAACTAATGGGGCAGTTTTATAGAGCCGGTCGTTTCGGATGCGGCAATACCAAATGTGTAGTTTTATTGTTTGTTTTATTTATTAATTTACATAAATACATGTATTTATTGGAAAATATTTATTTTTCTTTATTTTGGGATTTAAAAAAAAATATTTTTAACCTTTGTAATACTTACTTTACATTGTCCCAGGAAGGGACATTACTGTATTACTTCAGATCACTGATCTGACACTCTGCACTGCAGAGTATCAGGTCAGCGATCTGACAGGCAGGGCAGGAGGCTTATCAGCGCCTGCTCTCAGCAGGCGCTCACAAGCCACCTTCCCTGCAAGACCCAGCGGCCATCGTGGTGCCTGCGGTCTCCATGGAGAACATCAGGACAACGCAATTACATTGCGCGATGCTCCTCTATGCCGTTGTCACTACTGACAGCGGCATCAGACTGGTTAAATGCCCGCGATAGGTGCTAGCATTGATCATCGGTGTTGCTGCAGGGTGTCAGCAGTCACATACAGAGTGAGGCCGCGCGATTGATGTGCCGTACTAGTACTGCTGTTTGCAGGAACCAGGGCTGTGGAGTCGGTAAGCCACAGTTGCGACTCCGACTCCTGGATTTTATCAGGTTCCGACTCCGACTCCTTCATAAATGGCCAATTCGTAACAATAAATTTACTGTTGTAAAATATTAACATCGTGCTTATTCAGTTTCTCACCATCATATAAGTAATCAGACCACTTAGAGCAAAAAATATATTTATTAGAATACAATTAGAATATAGCAAATAACTTTTATAAACTTTTCTAAACTCTTGTAAGTAAATATGCAATAAACACTGTTATGCAGTTAATAAGAAGAAATCTATAAATTTGTCCTCAGAAAAAGTATTGCCTCTGTCAGATCCTCCTTCATGGATGCCCTCAAATCTGATCTAATTATTTTGAGAGCAGAGAACCTCTCTACACTAACTTGGGTTGGTGACAAAGCAGTAACCACTCGGGCAACATCTCTGACACTGTCAGGATACAGAGGAATCGCTTGTTGCGCTGTTATTTTTGATGAACGGTCAAATTTCTCAATTTCTTTTAGTGCACATGAAAAATTCTGCTGAAATGTACTGGCTGTGTTCTTTGATGGGGATGGCTCTTCTTCTATGCGGGAACGCTTTGCACAGTCCTTGTGATCCAAATATTTTTCGAAATTAAATTCTTCATCAGTTGATGAGGGTGAAGATGTGGCAGGACGACCAAATTCTTCTTGTTCCTCCTGACTGTTCTGCAACCCTTTCATCCTTACTGCTATTTCAAACAGAGCTTCTTTTCCTTTAGTTAGCTGTTGATCATCTAGAAGAATCCGATGCATTGGGTCTACATAAACAGCTGCCAAAAGAATGTTATTTTGTAATAGTAGCTCCTCTCTCCGTTTCATTGATGTAGCAATGCCACTTGCAATTAACCCTCCTCTTTGGGACAGGCGAAACATCAGGTTCTTCCACTCCTTTAAGAAAATACCTGGATTTAAGTCCTCTGCTTGTAATTTTTTAGTCACTGTAAATGGGTGCTCTAGCAATTTTTCCAGCTCAGTCACCTTATTCCACTGACTTTCATTTAGCGTCAGTTGAGGGTTAGCCATGTCTACAAGAAAGGTTTTCAGTTTAACCAAGCGCTGAATCATTAAGTAAGTACTGCCCCATCGTGTGGCTTGATCAATAATTGCCCCTTTTCCAGCACGTCTCTTTAAAATTGAGTCAACTTTAGGGGTTCTGGCAACAGTAGCCAATTTTCTCACCTTGCCAATCAGTGCAGCAGCATGTCCTTCTTGCAGACTGTCTCTTATAGCCAGCTGTAGCGTATGCACAACACAGCGCATGTGATGAATGAAAGAACGTATTGACACAGTTTCAACAAGATCATCTAAACTATCATGTTGCTGTTCATCTGAAGCAACTTCAGATTGCTCCTCAGTTACAATACGGTGTTCCTCTATTTCAAACATTTCTGTGTCTGTGGACAGGGTGGATTGATTTAAATCACGCCGATTTAAATCATGATTTAAATCAAAAGATTTTTTTCTATTTAAATCGGATCGATTTAAATCATGATTTTAATCATGATTTAAATCACTGATTTAAATCAAAAGGTTTTTTTTAATATAAATCACGATTAAAATGAGAAGTGAGAGCAGTGCGCATGTGCGCCCATAGTTACACGGACGAAACTAGGGGCAACGATCTAACGCCAGGGTGAGGGGGGGACCCCAAAGTAAGTAAAAATCTTTTTTGTTTTACTATATGGCAATAGGTAGGTGTTTAAAAGCAGCATGTCTTAATTGTATAAACTATTAATAGCCTCCACATTTTGTTCATACTGCACCTTTAATTCCACACTTCTAGCTTGGTTTCACTTTTGGTTTAGTTTCTTTTTCCATTCAGTTGACATGCCCAAACTTGTTGGCTAGTCAGCATCCTACAGAAACCTCTGGAAGAGCATGGCATTGTGAATGTTACACATATACAGCCTTTATTCTACTGAGTTAAACAACTCAGCTTTATCTCATGATGGAAGAACCTTTGGATGCTAAAATATTTTCCTCAAAAAGCAGTTTATTGAAAAAAATCCGATTTAAATCAAAAAAATCCGATTTAAATCAAAAAAATCCGATTTTTTTGATTTTTTTAAAAAAACATTGATTTTTATCCACCCTGTCTGTGGATCCAGAATGTTCTTCTAGCTGCTGGTCACCATCATTACTCTCATTCATTAGCTTAATAGTACTTATCATATTTGAAGCATTGTCAGTTACGACAGAAAGAACTTGCTCTTTTTTAAGTTCATAGTCTTGCAGAACCTTTTCCACCAAGACCTGGAGAAACTCACTGGTGTGATGAGCTTTGGTGTCTTTTACTGCCAATGTCTTGGGAACTATTTCATTTTTGTCACAAACAAATCGGACATTGATGGCAAAATAGTTCACTCTGTGACGTGTGCAGGCATCCATTTTAAGAAACAGAAAGCGTCTCTTGAGAGTTTTTTTAAGGTCTTCCTTTTGTTTAAAAGCTTCTTCGATTACTAATTTTCTAATACTCTCTCTCCAGAGAAACACCAAGCTTGCGGGCCATTTCCCCATTCGGACACATAAAAGCTGGTCGTGAAAATAATGAAATAGGCACACTACCCTTTACAACAAGCTCTATGATCTGTTTTTTAAATGCATCTACTGTCATTGTCACAGTAACTTTGTCACTGACAAAATATCTTGCAACTGATGGCTGCAAAGTTCTCTGCTCCTTTGTTTGGCTGGAAGAGCTGGGCACTGGTTCATTTGTTTGGATGCAGTCTTTCTCATCCACTGCTTTCAGTACTTCTGGATGAAAGCGCTGTAAATGTCTCTTTAGATTAGAAGCTCTGGTAGGAGCATTTTTATCTTTGCCTGAATATGCACTGATCTTGGCTTCACAGCATTTGTTTTCGTCTGGATCATTTGTCATACACTAACAGACATAATGTTTTCTATCTTGAGTGATGGTGAAATGTTCAAATACAGATGATTTAATGTGAGACTTCTTTGACATTCTCAGGTTTTTAATTCTGCATTCACAATCCAAATGACAATTGTTTTTCCTAAAAACAATTGTACAAAATTATTGCCAGGTCGTACAACTGATATAGTGGTCAGTAATACTGTTATTTCTCATGTACTCACAGTTAACTGATGCAAAGTTTGTTGAAAGGATAATACTTCTTACAGTCTTCCTCTTCTGAGTAGCAGCTGTGAGATGCTTGGAAGACGCACACCTAGTAAACATCTAGTCTAGAGGAGGAGCTTTACTACTAAGAATTTGCAACACATTTTTACTTTCAGTTTCATACATTGTAAGTAGGGGGGTTGGGGCAGCATGAGGTTAACCAAGTATAAGATTAGATAAGGGCAGTGGAGAACAGTGACACACAAGAAGTAAGAAATGTCTCTATCTCCAGCAGAACTGCTTATCACTGTTGTTCATAGTTTGATAGAACATATATATTTGAGTAACATTTATAAAATTCATATGAAAGTTCAATTATGAAATATTAATATATATTTTTTTAAAGCTGGAGTCGGTACATTTATACCGACTCCAACCAAAACTAACTCTGACTCCACGACTCCGACTCCACAGCCCTGGCAGGAACGCATCTCTGGCAGAGCAGTACTAGTACGGCGCATGTGGGGGAAGAGGTTAAGGGTCATGTGGAACACTGGAGTATTAATTAAAACTTCAACACTCCAATATTACCAACTTTTTTATTTATTTACTATAATAGAAAAAAAGGACTCTAGAAAGAAAAGGATAAAAAGTAAAATAAAAATATAATTTTTTTTTTGTAAATTTAGAAAATGCGATGCGGTGCAAAGGGGGAGGGGGGCGCAGACAGAAAAGAGAACATCCTGGCCCTGGCCAAAAAGGAGCACAGACACTTATCAGAGATGCGCATCACTAATCAATGGCTGAAGGACTGTGGTGCAAAAGGGTGGGGGTTTTGAAAAAATGGACAGGAGAAAAAGAAAAAATGTCCTAGGTAAAAAAACAAGAGCACAGGTGCCGATCAGTGATATGTGTCACTGGTCAGAACTCAGTGGTTGACGGAGGCACTAAAAAAAAAAAAAAAAAAACCTGCCAAAAAAACAAGTACTGATCAGTGCTCGGTGGCAGAGGGTGTTGGGATTAGTAGGGGGCAAAAGTGGGATTGGGGTGGATTAGGAAAAAGCAAGGGACAGGAATGGATCTGGAAAATTTTTCTTCTCTCAGCAACAGCAGCAGTGATAGTGTAGTGTCCCAGTACCTCCTCCTATCTGTGGCAAAATATAGAGACACAAAAAAGGCACAGTAAAACCAAAAAATACTCTGTTGCAGAAAATATCATTAAACAGCAAGTGCTAGTAAAAAGAAGGAAAAATACGGTGTATTTGGTTACGTTTTTTGCAAAAAATGTACATTAAGCCACAAGAAAACAATTGGTTAAAATAAACACCCAAATACCCAGTGTTTTTCCATCTTTTTACTAGCACTTGCTGTTTACTGATATTTTCTTCAACAGAGTATTTTTTTATTTTACTGTGCCTTTTTGTGTTATTTTAACCAATTGTTTTCTTGTTTCTACAAGACTAGGGAGGTTCCCACCCCTCCTTCTGAGCCATGCACATAAAAACCGTTTTATGCTACGGGTCCACATTGGACATTTCCTTTCTGAGTCCTGCTCATACAGGTACTATACATATGACCAGGTTTTTTAGGTTTTTTAAATACATCAGATAGGGATTACATACATTAGTTAGGACTGCTCTAATACGGGTATACCTTGAAGTTTGGTAGAGTGGCTTAACCCCCTTTTGACATCGGACGTACTATCCCGTCGAGGTGGGGTGGGCCCGTATGACCACCGACGGGATAGTACGTCCAGCGCGATCGGCCGCGTTCACGGGGGGAGCGTGGCCGATCGCGGCCGGGTGTCAGCTGACTATCGCAGCTGACATCCGGCACTATGTGCCAGGAGCAGTCACGGACCGCCCCTGGCACATTAACCCCCGGCACAATGCGATCAAACATGATCGCAGTGTTCCGGCGGTATAGGGAAGCATCGCGCAGGGAGGGGGCTCCCTGCGGGCTTCCCTGAGACCCCCGGAGCAACGCGATGTAATCTCTTACCTCCTCCTTCCTGCAGCAGGCCCGGATCCAAGATGGCCGCGGCATCCGGGTCCTGCAGGGAGGTGGCTTCACTGCGCCTGCTCAGAGCAGGCGCCGGGAAGCCTCCAGGAGCTGTTTGTCTGATACAGTGCACAGCAAAGTGTCAGATCGGCGATCTTACACTATAACATCATGCCCCCCCCCCCCCCCCCCCCCCCCTGGGGCAATGTTATAGTGTAAAAAAAAAAATTCACATGTGTAAAAAAAAAAAAAAAAAAAAAAAATTCCAAAAAAAAAAATGCAAAAAAATATATATATTATTCCTATAAATACATTTCATTATCTAAATAAAAAAAATAAATAAAAGTACACGTTTAGTATCGCCGCGTCTGTAGCGACCCGACCTATAAAACTGTCCCACTAGTTAACCCCTTCAGTGAACACCGTAAAAAAAAAAAAAGAGGCAAAAAAACAACGCTTTATTATCATACCGCCAAATAAAAAGTGGAATAACACGCGATCAAAAAAGACGGATCTAAATAACCATGGTACCGCTGAAAACGTCATCTTGTCCCGCAAAAACGAGCTGCCATACAGCGTCATCAAAGAAAAAATAAAAAAGTTATAGTCCTCAGAATAAAGCGATGCAAAAATAATTATTTTTTCTATAAAATAGTTTTTATCGTATAAAAGCACCAAAACATAAAAAAATGATATAAATGAGGTATCGCTGTAATCGTACTGACCCAAAGAATGAAACTGCTTTATCCATTTTACCAAACGCAGAACGGTATAAACGCCTCCCCCAAAAGAAATTCATGAATAGCTGGTTTTTGGTCATTCTGCCTCACAAAAATTGGAATAAAAAGCGATCAAAAAATGTCACGTGCCCGAAAATGTTACAAATAAAAACGTCAACTCGTCCCGCAAAAAACAAGACCTCACATGACTCTGTGGACCAAAATATGGAAAAATTATAGCTCTCAAAATGTGGTAACGCAAAAAATATTTTTTGCAATAAAAAGTGTCTTACAGTGTGTGACGGCTGCCAATCATAAAAATCCGCTAAAAACCCCGCTATAAAAGTAAATCAAACCCCCCTTCATCACCCCCTTAGTTAGCGAAAAATTAAAAAATTAAAAAAATGTATTTATTTCCATTTTCCCATTAGGGCTAGGGTTAGGGCTACAGTTAGGCTTGGGGCTAAAGTTAGGGTTTGGATTACATTTACGGTTGGGATTAGGGTTGGGATTAGAGTTAGGGGTGTGTCAGGGTTAGGGGTGTGGTTAGGGTTACCTTTGGGATTAGGGTTAGGGATGTGTTGGGATTAGGGTTTCAGTTATAATTGGGGGGTTTTCACTGTTTAGGCACATCAGGGGCTCTCCAAACGTGACATAGCGTCCGATCTCAATTCCAGCCAATTCTGCGTTGAAAAAGTAAAACAGTGCTCCTTCCCTTCCGAGCTCTCCCGTGTGCCCAAACAGGGGTTTACCCCAACATATGGGGTATCAGTGTACTCAGGACACATTGGACAACAACTTTTTGGGTCCAATTTCTCCTGTTACCCTTGGGAAAATACAAAACTGGGGGCTAAAAATGTTTGTGGAAAAAAAAGGATTTTTTATTTTCACGGCTCTGCGTTATAAACTGTAGTGAAACACTTGGGGGTTCAAAGTTCTCACTACACATCTAGATAAGTTCCTTGGGGGGTCTAGTTTCCAATATGGGGTCACTTGTGGGGGGTTTCTACTGTTTAGGTACATTAGGGGCTCTGCAAATGCAATGTGACGCCTGCAGACCAATCCATCTAAGTCTGCATTCCAAATGACGCTCCTTCCCTTCCGAGCTCTGCCATGCGCTCAAACGGTGGTTCCCCCCCACATATGGGGTATCAGCGTACTCAGGACAAATTGGACAACAACTTTTGGGGTCTAATTTCAACTGTTACCCTTGGAAAAATACAAAACTGGGGCTAAAAAATAATTTTTGTGGAAAAAATAATTTTTATTTTCATGGCTCTGCGTTATGAACTGTAGTGAAACACTTGGGGGTTCAAAGCTCTCACAACACATCTAGATGAGTTCCTTAGGGGGTCTACTTTCCAAAATGGTGTCACTTGTGGGGGGTTTCAATGTTTAGGCACATCAGTGGCTCTCCAAACGCAACATGGCGTCCCATCTCAATTCCTGTCAATTTTGCATTGAAACGTCAAACGGCGCTCCCATGCACCCAAACAGTGGTTTACCCCCACATATGGGGCATCAGCGTACTCAGGACAAATTGTACAACAACTTTTGGGGTCCAATTTCTTCTGTTACCCTTGGGAAAATAAAAAATTGGGGGTGAAAAGATCATTTTTGTGAAAAAATATGATTTTTTATTTTTACGGCTCTACATTATAAACTTCTGTGAATCACTTAATGGGTCAAAGTGCTCACCACACATCTAGATAAGTTCCTTAGGGGGTCTACTTTCCAAAATGGTGTCACTTGTGGGGGGTTTCAATGTTTAGGCACATCAGGGGCTCTCCAAACACAACATGGCGTCCCATCTCAATTCCAGTCAATTTTGCATTGAAAAGTCAAATGGCGCTCCTTCGCTTCCGAGCTCTGCCATGCGCCCAAACAGTGGTTTACTCCCACATATGGGGTATCGGCGTACTCAGGACAAATTGTATAACTTTTGGGGTCCATTTTCTCCTGTTACCCTTGGTAAAATAAAACAAATTGGAGCTGAAGTAAATTTTTTGTGAAAAAAAGTTAAATGTTCATTTTTATTTAAACATTCCAAAAATTCCTGTGAAACACCTGAAGGGTTAATAAACGCCTTGAATGTGGTTTTGAGTACCTTGAGGGGTGCAGTTCTTAGAATGGTGTCATACTTGGGTATTTTCTATCATATAGACCCCTCAAAATGACTTCAAATGAGATGTGGTCCCTAAAAAAAAATGGTGTTGTAAAAATGAGAAATTGCTGGTCAACTTTTAACCCTTATAACTCCCTAACAAAAAAAAATGTTGGTTCCAAAATTGTGCTGATGTAAAGTAGACATGTGGGAAATGTTACTTATTAAGTATTTTGTGTGACATATCTCTCTGATTTTACTGCATAAAAATTCAAAGTTGGAAAATTGCGAAATTTTCAAAATTTTCGCCAAATTTCCGTTTTTTTCACAAATAAACGCAGGTAATATCAAAGAAATTTTATCACTATCATGAAGTACATTATGTTACGAGAAAACAGTGTCAGAATCACCGGGATCCGTTGAAGCGTTCTAGAGTTATAACCTCATAAAGGGACAGTGGTCAGAATTGTAAAAATTGGCCCGGTCATTAACGTGCAAACCACCCTTGGGGGTAAAGGGGTTAATATACATTTTTTTTTGCAAAAAACGTATTAACCAAATACCCTGTATTTTTCCATCTCTTCACTAGCACTTGCCGTTTAGGCCTCTTTCACACTTCCGTCTTTGTAGTCCCGTAGAGATACGTAATTTTTGAGAAAACAGAATCCTGCAAAAAAAAAAAATTGCAGGATCCTGCATTTTCTCATAGACTTGTAGTAGCGACGTATCGTGACAGATGGCCACACGTTTCATCCACCGTGCACTGGATCCTGCGGAATTTCACGGCCCGTCTTTTGCAAAAAAAGTTCAATGAAACGCTCTCTCTCAGAATATCATATTATAAAATTCGACCAGGAACTCGGTCAACGCATCCGTCATAATACTGGATGCGTCACACACGTTTTCCTCTATTTTCACAACGCGTCATTTCACTGCACTATGACGCACAGCTAACGACGGAAGTGTGAAAGAGGCCTTAATGATATTTTCTGAAACAGAGCATTTTTTGGTTTTACTGTGCCTTTTTTGTGTCTCAGTTTCTTGGTGAACAAGCCTGTAGGGACACTGTTCACACCACCATGTGCATGGCTCATGTGTTTGTTTTAACCTGTTGCAAAATATAGTTGCCAGGTGGTTACCAAAAAGCTATGTCCTGTTGTGTGGTTTATTCGATAAATTGTCCTATACTGACATGTACTGTCCAAAGAATAAAGGTGCATGAGTTTGGTCACATGACACTCTCAGCTGGTTTCTTGCGGAAGCCTCTAGAGGCAGCTGAGGTAAAAGTCAGGGAGGAGTTCCTGTGAGGAGTTCCTGTGAGGAGAGATCGACTTCCTAGGCTGCTCTGTCTTCAGCTGAGGTCCCGCTTCCCTTAGGGTAGGTTTCCACGTGCAGGAAACGCTGTGTGTTTGATGCTGTGTAGAGCCGCAGCGTCAAACCCGCAGCGTCCAGATGTTACAGCATAGTGGAGGGGATTTTATGAAATCCCGTCTCCACTATGCGTGGCAACACGCATCCGGCGGCCCTGCGATTCCGGCCATGCGGAGCGTCTTTTTAGATCGCAGCATGTTCGGGTACCTTGCGGAGACGCTGCGCCGCCGCAAGATAAATCACAGGGTCCTATGTGTGGGGTGCGATGATGCTGGATGTGTGCAATGAACACATCCGCATCATTGCGTCTACAGAAGGGGGCGGAGCCGGTTTGCCGCTCCGTCCAAACCGCCGGCCTTCCTGAACGTGGACACGTACCCTCAATCTTCCATTGACCAGGAAACTGCCACAGCCTACGCCAGAAGGGCCTGTTAAATTTCAGTCTTCATAGAGACAGAAGAGATAGAGCTGCACAAGGGCTCTTCTGCTACACTCCACGCCTTTAACCCCCGGAGTTTATTCGGTTTTGCATTTTCGTTCCCCTTCTTCACAGAGCCATAACTTTTTTTATTTTTCCGTCAATATGGCCATGTGAGGGCTTGTTTTTTGCAGGACAAGTTGTACTTTTGAACGACACCATTGGTTTTAACATGTAATGTACTAGAAAACGAGGAAACAATTCCAAGTGCGGTGAAATTGCAAAAAAAGTGCAATCCCACACTTGTTTTTTTTTGTTTGGCTTTTTTGCTAGATTCACTAAGTGCTAAAACTGACCCGCCATTATGATTCTCCAGGTCATTACGAGTTGATAGACACCAAACATGTCTATGTGCTTTTTTATCTAAGTGGTGAAAAAAATTCCAAGCTTTGTTAAAAAAATAAATAAAAAAGGCGCCATTTTCCGATACCCGTAGCATCTCCATTTTTTGTGATCTCGGGTTGGGTGAGGGCTTATATTTTGCGCGCCGAGCTGACGTTTTCAATGATACCATTTTGGTGCAGATACAATCTTTTGTTGTCCGTTATTGCATTTTAATGCAGAGTTTGACAGCAGCATTTAACTGGTTAATAGCTGCGGGCGGATCAAGATTCTACCCGCGAAAATTGAGGACACATGTCAGCTGTTCAAAACAGCTGACATGTCCCAGGAAAGATGTGGGCTCACCACCAGAGTCCACATCAAAGGGAAGGAGTCCGACATTGGCGTACTATTATGCCCGATGTCGGTAAGGGGTTAATGGTTCTGCCAGCGTGAGTGCATCATGTGCCCTGCATATTCTACTGTATACCGAGACAGGGAACCGTATCAGGGCCTAATTGTGAGTAAGCAGTGAACACTATTTCCACAGTGAACCGAACTGTATAGGCCCATCCTTGGTAGTAATATAACTGAAGGACTGTGTGAATTAAGATAGTAGCCCGGTATATAACTGGCAGTCAGCTGATCATTATTTAAGCCATTAACTGGGAAGATTCCTTCTTAAACAGGACGGAGACCATCTCTCTTGCTACCTAAAATTTCCAGCTTGTATGAAGGACTGTGATACCATCACTATGGACTATGTATTTTGAACTGAATACAGTAAAGACTCCCTTGTGATTACATTAATACCCTTGTCAGCATTCATCCTTGAAACTGCGCACACACACACTAAGCGGCTGTAAGGGCTCAGTGTGAGGGACACAGGGCTAGCACGCCACAGCACCGCCTGTGACATTCCCAATTTCTTTATTGTTGGCAGAGCCTGGCACCTATAACATCTAGTTCCCCCTGGGCACTGCAATAGCACAGGCTTCATACAGTATGTGGCACCACAAGGCTCAGTAGATGCAACACAGTGACTGCTCTTAAAAGTCTCTAAGCTGGAATGAGCCGATGCAGAACAATCTCTGCGAGTTCAGACCGAGTCTCTGCTCCCAGGTGGAATCGAACGGCATAGTTTGATCGCTCCACTCAGCACTGGGGCTGGTAACACTGCGCTCTCCTACCACTAGCTTATGATCAGTGCTATTAGAGCACCGATAATAGCTGGATTTCAATGTTTCAGGCAATATCATTGCTTGAAACACTGGAATTATCTGTATTATTCAAGGGGTTTTTTTTATCCTTGGTTATTACACATTTAAATTAGGCCATTTGGGCCATATGCTTTTTACTGCTCTTGCATAGAATAAAATGTTGGAATAATATAATATATTAAGATCTATTAATTAAAATGTGGGACAACCCCTTTGTTTTTTTTTTTCATGAAAAGTTCATCATTATATTTTATAATAAGGATAAACTTCCTCAACTGTAGACATTTTTTTTTATTAAATATCAAGGCTGGTCCATGACTTTGTCTAAGCTTTTAATTCTGGGTTTCTGTGTATTGGGAGTTTGAAATCCCGGCTCTTGCTGCACACAGGTAATCAGTTGTACACATTACCTTCGCGACCTTAGACATATCCATACGTCCTGCTTGGGAAGGGGTTCCCGACCTTGCCCGTATGGATACATCGTGGCGAAAATGCGGCACCACGACTGGAGACACGGTGATCGCATTAAATTGCCTGCTGTTTCTGAGAGCAGTTCTGAAAGGCCTATTGACCCTTTAATGAGCCTTGCTACATGACTAAAGCCCCCGTCACACATAGCGAGATCGCTAGCGAGATCGCTGCTGAGTCACAAGTTTTGTGACGCAACAGCGACCTCAGTAGCGATCTCGCTATGTGTGACACGTACCAGCAACCAGGCCCCTGCTGCGAGATCGCTGGTCGTGTCGGAATGGCCTGGGCCGTTTTTTGGTCGTTGAGGTCCCGCTGACATCGCTGAATCGGTGTGTGACACCGATCCAGCGATGTCTTCACTGGTAACCAGGGTAAACATCGGGTTACTAAGCGCAGGGCCGCGCTTAGTAACACGATGTTTACCCTGGTTACCAGCGTAAATGTAAAAAAAAAAAAAAAACAGTACATACTCACCATCTGATGTCCGTCAGGTCCCTTGCCGTCTGCTTCCTGCTCTGACTGAGTGCCGCCGTACAGTGAGAGCACAGCACAGCAGTGACGTCACCGCTGTGCTGTACTTTCACTTTGCGGCGCTCAGTCAGTGTGGGAAGCAGACGGCAAGGGACCTGACGGACATCAGATGGTGAGTATGTACTGTTTGGTTTTTTTTACATTTACGCTGGTAACCAGGGTAAACATCGGGTTACTAAGCGCGGCCCTGCGCTTAGTAACCCGATGTTTACCCTAGTTACCCGGGTGCTGCAGGGGGACTTCGGCATCGTTGAAGACAGTTTCAACGATGCCGAAGTCGTTGGTAAATCGCTATGTGAGACGGGGCCTTAAGGATAAAAGGCAGATTAGAATCTCAGTTTGCAGACACTGTTTCCAGGGTGCTTCCCCTTATCAGTGCAACGCATGAGATCTGGTTTAGCCAGGTAAGAGGCGTCTGACCCGGATCCAAGGAGCAACCTTTCTCCTTGTTGAGAATTACATGGTTTAACTTTTATCCTGTCATGAGGCTCTTTAAAGGGTCAATATTGACTTTTAGGATTGCTACTTCCAACAGGTGGCACTAGCGTTCTACTCCTCTTCCTCTCTGTAGAGGTAATGTGCATATTTAACTTCCCAGAGGACCATTGCAGGCTTGGCATGTCACTCTCCACAAGGAGAAATGTTCCACTTTGGATCCCGAGAGAGAAGGAAACATGACAGTGAATGAGCAGGAACAGATAGTTTGACCAACGTGGGTAGCAGGGAGCGGAACACAGAACTGGTGGAGGATGCAGGACAGCGGGTAGAGAGCAATACATATGTGGGATAAATAGTGAGGTTTGGCTGGAACATACAATACCTGTATGGTCACACGAGGAGGGGGTGCTATAGGGTGTGAAGTTTCGGTGACCTAAGGAGAGAAAAATACCATTAGATAAACATAGTGATGACATATCATAGTGAACTAAAGTACTAAATAGTACTAGAAAGTATAAGGCTATGTGCACACATCTGGAATTGCCGCGGCAATTCCCCAATTGTGCTGTGGGTAAAATGCATGCGGAATTGGCACACGTTTTCCTGCTAAACACTAGCGTTTTACAAGCGTAATTAGCTTGCAGAATGCTAGCGTTTTCCAAGCAGAGGGGCTATCAGGTCTCAGCCGGCTCATGGAATGCTGCGATAGCAGTATTTAGGGGGCTAAAGTGCCGGAAGCAGTGCGTGACTGCTCCTGGCACTTGGTGTCAGCTATCAAAATCAGCTGACACCCAGAGGCAATCACCCGACTACAGCCCGTGTACAATGGTGATCGAGATGCCATAATATGTCCCTGGTCAGATCGTCCCTGTGTCCTGGGCCTTATTATTACGACCAATGTCAGGGATTAAACATATGCATATCCAAATGAAGCGATGCAGAAACCATGGTGAACCACTAAATATAGAAGACTTCATACTCACAGTACAGGCCACATAGCTCCATGGTCTGTAAGGTTTATATCTAGAAAGCCAATGCATGAGTGTGAAAGACACTTACCTTTAATAATGTTGGAGCACTGATCTTAATTAAGACATGGGTGGTATATAGAAGTATTGGACTAGCTTTGGTTGTTGTGACCCAATGTCGGCTCTCACTAATGGGTCCTTCAAGCTGTGTGATGCATATATACCGGCCTCCCGGCATATCCTGTGTAATGCATATACACCGGCCCCCGGCGTATCCTGTGTGATGCATATACACCGGCCCCCGGCGTATCCTGTGTGATGCATATACACCGGCCCCCGGCGTATCCTGTGTGATGCATATACACCGGCCCCCGGCGTATCCTGTGTGATGCATATACACCGGCCCCCGGCGTATCCTGTGTGATGCATATACACCGGCCCCCGGCGTATCCTGTGTGATGCATATACACCGGCCCCCGGCGTATCCTGTGTGATGCATATACACCGGCCCCCGGCGTATCCTGTGTGATGCATATACACCGGCCCCCGGCGTATCCTGTGTGATGCATATACACCGGCCCCCGGCGTATCCTGTGTGATGCATATACACCGGCCCCCGGCGTATCCTGTGTGATGCATATACACCGGCCCCCGGCGTATCCTGTGTGATGCATATACACCGGCCCCCGGCGTATCCTGTGTGATGCATATACACCGGCCCCCGGCGTATCCTGTGTGATGCATATACACCGGCCCCCGGCGTATCCTGTGTGATGCATATACACCGGCCCCCGGCGTATCCTGTGTGATGCATATACACCGGCCCCCGGCGTATCCTGTGTGATGCATATACACCGGCCCCCGGCGTATCCTGTGTGATGCATAGACACCGGCCCCCGGCGTATCCTGTGTGATGCATAGACACCGGCCCCCGGCGTATCCTGTGTGATGCATAGACACCGGCCCCCGGCGTATCCTGTGTGATGCATAGACACCGGCCCCCGGCGTATCCTGTGTGATGCATAGACACCGGCCCATCTGGTGTGATGTAAACAGTATAATTAAGTATATAGTGAGTACTTCTGTATATAGTAAGGTGCTGTAAGTATAGGTCTGTGTATATAATATGGTGCTGTGTGTATATTAGGTAGTGTAGACTCTACACCATATACAAAAGTGATAGCAAAATAAGGCATCATTAAAGCGTGGCAATCAAAACACTAGATAGCGCTCAAAAGACCCGCAACCAAGAAAGCAAACTAGCTCCATATAAGTCATTGAGAAAAAAGGAGTACCAGCGGAGCAGAAGGATGGTGCAAAATTTAAATATTTATTAATTAACAAGCATGAAGTGCATAAGTACATAAAATACAATTACAAAAGGGATGGTTAAAATAGAGTGAATATTCAAAAGGCATATCTCTACACTATATAATATACACACGGCTCCATACCGTGCTTTACAACCACAGGATATAGTGTGGAGCTCTGTTTACAGTGTGGACTCTCCACTGCAAATAATATACAGAGAGCCATACTAAATAACTATACCAAAGCTTCACAGTATACAGTACAATATACTCCATGTATTAGTATAGTCCACACATATAGTAAATAATGTGAAGCAGTGTATATAATGGTTTGTAGTATATATTGTGGAGCTGTGTATAATTCTCCATATATGTTACACACATTTCACCTGTCCTATTTACTGGGTTTAATCCTCAGTATCTGTATTAGGCCCGGGTCACACTTGCGAGTTCAGCACGAGTCTCTCGCATCAAGTCCGTGCACTGCCGCCGGCACTCGGGACTGGAGTTTGCGGCTGAATGTATTTCTATGCAGCTAAACGCTCCATTCGCGAGTGCCAGGACTTCATGCGAGTTTCTCGCACTAAACTCACAAGTGTGACCCTGGCGTGTGTGTATGTATTATATCAGTGTGGAGAGTGTTATAGTATGTGGGCTGCTGGGGATTGTATGACAGGGCTGTTTTTTTTTTTGTCCCAGACTGGCCGTGTATGTGCTAACAAAAGTGACTTGGTGGGTGCCAGCATTATCTCAATTAGGTGGTTTATGATCTCGTCCAAGTTCCTTCATAACGAGTTTCTTAGAACATCCCCTATTGATAGATTTTGTCATCTCTGTGTTTCTGATGGTTCTAGTGGCCGTATCTAATACACTTTGGATATGACATGATTTAGGTCATGATTTCTTGGTGTTGTGTGGATGGCACCTTTCGTGATGGAAAAGGCTGTTATGGTCCATAGATTTGACATATAATTCTGTTGGAAGTGACCAGCCATCACTAATGACTATAGTATCCAGAAAATTGGTATTTTTGGAATTTCGATGGATGATAAAAGTGAGGACTGAGTTTATGATATTGATCTTATTGACTAAAAATGAGCGATTCTGGGGGACCTGTCCAGACAACAAAAATATCATCTATGTATTGTTTCCCCATGAGGAACAGTGTTGATAGCTCACTAGTATAGGGGTGTTTATCCTCAAAGTCCACCATAAAAACATTAGTATATGAGGGCGCTACGTTCGTTCTCATCGCGGTCTCAGTTAGTTGTTGACAGAATCGATCCTTGGTCAGGATAATCGTAAGTATTTCCTCACAAAACTGTTTTTTTTTTGCATTGGGCTCAAGTCTAAATTACTGACCCAAAAGTCTTTTGTGGCACATAAATCCAATTGATGATCGATACTAGTATAGAGACTGTTTACATCCATAGTAACCAGTAAACTATTAGTAGGGATGGGGCCTATGTTTGTGAGGGATTTGATAAAAATCATCTTTATCAAATAGGAAAGATCTGGTAGGTTTCACTAGATGTGTGAAGATTCTTTCCAAAACAATGGCCAATGGGGGAGAGGACAGAATAAGTGGAGGATACAACTGAATTTTAGGAAGGGCATAAAAGACTGGTGCTATCGGGTGACAATTGGTTATAAACTCCCTGAGCTTTGTGTCAATGGTATTGTTGTGGAGATATTTCTCTAGTATGTTATGGATCTCAACCCTGATCTCAGTTTGTGGATCTCTGGGTATAGGCTTATAGGTTTTGCCGTCTTGTAGCTGTGAATGTATTTTGTTTCTGAAGTAACCCTTGTCCATCACAATGACGCTGGCTTTGTCGGCTGGTTTACTAATTATTTGCTTGCATTGAACAAGGCTGTTGAGTACAGCCTGTTCATTGAATGTGAGGTTACTTTGGATCTGTAGTTCACCATTATTGATAAGCAAGTATACTCGTTGCTCGGGTTTTCCCGAGCACGCTTGGGTGATCTCCGAGTATTTGTTAGTGCACGGAGATTTAGTTTTCCTTGCCTCAGCTGCATGATTTACAGCTTGAGCACATGTGGGGATTCCCTAGCAACCCCCACATGTACTCAGCCTGGCTAGCAGCCGTAAGTCATGCAGGTGCGTCAACAAAAACTAAATCTCCGAGTAGTTAGAAATACCTGGAGATCATCCGAGAGTGCTCACGAAACCTGAGCAACGAGTACACTCGCTCATCACTATTCACCGTCCTAGGTCTCTTTTAGCATCTCAGATACATCTTTGTTTACCAAAGAGAAAAGTTTCAACAGGGTGGTAAGTTCTAGGAGGATTGTATTGGTCAATCAGTGGAGGCCTAGTTGGTGACTGGTCTAAGTAGAATCGTTGATTGCACTTTTTGGTGGGACTTAAGAGATGCCTGTTCAGAAAAGTGTGCCTTCAATCACACTGTGCGATAGAAGCTATGCAGTTCTTGATCTGAAGAAAAAGTATTAATGGTGGGGATTTCCGCAGAAGGACAGGCCTTACTGTTATAAATTCAGTTCATATGAAGTAAGTATAATAATAATAATAATTTTATTTATATGGTATATATATATATATATATATATATATATATATATATATATATATATATATATATATATATATATATATACACACACATATACACTCACTGGCCACTTTATTAGGTACACCTGTCCAACTTCTTGTTAACACTTAATTTCTAATCAGCCAATCACATGGCGGCAACTCAGTGCATTTAGGCATGTAGACATGGTCAAGACAATCTCCTGCAGTTCAAACCGAGCATCAGTATGGGGAAGAAAGGTGATTTGAGTGCCTTTGAACGTGGCATGGTTGTTGGTGCCAGAAGGGCTGGTCTGAGTATTTCAGAAACTGCTGATCTACTGGGATTTTCACGCACAACCATCTCTAGGGTTTACAGAGAATGGCCCGAAAAAGAAAAAAAATCCAGTGAGCGGCAGTTCTGTGGGCGGAAATGCCTTGTTGATGCCAGAGGTCAGAGGAGAATGGGCAGACTGGTTCGAGCTGATAGAAAGGCAACAGTGACTCAAATCGCCACCCGTTACAACCAAGGTAGGCCTAAGAGCATCTCTGAACGCACAGTGCGTCGAACTTTGAGGCAGATGGGCTACAGCAGCAGAAGACCACACCGGGTACCACTCCTTTCAGCTAAGAACAGGAAACTGAGGCTACAATTTGTACAAGCTCATCGAAATTGGACAGTAGAAGATTGGAAAAACGTTGCTTGGTCTGATGAGTCTCGATTTCTGCTGCGACATTCGGATGGTAGGGTCAGAATTTGGCGTAAACAACATGAAAGCATGGATCCATCCTGCCTTGTATGGAGCATCTTTGGGATGTGCAGCCGACAAATCTGCGGCAACTGTGTGATGCCATCATGTCAATATGGACCAAATCTCTGAGGAATGCTTCCAGCACCTTGTTGAATCTATGCCACGAATAATTGAGGCAGTTCTGAAGGCAAAAGGGGGTCCAACCCGTTACTAGCATGGTGTACCTAATAAAGTGGCCGGTGAGTGTATATATATATAGTATATGGGATGAGATGTTGTAGATGAGAGGTTCTGGCCTACCTGTGACCTGGTCCGCATCCTTAGACCTCTGGTACCGTCTATCGCCTCGCCGTCTAGATTTCCTTGTGTTCGATTTCCTCTGGAACCTAAAAAAAGGGTTTTGTAGGGAAAGAGACTCGTCGCTTCCAGAACTGGAATAATATGAGCGAGGTTGTCGTGTAGGTCTGTAGAATTCTGTGGACTGCCATCGATAAACCTGGCCAGATATATAATCTTCAGAGTCTTTGAAGAATTTCCTGCGTTTTTTGGATTCCAATTTGGTTTTAAATTCCGCAAGATTCTTGTCTACCTTGGACTTGATGGTTTGCCAATCCTCCAAAGTGCTTGTATTAACAAGTTGCTGTTCAATGATTTCTACTTTTTGCTTCGCCTCAGTTACAGCTGTGTGTAGAAATTCCAGGGTAAGTAGAATTAGGTCCATAGAACACTTATTGAGAATAGCATCAAACTTGTTACAGTAGTCAGGTTGATCAAGGAAAAGGGCAGGGCGTAAGTGGGAACGTAGACCCCTCGGGATACGCTGCACCTTGTAGTATTCTGCGAGGGTGGCGTTATGTAAATCCAATGAGATAAAGCGTTTTGATGCTTGTTCATAATCTCGAGTCTTGAGGTCTCCTGTTGGAATCTGGAGAAAATGACTAGATGATGCTACTCGAGAGATGATAGCGTTGGCTTCAGTATCGTTGTAAGTAGCCGTTGGTAATGACATTTGTGCAGTGATGAACAGGTGCAACAGTCAGATTTGTACAAAGTAGGTGAAAAAGACTAGCACTGTCCTTTTAAAAATAGTGTGCTCGAGGAAGGGACTCTTGGTACAGACTAATCGAAGTAGAAACCTCAGCAACCACAGAAAAGAACGGAACTGTAGGTCTTTCTGAACTGTTGTTATTTATTTGGATCCGACAAAGTCAAAACAGATATGGTCCGACGTTTCGACAGAGAGCGCTTTTTGCCAAGGACATCTGAAGGGGATTACAGAAGATACCTATTATACAGTGTCGCAAATGATATACAAATATATACAGAAAATATATACACAAACAGGATATGCAAAGGTAAATACTAGTGATGAGTGAGTATACTCGTTGCTCTGGTTTTCCTGATCACGCTCGGGGGTCCTCAGAGTATTTGTTAGTGTTCGGAGATTAAGTTTTCATCACCGCAGCTGAATGATTTACAGCTACTAGCCAGCTTGTTTACATGTGAGGATTCCCTAGCAACCAGGCAACCCCCACATGTTCTCAGGCTGGCTAATAGCTGTAAATCATTCAGCTGCGGTGATGAAAACTAAATCTCTGAACACTAACAAATACTCAGATCACCTGAGCGTGATCAGGAAAACCAGAGCAACGAGTACACTCGCTCATCACTAGTAAATACATGGATCAAATGGGGGATGGGGGTAAGGAACAATGAGGAAGAGGTCCATAGGAAACAATCACCATCTCCTATTACAGGTGCGGTAGGTAGAAGCTTAATGAAGCAATTATGTCTATTGTAAGGACATACAGAGCATAATAAAGTGCAGCAAGTAATATAGATAGAAATAATGCACACCATATAGGGGGAGGGGAGTATCAGAAACAATACAGCCCAAAACTTAGATGGAGGGAGCAAAAGTAACAGTAAGGTAAAGGGGACGGATATGGGGGAAAGAGCCAGGAAAGAAAGGGGTGAAGTAAAAGGATAGCTAGCAGACTGATAGGCACGGCTTTATAGAAGGGTTAATACATATGGGGAGCAGCTCAGCCGTCCTGGAAGATATAGAAATGGTTTACACTCCATGTATATGATGACTAATAGCAATAACTGCGCACAGAGGCGGGAGTGTGCACGGAGAGGTAATGGCGGCAGCGGAGTACCTGCACAAGCACCGGGAGACGCGGCGGGGTGTGAGGCTGGGACCGTGTGAGGCTGCAGCTCCTATTTATGCGTCCCGCACACACAGCTGCACATGACCGGAAGTGTTCAGGGACCGGAAGTGACGCATGTAGCCTCGGTGACTGAACAGCACTGTAGTGTGGGGGACGCTGGGATGAAGCGTCACTGTTGTGGGCGTGGCGTAGGTAACGACCTGGTGGGAGGGTAAAGGTGGTGTCACTGGGGGATTACCATGGAGACCTGTGGGAAGCGGCGTGCAGAGAGAAGACACGGGAGGGAATGAGCAGGAATGCTGGAATGGAGGGAGGGGAAAAGAAAACAGTGACTAACATGAGGGAAGAGGATGCCGGGCAGTGGGGGACATGGATGGGGGCTGCAGGGCGGGGACAGATGCTGCATGTATGGCCACATGAGGACAAGGCGGACGTTGGTTTCTTATTCGTCAGTTTCTTATTGTTTTTTATAGGTTTAACAACAAAAATAAGCATCACATCCGCATCCAAGACTTCTCCTGTGCTGCCCTATACTCTGGAACTCTCTACCCCAACACATCAGGCTCTCGCCTACCACGGAAACCTACAAAAGGAACCTGAAGACCCACCTCTTCCGACAAGCCTACAACTTGCAGTGATCCCCAGTCTACTGAACCACAACCAGCTCTACCCTCACCTACTGTATCCTCACCCATCCCCTGTAGGCTGTGAGCCTCGTGATGCACCAATTCCGGCACTTATCCTCTCTCTTCCCACTGCCCTGTATCGGTGGCATATGGGGTAATAGTTTGGGGGTTGATGTGACCTTGGTGTTGTAAGGTCACATAAAGCCCGGCGTAGTAATGGAGAGGTGTCAATAAGACACCTATCCATTGCTAATCCTATAGTTGTTACAGGTTCAATAAAGACGTAGCCATAATAAAGTCTTTTAATGAAATAAAACACTAAACACAGTTTTTCAACTTTATTATCCAGCTAATCCATACGATGCCCTCGTTCTTCTGTAATAAAGAAAACAACAATATACCATACCTGTCCGTCGTTCTGTCCCACGCAGTAATCTATATTTGGGGAAAACACAGTTTGCATCCAGGAGTGGTGCTAAAATGTGACCGCCATGGCTGCAGGGACATGGTTTTGATGCAGGGCATCACTATCTGTGTATTCTTGGTGTGAGCTCAGTGGCCCAAAGTCATTTAACCCCTTAAAAACATCAGTTACTTATTCAAATCTGTGAAAATGGGCTGTTTGCCTACTTTGATGCCAATTCTGATGCCCAGAACCGATTTGGGCCAGGCTAGAGGGACCTGGGTTTAATACCAGGCATCACTATCTGTGTATTCTTAATGTGAGATCAGTGGCACAACGTCATTTAATCCCTTAAAAACATCAGTTACTCATTCAAATCTGTGAAAATCGTCTGTTTCCCACTTTGGTGCTAATTCTGGTGCCCAAAACCCATTTGGGCCTGGCTGGAGGGAACTGGGTTTGATACACGGCATCACTCTCTGTGTATTTTAAGTGTCAGACCAGTGGCCCAAAGTCATTTAACCCCTTAAAAACATCAGTCGCTTATTCAAATCTGTGAAAATGGTCTGTTTGCCAACTTTGATGCTGGTTCTGATTCCCAGAACACATTTAGGCCAGGCTGAAGAGACCTGGTTTTGATGTGGGGCTCCCTGTTCTATATGTCTGCACTGTGAGATCAGTGGCCTAAAGTCATTTAATTCCTTAAAAACATCTGTTACTTATTCAAATGTGTGAAAATCGTCTGTTTGTCCACTTTGATGCCAATTCTGATGCCCAGAACCCATTTGGGCCAGGCTAACAGGACCTGGGTTTGATGAAGGGCATCACTATCTAAGAATCCTTAGTGTGAGATCAGTGGCCCAAGGTCATTTAACCCCTTAAAAACACCAGTTACTTATTCAAATGGCCAAAATCGACTGCCCGCCCACTTTGATGCCAGTTCTGATGCCCAGAAGCCATTTGGGCCAGGCTGGAGGGACCTGGGTTTGATACAGGGCATCACTATCTTTGTATTGGCCTCTCTGACCTTTCCCGGCACCTGCGCACTGCAGTACTTTGCTCTGCTCTCAACAGGGCAGATAAAGTATGCCTGCGCAGGAGCCACGGCTGGAAGCAAAGAAGAAGAAGTCATCGTATGAAGATGGGAGGCGCTGGACCCGGACCGCGACGCCCATCGGACCGGACCGCATTGGGACCGCCCCTGGGTGAATATAATCTAACTTGTTTTTCTTATCTTTCAGGTTACATCGGGGGCTTATCTGCAGCATTACAGTAACTTATGAAAAGCATTGGTTAGATATAGTGTGTAGAAATTCAAAGAAATTAAGAATAGTAACTAACCAAAAAATTTGGACCCAATACGGACAGATCGTCAATTGGACAGACAAAACAAAAGCAACAGAACCTCACGATCAAAAAGTCCAAAATTTTGTAGAAAGATTATAAATTTTATTGATGAATACATCGTGAAGGGAATGTTACAACATCTGTGAATAACATACAAAGGAAGTATAAAAAACGCTCAAGGGCAGGCGGAATCACACATGGGCCAGTATTCCGGGTAAATCCAATTACAGAGTAAATATTAATATCTGGAAACCGAAAACACCCCCACAATTATAAGCCTACATAGAGGCACCTATATAAATATGCAAAGCCTCCAGGGAAATAAATTAATCCAACCTGTAGCAAGCAAGCTAACAACATGGAGATCAAACAAATGGGGACCAGATAATCCTATCTCCAGCCGAGAGAGGTAAAGTGCAAAGAATGCTAAGATAAATGCTATAATATTGAAATATGCACTATTACCTGTGAGGAATGTTTTTTATACTTCCTTTGTATGTTATTCACAGATGTTATGCAAATTGCCTCTTCTGAGAAAAAGAGGACTTAACTCTATAGCGCCACCTGTTGGAAGTAGCGATCCTACAAGTCACAATCAACCCTTTAACGAGTCGTGCAATATGACTTAGAATAAAAGCCAAATCAGTATCTCAATTCGCAGACACGGTGTTTCGGGCTGCTGGCCCTCGTCAGTGCGAAGCATGAGAACTGATTTGGCTAGGTGAGAGGCTCTGGACTGGGGTCTAAGGGGTATCGTTGCTCCTTATGGAGAGTGACATACCATCTCTGGCTTGTCAAGGTAAGGAGGCTTATTCGCCGTGCTGTTGTAAGATTCCCTTCACGATGTAGTCATCAATAAAATTTATAATCTTTCTACAAAATTTTGGACTTTTTGATTGTGAGGTTCTGTTGCTTTTGCTTAGCATTACAGAATGCTGTAGATAAACCCCTGATGCCAGTGGCCTTAGGTTATAGGCGAATTTTGGGGTGGCAGATTCCCTTTAAAAACATCAGTTACTTATTCAAATCTGTGAAAATGGGCTGTTTGCCCACATTGATGCCAGTTCTGATGCCCAGAACCCATTTGGGCCAGGGTGTAAAGACCTGGGTTTGATGCAAACCATCACTATCTATGTATTCTTAGTGTGAGATCAGTGGCCCAAGGTCATTTAACCCCTTAAAAACATCAGTCACTTATTCAAATCTGTTAAAATGGGCTGTATGCCCATTTTGATGCCAATTCTGATGCCAAGAACCCATTTGGGTCAGGCTGAAGAGACCTGGTTTTCAGAGGTGTATCTAGCCTTTCCTGCACCCGGGGCAAAGGATCAATTTGGCGCGCCCCCCCCCCAAACCTCCCCCATTTGAACCTTAACTCTATTGAAAACCAAGGTACATAATGTCCTGATTTATGCCCCCATAATGTCCAGATTTGTGCCACCATGTCCTGATTTGTGCCCCCATAATGTCCTGATTTGTGCCCGCATAATGTCCTGATTTGTGCCCCACGTCCTGATTTGTGCCCCCATAATGTCCTGATTTGTGCCCCCATATAATGTCCAGATTTGTGCCCCCATGTCCTGATTTGTGCCCCCATACTGTCCTGATTTGTGCCCCCATATAATGTCCAGATTTGTGCCCCCAGGCCCATATTGTCCTGATTTGTGCCCCCATATACTGTCCTGATTTGTGCCCCCATATAATGTCCAGATTTGTGCCCCCATATAATATCCTGATTTGTGCCCCCATATAATGTCCAGATTTGTGCCCCCAGGCCCATACTGTCCTGATTTGTACCCCCCATATAATGTCCAGATTTGTGCCCCCATATAATATCCTGATTTGTGCCCCCATATAATGTCCAGATTTGTGCCCCCAGGCCCATACTGTCCTGATTTGTGCCCCCATATAATGTCCAGATTTGTGCCCCCAGGCCCATACTGTCCTGATTTGTACCCCCCATATAATGTCCAGATTTGTGCCCCCATATAATATCCTGATTTGTGCCCCCATATAATGTCCAGATTTGTGCCCCCAGGCCCATACTGTCCTGATTTGTGCCCCCATATAATGTCCAGATTTGTGCCCCCAGGCCCATACTGTCCTGATTTGTGCTCGCATATAATGTCCTGATTTCTGCCCCCATCCCCCCCATATATGTTCCTCAGTCTTTCATCCAGGCCCCCCTGGCTTTGCTTCAGTCCTCAGTCACAAGTGACACATACTGTTGCGTTGCCCCTGGCCACTGCTCCCGACCCTCCCTATCATGCTTGCAGGCTCCATAGCCGACCCCCCACCAGCCAGCCCCCTTTAATTTCAAACATTATCATTCTGACTGATTCTCTAAGGCAGTTCGGTCGGTGTTTTCAGAGACTTCAGCTCCACCTACCCAGTCCCCGCGGCCGCGGTCTGGAGCACTTACCACCGGCACCGCACCGTCCAACAGTGCACTCTGTCTACACCTGAACACCGGCGCGACGCAGCAGCAGCCTGTCACAGTCATGCTCAGTGACGTCAGCCGCTGCTGGCGTTTCCCTGATGCGGAAGTGCCAGCGGCGGTCAGCGCCTCTCAGCGGTCGTCAGGGGCCAGGGCTTAAACTGACTGAGAAGGGACTCGTCTCACACGGATTCACAGTGACAAGGCAAGCGGCAAGCCGAAGGGTATTACTAGCGACAGCGGCGCCGCTGTACACCTAGGGATTCGACGAGGACACGCAGCACTTTCTCCGAGCCGGCTGTCAAATTGACAGCCGGCTCAGAGATCGAGATTATCTCAGACTGTGGGGGCGGCAGATGCCGCCGCCGAGGAGCCTCCTTGGACCGCCACATCATGAGGCGGCCCGCTGGCGCCCCCCTGTCGGCTGCGCCCGGGGCACATGCCCCTGTTGCCCCCCCCCTCCCGGATACGCCACTGCTGGTTTTGTTGTGGGGATCCCTGTTCTATATGTATGCAGTGTGATATCAGTGGCCCAAAGTCATTTAACCCTGTGATTAATGCCTTTCGGTGCCCACTTTGATGCCCATTTTTGTGCCAGTTTTATAATTTTTTTAGCTGTTTTTAAGTGTATTCACATCAGGGCACCTCGATGCATCGTATGTTATTAAAAGAATAGATGTATCTGAGCATAAATGGAATATAGGTCAGTAAAACACATCGTGGCACAAACATATTGATACCAACCCCTTAGTGACAGAGCCAATTTGGTACTTAATCACCAAGCCAATTTTTACAATTCTGACCACTGTCCCTTTATGAGGTAATAACTCTGGAACGCTTCAACGGATCCCGGTGATTCTGAGGCTGTTTTCTCATGACATCTTATACTTCATGTTTGTGGTAAAATTTCTTTGATATGACTTGTGTTTATTTATGAAAAAAAAAAACAGAAATTTGGCAAAAATGTTGCAATTTTCAAACTTTGAATTTTTATGCCCTTAAATCAGAGAGTCATATCGCACAAAATACTTAATAAATAACTTTTCCACATGTCAACTTTACATCAGCACAATTCTGGAAACATAATTTATTTCTTGCTAGAAAGTTATAAGGGTTAAAAGTTGACCAGCGATTTCTCATTTTTACAACACCATTTTTTTAGGGACCACATCACGCTTGAAGTCACCTTGAGGGGTTTATATGATAGAAAATACCCAAAAGTGACACCTGTTGTGAATTCTGCTCTTAGGCTCCCTCCGGTGGTTGTTGGTGGTAGTGCAGTTGTCTTGGGGTTGTAATCCGGGCAGGTGTTTCTGCTGATTGCAGCTCTATTAGGTATTTAGGTGTGCAGGATCCATGAGTCTGTGCCAGTTGTCCATTGTACTTGGAGGGATTGCATCTCTCTCTGGCTCCTCATGCCCTGCTGCCAATTCATCTAAGATAAGTGTCTGGTTTTTTGTCTCTGTGCACACATGCAGTGTGCTTTGCAATTCAGTGCAATTTATTGTGTTTTTGTCCAGCTTAGACTTTGTTTGGATTTTTCAGTCATGCTGGATTCTCAGGAGATGCAGATATACTTTCTATGTCTTTAGTTAGATGTGGAATATTTGTATTATCTGCTGTGGATATTTTTAGGATTTTAATACTGACCGCTTAGAATTCTGTCCTATCCTTTTCTATTTAGCTAGAAGTGCCTCTTTTGCTAAATCCTGTTTTTCTGCCTGCGTGTGTCTTCCCTCTTATACTCACAGTCAATATTTGTGGGGGGCTGCCTATCCTTTGGGGTTCTGCTCTGAGGCAAGATAGAATTCCCATTTCCATCTATAGGGGTATTTAGTCCTCCGGCTGTGTCGAAGGTGTCTAGGACGTGTTAGGTACATCCCACGGCTACTTCTAGTTGCGGTGTTAGTTTAGGGTTTGCGGTCAGTACAGGTACCACCTACTCCTGAGAAAGTCTCTCATGCGGCTCCAAGGTCACCGGATCATAACAGTACAACTGGCTCACAATGAGTTAAATGCATCTCAGAAGAAGGGAAGAAAGAGCCATTTTTTTTTCTGTAGCCTGCTGTGTCTTTTCTTCCCTCTTTTCCTCTGGGTGACTGAGGAGTCTTGTGCTAGCATGGATGTTCAGGGATTAGTTTCTCGTGTAGACCAGCTTGCTGCTAGGGTACAGGATATTTCTGATTATATTGCTCAGACTCCGCTTTTAGAGCCTAGAATTCCTACTCCTGATTTGTTTTTTGGGGACAGGTCCAAATTTTTGAGTTTTAAAAACAGCTGTAAACTGTTTTTTGCTCTGAAGCCTCGTTCCTCTGGTGATCCCATTCAGCAGATTAAAATTGTCATCTCCCTGCTGCGTGGCGATCCTCAGGATTGGGCATTTTCCCTGGAATCTGGGAATCCGGCCTTGCTTAATGTAGATGCCTTTTTTCAGGCTCTAGGATTATTATATGATGAACCAAATTCTGTGGATCAAGCGGAGAAGACCTTGTTGGCCCTTTCTCAGGGTCAAGAAGCGGCAGAATTGTATTGTCAGAAATTTAGAAAATGGTCTGTGCTGACTAAATGGAATGAGGATGCTTTGGCTGCAATTTTCAGAAAGGGTCTTTCTGAATCTGTTAAAGATGTTATGGTGGGGTTTCCCACGCCTGTTGGTCTGAGTGATTCTATGTCTCTGGCCATTCAGATCGATCGGCGCTTGCGGGAGCGCAGAACTGTGCGCACTGTGGCGTTGTCCTCAGAGCAGATGCCTGAGCCTATGCAGTGTGATAGGATTCTGTCTAGAACGGAACAACAAGGATTCAGACGTCAGAATAGGTTGTGTTTTTATTGTGGCGATGCTTCTCTGTTGTGAATTCCGTTCTTGGGCTCCATCCTGTGGTTGCGAATGGTATTTTTGGGAGTTCTGCTCTTGGGCTCCCTCTGGTGGTTTCAAGTGGAACTTAGCAGCTGCGTTCACTAATCGGTTTCCTGGCCTTGTTATTTAACTGGGCTTTTGGCTTTAGTGGATGCCAGCTGTCAATGTATTTCCTGTGGATTCAGTCCTTTCCTGGAAGTTCTCTGTTGGCCAGTCCATTTTCAGCTTAAGATAAGTCTGCTACTTTTTGGGTGTTTCCCTGCTTATGACCTTCTATTCAGTTCAATTTATGTCTCTTTTGTCCAGCTTGTCATTATGAAATATTCCGGCTAGTTGGAAGCTCTGGGGTCGCAGATTTGCCCCTCCACACCGTGAGTCGGTGTGGTGGTTATTTTTGTAAACTCTGCGTGGACTTTTAGTTTTTATACTGACCGCACAGTAGCCTTTTCTATCTCTGTCTATAATGGTAGTATTGGCCTCCTTTGCTAAAAAATCTAGTTTCATTTCTGAGTTTGTCATTTTCCCTCTCCACTCACCGTCAATATTTGTGGGGGGCTATCTTCCTTTGGGGGTTTCTCTGAGGCGAGATAGCTTTCCGTTTCCATCTTCAGGGGTAGCTAGTTCTTAGGCTGTGCAGAGGTGTCTAGGCAGAGATAGGAACGCTCCACGGCTATTTCTAGTGTTGGTGTTAGGAGTAGGGATTGCGGTCAGTAAAGTTACCACCTCCTCAGAGCTAGTCCTATTTTTGTTTTACCCACCAGGTCATTTCAGTGCTGCTCCTTAGCGAGTCCATGATTGGTTTTGCCCACCAGATCATCTCAGTACCGCTCCGTACCCACCAGGTCATAACAGTACAGCTGGCCCACAATGTGTTAAATGCATCTGAAAAGAGGGAAGAGAAAGTTCTGAGTCATTTTTTTTTGTGTGTTGCTTGTTTTGTCCTTTTTTTTCCCCCTTGATTTTTGGATGGTGCAGGAGCTTGGTGCTGATATGGAGGTTCAGGGTCTGTCTGTGCGTGTTGATCATCTCGCTGCAAGGGTACAGAGTATCCAAGACTATGTTGTTCAAACTCCTGTTTCTGAGCCTAGAATTCCTATTCCTGATTTGTTTTCTGGGGATAGATCTAGGTTTTTGAATTTAAAAAATAATTGCAGATTATTTTTTGCTCTGAGACCCCGTTCCTCTGGTGACCCCATTCAGCAGGTGAAGATTGTTATTTCTCTGTTGCGTGGCGACCCGCAGGACTGGGCATTCTCCCTTGAGCCAGGGAATCCTGCATTGCTCAATATAGATTCGTTTTTTCAAGCACTTGGACTGCTTTATGACAAACCCAATTCTGTGGATCAGGCAGAAAAAAATTTGCTGGCTCTGTGTCAGGGTCAGGAAGCAGTAGAGATATATTGTCAGAAATTTAGAAAGTGGTCTGTGCTTACAAAATGGAATGAGGATGCCTGTTATGACCCCAATGGCAGAGGGTCTCAAAAGTAAATACCAAGTCTGCAAACACAAAAAAACAGCTCATAGGGCAGTGGTAACTGGGCTGTCCGTATATCTAATCCTAGCACCACAAATAGCAGCAGCCGGGGAACGTGCCTACGTTGGTTCTAGACGTCTCGCGCCAGCCGGAGAACTAACTAACCCTAGAAGGGAAAAGATAGACCTTTCTTGCCTCCAGAGAAAAGACCCCAAAAGTTGGATACAAGCCCCCAACAAATAATAACGGTGAGGTAAGAAGAAAAGACAAACGCAAGAATGAACTAGATATCTAGCAAAGAGAGGCCCACTGACTAATAGCAGAATATAGTAAGATGACTTACACGGTCAGCAAAAACCCTATCAAAATTTCCACGCTGGATATTCAAGAACCCCCGAACCGTCTAACGGCCCGGGGGGAGAATACCAGCCCCCTAGAGCTTCCAGAAAAATCAGGAATCACATTTAGTACAAGCTGGACAAAAAATAAGAACAATGCAAATAACCAAAAAACCAAGAAGCAGGACTTAGCTTAATTTTGCAAGATCCAGGACCAGCAGACAGGAGCAAACAGAAAGGAACTGATTACAAAGATGCCAGGCACCAGACTGAGAATTCAGGAAGTTTATATAGCAACACCCCTGGACTAACGACCCAGGTGGGTGCCAAACTGAGAAAAGACAATCCCAGAGTCATATCACTAGTGACCACAAGAGGGAGCCAAAAAAGTCTAATTCACAACAGTACCCCCCCTTTAAGGAGGGGTCACCGAACCCTCACCAAGACCACCAGGGCGATCAGGATGAGCAGCGTGAAAGGCACAAACTAAATCGGCCGCATGCACATCAGAGGCAACCACCCAGGAATTATCCTCCTGACCATAGCCCTTCCACTTGACCAGATACTGAAGCCTCCGCCTGGAGAGACGAGAATCCAAGATCTTCTCCACCACATACTCCAACTCGCCCTCAACCAACACCGGAGCAGGAGGCTCAACAGAAGGAACCACAGGCACAACGTACCGCCGCAACAAAGACCTATGGAACACGTTGTGAATGGCAAACGACACCGGAAGATCCAAGCGAAAGGACACAGGATTAAGAATTTCCAATATCTTGTAAGGACCGATGAAGCGAGGCTTAAATTTAGGAGAGGAGACCTTCATAGCAACAAATCGAGAAGACAGCCATACCAAATCCCCAACACGAAGTCGGGGACCCACACCGCGGCGGCGGTTGGCAAAACGCTGAGCCTTCTCCTGTGACAACTTTAAGTTGTCCACCACATGATTCCAAATCTGCTGCAACCTATCCACCACGGAATCTACCCCAGGACAGTCAGAAGGCTCCACATGTCCCGAGGAAAAACGAGGATGGAAACCAGAGTTGCAGAAAAATGGCGAAACCAAAGTAGCGGAACTAGCCCGATTATTAAGGGCAAACTCAGCCAACGGCAAGAAGGTCACCCAATCATCCTGATCAGCAGAAACAAAACACCTCAAATAAGCCTCCAGAGTCTGATTAGTTCGCTCCGTTTGTCCATTAGTCTGAGGATGAAAGGCAGACGAAAACGACAAATCAATGCCCATCTTAGCACAAAAGGATCGCCAGAACCTGGAAACAAACTGGGATCCTCTGTCAGACACAATATTCTCAGGAATGCCGTGTAAACGAACCACATTCTGAAAGAACAAAGGAACCAGATCGGAAGAGGAAGGCAGCTTAGGCAAAGATACCAAATGGACCATCTTGGAAAAGCGATCACATACCACCCAGATGACAGACATGCCCTGAGACACCGGAAGATCGGAAATGAAATCCATGGAAATGTGTGTCCAAGGCCTCTTCGGGACAGGCAAGGGCAAGAGCAACCCGCTGGCACGAGAACAGCAAGGCTTAGCTCGAGCACAAGTCCCACAGGACTGCACAAAAGACCGCACATCCCGCGACAAGGAAGGCCACCAAAAGGACCTAGCCACCAAATCTCTGGTGCCAAAAATTCCCGGATGCCCTGCCAACACCGAGGAATGAACCTCGGAAATGACTCTGCTGGTCCACTTATCAGGAACAAACAGTCTGTCAGGTGGACAAGAGTCAGGTCTACCAGCCTGAAATCTCTGCAACACACGTCGCAAATCCGGAGAAATGGCTGACAAAATAACTCCCTCTTTAAGAATACCAACTGGTTCTGCGACTCCAGGAGAGTCAGGCACAAAGCTCCTTGAAAGAGCATCAGCCTTCACATTCTTTGAACCTGGTAAATACGAGACCACAAAGTCAAAACGGGAGAAAAAC
The DNA here is from genome assembly GCF_051348905.1 of Ranitomeya variabilis. Lineage (NCBI taxonomy): Eukaryota > Metazoa > Chordata > Amphibia > Anura > Dendrobatidae > Ranitomeya > Ranitomeya variabilis. The sequence continues at coordinate 734,831,532 of NC_135233.1, forward strand.
AATGACCAGCGGGCCTGTCTAGGATTCAGGCGTTTAGCAGACTCGAGATACATCAGATTTTTGTGATCAGTCAAGACCACCACACGATGCTTAGCACCCTCGAGCCAATGACGCCACTCCTCAAATGCCCACTTCATGGCCAACAACTCCCGATTGCCAACATCATAATTCCACTCAGCAGGCGAAAACTTCCTAGAGAAAAAAGCACATGGTCTCATTACAGAGCAACCAGGGCCTCTCTGCGACAAAACGGCCCCTGCCCCAATCTCAGAAGCATCCACTTCAACCTGAAAGGGAAGTGAGACATCAGGCTGGCACAAAACAGGCGCCGAAGTAAACCGGCGCTTCAACTCTTGGAAAGCTTCCACGGCTGCAGGAGCCCAGTTAGAAACATCCTTTCTTGGTCATATCCGTCAAAGGTTTAACAACGCTAGAAAAGTTAGCGATAAAACGACGGTAGAAGTTAGCAAAACCCAAGAACTTCTGAAGACTCTTAACTGACGTGGGTTGAGTCCAATCATGAATAGCTCGGACCTTGACTGGGTTCATCTCCACCGCAGAAGGGGAAAAAATAAAACCCAAAAAGGGAACCTTCTGTACTCCAAAGAGACACTTTGAGCCCTTAACAAACAAAGCATTCTCACGCAAAACCTGAAACACCATCCTGACCTGCTCTACATGCGAGTCCCAATCATCAGAAAAAAACAGAATATCATCCAGATAAACAATCATAAATTTATCCAGATACTTCCGGAAAATATCAATGCATAAAGGACTGAAACACTGAAGGAGCATTAGAGAGCCCAAAAGGCATCACCAAGTACTCAAAATGACCTTCGGGCGTATTAAATGCAGTTTTCCATTCATCTCCTTGCTTAATGCGCACAAGGTTGTACGCACCACGAAGATCTATCTTGGTGAACCACTTGGCACCTTTAATCCGGGCAAACAAGTCCGACAACAGAGGCAAAGGATACTGAAATTTAACAGTGATTTTATTCAGAAGCCGATAGTCAATACAAGGTCTCAAAGATCCGTCCTTCTTGGCCACAAAAAAGAATCCCGCACCAAGAGGGGAAGAGGATGGACGGATATGCCCCTTCTCCAGAGATTCCTTGATATACGAACGCATTGCGGTATGCTCAGGTACAGACAGATTAAATAATCTTCCCTTAGGAAATTTACTACCTGGAATCAAATCTATAGCGCAGTCACAGTCCCTATGAGGAGGCAGAGCACTGGACCTGGACTCGCTGAATACATCCTGATAATCAGACAAATACTCAGGAACTTCCGAAGGAGTAGAGGAAGCAATAGACACCGGCGGGGAATCACCATGAATTCCCCGACAGCCCCAACTTGACACAGACATTGCCTTCCAATCCAAGACTGGATTATGGGTCTGTAACCATGGCAGACCCAAAACGACCAAATCATGCATTTTATGCAGAACAAGAAAACGAATCACCTCCCGATGTTCAGGAGTCATGCACATGGTTACCTGTGTCCAAAACTGCGGTTTATTTTCCGCCAATGGCGTAGCATCAATACCTCTAAGAGGGATAGGATTTACCAACGGCTCAAGAACAAAACCAGAGCGCTTGGCAAATGACAGATCCATAAGACTCAGGGCAGCACCTGAATCCACAAACGCCATAACAGGGTAGGAGGACAATGAGCAAATTAAAGTCACAGACAAAATAAATTTAGGTTGCAAATTACCAATGGCGACAGGACTAACAACCCTTATTAGGCGTTTAGAGCATGCTGATATAACATGTGTAGAATCACCACAGTAAAAACACAACCCATTCTGACATCTATGATTTTTCCGTTCATTTCTAGTCTGAATTCTACCACATTGCATTAAATCAGGTGTTTGTTCAGACAACACCACCAGAGGATTAGCGGCTTTGCGCTCCCGCAAACGCCGGTCAATTTGAATAGCCAGCGCCATGGAATCATTCAGACTTGTAGGAATGGGGAAACCCACCATCACATTCTTAATGGCTTCAGAAAGGCCATTTCTGAAATTTGCGGCCAGAGCACACTCATTCCACTGAGTAAGCACGGACCATTTCCGAAATTTTTGGCAATACACTTCAGCTTCATCCTGGCCCTGAGAAATAGCCAGCAAGGCTTTTTCTGCCTGAATTTCAAGATTGAGTTCCTCGTAAAGCAATCCGAGCGCCAGAAAAAACGCATCAATATTTGCCAATGCCGGATCTCCTGGCGCTAGCGAGAAAGCCCAATCCTGAGGGTCGCCCCGTAAGAAAGAGATAACAATTTTAACTTGCTGAGCTGAGTCTCCAGATGAACGGGGTCTCAGAGATAGAAACAATTTACAATTATTCCTGAAATTCCTAAACTTAAATCGGTCTCCAGAGAACAGTTCAGGAATAGGTATTTAAGGTTCAGACATAGGACTACTGGTAACAAAATCTTGTATGCCCTGCACACGAGCAGCAAGCTGATCCACACTTGTAATCAAGGTCTGGACATTCATGACTGCAGCAAGCTCAAGCCACTCAGAGGTAAAGGGGAGGAAGAAAGAGAGGAAAAAAAAAAAAAAAACTCAGAATTTCCTTTCTTATTATCCCACTTCTGCAATGCATTAAACATTCAACTTTGGCCTGGCATACTGTTATGACCCCAATGGCAGAGGGTCTCAAAAGTAAATACCAAGTCTGCAAACACAAAAAAAAACAGCTCATAGGGCAGTGGTAACTGGGCTGACCGTATATCTAATCCTAGCACCACAAATAGCAGCAGCCGGGGAACGTGCCTACGTTGGTTCTAGACGTCTCGCGCCAGCCGGAGAACTAACTAACCCTAGAATGGAAAAGATAGACCTTTCTTGCCTCCAGAGAAAAGACCCCAAAAGTTGGATACAAGCCCCCAACAAATAATAACGGTGAGGTAAGAAGAAAAGACAAACGCAAGAATGAACTAGATATCTAGCAAAGAGAGGCCCACTGACTAATAGCAGAACAAGTACAAGCTGGACAAAAAATAAGAACAATGCAAATAACCAAAAAACCAAGAAGCAGGACTTAGCTTAATTTTGCAAGATCCAGGATCAGCAGACAGGAGCAAACAGAAAGGAACTGATTACAACGATGCCAGGCACCAGACTGAGAATTCAGGAAGTTTATATAGCAACACCCCTGGACTAACGACCCAGGTGGGTGCCAAACTGAGGAAAGACAATCCCAGAGTCATATCACTAGTGACCACAAGAGGGAGCCAAAAAAGTCTAATTCACAACAGATGCCCTGGCGGCTATTTTCAGAAAGGGTCTTTCTGAAGCTCTTAAAGATGTTATGGTGGGGTTTCCCATGCCTGCTGGTTTGAACGAATCAATGTCTCTGGCCATTCAGATTGATCGGCGCATACGTGAACGTAAGGTGGTGCACCATATGGCGGTGTCCTCTGGGCAGAGTTCTGAGCCTATGCAATGTGATAGAGTTTTGACGAGAGCAGAACGGCAGGAGTTCAGACGTCAGAATGGGCTGTGTTTTTACTGTGGTGACGCTACTCATGCTATCTCTGACTGCCCGAAGCGAACTAAGAGGGTTGCTAAGTCGGTTACCATCAGTACTTTACAGCCTAAATTTCTCTTGTCTATTACCCTGATTTGCTCATTGTCGTCCTTTTCTGTAATGGCATTTGTGGATTCTGGCGCTACCCTGAACTTAATGGACCTGGAATTTGCCAAGCGCTGTGGTTTTTCCTTGGAGCCGTTGCAGAGTCCTATTCCCTTGAGGGGGATTGATGCTACGCCATTGGCCAAGAATAAACCTCAGTACTGGACACAGTTAGCCATGAACATGGCTCCAGCACATCAGGAAAATATTCGCTTTTTGGTGTTGCATAATTTGCATGATGTGGTTGTGCTGGGGTTTCCATGGTTACAGGTACATAATCCAGTGCTGGATTGGAAATCTATGTCCGTGACTAGTTGGGGTTGTCAGGGGATACATAGTGACATTCCTCTGATGTCAATTTCCTCGTCCCCTTCTTCTGAAGTTCCTGAGTTTTTGTCAGATTTCCAGGATATATTTGAGGAGCCTAAATCCAGTCCTCTGCCTCCTCATAGGGACTGTGATTGCGCTATTAATTTGATTCCTGGCTGTAAGTTCCCTAAGGGTCGACTTTTCAATCTGTCTGTGCCAGAGCATACCGCTATGCGGACTTATGTAAAAGAGTCCTTGGAGAAGGGGCATATTCGCCCGTCTTCGTCACCGTTGGGAGCGGGGTTCTTTTTTGTTGCCAAGAAGGATGGCTCCTTGAGGCCCTGTATAGATTATCACCTTCTCAATAAGATCACGGTCAAATTCCAGTACCCTTTGCCTTTGCTTTCTGATTTGTTTGCTCAGATCAAAGGGGCTAGCTGGTTTACCAAGTTTGACCTTCGAGGGGCGTATAATCTGGTCCGCATCAAACAGGGTGATGAATGGAAAACAGCATTTAATACGCCCGAAGGCCATTTTGAATATCTTGTGATGCCTTTCGGTCTCTCTAATGCTTCATCTGTGTTTCAGTCCTTTATGCATGATATTTTCCGGGAGTATTTGGATAAATTTATGATTGTATATTTGGATGATATTTTGTTTTTTTCCGATGATTGGGAGACTCATGTGAAGCAGGTCAGGATGGTATTTCAGATTCTTCGTGCTAATACACTGTTTGTGAAGGGGTCTAAGTGCCTTTTTGGAGTTCGGAAGGTTTCTTTTCTGGGGTTCATTTTTTCTCCCTCGGCTATTGAAATGGACCCTGTTAAGGTCCAGGCTATTTATGATTGGACTCAGCCTACATCTGTGAAGAGCCTTCAGAAATTTTTGGGCTTTGCTAATTTTTATCGCCGCTTCATTGCTAATTTTTCTACTGTGGTTAAACCTCTGACCGATTTGACCAAGAAAGGTGCAGATGTGGTAAATTGGTCCTCTGCGGCTGTGGAGGCCTTTCAGGAGCTTAAGCGTCGCTTTACTTCTGCCCCTGTTTTGCGTCAGCCAGATGTTTCTCTCCCTTTTCAGGTTGAGGTTGATGCTTCTGAGATTGGGGCAGGAGCTGTTCTGTCTCAGAGAAGCTCTGATGGCTCTGTGTTGAAGCCGTGTGCTTTCTTCTCTAGAAAGTTTTCGCCTGCTGAGCGTAATTATGATGTCGGCAATCGGGAGTTGTTGGCTATGAAGTGGGCATTCGAGGAGTGGCGACATTGGCTTGAGGGAGCCAAGCATCGTGTTGTGGTCTTGACCGACCATAAGAATCTGATTTACCTTGAGTCGGCCAAGCGCTTGAATCCTAGACAGGCTCGGTGGTCTTTGTTTTTCTCCCGTTTTGATTTTGTGGTCTTGGATCTAAGAATGTGAAAGCTGATGCCTTGTCTAGGAGTTTTTTGCCTGATTCTCCTGGAGTCCGTGAGCCGGCTGGTATTCTCAAGGAGGGGGTGATTCTTTCTGCTATCTCCCCTGATTTGCGGCGGGTGCTTCAGGAGTTTCAGGCTGATAGACCCGACCGCTGTCCTGTGGGGAAATTGTTTGTTCCTGATAGATGGACTAATAAGGTGATTTCTGAGATCCATTGTTCGGTGTTGGCTGGTCATCCTGGGATCTTTGGAACCAGAGATTTGGTTGCCAGGTCCTTTTGGTGGCCTTCTTTGTCACGGAATGTGCGTTCCTTCGTGCAGTCCTGTGGGATTTGTGCTCGGGCTAAGCCCTGCTGTTCTCGTGCTAGTGGGTTGCTTTTGCCCTTGCCTATCCCTGAGAGGTCCTGGACGCATATTTCCATGGATTTTATTTCCGATCTTCCTGTGTCTCAGAAGATGTCTGTCATCTGGGTGGTTTGTGACCGGTTTTCTAAAATGGTCCATTTGGTACCTTTGCCTATGTTGCCTTCCTCCTCTGATTTAGTTCCTTTGTTTTTCCAGCATGTGGTTCGTTTGCATGGTATTCCGGAGAATATTGTGTCTGACAGAGGTACCCAGTTTGTTTCTAGGTTTTGGCGGTCCTTTTGTGGTAGAATGGGCATTAATTTGTCTTTTTCTTCGGCGTTTCACCCTCAGACAAATGGACAGACGGAGCGAACCAATCAGACCTTGGAAACCTACTTGAGATGCTTTGTGTCTGCTGATCAGGATGATTGGGTTACCTTCTTGCCGTTGGCCGAGTTTGCCCTTAATAATCGGGCTAGTTCGGCTACTTTGGTTTCGCCTTTTTTTTGCAATTTCGGTTTTCATCCTCGTTTTTCTTCAGGGCAGGTTGAGCCTTCGGACTGTCCTGGGGTGGATTCTGTGGTGGACAGGTTGCAGCGGATTTGGACTCATGTGGTGGACAATTTAACATTGTCTCAGGAAAAGGCTCAACGTTTTGCTAACCGCCGTCGGTGCGTTGGTCCCCGGCTTCGGGTTGGGGATTTGGTCTGGTTGTCTTCTCGTCATGTTCCTTATGTAGGTCTCTTCCCCTAAGTTCAAAGCTCGTTTTATTGGTCCTTATAGGATTTCGGAAATTATCAATCCGGTGTCTTTTCGTTTGGCCCTTCCAGCTTCGTTTTCCATTCATAATGTGTTCCATAGATCTTTGTTGCGGAGATATGTGGTGCCCATGGTTCCCTCCGTTGACCCTCCTGCTCCGGTGTTGGTTGAGGGGGAGCTGGAATATGTGGTGGAGAAGATTTTGGATTCTCGTCGTTCAAGGCGGAAACTTCAGTATCTGGTCAAGTGGAAGGGTTATGGCCAGGAGGATAACTCTTGGGTTTTTGCCTCCGATGTCCATGCTGCCGATTTGGTATGTGCTTTTCATTTGGCTCGTCCCGATCGGCCTGGGGGCTCTGGTGAGGGTTCGGTGACCCCTCCTCAAGGGGGGGGGTACTGTTGTGAATTCCGTTCTTGGGCTCCATCCTGTGGTTGCGAATGGTATTTTTGGGAGTTCTGCTCTTGGGCTCCCTCTGGTGGTTTCAAGTGGAACTTAGCAGCTGCGTTCACTAATCGGTTTCCTGGCCTTGTTATTTAACTGGGCTTTTGGCTTTAGTGGATGCCAGCTGTCAATGTATTTCCTGTGGATTCAGTCCTTTCCTGGAAGTTCTCTGTTGGCCAGTCCATTTTCAGCTTAAGATAAGTCTGCTACTTTTTGGGTGTTTCCCTGCTTATGACCTTCTGTTCAGTTCAATTTATGTCTCTTTTGTCCAGCTTGTCATTATGAAATATTCCGGCTAGTTGGAAGCTCTGGGGTCGCAGATTTGCCCCTCCACACCGTGAGTCGGTGTGGTGGTTATTTTTGTAAACTCTGCGTGGACTTTTAGTTTTTATACTGACCGCACAGTAGCCTTTTCTATCTCTGTCTATTTAGGTAGTATTGGCCTCCTTTGCTAAAAAATCTAGTTTCATTTCTGAGTTTGTAATTTTCCCTCTCCACTCACCGTCAATATTTGTGGGGGGCTATCTTCCTTTGGGGGTTTCTCTGAGGCGAGATAGCTTTCCGTTTCCATCTTCAGGGGTAGCTAGTTCTTAGGCTGTGCAGAAGCGTCTAGGCAGAGATAGGAACGCTCCACGGCTATTTCTAGTGTTGGTGTTAGGAGTAGGGATTGCGGTCAGTAAAGTTACCACCTCCTCAGAGCTAGTCCTATTTTTGCTTTACCCACCAGGTCATTTCAGTGCTGCTCCTTAGCGAGTCCATGATTGGTTTTGCCCACCAGGTCATCTCAGTACCGCTCCGTACCCACCAGGTCATAACACTTCTCATGTCATTTCAGTCTGCCCAAAGCGTACAAAGAGAATCGCTAATTCAGTTACCATCGGAACTGTACAACCTAAATTTCTGTTATCTGTGACCTTGATCTGCTCATTGTCGTCATTTTCTGTTATGGCGTTTGTGGATTCAGGCGCCGCTTTGAACTTAATGGACTTTGAATTTGCCAGGCGTTGTGGTTTCCCCTTGCAGTCTTTGCAGAACCCTATTCCTTTAAGGGGCATTGATGCTACACCTTTGGCTAAAAATAAACCCCAGTTTTGGACACAGGTGACCATGTGCATGGCGCCAGCCCATCAGGAAGATTGTCGTTTTCTGGTGTTGCATAATTTGCATGATGCTATTGTGCTGGGTTTTCCATGGTTGCGGATACATAATCCTGTGTTGGATTGGAAGTCTATATCTGTGACTAGTTGGGGTTGTCAGGGGGTTTATAATGACGTTCCTGTGATGTCAATCTCCTCTTCCTCCTCTTCTGAAGTTCCAGAGTTTTTGTCTGATTTTCAGGATGTATTCGATGAGCCCAAGTCCAGTTCCCTTCCACCGCATAGGGACTGTGATTGTGCTATTGACTTGATTCCAGGCTGTAAGTTTCCTAAGGGCCGACTTTTCAACCTGTCTGTGCCGGAACATTCCGCCATGCGGAGTTATGTTAAGGAGTCTTTGGAGAAAGGGCATATTCGGCCATCTTCTTCACCGTTGGGAGCGGGATTTTTTTTTGTTGCTAAGAAGGATGGCTCCTTGAGACCCTGTATCGATTATCGCCTCTTGAATAAGATCACGGTCAAGTTTCAATACCCTTTACCTTTGCTTTCCGATTTGTTTGCCAGGATTAAGGGGGCTAGTTGGTTTACTAAGATTGACCTTCGGGGGGCATATAATCTTGTTCGTATTAAGCAGGGTGATGAATGGAAAACTGCGTTTAATACGCCCGAAGGCCATTTTGAATACCTTGTGATGCCATTCGGGCTCTCTAATGCTCCATCTGTTTTTCAGTCCTTCATGCATGATATCTTCCGGAATTATCTTGATAAATTCATGATTGTATATTTGGATGACATCTTAATTTTTTCCGATGATTGGGAGTCTCATGTGAAACAGGTCAGGATGGTATTTCAGATCCTTCGTGATGCTTTGTTTGTGAAGGGGTCTAAGTGTCTCTTTGGAGTGCAGAAGGTTTATTTTTTGGGCTTCATTTTTTCTCCCTCATCTATAGAGATGGATCCGGTTAAGGTTCAGGCCATTCATGATTGGATTCAGCCCACATCCGTGAAGAACGTTCAGAAATTTTTGGGCTTTGCTAATTTTTATCGCCGTTTCATTGCTAACTTCTCCAGTGTGGTTAAACCCCTGACCGATTTGACGAAGAAAGGCGCTGATGTAACGAATTGGTCCTCTGTGGCTGTCTCTGCCTTTCAGGAGCTTAAATGCCGATTTACTTCTGCCCCGGTGTTGCGTCAGCCAGATGTTTCTCTTCCGTTCCAGGTTGAGGTTGACGCTTCTGAGATTGGGGCAGGGGCCGTTTTGTCTCAGAGGAATTCTGATGGTTCCTTGATGAAACCGTGTGCCTTCTTTTCCCGTAAGTTTTCGCCTGCTGAACGCAATTATGATGTCGGCAATTGGGAGTTGTTGGCTATGAAGTGGGCGTTTGAGGAATGGCGACATTGGCTTGAGGGAGCCAAGCACCGTATTGTGGTCTTGACCGATCATAAAAATCTGATTTACCTTGAATCTGCCAAACGGCTGAATCCTAGACAGGCTCGATGGTCCCTGTTTTTCTCCCGTTTTGATTTTGTGGTTTCGTATCTTCCGGGTTCTAAGAATATTAAGGCTGATGCCCTCTCTAGGAGTTTTTTGCCTGATTCTCCTGAGGTACTTGAGCCGGTCGGCATTCTGAAGGAAGGGGTGGTCCTTTCTGCCATTTCCCCTGATTTGCGATGGGTTCTGCAGGAATTTCAGGCTGACAAACCTGACCGCTGTCCAGTGGGGAAACTGTTTGTTCCTGATAGATGGACTAGTAGAGTGATTTCTGAGGTTCATTGTTCTGTGTTGGCTGGCCATCCTGGTATTTTTGGTACCAGAGATTTGGTTGGTAGGTCCTTTTGGTGGCCTTCTTTGTCGCGTGATGTGCGTTCTTTTGTGCAGTCCTGTGGGACTTGTGCGCGGGCCAAGCCTTGTTGTTCCCGTGCTAGTGGGTTGCTTTTGCCTTTGCCGGTCCCTGAGAGGCCCTGGACGCATATTTCTATGAATTTTATTTCAGATCTTCCGGTTTCCCAGAGGATGTCGGTTATCTGGGTGGTTTGTGACCGGTTTTCTAAGATGGTTAATTTGGTGCCTTTGCCTAAATTGCCTTCCTCTTCTGATTTGGTTCCGTTGTTTTTTCAGCATGTGATTCGTTTGCATGGTATTCCGGAGAATATTGTTGTTGACAGAGGTTCCCAGTTTGTTTCTAGGTTTTGGTGGGCCTTTTGTGCTAGGCTGGGTATTGATTTGTCTTTTTCATCCGCATTTCATCCTCAGACAAATGGCCAGACCGAGCGAACTAATCAGACTTTGGAAACTTATTTGAGATGCTTTGTGTCTGCTGATCAGGATGATTGGGTGGCTTTCTTGCCATTGGCCGAGTTTGCCCTTAATAATCGGGCTAGTTCGGCTACCTTGGTTTCGCCCTTCTTTTGTAATTTTGGTTTTCATCCTCGTTTTTCTTCGGGGCAAGTTGAACCTTCTGATTGTCCTGGTGTGGATTCTGTGGTTGACAGGTTGCAGCAGATTTGGGCTCATGTGGTGGACAATTTGGTGTTGTCTCAGGAGGAGGCTCAGCATTTTGCTAACCGTCGTCGGTGTGTTGGTTCCCGGCTTCGGGTTGGGGATTTGGTCTGGTTGTCTTCCCGTCATGTTCCTATGAAGGTTTCTTCCCCTAAGTTTAAGCCTCGGTTTATTGGTCCTTATAGGATTTCTGAGATTATCAATCCAGTGTCTTTTCGTTTGGCCCTCTTGGCCTCTTTTGCCATCCATAATGTTTTCCATAGATCTTTATTGCGGAAATATGTGGTGCCCGTTGTTCCCTCTGTTGATCCTCCTGCTCCTGTGTTGGTTGATGGGGAGTTGGAGTATGTGGTTGAGAAGATTTTGGATTCTCGTTTTTCGAGGCGGAGGCTTCAGTACCTTGTCAAATGGAAGGGTTATGGCCAGGAGGATAATTCTTGGGTTTTTGCCTTTGATGTCCATGCTGCTGATTTGGTCTGTGCCTTTCATCTGTCTCGTCCTGATGGGCCTGGGGGCTCTGGTGAGGGTTCGGTGACCCCTCTTCAAGGGGGAAGTACTGTTGTGAATTCTGCTCTTGGGCTCCCTCCGGTGGTTGTTAGTGGTAGTGCAGTTGTCTTGGGGTTGTAATCCGGGCAGGTGTTTCTGCTGATTGCAGCTCTATTAGGTATTTAGGTGTGCAGGATCCATGAGTCTGTGCCAGTTGTCCATTGTACTTGGAGGCATTGCATCTCTCTCTGGCTCCTCATGCCCTGCTGCCAATTCATCTAAGATAAGTGTCTGGTTTTTTGTCTCTGTGCACATATGCAGTGTGCTTTGCAATTCAGTGCAATTTATTGTTTTTGTCCAGCTTAGACTTTGTTTGGATTTTTCAGTCATGCTGGATTCTCAGGAGATGCAGATATACTTTCTATGTCTTTAGTTAGATGTGGAATATTTGTATTATCTGCTGTGGATATTTTTAGGATTTTAATTCTGACCGCTTAGAATTCTGTCCTATCCTTTTCTATTTAGCTAGAAGTGCCTCTTTTGCCAAATCCTGTTTTTCTGCCTGCGTGTGTCTTCCCTCTTATACTCACAGTCAATATTTGTGGGGGGCTGCCTATCCTTTGGGGTTCTGCTCTGAGGCAAGATAGAATTCCCATTTCCATCTATAGGGGTATTTAGTCCTCCGGCTGTGTCGAAGGTGTCTAGGACGTGTTAGGTACATCCCACGGCTACTTCTAGTTGCGGTGTTAGTTTAGGGTTTGCGGTCAGTACAGGTACCACCTCTCCTGAGAAAGTCTCTCATGCGGCTCCAAGGTCACCGGATCATAACAGACACCATGTTATGGACTGGTAATTTAGGAGCGACATGCGACTAGCTCTGAGCAGGTGGTAACTATACAGACCGCAGTTCCTGATCTTAACACAACACTAGCAGTAGCCGTGGGATGTTCCTGTCACTCCCTGGACACCTCGTCACAACCGGAGAACTAGCTACCCCTAAAGGTAGAAATAGGAAAGCTACCTTGCCTCAGAGAAAATCCCCAAAGGATAGGACAGCCCCCACAAATATTGACTGTGAGTGGAGAGGGAAATGACATACGTAGTATGAAACAAGATTTAGAAAAGGAGGCCACTTCTAGCTAGATAGATAGTACAGGAAAGAACACTGTGCGGTCAGTAATAAAAACTAGAAAAAGTCCACCGCAGAGATATGCAAAAATCTCCACACCTGACTAAAGGTGTGGAGGGCAAAATCTGCAGCCCAGAGCTTCCAGCTTAGCTGAATTGATTAATACTGATAAGCTGGACAAATGAGCAAAACATAGAATGTGCTGAACAATAAAGTCCACGACAAGTGGACAGCAAAAGGACAAGCAAGGACTTATCTTTGCAGAACTGGTCAGAGTGTCAGGGAAATCCAAAAGAGCAGTAACTCCAAGCAGGAACAATTGACAACTGGCATTGATTGAGGGATAAGGCCAGACTAAAATAGCCGAGCCAGAAAGACGATCAGTGGAAGCAGCTGCTGATGCTAAATCCAAGAAGCAGCTATACCACTCAAAACCACAGGAGGGAGCCCAAGAGCAGAATTCACAAAAGTGCTACTTACAACCACCGGAGGGAGCCCAAGAACGGAATTCACAACACACCATTCTCGAAACTGCACCCCCCTCAATGTGCTCAAAATCACATTCATGAAGTTTATTAACCCTTTCCGTGCTTCACAGGAACTGAAGCAATGTGGAAGGAAAAAATGAACGTTTAACTTTTTTTCACAAACATTTTAATTCAGAACAATTTTTTTAATTTTCACAAGTGTAAAAAGAGAAAATGAACCACAAAAGTTGTGCAATTTCTCTGTTTGTGCACATGGCAGAACTCGGAAGGGAGTGCCATTTGACTTTTTCAACGCAGTTTCGGCTGGAATTGAAATCGGTCGCCATGTCGCGTTTGGAGAGCCCCTGTGCCTAAACAGTGGAAACCACCCACAAGTGACCCCATTTTGGAAACTAGACTCCTAAATGATGTGTGCTGAGCACTTTGAACCCCAAGTGCTTCACAGAAGTTTATAACTTAGAGCCGTGAAAATAAAAAATCATATTTTTTCCTCAAAAATTATCCTTTCGCCCCCAAATTTTTATTTTCCCAAGAGTAACAGGAGAATTAGACCCCCAAAGTTGTTGTGCAATTTGTCCTGAGTATGCTGATACCCCATATGTGGAGGTAAACCACTGTTTAGAGGCATGGCAGGGCTTAAAAGGGAGGGAGCACCGTTTGACTTTTTGAACGCAAAATTGTCTGAAATCAATGGTGGCGCCACGTTGTGTTGGAGACCCCCTGATGTACCTAAACAGTTGGAAACCCCCCAATTCTAACTCCAACCCTAACCCCAACACACCCCTAACCCTATTCCAAACTCTAACCACAACCTTAACCCCAAACCTAACCCTAACACACCCCTAACCCTAATCCCAACCATAACCCTATCCACAAACCTAACCCCAACACACCCCTAACCCTAATCCCAACCCTAACCAGAACCCTAACCCCAAACCTAACCCAAACACATCCCTAATCCCAACTGTAACCCTAACCACAATCCTAACCCCAACACACCCCTAACCCTAATTCCAACCCTAGCCATAACCACCACCCTAACCCCAACACACCCCTAACCCTAATTCCAACCCTAGTCCTAATGCTAACCCTAGCCCTAACCCTAATGCTAACCCTAACTTTAGCCCAACTCTAACCCTAATGGAAAAATGGAAATATATATATTTGTTACCGTATTTTCTGGTGTATAAGACGACTGGGCGTATAAGACGACCCCCAACTTTTCCATATAAAATATGGAATTTGGGATATGCCTGCTGTATAAGACGGGGGTCATCTTATACGCCCAGTCATCTTATACGGCATGTGGTTCCCAGGGTCTGAAGGAGAGGAGACTCTCCTTCAGGCCCTGGGATCCATATTCATGTTAAAAATAAAGAATAAAAATAAAAAATATGTATATACTCACCCCTCTGAGAAGCCTGGCTGTCACGACTGCAAGCGTCTGCCTCCGTTCCTAAGAATTGCAGAGCATGAAGGACCCTCGATGACGTCACGGTCAGGTGACTGGCCTGTGATTGGTCCGTGACCGCTCATGTGACCAGTCACCTGACCGTGACGTCATCGAAGGTCCTTCATGCTCTGCAATTCTTAGGAACGGAGGCAGACGCTTGCAGTCGTGACAGCCAGGCTTCTCGGAGGGGTGAGTATATACATATTTTTTATTTTTATTCTTTATTTTTAACATGAATATGGATCCCAGGGCCTGAAGGAGAGTCTCCTCTCCTTCAGACCCTGGGAACATCCAGGATCGCTCCCTGCACATGCCGTACCTGGCATATAAGACGACCCCCGACTTTTGGGACAATTTTTAGGGGTTAAAAAGTCGTCTTATACGCCGGAAAATACGGTAATTTATTATTTTCCACCTAACTATGGGGTTGATAAAAGGCGGTTTTATTAACTTTTTTTTATTTTGATCACTGTGATAGGGTCTATCACAGTGATCAAAATGAACCAATAGGAAAAATTTCCTATTGTTGCCAGGTGCCGGCCGGCAGATCTTGGTGGGTGCATTGCGCATCGCATACGCCCGCCATTTTCTCCCGAAAGAAGACTCCGGCGGCCTGTTGGAAATCAGAAGGGGACGGCAGGGACACCAAAGGTACTGGGGGGGTGATCGGGGGACCCTATTTCTCTCTCCTCTGATGTGCGATCACATCAGAGGAGAGAGAAATTAAATGGAAAAATCGCGCTTTTTTATTATGCAGACGCTGTTATACTGTTAATAATGGCGATCACAACACTGACACTGAGGTCGGTAAAAATCAACCCGAATCATGTTCTCTGGGGTCTCAGCTACCCCGGCAGCTGAGACCCCAGAGAAATTCCGACTCTGGAGGGCGCTATACACTTTTTCGACAGTGCTGTTAATTAACGGCACTGTGGTTTAAGTACTCTTAATTGCCGCCATTAAAAGGTGTATCGGCGGTCGTTAAGGGGTTAAGGAAATGTTACACATGCACTTATCCAATTGAAGCGATACAGAAACCATTGTGAATAGTGAAGATCGAGCACTGGAATGGAAACAGAGCTCAAATGGCATGGGGAAGACTCCTGGGCGCATCTCTGACTACAGTTGATGACACAGTCAGTGGTTTAACTACCGCAGTCGCCATTGTGTCCGGGCCCTGTGGGTCAATGGCTCGCCGGCGCCAGCAGAAACGTCAACTGGATGTGTGTCCTCGGATGCACATCCAGCTAAAGTGTATTTCACCGCACAGACCCATCGGGTCCTGCACGGCAATATACGTTTATGGCCAATCAGAGGCAAACAGCTGACGTTAGTGTGCATGTGACCGGGGGGCGCATGGCAGTTACATCCTGCAATCCCGTTGCACACTGAACTGCTGCCAGCTTCAGTGTGGAGGAAGAGCAAAGGGAAGATGAGTATTTATTTTTTTAAATCAGAGGTCATATTGATACATTGATGATGGGCTGTGAATTATATTTTAAGGCCGGGGTCACACTTGCGTGGGCAATGCGAGAAACTTGTGCTAGTCTCTCGCATCAATATTCGACACTGCCGCCGGCACTTGGGACCGGAGTGTGCTGCTGTATGTACTTCTATGCAGCCAAATGCTCCGGTTCCCGACGGCTATGCCGGGTATTGATGTGACAGACTTTCCGCGGGTTTCTCGCATTGCACACACAAGTGTAAACTCGGCCTAAAGATAACTATGAGGTGTATTAAACTTTATTGATGATTATGAACTGCATTATACTTAACCCCTTCACACCGCAGCTCATTTTCATTTTTGCTTTTCTGTTTTTTGCTCCCCTTCGTCTCAGAGCCATAACTTTTGTATTTTTCTGTCAATATGGCCATGTGAGGGCTTGTTTTTTGCAGGAAGAGTTGTACTTTTGAATGACACCATTCCTTGTACCATATAATGTACTCGAAAACGGGAAAAATAAATTCAAGTGAGGTGAAATTGCAAAAAAAGTGCAATTCCACAATTGTTTTTTGGGTTTTTTTCTATCATGGTCACCAAATGCTAAACCTGACCCAACATTATGATTCTCCAGGTCATTACAAATTCGTAGATACCAAACATGTCTAGTTTATTTTTTATTTTAGTGGTGAAAAACAAATTGCAAATTTGTTAAGAAACAAATAAAACAAATTGCGTCATTTTCCAAGACTCGTAGCGTCTCCATTATTCAGGATCTGGGTCTGGGTGAGGGATTATTTTTTGTGCGCCGAGCTGATGTTTTTATTGATATCATTTTGGTGTAGATGCGATGTTTTGATTGCCTGATATTGCATTTTAATGCAATGTTGCGGCAACCAAAAATCCATAATTCTGGGCGATGCTGAACGCAGCTATATCAAATATGTGTATTTTTTATTGTTATTGTTTTATTTTGAATGGGACGATTGGGGGGCGATTTAAAGTTTTATATATTTTAAATATTTTTAAAAACATTTCTTTTCTTACTTTACACTTCAATAGTCTCAATAGGAGGCTAGAAGTTGCGATCATCCGGTCGCCTGTGCTGCAGGCCTGCTCTGTGTAGCAGAAATGCTCGCTTGCTGTGAGCACCCACCGCTGGGCGGCGCTCATACCAAAACGGAAATGACAACCATATGGGTCTCCTGCAGACCCCGGGTTGTCATGCCAACCCATCGGCGACCTACGATCATGTGACATGGGCGGGATTAGTGACGCGCTTCCAGCATGATGTTATATGCCACTGTCAGAGATTGCCAGCAGCATTTAACAGGTTAACAGCAGCGGGTGGATCGCGATTCCACCCACAGATGTTAGGGGCACATGACAGCTGTTGAAAAAATGTCAGCGCACGTCATGAAAAAATTACTGGATTACAATGGGATGTGCATTATACTTAATGAATAACTATGGGTTGTGCATTATACTTTATGGATGACTATGGGTTGTACTTTATACTTTATGGATGACTATGAGGTGCATTATACTTTATGGAGGATCATGGACTGTGCATTATACTAAATGGAGGCCTATGGGCTGTGCAGTATATTATATTGAGGACTATGGGATGCATTATACTATAGGAAAGACTATGGGGAGTGCATTATACTTCTGCTATGGGGCCCCATGACTTCTATGTACTCCCCTGGTGAGTATAATAGTTTATTTTTATCTATATATTAAAGAATAGCAGAACGGGGGACACACAGGAGGCGTAACTATGTTTTCTGAAACCAAGGCAAAGAATTACCGTATTTTCCGCTTTGTAAGACGCACTTTATTTCCCCCAAATTTGGGGGGGAAATGGGGGTGCGTCTTACAAAGCGGATATACCGCTTACCGAGACGCAAAAAAATCTTGCCAAATCAGACAAGGTGATTTTCTGGATTTTGTTTCTCATTTTGACTCTCATAGTTGTGGTCTACCTATGATGTCAATTACAGGCCTCTCTCATCTTTTTAAGTGTGAGAAATTGCACAATTGGTGGCTGCCAAATTACATTTTTTTCCCCACTGTAGTCCCTCCAAAGCTAGAAGTCCGATTGGGACCCGGTAACTCTCTGCCACTGTTCACACTAGGTAGATTTTAACATTAGAGAATGTAAGTACTGTCCCAAATGGGTATACCTTGTTGCGGTGGGACAGCTTTATGCTTTTTTTAATCAAAAACAGTGTTTACTAAATACCCTATGTTAATTATTTAATGCACTTGCTTTTTTACTTATTTATTTTCATTAGGGTATATGCACACATTGTCTTTTTTTTTGTTTTCTAAGTTGTGTAAGGTTGCATACTAGTCCCAGCTGCACTCTACTGCAGACCCTGCCTGCTGCACTCTAATGCAGACCCTGCCTGCTGCACTCTAATGCAGACCCTTACTGCTGCACTGTAAGGGTACAGTCTCACAGTGGCACTTTGGTCGCTACGACGGCACGATCCGTGACGCTCCAGCGTCGCTCCATTATCGCTCCAGCATCGTAGACTGCGGTCACACTTCGCAATGCACGGCGTTGGAGCGATAATTTCATGACGTATTTGCGATGTAGAACAATACAATATCGTGCACACCTTTGTTACACGATGCGATCATGCCGCCACAGCGGGACACTTGACGACGAAAGAAAGTTTCAGACGATCTGCTACGACATACGATTCTCAGCGGGGTCCCTGATCGCAGTAGCGTGTCAGACACAGCAAGATCGTAAGTATATCGCTGGAACGTCACGGATCGTGCCGTCGTAGCGACCAAAGTGCCACTGTGAGACGGTACCTTAATGCAAACCCTGTCTGCTACACTCAGGTGCAAACTCTGTCTGTTGCACTCTGATTGCGAAATGTCTGCTGCATTCTAATACAAATCCTGCCAGCTGCTCCTTCCAGTCTGTCCTCTGGGTCCAGCTGTTCCATGTCCCCTGGTCTGTCCTGGAGTGGCACCTGGCGTTCATCGGGAGCCAAGTCTAACCTCACTATCAGAGGCTCTAGTGAACAGTCAGGTTTTCACTTAGTCATGCCCCTCCAGGCTCTCCACGGTCCACGGCACAGTAGTTCCACAAACCACGTCTGTGACAGTTTGCTCAGGCCATGGATCTCACTGGACCCCAGATCCTGCCCATTCAGACCATGTATCAGGAGCTTTGCTGACAAAAAGACGCACAGGAAAGCTGTCCATACAGTTGCAGTCCTTAACCACTAAGTTGGAGGCCTTAAACATCGCTCCAGAGTTTCAGTATGTTCAAGCAGCCGGGTCTTCTCCGGAGACTTGCCAGACGGTTTGCCTAGTTCAAGATCCAGGTCCCCGACTCGCAGCTCCGCCACATTTTGATGACAATCTGAAGCTGTGCCGCAAGTTCATCAATCAGTGCCGCCTACATTTTGAACTTCCTCCACACCACTTCTCGTTGGACTGAGCAAAAGTGGCTTTCCTTATGTCGCACCTTGGAGGCTAGGCCCTACCATGGTTGAACCCATTATGGGAGAGAGAGGATCCAATCATCTCCAATTTGCCAGCATTCTTGGAAGCTTTTCGCAAAGTGTTTGCTGAACCCGGGCGAACCACCTCAGCAGCTTCTGCTCTTCTCTGTTTATGCCAGTCCAATTCTTCTGTGGAGCAACATGTGGTACACTTTCGCACCCAGGCGTCCGAACTCAGATGGAATAACGAAGCTTTGGTGGCGACATTCTGGGAGGGGTTTTCTGGAGATATTAAAGAAGAGCTAGCTGGTTGAGACCTACCAACTACCCTAGATGACCTGATCTCCCTCGCCATCCATATAGACCTCCGCTTCTGTGAGCGTGCTAATGAGGTGGCAAGTGAAAGAGAACCGCGGTGCCTGACTTAGTTCTTTCAAGGATTGCCTGTGTCTTCGCCCTCCCTTGTCGAGGACTCATTGGAACCCATGCAGATCGACCACTTTACCTTTGCCAGACAGCGACTGAGGGATCGTTTCGCTAAAGGCCAGTGCCTGTATTGTGGAGTTATGGGTTACTCCATTCGAGTCTGCCTGGGGAGACCGTAGAAGCTCCGGTATCTAGTGGCAGTAGGAGAGGCCTCCCTAGATGGAAAGGACTTCTCCCTACACCTGACCCTTACTGTGGCTGTGACAACCGGTAAATCCCAGTTTGTTGAGTTGGCGTATTTAGATTCTGGGGCAGCTGGAAATTTTATCCTCCAAGCTGTAGTGTGTCATGATTCTCCCAATGGCAGGGAAATCAAAAATAACAAACGGACTAGCTCTCGGGTGATGGAAACTAAAGTGACCGTGACCTGAACCTGACACAACACTGGAAGTAGCCGGGGAGTGTTTCCTACGATGCCCTAGACACCACGCGCCAGCCGGAGATCTAACTACCCCTATCAGAGGAATACACAGGCCTGCCTTACCTCCAGAGATGAACCCCAAAAGGAGATAGCAGGCCCCCACAAATATTGACGGTGAGTCAAGAGGAAAAGACATACGTAGGATGAACAGCAGATTTAGCACAGTGAGGTCCGCTTACTAGATAGAAGAAGTACAGGAAAGAGTTACTTCACGGTCAACTTCAAAACACTACTCAAAAAACACCATCCTGAAATTACTTTAAAACTCCAGTGACAACTCATGCCACTGGAGTGGCAATTTCAGTCCACGAGAGCTTCCAGCTAAAGAGAGTCACATTGCAGATAGCTGGACAAAAAATAGCATTAACTAGGAACAAAATTCAACTTAGCTGAACTGGAACTTGAGGCAGGAGAATGCAACAGAATGCTACTGATACATTGTTGGCCGGCATAAGACCAGCAGCCAAGCAGCCTTAAATAGGAAACTCCCCTAATGGGTGTCAACAGGTGATCAAGGATAGAAGAAGGCAAATAAGTGGCACTACCATAAGACACCACCGGGGGAGCCCACAAACAGAATTCACAACAGTACCCCCCCCTTAAGGAGGGGGCACCGAACCCTCACCAGAACCACCAGGGCGATCTGGATGAGCACTATGAAATGCACGAACCAAATCAGGAGCATGAACATCAGATGCTGTCACCCAAGAATTATCCTCCTGACCATAGCCTTTCCACTTAACCAGATACTGAAGTTTCCGTCTGGAAACACGGGAGTCCAAGATCTTTTCCACCACATACTCCAACTCACCCTCAACCAGCACAGGAGCAGGAGGATCAGCAGACGGAACAACCGGCACCTCATACCTCCGCAATAATGACCGATGAAAAACATTATGAATAGTAAAAGATGCTGGGAGGTCCAAACGAAAGGACACAGGATTGAGAACCTCCAGAATCCTATAAGGGCCGATAAACCGAGGCTTAAACTTAGGAGACGAGACCTTCATAGGAACAAATCGAGAAGACAACCAAACCAGGTCCCCAACACAAAGACGAGGACCGACACGCCGATGGCGATTAGTGAACTGTTGAGTCTTCTCCTGGGACAACTTCAGATTGTCCACAACCTGTCCCCAAATCTGATGCATTCTATCAACCACAGCATCTACTCCAGGACAATCCGAAGACTCCAATTGACCGGACGAAAAGCGAGGGTGAAACCCTGAATTACAAAAAAATGGAGAAACCAAAGTGGCAGAACTGGCCCAATTGTTAAGGGCAAACTCTGCCAATGGCAAAAAATCAAGCCAATCGTCCTGATCAGCGGACACAAAACACCTCAAGTAAGTCTCCAAGGTCTGATTAGTACGCTCAGTCTGGCCATTAGTCTGAGGATGGAATGCAGACGAAAAAGACAAGTCGATGCCCATCCTGGCACAGAACGCCCGCCAAAATCTAGACACAAACTGAGTACCCCTGTCAGACACTATATTCTCAGGAATACCATGCAAACGCACAACATTCTGAAAAAATAGAGGGACCAGCTCAGAGGAGGAGGGCAATTTGGGCAAAGGTACCAAGTGAACCATCTTGGAAAAACGGTCACACACCACCCAGATGACAGACATCCTACGAGAAACAGGAAGGTCAGAAATAAAGTCCATAGAGATGTGCGTCCAAGGCCTCTTAGGAATAGGCAAGGGCAACAACAACCCGCTGGCCCGGGAACAGCAGGGCTTAGCCCGAGCACAAACATCACAAGACTGCACAAAAATACGTACATCTCGAGACAAGGAAGGCCACCAGAAGGACCTAGACACCAGATCCCTGGTGCCAAAAATTCCAGGATGACCTGCCAACGCAGAAGAGTGAACCTCCGAAATAACTCTACTGGTCCAGTCATCAGGGACAAACAGTCTACCAGGCGGACAGCGATCAGGCCTATCCACCTGAAACTCCTGCAAAGAGCGCCGCAGGTCTGGGGAGACAGCTGACAATATCACCCCATCCTTCAGGATGCCAGTAGGTTCGGAATCACCAGGCGAGTCAGGCTCAAAACTCCTAGAGAGGGCATCCGCCCTCACATTCTTAGACCCAGG
Organism: Ranitomeya variabilis; assembly: GCF_051348905.1. Lineage (NCBI taxonomy): Eukaryota > Metazoa > Chordata > Amphibia > Anura > Dendrobatidae > Ranitomeya > Ranitomeya variabilis. Next base: position 734,853,516 of record NC_135233.1, read on the forward strand.
CAGATATGAAACCACAAAGTTAAATCGAGAGAAAAACAACGACCAGCGCGCCTGTCTAGGATTCAGACGCCTGGCTGACTCAAGATAAATTAGATTTTTGTGGTCAGTCAAGACCACCACCTGGTGTCTAGCCCCCTCAAGCCAATGACGCCACTCCTCAAATGCCCACTTCATGGCCAAGAGCTCCCGATTTCCAACATCATAATTTCGCTCAGCGGGCGAAAACTTTCGAGAGAAAAACGCACATGGTCTCATCACTGAGCAGTCAGGACCTTTCTGCGACAAAACTGCACCTGCTCCGATCTCGGAAGCATCTACTTCAACCTGGAATGGGAGCGAAACATCAGGCTGGCGCAACACAGGAGCAGAAGAAAAGCGGCGCTTAAGCTCCCGAAAGGCCTCCACAGCCGCAGAGGACCAATTAGCAACATCAGCACCCTTCTTGGTCAAATCAGTCAAAGGTTTAGCAATGGCAGAAAAACCCGCTATGAATCGGCGATAGAAATTAGCAAATCCCAAGAATTTCTGAAGACTCTTTAGAGAAGTAGGTTGTATCCAATCACAAATAGCCTGAACCTTAACAGGGTCCATCTCCATAGATGAAGGGGAAAAAATATATCCCAGAAAGGAAATTCTCTGAACCCCAAAAATACACTTTGAGCCCTTCACAAATAGAGAATTAGCTCGTAAAACCTGAAAAACTCTCCTGACCTGTTGAACATGAGATTCCCAGTCCTCCGAAAAAATCAAAATATCATCCAAATACACAATCATAAATTTATCCAGATATTCACGGAAAATATCGTGCATAAAGGACTGAAAAACGGAAGGGGCATTCGCGAGACCGAAAGGCATTACCAAATACTCAAAATGGCCTTCAGGCGTATTAAATGCGGTCTTCCACTCATCCCCCTGCTTAATCCGCACCAAATTATACGCACCACGTAGATCGATCTTAGTGAACCACTTCGCCCCCTTTATGCGAGCAAAAAGATCAGTCAGTAAAGGTAACGGGTACTGGTATTTAACTGTAATCTTATTCAGAAGTCGATAGTCGATACAAGGTCTCAATGAACCATCCTTTTTACCCACAAAGAAAAACCCTGCCCCCAGTGGAGACAAAGAGGGGCGAATATGACCCTTTTCCAAAGATTCTCTGATATACTCCCGCATAGCAGTATGTTCAGGTACAGACAAATTAAACAAGCGGCCCTTAGGAAATTTACTACCGGGAATCAACTCAATAGCGCAGTCACACTCTCTGTGAGGGGGGAGAGAATCAGTTTTAGGCTCTTGAAAGACATCATAAAAATCTGACAGAAATGCTGGGATCTCAGAGGGAGTAGATGAAGAAATGGGAACCAAAGGTGCATCCCCATGAATCCCCCGACATCCCCAGCTCAGCACAGACATTGATCTCCAGTCCAAGACTGGATTATGAATTTGTAACCATGGTAATCCAAGTACTAATACGTCATGTAGATTATATAACACAAGGAAACGAATAATCTCCTGATGGTCTGGGGTAAGATGCATAGTCACTTGTGTCCAATATTGTGGTTTATTGCTAGCCAAAGGTGTAGAATCAATACCCTTTAAGGGAATAGAAACCTCCAGAGGCTCTAAATCAAACCCACAACGCTTGGCAAAGGACCAATCCATGAGACTCAGAGCGGCGCCAGAATCCACATAAGCATCCACAGTAACAGATGATAAAGTACAAATCAATGTCACGGACAAAAGAAATTTAGACTGCAAGGTACCCATAGAAAAAGATTTATCAACCTCTTTATCAACCTTCTTTATGCGTTTAGAGCATGCTGATATAACATGAGCTGGATCTCCACAATAGAAGCACAACCCATTTTTGCGCCTGTAATTCTGTCGTTCGCCTCTAGACAAAACACTATCGCATTGCAAATGCTCTGGTGCCTTTTCAGAGGTCACCGCCAAATGATGCACAGGTTTTTGCTCAGAAGATACCGCCATATGGTGCACAGGTTTTTGCTCAAAAGATACCGCCATATGGTGCACAGATTTGCGCTCCCGTAAACGCCGATCAATCTGGATAGCCAATTTCATGGCATCATTCAGACCTGTAGGCACAGGGAACCCCACCATGACATCCTTCACGGCATCAGAGAGACCTTCTCTGAAATTAGCTGCTAGAGCGCACTCATTCCATTTAGTAAGCACCGACCATTTACGAAATTTTTGGCAGTATATCTCAGCTTCATCTTGCCCTTGGGAAAGAGCTATCAAGGCTTTCTCAGCCAAAATCTCTAAATTAGGTTCTTCATAAAGCAACCCCAAAGCCAGAAAAAACGCATCTACATTTAATAACGCAGGATCCCCTGGCGACAATGCAAATGCCCAACTTTGTGGGTCACCCCGCAATAGAGAAATAACAATTTTAACCTGTTGAGCAGGATCACCAGCAGAGTGAGATTTCAGAGACAAAAACAATTTACAATTCTCTCTGAAATTCAAAAAACGGGATCTGTCTCCGGTAAAAAATTCAGGCATAGGGATCTTAGGTTCAGACATTGGAGCACGTATAACAAAATCTTGTAAGTACTGGACCTTTGTAGCCAGGTTATTCAGACCTGCAACCAAACTCTGTGGATCCATGATTCCAACAGGTGTAACCAAAGCCATTCAGAGATTAAGAGGAGAGGAAAAAAAAAAAGGCTGAAGACTGCAGTTTAAGCAAGGAGTACAAATAAGCACTAAGGTGCACTTTCCAAACACAGAAGGAAAAAAAAAACCTTTTCACATCCTTTCCTGCTTTAGTGCATGGTTTTAACACATTCTGGCCGGCCAAACTGTCATGATTCTCCCAATGGCAGGGAAATCAAAAATAACAAACGGACTAGCTCTCGGGTGATGGAAACTAAAGTGACCGTGACCTGAACCTGACACAACACTGGAAGTAGCCGGGGAGTGTTTCCTACGATGCCCTAGACACCACGCGCCAGCCGGAGATCTAACTACCCCTATCAGAGGAATACACAGGCCTGCCTTACCTCCAGAGATGAACCCCAAAAGGAGATAGCAGGCCCCCACAAATATTGACGGTGAGTCAAGAGGAAAAGACATACGTAGGATGAACAGCAGATTTAGCACAGTGAGGTCCGCTTACTAGATAGCAGAAGTACAGGAAAGAGTTACTTCACGGTCAACTTCAAAACACTACTCCAAAAACACCATCCTGAAATTACTTTAAAACTCCAGTGACAACTCATGCCACTGGAGTGGCAATTTCAGTCCACGAGAGCTTCCAGCTAAAGAGAGTCACATTGCAGATAACTGGACAAAAAATAGCATTAACTAGGAACAAAATTCAACTTAGCTGAACTGGAACTTGAGGCAGGAGAATGCAACAGAATGCTACTGATACATTGTTGGCCGGCATAAGACCAGCAGCCAAGCAGCCTTAAATAGGAAACTCCCCTAATGGGTGTCAACAGGTGATCAAGGATAGAAGAAGGCAAATAAGTGGCACTACCATAAGACACCACCGGGGGAGCCCACAAACAGAATTCACAACAGTAGTGGATCAGTTCCAAATCCTAGTTCACCCACTCAAGAATCCCTTGGCAATAACATCTGTTGATGGGAGAACTCTTCGGGAGACGGTTCATCTGGCTACTGAGCCACTTGAGGTCTGTATTGGGATGCTTCACACTGAGAATATTGCCTTCTATGTTCTTTCCTACATATCTAACACCATTCTCTTAGGCCCACAATGGCTGCGGCAGCATGAACCTGTGTTGACTGGAGAACTGGAGAGGTGCTACCCTGGGGACATTCCTGTCATGAAAAGTGTCTGGCTCCAGTATGTCCGGTTAAGGCCCCATCTTGTCCAGCATCGCTTCCCAGTTTGCTGTCTGCCTATTGGTCCTTTGCTGATGTTTTTGATAAGGAAGCAGATACTTTGCCACCCCACAGGCCGTATGACTGCCCTATCGACTTGATTCCCGGATCTACACCCCCTAGAGGCCGAATTTACCTACTGTCCCCAGCTGAGACTCAAGCTATATCACACTACATTTAGAAGAATTTGGCCACGATGTTCATTCAGAAATCCTCCTCTCCTGCTGGGGCCGGCTTTTTCTTCGTTAAGAAGGATGGATCACTCCGACCCTATATTGACTATTGAGGTCTTAACCAGATCACGGTGAAGAATAAATACCCTATCCCACTGATTCCTGAGTTGTTCAACCAATTAAGAGGTGCCAGGATCTTCACCAAATTAGACCTAAGAGGCGCCTACAATCTAATCCGCATTCGCCGGGGAGACGAATGGAAGATGGCTTTTAACACCAGGGACGGACATTATGAATACTGAGTGATGCCCTTCAGTCTCAGTAATGCACTGGCAGTTTTTCAAGAATTCGTCAATGACATCTTCCTGCTTTATTAATACCAGTATCTAGACGATATTCTGGTATTTTTCTTGGATCTGGCCTCCCACAGACGAGCTGTTCGGCAGGTTCTTCAGCGTCTTAGGGAGAATCGTCTCTATGCCAAGTATGAGAAATGCGTTTTCGGACAGTCCTCTCTTCCCTTCTTGGGCTACATTATCTCAGATACAGGACTCAGGATGGATCTTGTGAAAGTCTATTCCATCCTTAAATGGCCGCTGCCCGCGGGGATCAAAGCAATTCAGCGATTTCTTGGCTTTGTTAATTACTATGGGCAATTCATTCCTCACTTCTCCATGCTGACCGCTCCTATCTCTGCTATGACCCAAAAGAGAGCCGATATGAGGAACTGGTCCTCAGAGGCTGAAGAGGCCTTCCGCTCTCTTAAATGTTTCTTCTCCACCGCTCCCATACTGCATTGCCCGGATTTGAACAGTTCTTTCTAGAGGTGGACGCATCCTCGTTAGGGGCTGGAGCTGTGCTCACCCAAAAGTCCTCCTTGGGTTGCAGCGTGTCCTGCGGTTTCTTTTCTAAGGCCTTCTCCGCTCATGAGCGTAACTACTCTATCGGGGATCGAGAGTTACTCGCCATTAAGATGGCTTTGGAGGAGTGGCGTTACCTGCTGGAGGGCGCAGTCTATCCAGTGGTCATCTACATGGCCCTTTTTCATTTTTGTGTTTTCATTTTTCGCTCCCCTCCTTCCCAGAGCCATAACTTTTTTATTTTTCTGTGAATATGGTCATGTGAGGGCTTATTTTTTGCGGGCCGAGTTGTACTTTTGAACAACAACATTGGTTTTACCACACTTGTTTTTTGTTTGGCTTTTTTGCTAGCTTCACTAAATGCTAAAACTGACCAGTCGCTGAACTTGACAGTCGGCGGTCTATAGCGTGGGCCTGTGCTGTCACATTGCTCGAAGGAACGAGCACCAACCTTCCCCTGCTGCGCACAGTGTCCTGCTCTCTTCCCACACACAGCCCCTTTTATATCAGAAATGCCCCCTGTTGAACAGTGCAAAGGTCGGTCCGGATCAGAAAGCTTTCCCCCGGGGCAACAATGGTGACAGCCCCAACAGTTCCAGAACCGGCGCAGGAAAGGTACCCTCGGTCCGGTCCATCTTCTTACACCAACAGCCTCAGATGATGTTTTTGAAGTGGAGAACATCTTGGCCATGAATAGGGTGAGAGAGGCAAGATCTTCTTCCCCATTGACTGGAAGGGATTTGGTCCCAAAGAGAGATCCTGGGAGCCAAAGGAGAACATTCACGCTCCGATTCTCCTCCGGAAATTCCTTGATGACCTGAAGAGTAGGGTGCGTAAAGGGGGAGGGGTACTATTAGCACCACGCCAGAGTTCTGCTTTGACAGGTAGGGCCTCCGGCGTGTCTCTTCACTCACCCGTGCTGCGGTCAGTTCTTCCCTTCCCTGCATGCTTCCAGCCGGTCCTCTAGCCATGTCCTCTTAAAGGGTCAGTGTGTGCACTTGCTATTTTCTCCTCAGCCAATAGCTGTAGGACATTATGTATATATTGCTTCCTCCCCACTGGGGAGGTGCCTGAGCAAGCTTCCTGTTTTGTAGTCTAAGTTGTGTAAGTTTGCATAGCAGTCCCAGCTGCACTCTATTGCAGATCCTGCCTGCTGCACTCTGATACAAACCCTGTCTGCTGCACTTAGGTGCGAACTCTGCCTGCTGCACTATGATGCGAAATCTGCCTGCTGCACTCTGATACAAACACTGCCTGCTGCTGTCAGGTGCGAACTCTGTCTGCTGCACTCGGATGCGAATTGTCTCCTGCATTCTAATACAAACCCTGCCAGCTGCTCCTTCCAGTCTGTTCTCTTGGTCCAGCTGCTGCTCATTCGTTGGTCTGTCCTGGAGTGTCACCTGGCGTTCATCAGGAGCCAAGTCTAACCTCACCATCAGAGGCTCTAGTGAACAGTCAGGTGTTCGCTTAGTTAAACCCCTCCAGGCTCTCCATGGTCCATGGCACAGTGGTTCCACAAACCACGTCTGTGACACAGGGTTTAAGAATCACTGCAATTTGGCATGGGATTATACAGGGACTCCATAGGGAGCAATTATTTTGAATAAATATTGATTATTATATCATTTTTTTATATAGTGTTATCATATGGCTGCTAGGATTATGCACTTTACATTGTGGATCAACTTTAGTAGTCCAATTGACTGGATGCTTTTGAAGTGTTTTTAAAATTCGTTTTTTTGCTATCTAATAAAAATGGTTAATATTTAGTGGTCCTTTAGTTTGTGCATATATTCTTTTCTTTTTGTATACTAGGACCTTTTGCTATTTCATGATTTTACTTGCCCTCTCTGCTGCAGGAAGGAGAGATGGAAAGTTCTCCTAGCGTGGGTCGTGAAGGGTGAACAACCAGTAATCAGTGTTGGGCAAAATTCTTATAACATGATGGTTACGGGAACGTCACGATCCATTTTTGGATTTGTGGCAGATCTGGTTTCCCTCAGATTGAAACTTTTTTCCTTTCAGGTTATCGGGGGTTAATGCAGTTTTCCCCGGTGGCCTGCTGGTGTAATTGCATTGCTGCTGGGTCAGCTGATGTGGTGGTGACCACTTCCACCATCCTTCGAGAGGTCACCTGATGCATCAGTTGACCGTCGATGTTAGTGTACTTTACAGCGACCAAGCTTGAGGAAGGAGCTTGCTGGGTGCAGTGGTGCTTCTGCTGAGTTCGCTTTTCTGGTGCCTTACTCTGCTGTGTGGTGCTTCTCAGCAGAGGGAGCTATGTGTTGCATTTTTTTACCCTGTCCCTTTTGGTGTCTCTTACCTTTCCTTTTGTTGTATTAGTGCAGAGGTGAGACTAGTGCTCTCACCTGCCAGTTCCCTACTTAGTGATAAGAGCAGGGCAATTGAGGAATTAGGTTTCCTGCTCGACGACGGGGTGAAAGAACCCTTATAGGGATGTTAGTGAGATCAAGACACATCCTCAGGTGAGTGCAGGAGGTGTCCATTCTGTTAGAATCTGTTTTGTCTTGACCATCCGCCATCTTGTTGTGGTTTTCTGGCTGCTGGTCTTTTTCCCCTGGTGATGGGTTGTCTTGGTCAGGTGATTGTATCACCCTTTATTACCCAGCACCTGCCTCCCATTCCTTGCTGGACAACAGTGTTAATCCACTAGAGTTTCTTCTAGGTGCTTAGACAGCTTTCTCTGTTTGATATTTTGCAGTTCTGGGATCTCTGGTTCTGCTATCTTTTGTTTCTGTTTTCAGTTTGTTCCTGCAGCCTTCTCTGTGTTTCCTATTAGGAGGTGACCTGATTTTTGTACCCAGTCCTTAGATTTTTAGGGACCTCCTTCCCCTTATCTATAGGTCTTCGCTGAGTTTAGACCAGGATCGTCGGTGGGTCTAAGCGCAAGGAATGGGTCGCCCACTCCATCGTAGTGTTTCAGCCTAGTCTTAGTGCAGGGTCAGCTTTCCCCCTTCTCTCCTAGTTCTGTGCTGCAGTTTTGTAAACACATTCCCCCATTCCCTATCAACAGGGTCCACTGCTGTTATCGTTTCCCTGGTATTCCCGTTTGTTGTGGCATACCTCCCAACTTTTGAAAATGGGAAAGAGGGCAAAGTTTGCGGCGCGCAAAGCGTGCCGCGGCAAATTTTAGGCCACGCCTCTGACCACACCCATTCATAACTAGCCACACCCATATCCACGTCCCAACCACACCCATTTAGCACTGCTGATCACACTTTCATAAAGAATAATTATAAACAAAAAAATATGGCCACACAGTGCTCCATACTGTATAATGGCCACACATGATGCTCCATACTGTATAATGGCCACACATGATGCTCCATACTGTATAATGGCCACACGATGCTCCATACTGTATAATGGCCCCACATGATGCTCCATACTGTATAATGGCCACACAGTGCTCCATATTGTACAATGGCCCCACATGATGCTCCATACTGTACAATGGCCACACATGATGCTCCGTACTGTATAATGACCACACATGATGCTCCGTACTGTATATTGGCCGCACATGATGCTTCGTACTGTATATTGGCCGCACATGATACTTCGTACCGTATAATGGCCACACATAGCTACTCCTACACACGCGGCTGCGCTCCGTACACACACGGCTCCGCTCCATACACCTCGTACACACGGCTCCGCCCCGTACACCTCGTACACACACGGCTCCGCTCCGTACACCTCGTACACACACGGCTCCGCTCCGTACACCTCGTACACACACGGCTCCGCTCCGTACACCTCGTATACACACGGCTCCGCTCCATACACCTCGTACACACACGGCTCCGCTCCGTACACCTCGTACACACACGGCTCCGCTCCGTACACCTCGTACACACACGGCTCCGCTCCGTACACCTCGTACACACACGGCTCCGCTCCGTACACCTCGTACACCTCGTACACACACGGCTCCGCTCCTTACACCTCGTACACACACGGCTCCGCTCCGTACACCTCGTACACACACGGCTCTGCTACATTCACACTGTAAACACCTCCTGACCCCACACAACAGGCAGCGCATCACCAGGGCACATGCTTCTCTCCAGAGAAGGGGGTGTGTGAGCCCTGTGCCAGTGCTGCATGGCGCTCACCATTGCTTCCCTGGCACTGATGGAGGGGCAGCAACAGCACAAAGCCTCATTAGGTGCAGATCAGTAAATCTGGAGACATTTCTCTGCACGGTGAGAACTAGTTTCCTTTGTTACAAGCAGAGCAACAAGCAGCCTGCTGCAGCACATGGCTACCGAGCACGCCCACTCCAGCTCATTATCCTGCTGGCACCTACCTGGCACCGCACACAACGGGGACATGAGGGTTGGTGTGCCTGCTCGTCCTGCACAACATCCAGCTGAGCTCCTCGTCCTCCTCGCCACATCCGTGTCCTGCGGATCATGACCCCGTGCCCAGCGCTGGCAGTGCCTCCTTCATGCCACAGGAAGCCCTAAGAGTAAGACTCAGGAACATGGGGAAGGGGCGTGGCCTAACACAAGGGGGTGTGTGACGGCTAATTCTCCTGTGTTGTTTGCGGGAGCAGAGTGTCCCGGGCAGGACAGCGGGGAAAAGCATCAAATGCGGGACAGTCCCGCACAATGAGGGACGGTTGGGAGCTATGGTTGTGGTGTCTGGTGACCGACCAACCGTTTGGTTACATCACACTGGGTCAGTCACTCCGTGACATTAACACCGACTGTCACATTTTTCTAGTGAGCATTGGCCCAAATGCAGGCCTTTGCCCAACTGCTCCAGACTCTCACCACTGAACTTAAGGAGCTGCGTAGTGAGGTGGTGCAGCAGCTGCAGCAGTTGTTGGGGTTCTGGGCCTTGGTTCAGGTACAGGTTCAACCAGAACCCAAGATATCTCTCCCTGACAGTTTTTGTTTTTTTAAGGAGACCTGCAAGGTATACTCTTGTACTCCGCCCTCGTTCATCAGGGAGTGATGAACAACGGGTGGGAATCGTTTCCCTTCTTAAGGGTGATCCCCAATCCTGGGCCATCTCCCTGCTGACCGTTTCTCCATCTCTACGGTCAGTGGACGATTTTTTTTGCGGCTCTGGTGTATGGTGATCCTTATGGTGTCTCCCTGGCAAAATTCCGACTCTGTAAAATGAAGCATAGGGGCCGGCCGCCTGAGGAGTACTGCTCAGACTTCAGGAGGTGGGCCACTGACACACAGTGGAATGCCCCTGCCCTTAGGAGCAATTTTATGCAGGGTCTGTATCCAAGGTTGCAGGATACTCTCGTGCAGTACTCCACCCCCAGGTCATTGGAGGCCGCCATGTCCCTTGCCATCCGGGTGGATAGATGCTTGAGGGAGAGGCATGCACCTAATGTGCCCCCTGTTGTCCTTGCTAGGGAGGACACGCCAGTGCAGGCAGATGAACCCATGCAGGTGGGAGGAGTTGGTTCCCAAATGGGGTTGTCTGCGGTTCGTCGTGGTGTAGGGTCATGTTTTTACTATGGGCAGACTGGTCATTTCATCAATGTCTGCCCAACTCGCACCAAAATACCATCATCCACTCAGAAGCCTCGTCCGCCTGGTCGTGTGAAGGGAGGTGACCAGGGAGTGTATATTTCCTCCAGCTTCTCGTCTCAGTGCACCATCCCTGCTGAAGTGGTAGTTGGAGGGATGACTGAGACACTTCCAGTGTTTGAGGACAGTGAAGCAGGTATCAGTCTAGTGGATGCTCATTTTCACATTACCCTGTCCATTTTGATGTCTGTCTTACCTTTCCTTTTGTTGTATTGGTGCAGTGGTGGGATCAGTGCTCTCACCTGCCAGTTCCCTACTTAGGGATACGAGTAGGGAAAGTGAGGGATTAGGTATCTTGCTCAGCGACGGGGTGAAAGAACCCGTATAGGGACATTAGTGAGATCAGGGCACATCCTCAGGTGAGCGCAGGAGGTTTCCATTCCCCCATTCCCTATCGACATGGCCCACCATTGTTATCGTGTCCCTGGTGTTCCACTGTTTGTTATGGTGCTTGGTCACGTCACACTGGGTCAGTCACTCCGTGACAGGGAAATTCAGAGGGACATAAACTCAGCCATGTGTGCCAGACTCCCAATAGGCAAGATTTACCTGTCCCCACCAGGAAGACAACTCTCCATCTCCTCCTGCCTCTCCTCATCATTTTCAGCCCACCCATGCTGAACTGACAGGATGAAGATGATGTTAGTACCCTCTTGCATAGGCAACGATATTCAGTTCCTCCTCCTCAGCCTCCTTCTCTTCATTATCACCCAATTCACAATGAATAGATGAGATGAGGCTGGGTAGCATCTCCCTGCGTACTTTCTTCCTCCCATTTCCACCTGCTCCACATGCAAAGCTTCCTCTTTATTTGTGAGCAGCAAGCATTTGAATAGACACAGAAGCTGGATGGTTATTCTGATTTTGGCATAATCGCCATTCACCATCTTGGTTGATTCCTCAAAGTTTTGGAGAACCTCATGGATGTCAGACATGCATACCCACTCATCCGTTATATGCGGAGGCTGACTGGAATACCGACCGGCATGTTGTAGCTAGTATTCAACCACTGACCTCTGCTTCTCACAAAGCCTTGCCATATTGTGCAATGTAGATGTCCAGCGCTTGGTCACGTCGCACACCAGTCAGTGAGCTGGCACTTGCAAGCTGTAGCTGACTTGTGGAAATGGGTGCACATGCGGCTCAGGCAAATGAGTAGATTTACAGAAACCGCTGAACCACTAAGTGAGCACGTGGGTCAGACATGGTACGTGGGCGAGCTTGCCAGGCTTCAGAGCTGAAGCCAGGTTACCGCCATTATCACACATGACCATGCATGCTTGTAGGTTCCGCAGTGAGAGCCACAGCTCTGTCTAGTCTGTTATACCTTTCAACAACTCGGTGGTGTGCTGTCACCTAAACAATTAGTTTCAGCACAGCCTGTTGCCGCTTCACTGAGGCAGTGCGGCAGTGATGCCAGATTGCAAATGATATGGATAACAATTTGGAGATGGAGGATGATGAAGAGTAGGAGGTGCAGGAACTGGTGTAGGAGGTGGATGAAACCCTGACGTAACTAGAGTGCAATCCTTTTTTTTTTTGAGGCACGTGTGCCATCACCGGGTCCGACCTGATTCGGCCTACACTAGGTTCATACAATGTGCCGTAAGGGAAATGTAGAGTCCCTGGCCACAAGCACTTGTCCAGGTGTCAGATGTAAAGTGTACCTTCCTAGTAACTGTGTGGGTCAGAGCATGGGTAATGTTATAGGACCCTTGCTGGTAAAAGGCAGGGACGGCACACCGGGAAAATTAGTAATGGCTGGGGACCGAGTACCAAGAGATTAGCACCGCCATGAAGTAGCAGAAAGCCTCAGTGTCCACAAGCCTAAATTGCAACATTTCCAGGGCAAGCATTCTAGAAATGTTTTTTTTTTACGTGTGGGTGAGTGTCTGAGTATTTACTCTTTCTTTCCAAGGTCTGGAGTAGAGACAGCTGAACGTTGTGCTGGGACAAAGAATTGGATGTAGTTGCTGATGGTATTTGCGAATGTGTAACTCTGGTGCAGGGCGGGAGTCATCCGCTCCTGTGGCATTGACAGGGGATTAGCAAACACGTAGCACAGGGGAAGAGGTAGTTGTGGCACACGCCGACACTGATTTTGGACCCAGGCATTCGTCCCACCTTGTCGGGTGCTTTGATGACATGTGCCTGAGCATGCTGGGGGTTGTCAGGCGGGTACTGGTCAAGCCCCTGCTGATCTTGGTATGGCATAGGTTGCAAAATGATTGTTCAATTATCGTCCACACTTTCTTTAACTCCTTTACCCTTGAGGGTGATTTGCACATTAGCCCCTTAACCCCCAAGAGTGGTTTGCATGTTAATGACCAGGCCAATTTGTACAATTCTGATTTTGAAAATTTCGCAATTTTCCAACTTTGAATTTTAATGCCCTTAAATCAGAAATATGTCACACAAAATACTTAATAAGAAACATTTCCCACATGTCTACTTTACATCAGCACAATTTTGGAACCAAAATTGTTTTTGTTAGGGAGTTATAAGGGTTAAAAGTTGACCAGCAATTTCTCATTTTTACAACACCATTTTATTTTAGGGACCACATCACATTTGAAGTAACTTTGAGGGGGTCTATAAGATAGAAAATACCCAAGTGTGATACCATTCTAAAAACTGAACCCCTCAAGGTGCTCAAAATCACATTCAAGAAGTTTATTAACCCTTCAGGTGTTTCACAGGAATTTTTATGTTTAAAAAGAATGAACATTTAAAGGGCCACTGTCACCCCCTCCAGCCGTTATAAACTAAAAGAGCCACCTTGTGCAGCAGTAATGCTGCAGTCTAACAAGGTGGCTCTTTTAGTTTTTGATTCCGTTATTCCCTCAATAAAGAGTTTTAAAATTTGCCCTAACTACCTGTCTGCAGACCTGGAGGCGGTCCGAAGCCTCCTCTGTGAATCTCCCAACGGCCGTCACTCTTCTCTTCTGGGGATGTGGTCGCCGCCCCCTGAGCGCTGTTTCTTCTTAAATCCGGCGCCTGCGCTGTGCGTGCCTGCCTGTGACAGGCGCAGTCCTCATTGTCAGTCACAGCTCAGATGCAGGGTGCCTGACTGCGCCTGTGCCGGCAGTGCGGCCACCCTGTTGCTGAATCCCCGCCCCGCACTGTGTTATTCATTATGCACAGTGCGGGGCTGGGGTTCCTGGGCATGCGCACTGCGCTGTTCAGACGCTCCCTCGGTCCCCCGCCTTCCAGCGTTGCCGTAATATACAGGTTTCCTTGCCAGCGTTTGGAATGAAGCAGCCGCAAATAACAACGCTGGAAGGCGGGGGAGCTGGGGGAGCGTCTGAGCTGGGGGAGCGTCTGAACAGCGCAGTGCGCAATAAATAAGCAGTCACCTGACCCCAGATCATGAAAAATGGAGATGCTACGGGTATCGGAAAATGGCGCAATTTTTTTAATTTTTTTTTAGCAAAGTTTGGAATTTTTTTTCACTTAGATAAAAGAGAACCTAGACATGTTAGGTGTCTATGAACTCGTAATGATCTGGAGAATCATAATGGCTGGTCAGTTTTAGCATTTAGTGAACCTAATAAAAAAGCCAATCAAAAAACAAGTGTGAGATTTCATTTTTTTTGCAACTTCACCGCACTTGGAATTTTTTTCCCGTTTTCTAGTACACGACAAGCTAAAACCAATGATGTTGTTCAAAAGTACAACTTTGTTTCGCAAAAAATAAGCCCTCACATGGCCATATTGATGGAAAAATAAAAGTTATGGCTCTGGGAAGAAGGGAAGCAAAAAACGAACACGGAAAATCCCATGGTCATGAAGGGGTTAAGATCCAATTTTTTTTTTATTTTGACAAGAGTAACAGGAAAAAATGGACCCCAAAATTTATTGTGTAATTTCTCCTAGGCACGCCGATACCCCATAGGGCGCATGGCAGAGCTCAGAAGAGAAGGAGCGCCATTTGACTTTTTAATTGCAAAATGTGCTGGAACAATTGGCGGACGCCATGTCGTGTTTTGAGAGCTTCTGATGTGTCTAAACAGTGAAAATCCCCCACAAGTGACACCATTTTGCAAACTAGCCCCTCAGTGAACTGATCTAGATGTGTGGTGAGCACTTTGAACCCTCAGGTGCTTCGCAGAAGTTTAGAACGTTGAGCCGCAAAAATAAGAAAAGTCAAATTTTCCCCACAAATATGTTTTTAGCACAAAATATTGCATTTTCATAATGGTAGCATAAAAATTGCACTATACAATTTGTTGTGCAATTTCTCCTGAGTATGTCAATACCCAATATGAGGGAGAAAACTACTGTTTGGGCGCACGGCAGGGCTTGGAAGGGAAGGAGCGTCATTTGACTTTTTGAATGTAAAATTTCCTGGAATAATTAGCAGATGTCATGTCTCATTTGGAGGCCCCTTGATGTGCCTAAACAGAAGTAACCCCATTTTGGAAACTAGATCCCTCAAGGAATGTATTTAGATGCATAGTGAGCACCATGAACCCATTGGTGCTTCACAGAAGTTTATAACGTTGAGCCGTGAAAATAATAACATCACGTTTTCCTTACACAAAATTTTATTTTAGCCCCAAATTTTGCATTTTCATAAGGGTAACAGGAGAATATATGCACCATACAATTTGTTGTGCAATTTGTCCTGAGTATGTCAATACCCCATATGTGAGTGAACTTTTGAGACACAGTGCAAAGCTCAGAATGGAAGAGGCACCATATTGGAGTCCAGATTTTGCTGGAATGGTTTGAGGGTGCCATGTCACATTGGCAGAGCCCCTAAGGTGCCAAAACAACAGAAACCCCCTATATGTGAGCTCATTTTACAAACTACACTCCCCAATGAATTCATCTAGTGGTGCAGTGATCATATTGACACCACATGTGCCTCACAGAGTTTTATACCACTGAGCGGTCAAGAAAGAATTACATTTTTGCCACTAAAATGTTGTTTTAGCCCCAAGTTTTTAATTTTTCTAAGGGCTAATATGAATTTTTTTTACAAGAAACTGAGGTCCATATTTTCCTGAGTGCACCAATACCCTACATGTGATCGGGAAACATTTTTCAGGCACAGTGCAAAGCTCAGAATGCAAGGAGCCCCAGATATTACTGTTATGGCTGCAGGTGCCATGACCCACTGTGAGGGCCCATGAGGTACCAGAACAGCAGAACCCCCGCCCCCCAGAAGTGACCCCATTTTAAACACTACACCTCTCAATTAATTCATCTAGGAGTGCAGTGATCATATTGACACCATGGGTGTGTCACCGAATTTTGTACCATTGGACAGTGAAGCCAAAATACCGTAACTACATTTTTACCACCAAAACTTTGTTTTAGCCCAGATTTTACATTTTCACACAAGAATTGGGTGAAAATGGCACTAAAATTTGTCCCAAAATTTCTACTGAACCTGCCAATACCGCATATGAGGCTGTATAGTACTACTTAGCCATACGGAGAGACTCAGGAGGAACAGAGCGCTATTTGCTCCCTGGACCGCAGATTTTCCTGGAACAGTTGGCGGATGCCATATACAGAGCCCCTAATTGCTAAAAGAGCAGAATCCCCTCTCAAGTGACCCCATTTTTTAAATTCTAACCCTTGGGGAATTTATCCACATGTGCAGTGACGATTTTGACTCCATTGGTATTTTCCAGAAACAAACAGCAATGAATGTTGCAGAGTGAAAATTGCAAACTGCCGCTGTAGTGAACAGTACACTGTAGTGACCAGTACATTGCAGTCACCAGTACATTATGCCCAACCTGTGCTTCTAGAGGCATGCAATCGTAAGTTAGGCAGGATCTCATTGCTTCAGAAATGCCAAACGTGGACACAACATGCGGTTTAGGTACACTGTGGGGCTCAGAAGGAAGGGGGCATTTGGATTTGGGAGAGCAGAATTTGCTGAACTTCTTTTGGCAGGTGAGGAGCCATTCAGCTTTTCTAGAGCCTTTTTACTATCAGTAATGTGGAAGCCCCTATATTTCCGTTAACAGATAACGTTTGGAATCACATTTACCCGGCACTCTAATCTGAGCACCTACTTTGGGGTTTCCATCTAAATCTCTGAGTGACGTGATTCAGATGAAACCCCCGAGGGATCCATTCACTATAGTGAGGCAGCAGAGATACTCTGGACTCCGTCTGGCCTCTGTTCAGTGGTATCCTTTTCAGAACTGCACAAAACTGTGGCGGACGGCACTTTGATGCAATTCTAAAAAGACGGACACCGTCAGATCTCAGGTCAGACGACATCTACAATGCCTCCATCTGCCTCATTATAAGGAATCTTCGGCCGGGGGTTCCGTCTGATTCACATATTTCAAAGATTTACATGGAACCCTCGATGTAAGCGTTCAGCACAGAGCGCAGGATAAACGTGCGCCAAGCCTTATTGCGATCTTTAGGAGGCAGAATGAAAAAAATCAACAGCATATGAAGAATTGGTTTTATTTATTTTTACGCTGTTCCTCGTGTGGTATAAGTGACTAGGCGACTTTATTCTTCAGGTCGGTGCGATTACAGAGATACCAGATTTATATTGGGTTTTTATGTTTGGCTGCTGTCACACACTAAAAGACGCTTTTTATTGCAAAAAATAGTTTTTACATCACCAAATTTATAGAGCTATAATTTTTCCATGTTTTGGCCCACAGAATCATGTGAGGGCTTGTTTTTTTTGTGGGGCGAGTTGACGTTTTATTGGTACCATTTTCGGGCACATGACATTTTGTGATTGCTTTCTATTTTGATTTTTAGGTGGCAGAATGAATAAAGACCAGCAATTCAGAAATTTCTTTTTTTTTTGAGGGGGGGGGGTTTATGCCGTTCCGTGTGTGGTAAAATTGATAAGGCAGTTTTATTCTTCGAGTCAGTATGATTACAGCGATACCTCATTTATAGTTTTTTTTATGTTTTGGCGCTTTTATACAATAAAAACTATTTTATAAAAAAAATAATTATTTTTGCAACACTTTATTCTGAGAGCAATAGCTATTATATTTTTCAGCTGATGGAGCTGTATTGGGGCATGTTTTTTGCGGGATCAGATGACGTTTTCAGCGGTACCATGTTTATTTATATTCATCTTTTTGATTGCGTTTTATTGTACTTTTTGTTCAGCAGTATTATGACAAAGCATTGTATTTTGCCTTATTTTTTATTTTTTTATGGTGTTCACTAAAGGGGTTATCTAGTGGGAAAGTTTTATACGTCGGGTCGTTGCGGATGAGGCGCTACAAAATATGTGTAATTTTATTATTATTTTTTTTTCATTCAAATTTTTATCTACAGATACAATATCTTTTACTTTGTCCCACTATGGGACAATCATTTTTTTGCAGGCTGATCGCTTCTACAGCACGGAGATGCAGCAGCTCTGCACTGACAGACAAACTTGCTCATCATGCACTAGGCATGATGAGCAAGTTTTCTAGGTCTGGTGACCCGGATGTTTATTGTCCCTAGGGACACTGAAATAATGAGTTTTATAAATTTCTCGCCATACCTCTATTGAGTCAGGGAGGTATGTTATCTCCCCCTGACTCAACCGCCTCGCAGCCGTCCAACATCCCGCTCTGGCCTTCGGGCGCCGCCTCCTCTCTTTCTCGTGATGTCACCGGCGCCTGTGCTCTGCAATCAGTTCTCGGGCATGCACGGGGTGCGCGCTGCCCGGGAACCTATATCAGGTGATGTAAGGATATTGTGCCTGCGTCTAGCGGAGGCCACAGATCCCGCCCCGCAGTGTGAATACATCCACGCAGCCCATGCCGCTGGTGAGACGGACACAGAGGAGGGGCCGACCCAGGGATAGAGCAGGCAGATATACTCTGTGAGCAAACTGCAGTGTTTTGCCAGGAGAATGGGGAGTCCCGGATGCAGGCCGAAGATGAAGGAGACATATGCACATTGCGGAGGTATGAGAAGAAAGAGGAGGAACCAGAGCGAGGGGGGGGGGGGGGGGGGTGGAGGGCGATGAAAGTGAAGATGGGAGTCGGAACGGCTCGCAGGGAGGTAATGCAGGACATGGCGAGATGGCTACAGAGTTGCTGCGGGCGAAGATGGGAGAGCTGCTATTGCTGGAGGAGCCGACCGTAAGGCTGTGTGCACATGTTCCGGATTTTTAGAGTTTTTTTCACTATAAAAACGCATACACATGCATCCCATCATTCAGAATGCATTCCGCAATTTTCGTGCATATATTGCGTTTTTTTCCGCGAAAAAAACGCATCGCATAAAAAACGCAGCATGTTCATTACTTTTGCGGATTTTTTGCGGATTTCCCACTATATTATTGCATTGGGAACCTCTGGAAAAATACTCAAAAAAACCGCACAAAAAACGAGAAAAAAACGCATGCGGATTTCTTGCAGAAAATGTCCGGTTTTGTTCAGGAAATTTCTGCAAGAAATCCTGACGTGTCCACATAGCCTAATGGACGTTTTTCGTGCCATTATACACTGTGACTCTTCTATTATCAATATGGCGGCACAGTTGGACAGCATTCAAGCTAATATGACCAAAATGCAGCACGCTATGCATGTAGTGAAGAAGAGGGTAGAAGTTGAGAAAACAGTCAGTGCTGTGGAGGACTATATAGCAGGAGCCGAGAAGGAACATAAACAAATAGCATTAGCCCTTACTCCATGAGAGACATCATTTTGTTGTGTGTGGGATACTTGGGACTTTATACTATGGTTGGTATCATACTATGTGTGGGGGCACTGATGGCTTCATACTGTATATGGGATTATGTGGGAGCATCAAACTGTGTGGTGGTATTATGGGGACATCTTTGCATGGTGGTATCATACTGTGTGTAAGGGAGACACATGGGCGTCATAGATTGTGAGGGCATCATTGTGTGGGGGACACTGGCATCATACTGTGTATAGAAAGCATTATGGGGGTTCTTGGTGCATCATAATGTGTATGTGTGGACACTGGTGGCATTATAATGTGTTGTGGCACTAAGTTCTACAAGAATGACAACATAACAGATTGTAAAATGATCAGTGATAAGCGAGCACTAAAATGCTCGAGTGCTCAGTACTTGAATCGAGCAGGTCAGACGCTCGGACGGGCTCAAATCGAGTAACAAGTATAATAGAAATCAATGGGAAACTCAAGCATTTTGCCTAACAGGAGGGTAGGGGAGGCAGGATAATCACTTAAACAGATGGAAACAGCGTTCAAACTGAATGGGAACAGCTTGGGGAAGACGCCTGAGAACATCTCTGACTCCCAGGATGCTGTTGGGAACAATGTTATCAGAGTATTACTGCTCTTTTACGGACTGACGATAACACATACAAAACCGAAGATTATTATTTATTATTATAGTGCCATTTATTCCATGTTGCTTAACATGTGAGAAGGGGTATACATATTTTAAAAAAACAAGTACAATAATCTTGAACCAAACAAGTCACCGACTGGTACAGAAGGAGAGAGGACCCTGCCCGCGAGGGATCACAGTCTATAAGGCAAAATTAAAAAGAGAAAAAAAAATGCCTACTCCACCCATTACCGGGCCATCTCTCACAGTATTTCCCCATCGTCTATGACTACAGTAGATGCTATAGTAAAGAGAAAAGTAAAACTACACCAACAGGTAAATGTGATTTTAACATTTTACTACCTTATCTGGGCATATGGTGCGTGTGACATGGTCAGACACATCCTGTTTAATTTATGACGGAGGGACTCAAACTCACAAAGCCTATGCAATCAATGCAAGAATTGCAAAAAATTAGAAAGAAAACGGAGTCCAAAATACCTTGTATTAGACATAAAGGAGGGCTTCATACACATTCGGTTAAAATTGTTGTTAGGTAGTGGGACTCCTAAAGCCTGTGAAGTGCAAGGTCCGCCAAAATTAGAAGGAGGGACTCCAATACACACAGATAGCCTCAGAATTTTTTTCCCCATATTAAGGAGTAGCACTCCACTCCTAGACTGGTAAAGCGTATGCACCAAGTGCAAGGGATGAAAAAAATTACCTCTGAGGGGGGTATACACACACACACACATATATACAGGTCCTTCTCAAAAAATTAGCATATAGTGTTAAATTTCATTATTTACCATAATGTAATGATTACAATTAAACTTTCATATACTATAGATTCATTATCCACCAACTGAAATTTGTCAGGTCTTTTATTGTTTTAATACTGATGATTTTGGCATACAACTCCTGATAACCCAAAAAACCTGTCTCAATAAATTAGCATATTTCACCCGACCAATCAAATAAAAGTGTTTTTTAATACCAAACAAAAAAACCATCAAATAATAATGTTCAGTTATGCACTCAATACTTGGTCGGGAATCCTTTGGCAGAAATGACTGCTTCAATGCGGCGTGGCATGGAGGCAATCAGCCTGTGACACTGCTGAGATGTTATGGAGGCCCAGGATGCTTCAATAGCGGCCTTAAGCTCATCCAGAGTGTTGGGTCTTGCGTCTCTCAACTTTCTCTTCACAATATCCCACAGATTCTCTATGGGGTTCAGGTCAGGAGAGTTGGCAGGCCAATTGAGCACAGTAATACCATGGTCAGTAAACCATTTACCAGTGGTTTTGGCACTGTGAGCAGGTGCCAGGTCGTGCTGAAAAATGAAATCTTCATCTCCATAAAGCATTTCAGCCGATGGAAGCATGAAGTGCTCCAAAATCTCCTGATAGCTAGCTGCATTGACCCTGCCCTTGATGAAACACAGTGGACCAACACCAGCAGCTGACATGGCACCCCACACCATCACTGACTGTGGGTACTTGACACTGGACTTCAGGCATTTTGGCATTTCCTTCTCCCCAGTCTTCCTCCAGACTCTGGCACCTTGATTTCCGAATGACATGCAAAATTTGCTTTCATCAGAAAAAAATACGCTTCTGCCGCTGTTTATGGTTCAAAAGTGGCTTTACTTGGGGAATGCGGCACCTGTAGCCCATTTCCTGCACACGCCTGTGCACGGTGGCTCTGGATGTTTCCACACCAGACTCAGTCCACTGCTTCCTCAGGTTCCCCAAGGTCTGGAATCGGTCCTTCTCCACAATCTTCCTCAGGGTCCGGTCACCTCTTCTCGTTGTACAGCATTTTCTGCCACATTGTTTCCTTCCAACAGACTTACCATTGAGGTGCCTTGATACAGCACTCTGGGAACAGCCTATTTGTTGAGAAATTTCTTTCTGGGTCTTACCCTCTTGCTTGAGGGTGTCAATGATGGCCTTCTTGACATCTGTCAGGTCGCTAGTCTTACCCATGATGGGGGTTTTGAGTAATGAACCAGGCAGGGAGTTTTTAAAAGCCTCAGGTATCTTTTGCATGTGTTTAGAGTTAATTAGTTGATTCAGAAGATTAGGGTAATAGGTCATTTAGAGAACCTTTTCTTGATATGCTAATTTATTGAGACAGGTTTTTTGGGTTATCAGGAGTTGTATGCCAAAATCATCAGTATTACAACAATAAAAGACCTGACAAATTTCAGTTGGTGGATAATGAATCTATAGTATATGAAAGTTTAATTGTAATCATTACATTATGGTAAATAATGAAATTTAACACTATATGCTAATTTTTTGAGAAGGACCTGTATATATATATTTGAAGAAGTAGGCCTTACACATATGTAAAAAATTCTGGAGTGAAACACACACACCCTCTAAAAATTATAAGCAAGGGCCGCACGATGACCCTCTAAAAATTTGGAGAAAGGTCAAGCACGTAGCACAGGGGAAGAGGCAGTGGTGTCACCAGCAGACACTAATTGTGGACCCAGGCGTTCGGCCCACCTAGCTGGGTGTTTTGCGGATATGTGTCTGAGCATACTGGTGGTGGTCAAGCTGGTACTGGTCAGGCCTCTGCTTATCTTGGTATGGCACAGATTGCAAATGACCATTCTTTTATCTTCCGCACTTTCTTTAAAAAAGCGCCAGACTAAGGAACTCCTAACCCTTGCCTTGGTACGAGTGTGGATGTTCTGGGGAATAATTGCCCTTCTTCTCCCTCTAGCCACTCCATTGTCTCTTCTTGCCTGTTGCAGTGCTGCAAATCCTTCCCTCTCTGCGCTGCTGGCCTCGCTCTGCATGGCACCTTCCCATGTTGGGTCAGTGACTTCATCATCGAACACCTTCACACTGTGGTCGTCCTGACTTGTTGAAAACAGTGTCTCATCATCATCTACCTCTTGAGACACTAATTGACCTTCCCAAACGTCGTCGTCTTCTGACCATGGTTGCTCAAATATTTGGTCTTTGTCAAGAACATCTGAAATGTGTGAAAATACAGAATAGATACATATTATACGGTGTCACATGGTATATAAAAATATATATATAAATGATACAAAATATGACATAGAAAAGATACAAAAAGGATATGCAAAGGTACAGTGCCTTGCGAAAGTATTCGGCCCCCTGGAACTTTTCAACCTTTTGCCACATATCACTCTTCAAACAGAGATACCAAATGTAAATTTTTGGTGAACAATCAACAACAAGTGAAACACAGCTGTGAAGTTGAACGAAATTTATTGGTTATTTTAAAATTTTTGTGGAAATTCAAAAACTGAAAAGTGCAATATTATTCAGCCCCTTTACTTTCAGTGCAGCAAACTCACTCCAGAAGTTCATTGTGAATCTCTGAATGATCCAATGTTGTCCTAAATGCCTAATGATGATAAATATAATCCACCTGTGCGTAATCAAGCCTCCTTATAAATGCACCTGCTCTGTGATAGTTTCAGGGTTCTGTTTGAAGCACAGAGAGCATCATGAAGACCAAAGAACACAACAGGCAGGTTCGTGATACTGTTGTGGAGAAGTTTAAAGCTGGATTTAGATACAAAATGATTTCCAAAACTTTAAACTTCCCAAGGAGCACTGTGCAAGCGATAATATTGAAATGGAAGGAGTATCATACCACTGCAAATCTACCAAGGCCCGGCCGTCCCTCTAAACTTTCATCTCAAACAAGGAGACGACTGATCAGAGATGCAGCCAAGAGGCCCATGATCACTCTGGATGAACTGCAGAGATCTACAGCTGAGGTGGCACAGTCTGTCCATAGGACAACAATCAGTCGTGCACTGCACAAATCTGGTCTTTATGGAAGAGTGGCAAGAAGAAAGCCATTTCTCAAAGATCTCCATAAAAAGTGTTGTTTAAAGTTTGCAACAAGCCACCTGGGAGACACACCAAACACATGGAAGAAGGTGCTCTGGTCAGATGAAACCAAAATCGAACTTTTGGCAACAATGCCAAACGATATGTTTGGCGTAAAGGCAGCACAGCTCATCACCCCGAACACACCATCCCCACTGTCAAACATGGTGGTGGCAGCAGCATCATGGTTTGGGCCTGCTTTCCTTCAGCAGGGACAGGGAAGATGGTTAAAATTGATGGGAAGATGGATGGAGCCAAATACAGGACCATTCTTGAAGGAAACCTGTTGGGAGTCTGCAAAAGACCTGAGACTGGGACGGAAATTTGTCTTCCAACAAGACAATGATCCCAAACATAAAGCAAAATCTACAATGGAATGGTTCACAAATAAACGTATCCAGGTGTTAGAATGGCCAAGTCAAAGTCCAGACCTCAATCCAATCGAGAATCTGTGGAAAGAGCTGAAAACTGCTGTTCACAAACGATCTCCATCAAACCTCCCTGAGCTCGAGCTGTTTGCCAAGGAAGAATGGGCAAGAATTTCAGTCTCTCAATGTACAAAGCTGATAGAGACATACCCCAAGCGACTTGCAGCTGTAATCGCAGCAAAAGGTGGCGTAACAAAGTATTAAGTTAAAGGGGCCTAATAATATTGCACGCCCCACTTTTCAGTTTTTGAATTTCCACAAAAATTTAAAATAACCAATAAATTTCGTTCAACTTCACAATTGTGTTCCACTTGTTGATTCTTCACCAAAAATTTACATTTGGTATATTTATGTTTGGAGCATGATATGTGGGAAAAGGTTAAAAGTTCAGGGGGCCAAATACTTTCGAAAGGCACTGTAAATACATGGATCAAATAGGAGAGGGGCTGGGGACTTAGGGTACTGTCACACTGTGAAATTTCGATCGCTACGACGGTACGATTCGTGACGTTCTAGCGATATCGTTACGATATCGCAGTGTCTGACATGCAGCAGCGATCAGGGATCCTGCTGAGAATCGTACGTCGTAGCAGATTGTTTGGAACTTTCTTTCGTCGCTGGATCTCCCGCTGTCATCGCTGGATCGTTGTGTGTGACAGCGATCCAGCGATGCGTTCGCTGGTAACCAGGGTAAACATCGGGTAACTAAGCGCAGGGCCGCGCTTAGTAACCCGATGTTTACCGTGGTTACCAGCGTAAAAGTAAAAAAAAACAAACCGTACATACTCACCATCTGATGTCTGTCAGGTCCCTTGCAGTCTGCTTCCCTCTCTGACTGTGAGCACCGGCCGGAAAGTGAGAGCAGATCACAGCGGTGACGTCAGCGCTGCGCTCTGCTCTCAGTGTATGGCCGGCACTGTCAGAGCAGGAAGCAGACGGCAAGGGACCGGACGGACATCAGATGGTGAGCATGTACGGTTTGTTTTTTTTTACTTTTACGCTGGTAACCACGGTAAACATCGGGTTACTAAGCGCGGCCCTGCGCTTAGTTACCCGATGTTTACCCTGGTTACCAGCGAACCTCGGCATCGCTCCAGCGCCGTGATTGCAAAGTGTGACCGCAGTCTACGACGCTGGAGCGATATTCATACGACGCTGCGACGTCACGAATCGTGCCGTCGCAGCGATGGAAATTTCACAGTGTGACAGTACCCTAAGGAAGAGGAAGGGGGAGGGGGAGGGGAAGGGAACAATAAACAATAGGTCCAGTGGAAACTTAAAAGGCCACTGTCACCCCCCTCCAGCCATTATTATAACTAAAAGAGCCACCTTGTGCAGCAGTAATGCTGCATTCTAACAAGGTGGCTCTTTTAGTTTTAGGTTCAAGTATACCCAAAATAAAGCGTTTTGATACTTAGCCACAATACCGGTCTCTAGCCAGGGAGGCGGGTCCTCACTCCCCAGCTTGAACCGCTACTCTGCCGTCACTCCAATCTTCATGGGCTTTCGGCACCGCCCCCTCAGCGCTGTTTAAGTTTCAAAACCGGCGCCTGCGCTGTGTACTACTGTGCTGCGCAGGCGCAGTAAGCTCTGGCCGTCTGACGTCCCAGCCAGGCTTGCAGACTGCGCCTGTGCGGGCAGTGCGGCCACCCACCTTTGGAATCCCAGCCCCGCACTGTGTTATGCATTATGCAGAGTGCGGGGCTGGGATTCACAAGCAGGGCGGCCGCACATGCGCAGTCTGCAAGCCTGGCTGTGACGTCAGATGGCCAGAGCTCACTGCTCTGCACTGTACAGTAGTACACAGCGCAGGCGCCGGTTTTGAAGCGTAAACAGCGCTGAGGGGGTGGCGACGAAAGCCCCTGAAGATTGGAGTGACGGCAGAGTAGCGGTTCAACCAGGGGAGTGAGGACCCGCCTCCCTGGCTAGAGACCGGTATTGTGGCTAAGTATCAAAACGCTTTATTTTGGGTATATTTGAACCTAAAACTAAAAGAGCCACCTTGTTAGAATGCAGCATTACTGCTGCACAAGGTGGCTCTTTTAGTTTATAACGGCTGGAGGGGGTGACAGTGGCCCTTTAAAAGCGATATTCCCATCTCCAAGATCCTATCCAAATATGCAGCAAGCGTAATAATAATAATCTTAACAAATACCTCCAATTAGAAATGGAGTATAGTTTTTCTGATTCGCCATGTCTCTTTCCTCATGTGCAGACATTGCAGGACCTTAGGTATCCATGAATACTACCACTGATATAGTGACAGCTAGTTGCTTGTGGTCCTAACCATGAATACCTAAGGTCCTGCAATGCCTGCACATGAGGAAAGACAGAGGGAATCAGAAAAACTATGCTACATTTCTAATTAGAGGTATTTGCTAATATTATTACGCTTACTACATACTGGGATAGGATCTTGGAGTGGGGGAAAACCCCTGTGAATCACTGTCACCTTATGGGTGTAGGTAGGTAGAAACTTAATGGAGTAATAACATAAATCGTAAGCTTTGTTGCTTGTCAAGGAGGACCTAAATTACATATAGGGTACAATTAACCCCTTCATTCCTCCCAGCAAGAATTCACCTTTATGAAAAAGCCAAATTTTACAATGTGTCACTTTATGAGGTACTAACTATGGAACACTTCGGGGGGGGGGGGGGGGGGGGGGGGTGAGGGGGGCATGGCCTGGAGTGAGATGTGAGCAGACATGTGTTGCGCAGCTCCAGCATAGTATCTAGCCTGGACATGCTTTGTGGTACTCAGACGCTTCAGTGCCTCCCTACTGTGAGGCCCAAAGTGCAGTGACCCTACCAGATCTCTTGCAATGTAGTGACGCCATCCATGATGGGCAAAAGAGGCCTCAGAATGCCGGGGATCCGGACAGAAAGGCTCAAGATGGCGCCCATACCGCTGGTGAGACAGACGCGGAGGAGGGGGCCGACCCAGGGAGAGAGAAGGCGGATAGACGCTGTGAGCAAACTGCAGAGTTTTGCCAGGAGTCCCGGATTCAGGCTGAAGATGGAAGAGACATATGCACATCGCGGAGGTATGTAAGGGGAGAGGAGGAACCGGAGCGGGGGAGGAAGACGATGATGAGAGTGAAGATGGGAGTAAGAGCGGCTTGCAGGGAGGTGATGCAGGACATGGCGAGGTGGCTACAGAGTTGCCGACCTTAAAGGATGTTTTTCGTGCCATTATACACTGTGACTCTTCTATTATCAATATGGCGGCACAGTTGGCCAGCATTCAAGCTAATATGACCAAAATGCAGCACGCTATGCATGTGGTGAAGGAGAAGTTGAGAAAAGTCAGTGCTGCCGAGGACTATATAGCAGGAGCCGAGAAGGAACATAAACAAATGGCATTAGCCCTTACTGCTGTCCATGCCAAAGCGGTTGACCTGGAAAACAGGTCCCGGCGCAATAACTTGAGATTGGTCGGCGTGCCGGAAAAAGTTGAAGGTAATACCCCTACAGAATTTTTTGAGAAATGGCTCATGGATAAGCTGGGTGCCAATAAGCTGTTTCGGTTCTATGCCATTGAATGAGCCTGCAGGGTTCCCACGTCCCCTCCCCCCTGGACGTCCACCATGGACTGTAATTGCTTAAGTGCTCCACTATTGGGATAGAGATACTAGGGACCAACCAGACCTAGTGATTAATGGTTCCGCAATCTCCATCTTTCCAGATTATTCTATCGAAGTGCAGAAACAGAGGGCCAGGTTTACTGACATCAAGAAAAGGCTACGGGATATTGGTGTGAAATATTCCATATTATATCCTGCTAAGCTGCGGATCGCAGCTGCAAATAAAGTTCACTTTTTTTCTGATGCCAAGGATGCACTCAGGTGGCTGGACTGGAATGAGAAACAACTGCGGCTGGAGAAGGAGAGTCTCTGCAGATTGAAGGTCTCATGAGTTGAGCGTATGTTTGCTTATTTGGCACTTCTGGTGGCCTCTTGGCAAATTTTTGTGGCGATCTAATATGTTAATATTTGTTCACAAGATTAAGACATAATGGGATCCTTGCATTGAGGGATCTGATGCGGGACTGGATATGGAGAGTTAAAGGACGGATAAGGATAATATATGTGTTTTACCATTACGGGAAATTATATTTAGTTTTCTCTTGCTATAATTTTTTTTGTTTCAGGGTTAGTTTTTGGGGGAGGGGGGGAGGAGGGTAATGGGGATTGTTTGTCATGCTTCCTATTCAGGTCATATATATGTTGATACGCATTCTGTATTGTATACATGTCTGAGTTTTAATGATGGGTGATTTGAAAATTTTAAGTTGGAATGTTAGAGGCCTGGCAGCTGATGCTAAAAACCAAGCAGTTTTTCAGTTTTTGCGCACAGCGAAACCAACTATAATATGCCTGCAGGAGACTCATTTGGTCTCAGATAGGACTCACGGGCGTTGGATACAAGAGAGCTTTCATGCTACGTACTCTGCGTACTCGAGGGGAGTAAGTATTTTGATATGTAAGGTGGACGAAGTTTGAAAAGCTCATCTCAATTATTGATTCGGAGGGGCGATATGTGTGTTTATTGTGCAAACTTAATAATAGGCCTATACTACTTAGGTCTGTGTATGTTCCGCCGCCATATACCGTAATAATAAAGTGCTTCTGAAAATATTGGAAATCATTGCGGGTGTCCCAGGGATCCTGTACTTGGTGATGGGTGACTTCAATAATGTACCTGACTCCTATTGGGACAGAGGTAGGACATAAAGCCGGGTGGGGGGGAATTATGGTAATTCTCCATAAGAGAAATGTCTATGATTGATCTCTGGAGGGTTCGTAGCCTCGGGGTGCGTAAATTCTTGTGTTATTCAATGACTTTTTCTTCTTTGTCAAGGATTGATTTGGCGTTGGGGCATGACCAGATGCTAAGACTTGTGACAGATGTGGGATATTTGATTAGAACGGTGTCTGACCATTCACCGATGTATGTCTTGCTTGGTGAGCAGGGTCATCTAATGAATAATAAACCCCCTTGGCTAAATCTTTTCTGGCAGCAGCTAATTGATAAGGGAGGTCATTTAGAGAAAGAGATCCAAGAGTTCTTTGGGGTTAATAGTGGTACGGCGCATGAAGGGACGGTCTGGGAGGCCATGAAGGCTTTCTTCAGGGGGCTTTGTTTTAAAGGGATACATAGGGTCCAGACAAACACTAAGCAAAAGGACCAGTGGGTATTTATGGAGTTGAGGGAAGTGGAAGAGGCATTGACCTTGAACCCATCCACTCGAGCGGAGGAAAGGCTTAAAAAGGCTCAGGCTTTAGTAAGTGCGCTGTCCTTGGGGAACGGCAGAATGAAAAAAGATGTTCCGAACTATGCAATACTTTGAGGAAGGAGAGAGAGACGGCCATCTCCTAGCCCTGGTGGCTGCTGTACATAGAGACAATGCTTACATACTTGACTTAAAGAGTGAAGATGGGCAGGAGGTCAGAGATACCCAGGGCATACTGAAGGTGATGGCGGGCTTTTATAGTAGTCTATATAGGTCACAGATGCAGCCGACGGATGCAGAGATTGATGATTTCTTGGTCAGAGCTGAGCTTCCGAAACTGTCTGTGGAGTCCCAACAATTGCTAGATAAACCGTTTAACTTAGAGGTGCTGGAGGTGGCGTTGGCCTCTATAGATAATGACAGGGCTCTAGGGGTGGATGGTTTGCCCTGGGAAGTGTATATAAAAAAAAAAAAAAAATATATATATATATATATATATATATATATATATATATATATATATATATATATATATATATATATATATATACGAAACTTCTGCTGCCCGCTTTGCTGGATGTATATAGGGCAGGGGTAGACAGAGGTGAACTTCCACGGTCCATGCGGGAGGCAGTTATTGTTGTGCTTCGCAAAGACCCCACTGTACTGGCCTCATACTGCCCAATCTCATTGCTAACGACAGATGTAAACCTTTTAGCTAAAATGATGGCTAATCGTCTCAATGAAGTTAGAACATCTATAATACATCTGGACTAAGTGGGTTTCATGCCTAACAAATCCACAGCGACAAATTTGAGGATACTCTTCATTAATAGCAAGTGAAGGCAGACAATGAAGGGCATAGAGAGATTGTCACTAGATGCAGCCAAAGAATTCAAAAGCGTAGAGTGGAATTACTTGTGGGCCACGTTGCGTTATATGGGCTTTGGGGAGATGTTTATCACATGGGTTCGGTTGTCGTACACTGTTCCTAGAGCCAGAGTACGTGTTAATGGGCGGCTGTCTGGGTTTTTTTTCCCTTGTTTAGAGGCACGCGACAGGGGTGCCCCCTTATCCCCTCTGTTTGCTATAGCAATTAAACCACTGGTGGCGGTGATTTGAAAGGATCAAACTATTATTGGATTTAAATATGGGACACATGAGGAAAAAGTAGCACTTTATGCTGACGACATGTTATTTTTGGGAGATGCAGGGGGTTCCCTGGGGGCGGTGATGACGGTCCTTGACGAGTATGCCGGTACATCTGGGATCTGTATTAATTGGGATAAGTCTGTACTGTTGCCGCTGGATTGTGGCACTCTTGTGGGAGATCGTCCAACTCAAATTCAAGTGGTTAAGGAAATCACCCACTTGGGCATTAGGGTGTCAAACAATATTGAAGATTATGAAAGACTTAATTTGAACCCACTACTGGGCAAAATTAAAAAAGATTATGGCATGGAGGAAGCTGAACTTGACAATTGCTGGGCGTGCTAACTTGATAAAGAGGATGCTCATGCCTCAGCTCTTAGGGTATGTTTCCACGGTCAGAATTGCATCAGGATTTGACACAGGTAAAATCTGCACCTGAGGTCACTGGCAGGTCACCTGCGTTTTTGATGCTCAATAAAGATATACAAAAAAAAAAAAAAAGAATGGTCATGTCATTTCTTGTCCAACCTCTTAATTTTCATACTCCATTGAAGAATGTTTACACACACAGGCAGATAGATGATAGATAACACATAGATGATAGATAGATCTATCGTATCCATTATCTATAAATATATCTTACTATATCTATCTAGCTATCTATAGATATAGTGTATCTATCGATAGATAATAGATACCGTAGATACGATAGATAGATGATAAATAGATATAGATACGATAAATACGACAGATAAATAATAGATAGAAGATAGATGATAGATAGATAATGCCACGCCCGATGTTTAGTATATCTATGTACCTATAGATATACCTATCTATAAATATACAGTGCCTACAAGTAGTATTCAACCCCCTGCAGATTTAGCAGGTTTACACATTTGGAATTAACTTGGCATTGTGACATTTGGACTGTAGATCAGCCTGGAAGTGTGAAATGCACTGCAGCAAAAAAGAATGTTATTTCTTTGTTTATTTTTTTTTTAATTGTGAAAAGTCTTTTCAGAGGGTCATTTATTATTCAACCCCTCAACCCACCAGAATTCTGTTTGGTTCCCCTAAAGTATTAAGAAGTAGTTCAGGCACAAAGAACAATGAGCTTCACATGTTTGGATTAATTATCTCTTTTTCCAGCCTTTTCTGACTATTTAAGACCCTCCCCAAACTTGTGAACAGCACTCATACATGGTCAACATGGGAAAGACAAAAGAGCATTCCAAGGCCATCAGAGACAAGATCGTGGAGGGTCACAAGGCTGGCAAGGGGTACAAAACCCTTTCCAAGGAGTTGGGCCTACCTGTCTCCACTGTTGGGAGCATCATCCAGAAGTGGAAGGCTTATGGAACTACTGTTAGCCTTCCACGGCCTGGACAGCCTTTGAAAGTTTCCTCCCGTGCAGAGGCCAGGCTTGTCCGAAGAGTCAAGACTAACCCAAGGACAACAAGGAAGGAGCTCCGGGAAGATCTCATGGCAGTGGGGACATTGGTTTCAGTCAATACCATAAGTAACGTATTCCACCGCAATGGTCTCCGTTCCAGACGAGCCCGTAAGGTACCTTTACTTTCAAAGCGTCATGTCAAGGCTCGTCTACAGTTTGCTCATGATCACTTGGAGGACTCTGAGACTGACTGGTTCAAGGTTCTCTGGTCTGATGAGACCAAGATCGAGATCTTTGGTGCCAACCACACACGTGACGTTTGGAGACTGGATGGCACTGCATACGACCCCAAGAATACCATCCCTACAGTTAAGCATGGTGGTGGCAGCATCATGCTGTGGGGCTGTTTCTCAGCCAAGGGGCCTGGCCATCTGGTCCGCATCCATGGGAAGATGGATAGCACGGCCTACCTGGAGATTTTGGCCAAGAACCTCCGCTCCTCCATCAAGGATCTTAAGATGGGTCGTCATTTCATCTTCCAACAAGACAACGACCCAAAGCACACAGCCAAGAAAACCAAGGCCTGGTTCAAGAGGCAAAAAATCAAGGTGTTGCAGTGGCCTAGTCAGTCTCCTGACCTTAACCCAATTGAAAACTTGTGGAAGGAGCTCAAGATTAAAGTCCACATGAGACACCCAAAGAACCTAGATAACTTGGAGAAGATCTGCATGGAGGAGTGGGCCAAGATAACTCCAGAGACCTGTGCCGGCCTGATCAGGTCTTATAAAAGACGATTATTAGCTGTAATTGCAAACAAAGGTTATTCCACAAAATATTAAACCTAGGGGTTGAATAATTATTGACCCACACTTTTATGTTTAAAATTTATAAAAATTTAACTGAGCAACAAACCTTTTTGGTTTGTAAGATTTATGCATCTGTTAATAAATCCTGCTCTTGTTTGAAGTCACTAACTTATTTGCATCTTATTAAACCTGCTAAATCTGCAGGGGGTTGAATACTACTTTTAGGCACTGTATCTATAGATTATCTATCTATAAATATATCTAGATAAAAAGAAAAGGAATAGCACACTTTCTACTTATCTTCGGGTGCAGGGCCCCCAGGATAATAGTCCATATATCCAGGTTAGTCAATATTTGGAAAAAACGAGGTAGCACTCCATCATTGCAGTGTTAGACGTGCAGGATTTTAATCAACCCACTTGTCTGGGCGACGTTTCGGCTCAGAATGAGCCTTTCTCAAGCCTTGAGAAAGGCTCATTCTGAGCCGAAACGTCGCCCAGACAAGTGGGTTGATTAAAATCCTGCACGTCTAACACTGCAGTGATGGAGTGCTGCCTCGTTTTTTCCAAATATAAATATATCTATCTATCTATCTAGATATAATCGTCTAAGGGTCTGTTTGTCTGTAACGGAAATCTTGCGTCGCTGATTGGTCTTGGCTGGCCGGTTGCGACCAATCAGCGATATTGCAGCGGGATTTAAACACCGCTTCGTAAATAAACTACATACATATTCTAGAATACTCGAAGCGTTAGAATCGGGACACCATCTAGTAGATATGTAATAACAAGGCCGATGTTTTTTAATGAACGTTTAATTTAAAAAAAAAAAAAAAAAAAAAAAAAAAAAAAGGGAAAACAAATGGCGTGGTCTCCCGCGCAATTTTCTGCGCCAGAGGGACAGAGCCGATGGCCAATATTTGTAGCCTGGGAAGGGGGGGTAATACCCATGGCCCCTCTCTAGGCTATGAATATCAGCCCGCAGCTGTCTGCATAGCCTTTACTGGCTATTAAATTAGGGGGACCCCCCCCAAAAAAAAATGATGTGGGTTCCCCCTTTATTTTATAGCCAGAAAGGCTATGCAGACAGCTGCGGGCTGATATTCATAGCCTAGAGAGGGGCCATGGTTATTGCCCCCCCCCGGCTACAAATACCAGCCCCCAGCCGCCCCAGAAATGGCGCATCTGTAAGATGCGCCAATTCCGGCACTTAGCCTCTCTCTTCCCACTCCCCTGTAGCGGTGGGATATGGGGTAATAAGGGGTTAATGTCACCTTGCTATTGTAAGGTGACATTAAGCCCGGTTAGTAATGGAGAAGCGTCAATAAGACGCCTATCCATTACTAATCCTATAGTAGTGAAAGGGTTAAAAAAAGACAAAGCCAGAAAAAAGTATTTTAATATTCTTAATTTCACCATACTTACCATACTCGATCGCCTGCAAAAAATTAAAAATAAACCAACTGTATACTACCTTACGCCGTTGTCCAATTAATAACGAGTGTCCCACGATGATCTCCCCTATAGAACAGTGACATCGGGTGATGTCACTGCTCTATAGACCTCCAGTGACATAATGACAGGAGATAATGGCTCTTGCAGTGCATCACTGAAGAGTTTACCTGAGTTCAGGGTCTCACTTTATGGCAAAGCTGAATGGGAATTTTCCCACACAGCAGTGCCACAAGTGAGAGTAGGGACTATTTCTCATAGAGGCGGAGGAATACATTGCTGAAGGATACCTTCCGTCATTGTATTCCTGGAGCCCCTGGAGAGCAGTCGCATCAGCTGATGTGGCTGCTCTCCACGGGAGATCGTCGTGGGACACTCGTTTTAATTGGATTTCTGCGGATCAGGGAGAATATTGTTTGTTTATTATTTTAATATTTTTTACAGGTGACAATGGCTTTGGGGATCAAGGTGACAAGGTGATGGTGAGTATGTCCTCTATGTTGAACGTACTGTATGTCTATATGTATGTTGTATGTAGTGTATGTATGTGTTGCATGGTGTATGTTGTATGTACTGTATGTCTATATGTATGTACTGTATGTCTATATGTATGTAGTGTATGTATGTGGTGCATGTTGCATGGTGTATGTTGTATGTACTGTATGTCTATATGTCTATATGTATGTAGTGTATGTATGTGGTGCATGTTGCATGGTGTATGTGCACACAGTCTAGACAAGTCCAGTTTTGCTACATCTGGATGCCTGACATCCAGATGTAGCAGAGCCTGTAGATGATCGCCGGAGATAACTCTCCAGTGATCATCTACACTGCAGGGTTCTCACAATCAGCTGATCAAGAGAACCAGCCTAGTGACTGGAGATAACCCCCGGTCACGTGCACGGCAGTTCTCGCGATAAGCTAAGTTATCGCGAGAACTGCAGTGGACAAGGGACTTCCGGTGGTGGGACAGGTGAGCCGGCATGTGAATAGACATGTGTAGCAAGCTGCGTTCACGCAGTTACTACACATGTGACTAATCATTAGATGCGGTTTTACCGCATCTAATGATTGTCTATGGGAAATTTACAGTGCGGCGACGGAGCGTCGCCGCATTGTAAACAGACATGCTGTGTTCTGAAAAGATGCGCTGCATGTCCGTTTACGTGGGTCTGCCGCATGCGTGTTTTAATGCATAGTGGAGACGGGATTTTATGAAATCCCCTCCACTATGCTGTAACATCTGGTATATAGTATGTGTCGCAGCTGCTAGATGGTGAGACGTTTAAAACATTTGAAACACTTAGGAAAGAGTTCCCTTTGGAACATACTATGTTTTATCAGTATCTGCAGCTGTGGCATGCATTCTCTAGACAGTTAAGAAGGTCACCGATAGTGATACAGAGTGATAGTATGTTGAATATAATTGGTCCACAAAGGGGTACTAGGGGTCTTATATCGTTAATTTACTGGGGATTGTTGGACACGTTCCCGGACAAACACCCGCTGATGGATAGAGCTAAATGGACGAGGGATTTTGGAGATATATCAGATGACCAGTGGGAGTCGATTTACAATATGTCCCTAGAATATCTATAAGTGAATCTGGGAGGGTGTCGCAGTTATTCACCATGCATAGGGTATACAGGACCCCGGTGTGGATGAGAAAGGCTGGACTAAGAACGGACTCTGGATGCCTGAGGTGTGCGATGGATGAAGCGGACATTCTTCACATGTTGTAGTCTTGTCCACAATTGCAGGCATTTTAGATAGTGGTCCTAAATTTAATAGAAAGAGTGATAGAAACAAGTATTTCTCGAGATCCATTGACATGAATTTTAGGACATGTGGAGGGGGTGGTGTCGGATGAATGGGGCAAACTGGCAATTGCCAGAATGCTTTATGTTGCAAGGAAGACTATTACACTGCATTGGTTAGATGAAAATCCTCCTACTAGGAAGGAATTCGTGAACAGAGTTAACTTTGTAGCTCTTATGGAGCAGAACGTATATATAAAAAGAGGCAAAATGAATCATTATGATTCATTTATCATGCCGACCCTTCGGTGACCTACGATCATGTGATGGGGACACTGATGGGCGGGATTAGTGATGCGCTTCCAGTAAGTGTGTGTTAAGTGCCGATGTCAAAAATTGACAGCAGCATTTAGCTAACAGCAGTGGGTGGATCGCGATGCCACCCACGGCTGTTGCGGGCACATCAGCTGTATATATTAGCTGAAATGTGTCCAGAAAGGTGCGGGCTATTAGGCCCGATGTCAGAAAGGGGTTAACCCTTCAGGTGCATCATAGAAATTAAAGCAATATGGAAGGGGGAAAAAAAATGAAGATTTTACTTTTTTCCACAAAAATGTTACTTTAGCCCCATATTTTTTATTTTCACAAGGGTAACAGGAGAAAATGGACCCCAAAATTTGTTGTGCAGTGTCTCCTGATTATGCCGATACACTACTACTACACTACTACTACTGTTTGGTTGCATAGCAGTGCTCGGAAGGGAAGGAACATTGTTTAACTTTTTGAATGCAAAAATGGCTGGAACCAAGAGCGGACACCATGTCAAACTTGGAGAGCCCCTGATGTGCCTAAACAGTGAAAATCCCCCCCACAAATGACCCCATGTTTCAATTGATCTAGTGTTTTCCTGGTATGTGAATTTTATTATGTAGTGGCATACGAAAGTTGTGTATCGTGAATCAGGTTAGCATATGCGAGTTGTGCAAGAAAGAAACAGAAATGAATTTAGTAGTCCATGGACGAGTGGTAGTGTTTGAAACCAGGGCTTTGGAGTCGGAGTCGTAGCTCATTTTGGTGGAGTCGGAGTTGGAATAAAATGGACCGACTCCGAAAATATATACTAAATTGGGTACAGTAGTCCAATGCAGTTTGTGGGGAATATTTTTTTCTTAAGAATTTGGGAAAGTTATGAAACGTCCTATAAATGTCTGTCCTATTCCTGATCTAAGGTCTAGACTTTTAGATGAGATGAATCTGTGCTGTGGTTTATGTTCATGGTAAGTAGTGAAGCTTCTCCTCTACTGATAAGGGGTAAAAAATAAACACACAGGGAAGGAAAGCCTACATTCATCTCAGAATTTCTGGAGTGAACAGAAAAGCAGGATTAAAGAAGGTAAGTACTTCCTAAAGCATATCTAAACTTTC
This sequence comes from Ranitomeya variabilis, assembly GCF_051348905.1. Lineage (NCBI taxonomy): Eukaryota > Metazoa > Chordata > Amphibia > Anura > Dendrobatidae > Ranitomeya > Ranitomeya variabilis. The sequence continues at coordinate 734,890,811 of NC_135233.1, forward strand.
AATAAACTGTGCATAAATCAATAGTCCAGTATATGTTGTCTCCGTATGCTTGTTTTAGTTTGTATTTCCTCTTAGCTCATGTTTGGAGAAATTAGCTGCCCTGATGACTTGTATACACTACTAGATGGTGGCCCGATTCTAACGCATCGGGTATTTTAGAATATGCATGTCCACGTAGTATATTGCCCAGCCACGTAGTATATTGCCTAGTTACGTAGTATATTGCCCAGTTACGTAGTATACTGCCCAGTTATGTAGTATATTGCCCAGTGATGTAGTATATTGCCCAGTGACGTAGTATATTGCCCAGTGACGTAGTATACAGCACAGAGCCACGTAGTATATTGCCCAGCGACGTAGTATACAGCACAGAGCCACGTAGTATATTGCCCAGTTACGTAGTATATTGGCCAGTGACGTAGTATATGGCCAGTGACGTAGTATACAGCACAGAGCCACGTAGTATATTGCACAGCGACGTAGTATACAGCACAGAGCCACGTAGTATATTGGCCAGTCACGTAGTATATTGCCCAGCCACGTAAGTCACAGGTTAAAAAATAAAAAATAAACATATACTCACCTTCCGAGGGGCCCCTTGTAGTTCTGTCGACTGTGTGAGGTGCAGGTGGCAGCTTCCGGTCCCAGGGTGTGATGACGTCGCGGTCACATGACCGTGACGTCATGGCAGGTCTTTCTCGCGCAGGCGCGCAGGGCCTGTGATGACGTCGCGGTTACATGACCGTGACGTCATGGCAGGTCCTTGTCGCATAACATCCTTAGCACTGGAACCTGCCGCTTGCATGGAGCGGTCACCGGAACGTCGCGAGGAGCGGGAAAGGCGGCTGAAGGTGAGTATATAATGATTTTTTATTTTTTTTATTATTTTTAACATTTGATGTTTTTACTATTGAGGCTGCATAGGCAGCATCAATAGTAAAAACTTGGTCACACAGGGTTAATAGCGGCGGTAGCGGAGTGAGTTACCAGCGGCATAACGCGGTCCGTTACCGCTGGCATTAACCCTGTGTGAGCCGTGACTGTGGGGAGTATGGAGCGGGCGCCGGGCACTGACTGCAGGGAAGTAGGGAGGGACTAATCGGACTGTGGCAGTCGCTGATTGGTCGCGGCAGCCATGACAGGCAGCTGGCGAGACCAATCAGTGACTTGGATTCCATGACAGACAGAGGCCGCGACCAATGAATATCCGTGACAGAAAGAAAGACAGACAGACAGACAGAAGGACAGACAGAAAGACGGAAGTACCCCTTAGACAATTATATAGTAGATACATAGAACAGTGTTCCCCAACTCCGGTCCTCAAGAGCCACCATCAGGTTATGGCCCAGGTGATAACTGCATCACCCTCACAGGCAGGGTATTCATCACCTGTGAAATACTAAGGAAATCCTGAAAACATGACCTGTTGGTGGCTTTTGAGGACTGGAGTTGTGGAACACTGACATAAAATATAAGGGGAAAAAATGTTTAACGTCTCAAATTTGTAAATACAGTAACAATATCGATGAGGACATATATATTTGTGTGTGTGTTCTGGAATGTGATTCATCACAAACATGCTCCCTCCCTCCTCCCCTCTTTGTAGACTGTGAAGAAACATGATGTGAAGCATTTAGTGAGTTGTACCCTGCTGAGACAAGCCATGACATTGAAAGTTCAGAGTAAAGCTATTTAACAACACATTTTACAAACTTCATACTTATCTGTCCTATTGATTTATTCAAAGATTGCTTTATTTCTATCCCGAATTATACAGTGCATGCTTCCCTATTCTTGCAGGAATTACAAGATACTTTTTTTTTTTTACAAGACAATTATTTTGAGAGCGAATTTACATAATTACAAAATGTTTAAGAAGCATCTTATGAAGTCAGCTGTATTTGAGCATTTTACAGTGACTCAAGATAAAAAAACATTTTGTGTGTCAGGGTATACGTGACCCAGATGAAAACAAATGATATGATGCCAAAATCAGGCAGTGATAAAAATGCTCCTTCAAGAGCTTCCAATCTAAGAAGACATTTACAACGCTGCCACCCAGAAGTTTACAAAGCTGTGATTGAAAAAGATCACAGCAGCACCAAGAACCCAGCACTTCCCGCCAGGCAAAGGAGGAGAAAAGAGCGTCTCAAACATCAGTTACAAGATATTTTGTAAGTGACAAAGTTACTGTAACTATGACAGAAGATGTGTTCAAATGACAGCTCATGGAGCTTGTTGTGAAGGACAGTGTACCATTATCATTATTTGCACAACCAGCTTTTGCAGCTCGTAATTGAGAAATGGCTCACAAACTTGGTGTTTCTCTTGAAAGAGAAAGTATTAGAAAATTAGTGATTGAAGAAGCCCTTAACCAAAAGGAAGATCTTAAAAAGACTCTCAAGAGACGCTTTGTGCTTCTTAAATAGATACCTGCACACGTCACAGAGTGAACTATTTTGCTATCAACATTCGATATGTTTGTGACAACAAAAAAATTGTTACTAAGACGCTGGCAGCAAAAGATACTAAAGCTCTTCACAGCAGCCAGTTTCTCCACACCTTAGTGGAAAAAGTTCTGCAAGATTATGAACTCAAAAAAAGAACAGGTTCTTGCTATTGTAACTGATAATGCTTCAAACATGATAAGTACAATTAAACTGATGAATGAGAATGAAGGTGAACAGCAGCTAGAAGAACATTTCACATTCACTATGTTGGAGATGGAAGGCCACAGTGCTGTTCCCATAACTGAGGAACAAACAGTTATTACTACAGAAGAACAGCAAAATGATTCTTTACAATTAGATGATCTTGTTGAAGCTGCTTCACACCTCTTTCCGATTCATCACATGCGCGGTGTTGTGCACATGCTGCAGATGGCAATAAGAGATAGTCTACAAGAGAGACATGCTGATACTCTGATTAGCAAAGAAGAAATTGGCTATTGCTGCCAAAACCCCTAAAATTGGTTCTATCTTGAAGAGACTTGCTGGAAAAGGGGCAATTGTGGATCAAGCCACTTGGTGGGGCAGCACCTATTTAATGATTCAGTGATTGCTTGACCTGAAATCCTTCCCTGCAGGTATGGCCAACCCTCAGGTAATACTACATGAAGGTAAATGGACACAGGTGGCCGAATTGAAGGCTGAATACCATGATTGGGATGAGTGGAAAATTTTTTTCACGTGTGTGGAATGGGTCAAATAACCAAATTTTATTCAGGTGTGTGTGTCTTTGGTGTTAACTTTTTTATTTATTTATTATAATAGAAAAAAAAGGACTCTAGAAAGAAAAGGATAAAAAATAAAATAAAAATAAAATGTTTTTTTTTTTTTGTAAATAAAAAAACAAAAACTTAAACGGACGTCAGTAAAAATAAAAAAAATAACTGAGCACCTTCAATTATCTGACACTACTCCTGACAATATCCAGTAAAAAATACTGCAGTAAACCCTGATGGCTACAGTATGTTTTTACTGTCCCTACTCTACCCCTATCAACCAATCTAAATTGATGCGGTGCAAGGGGGGAAGGGGCGCGCAGACAGAAAAGATAATATCCTGGCATCCTGGCCAAAAGGGAGCAGAGATACTGATCAGTGATGCGCATCACTAAGGCCTCTTTCACACTTCCGTCGGAATGTGAACGTCGCAATGCGTCGTTCTGTGCAAAAAACGTATCCTGCAAAGTTGCCCGCAGGATGCGGTTTTTTGCACATAGACTCGTATTACCGGCGCATCGCGAGGTATGGACACACGTTCCATACGTCGTGCACTGGATGCGCCGGTAATTGGCGGACTGTCGTCACAAAAAATGTTCAATGTAACGTTTTTTGTGCGACGGGTCAGCCATTTTCGACTGCGCATGCGCTGCCGAAACTCCGCCCCCTCCTCTCCGGACTGCAGAATGGGCAGCGGATGCGTCCATCCGCTGTCCACGTCGTGCAGAGAATTCACAATGCCCGTCGGTACGTCAGCCCATTGCATTGCAACGGGCCCGTAACGACGGAAATGTGAAAGAGACCTAATCAATGGCTGAAGGACTGTGGTGCAAAAAGGGTGTGGGTTTTGAAAGAAATGTACAGGAGAAAAAGAAAAAAAGTCCTGGACAAAAAACAGAGCACAGGTGCCGATCAGTGATATGTGTCACTGATCAGCGCTCAGTAGTTGAAGGACGCACTAAAAAAAACTGCCAAAAAAACAAGTTATCAAGTACTGATCAGCGCTCGGTGGCAGAGGGTGTTGGGGTTTGTAGGGTGGGTGCTTTAGGAAAAAGCAGGGGACAGGAATGGATCTGGAACATTTTTTCTTGTCTCAGCAACAGCAGCAGTGATAGGAGGAGGTACTGGGACACTACACTATCTGTGGTAAAATATAATTGCCGGGTGGTTACCAAAAACCTATGTCCTGTTGTGTGGTTTATTCAATAAATTGTCCTATACTGACATCTACTGTCCAAAGAATAAAGGTGCATGAGTTTGGTCACATGACACTCTCAGCTGGTTTCTTGCGGAAGCCTCTAGAAGCTGCTGAGTTAAAAGTCAGGGAGGAGTTCCTGTGAGGAGTGACGTGAGGAGAGATCGACTTCCTAGGCTGCTCTGTCTTCAGCTGAGGTCCCGCTTCCCTTAATCTTCCATTGACCAGGAAACTGCCACAGCCTACGCCAGGAGGGCCTGTTAAATTTCAGTCTTCATAGAGACAGAAGAGATAGAGCTGCACAAGGGCTCTTCTGCTACACTCCACGCCTTTAACCCCCAGAGCTATTTTCGGCTTTGTATTTTCGTTCCCCTTCTTCACAGAGCCATAACTTTTTTATTTTTCCATCAATATGGCCATGTAAGGGCTTATTTTTTGCGGGAAGAGTTGTACTTTTGAACAACACCATTGGTTTTAACATGTAATGTACTAGAAAACGGGGAAACAATTCCAAGTGCGGTGAAATTGCAAAAAAAGTGCAATCCCACACTTGTTTTTTTTGTTTGTCTTTTTTGCTAGGTTCACTAAATGCTAAAACTTACCCACCATTATGATTCTCCAGGTCATTACGAGTTCATAGACACCAAACATGACTAGGTTCTTTTTTATCTAAGTGGTGAAAAAAATTCCAAACTTTGTTAAAAAAATAAATAAAAAAAGGCGCCATTTTCCGATACCCGTAGCGTCTCCATTTTTTGTAATCTTGGGTTGGTTGAGGGCTTATTTTTTGCGCGCAGAGCTGACGTTTTTAATGATACCATATTGGTGCATATACAATCTTTTGATGGCCAGTTATTGCATTTTAATGCAATGCCGCGGCGACAAAATTTTTTTTAATGCTGGTGTTTTTTCTCGCTAGCCACTTAGCTATCAGGTTAATCTTTTTTTTCAATTGATAGATCGGGCGATTCTGGATGCACCGAAACCCTATATGAGCATGTTTGATTTGATTTTTATTTTATTTTGAATGGGGTGAAAGGGGGGTGATTTCAACTTTTATATATATATTTATTTAAAAAATTTTTTGGCATGCTTAATACCACAACCCAATCGGCTCTGCTACATAGAGGCGATGATCAGATCACCTGTGTAGCAGAATTGCTCACTTGCTATGAGCGCCGACCACAGCTAGCCGGCACTGACAACCACAGAGGTCTCCAGGAGACCTCAGGTTGTCATGCCAACACACCGGTGACCCGCGATCACGACGGGGTCACCGATGTGCGTATTTCCAGCCCGATGGCTGGAAGTGCGATTTAAATGCCGCTGTCAAGAGTTTGACAGCAGCATTTAACTAGTTAATAGCTGCGGGTGGATCAAGATTCCTCCCGCGAAAATTGCGGGCACATGTAAGCTGTTCAAAACAGCTGACATGTCCCAGGAAAGATGTGGGCTCACCACCAGAGTCCACATCAAAGGGAGGGAGTCCGACATTGGCGTACTATTATGCCCGATGTCGGTAAGGGGTTAATGGTTCTGCCAGCGTGAGTGCATCATGTGTCCTGCATATTCTACTGTATACCGAGACAGGGAACCGTATCAGGGCTTAATTGTGAGTAAGCAGTGAACACTATTTCCACAGTGAACCGAACTGTATAGGCCCATCCTTGGTAGTAATATAACTGAAGGACTGTGTGAATTAAGATAGTAGCCCGGTATATAACTGGCAGTCAGCTGATCATTATTTAAGCCATTAACTGGGAAGATTCCTTCTTAAACGGGACGGAGACCATCTCTCTTGCTACCTAAAATTTCCAGCTTGTATGAAGGACTGTGATACCATCACTATGGACTATGTATTTTGAACTGAATACAGTAAAGACTCCCTTGTGATTACATTAATACCCTTGTCAGCATTCATCCTTGAAACTGCGCACACACACACACTAAGCGGCTGTAAGGGCTCAGTATGAGGGACACAGGGCTAGCACGCCACAACACCGCCTGTGACATTCCCAATTTCTTTATTGTTGGCAGAGCCTGGCACCTATAACATCTAGTTCCCCCTGGGCACTGCAATAGCACAGGCTTCATACAGTATGTGGCACCACAAGTCTCAGTAGATGCAACACAGTGACTGCTCTTAAAAGTCTCTAAGCTGGAATGAGCCGATGCAGAACAATCTCTGCGAGTTCAGACCGAGTCTCTGCTCCCAGGTGGAATCGAACGGCATAGTTTGATCGCTCCACTCAGCACTGGGGCTGGTAACACTGCGCTCTCCTACCACTAGCTTATGATCAGTGCTATTAGAGCACCGATAATAGCTGGATTTCAATGTTTCAGGCAATATCATTGCTTGAAACACTGGAATTATCTGTATTATTCAAGGTTTTTTTATCCTTGGTTATTACACATTTAAATTAGGCCATTTGGGCCATATGCTTTTTACTGCTTTTGCATAGAATAAAATGTTGGAATAATATAATATATTAAGATCTATTAATTAAGATGTGGGACAACCCCTTCAAGTTTTTTTTTTTCATGAAAAGTTCATCATTATATTTGATAATAAGGATCAACTTCCTCAACTGTAGACATTTTTTTTAATTAAATATTAAGGTTGGTCCATGACTTTGTCTAAGCTTTTAATTCTGGGTTTCTGTGTATTGGGAGTTTGAAATCCCGGCTCTTGCTGCACACAGGTAATCAGTTGTACACATTACCTTCGCGACCTTAGACATATCCATACGTCCTGCTTGGGAAGGGGTTCCCGACCTTGCACGTATGGATACATTGTGGCGAAAATGCGGCACCACGACTGGAGACACGGTGATCGCATTAAATTGCCTGCTGTTTCTGACAGCAGTTCTGAAAGGCCTATTGACCCTTTAACAAGCCTTGCTACATGACTTAAGGTACCTTCACACTCAACAACTTAACAACGATAACGATAGCGATCCGTGACGTTGCAGCGCCCTGGATAGCAATATCGTTGTGTTTGACACGCAGCAGAGATCAGGATCCTGCTGTGACATCGTTGGTTGGAGCTAGAAGGCCAGCACCTTATTTCGTCGCTGGCTCACCCGCTGACATTGCTGAGTCGGCGTGTGTGACGCTGATTCAGCGATGTCTTCACTGGTAACCAGGGTAAACATCGGGTTACTAAGCGCTTAGTAACCCGATATTTACCCTGGTTACCATTGTAAATGTAAAAAAAACAAACACTACATACTTACATTCCGGTGTCTGTCGCGTCCCCCGGCATCCGCTTCCCTGCACTGTGTCAGCGCCGGCCGGCCGTAAAGCAGAGCACAGCGGTGATGTCACCACTCTGCTTTACGGCCGGCGCTTACACAGTGCAGGGAAGCGGACGCCGGGGGACGCGACAGACACCGGAATGTAAGTATGTAGTGTTTGGTTTTTTTTACATTTACAATGGTAACCAGGGTAAACATCGGGTTACTAAGCGCGGCCCTGCGCTTAGTAACCCGATGTTTACCCTGGTTACCCGGGGACTTCGGCATCGTTGGTCACTGGAGAGCTGTCTGTGTGACAGCTCTCCAGCGACCACACAACGACGAAACAGCGACGCTGCAGCGATCGGCATCGTTGTCTATATCGCTGCAGCGTCGCTTAATGTGACGGTACCTTTAGGATAAAAGGCAGATTAGAATCTCAGTTTGCAGACACTGTTTCCAGGGTGCTGCCCCTTATCAGTGCAACGCATGAGATCTGGTTTAGCCAGGTAAGAGGCGTCTGACCCGGATCCAAGGAGCAACCTTTCTCCTTGTTGAGAATTACATGGTTTAACTTTTATCCTGTCATGAGGCTCTTTAACCCCTTCCCGACCTTTGACGCATACGCTGCGTCATGAAAGTCTGTGCCAATCCGACCTATGACGCAGCGTATGCGTCATGGAATGATCGCGTACCTGCAGATCGGGTGAAGGGGTTAACTCCCATTTTACCCGATCTGCAGAGACAGGGGGAGTGGTGCTTCAGCCCAGGGGGGGTGGCTTCACCCCCCCGTGGCTACGATCGCTCTGATTGGCTGTTGAACGTGAAACTGCCAATCAGAGCGATTTGTAATATTTCACCTAAAAAAATGGTGAAATATTACAATCCAGCCATGGCCGATGCTGCAATATCATCGGCCATGGCTGGAAATACTTAAGTGACCCCCCCACACCCACCGATCGCCCCCCCAGTCCTCCGTTATGGGGTCCGGTCCCCTCCGTCCGCCTGCCGGCTCCCCCGTCCTCCTGTCCGCTCCCTCCTTGTTTGAATTCACCCCCCTGTGGTCCGATCACCCCCCCTGTGCTCCAATCCACCCCCCCACCACCCCTTCATACTTACCGATCCTCCCGGTGTCCGTACGTCTCCTCGCTGGGCGCCGCCATCTTCCAATATGGCGGGCGCATGCTCAGTGCGCCCGCCGAAATCTGCCAGCCGGCAGATTCCTTACAAGTACATTTTGATCGCTGTGGTAGGTTCTATCACAGCGATCAAAATAAAAAAAATAATAAATACCCCCCCCCCCCTTTATCACCCCCATAGGTAGGGAGAATAATAAAATAAAGAAAATATATATTTTTTTTTTTTCGTTTTCCACTAGGGTTAGGGTTAGAACTAGGGTTAGGGTTAGAACTAGGGGTAGGGGTAGGGTTACGGGTAGGGTTAGGGGTAGGGTTAGGGTTATGGCATGTGCGGATTTGGCCGCGGATCCGCAGCGGATTGGCCGCGGATCCGCAGCGGATTGGCCGCGGATCCGCAGCGGATTTGGCCGCGGATCCGCAGCGGATTTGGCCGCGGATCCGCAGCGGATTTGGCCGCGGATCCGCAGCGGATTTGGCCGCGGATCCGCAGCGGATTTGGCCGCGGATCCGCAGCGGATTTGGCTGCGGATCCGCAGCGGATTGGCCGCTGCGAATTCGTTGCAGTTTTCCATCAGGTTTACAGTACCATGTACACCTATGGAAAACCAAATCCGCTGTGCCCATGGTGCGGAAAATTCCGTGCAGAAACGCTGCGTTGTATTTTCTGCAGCATGTCAATTCTTTGTGCGGATTCCGCAGCGTTTTACACCTGTTCCTCAATAGGAATCCGCAGGTGAAATCCGCACAAAAAAACACTGGAAATCTGCTGTAAATCTGCAGGTAAAACGCAGTGCCTTTTACCTGCGGATTTTTCAAAAATCGTGCGGAAAAATCTCACACGAATCCGCAACGTGGGCACATAGCCTTAGGGTTAGGGTTGGAATTAGAGTTAGGGTACCGTCTCACAGTGGCACTTTGATCGCTACGACGGTACGATCCGTGACGTTCCAGCGATATCCATACGATATCGCTGTGTCTGACACGCAGCAGCGATCAGGGACCCTGCTGAGAATCGTACGTCGTAGCAGATCGTTTGGAACTTTCTTTCGTCGCTGGATCTCCCGCTGTCATCGCTGGATCGTTGTGACAGCGATCCAGCGATGCGTTCGCTTGTAACCAGGGTAAACATCGGGTTACTAAGCGCAGGGCCGCGCTTAGTACCCCGATGTTTACCGTGGTTACCAGCGTAAAAGTAAAAAAAATAAAACCGTACATACTCACATTTCGGTGTCCTTCAGGTCCCTTGCCGTCTGCTTCCCGCTCTGACTGTCTGCCGGCCAGAAAGTGAGAGCACAGCACAGCAGTGACGTCACCACTGCGCTCTGCTCTCACTGTACGGCGGCACTCAGTCAGAGCGGGAAACAGACGGCAAGGGACCTGAAGGACACCGAAATGTGAGTATGTACGTTTTTTTTTTTTTTTACTTTTACGCTGGTAACCACGGTAAACATCGGGTTACTAAGCGCGGCCCTGTGCTTAGTAACCCGATGTTTACCCTGGTTACCCGGGACCTTGGCATCGTTGGTCGCTGGAGAGCAGTCTGTGTGACAGCTCCCCAGCGACCACACAACGACTTTCCAACGATCACGGCCAGGTCGTATCGCTGGTCGTGAACGTTGGTAAATCGTTATGTGAGACGGTACCCTTAGGGTTGGAATTAGGGCTAGGGTTGGAAATAGGGTTAAGGATAGGGTTAGGGTTGTGTTGGGGTTACAGTTGTGGGTAGGGTTGGGATTAGGGTTAGGATTAGGGTTGGATTTAGGGTTACGGGTGTGTTGGGGTTAGGGTTGTGGTTAGGGGTGTGTTGGGGTTAGGGTTGTGATTAGGGTTATGGCTACAGTTGGGATTAGGGTTAGGGGTGTGTTGGGGTTAGTGTTGAAGTTAGAATTGAGGGGTTTCCGCTGTTTAGGCACATCAGGGGTCTCCAAACGCAACATGGCGCCACCATTGATTCCAGCCAATCTTGCGTTCAAAAAGTCAAATGGTGCGCCCTCCCTTCCAAGCCCCGACGTGCGCCCAAACAGTGGTTTACCCCCACATATGGGATACCAGCGTACTCAGGACAAACTGGGCAACAACTATTGGGGTCCAATTTCTCCTGTTACCCTTGCAAAAATAAAAAATTACTTGCTAAAACATAATTTTTGAGGAAAGAACAATTATTTTTTATTTTCACGGCTCTGCGTTATAAACTTCTGTGAAGCACTTGGGGGTTGAAAGTGCTCACCACACATCTAGATAAGATCCTTTTGGGGTCTAGTTTCCAAAATGGGGTCACTTGTGGGGTGTTTCTACTGTTTAGGCACATCAGGGGCTCTGCAAATGCAACGTGACGCCCGCAGACCATTCCATCAAAGTCTGCATTTCAAATGTCACTACTTCCCTTCCAAGCCCTGACGTGCGCCCAAACAGTGGTTTACCCCCACATATGGGGTACCAGCATACTCACAACAAACTGGGCAACAAATATTGGGGTCCAATTTCTCCTGCTACCCTTGTGAAAAAAAAATTGCTTGCTAAAACATCTTTTTTGAGGACAGAAAAATGATTTTTTATTTTCACGGCTCTGCGTTGTAAACTTCTGTGAAGCACTTGGGGGTTGAACGTGCTCACCACACATCTAGATAAGTTCTTTGGGGGGTCTAGTTTCCAAAATGGCGTCACTTAGGGGGGGTTTCTACTGTTTAGGCACATCAGGGGCTCTGCAAATGCAACGTGACGCCCGCAGACCATTCCATCAAAGTCTGCATTTCAAATGTCACTACTTCCCTTCCGAGCCCTGACATGCGCCCAAACAGTGGTTTACCCCCACATATGAGGTATCAGCGTACTCACAACAAACTGGGCAACAAATATTGGGGTCCAATTTCTCCTGTTACCCTTGTGAAAATAAACAATTGCTTGCTAAAACATCTTTTTTGAGGAAAGAAAAATGATTTTTTATTTTCACGGCTCTGCGTTGTAAACTTCTGTGAAGCACTTGGGGGTTGAACGTGCTCACCACACATCTAGATAAGTTCCTTGGGGGGTCTAGTTTCCAAAATGGGGTCAATTGTGGGGGGTTTCTACTGTTTAGGCACATCAGGGGCTCTGCAAACGTAACATGATTCCCGCAGACCATTCCATCAAAGTCTGCATTCCAAATCGTCACTACTTCCCTTCCGAGCCCCGGCATGTGCCCAAACAGTGGTTTACCCCCACATATGGGGTATCAGCGTACTCAGGAGAAACTGGACAACAACTTTTGGGGTCCAATTTCTCCTGTTACCCTTGGGAAAATAAAAAATTGTGGGTTAAAAAATCATTTTTGAGGAAAGAAAAATAATTTTTTATTTTCATGGCTCTGCGTTATAAACTTCTGTGAAGCACTTGGGGGTTCAAAGTGCTCACCACACATCTAGATTAGTTCCACTAACGATTGGAGCTAATTTTCCATTCAAAAAGTCAAATGGCGCACCTTCCCTTCCGAGCCTTGCCGTGCACCCAAACAGTGGTTTACCCCCACATATGAGGTATCGGCGTACTCAGGAGAAATTGCCCAACAAATTTTAGGATCCATTTTATCCTGTTGCCCATGTGAAAATGAAAAAATTGAGGCTAAAAGAAATTTTGTGTGAAAAAAAAGTACTTTTTCATTTTTACGGATCAATTTGTGAAGCACCTGAGGGTTTAAAGTGCTCACTATGCATCTAGATAAGTTCCTTGGGGGGTCTAGTTTCCAAAATGGGGTCACTTGTGGGGGAGCTCCAATGTTTAGGCACACAGGGCCTCTCCAAACCTGACATGGTGTCCGCTAACTATGGAGATAATTTTTCATTCAAAAAGTCAAATGGCGCTCCTTCCCTTCCGAGCCTTACCATGTGCCCAAACAGTAGTTTACCCCCACATATGAGGTATTGGCGTACTCAGGAGAAATTGCCCAACCAATTTTAGGATCCATTTTATCCTGTTGCCCATGTGAAAATGAAAAAATTGAGGCTAAAAGAAATTTTGTGTGAAAAAAAAGTACTTTTTCATTTTTACGGATTAATTTGTGAAGCACCTGGGGGTTTAAAGTGCTCACTATGCTTCTAGATACGTTCCTTGGGGGGTCTAGTTTCCAAAATGGGGTCACTTGTGGGGGAGCTCCAATGTTTAGGCACACGGGGGCTCTCCAAACGCGACATGGTGTCCGCTAAAGATTGGAGCCAATTTTTCATTCAAAAAGTCAAATGGCGCTCCTTCCCTTCCGAGCCCTGCCGTGCGCCCAAACAGTGGTTTACCCCCACATATGAGGTATCAGCGTACTCAGGACAAATTGGACAACAACATTCGTGGTCCAGTTTCTCCTTTTACCCTTGGGAAAATAAAAAAATTGTTGCGAAAAGATCATTTTTGTGACTGAAAAGTTAAATGTTAATTTTTCCCCTCCATGTTGCTTCTGCTGCTGTGAAACACCTGAAGGGTTAATAAACCTCTTGAATGTGGTTTTGAGCACCTTGAGGGGTGCAGTTTTTAGAATGGTGTCACTTTTGGGTATTTTCAGCCATATAGAACCCTCAAACTGACTTCAAATGTGAGGTGGTCCCTAAAAAAAATGGTTTTGTAAATTTTGTTGTAAAAATGAGAAATCACTGGTCAAATTTTAACCCTTATAACTTCCTAGCAAAATAAAAATTTGTTTCCAAAATTGTGCTGATGTAAAGTAGACATGTGGGAAATGTTATTTATTAACTATTTTGTGTCACATAACTCTCTGGTTTAACAGAATAAAAATTCAAAATGTGAAAATTGCAAAATTTTCAAATTTTTCGCCAAATTTCCGTTTTTTTCACAAATAAACTCAGAAATTATCAACCTAAATTTACCACTAACATGAAGCCCAATATGTCACGAAAAAACAATCTCAGAACCGCAAGGATCCGTTGAAGCGTTCCTGAGTTATTACCTCATAAAGGGACACTGGTCAGAATTGCAAAAAATGGCAAGGTCATTAAGGCCAAAATAGGCTGGGTCATGAAGGGGTTAAAGGGTCAATATTGACTTTTAGGATTGCTACTTCCAACAGGTGGCACTAGCGTTCTACTCCTCTTCCTCTCTGTAGAGGTAATGTGCATATTTAACTTCCCAGAGGACCATTGCAGGCTTGGCATGTCACTCTCCACAAGGAGAAATGTTCCACTTTGGATCCCGAGAGAGAAGGAAACATGACAGTGAATGAGCAGGAACAGATAGTTTGACCAACGTGGGTAGCAGGGAGCGGAACACAGAACTGGTGGAGGATGCAGGACAGCGGGTAGAGAGCAATACATATGTGGGATAAATAGTGAGGTTTGGCTGGAACATACAATACCTGTATGGTCACACGAGGAGGGGGTGCTATAGGGTGTGAAGTTTCGGTGACCTAAGGAGAGAAAAATACCATTAGATAAACATAGTGATGACATATCATAGTGAACTAAAGTACTAAATAGTACTAGAAAGTATAAGAAAGAAGGCCTGCATCCGAGTAGCAGCATGAATAGAATATAGGTCAGTAAAACACATCATGACACAAACATATTGAGGATATTAAGGAAACATTACAAAGTCTAGAGAAGAGAAAAAAAACAAAAAAGGGGGGTATTTAGAGCCTCACCATGCCTTGTCATTGCTCCAGTCAAAAGGTATTGCAATCAATACTGCTGACAAACAGCGTTCAAACAGGCAATAGAAAAAATAATTATCAGTACTGAAATTAATAACATTTCTTTTTACTTCATCTGTCAAAAACAAGGATGTCACGGATCCCTACTCCGTGGTGTCACTTATTCGTGACGTGCCTGCTCTCACACGTGACTTGGGGTTGTGCCTGCAAGGGTTAATCTATCTCCCCTCTCTCAGTCCAGCATTCAACCTCTGTCCTATGCTGTAATGGGAGCATAAATCACACACCGACCCAGGCCACACACCCGCTCATACGCGCTGCCACCACTCATCGAATACACGGGCGATAAGTCCCGGACTAATAATAATACTAATAAAAATATGTCTATCACTCATAAGGCTCACACACCTTTAGGCTATGGATTCCTTAGAACATTCAAGGTTCAACTTGTTAAAAGTTTTATACTTTAATAACAAAAGGGTCAGTGCTTACAATAAGAAAAGGTACAAAAATATGATAATAAAAAGACATACAACTTATGCAAAACAGTATCAAAGTAAACAGGAGAAACTTACAGAAGTTATCTAACTGGTAGTTGCTTCTGCTCCCTGAGGGTAGGACGAATGTAGATTGGATCACACCAGCTTCTCAGGCTGCCCTCACATGTGAACACAATTCTCTGACTGCAGCCTAAATTTATAACTTTGGTCTGAGGTCAGGTTTCTAGACCGGGTCCTCAGGCCAATATCATAACTGCTGCCTGTTTGATTGGGCCACGGCCGCACCCCCAATGAATATATTATTCTCTCTTTTGGAGAGGTTCTCAGGGATAGATTACCTCAGGCCACAATTTAGCATCTCCCCTCCAAGACCTCAGAGGTGTCAAGTGTTCCTTTGTTCTTGGCCTTAGCCAGACCTCCTGGTGAGATCTGGAGACCCAATGTCTACTATTCCCAAGGAAGTACCTGTTAACACCTAGGTGCGACTTGCCTTCAGGACAGATGTTACATTATCACTAGTCACACATATAACCCTAGACATATGTCACTACACACATATAGATATATATATATATACACACATACACATATTTCACCACACCTCCCTCCTTATGAACGTGCATGGGGGTTGACTTACAGGTCAGCTCCCGAGCACGTATCTGGTTCTGCCCCATCTTGGCGAGAGAGGCCATCAGCATTGCCATGATCAACGTCCTTCTTGTGCTGTATTGTGAAATCATATTGCTGAAGTATCAAACTCCATCTAAGCAATTTCCCATTGTCCCCAACTACTCTGTTGAGCCAACTCAATGGGCTATGATCTGTGATCACGGTGAAGTTGCGCCCATAGGGGTATGGTTGCAGCTTCTGCAGAGCCCACACAATTGCCAAACATTCCTTTTCAATGGTGGCATAAGCCACTTCTCTGGGCAGGAGTTTCCTGCTTAGGTACAGAATTGGGTGTTCCTCTCCTTGTTGGTTCACCTGGCTGAGAACTGCACCTAGCCCATAGGTGCTGGCATCTGTCTGCACTACAAACCGGCGAGTGAAATCTGGGGCCTGCAGGACGGGTGAACTAACCAATGCCGACTTTAGGGCAGAAAATGATTCCTCACACTGAGGACACAGGAGACAATTTTAGGAAGTCTCTTCCTGGTCAGATCAGTTAATGGTTTGGCCAGAGCACTGTAGTTTGGTACAAACCTCCTATAGTAGCCAGCCGTACCCAGGAAGGACAGTACCTGCTTCTTGGTTCGTGGGGTGGCCCAGGCTGTAATGGCTTCTACCTTCCCTGGCTCAGGTTTTAGCAGTCCTCCCCCCACCCGGTGTCCCAGGTATTGTACTTCCCGCATGGCTACCTGACACTTTCCTGGCTTAACAGTAAGACCTGAAGTTTTAAGCTTTTGCAACACCTGCGAAAGATGTACGAGGTGTTCCTCCCAAGAATCACTAAAGATGGCTATATCCTCAAGATAAGCGATGGCAAAACCATCACATCCTTCCAATAAGTGATTGACCAACCTCTGGAAGGTCGCAGGGGCATTCTTCATACCAAAGGGCATCACCAGAAACTCAAACAGCCCGAATGGCGTTATAAAGGCAGACCTCTCCTGAGCTTCCCTGGTCAGGAGTATCTGCCAGTATCCCCTACTCAGGTCCATGATGGTGAGGTATGATGCTATAGCTAGCTGCTCTAACAGCTCATCTATCCTCGGCATGGGGTAGACCTCTGTTGTGAATTACACTTTTTTGGCTCCCTCTTGTGGTCACTAGTGATATGACTGGGATTGTCTTTCCTCAGTTTGGCACCCACCTGGGTCGTTAGTCCAGGGGTGTTGCTATATAAACTTTCTGGATCCTCAGTCCAGTGCCTGGCATCGTTGTAATCAGATCCTTTCTGTTTGCTCCTGTCTGCTGGTCCTGGTTATTGCAAAATTAAGCTAAGTCCTGCTTCCTTGTTTTTTGGTTATCTGTACTGCTCTTATTTTCTGTCCAGCTTGTACTAAATGTGATTCCTGATTTTTCTGGAAGCTCTAGGGGGCTGGTATTCTCCCCCCGGGCCGTTAGACGGTTCGGGGGTTCTTGAATATCCAGCGTGGAAATTTTGATAGGGTTTTTGCTGACCGTATAAGTCATCTTACTATATTCTGCTATTAGTCAGTGGGCCTCTCTTTGCTAAATATCTAGTTCATTCTTACGTTTGTCTTTTCTCCTTACCTCACCGTTATTATTTGTGGGGGGCTTGTATCCAACTTTTGGGGTCTTTTCTCTGGAGGCAAGAAAGGTCTATCTTTTCCCTTCTAGGGTTAGTTAGTTCTCCGGCTGGCGCGAGACGTCTACAACCAACGTAGGCACGTTCCCCGGCTGCTGCTATTTGTGGTGCTAGGATTAGATATACAGTCAGCCCAGTTACCACTGCCCTATGAGCTGGTTTTTTATGTTTGCAGACTTGGTATGTACTTTTGAGACCCTCTGCCATTGGGGTGACAACAGTATGCCAGGCCAAAGTTGAATGTTTAATGCATTGCAGAAGTGGGATAATAAGAAAGGAAATTCTGAGTTTTTTTTTTTTTTCCTCTCTTTGTTCCTCCCCTTTACCTCTGAGTGGCTTGTGCTTGCTGCAGACATGAATGTCCAGACCTTGATTACAAGTGTGGATCAGCTTGCTGCTCGAGTGCAGGGCATACAAGATTTTGTTACCAGTAGTCCAATGTCTGAACCTAAAATACCTATTCCTGAACTGTTCTCTGGAGACCGATTCAAGTTTAGGAATTTCAGGAATAATTGTAAATTGTTTCTATCTCTGAGACCCCGTTCATCTGGAGACTCAGCTCAGCAAGTTAAAATTGTTATCTCTTTCTTACGGGGCGACCCTCAGGATTGGGCCTTCTCGCTAGCGCCAGGAGATCCGGCATTGGCAAATATTGATGCGTTTTTTCTGGCGCTCGGATTGCTTTACGAGGAACCCAATCTTGAAATTCAGGCAGAAAAAGCCTTGCTGGCTATTTCTCAGGGCCAGGATGAAGCTGAAGTGTATTGCCAAAAATTTCGGAAATGGTCCGTGCTTACTCAGTGGAATGAGTGTGCTCTGGCCGCAAATTTCAGAAATGGCCTTTCTGAAGCTATTAAGAATGTGATGGTGGGTTTCTCCATTCCTACAAGTCTGAATGATTCCATGGCGCTGGCTATTCAAATTGACCGGCGTTTGCGGGAGTGCAAAACTGCTAATCCTCTGGTGGTGTTGTCTGAACAAACACCTGATTTAATGCAATGTGATAGAATTCAGACTAGAAATGAACGGAAAAATCATAGACGTCAGAATGGGTTGTGTTTTTACTGTGGTGATTCTACACATGTTATATCAGCATGCTCTAAACGCCTAACAAGGGTTGTTAGCCCTGTCGCCATTGGTAATTTGCAACCTAAATTTATTTTGTCTGTGACTTTAATTTGCTCATTGTCTTCCTACCCTGTTATGGCGTTTGTGGATTCAGGTGCTGCCCTGAGTCTTATGGATCTGTCATTTGCCAAGCGCTGTGGTTTTGTTCTTGAGCCTTTGGTAAATCCTATCCCTCTTAGAGGTATTGATGCTACGCCATTGGCGGAAAATAAACCGCAGTTTTGGACACAGGTAACCATGTGCATGACTCCTGAACATCGGGAGGTGATTCGTTTTCTTGTTCTGCATAAAATGCATGATTTGGTCGTTTTGGGTCTGCCATGGTTACAGACCCATAATCCAGTCTTGGATTGGAAGGCAATGTCTGTGTCAAGTTGGGGCTGTCAGGGAATTCATGGTGATTCCCCGCCGGTGTCTATTGCTTCCTCTACTCCTTCGGAAGTTCCTGAGTATTTGTCTGATTATCAGGATGTATTCAGCGAGTCCAGGTCCAGTGCTCTGCCTCCTCATAGGGACTGTGACTGCGCCATAGATTTGATTCCAGGTAGTAAATTTCCTAAGGGAAGACTATTTAATCTGTCTGTACCTGAGCATACCGCAATGCGTTCGTATATCAAGGAGTCTCTGGAGAAGGGGCATATCCGTCCATCCTCTTCCCCTCTTGGTGCGGGATTCTTTTTTGTGGCCAAGAAGGACGGATCTTTGAGACCTTGTATTGACTATCGGCTTCTGAATAAAATCACTGTTAAATTTCAGTATCCTTTGCCTCTGTTGTCGGACTTGTTTGCCCGGATTAAAGGTGCCAAGTGGTTCACCAAGATAGATCTTCGTGGTGCGTACAACCTTGTGCGCATTAAGCAAGGAGATGAATGGAAAACTGCATTTAATACGCCCGAAGGTCATTTTGAGTACTTGGTGATGCCTTTTGGGCTCTCTAATGCTCCTTCAGTGTTTCAGTCCTTTATGCATGATATTTTCCGGAAGTATCTGGATAAATTTATGATTGTTTATCTGGATGATATTGTTTTTTTCTGATGATTGGGACTCGCATGTAGAGCAGGTCAGGATGGTGTTTCAGGTTTTGCGTGAGCATGCTTTGTTTGTTAAGGGCTCAAAGTGTCTCTTCGGAGTACAGAAGGTTCCCTTTTTGGGTTTTATTTTTTCCCCTTCTGCGGTGGAGATGGACCCAGTCAAGGTCCGAGCTATTCATGATTGGACTCAGCCCACGTCAGTTAAAAGTCTTCAGAAGTTCTTGGGTTTTGCTAACTTCTACCGTCGTTTTATCGCTAATTTTTCTAGCGTTGTTAAACCTTTGACGGATATGACCAAGAAAGGTTCTGATGTTGCTAACTGGGCTCCTGCAGCCGTGGAAGCTTTCCAAGAGTTGAAGCGCCGGTGTACTTCGGCGCCTGTTTTGTGCCAGCCTGATGTCTCACTGCCCTTTCAGGTTGAAGTGGATGCTTCTGAGATTGGGGCAGGGGCCGTTTTGTCACAGAGAGGCCCTGGTTGCTCTGTAATGAGACCATGTGCCTTTTTCTCTAGGAAGTTTTCGCCTGCTGAGCGGAATTATGATGTTGGCAATCGGGAGTTGTTGGCCATGAAGTGGGCATTTGAGGAGTGGCGTCATTGGCTCAAGGGTGCTAAGAATCATGTGGTGGACAACTTGAAGTTGTCACAGGAGAAGGCTCAGCGTTTTGCCAACCGCCGCCGCGGTGTGGGTCCCCGACTTCGTGTTGGGGATTTGGTATGGCTGTCTTCTCGATTTGTTCCTATGAAGGTCTCCTCTCCTAAATTTAAGCCTCGCTTCATCGGTCCTTACAAGATATTGGAAATCCTTAATCCTGTGTCCTTTCGCTTGGATCTTCCGGTGTCGTTTGCCATTCACAACATGTTCCATAGGTCTCTGTTGCGGCGGTACGTTGTGCCTGTGGTTCCTTCTGTTGAGCCTCCTGCTCCGGTGTTGGTTGAGGGTGAGTTGGAGTACGTGGTGGAGAAGATCTTGGATTCTCGTCTCTCCAGACGGAGGCTTCAGTATCTGGTCAAGTGGAAGGGCTATGGCCAGGAGGATAATTCCTGGGTGGTTGCCTCTGATGTGCATGCGGCCGATTTAGTTCGTGCCTTTCACGCTGCTCATCCTGATCGCCCTGGTGGTCCTGGTGAGGGTTCGGTGACCCCTCCTTAAAGGGGGGGTACTGTTGTGAATTAGACTTTTTTGGCTCCCTCTTGTGGTCACTAGTGATATGACTCTGGGATTGTCTTTCCTCAGTTTGGCACCCACCTGGGTCGTTAGTCCAGGGGTGTTGCTATATAAACTTCCTGGATCCTCAGTCCAGTGCCTGGCATCGTTGTAATCAGATCCTTTCTGTTTGCTCCTGTCTGCTGGTCCTGGTTATTGCAAAATTAAGCTAAGTCCTGCTTCCTTGTTTTTTGGTTATCTGTATTGCTCTTATTTTCTGTCCAGCTTGTACTAAATGTGATTCCTGATTTTGCTGGAAGCTCTAGGGGGCTGGTATTCTCCCCCCGGGCCGTTAGACGGTTCGGGGGTTCTTGAATATCCAGCGTGGAAATTTTGATAGGGTTTTTGCTGACCGTATAAGTCATCTTACTATATTCTGCTATTAGTCAGTGGGCCTCTCTTTGCTAAATATCTAGTTCATTCTTACATTTGTCTTTTCTCCTTACCTCACCGTTATTATATGTGGGGGGCTTGTATCCAACTTTTGGGGTCTTTTCTCTGGAGGCAAGAAAGGTCTATCTTTTCCCTTCTAGGGTTAGTTAGTTCTCCGGCTGGCGCGAGACGTCTAGAACCAACGTAGGCACGTTCCCCGGCTGCTGCTATTTGTGGTGCTAGGATTAGTTATACGGTTAGCCCAGTTACCACTGCCCTATGAGCTGGTTTTTTATGTTTGCAGACTTGGTATGTACTTTTGAGACCCTCTGCCATTGGGGTCATAACAGACATGATTTAGGTCATGATTTCTTGGTGTTGTGTGGATGGTACCTTTCATAATGGAAAAGGCTGTTATGGTCCATAGATTTCACAATTCTGTTGGAAGTGACCAGCCATCACAAATAATGACTATAGTATCCAGAAACTTGGTATTTTTTTTATTTCGATGGATGATAAAAGTGAGGACTGAGATTATGGTATTGATCTTATTGACTAAATATGAGCGATTCTGGGGGACCTGTCCAGACAACAAAAATGTCATCTATGTATCATTTCCCCATGAGGAATAGTGTTGATAGCTCACTAGTATAGGGGTGTTTATCCTCAAAGTCCACCATAAAAACATTAGTATATGAGGGCGCTACGTTCGTTCTCATCGTGGTCTCGGTTAGTTGTTGACAGAATCGATCCTTGGTCAGGATAATCGTAAGTATTTCCTCACAAAACTGTTTTTTTTTGCATTGGGCTCAAGTCTGAATTACTGTCCCAAAAGTCTTTTGTGGCACATAAATCCAATTGATGATAAATACTAGTATAGAGACTGTTTACATCCATAGTAACCAGTAAACTATTAGTAGGGATGGGGCCTATGTTTGTGAGGGATTTGATAAAAATCATCTTTATCAAATAGGAAAGATCTGGTAGGTTTCACTAGATGTGTGAAGATTCTTTCCAGAACAATGGCCAATGGGGAGAGGACAGAATCAGTGGAGGCTACAACTGAATTTTTGGAAGGGCATAAAAGACTGGTGCTATCAGGTGACAATTGGTTATAAACTCCCTGAGCTTTGTGTCAATGGTATTGTTGTGGAGATATTTCTCTAGTATGTTATGGATCTCAACCCTGATCTCAGTTAGAGGATTTCTGGGTATAGGCTTATAGGTTTTACAGTCTTGTAGCTGTGAATGTATTTTGTTTCTGAAGTAACCCTTGTCCATCACAATGACGCTGCCTTTGTCGACTGGTTTAATAATTATTTGCTTGCATTGAATGAGGCTGTTGAGTACAGCCTGTTCATTGAATGTGAGGTTACTTTGGATCTGTAGTTCACCATTAGTGATAAGCAAGTATACTCATTGCTTGGGTTTTCCTTAACACGCTCGGGTGGTCTCCGAGTATTTGTAAGTTCTCGGAGATTTGGTTTTCCTTGCCTCAGCTGCATGATTTTACAGCTGATAGACAGCTTGAATATATGTGGGGATTCCCAAGCAATCAGGCAACCCCCACATGTACACAGGCTGGCTAGCAGCCGTAAATCATGCAGCTGTATCAACAAAAACTAAATCTCCGAGCAGTTACAAATACTCGGAGACTACCCGAGTGTGATCTGGAAAACCCGAGCAACGAGTACACTCGCTCATCACTATTCACCGTCCTAGGTCTCTTTAGCATCTCAGATACAGCTGTTTACCAACGAGAAAAGTTTCAACAGGGTAGTAAGTTCTAGGAGGATTGTATTGGTCCATCAGTGGAGGCCTAGTTGGTGACTGGTCTAAGTAGAATTGTTGATTGCACTTTTGGTGGGACTTCCAGAGATGCCTTTTCAGAAAAGTGTGCCTTCAATCAGACTGTGCGATAGAAGCTATGCAGTTCTTGATCTGAAGAAAATGGATTAATGTCGGGGATTTTCGCAGAAGGACAGGCCTTACGGTTATAAATTCAGTTCATATGAAGTGAGTATATGGGATGAGATGTTGTAGATGAGAGGTTCTGGCCTACCTGTGACCTGGTCTGCATCCTTGGACCTCTGGTTCCGTCTACCGCTTCGCCGTCTCGATTTCCTTGTGGTCGATTTCCTCTGGAACCTAAAAAAAGGGTTTTGTAGGGAAAGAGACTCGTCGCTTCCAGAACTGGAATAATATGAGCGAGGTTGTCGTGTAGGTCTGTAGAATTCTGTGGACTGCCATCGATAAACCTGGCCAGATATATAATCTTCAGAGTCTTTGAAGAATTTCCTGCGTTTTTTGGATTCCAATTTGGTTTTAAATTCCGCAAGATTCTTGTCTACCTTGGACTTGATGGTTTGCCAATCCTCCAAAGTGCTTGTATTAACAAGTTGCTGTTCAATGATTTCTACTTTTTGCTTCGCCTCAGTTACAGCTGTGTGTAGAAATTCCAGGGTAAGTAGAATTAGGTCCATAGAACACTTATTGAGAATAGCATCAAACTTGTTACAGTAATCAGGCTGATCAAGGAAAAGGGCAGGGCGTAAGTGGGAACGTAGACCCCTCGGGATACGCTGCACCTTGTAGTATTCTGCGAGGGTGGCGTTATGTAAATCCAATGAGATAAAGCGTTTTGATGCTTGTTCATAATCTCGAGTCTTGAGGTCTCCTGTTGGAATCTGGAGAAAATGACTAGATGATGCTACTCGAGAGATGATAGCGTTGGCTTCAGTATCGTTGTAAGTAGCCGTTGGTAATGACATTTGTGCAGTGATGAACAGGTGCAACAGTCAGATTTGTACAAAGTAGGTGAAAAAGACTAGCACTGTCCTTTTAAAAATAGTGTGCTCGAGGAAGGGACTCTTGGTACAGACTAATCGAAGTAGAAACCTCAGTAACCACAAAAAAGAACAGAACTGTAGGTCTTTCTGAACTGTTGTTATTTATTTGGATCCGACAAAGTCAAAACAGATATGGTCCGACGTTTCGACAGAGAGCGCTTTTTGCCAAGGACATCTGAAGGGGATTACAGAAGATACCTATTATACAGTGTCGCAAATGATATACAAATATATACAGAAAATATATACACAAACAGGATATGCAAAGGTAAATACTAGTGATGAGTGAGTATACTCGTTGCTCTGGTTTTCCTGATCACGCTCGGGGGTCCTCAGAGTATTTGTTAGTGTTCGGAGATTAAGTTTTCATCACCGCAGCTGAATGATTTACAGCTACTAGCCAGCTTGTTTACATGTGAGGATTCCCTAGCAACCAGGCAACCCCCACATGTTCTCAGGCTGGCTAATAGCTGTAAATCATTCAGCTGCGGTGATGAAAACTTAATCTCTGAACACTAACAAATACTCAGATCACCTGAGCGTGATCAGGAAAACCAGAGCAACGAGTACACTCGCTCATCTCTAGTAAATACATGGATCAAATGGGGGATGGGGGTAAGGAACAATGAGGAAGAGGTCCATAGGAAACAATCACCATCTCCTATTACAGGTGCGGTAGGTAGAAGCTTAATGAAGCAATTATGTCTATTGTAAGGACATACAGAGCATAATAAAGTGCAGCAAGTAATATAGATAGAAATAATGCACACCATATAGGGGGAGGGGAGTATCAGAAACAATACAGCCCAAAACTTAGATGGAGGGAGCAAAAGTAACAGTAAGGTAAAGGGGACGGATATGGGGGAAAGAGCCAGGAAAGAAAGGGGTGAAGTAAAAGGATAGCTAGCAGACTGATAGGCACGGCTTTATAGAAGGGTTAATACATATGGGGAGCAGCTCAGCCGTCCTGGAAGATATAGAAATGGTTTACACTCCATGTATATGATGACTAATAGCAATAACTGCGCACAGAGGCGGGAGTGTGCACGGAGAGGTAATGGCGGCAGCGGAGTACCTGCACAAGCACCGGGAGACGCGGCGGGGTGTGAGGCTGGGACCGTGTGAGGCTGCAGCTCCTATTTATGCGTCCCGCACACACAGCTGCACATGACCGGAAGTGTTCAGGGACCGGAAGTGACGCATGTAGCCTCGGTGACTGAACAGCACTGTAGTGTGGGGGACGCTGGGATGAAGCGTCACTGTTGTGGGCGTGGCGTAGATAACGACCTGGTGGGAGGGTAAAGGTGGTGTCACTGGGGGATTACCATGGAGACCCGGGGGAAGCGGCGTGCAGAGAGAAGACACGGGAGGGAATGAGCAGGAATGCTGGAATGGAGGGAGGGGAAAAGAAAACAGTGACTAACATGAGGGAAGAGGATGCCGGGCAGTGGGGGACATGGATGGGGGCTGCAGGGCGGGACAGATGCTGCATGTATGGCCACATGAGGATGTCAACTATAGGCGCTCTATGGAGAGAAAGGGCCAGTAGTAGAAACATAGTGATGACGTCACGGTGACCTAAAGTACCAAGCAGGGTAAGAAAGAATAGCTGTACCGAGCATGAATAGACTATGGGTCAGTAAGACACATCGTGACACAAACATCGATATTAACCCCCTATTGACAGGGCCAATTTGGTACTTAATCACCAAGCCCAATTTTTACAATTCCGACCACTGTCCCTTTATGAGGTATGCAAATCGCCTCTTCAGAGAAAAAGAGGACTTAACTCTATAGCGCCTCTTGTTGGAACACAAGTCACAATCAACCCTTTAACGAGTCGTGCAATATGACTTAGGATAAAGGCCAAATCAGTATCTCAATTCGCAGACACGGTGTTTCGGGCTGTTGGCCCTCGCCTCTTTTTCTCTGAAGAGGCAATTTGCATATTATATTTCCCAGAGGAGCATTGCACGGCGAATAAGCCTCCTTACCTTGACAAGCCAGAGCTGATATGTCACTCTCCATAAGGAGAAACCTTACCCCTTAGACCCTTTATGAGGTAATAACTCTGGAACGCTTCAACGGATCCCACTGATTCTGAGACCGTTTTCTTGTGACATATTGTACTTCATGTTAATGGTAAAATTTCTTTGATATGACTTGCGTTTATTTCTGAAAAAAAACAAATTTGGCAAAAATTTTGAAAATGTTGCAATTTTCAAACTTTGAATTTTTATTCCCTTAAATCAGAGAGTCATATCACACAAAATACTTAAAGGGAACCTGTCACCCCGTTTTTTCCATATGAGATAAAAATACTGTTAAATAGGGCCTGAGCTGTGCTGGACAATAGTGTATTTTGTGGACCCCGATTCCCCACCTATGCTGCCGAAATACGTTACCAAAGTCGCCGTTTTCGCCTGTCAATCAGGCTGGTCTGGTCAGATGGGCGTGGTGACATCGCTGTTTCTTCCCCCAGATCTTGCTTAGTTTTCCGTTGGTGACGTAGTGGTGTGCGCATGCCCAAGTCCCGAATCCACTGCACAGGGGAGGGAAAAGAGCGCGATCTGCGCTATTCCCCTGGTGATCGGTGGGGGCGGCCATCTTCCTGTGGCCGCGCGTGCGCAGATGGAGCGCTCTGCTGCCCGGGGCTTTAGGAAAATGGCCGCGGGATGCCGCACGTGCGCAGATGGAGATCGCGGCGGCCATTTTCCTGAAGCCGAGATGCGAACTCTGCCATAATAGGGAGGAAAAAAAAAAGGGAGGCGCTGACAGGATAAGCCTGCAGCGATACATGAACAGAGCGCATGCACATAATAACCATGCGGCGCCGAGTAATGACCCCCAAATTGCACCCTGTCAGCGCCTTGTCATGGCGCTGCGTTACTCATTCTTGGGGTTTGTACTCGGCGCTGCTTATTTACTATGCGCATGCGCCCTGTCCCTTTGTCACTGCGGGCTTATCCGGCCCCCCTTTCTCTCATCACATAAGCTCTATTATGAGCAGTGTGTTGTGCTCTTACGCCCTCTGGAGGTTCAGTACCGAGCGCTCTGCGCATGTGCGCACTTTCGCTTTCATTTTCAGCTGCCATTATTTTGTGGCACTGGTGCACTTCCTCAATCCCCCATGCTTATCAAGGTACTTACCTGGACACCAATTGCCCACCTGTGAGTAATTGTCTTAATTTTTTCTGCCGCTACTTAAGTCTTTCTTGGCCTATCCCCCAGACGAAGCTGCGCTTAGCAGCGCTACGCGTGGGGCCTCCCCACACCTTCTGGATCCCGGGATCATCTTCCTTTACTCCTGACTTCTGACAGCTGACAGCCCAGACCGCAGACTGGATGACCTGATCGGGTGATTTATACTTATACTCATACCTTGTGCTCTTTCTACATTGTGCCACATACCCTGACCTTTGTGGGCATTTTTCTATAGCCTGGGTGATATTCTTGTTCCACCTGATCACCCTGCTTTATATTTATATATTTTTCCCTTGATTTAATTTACCTTTTGCTGGTATTACCTCCCCTTTTTTTTTTTTCTCCCTATTATGGCCCCTTGATAGTCACAGGCTCGTCTTCCATAGCAAGGCTACTCATTCATAGTGGGGGTATCTGGGGACGCCCAGACCCTCTGTGCTCTTTTATTTGTTTGTACTATTACATCTGTATTATTGAATTATTGAGTCACATTACATTTTTATAGGGCTTAGGGGGGGGTTTATTCCCCACTTTACAGGTCTTCCTTATATGCTGTCTAATTATTGATTTTCATATATAGGTATTTTTTGGTTGCCATTATTGTTGTGGTGTATAGCATATACACTCACCGGCCACTTTATTAGGTACACCATGCTAGTAACGGGTTGGACCCCCTTTTGCCTTCAGAACTGCCTCAATTCTTCGTGGCATAGATTCAACAAGGTGCTGGAAGCATTCCTCAGAGATTTTGGTCCATATTGACATGATGGCATCACACAGTTGCCGCAGATTTGTCGGCTGCACATCCCAAAGATGCTCCATACAAGGCAGGATGGATCCATGCTTTCATGTTGTTTACGCCAAATTCTGACCCTACCATCCGAATGTCGCAGCAGAAATCGAGACTCATCAGACCAAGCAACGTTTTTCCAATCTTCTACTGTCCAATTTCGATGAGCTTGTACAAATTGTAGCCTCAGTTTCCTGTTCTTAGCTGAAAGGAGTGGTACCCGGTGTGGTCTTCTGCTGCTGTAGCCCATCTGCCTCAAAGTTCGACGCACTGTGCGTTCAGAGATGCTCTTAGGCCTACCTTGGTTGTAACGGGTGGCGATTTGAGTCACTGTTGCCTTTCTATCAGCTCGAACCAGTCTGCCCATTCTCCTCTGACCTCTGGCATCAACAAGGCATTTCCGCCCACAGAACTGCCGCTCACTGGATTTTTTTTCTTTTTCGGACCATTCTCTGTAAACCCTAGAGATGGTTGTGCGTGAAAATCCCAGTAGATCAGCAGTTTCTGAAATACTCAGACCAGCCCTTCTGGCACCAACAACCATGCCACGTTCAAAGGCACTCAAATCACCTTTCTTCCCCATACTGATGCTCGGTTTGAACTGCAGGAGATTGTCTTGACCATGTCTACATGCCTAAATGCACTGAGTTGCCGCCATGTGATTGGCTGATTAGAAATTAAGTGTTAACAAGAAGTTGGACAGGTGTACCTAATAAAGTGGCCGGTGAGTGTATATTACTATTTGTATTTTGGGCTGTCTTTCATGAGTATTCACCATGGGACTAGTGGTGTGGTTGTTATATTTTAATATGCTTTTATTCTAGTGTATGTGTCTCTGTTTTCAATAAACTTTTTGTATTTGTTGCTACTCAGCTTGTATTTTTCTGGGTGTGCGCTCCATTTGCCTGTCTGCTTTATTTGGTGGCTCCATTATGTCCTTTTGGCTATGCATGGTGCTGCACCCCTTTATAGATCTACTATTAGCATAACATTGCATTTGCCCAGCTGTGGTGCTCCCTATTTTTCTATAAATCCCCTTATGTCTGAACAACTTGAGCACCAAATAGGAGCGTTATACATGGAGAAGATAGCCTTCCATGTGCTGTCTGATATTACCATTGGTCATCTAGAACTGAGAACTCAGATGCCCATTCTAGTCTGGAACCCTGCGTGGTGATTCATTGGGGGCAGCTGAATCACAAGAAGTGTCTGGTCACCATACGTCCAGGCCATTCAGCAGTATTGCCATCTTCTCCACCAGGTCTGCTAGTTGCTGAGTCGCTGTGTATTGGGGTCTCTGACGGAAGAGAAGCGGAGGCGATGTTCCCACACAGTCCCGATGATTGTTCCAATGATCTGGCCATGGGAGCCTCCCCACTTCGCGGATGTGTCGTCTTGGAGACCATCCTGAAAATGGACCCTGAGGAGGTATCTTCAGTTTCTAGTAGGTTTAGCAGTGGCATCTTGCAAGTCTTTGCAATCCATCATCCAGGCAGAGGAACTCCAGTTGGTCCTTGAATCCTCTGGGGTGGAACCTGATCTCAACGAATGGAGAGAGACTTTCCAATGCCTACTTCCTGGTACTACGCTTGCTTAATCCTATGCTGTGGATGGCTTGATGGAGAAGCATCCTAGTAGTGAAGATGGTGAGAGATGTCACGTTTCTTCTAGTGGACAAAAGAAGTTGTGGTCTTGATGAGAAGTGATGGGAGTCGGTGAAGAGGTGTCGGCCTCCAACTTCTCTGCAGAAAGTTCTTGCGGGCTTGAAGAAGATGGGGTGTAAACGAGGGGTACTGTAACGCTATTGCTGGCACCCCTGCAATATGTCCCCTTCTCTGTCCATGCAGGGACACTGGCTTACTCACTGCCCTGGTCCTCGGCGCGGTCTCCGGCATGCTGCTGCTTCCTGGTCTGCACACCGCACTGTGCCTCGGCAGCATGCCTAGTGCACTCCCGTGTTCTTAAAGGGGCAGCGCGTGCACATGGTAAACTGCCCCAGCTGTCAGGCATTTGGTAAATGTGATCACCTGCAAGGTGTCTCCCAGTCATAAACCAGACATCTTGTATAAAAGGCACCCTCCTCAATTGCGAAGTGCCTGAGCAACCACTATAGTTTAGTGTTAGGGTTGTGCAACTGTAAATTGCCAGGTGCCCCGTCCTTAGTCTGTTTCACTTGTTTCCGTATTCCATATCCTTTGTCCCGTTAGTTTAGTATAGTTAGTCCTTGTTCCTGTGACTGCTTTGGCGGTGTCCGTACCCTGAAACCACATTGGCAGTACCTGAACTGTTTCCTGAGACCAGCGTGTCTAACCTATTTCTGTGGCCATCCTGTCGGTGAAGTCTGAATCTGTTCCTGTGGCCGCCCTGTCTGCTATCCTGAGACTGCGCAGTCTGAACATGTCCCTGTCGGCATAGTCTGAATCTAGGCCTGGACTGGCAATCTGCCAAGACGGGCAGATGCCCGCTGGGCTGGCGGCTTTGAACTTCAAAATGGGCCTCCATTACATCCTGTGCGTGCGGCCCTTGTCAGTGCGGGTAAACAGGAGAGCGCGCACACACACACGGCCTAGTCCGAAGTTTGAAAAGGCACCGTGGCGCACACAGAACACCTGCCTCTCTCTGTCTGACGCTGTATTAGCGACAGACAACAGAGAATAGTATGCTCTCCTCATCCATCCCAGACATCCGCTGCTCAGCACCTCGGACGCTCACTGGACATCCTCCCCCCATCTCAGGGACCGGAGTGAGTCCCAAGATGAAAGTTTTCTTTCTCATATACAGCATTTGCAGTTTGATCTATATAATGTATTTAGACTGCTGTGCAAACAATATATAGGTGATACTGCTGTATATAATAGCAGTATCATATATATATATACAGTTAGGTCCATATATATTTGGACAGAGACAACATTTTTCTTATTTTGGTTATAGACATTACCACAATGAATTTTAAACAAAACAATTCAGATGCAGTTGAAGTTCAGACTTTCAGCTTTCATTTAAGGGTATCCACATTAAAATTGGATGAAGGGTTTAGAAGTTTCAGCTTCTTAACATGTGCCACCCTGTTTTTAAAGGGACCAAAAGTAATTGGACAGATTCAATAATTTTAAATAAAATGTTTATTTTTAGTGCTTGTTTGAAAACCCTTTGTTGGCAATGACTGCCTTAAGTCTTGAACTCATGGACATCACCAGACTCTGTGTTTCCTCCTTTTTGATGCTTTGCCAGGCCTTCACTGCGGTGGTTTTCAGTTGCTGTTTGTTTGTGGGCCTTTCTGTCTGAAGTTTAGTCTTTAACAAGTGAAATGCATGCTCAATTGGGTTGAGATCAGGTGACTGACTTGGCCATTCAGGAATATTCCACTTCTTTGCTTTAATAAACTCCTGGGTTTCTTTGGCTTTATGTTTTGGGTCATTGTCCATCTGTAGCATGAAACGACGACCAATCAGTTTGGCTGCATTTGGCTGGATCTGAGCACACAGTATGGCTCTGAATACCTCAGAATTCATTCGGCTGCTTTTGTCCTGTGTCACATCATCAATAAACACTAGTGACCCAGTACCACTGGCAGCCATGCATGCCCAAGCCATCACACTGCCTCCGCCGTGTTTTACAGATGATGTGGTATGCTTTGGATCATGAGCTGTACCACGCCTTCGCCATACTTTTCTCTTTCCATCATTCTGGTAGAGGTTGATCTTGGTTTCATCTGTCCAAAAAATGTTCTTCCAGAACTGTGCTGGCTTTTTTAGATGTTTTTTAGCAAATTCCAGTCTAGCCTTTTTATTCTTGATGCTTATGAGTGGCTTGCACCGTGCAGTGAACCCTCTGTATTTACTTTCATGCAGTCTTCTCTTTATGGTAGATTTGGATATTGATACGCCTACCTCCTGGAGAGTGTTGTTCACTTGGTTGGCTGTTGTGAAGGGGTTTCTCTTCACCATGGAGATTATTCTGCGATCATCCACCACTGTTGTCTTCCGTGGGCGCCCAGGTCTTTTTGCATTGATGAGTTCACCAGTGCTTTCTTTCTTTCTCAGGATGTACCAAACTGTATATTTTGCCACTCCTAATATTGTAGCAATTTCTCGGATGGGTTTTTTCTGTTTTTGCAGCTTAAGGATGGCTTGTTTCACCTGCATGGAGAGCTCCTTTGACCTTATGTTTACTTCACAGCAAAACCTTCCAAATGCAGGCACCACACCTCAAGTCAACTCCAGGCCTTTTATCTTTTTAATTGAGAATGACAAAGCGAAGGGAATGCCCACACCTGTCCATGAAATAGCCTTGGAGTCAATTGTCCAATTACTTTTGGTCCCTTTAAAAACAGGGTGGCACATGTTAAGGAGCTGAAACGCCTAAACCCTTCACCCAATTTTAATGTGGATACCCTCAAATGAAAGCTGAAAGTCTGAACTTCAACTGCATCTGAATTGTTTTGTTTAAAATTAATTGTGGTAATGTCTATAACCAAAGTAAGAAAAATGTTGTCTCTGTCCAAATATATATGGACCTAACTGTATATATATATATACACACACACACACACACACTTTATATAGGTGCAACTTATATATATATACACTCACCGGCCACTTTATTAGGTACACCATGCTAGTAACGGGTTGGACCCCCTTTTGCCTTCAGAACTGCCTCAATTCTTTGTGGCATAGATTCAACAAGGTGCTGGAAGCATTCCTCAGAGATTTTGGTCCATATTGACATGATGGCATCACACAGTTGCCGCAGATTTGTCGGCTGCACATCCCAAAGATGCTCCATACAAGGCAGGATGGATCCATGCTTTCATGTTGTTTACGCCAAATTCTGACCCTACCATCCGAATGTCGCAGCAGAAATCGAGACTCATCAGACCAAACAACGTTTTTCCAATCTTCTACTGTCCAATTTCGATGAGCTTGTACAAATTGTAGCCTCAGTTTTCTGTTCTTAGCTGAAAGGAGTGGTACCCGGTGTGGTCTTCTGCTGCTGTAGCCCATCTGCCTCAAAGTTCGACGCACTGTGCGTTCAGAGATGCTCTTAGGCCTACCTTGGTTGTAACGGGTGGCGATTTGAGTCACTGTTGCCTTTCTATCAGCTCGAACCAGTCTGCCCATTCTCCTCTGACCTCTGGCATCAACAAGGCACTTCCGCCCACAGAACTGCCGCTCACTGGATTTTTTTTCTTTTTCGGACCATTCTCTGTAAACCCTAGAGATGGTTGTGCGTGAAAATCCCAGTAGATCAGCAGTTTCTGAAATACTCAGACCAGCCCTTCTGGCACCAACAACCATGCCACGTTCAAAGGCACTCAAATCACCTTTCTTCCCCATACTGATGCTCGGTTTGAACTGCAGGAGATTGTCTTGACCATGTCTACATGCCTAAATGCACTGAGTTGCCGCCATGTGATTGGCTGATTAGAAATTAAGTGTTAACAAGAAGTTGGACAGGTGTACCTAATAAAGTGGCCAGTGAGTGTATATACACATACAGTATATACACACACAGTATATATACATAAACACACACGATACATAGGTGATACTTCTGTATATATACTGCGATTATACGCAGCAGTGACATATATTAGTTGTGATCAAAAGTTTACATACTCTATACTCTGGCAGAGTTTTTGCTTTCTTGGTCTTTATTCATAGAATATGAATGATAACACCAAAACTGTTTCTCCACTCTGGGTTAGTGGTTGGGTGAAGCCATTTATTGTCAAACTACTGTGGTTTCTCTTTCTAAATCATAATGACAACCCAAAACATCCAAATGACCCTGATCAAAGGATCACAGATCCTGATGATTTTGGCCTGATAAAATGCACAGAAGTTGACACAAATGAGTTTGAATGGCTACTAAAGGTGACATCTTCACCTGTGACCTGTTTGCTTGTAATCAGTGTGTGTGTGCATAAAAGCTGAGTGAGTTTCTGAGATCCAGATAGACTCTTGTATCTTTAATCCAGCCACTGACTTATCTGGATTGTGAGTCATAGGGAAAGCAAAAGAATTGTCAACGGATCTATGGGAAAAGGTAGTTGAACCATATAAGAAAGGAAAGGGATACAAAAAGATATCCAAGGAATTGAGAATGCCAGTCAGCAGCATTCAACTGTGATTAACAGATGGAAAATCAGGGGCTCTGTTAAAAAACAAAATCAAGGTCAGGTAGACCAACAAAAATCTCGTCCACAACTGCAAGGAAAATTGTTCGGCATGCTAAGAAAAACCCACAAATAACATTAGCTGAAATACAGGACTCTGAAAACTAGCAGTGTGGCTGTTTCAAGATGCACAATAAGGAGGCACTTGAAGAAAAATGGGTTGCATGGTCAAGTTGCCAGAAGAAAGCCATTACTGTGCAAATGCCACAAAGTATCTCACCTACAATACGCAAAACTGCACAGAGACAAGCCTCAAAACTTGTGGAACAAAGTAATTTGGAGTGATGAGACCAAAATTCAATTTTGTGGCCACAACCATAAACGTTACATTTGGAGAGAGGTCAACAAGGCCTATGATTAAATGAACACCATTCCTGCTGTAAAGCACGGAGGTGGATTGATGATGTTTTGGGAATGTCTGAGCTACAAAGGCACAGGAAACTTGGTCAAAGTTGAAGGAAAGTTGAATGTAGCACGTTATCAGCAAATACTGCAGTCAAATTTGCACTCATCAGCCCAGAAGCTGCGCATGGGACGTCCTTGGACGTTCCAACATGACAACGATCCAAAACACAAGGCCAAGTCGAACTGTCATTGGCTACAGCAGAACAAAGTGAAGTTTCTGGAGTAGCCATCTAAGTCTCCTGACCGCAATATCATTGAGCCAATCTGGGGAGATCTCAAGCGTGCAGTTCATGCTAGACAGCCAGGAATTTACAGGAACTAGAGCCTTTTTGCCAAGAAGAGTGGGCAGCTTTACCATCTGAGAAAATAAAGAACCTCATCCACAACTACCACAAAAGACTTCAAACTGTCATTGATGTCAGAGGCTGCAATACACGGTATTAAGAAATGGGGTATGTGAACTTTTGATCAGGGTAATTTGGATGTTTGGTTTGTCATTATGATTTAAAAGAGAAAAACACAATAGTTTGACAATAAAAGGCCTCACCCAACAATTAACCAATCATTCATATTCTCTGAAAAAAGCCCAAGAAAGCAAAAATTCTGCAGGGGTGTGTAAACGGTTGAGCACAACTGATTTTATATATATATATATATATATATATATATATATATATATATATATATATATATATATATATATATATATATATATATATATATATATATATACACACTCACCGGCCACTTTATTAGGTACACCATGCTAGTAACGGGTTGGACCCCCTTTTGCCTTCAGAACTGCCTCAATTCTTCGTGGCATAGATTCAACAAGGTGCTGGAAGCATTCCTCAGAGATTTTGGTCCATATTGACATGATGGCATCACACAGTTGCCGCAGATTTGTCGGCTGCACATCCCAAAGATGCTCCATACAAGGCAGGATGGATCCATGCTTTCATGTTGTTTACGCCAAATTCTGACCCTACCATCCGAATGTCGCAGCAGAAATCAAGACTCATCAGACCAAGCAACGTTTTTCCAATCTTCTACTGTCCAATTTCGATGACAAATTGTAGCCTCAGTTTCCTGTTCTTAGCTGAAAGGAGTGGTACCCGGTGTGGTCTTCTGCTGCTGTAGCCCATCTGCCTCAAAGTTCGACGCACTGTGCGTTCAGAGATGCTCTTAGGCCTACCTTGGTTGTAACGGGTGGCGATTTGAGTCACTGTTGCCTTTCTATCAGCTCGAACCAGTCTGCCCATTCTCCTCTGACCTCTGGCATCAACAAGGCATTTCCGCCCACAGAACTGCCGCTCACTGGATTTTTTTTCTTTTTCGGACCATTCTCTGTAAACCCTAGAGATGGTTGTGCGTGAAAATCCCAGTAGATCAGCAGTTTCTGAAATACTCAGACCAGCCCTTCTGGCACCAACAACCATGCCACGTTCAAAGGCACTCAAATCACCTTTCTTCCCCATACTGATGCTCGGTTTGAACTGCAGGAGATTGTCTTGACCATGTCTACATGCCTAAATGCACTGAGTTGCCGCCATGTGATTGGCTGATTAGAAATTAAGTGTTAACAAGAAGTTGGACAGGTGTACCTAATAAAGTGGCCGGTGAGTGTAGTATATACATATTACCTATAGTGGAATGTGGATACCGGGCCCCAGCCTGTCGCCTCAACGCGCGTTTCGCCGATCTTCGTCAGGAGGCGTGGCTTAACTCATGTGTGTGTTATATTATATAGTGCTGAGTGACCAATAGAATGAAGCGCCGCTTTTGTATTGGCGCATGCACGGGAGTCGCCGCATTATCTGGGACACTTCCTGCAGCGCCCGTGGAACACAAGCGATCCACTGTCGCTAGGCGACAGCGATCACGTGCAAACCCGGGGGGCGTTTTAGGAAGGTCCAAATGCCGCGATCCCGGGCATGCGCACCAGCCGGCAGAGTGCGGTACGAAGATGGACTAAGATTACATTGCCTAACATATGTGGTGAGTAATGCTGCGCATATACAGGACATCTACATCATAGGGAGCCACATAGCCCAAGGCATCGGTGGTCCAACGCATTAGTAACGGGCACATACCGAGGCATAGGGAATTTAAGGGAAATCCCAGATATATATATCCTACATCATGTACAGCAAAAATATGTGAATATAGAATTAAATATGTTATTACATTATACTAGTGAAAGTGAAATTAATTTAAATTAGAATACTAAAAACATATAAATATTAATAGAATACGTGAAAAGCAAAAAAAAAAAAATATATTTTTTTTGCTATTAATATAAGACAATACATATATTATAAAACTAAATACATCGTTATATTATATATTAAAAATTATATTATATAATATATAAACGTGACCTAAAACAAGATGAATAAACATATATATATATATAAACAAGATGAATAAATATATATATATATATATATAGACAATAGCGGAAAGAATAGAAACACCGCAGCAGATAGAACCACACATTCTTTGTTTCTTCATATATTCCAGGAATGTGGATGATCCTAGGATATAGGGTGTCCATATAATTAGTGATAGATAGTAGTGAAGTCCACCATCGACCAACGTTCTTCGCACTTCACAGTAGAAATGAACACTGTGTTCAAAAGCACTATAAATGGACAAATAGAAAATTAAAAACTAAAAGTAAAAACAACAATTATAAAATAAACTACACATGATAAGATTAAAAGACCCAGAGTGAGATAGAGGGGGTTTATAGGAAGGACCCAAATCCATGACTTTCATTTAACCCATATGGTACCAGAGTATTAAGACGGTAGATCCAGCGACTCTCTACTTGAGATAAGATCTTGAATAAATTGCCACCCCTTACACCAAGGTTTACCTGATCAATAGCCATAACTTGGAGACCCCTTGCATCAGATTCATGTACTGTCTTAAAATGTCTAGGGAGTGTCTTTAATTGTTCTCCCTCCTTGGCTTTTTTAGATTTTTCGATATCTCGCACGTGCTCTTGTATTCTCACACGGAGCTCTCTGGTTGTCATTCCAATGTATATGCGATTACATGGACAGCGTGCAAGATAGATCACACCTTGGGATGAGCAGGTTAGATATTTCCTGATTGAGAATTTCTTTGATCCATCAGAATTAAAAAATTCTTTACTTTTTAGAGTGTTTGCACAAGCTTTACATCTTTTACAGGGGAAAAAACCCTGAATTTCCCCAAAGATGTTAGTTTGTATATGGTCTTTCTTTGGATCATAATGGCTTTTGACTAGTAAATCAGATACATTCCTAGCTCTTTTAGCTGTGATCAATGGTTTCGGAGTCAATATCTTTTTTAGAATTGGATCTACCATCAACACGTTCCATCTTTCATGTATAATCTTAGTCAGCTGTTTCCACTGACTATTATATGGTGTAATAAGTCTCACATCTTTGTTGCTTGTTGGTTCTTGCTTTCTCTTGTTGGAATATAGCAATTGATTCCTAGTTGATTTTTGTACTTTATTGTACGCTTGTCTAATTGGACGATGCCCATACCCTCTTTCTCTAAATCTTGAGTATAGATCTTTCGCTTGTTCTTCATATGCTTTTTCGGTTTAGCAAATTCTTTTAGCCCTCACATATTGACTGATAGGAATAGATTTAATTGTAGAGGGTAAATGAGACGAGGTAGCATGCAAGATTGAATTTGTTGCTGTTGGTTTCCTAAAGATATTTGTATCAATTGATCCATTTAGATCAACCGAAATATCGATGTCCAGAAAGGTGACTCGCTGTCCATATGAATAAGTTAAATAAATATTCATATCATTTTTATTCAGCTGAGTCATTAAGGTATTAAGTTCATCAATGGTCCCCTCCCATACAAAAATAATATCATCGATATATCTTGACCAATTGTGTATTTTTTCAATGCCCGATATGGAAGAGCATTGAAAGATATCACGTTCCCATAATCCCAAAAATAGGTTGGCATATGAGGGGGCACAAGCCGCCCCCATAGCCGTACCCTGTAATTGAAGAAAGGTTTGACCTTTAAATGTAAAACAGTTATGGGTCAAGATGAACTCCAGAAGGGTCAAAAGGAGTTCAACTAATGATCTTTCCAAATTGCTATTATTCAAGAACCATGAGACTGCCGCTAGGCCTTGAGAGTGTCGTATTGACGAATATAAGGCCTCTACATCTGCTGTAACAAGAATCATATTCTCATCTAGATGGAGTTGATCAAGTCTTTTAAGGGCTGCCGTTGTGTCTAATATATGTGATGGCAAGGTAGTGACAATCGGTTTTAGGTAGTAGTCAATTATTTTACAAATTATTTCATTAAGACTATCATTGCCGGACACAATGGGTCGGCCTGGTGGGTCTACAGAATCTTTGTGTAATTTGGGTAGGAGGTAAAATGTTGGTAATTTGGGTTTTAAAGTTTCTATTGTTTCAAGCAATTTTTTGGGAATAATTCCCTCAGTATAGGCCTCCATTAATATATTAACTAATTTGTTCTGATGATGTTGAAGAGGAATATAAGTTAATTTTCTATAACATTTATCGTTATGTAAGATTTTAAATGCCTGTCTTTCGTATAGATCATTAGGCCAGATCACTAAATTGCCACCTTTATCGGCCCTTTTAAACGTAACATCTGTCCATCCCTGTAGTTCCTGAATGATTTTTTTCTCATTTAAGACGGATATATTGGGATAATATTTGTGATTAATTTCCTCAATATCTTTGGTAACCAATTTGACAAATATCTCAACTGCAGGGCATACGTTGATATTAGGGAATTTTTTACATTTATTAAATATAAAGGTAGGAAATTTGCTCACCCTTTCCTCATGATCACTTTCTTGCCACAAAGATTCCAGAATAGTGAGTGTTTCCATCTCTTCCTCATCATTCAAAGCCAAGCCCATTTTAGTTTTTTCATGAAACCTCTTTAAGATTATTTTTCTTGCAAACAAATGAACATCCTTTACTGTTGTAAATGGGTCTAAATGTTGTGGGGGAGAAAAAGTCAGACCTTTTTCAAGCAGAGATATATGTTCATTAGATAGAATATGAGAGGATAAGTTTATTACCTTAGGATGATCATTCCTTTTATTGTTAAAGCCTGCTCCTTGTCTCCCTTGATGGCCTTTTTTTACCTCCAAATCTAGTCCTCATCCGTCTTGAATTAAACTGTTCATGTTCATGAGTTGAAGCCATACTGCTTGTTGTGGATGCAATTGAGGAGCTAGACGGGCTTCTAATATTAAGATTATTTTCATTTTGTTCTCTATACTGCCAATGAAACACTTTTTTCTGTTCATAGTCTTGTTTGTCCCGTGAGAATTTCTTTACTTTTGCAGTACTGATCTGCTGTTCCCATTTTTCTATATCAATATTCACTTCTGTATAGAACTTACTTAGTTCCTCAGAGGTTAGCTTTCCCATTAGTTCTTTTTGTAGGTCACTCAATTGACTATCGATATTATCTAGTAGCAATATGTTTTTACAATTGATAATTTCCATAAATGATATTGAACAAGCAGAAGCAGTATTAGCCCATTTATTTGTCAGTTCAGCATCATCCAATCCGAAAGTAGGATACAATTGTATCCGTAAACCCCGGGGAACAATTCCTTGTTGTATATAATTTTCCAATGTTGTTTTTGTCCACCAAATTTTAGTTTTTTTATTCATAAGGTTTTTATATTTGGACATAAGTTCCTTATTATCACTCTGGGTAGAATTAAAATTGATAGCAGTACCCTGCTTAAATAAATTAGCAGCTTTATCCAGCCAGCTCTTTTCTCCGGCTTTAAGATCCATGGGGAATAAACACTGTTGTAAAACAGAATATTAGTAATTAGAACATCCAATTCCACCAAATGATTTCTATCATAAATAAGTCACTCTAATAACATATAGAACAACAAAGGGTATTTCAAAATAGAGAAAAAACCCAATAAGAGTGTTTATAACAAATATATAGATTTATTAGATCATAAAATACAAAAAATACACAGAATATAAAGCAGGGTAGAGCTAGTCATACAGGATACAAAGCCCGGCTAACCACATGCAGCAATAGAAAACTGATGGCAGAAACAATATCAATTAGAAAATAAATCTGGGTAAAAGGTACCAAAGTTATCTTAAAGTGCCATAATTAGAGAAACTATACTAAGCAGCATAGGTATATAGAGGCATACATTAGCCTGATACAGCTAGCGTGGAGCTCTAGATACAAAGTGCCATAGTGCAAGATGCAGCGAGGGTTTGAACCTAGGAACATAGAAAAACTGTGCTGAACAGCATAGGTATATAGAGGCATAAATTAGCCTGATACATCTAGCGTGGAGCTCTAGATACAAAGTGCCATAGTGCAAGATGCAGCAAAGGTTTGAACTTAGGAACAACACTAACAAATGTACTTAAAGCTGTTTAGTATAGTATATACATATTACCTATAGTGGAATGTGGATCTCTACAACAACTGTTAAGAGGAAACTTTGTGCAGCAGGCCTTCATGGTAAAATAGCTGCTAGGAAACCACTGCTAAGGACAGGCAACAAGCAGAAGAGACTTGTTTGGGCTAAAGAACACAAGGAATGGACATTAGACCAGTGGAAATCTGTGCTTTGATCTCATGAGTCCAAATTTGAGATCTTCGGTTCCAAACACCGTGTCTTTGTGCGACGCAGAAAAGGTGAACGGATGTACTCTACATGCCTGGTTCCCACCGTGAAGCATGGATGAGGTGTGATGGTGTGGTGGGGCTTTGCTGGTGACACTGTTGGGGATTTATTCAAAATTGAAGGCATACTAAACCAGCATGGCTACCATAGCATCTTGCAGCGGCATGCTATTCCATCCGGTTTGCGTTTAGTTGAACCACCATTTATTTTTCAACAGGACAATGACCCCAAACACACCTCCAGGCTGTGTAAGGGCTATTTGACCAAGAAGGAGAGTGATGGGGTGCTACGCCAGATGACCTGGCCTCCACAGTCACCAGACCTGAACGCAATCGAGATGGTTTGGGGTGAGCTGGACCGCAGAGTGAAGGCAAAAGGGCCAACAAGTGCTAAGTATCTCTGGGAACTCCTTCAAGATTGTTGGAAGACCATTCCCGGTGACTACCTCTTGAAGCTCATCAAGAGAATGCCAAGAGTGTGCAAAGCAGTCATCAAAGCAAAAGGTGACAGCAAAATACCGGA
Organism: Ranitomeya variabilis; assembly: GCF_051348905.1. NCBI lineage: Eukaryota > Metazoa > Chordata > Amphibia > Anura > Dendrobatidae > Ranitomeya > Ranitomeya variabilis. The sequence goes on from NC_135233.1 coordinate 734,932,380, forward strand.
TTACTCACCGGTAATGCTCTTTTATAGAGCCCACGACAGCACCCACTAGAGAGAGGGGATCCGCCCCTAGGAACAGGAAACCTACAGAGAGATAAAAGGGGCAGCCCCCCCTCGCTCCTCAGTTGTTTTACAGAGAAAAGGAGGAACCGCCGCCAGGTTTTAGTTAACAGGTTCAGACATATATACATATTTACAACCTTATACTATATTACTCTATTATTTACATCTCCCTACCAAGGCACCACGTGCAACTAAATAAAGGAAAAGGGAGGGATGTGAATGGGTGCTGTCGTGGGCTCTATAAAAGAGCATTACCGGTGAGTAATCCGGTATTTTCTATTCGCCACGACAGCACCCACTAGAGAGATTTACAGAGACTATATACTGGGTGGGTTAACTGAGTCAAGAACCGAAACCCCAAAGGTTAGATCAGAAGCAGCAGATAGGTCTAATCTATAGTGCCTATAGAAGGTATTTGGTGAAGACCAAGTTGCAGCCTTACATATAACGTCTATTGGCACGTTTGCCCTTTCTGCCCAGGAGGTCGACACGGCTCTTGTGGAGTGTGCTCCCACATGCAATGGAGGATCTCTTCCTCTAGCTTTATACGCCAAGATTATGGCATCTCTAATCCAGCGTGATAGCGTGTTCTTTGTGACTCTGGAACCTTTGGTTTTACCCTGGAAAGACACAAAGAGAGCCCTACTCTTCCTCCAGTCCCTAGTTCTCTCTAAATAGGCTAGAACAGCTCTTTTAACATCTAGGGTATGAAGTCTTACTTTTTCTGGAGTTGAGTGGTCTTTATAAAAGGTAGGTAATAAGATCTCCTGGGATCTATGAAAACTAGTGGCTACTTTAGGGAGATAACAAGGATCCGTTTTCAAAATTATTCTATCGGATGTCACAGATAGAAAAGGAGGATCAATTGATAAGGCATGTAGATCACTCACTCTTCTAGCAGATACCAATGCTACCAACAATATCGTTTTTAACGAGATGTTCTTTAAAGAGGCTGCATGAAGAGGCTCAAACGGGCTCTGCGTCAAGGCGTCTAGGACCAAAGTTAGATCCCACTGAGGCACCTGTGGTATATCTATTGGTTTTGATCGCTCACATGCCGATATAAAACGAGATACCCATCTATCTCCTGCCACATCATGACTAAAGAGGGCTCCTAGAGCTGAAACCTGGACTCTCAGAGTATTTACAGAAAGCCCCAATTCAAGTCCTTTTTGCAAGAACTCCAATATTGAAAATATAGGCACCTCAGAAGATTTAAGTTGTGTTGTATGAAATTCAAGAAATTTCCTCCAGACTCTGACATAGATCTGGGTAGTAGAAGGCTTCCTACTCTTCATGAGGGTATCTATAAGCCCACTAGAAAAACCTCTTAGAGTTAATAACTGCCTCTCAAACTCCATACAGTCAAATTCATGCCCTTTACCCGAGGATGGAAAAACAGTCCCTGAGACAGTAGGTCCCTGGTCTGGGGCAGAATCCAAGGGTCTGTAGTTGACATTGCTCTTAGCCATGAGAACCATGGCCTTTTGGGCCAAAATGGGGCTACCAACAGAACTCTTGCCCCCTCCTCCCTTATTTTTCTTATTACTATGGGTAATAGATTCCATGGAGGGAATGCATAAGCCAGGTCGAATGTCCATGTCACCTGAAGGGCATCGAATATGTCCGGGTTGTCCAGTCTGCAAAGGGAAGCAAATGTTTTGACCTGACGATTGGCCCTTGTTGCGAATAAGTCTATTTGAGGCATGCCCCACCGGCTTCTTATCAATCTGAAAATATTTCTGTTGAGCATCCATTCCCCTTGATGAAGGGTATGACGGCTGAGGAAATCGGCACGAAAGTTGTCTATGCCTCTGATGTGCACCGCTGACAAGGACAATAGATGATTTTCGGCTAACATCATGATGTCTGATGTGACTTCCATAAGATTGTCTGACCGTGTACCTCCTTGATGATTCAAATAGGCCACCGCAGAGGTGTTGTCGGAGAGGACCCTTGTGTGAGAGCCTCGTAGCTGGGGAAGAAAATGGAGTAGGGAATAATAAATGGCTTTCAATTCTTTAACATTAGAAGATTTAGCCGATTCTGATCTGGACCAACGACCCTGAACCACCTGAACTCCAAAATGTGCCCCCCAGCCTTCAGGACTAGCATCTGTGGTCACTATAGTAGAAGGAGTGATGACCCATAGTACCCCCTTCGATTGATTTTCCCAATTTAACCACCATGTAAGGGAGTGTACTACCTCTGACGTTAGAAAAACTGTCTGATCCAAATGTCCTCTACTCCTAATGTTCTCCTGTAATATAAATTTCTGTAGCTGCCTGGTATGAAATTGCGCCCATTTAACCGCAGCAATACATGATGTCAGTGAACCTAGCAATGACATGGCATTTCTCAGTGACATACTACATTTTCTGATCGCTAAGCCCACTTTGTCAACAATGGAAGCTTTCTTATCATCAGGCAACCAACATATTTGGTCAACTGAATCCAGAAGGAGTCCTAGGAATTTCTGACAAGTAACAGGTTGGAGTCTGGATTTTTCCCAGTTGACAATCCAGCCAAGTGTTTGTAAGGAAAACTCCACTTCTTCCAACCTTTGCTCACACCGTAGGGCATTCTTTCCCACAATTAGGAGATCATCCAGATATGGAATGACCAGTGTGTCCTTTAATCGCAGAAAGGACATTACCTCCAACAACAATTTAGTGAAAACTCTTGGAGCCATAGATAGGCCAAAGGGCATTGCCCTATATTGTAGACGACGAACCTGACCGTCTATAAAAACTGCTGGTGTGACTGGTGTATAGGAAGATGGTAATAAGCATCTTTAAGATCCAGTACTACCATGTAACAGTTAGGGAACAAATTCTTTATGGCTGACCGAATGGATTCCATTTTAAATGCTCTGGGTCTTATGAAGGTGTTCAGTTTTCTCAAATTAAATATAGTTCTAAAGGATCCGTCAGGTTTAGTAATCAGAAACAAGGGGGAGTAGAACCCCTTCCCTGTTTGAGATGACGGAACCTCTATTAAGACCCGTTTGGCAAGAAGGGACTTAATTTCGATTTCCAGTGCTTCTTGCTGTAGTCTGGATTTAAGGGAGGTGAGCAGGAAGGAATCCGGAGGTTTTCGGATAAAGTCTAGGGTGAGGCCTGAAGATATTAATTTTATGGCCCATGGATTTACAGTTATTTTCTTCCACTGATCAATAAATCCCAGAAGTCTACCGCCCACTGGTGGAATAGGGTTCCCGGAATTTTTCAGCTGGCCTGAAGGGACGTTTGTTGAACAAATTGCCCTTCTGCCTGAACTCTTTGTTCCTCCATTGGTCCTTAAAGCCTCCCTTTCTGCCAAATGATGGCTTCCTGAATGCCCTTCTGTAAGAAGGAACAAAGGGATTAGGGAAACCCTTTTTTCTCTCACCCGCCTTAGTGAGTATCTCATCCAAAACGGTTCCAAAGAGGTACTCACCCTGACAGGGTATGGCACACAATTTGGATCTAGACTGGGCATCCCCCTTCCAGTTTTTCAGCCATAATGCTCTCCGAGCAGTATTGGAGAGGCTAGCTGTCCTGGCCGCCAGGCGGAGAGAATCTATGGAGGCATCAGATATGAAAGCCGCAGCACTCTTAATTAATGGAATAGACGCACGTAATTTGTCCCTAGATACGCCACTTCTGATATTTTGGTCCAGCTGCTCTAACCAAACCAGCATAGACCTACTGGTACACGTGGCTGAGATTGCCGGCTTGAATGCAGTGACACAGGCTTCCCACGATTTTTTAAGAAGTGCGTCCGATTTCCTATCCATGGGATCGGATAAGGAACCTGCATCCTCTACAGGTAACGAAGAACGGCGAGATGTAGACACCACAGCCGCATCGACTTTCGGTATTTTAGCCCAGGTATTCAAATCCTCGTCATCAAAGGGGTAGCGTTTTTTACAGGATACTGGCACAAACCCCTTTTGTCCCTTACTCCATTCTCTCTTAATGAGGTCCTTTATAGCCTGGTTTACTGGAAATACGTGGCCTTTCCGCTGAGAGAGACCCGCGAACATAACCTCCTGTGGTGTTTGGGGTTCTTTTGCCTCAGCCACCCCCATTGTACTCCTTACTGACTTAACCAGATTGTTTACGCTATCAGTTGGAAAACAGACATAGTCCTCTTCATCTGATGAACCAGACAGGTGAGAGACATCTGAGTCAACCTCCCCACTTTCTGCTGATGTGTCAGCTCTCGGTGAGGATACTCTCCTACTCCTTTTTTCCATATTTACGGAGGGACCACCTCCCAACGACTGAAGTTCTTCCCGAATCATTAGCCGTATTTCATTTAAGTTAACGGACTCCTCCTGCCGCAAGGTGTTATCTATACATGCCTGACACAGCTTCTTAGAATAAGAGTCAGGCAGGGGCTCGGTACATATAGCACACTGTTTGTGCTTAGTCTTCCCTGTGCGTTTTCCCTAAAAAGGAACATAAGCAGAGGAAACGAATATAAGATTCAGCGAGGCTGTGTATCCACTCACCCAGAAGTATAACTATATACCGGCTGCTGGGTTGTACGCCTGGCCTGGGGTGTGGAACGGGACGACTTCCTTCCCGATTTGTCAGTGGAATCACTCTTTTTAGAGTGTCCACTACTTCTTTTTGTAGCATCACCACTGGTTTGTGGCTCCTCCACGGGGTGCTCACAGACCTCCTCTTGGGACGAAATAATGGCACACTGCCTGCACTACTACTAATCTTTTTATAGTGCAGGAGTCCCAACACACACACACCCTTCCTGCCGCCGCTCCTCTTTTTTTTTTTTTTACCTTGTCAAAAGAAACCGCATCCAGGGAGGAATGGGACCGCCTGGGGAATCCAACATGGCGGCTCCCCCGGAAATACAACGCCGACCTCAGAGGTTTAGCTGTAACTACATCCGGGATCCGATCTCACTGCGCATGCGCCAGCGTCTCTGCACTCCGCTTCCGGGAACGGCAACCCCACACCACGTCGCCACCATACCTGAGGGACCGGGGGGATATCCAGACCGGAACAAACCAGGTACTTCCACCTTTTGGCCGTCCCCAACAACGATGTCCCAGCAGGGAGATCGTTGCAACTTTAGGCTCCGTAGTCGGCCGCCGCAGATGAGGAGGGAACCAACAGGAACCCCCGACTCTGCCCACCCGCTCTGGAGCCCCTGCCGCTCAGCAGAGACGCACAGGCGGCATCCAGGCGAGTCTTCCTCTTCAAGTAACTACACTAGAGTCTTCTCTGTGGGTTCCCTTCTAGGAACAGGAAACCAACTGAGGAGCGAGGGGGGGCCGCCTGTTATGACCCCAATGGCAGAGGGTCTCAGAAATAATTACTAAGTCTGCAAACACAAAAAACCAGCTCATAGGGCAGTGGTAACTGAGCTGACCATATATCTAATCCTAGCACCACAAATAGCAGCAGCCGGGGAACGTGCCTACATTGGTTCTAGACGTCTCGCGCCAGCCGGAGAACTAACTAACCCTAGAAGGGAAAAGAAAGACCTGTCTTGCCTCCAGAGAAAAGACCCCAAAAGTAGGATACAAGCCCCCAACAAATAATAACGGTGAGGTAAGAGGAAAAGACAAACGTAAGAATGAGCTAGGTATTTAGCAAAGAGAGGCCCACTAGCTAATAGCAGAATATAGTAAGATGACTTATATGGTCAGCAAAAACCCTATCAAAATATCCACGCTGGATATTCAAGAACCCCCGAACCGTCTAACGGCCCGGGGGGAGAACACCAGCCCCCTAGAGCTTCCAGCAAGATCAGGAATCACATTTAGTACAAGCTGGACAAAAATGAGAGCAAGCAAATAACAAAAAAACAAAGAAGCAGGACTTAGCTTAATTTTGCACGAACCCAGACCAGCAGACAGGAGCAAACAGAAAGGATCTGATTACAACGATGCCAGGCACTGGACTAAGGATCCAGGAAGCTTATATAGCAACACCCCTGGACTAACGACCCAGGTGGGTGCCAAACTGAGGAAAGACAATCCCAGAGTCATATCACTAGTAACCACAAGAGGGAGCCAAAAAGTCTAATTCACAACAGTACCCCCCCCTTAAGGAGGGGTCACCGAACCCTCACCAAGACCACCAGGGCGATCAGGATGAGCAGCGTGAAAGGCACGAACTAAATCGGCCGCATGCACATCAGAGGCAACCACCCAGGAATTATCCTCCTGACCATAGCCCTTCCACTTGACCAGATACTGAAGCCTCCGTCTGGAGAGACGAGAATCCAAGATCTTCTCCACCACGTACTCCAACTCGCCCTCAACCAACACCGGAGCAGGAGGCTCAACAGAAGGAACCACAGGTACAACGTACCGCCGCAACAAAGACCTATGGAACACGTTGTGAATGGCAAACGACACCGGAAGATCCAAGCGAAAGGACACAGGATTAAGGATTTCCAATATCTTGTAAGGACCGATGAAGCGAGGCTTAAATTTAGGAGAGGAGACCTTCATCGGAACGAATCGAGAAGACAGCCATACCAAATCCCCAACACGAAGTCGGGGACCCACACCGCGGCGGCGGTTGGCAAAACGCTGAGCCTTCTCCTGTGACAACTTTAAGTTGTTCACCACATGATTCCAGATCTGCTGCAACCTATCCACCACAGAATCTACCCCAGGACAGTCAGAAGGCTCCACATGTCCCGAGGAAAAACGAGGGTGGAAACCAGAGTTGCAGAAAAATGGCGAAACCAAAGTAGCGGAACTAGCCCGATTATTAAGGGCAAACTCAGCCAACGGCAAGAAGGTCACCCAATCATCCTGATCTGCCGAAAAAAAACACCTCAAATAAGCCTCCAGAGTCTGATTAGTTCGCTCCGTTTGTCCATTAGTCTGAGGATGAAAGGCAGACGAAAACGACAAATCAATGCCCATCCTAGCACAAAAGGATTGCCAGAACCTGGAAACAAACTGGGATCCTCTGTCAGACACAATATTCTCAGGAATGCCGTGTAAACGAACCACATTCTGAAAGAACACAGGAACCAGATCGGAAGAGGAAGGCAGCTTAGGCAAAGGCACCAAATGGACCATTTTAGAAAAGCGATCACATACCACCCAGATGACAGACATGCCCTGAGACACCGGGAGATCTGAAATGAAATCCATGGAAATGTGTGTCCAAGGCCTCTTTGGGACAGGCAAGGGCAAGAGCAACCCGCTGGCACGAGAACAGCAAGGCTTAGCTCGAGCACAAGTCCCACAGGACTGCACAAATGACCGCACATCCCGTGACAAGGAAGGCCACCAAAAGGACCTAGCCACCAGATCTCTGGTGCCAAAAATTCCCGGATGCCCTGCCAACACCGAGGAATGAACCTTGGAAATGACTCTGCTAGTCCACTTATCAGGAACAAACAGTCTGTCAGGTGGACAAGAGTCAGGTCTACCAGCCTGAAATCTCTGCAACACACGTCGCAAATCAGGAGAAATGGCTGACAAGATAACTCCCTCTTTAAGAATACCAACTGGTTCTGCGACTCCAGGAGAGTCAGGCACAAAGCTCCTTGAAAGAGCATCAGCCTTCACATTCTTTGAACCTGGCAAATACGAGACCACATAGTCAAAACGGGAGAAAAACAATGACCAGCGGGCCTGTCTAGGATTCAGGCGTTTAGCAGACTCGAGATACATCAGATTTTTGTGATCAGTCAAGACCACCACACGATGCTTAGCACCCTCGAGCCAATGACGCCACTCCTCAAATGCCCACTTCATGGCCAGCAACTCCCGATTGCCAACATCATAATTCCGCTCAGCAGGCGAAAACTTCCTAGAGAAGAAAGCACATGGTCTCATTACCGAGCAACCAGGGCCTCTCTGCGACAAAACGGCCCCTGCCCCAATCTCAGAAGCGTCCACTTCGACCTGAAAGGGAAGTGAGACATCAGGCTGGCACAAAACAGGCGCCGAAGTAAACCGGCGCTTCAACTCTTGGAACGCCTCCACGGCTGCAGGAGCCCAGTTAGCAACATCAGAACCTTTCTTGGTCATATCCGTCAAAGGTTTAACAACGCTAGAGAAATTAGCGATAAAACGACGGTAGAAGTTAGCAAAACCCAAGAACTTCTGAAGACTCTTAACTGACGTGGGTTGAGTCCAATCATGAATAGCTCAGACCTTCACTGGGTCCATCTCCACAGCAGAAGGGGAAAAAATAAACCCCAAAAAGGGAACCTTCTGTACTCCAAAGAGACACTTTGAGCCCTTAACAAACAAAGCATTCTCACGCAAAACCTGAAACACCATCCTGACCTGCTCCACATGTGAGTCCCAATCTTCAGAGAAAACCAGAATATCATCCAGATAAACAATCATAAATTTATCCAGATACTTCCGGAAAATATCATGCATAAAGGACTGAAACACTGAGGGAGCATTAGAGAGCCCAAAAGGCATCACCAAGTACTCAAAATGACCTCCGGGCGTATTAAATGCAGTCTTCCATTCATCTCCTTGCTTAATGCGCACAAGGTTGTACGCACCACGAAGATCTATCTTGGTGAACCACTTGGCACCTTTAATCCGGGCAAACAAGTCCAACAACAGAGGCAAAGGATACTGAAATTTAACAGTGATTTTATTCAGAAGCCGATAGTCAATACAAGGTCTCAAAGATCCGTCCTTCTTGGCCACAAAAAAGAATCCCGCACCAAGAGGGGAAGAGGATGGACGGATATGCCCCTTCTCCAGAGACTCCTTGATATACGAACGCATTGCGGCATGCTCAGGTACAGACAGATTAAATAGTCTTCCCTTAGGAAATTTACTACCTGGAATCAAATCTATAGCGCAGTCACAGTCCCTATGAGGAGGCAGAGCACTGGACCTGGACTCGCTGAATACATCCTGATAATCAGACAAATACTCAGGAACTTCCAAAGGAGTAGAGGAAGCAATAGACACCGGCGGAGAATCAGCATGAATTCCCTGACAGCCCCAACTTGACACAGACATTGCCTTCCAATCCAAGACTGGATTGTGGGTCTGTAACCATGGCAGACCCAAAACGACCAAATCATGCATTTTATGCAGAACAAGAAAACGAATCACCTCCCGATGTTCAGGAGTCATGCACATGGTTACCTGCGTCCAAAACTGTGGTTTATTTTCCGCCAATGGCGTAGCATCAATACCTCTAAGAGGAATAGGATTTACCAACGGTTCAAGAACAAAACCACAACGCTTGGCAAATGACAGATCCATAAGACTCAGGGCAGCGCCTGAATCCACAAACGCCATAACAGGGTAAGAAGACAATGAGCAAATTAAAGTCACAGACAAAATAAATTTAGGTTGCAAATTACCAATGGCAACAGGACTAACAACCCTTGTTAGGCGTTTAGAGCATGCTGATATAACATGTGTAGAATCACCACAGTAAAAACACAACCCATTCTGACGTCTATGATTTTTCCGCTCATTTCTAGTCTGAATACTATCACATTACATTAAATCAGGTGTTTGTTCAGACAACACCACCAGAGGATTAGCGGTTTTGCGCTCCCGCACACGCCGGTCAATTTGAATAGCCAGCGCCATGGAATCGTTCAGACTTGTAGGAATGGGGAAACCCACCATCACATTCTTAATGGCTTCAGAAAGGCCATTTCTGAAATTTGCGGCCAGAGCACACTCATTCCACTGAGTAAGCACGGACCATTTCCGAAATTTTTGGCAATACACTTCAGCTTCATCCTGGCCCTGAGAAATAGCCAGCAAGGCTTTTTCTGCCTGAACTTCAAGATTGGGTTCCTCGTAAAGCAATCCGAGCGCCAGAAAAAACGCATCAATATTTGCCAATGCCGGATCTCCTGGCGCTAGCGAGAAAGCCCAATCCTGAGGGTCGCCCCGTAAAAAAGAGATAACAATTTTAACCCCTTAACGACCGCCGATACGCCTTTTAACGGCGGCCGCTAAGGGTACTTAAACCACAGCGCCGTTAATTAACGGCGCTGTGGAAAAAGTGAATAGCGCCCCCCAGAGTCGGATTTTCTCTGGGGTCTCGGTTGCCGAGGGTAGCCGAGACCCCAGAGAACATGATTCGGGGGGTTTTTACCGACCCCCGAGTTGCGATCGCCGGTAATTAACCGTTTACCGGCGGTCGCAACAAAAAAAAAAAAAACGCGATTTGCCGTTTAATTTCTCTGTCCTCCGATGTGATCGCACATCGGAGGACAGAGAAATGTGGTCCCCGATGGCCCCCAATAGCCCCCCAATACTTACCTACCTCCCCCGGTGCTCCTCGTGTCTCCCCATGGGCGCCGCCATCTTTTTTCCGGGAAAAAATGGCGGGCGCACGCGCAGTGCGCCCGCCACCCGGCACCCGGATGTTCTTTGGGGTCTCGGCTGCCGGGGGTAGCCGAGACCCCAAAGAACATGATCGGGGTCGATTTGCACCGACCCCTGCTTTGCGATCGCCGGTAATTAACAGTTTACCGGCGACCGCAAAAAAAAAAAAAAAAAGCGATCAGTTATTTCTCTGTCCTCTGATGTGATCGCACATCAGAGGACAGAGAAATAGGGGGATTCGGGGACCCTATCATACTCACCCGGGGTCCCTGGGTCCTCTTCTGTCTTCTCCTGCCGGCCGGCTTTTTCATCATGGCGGGCGCATGCGCAGTGCGCCCGCCATCTGCTGCCATCTGCCGGCCGGCAGGAGAAGACAAGTTGGGGCTAAAATTAGGGTTAGGGTTAGGGTTAGAGTTAGGGTTAGGGTTAGAGTTAGGGTTAGGGTTAGAGTTAGGGTTAGGGTTAGAGTTAGGGTTAGGGTTGGGGCTAAATTTAGGGTTAGGGCTAGGGTTAGGCTACTTTCACACTAGCGTTTTTTGGCTTCCGTCGCAATGCGTCGTTGGAGAAAAAACGCATCCTGCAAAAGTGCTTGCAGGATGCGTTTTTTCTCCATTGGCTTGCATTAGCGACGCATTGCGACGGATTGCCACATGTCGCATCCGTCGTGCGACGGATGCGTCGTGCTTCGGCGGACCGTCAACACAAAAAAAACTACATGTAACTTTTTTGTGCAACGTGTCCCACATATTTCAGTGCCACGTGCCACGTATTTCAGTGCCACGTATCAAAGTGCCACGTATCAAAGTGCCACGTGCCACGTATCAAAGTGCCACGTGCCACGTATCAAAGTGCCACGTATCAAAGTGCCACGTGCCACGTATCAAAGTGCCACGTGCCACGTATCAAAGTGCCACGTGCCACGTATCAAAGTGCCACGTGCCACATCTTTCAGTGCCACGTGCCACGTATTTAAGAGACACGTGCCACGTATCAAAGTGCCACGTGCCACATATTTCAGTGCCACGTATCAAAGTGCCACGTGCCACGTATCAAAGTGCCACGTGCCACGTATCAAAGTGCCACGTGCCACGTATCAAAGTGCCACGTGCCACGTATCAAAGTGCCACGTGCCACGTATCAAAGTGCCACGTGCCACATCTTTCAGTGTCACGTGCCACGTATTTAAGAGACACGTGCCACGTATCAAAGTGCCACGTGCCACATATTTCAGTGCCACGTATTTAAGTGACACGTGCCACGTATCAAAGTGCCACGTGCCACATATTTCAGTGCCACGTATCAAAGTGCCACGTATCAAAGTGCCACGTGCCACGTATCAAAGTGCCACGTGCCACGTATCAAAGTGCCACGTGCCACGTATCAAAGTGCCACGTGCCACGTATCAAAGTGCCACGTGCCACGTATCAAAGTGCCACGTGCCACATATTTCAGTGCCACGTGCCACGTATCAAAGTGCCACGTGCCACGTATCAAAGTGCCACGTGCCACATCTTTCAGTGCCACGTGCCACGTATTTAAGAGACACGTGCCACGTATCAAAGTGCCACGTATCACGTATTTCAGTGCCACGTATTTAAGTGACACGTATCACGTATAAGTGCCACGTGTCACGTATTTAATTGCCACATATTTAAGTGCCACGTATCAAGATTTTCCATGGAGAACAGACACATCCAGAGATATGTCAGCTCTCCACGGCTGCAGCAACACACTGACAGGAGCCATAGTTCCTGTCGGTGTGTCACTGCGCATGCGCGAGCGAGTTTACCGGCGGTCATTGACCCCGGCACTCTCGCTTAACGGCAGTGCTGCGTGGGAAAGTTCAACGCAGCTGTACTGCTGTTAACCGAGACGCCGGAGTCATTGAACTCCGGAACAGTACGCGATACACTGCTAGGAGCTTCGCTCCTGGCAGTGTATCGCCGGAGAGCAGCCGATCGGCGTGGGACACTCGTTTTATGGATTCTGCGGACAGGGAGTATGAATTTGGTTTATTATTTTTGGATTTTTTCCTGGAGGATCGAGGGCTTCGCCTACAAGTGTGCTGTTGGTGAGTATATACTCTGTGTTATATGTTGTATGTACTGTGTGTCATGTATGTGTATTGTGTGTAGGTGTTTTGTGTAACTTTACAATTGTGCTAAGTCGCCGGACACAGGGACAACTCTCCCATCCTAATACCGGATGGGAGTAGTAGTCCCATACGGCGACTTAGCACAATGGTGGCACTAGCGTCGCATGGGGACACACACACGCACACACACGCACACACACACACACAGAAGGACTCCATGCTGCTTCACTGGGGGGCGGGGGCTTCCCTCTTCCTGTCCGACGTCACGTCCGGTCCTGGGTGTCAACCCCTCCGTACAAAGACGCCGACACCCAGGACAAAGGTGCTGTGTGTGGAAGGTAATATGGGGCCCTAGGGGGATACGCAGACACGCCGCTGCGTAAAGAATTGACATGTCAATTCTTTTTACGCCGGCGTGTTTGCAGACAAAAGCGCCGCGTTTTTTTGCGGTGTGTCTGAACGGCAAAGTGAATTTCTCATTCACTTTGCCGGCAGACGAAAATGACATTGCGCATTTTTGAAAAGCGCCCGCAAAATAGCGCTCAAAAATGCGCTATGTCTGAAAGTAGCCTAAGGCTTCTTTCACACTTGCGTCGGTACGGGGCGGTCGCAATGCGTCGGCCCGATGTACCGACGCACGTTGTGAAAATTGTGCACAACGTGGGCAGCGGATGCAGTTTTTCAACGCATCCGCTGCCCAGTCTATGTCCTGGGGAGGAGGGGGCAGAGTTACGGCCACGCATCCGCGGAAATGTTTAGGTACATCAGGGGGTCTCCAAACACGACAGCCAATTTTGCGCTAAAAAAGTCAAATGGTACTCCCTCCCTTCTGAGCTCTGCCGTGCGCCCAAACAGTGGTTTACCCCCACATATGGGGCATCAGCGTACTCGGGATAAATTGGACAACAACTTTTGGGGTCCAATTTCTCCTGTTACCCTTGTGAAAATAAAAACTTGGGGGCTAAAAATCTTTTTTGTTGGAAAAAAATATATTTTTTTTATTTTCACTACTCTGCATTATAAATTTCTGTGAAGCACTTGAGCTTTCAAAGTTCTCACCACATATCTAGATAAGTTCCTTAGGGGGTCTAGTTTCCAAAATTTGGTCACTTGTGGGGGTTTCTACTGTTTAGGTACATTAGGGGTCTGCAAACGCAACATAACGCCCGCAGACAATTCTATCAAAGTCTGCATTGCAAAATGGCGCTCCTTCCCTTCCGAGCTCTGCCGTGCGCCCAAACAGTGGTTTACCCCCACATATGGGGTACCAGCATACTCAGGACAAATTGGACAACAACTGTTGGGGTCCAATTTCTCTTGTTACCCTTGTGAAAATAAAAATTTGGGGGCTAAAAAAATCTTTTTTGTGGGAAAAAAAATATTTTTTATTTTCACTACTCTGCATTATAAACTTCTGTGAAGCACTTGGGCATTCAAAGTTCTCACCACATATCTAGATAAGTTCCTTGGGGGGTCTATTTTCCAAAATGGGGTCACTTGTTGGGGGTTTCTACTGTTTAGGTACATTAGGGGTCTGCAAAGGCAACATAACGCCCGCAGACAATTCTATCAAAGTCTGCATTCCAAAATGGCACTCCTTCCCTTCCGAGCTCTGCCATGCGCCCAAACAGTGGTTTACCCCCACATATGGGGTACCAGCATACTCAGGACAAATTGGACAACAACTGTTGGGGTCCAATTTCTCTTGTTACCCTTGTGAAAATAAAAACTTGGGGGCTAAAAAATCTTTATTGTTAAAAAATATATATTTTTTATTTTCACGACTCTGCATTATAAACTTCTGTGATGCACTTGGGCATTCAAAGTTCTCACTAAACATCTAGATAAGTTCCATGGGGGGTCTAGTTTCCAAAATGGGGTCACTTTTGGGGGGTTTCTGCTGTTTAGGCACATCAGGGGCTCTCCAAACGTGACATGGCGTCCGATCTCAATTCCAGTCAATTTTGCATTGAAAAGTCAAATGGCGCTCCTTTGCTTCCGAGCTCAGCCATGCGCCCAAACAGTGGTTTACCCCCACATATGGGGTGTCGGCGTACTCAAGACAAATTGTACAACAGCTTCTGGGGTCCATTTTCTCCTGTTACCCTTGGTAAAATAAAAATTTGGAGGCAAAAAGATCATTTTTGTAGAAAAAATGCGATTTTTTTATTTTCACGGCTCTACGTTATAAACTTCTGTGAAGCACCTGGGGGTTTAAAGTGCTCACCACACATCTAGATAAGTTCCTTAAGGGGTCTAGTTTCCAAAATGGTGTCATATGTGGGGGGTCTCTACTGTTTAGGCACATCAGCGGCTCTCCAAACGTGACATGGCGTCCGATCTCAATTCCAGCCAATTCTACATTGAAAAAGTAAAACGACACTCCTTCTCTTCCAAGCTCTGCGGTGCGCCCAAACAGTGGTTTACCCCCATATATGGGGTATCGACGTACTCAGGAGAAATTGCAAAACAACTTTTGTGGTCTAATTTCTCCTGTTACCCTTGTGAAAATAAAAATTTGGGGGCAAAAAGATCATTTTTGTAGAAAAAATGAGATTTTTTATTTTCACGGCTCTACGTTATAAACTTCTGTGAAGCACTTGGGGGTTCAAAGTGCTCACCACACATCTAGATAAGTTCCTTGGGGGGTCTAGTTTCCAAAATGGTATCACTTGTGGGGGGTTTCCACTGTTTAGGCACATCAGGGACTCTCCAAACGCGACATGGCATCCGATCTCAATTCCAGCCAATTCTGCATTGAAAAAGTCAAACGGTGCTCCTTCACGTCCAAGCTCTGCGGTGCGCCCAAACAGTGGTTTACCCCCATATATGGGGTATCGACGTACTCAGGAGAAATTGCACAACAACTTTTGTGGTCTAATTTCTCCCGTTACCCTTGTGAAAATAAAAATTTGGGGGCAAAAAGATCATTTTTGTAGAAAAAATGAGATTTTTTATTTTCACGGCTCTACGTTATAAACTTCTGTGAAGCACTTGGGGGTTCAAAGTGCTCACCACACATCTAGATAAGTTCCTTGGGGGGTCTAGTTTCCAAAATGGTATCACTTGTGGGGGGTTTCCACTGTTTAGGCACATCAGGGACTCTCCAAACGCGACATGGCATCCGATCTCAATTCCAGCCAATTCTGCATTGAAAAAGTCAAACGGTGCTCCTTCACTTCCAAGCTCTGCGGTGCGCCCAAACAGTGGTTTACCTCCACATATGGGGTATCGACGTACTCAGGAGAAATTGCACAACAACTTTTGTGGTCTAATTTCTCCTGTTACCCTTGTGAAAATAAGAATTTGTGGGCGAAAAAATCATTTTTGTGAAAACAAATGCGATTTTTTATTTTCACGGCTCTACGTTATAAACTTCTGTGAAGCACTTGGGGGTTCAAAGTGCTCACCACACATCTAGATAAGTTCCTTGGGGGGTCTAGTTTCCAAAATGGTGTCACTTGTGGGGGGTTTCCACTGTTTAGGCACATTAGGGGCTCTCCAAACGCGACATGGCGTCCGATCTCAATTCCAGCCAATTCTGCATTGAAACAGTCAAACGGTGCTCCTTCACTTCCAAGCTCTGCGGTGCGCCCAAACAGTGGTTTACCTCCACATATGGGGTATCGGCGTACTCAGGAAAAATTGCACAACAAAATTTGTGGTTAAATTTCTGTTTTTACACTTGTGAAAATTAAAAAAAATGGTTCTGAAGTAAAATGTTTGCAAAAAAAAGTAAAATGTTAATTTTTTTCTTCCACATTGTTTTAGTTCCTGTGAAGTACGTAAAGGGTTAATAAACTTCTTGAATGTGGTTTTGAGCAGCTTGAGGGGTGCAGTTTTTAGAATGGTGTCACACTTGGTTATTTTCTATCATATAGACCCCTCAAAATCACTTCAAAGGTGATGTGGTCCCTAAAAAAAACATGGTGTTGTAAAAATGAGAAATTGCTGGTCAACTTTTAACCCTTATAACTCCCTAACAAAAAAAAAAATTGTTTCCAAAATTGTGCTGATGTAAAGTAGACATGTGAGAAATGTTATTTATTAACTATTTTTTGTGACATATCTCTCTGATTTAAGGGCATAAAAATACAAAGTTTGAAAATTGCAAAATTTTAAAAATTTTCGCCATATTTCCATTTTTTTCATAAATAATCGCAAGTAATATCGAAGAAATGTTACCACTAACTTGAAGTACAACATGTCACGAAAAAACAATCTCAGAATCAGCGGGATCCGATAAAGCGTTCCAGAGTTATAACCTCATAAAGTGACACTGGTCAGAATTGTAAAAATTGGCTCGGTCATTAAGTACCAAATTGGCTCTGTCACTAAGGGGTTAACTTGCTGAGCTGAATCTCCAGATGAACGGGGTCTCAGAGATAGAAACAATTTACAATTATTCCTGAAATTCCTAAACTTAAATCGGTCTCCAGAAAACAGTTCAGGAATAGGTATTTTAGGTTCAGACATTGGACTACTGGTAACAAAATCTTGTATGCCCTGCACACGAGCAGCAAGCTGGTCTACACTTGTAATCAAGGTCTGGACATTCATGTCTGCAGCAAGCACAAGCCACTCAGAGGTAAAGGGGAGGAAGAGAGGAAAAAAAAAACAAAAAAAACTCAGAATTTCCTTTCTTATTATCCCACTTCTGCAATACATTAAACATTCAATGTTGGCCTGGCATACTGTTATGACCCCAATGGCAGAGGGTCTCAGAAATAATTACTAAGTCTGCAAACACAAAAAACCAGCTCATAGGGCAGTGGTAACTGAGCTGACCATATATCTAATCCTAGCACCACAAATAGCAGCAGCCGGGGAATGTGCCTACGTTGGTTCTAGACGTCTCGCGCCAGCCGGAGAACTAACTAACCCTAGAAGGGAAAAGAAAGACCTTTCTTGCCTCCAGAGAAAAGACCCCAAAAGTAGGATACAAGCCCCCAACAAATAATAACGGTGAGGTAAGAGGAAAAGACAAACGTAAGAATGAGCTAGGTATTTAGCAAAGAGAGGCCCACTAGCTAATAGCAGAATATAGTAAGATGACTTATATGGTCAGCAAAAACCCTATCAAAATATCCACGCTGGATATTCAAGAACCCCCGAACCGTCTAACGGCCCGGGGGGAGAACACCAGCCCCCTAGAGCTTCCAGCAAGATCAGGAATCACATTTAGTACAAGCTGGACAAAAATGAGAGCAAGCAAATAACCAAAAAACAAAGAAGCAGGACTTAGCTTAATTTTGCACGAACCCGGACCAGCAGACAGGAGCAAACAGAAAGGATCTGATTACAACGATGCCAGGCACTGGACTAAGGATCCAGGAAGCTTATATAGCAACACCCCTAGACTAACGACCCAGGTGGGTGCCAAACTGAGGAAAGACAATCCCAGAGTCATATCACTAGTAACCACAAGAGGGAGCCAAAAAGTCTAATTCACAACAGCCGCCCCTTTTATCTCTCTGTAGGTTTCCTGTTCCTAGGGGCGGATCCCCTCTCTCTAGTGGGTGCTGTCGTGGTGAATAGAAAAGACATAATTTCAGTTGTTTCACACTTTTTTTTGTTAAGTATATAAGTATATCATTTCACATGTGTTATTTCATAGTTTTGATGCCACAGTGTGAATGTACAATTTTCATAGTCATGAAAACACAGAAAAATCTTTAAATGAGTAGGTATGTCCAAACTTTTGGTCTATACTAATTATATATATATATATATATATATATATATACACCCACTGCTGCTATACACATCGGTCACAGTATCACCTTTATCATGTATACTGTATAGACTGCTAAGAGATACTGCTACTGCTGTATGTAATTGCAGTATCACCTGTATAATGTATGTACAGCAGTCTATATACATTATATAGGCGATACTGTAACTGCTGTATATACATTATACAGTGGGTAGGGAACGTATTCAGCCCCCTTTAAATTTGTCACTGTTAAATTGCAGCCATTTGCTAAAATCAAGAAAGTTCATTTTTTTCTCATTAATGTACACTCTGCACCACATCTTCACTGAAAAAAAAAATCAGAAATGTAGAAATTTTAGCATTTTTATTAAAAAAGAAAAACTGAAATATCACATGGTCATAAGTATTCAAAAACCCTTTGCTCAGACAGTCATATTTAAGTCACATGTTGTCCATTTCCTTGTGATCCTCCTTGAGATGGTTCTACTTCTTCATTGGAGTCCAGCTGTGTTTAATTAAACTGATAGGACTTGAATTGGAAAGGCACACACCTGTCTATATAAGACCTCACAGCTCACAGTGCATGTCAGACCAAATGAGAATCCTGAGGTCAAAGGAACTGGCCAAGGAGCTCAGGGACAGAATTGTGGCAAGGCACAGATCTAGCCAAGCTTACAAAAGAATTTCTGCAGTACTCAAGGCTCCTAAGAGCACAGTGGCCTCCATAATCCTTAAATGGAAAAAGTTTGGGACCAACAAAAGTGTTCCTAGACCTGGCCGTCCAGGCAAACTGAGCAATCGTGGGAGAAGAGCCTTGGTGAGAGAGGTAAAGAAGAACCTCAAGACCACTGTGGCTGATCTCCAGAGATGCAGTAGGGAGATGGGAGAAAGTTCCACAAAGTCAGCTATCACTGCAGCCCTCCACCAGTCGGGCCTTTATGGCAGGTGGAACGACAGAAGCCTCTCCTCAGTGCAAGACATATGAAAGCCCATATAGAGTTTGCTAAAAAAACACATGAAGGAATCCCAGACTATAAGAAATAAGATTCTCTGGTCTGATGAGACGAAGATAGACCTTTTTGGTGATAATTCTAAGCGGTATGTGTGGAGAAAACCAGGCAGTGCTCATCACCTGCCCGATACAATCCCAACAGTGAAACATGGTGGTGGCTGCATCATGCTATGGTGTGTTTTTCAGCTGCAGGGACAGGACGACTGGTTGCCAGTGAAGGAAACATGAATCCGACCAAGTACAGAGATATTCTGAATGAAAACCTCTTCCAGAGCGTTCTGTACCTCAGACTAGGCTGAAGATTCACCTTCCAACAAGGCAATGACCCTAAGCACACAGCTAAAATAACAAAGGAGTGGCTTCAGAACAACTCTGTGACCATTCTTGACTGGCCCAGTCAGAGCCCTGACCTAAACCCAATTGAGCATCTCTGGAGAGACCTGAAAATGGCTGTCCACCAACGTTCACCATCCAATCTGACAGAACTGGAGAGGATCTGAAAGGTAGAATGGCAGAGGATCCACAAATCCAGGTGTGAAAAGCTTGATGCATCATTCCCAAGAAGACTCATGGCTGAACCAGCTCAAAAGGGTACTTCTAGCAAAGAGCCTAAATACTTATGACCATGTGATATTTCAGTTTATATTTTTTAATACATTTGCAAAAATTTCTACATTTCAGTTTTTTTTTTAGTCAATATGGGGTGCAGAGTGTACATTAATGAGAAAAAAATGAACTTTTTAGAATTTACCAAATGGCTGCAATGAAACAGAGTGAAAAATTTAAAGGGGTCTGAATACTTTCCGTACCCACTGTACATGTTTCCCCTTAAACCACTCGACTGTTTTTTAGCAGTATGCTTTGGGTCATTGTCTTGTTGGAAGGTGAACCATCCAACAAGACAATGACTTCAACCAAGGACCATTTTCCCTGTTTCTGCTGCTGAAAAACATCCCCACAGAATGATGCTGCCACCACTATGTTTCACTGTGTGAATTTTGTTCTTGGAGTGGTGATCTTATTATTATTATTATACATTTTCATAGCGCCATTTATTCCATGGCACTTTACATGTGAACGGGGCAAATATAGACAATTACAATAAACATGAGTAAAACAAGGCACACACAAGTACAGGTGGAGAGAAGACCCTGCCCGCTAGGGCTCACAGTCTACAGGGGATAGGTGAGGATACACTAGGAGAGGGTAGAGCTGGTCATGCGGTGGTTCATTAGTTGATCTGTGTTGGTTTGGCCAAAAGTTCAAGCTTTGTCTCATCTGACCACAGCTCCTTCCTCCATACATTTGGGGAGTCTCCCACGTCTGTGTGTAAGCAAAATTTTTTTGCTGGCCACTCGTCCATAAAGGCCACCTCTATGGAGTGTACTGCTTATTGTGGTCATATAAACAAATATTCCACTCTCTGCTTGATAACTTTGCAGATACTTCGAGGTTACCTTTGGTCTCTGTGCTGCCTCTATGATTAATGCCCTCCTTGACTGGGCTAAGGGTTTGGTGGGTGGCCCTCTCTTGACAGGCCTTACTGGAACTGTAACTACAGGGAGAAAATTAACTTCATCCACAGTTAGAATGGTGGTGCATGAAGAGGTTATCGTACCATTGACCATACTGTAAGCACGGCTTTAATCACTCACTGCCAGCTTGATTGACAGCCTGCTCTGTACACACACGCTCCAAAGTAGACTGTCAAAGTGCCAGGTGTGATAACAGTGCATTCACTATGCATTCCCTGTTACAGTCAATGCTCACTATATAAGAGGGGGAACAATGAGTCCTGTTCCTCCTGGAAGATTTTAAAGCAAGATGCTAATGGTTCTTGTGTAAAATATGTTAATTTCCTTGTGGGCTGCAGTACTAACCAATGGTCACAAGATGTCACTCTTCCTTTTCACTCTTGTACAGAAATAGGTGAATTAAGTTTTGCCCAGAATGATAATAATAATAATAATCTTTATTTATATAGCGCCAAAATATTCTGCAGCGCTTTACAGTTTAAAAGTTTTAAACGCAAGTCATAAGTAACAATGTTAACAATACAATAATAAAAGCAAAATAAGACGAAATAAGACGACCCTGCTCGTGAGAGCTTACAATCTACAATGAGGTGGGGGAGATACAAAGTACAGGTGTGTATTTACAATGATGTATTTACAATGATGGTCCAGCCATCTTCAGGGGGTGGGGGATAGATGGAGATGGTGAATTGGCTACACACGCTCCCTTACACATAAAATGACTTTGATTAGGGAACGTGATAGGCCACTCTGAACAAATGTGTTTTGAGGGAGCGCCTAAAACTATGCAAATTGTGGATGGTCCTAATATCTTGGGGTAGAGCATTCCAGAGGATTGGCGCAGCACGGGAGAGAGTGGGAGGCAGGGCCGGCCCGAACGTATAGGCGAACGAAGCGCCAGAGAAAAAATAGAAAAAATTATAAAAAATCTTTTCAAAAGGCAAAAAGTGTATGGAGCAGAGCTGAATGTGTATGAGGTGTATGGAGCGGAGCCGTGTGTGTATGAGGTGTACGGAGCGGAGTCGTGTGTGTATGAGGTGTATGGAGCGGAGCTAAATGTGTACGAGGTGTACGGAGTGGAGCCGCGTGTGTACGAGGTGTATGGAGCGGAGCGCGTGTGTACGGAGCGCAGCCGCATGTGTAGGAGTAGCTATGTGTGGCCATTATACGGTAAGAAGTATCGTGCGGCCAGTATACAGTATGGAGCATTATGTGCGGCCAGTATACAGTATGGAGCATCATGTGTGGCCATTATACAGTATGGAGCACTGTGTGGCTATATTTTTTTGTTTATAATTATTCTTTATGAAACAGTGTGATCAGCAGTGTTAAATGGGTGTGGTTGGGACGTGGATATGGGTGTGGCTAGTTATGAATGGGTGTGGTCAGAGGCGTGGCCTAAAATTTGCCGCTTCGCGCGCCGCAAACTTTGTCCCTCTTTCCCATCTTCAAAATTTGGGAGGTATGTTAAAAGTAGTAGGGGCGCAACAAAATAGTTTCGCCTAGGGCGCCGTAATCTCTCGGGCCAGCCCTGGTGGGAGGTATGGATTAGTGCAGAGGTTAGTCGAAAGTCATTTGCAGAGCACAGAGGTCGGTTAGGCCGATAGACAGAAATGAGGAGGAGATGTAAAGGGGTGCTGCACTGTGGAGAGCTTTGTGGCCAAGAACAAGTACTTTGAATTGGATAATACTATAATAAATGGGCAGCCAGTGTAACCACTGCTGAAGAGTGGCTGCATCTGTAATTGATTGATTCGGGGCTTTAGCCTGAGACTATAAGTGGCACGTGCAAACACAGACTTTTGCTCCTGCTCCAATGCACTAGAACGTAAGTGAAAGCTATAATGCAGGTTGCAGAAGCACAATTCTATGAGAAGGTATTTGCTGTTGACCTCCAGCAGTGATACCCACATCATTGAGGTGAGGGGACGCCATACATTTCACTCTTTGTGTGGGAATCGGTGAAACTTGCATCTACATCCGCAGCATAAACTGACATTCTGCGCATCTCAAACCCACAGTTCCGGTTAGTTTACACCATGGATACATTTTTTTTTTAAAACTCACGCACTTTTCTGGCAATGTATAACGCAGTGGATTTTCCACTGTTTTTTGCCCCATGAGTACTTAGCCATTTAGTTTGTGGACACACAATCACATACACCAACATTACAGTGCTAACAGGTGCGCAATGTGATCGTATCCACCGCTCCTGCCCCGATGACTGAAAGTGAGTCGCTGCAAGGAGAATATCATTTCATTTGGTCACTGCAGCTGATTTTTCAGTCACACGGCCTGGCAGACCAGTTTTTAGTGGTATAATAATAATTCTCCAATCAAACATTATTGTTAGTTATGCATATGTATGCCTTTGGGACCCAACATGTACTGTAGTAACAACTCTGCTAATTAAGTTTATAAGGAGAAACCCGAGTCAAAGCTATATAAAAAGTTCATAATTTTATTAAGTGAACAAAACACATTTCAGAACATTTTCTTCACATCCCTGAAGAAGCAACCAACTGTGAAACGTGCGTTGGGGACAGTTGGCCGGTGCACTCTTTCTACTGCAGCTATGGGTATATATGTAACTATGTTACTTGTAGTGGTGCGGTTGATGCAGAATTATGCATGTCCTAGTATGCTTATCACCTGATGTGCATACCTGGACCTGCTGTCTTATATGGTGTTGGAGGCCTGCTATATCTGGCCATTGTGCATGAACTGTTGGAAATTCACCGCCACAGATGTACAACATATAAGCATCACTGACTTTCCATATGTGCTATTCTCCTATATTCTTCTGCGGAATATTGATTACATTTTTTATATATAGGAGAAGCACATTTTGTACTTCGTTATAAGAGTGTTTTTTTTTAGCATCCATAGCCTATCAATACCATGTAGTGCTACCGGCCAGCTCTAACGCTGGGTTAATCTGTCACTGTACTGCCGTCATCCCTTACTTTTTGCCTAATTTATCACGTCTGTTCTGAATTGTGTTTTGTTCACTGAGTAAAATTATGAACTTTTTATGTAGCTTTGACTCAGGTTTCTCCTTATAAACCCAGTTGTTAATGGTAGTCTGCATCCATGGCTAGAGCTCGAATTAGTCTGCTGCTTTCCTCTGCCTCACTCCAGATGATTGACAGGTCTTTCAAGTGTGTACATAGGGATGGACCGATCAAGCAACTGGACCATAGTAGGACTGGGGAGAAGTCAACTGGGCACCACAACAGACTAGTCCAGTTTCTCAAACTATGTAAAACATGAATCTAAAATTCAGCTTCATGGCAGTGCTGGTTTCAGACCTGAAATGGTCATATGGCTTGTACTTCCTAGTGCTGGCAGCTTGGTGGCAGCAGACGCCTACTTTCTGTGGCAGCGTGAAAACTTTTCATAGCTGTGCTGTACATGTGTTGAGTGCATCTGACTATGTGCAATTATAGAAAACGTACAGAATTTTACATTTACTGCTTTTCATAGTACTTTAAAATTACGGTAGTTCTGAAGTGAATTAAAGGGATGTCTACCTTCAGGAACCTTTTTGTTGTGTGTATTTTTGGCTAATTTTTTTTTTGCGATTGGGTTTGATTACAAATTTAGCATTATTTTGTATGTACAGCCTCTTTGTGTTCCTGCACATTCAACTGTACTCATAAATTCACTCAGGTAAGCTTCAAACTCCCAGTCAGAATGTCATAGCAGGCTCACTGACAGATTCTCAGATAAGGCCATATTCACAGCATATGGACCCAGGTTGTTTTATTGGTCCATACACTCCGGTATTAAAAATGGATCCTTGTTCGTGGTCTGTGAGACTCAGAGCATGCCCTATTCTCCTCCTATTTGCCAATCAGACTCGACCATTAATGTCTATAGATCTGTGTAAAACAGAGAAGACCGCGTTCCATTGGATATTCATCCGTTTTTAACTGATCCATTGCTAAGAGGTAATGGATAAAAATAGTTCAGACACTTTACCAGCTTCAATGAAAAAAAAAGGATGGGACAAACAAAAAGGAGGCTACTAGCATGATACCTGAAAAAATCAGTTTGGATATTTTAGATGGTAACATTCACACAGATGTATCAATGCAGCCAGGGGTGAACCTAGCCTCTATGCTGCCTGAGGCGAACTGCAAAACGGCGCCCCCCCCATAGTAAAATCAGTATAAATAAATCTGGTTTACTCTTTACTTACTTTCAATTTACATTTACTCTTTACATGCATTCAGTAGTTTGAAGTCACATAGAGTGCAGAAATATGTCTACAGCCCTGAACACCCCTTTAATTGCTACGTACTGTAGATCTGTATCCAGATGTACGATAAATAATAATGATTGCAGGGGCCTTCACCATTTGACCCCCACTAATCACAGGCTGCAGTGGTCGTACTATTATGTACAGCAAATGACTGTGAGGTCAGTGATTGGCTGCAGCGGTCATGTAAATAATGCACAGGTCGACATCACTTTTGGTACCAGAGGGGAACACCGACACGAATGAGAATCACTAAATAATGTAATAGGGGGTTTTCAATTTTATTTTTTAAGACCATCCCTTACTCTTTTGAAAATTTGGCAAAATAAGAGAAAATTAAAGCCCACAACTGTCAGGTGACTGGCACAGGCCCCCTTCAGAGAAGCGTCTAAGGCTATGTGCACACATTGCGGATCCGCCGCTGTGGGTCCGCAGCGGTTTCCCATGCGTTTACAGTACAATGTAAACCTATGGAAAACGGAATCCGCAGTGCACATGCTGCGGAAAAATCGTGCGGAAACGCTGCGGTTTACATTCCGCAGCGTGTCAATTCTTTGTGCGGTTTCTGCAGCGGTTTACACCTGCTCCATAATGGGAATCTGCAGGAGTAAAACCGCAGGTGAAATCCTCACAAAATAAAAAACACAGTAAATCCGCGGTAAAACGCAGTGCCTTTTACCTGCGGATTTCTGAAATCCTCTGCGGAAAAATCCGCGTGCACATAGCCTCACAGTCACCTGACCGCTGCAGTTAATCACAGGTTTTATCTGTTCTGTGACATCCAGATGGTGCAGTCATCACTTCCAGAACCGCTGTCGACCACCAGAGAGGTCTGTGGCTGAATTCCCGGGGGTGACAGGAGGGCAATATCTCTCTGTGTAGGATTTATTTTAAATAAACTAGTATGTATATCCTGTATATTTTCCCCATCTCAGATAACCCCTTTAATGCCAGGCAGGATACAATACAAACATAACACATCCTCTTCTATTTACCTTCATGGTCACACAGTCTCCTGCTGCCTGTGGCTCCTGTGCTTACCTGGTGTACACCAAAGAGGGCACACAGCAGGCAGCCAGGGGGGACTGGTACCATTGTCATATTAAGGAAGCAATTTATGACGTGGGATTTACCCTGCTGGCATCACTGCTATATTCTAGTGACAGTGACAAGCGCATAATACCAGGGGCATAGGAGAATAGATGGGGGCACGAGAGAACAGAGGGGGGGGGGGGCACGAGAGAATTACAGTGACGGTTGCGCACTCTAATTGTGAATATAGGGGAACCTCAGAATAAGACCGCTCTGTTATTGAAAATAAATCTATATACAAAAACGAACATTGATTTTACCGCCATATTGTGACAATATGCAACTTTGATGGTTGCAATACTCTGAGTGCCCCTATAACAATACAATAATGCTGAAGTGCCCACTTTACATTTAATAATGTCCCCTAAGTTCCCCCATGTACTGCTCCATTATACACAGTATGGTGAGCTCAAAGCTTCCATATACACTGTATAAGGCCCCCACAGCTCCCCTATACACAGTATGGTGATTCTATAACTCCCCGATACACCGTATGATGTTCTCACTGCTTCCTTTACACAGTATAATGCTGACAGATCTCCACTATAGAAAGTATAATGCCCCCCCCAGAGCTCCCCTATATACAGTGTAATGGGCCAACAGCTCCCATATGCACAATATGCCTTCACAGTTCCCTATACACAGTATGGTGGGTCCACAGCTCCCTTCTAAACAGTATGATGGGCCCGCAGCTTCCGTCAAACAGTATGATGTCCCTCACAGTTCTCCTGTACACAGTATGATGTGGCTACAGCTTCCTTATACACAGTATGATGTGGCTACAGCTTCCTTATACACAGTATGATGGGGCCACAGCTTCCTCATACACAGTATGATGGGGCCACAGCTTCCTTATACACAGTATGATGGGGCCACAGCTCCTCTATATACAGTATGATGGACCCACAGCTCCCTTATACACAGTATGATGGACCCGCAGCTCCCTTATACACAGTATGATGGACACGCAGCTCCTCTATATACAGTATGATGGGCCCACAGCTCCTCTATACACAGTATGATGGACCCGCAGCTCCCTTATACACAGTATGATGGGCCCGCAGCTTCCTTATACACAGTATGATGGGACCACAGCTCCCTTATACACAGTATGATGGGCCCGCAGCTCCCTTATACACAGTATGATGGGCCCACAGCTCCCTTATACACAGTATGATGGGCCCGCAGCTCCCTGTCATGATTTGGCAGTCTGCAGTCACATAAAGTGACTGCAGACATTTATTCCAAACCTTTATCAACTTTATAGTATTAAATTGCTTATTATTAAATTATTAAAGCACCACTCTAGCAGGTTTTTTTTTCCACCGTTGGAGTGGTGCTTTAAGCGCAGGTTCCCATTCCCAGTCATTTACTCATCCACCGGCGTATTCACTATTTTGTGGCACTGCTGCAGTCCCACAGCTCAAACTTGTGAGTGCAGCTTCTGACTGGCCAGAAGTGAGAAGCTATGTCACAAGCGCTCAATGTAAGACTATGAGGCTATGTGCACACGTTGTGGATTCGTATGCGGATTTTTCCCGCACCGTTTTTGCAAAATCCACAGGTAAAATGTGCTGCAATTTACATGCATATTTCCTGCTTTTTTGTGAGGATTTCGCCTGCGTTTTTACACCTGCGGATTCCTATACAGGAGCAGGTATAAAATGCTGCAGAATCCGCACAAAGAATTGACATGCTGCAGAAAATACAACGCAGCGTTTCCGTGTGGTATTTTCAACACCATGTGCACTGCGGATTTGGTTTTCCATAGGTTTACATGGTACTGTACAACGCATGGAAAACTGCTACGAATCCGCAGCCAAATCCGCACCGTGTGCACATAGCCTGAGAGTGAGAGAGAGGCCAGAACGAGGCTCCCACAGACTCACATTGATTAGTGACCTCTGCGTTGCTCCATGAAACACTGGAGCTGCGGACAGGTCACAAACTGCAGGAGACGGAGCATATCACTTTCTCTTGCGGGAATGCAAAGCTTTATGTGCAGATTTTCCCCATAGAACTGCAAGAGATGCGGAAAATGCGGAGGTAAACAATGCATGTAATCCGCAATGACGTTTTGTCAAAGCCAAACACCAGGAAGTATTAAAAAAGCAGAATTATTTAAAACATGACAATCCAACAAGAGACAAAAAACACAGTGTGAAGAATGCGATAAAAAGACGTGAAAAATGCAAGTAACCTAATTTACCTAATAGGTGCAGAACTGCTGCAACATCAATAACTCACCAAATACTCATTGTGTGTGATGATGACCTGTCTAGAATAATATCTTTATCCATGTAATACATATATATAGCATTCCTGATCGATGGACATAACCTTTGAATCATATGTTCTGTTAATCCACGTCAACTTATCTCTTATTGTTAACACTTAATGTTATATATTCTCCCCTTTTCCTTCCCCTTTCCCATTAAGCCCAATACAGTTAATTTAAAACTGTTAGTTTTCGGTTCTAATATCAATAAGAATATAAAGTCAAGGATATTGTATTTCTCTTTACTTACTCGGTCATATATTTCCCCCTGCGAGGGGATCCTTGCACTTTTATATTATTGTTTTTCATGTCAAATTATACTTTTTTTTTAAATAAAATTGTTGAAACTAAATACTCATTGTGTGAACGTAGCCAAAGGCCGGCATCACACTACCGTAAAATATGTGCTATGTGAGAAAACAGAGCTTAGCACTCGGCCCAGTGTAAATCTATAGGGCAGCTCACATCACCGTTAATTTTCAAAGGCGTATTCAGCATGCGTGTAAAATTGCAGCATGCTACGATTGTCACCTAGACTCGCCAATGCAAGAATATGGGTGCAAGAAAAAAAAATAGCACAGCACTTGGATCATGCGAGTGCTACCCGATTTTTACGCACCGGTGTCCTTTGAAAAAGCTGGTAGTTCATGTGCCGCATTCAGTAAAATCACACCGACAGGTTAAACTAGAATAGATATATACACATAGAATACATAGATATATAGATGTCAGTGACACACACACATACATATGTATTTATATTACATAGATAGAAGAAAAGCCGGCAATTCATCTGCCGTGTACTGTAAAATCACTGCAGGAGTTGACAGGATAGAAGATATGAATTACATACAGTAAATACAAATAGAATAGGTAGATAAAGTATACAGATGTTTGTGACAAATACAATTAGTACAGTGTGTGTGCAGCTTACCGTATATTTAATAAAAGTTTATTTTTCGGAAAAAATGGCGTGGGCTCCCGCGCAATTTTCGTAACCAGCAGAGGGAAAGCCGACGGCTTGGGACCAATGTTTATAGCTTGGAAAGGGAGAAATACCCATGGAGCTTCCCAGGCTATTAATATCAGCTCACAACTGTATACTTAACCTTTACTGGCTATTAAACTGGGGGACCCTAAAAAAATTACGTAGGGTCCCCCTATAATTAATAACCAGCAATGGTTATGTAGACAGCTGTGGGCTGATATTACAAGCTTAGGAAAGGGGCCATGGATACTGCCCCCCAGGCTAAAAACATCAGCTCTCAGCCACCCCAGAAAAGGCACATCTCTAAGATGCGCCAATTCTGGCACTTAGCCTCGCTCTTCCCAATAGCCCTGAAGTGATGGCAATTGGGGTGATAGTTGGGGGAGTTAATGTTACCTTTGCATTGTCAAGTGACATCAAGCCCCGAGGTTAGTAATGGAGAAGCGTCAATAAGACACCCCCATAGTTACATTGTAAGAAAACAGACACCCAGAAAAAAGTCCTTTAATTGAAAGAATGACACAAACTCCTTTAATAATCTTAATTATACTATATTTATGACCTCACCCACTACCACGATGCCTTTGTAATCTGCAAGAGAGTTATACAAAAACAACAATATTCCTCACCTTTCCTCAGAGATGCTGCTAATCCATTTGTTTCACGACGGGTCTAGCTCTGCTACATCTAGATGGTAGGTTGCATGATGCGACCTTACAGCCTGTCATCCAGCAGAGTTATTTGTGAACTCTTATTACCTATCTGAGGGCATCGCAAGCGTGAGAAAGTTCTCCTGCTCGCGGTGCCATCAGACAGGTCCTGCAAGTTCACAGCCAATGAACTCACTTCTCCATGGGAAAATGTATACATATTTATGTTTGTTTTGAAGACTGCTCAAAAAAATAAAGGGAACACTTAAACAACAGAATATAACTCCAAGTAAATCAAACTTCTGTGAAATCAAACTGTCCACTTAGGAAGCAACACGGTTTGACAATCAATTTCACATGCTGTTGTGCAAATGGAATAGACAACAGATGGAAACTATTGGCAATTATCAAGACACACTCAAAGGAGTGGTTCTGCAGATGGGGACCACAGACCACATCTCAGTACCAATGCATTCTGGCTGATGTTTTGGTCACTTTTGAATGTTGGTTGTGCTTTCACACTTGAGGTAGCATGAGACGGACTCTACAACCCACACAAGTGGCTCAGGTAGTGTAGCTCATCCAGGATGGCACATCAATGCGAGCTGTGGCAAGAAGGTTTTCTGTGTCTGTCAGCAGTGTCCAGAGGAGGCGCTACCAGGAGACAGGCCAGTACACCAGGAGACATGGAGGGGGCCGTAGGAGGGCAATAACTCGGCAGCAGGACCGCTACCTCAGTCTTAGTGCAAGGAGGAACAGGAGGAGCACTGCCAGAGCCCTGCAAAATGATCTCCTGTAGGCCACAAATGTGCATGTGTCTCCAAAAACAGTTAGAAACAGACTCCATGAGGATGGTCTGAGTGCCAGACGTTCACAGATGGGGTTTGCGCGCTCAGCCCAACACCTTGCAGGACGCTTTGCATTTGCCACAGAACACCAGGATTGGCAAATTCGCCACTGGTACCCTGTGCTCTTCACAGATGAAAGCAGGTTCACACTGAGCACATGTGACAGACGTGACCGAGTCTGGAGACGCCGTGGAGAGCGATATGCTGCCTGCAACATCCTTCAGCATAACCGGTTTAGCAGTGGGTCAGTAATGGTGTGGGGTGGCATTTCTTTGGAGGGCCGCACAGCCTTCCATGTGCTCACCAGAGGTAGCCTGACTGCCATTAGGTGCCGAGATGAGATTCTCAGACCCCTTGTGAGACCATATGCTGGAGCGGTTGGCCCTGTGTTCCTCCTAATGCAGGACAATGCCAGACCTCCTGTGGATGGAGAGTGTCAGCAGTTCCTGCAAGATGAAGGCATTGAAGCTATTGACTGGCACGCCCGTTCCCCAGACCTGAATCCGATTGAACACATATGGGACATCATGCCTTGAACCATCCACCGTCGTCACGTTGCACCACAGACTGTCCAGGAGTTGGCGGATGCTTTAGTCCAGGTCTGGGAAGAGATCCCTCAGGAGACCATCCGCCACCTCATCAGGAGTATGCCCAGGCATTGTAGGGAGGTCATACAGGCACATGGAGGCAACACACACACAACTGAACATCATTTCCTTGTCTTGAGGCATTTCCACTGAAGTTGGATCAGCCTGTAATTTTATTTTCCACTTTGATTTTGAGTATCATTCCAAATCCAGACATCCATAGGATATTCATTTTTATTTACATTGATAATTTTTATGTTTTATTGTTCTCAACACATTCCACTATGTAATGAATAAATATTTAAAACTGGAATATTTCATTCAGTGATATCTAGGATGTGGGATTTTAGTGTTACCTTTATTTTTTTGAGCAGTGTATGTGTGTACTATACAGGTCCTCATTAGTGGCGTTCTTGATGATCAGATATCTGAGCCAAAAAATCACAGACAATACTTTTTGTGTACATATTGAAAAAGCATAATAAATCATTTTATCAGTGACATGTCTACACCCCAGAATTCTGATGTGAAAACATCAGGGGCATTCACTGTAAATTGTAAAATGTGCATTATTTTAACTTCCTGGAATTTCAGGATGGTTGGCAACCCTGACTGACCTTCTCATAATACAAACACCCCTGTGCTTTCCTTATAATGATCCCCAGTGTGCCTCCTTATAATAATAACGCAGTACCTCTTTATTGTAATAAAGCCGGTGCAGGGAAGTACATAAAAATCACGAGACCATAAAGTAAAAGTCCTATCACAGCACGTAGGCGCAGTCACAGATGGGTATACCTCCCACGTTTTTAAGATACAAAGAGATATGTATTTTGACACTTACAGTACAGTTATGGTATTTTGCTCCTACTGAAGCCTGTA
The DNA here is from genome assembly GCF_051348905.1 of Ranitomeya variabilis. Lineage (NCBI taxonomy): Eukaryota > Metazoa > Chordata > Amphibia > Anura > Dendrobatidae > Ranitomeya > Ranitomeya variabilis. The sequence continues at coordinate 734,964,699 of NC_135233.1, forward strand.
GTATTCTCATCCATTATCATATTTCTTAGATGGCCCCCATTCGGTATTATGCCCCCTTATGCAGAATTAAGTTCCCACATTTCTCCACCCATACAGCATGATGGCCCAACAAATCCCACACACAAATCTGGTCATTTTAGCCCCCCTCCCCCCCACACACACACAGTATGTGCCCCCCTACATTATATGAAGTACCCCACAGCCCACCACCCTCCCATACAGTACGATCTACTTCCAAGCTTCCACCCCCACTGCATGATGGTCACTCCATAGCACCCCCACTCAGTATGGTGGTCCCCATCACATTTTCAAACAATATGATAGTCCTACAACAGTCCACATAAAATAAAAAAACTTATGCTCACCATATCCTGGCTCCCCGTCCATCACCGCCATCGTCTCTTCCTCTTTGTTTCCTCTCAGTGGACGTGATGCAGCGTGATGCAGTGATGTTATCGTGCCGACCAATGTCCTATGCATGTCTCCGGCATCCAGCAGGCCACAGGCCAGAAGTAGCCTGCTTCCTGCTGGAGTAAATGACAGAGCACGGAGCATTGGCTCTATGCTTCGGCACAGCTGTTAACAGTATCAGCGCCAATACTATTAACAGTGTCGCAATCAATTTGACCCACTAGCAGACTAGCCAATCTGGCATTTGTCAATGCCAGTCCGGCTCTAGATGCAGTAAAGTATGGATTGCTTGAAGCATCTTCTCAGATTGAATGGAAATCTGTTCACAGAATCCAGGCATTTGTATAACAGTCTAATTTGAAGTTCTTTGGCTTCAAGAAAAATCTGTACCATGGACTCTACCAGGGCCGGCGTCAGCACCAGGCGTACCCGGGCAATTGCTGGGGCCCTGGCGAGACAGGGGGGCCCATTCAGGGCCGGCGTTAAGGGAAGGCAGCTGCCTAGGGCCCCCGCTTCCCCAGGGGCCCTCAGCTAGCGGCACATCAGCAGCCGCTATGGGGCCTCTGTGAGGCAGGGGGGCCTGCCTGTCGCCAGCGCCAACTCCCCCGCATTGAACTATACCGGCGTCTGCCGGTAAAGTTCAAAGCAAATGATGGGGAAGAGAGCGTCACCTGACGCTCCCTTTCCCATCATTCCCCACTCTGCCTCTGACACTGCCGCTGCAGGTGCACGATGACGTCATCGCGGACTCGCCGTGTGTCAGGCAGTGCAGCGGCAGCCGCCGAGACCGGAGCAGGAAGCAGCGCAGGAACGTTGAGAGGTGAGGAGTGTTTTTTTTTTTTGTAACTATAAGTGAGTACTGGACTATAGGGCCATTCTTGGGGGGTGGGGGCTGTGCTGTATACTACATGTCTGTGCTATATACTACATGGGCCGTGTTATATACTACGTGGGCTGTGCTATATACTATATGGGCTGTTATATGCTACGTGGGCTGTGCTGTATACTACATGTCTGTGCTATATACTACATGGGCCGTGTTATATACTATGTGGCTGTGCTATATACTATATGGGCTGTTATATGCTACGTGGGCTGTGCTGTATACTACATGGCTGTTCTATATACTACGTGGGCCGTGTTATATACTATGTGGTTGTGCTATATACTATATGGGCTGTTATATGCTACGTGGGCTGTGCTGTATACTACATGGCTGTTCTATATACTACGTGGGCCGTGTTATATACTATGTGGTTGTGCTATATACTATATGGGCTGTTATATGCTAAGTGGGCTGTGCTATATATATGGCTGTGTTATATGCTATGTGGGCTGTTCTATACTACATGGCTGTGCTATATGCTTTGTGGCTGTGCTATATACTACGTGGCTGTGCTATATACTACGTGGCTGTGTTATATGCGATCATGAATCGTGGTATGTGTTAAAGGGGGGGGCCACAGACTCTTTTGCCCGGGGCCCTCAAAAACCTGGAGCCGGCCCTGGACTCTACCATGTGTCATTCATCATTTATAGTACTGGAGTTTTCTTGTGTGGCAATTTCCTGACAATTCTCTGCTGTACAAGGAGCTGCACCACAGTTCCATGCACAGCTGAGTGTGTAAATAAGGGTGTGGCCTCCCTTTTTTTGGAGCTGGACATTATGTTTATATAGCTCCCCATGGCAGGGTGCCCATTAGTTGGGGTCTTTGTCTTTCTCGGCCCTTTTTCACATTTACGTCATTTGACAAATGGTAAGATTTTAAACTAAAGGTTAGGAAAGTCTGAATAGAGTCACCTTGAAGCGGTGGGATGGTTTGTACGTTTTTGTAATCACAATTATATTAACTAAGTACCCTTTGTTATTTTCATGCACTATTGCTATTTATCTATTTACTGCAGGGTATTTGCTTAATTTGTCTTTATCTTGCGTTTGTCTGTTTAGTGGCCAGTGTAAACATGTGCCTACATTTTGGCATGTATACCAACTTATATTCCAGTTCATCTCTTTAGATTTTTGTCTCAGGTTTTTGCACTTTGTGATGAACATTGTATCTATATACAGTAGCTCCCCATGGCTGGGTGTCGATAAGTCGGGGTCTTTGTCGTGCTCGACCCTTATTCACATTTACGTCAAACTAAAGGTTAGGAAAGTCTGAATAGGGTCACCTTGAAACTGTTGGATTTTACGTTTTGTTTTTTTTTTATCAAAATTATGTTAACTAAGTACCCCAAGTTATTTAATGCACTATTGCCATTTATCTATTTACTGCAGGGAATATGCTAATTTTGTTTTTAGATTTGTTTTTTTGGGGGGTTGCTGTGCAGAGGAAAAACAGCAAGGAGCCTTATGCTAATTGGATAATTGCTGATTGTGGCCATTTGGTTCCTGAAACTAGCAGTCATTTCATTTCATATATATTTAGTCTGGCTGGGATAGGACGCGTGCGGGTTCGCGTGTGCAACAGATATTAAGTGCAACAGTATAAAGTGCTTGGCAGTTAGACAATGGCAGTTGGACAGGGCAGGAGACAGGTAAGGTGCATAAGTTTTTCAAACAATCAGGCTTCTTGGTCAGCCATGCTACATTATGCATTGATCATATCAATCTGCTTCTTATTTGTTTTAACTTCTGCTTTCTCACAACTCGCCCGCCCTTTAACACATTCTGGGCACTCTCTCTATATCCACTCCTCCCTTCTCCCCTCTCCCATGTATAACTCTGAGGCTCTACTGACATTTCTTACCCACTCCAAACCAGCCACTACCGCCATGCAGCACTCAAAACGTTCATACAAATCATCCCACCACCTGCTTTCTGTTTTTTCTCCTTCTACTAGTTGCAGGTGACATCTCCCCAAACCCTGGACCTCCCTCCACCAGCATACATTACTCTCCTCCAGCTACATATAGAAACCCTGCTAATCTTATTAACATTCAGTGCAAGCCTTCTCCTATTGCTTTCCACAGTGCTCTATGGAATGCACGGTCTGTGTGTAACAAACTAACTTACATTCACGATCTTTTCCTCTCTAATTCCCTTAACCTTTTGGCGATTACAGAAACCTGGATCCAGCACTCAGACACCACCGCCGCTGCCGCTCTCTTGTTTGGTGGGCTGAAATTTTCACATACCACCAGACCTGAGAACAGACAGGGTGGAGGTGTTGGTTTACTCCTTTCATCACAATGTGCTTTCCAGGTCATGCCCCCGGTTCCCTCACTTACATTTCCTTCCTTTGAAGTCCACGCCGTCAGACTCTTTAAGCCCTTCTCCTTGCGGGTGGCGGTTGTTTATCGCCCTCCAGGCTCCTCCCGCCTGTTTCTAGACCACTTTGCCACCTGGCTTACTCACTTTCTATCCTGTGACATCCCCACCCTCATCATGGGAGACTTTAACATCCCCATCAATGATCCCCTCTCCCAATCTGCCTCTCATCTTCTCTCTCTAACTTCTTTATTCAACCTCTCAGTTTACTAATTCTCCTACGCATGAGGACGGGAATACTCTGGACCTGGTTTTCTCCCGTCCCGGATCGCTGCACGACTTCACTAACTCCACTCTCCTGCTCTCGGACCACAACCTTCTTTCCTTCTCTGTCAAGAATTGTCTCCTCACCCAGGACACCCCCACTTACCACACTTATCGGAATACACGTACCATTAATACCCAGCAGCTTATGGACAACCTCCACACATCTTTAGCCCCCATCTCCTCCCTCTCCTGTCCAGACTTAGCATTGTCACACTTCAATATTACACTGAAGAATGCCCTGGATGAAGCAGCACCTTCAACACGCAGAAAGACCCGACACAGACAACGGCAGCCCTGGCACACTATGCAAACACGCTTTCTTCAGCGTTGCTCAAGGTGTGCAGAGCGGCAGTGGAGAAAAGCTCTCTTAGCAGAAGACTTCATCCACTATAAGTTCATGCTCAAAACCTATAACTCCACCCTTTCTCTGGCCAAACAATCCTACTTCACCACCCTCATCACCTCACTATCCAACAACCCAAAACGACTTTTTGAAACCTTAAACTCACTCTTGAAACCTAAAGTACAGGCCCCCATCTCCAATCTCAGCGGTGAGGATCTGGCCACTTATTTCCTAGAAAAAATCAACCACCTCCATCAGGATATCTCAACCCAATCTCCTCAGTGCCTGGATCCCCTTCCCTGCCGCAACTCAAGCTCATTAGACTTCTTTGAGCCCGTTTCAGAAGAAGTTTCCAAGCTCCTCACTTCTGCTCGGCCTACAACCTGCAATAGTGACCCCATTCCTTCACCTCTCCTGCAGTCTCTCTCACCAGTGGTCACCACTCACCTGACTAAAATATTTAACCTCTCTCTTTCTTCAGGTATCTTTCCCTCCTCATTTAAACATGCCATCATAACCCCTTTACTTAAAAAGCCATCTCTGGACCAGAACTGCACGGCTAACTACAGACCTGTCTCTAACCTTTCCTTCATCTCTAAACTCCTGGAACGCTTGGTCCACTCCCGTCTAATCCGCTATCTCTCGGATAACTCTCTTCTCGACCCCTTACAATCTGGTTTCCGCTCTGTACACTCCACTGAAACTGCCCTCACTAAAGTCTCTAATGATCTAATAACAGCTAAATCCAAAGGTCATTGCTCTCTGCTGATTCTCCTGGATCTATCTGCCGCATTTGATACTGTGGATCTCCAGCTCCTTCTCACTATGCTCCGATCCATAGGCCTCAAGGACAAAGCCCTCTCCTGGTTCTCCTCCTACCTCTCTGACCGCTCCTTCACTGTATCTTTTGCCGGCTCCTCTTCCTCTCCTCGTCCCCTTACTATCGGGGTTCCGCAGGGCTCAGTCCTTTTCTCTCTATACACTGCCCCTATTGGACAAACAATCAGCAGATTTGGGTTCCAGTACCATCTCTATGCTGACGACACCCAATTATACACTTCTTCCCCTGACATCACCCCCACTCTAATTCAAAATACCAAGGATTGTCTGTCTGCTGTCTCTAACATCATGTCCTCCCTCTATCTGAAACTAAATCTCTCCAAAACTGAACTACTTGTGTTTCTCCCTTCTACTAACCTCACTCTACCCAACATCGAAATTACCCTGGAGGGTTCAACCATAACTCCCAAGCAGCATGCCCGCTGTCTTGGGGTATATTCGACACCGAACTTTCCTTTCACTCGATCTTGTCACCTGCATCTTAAAAACATCTTCAGAATCCGACCTTTTCTCACCTTTGAAACTGCTAAGACTCTTACTGTCGCTCTTATTCATTCTCGTCTGGACTAGTGCAACTCTCTTCTGATCGGTCTCCCTCTTTCCAAACTTTTTCCTCTGCAATCCATCTTGAATGCGGCAGCCAGGGTCATATTTCTGTCCAGCCGCTTCACCGATGCCTCCATCTTGTGCCAGTCATTACACTGGCTACCCATTCGCTACAGGGTCCAGTATAAACTCATCTTTCTCACCCACAAAGCTCTCCACAGTTCTGCACCACCTTATATCTCCTCTCTCATCTCCGTCTATCGCCCTACACGTGCCCTCTGTTCTACAAATGACCTAAGACTAACATCCCCCATAATCCAAACCTCGCACCTCCGTCTCCAAGACTTCTCTCGTGCTGCGCCAGCTCTCTGGAATGCACTTCCCCAGACGATCAGACTGATACCTAGCCCCGACCTATTCAAGCGCGCTTTAAAAACTCATCTCTTCAAACAAGCCTACCACTGTTGTGAACTGTGTTTCTGGGCTCCCTCTGGTGGTCACTAACGGTATTGTGTTAGGTATGTCTTGTTGCAGGCCTGAGCTCCAGCTGTGTCGTTAAGCAGCGGGTGTTTCCTATTTGAGTCTCCTCTGGACTCAGTCTCTTGCCTGGCATCGTTGTATCCAGACCTATTTGGTCTCCTCCGGATTCCTTTCAGTCTGCCTCATGCAAGAAAAGCTAAGTCTGTTTTGTACAATTTGGATCGTTTGCATTATTCAGTGTTTTTGTCCAGCTTGCTTTACATTTGATTTTTGACTCGCTGGAAGCTCTAGGGGGCTGATATTCTCCCTCCACACCGTCAGTCGATGTGGGGGTTCTTGAATGTTCAGCGTGGATGTTTTGTAGGGTTTTCTGCTAACCGCATAGTCCACTATCTATTTTCTGCTATCTAGACTATTGGGCCTCACTTTGCTGAATCTAGTTCATCTCTACGTTTGTGTTTTCCTCTTGCCTCACCGTTATTATTTGTTGGGGGCTTTCTATATCTTTGGGGTTCAATTTCTCTGGAGGCAAGCGAGGTCTTATTTTTTCCCTTTAGGGGTAGTCAGTTCTCCGGCTGGCTCGAGACGTCTAGAACCAACGTAGGCACGTTCACCGGCTACTTTTAGTTGTGTCAAGATCAGGTATGCGGTTAGCCCAGTTTCCACCTCCCTAGAGCAGTATTTATATTTTTGCTGTCTTGCCGGAATATCAGAGATCCTCTGCCATTGGGATCATAACATACCACATCAACTACTCAGTAAACTAACTTTGTCCTGTTCCCTCCTTCCAAATATTATCTGCATGTGAATCTGCACCCTACTATTCATCTGTCCACACACCCTCCACGCACATGATAACTGCACTTGATACTTGAATATTGCACTTAAACACACGGGCTGATGACCGGATCATGCAGCTTTGTATGAAAATCCCTATTTATTATAATTGCCAGACCTGAAATAACAAGCACTTTTCACCTATTGTGTCCCCCCATTTCCTTGTAGATTGTAAGCTTGTGAGCAGGGACCTCACTCCTAATGTCAATGTTTAAATTGTCTTAACTTGTACTGAATTGATCTGTACATGTCCCCGCTTAATTGTAAAGTGCTGCGGAATATGTTGGCGTTATATAAATAAAAATTATTATTATTATTATAAAGGGGACAAAGTGCTAGATCCCTTCATTCCAAAGATCAGCAGCGATTCCAGAGGCCAGACTGCCGTAATGATCATTATAGCCCTCACTTTATCGTGGGTTTTTCTGATTCGTAGATTGAGGTACTGTGTTTGGAGAACATCAACATTTACAACACTGCATGTTTAGTTGTGTGTAAAACAATGAAAGGCAAGTAGGAAACAGATGAATGTCAAGTGGATTTTCACTCAGATTTAAAGGGAATCCGTCATCAGGACTTCACCCCCCTACATCGGATCCAAGAAGTATTGTTTCTCCTTGCGGAGAGTGACATGTAAAGCATGTCGAGATGAGGAGACTTAACGCCGCAATGCTCCTCTGGGAAATATGCCAATTGTCTCTTCAGAGAGGAAGAGGACTAGAACTCTAATGCCACCTATTGGAAGTAGCAATCCTAACAGTCAATGTCGACCCCCCTACCTCAAAACTATTTATATGTGCATGTAGCTCTTTCAAAGACAAGTCCAGCAATACCTTTACAAAATATCTTTTTTGAATGCTTTTAATTTTCTACCTTCATGTCCAAAAAAAGTTATTACACAGCAAAGTAAACTGAACACTTCAAGTAATGTACCCTTTTGTCAGGCTATGAATAGGGTGTGTGAAATGTCTTTCTTGAACAAAAGAAACTGTTCTAGTGTTTGGTGGAGTTTCAGTGATCGAACAATGCCTTTGCTAAGAAAGCCCCATTAAGATACCTGCACACTGTAATGCTGGTGGGTGTGGACCTACTGTGCTACAGGATGGGCTTACCCTGGGGGGCCATGACTAAGCGACTACATGGTTTTTGCTAGAGCCTTTGGTGGCGAGGTTAGGCTTGGCCACAGGTAGTCACCCGGCACCATTTCAAAGCAGTCTCCGGGACTGCCTCAGCTGACCAAAGGGTCAGAAGTATGGGGAAGTATGGGTGGTCAGACAGTCCGAGGTCGGAGAAGGCAGCGGAGGATCAGAAGGTATAGCCGAGATCAGGAGCAGAGAGGTAAGGCAGAACAGGAAAACTGGCCTGGTCGGTAACTGGAAGCAAATTACAGAGAGGTATATGAATATGGACTTCATAGTAGGAACCAACTGTTCAGCAAGGAGTGATGGGAGGAACTTCCTAATATAGTGCCTGTTTGCATGAAATAGGCCTGGGAGCCAAAACTCTGAAGACACCGCATGGTGACCATGACGAGTAGGGCGGCGCTGAGGAGGCACGCAAGTTACAGCCGTGACATATACGATGTATCTTTTACTGCGCAGAATTACCAATCATTTCAGGGCTAAGAGGCTTCAGGAAAACTATGGTAGTCTTTTTCCTGAAACTACTTTGATGTTGTTTTTGCGATGGCTCCGATGCTGGCATCTTTCTTCTGTACTTGAAACTATGACCAGCGGAGCAGCGTTCGAAAAATGACAATGCTACTTCTTTCCACTGCTTCATGGTTTCAGATCCCTGAAGTGATTAAAAAAAGTAACACAAAAGACAGAACATGTGTAATGCAAGTTCGTTTTGACATTGCTGTGCACTGTTAATTTTGTACAGCAGTTTTGTAACATTTTTTAAGGTGGAATCTAGGTGGAACCTGCCTAAAAAAAATGTTTTGTGTGCATATCCTTAGGATGGTTTCACATGTGTGTTTTTTGCATAAACGCTGAGTTTCTTCTGGCAAAACATCCGTGTGCAGACTCTAAGTTGGTAGAAAAATATTGAACACACTACAAACAGTGCCTTTTTTCACACTTTTGTTAATTTTTGGGGTCCACGGTGTTTCTTTTTACAACAAAGCATGTACTAGGTGGGCTTTTCCACGCGTTTTCCCTCAGGATTCTATATGGGGAAAAAATGCATTAAATTCATGATGTTTTTTAAAATCCAAAAAAGCCCAAAACTCTGTGTGAAGGAATCCTTAATTTGTTTAGTGCTACACATCAATACATTTTTAATTATGAACCATTTCATTATGTCAAATTCCTCAAGCTTCAGCAAAAACTTAAGAATAAAAAAGTACAGAGAAAGTAAAAAGCCACAAACTATAAGATCGATGTGAATACTTTTCTGCCAAATGATGACAAAAGTATTCTCATAGTGATACCTTTATTGGCTAACCAGAAAATAATGTTTGCAAGCTTTCAGAGCACAGTGGCTCCTTCTCCAGGCAAGATTACCATATATACTCGATTATAAGCCGACCTGAGTATAAGCCCTAATTTTGCCACAAAAAACTGGGAAAACTTATTGCATCAAGTATAAGCCTAGGATGGGAAATGCAGCAGCTACTGGTAAATTTCAAAAATAAAAATAGATACCAATAAAAGTAAAATTGATTGAGACATCAGTAGTTTAAATGTTTTTGAAAATCCATATTGAATCAGGAGCCCCATATAATGCATGATGGGCCCCATAAGATGCTCCATATAAAAATATGCCCCATATAATGCTGCACAAAGGTTAATGATGGGCCCCATAAGATGCTCCATATTAAAACATGCCTCATATAATGCTGCACAAAGGTTAATGATGGCCCCATAAGATGATCCATAGAATAATATGCCCCATATAATGCTGCACAAAGGTTGATGGCCCCATAAGATGCTCCATTGAATAATATGCCCCACATGCTGTTCCATAAAGGTTGATGGCCCCGTAAGATGCTCCATAGCATAATATGCCCCATATGCTGCTCCATAAAGGTTGACGGCCCCATAAGATGGTCCCATAAAATAATATACCCCATATGCTGCTGCTGCGATTAAAAAAAATAAATAAAATGACATTCACTTCTCATCGCTGGGTGCAGAGTGCCTGAGCAGGCGAGGACACCGGTGCGCTATGGGGGGCCAGGTGCCGGAGTTGCCACTGGCTCGGGCCCCCGGCACTTGCAATATTCACCTGTCTCCGTTCCACCACCGTGCGCGGTGTCTTCTGGGTCTCTGCAGTGACTGTTCAGCAGAGCGCGCGCACTAAACACGTCATCGCACCCTCTGACCTGAACGTCACAGCCAGAGGACGTGGAAGACAGAGCCCGGCGGTGGAAAGGGGACAGGTGAATATCGCATGGCTCACCCTCCCCTGTCATACTCACCCTCCTGGCGCAGTCTCTCTGTATGTCCCTGCTTCTCGGATGGTCTCCGGAATGCGCCGGCAGCTTGTTCCTGTGTTCAGCAGTCACATGGTACCGCTCATTAAAGTAATGAATATGCGCTCCATGCCTATGGGAGTGGAGTCGCGTCCATATTCATTACTTTAATGAGCGGTACCACGTGACTCCTGAACACAGGAAGAGGTGCAGATGCCAGAGACCATCTGAGAAGCCGGGACCTGCAGAGATGCCTCAGGTGGGGGTGAGTATGATGTGACAGCCTCCACTCCTGCTGCTCCGCCGACCCCCTGGGACAATGACTCAAGTATAAGCCGAGAGGGCCACTTTCAGCCTAAAAAAAATGGGCTGAAAATCTCAGCTTTTACTCGAGTATATACGGTAATAAGAAAAAGGCTTATCTTTAGGAGGCATCACACCTCCCACCTAATGAACAAATGTCCTACTGTAGTATCATTTAAATGTTGTGCCTTTTTCTTATTAATCTATTTGTAATCTTGCCTGAAGAAGGAGCCATTGTGCTTGGAAAGCTTGCAAACATTTTCTGGTTAGCCAATAACGGTATCACTCTGAGAATACTTTTGTCATCATTGGGCAGAAAAGTATTCACATCGATTTTTCTGGCTAACACGGTACCACAATACAATTTGTTATTGTACATCACAAACTACAAGAAAAATATAATCAGATTTCATTTTTATTGTGCTGCAAAAACACGACTTTGTATTTTGTTACATATGTACATTGTAATCCATAAATATTTTAAAATAAATTGACACTCTGGACACGATATATTTCATGTCAAATAATCACCAGGTAAAATCAGAAACAAATTAGTGTTCTGCTGTGCGTTACTCATACAGATGATGACATTACAGGGTTATTACAACATACTCAAATTTTGTTTTAACATAGGGCTAAAGTTTACAAAAATGATTTTTGGTTGTTTTTGCTGTTTATGGAGTGTGGTCAGAAACAGTCGCTGCATTCAGCATTAGTGCTATGTGACTCTACATGACGTCAGCAGTTTCCAAGTCATCCATTAGCAGACTACGGACTGCAATTATACCAGTTTGTAGTTTGTGAATAGCAACCTGCGCACTATCTGCCAGAAATACAGTAAAGTGTAGCATAGAAACCACATAACAATAATTTATATAAAAGTGAAAAAGGGGTGGTAAAAATGGAAAGCAGCCAAAAGTCTACAAAAATTTACTATAACAGAAAAAGGCACCAAAACATTAATGTTAGTGTATGTGTATGAATTCACTCCCAAATTTAAGAGTGTGATAGTCTGACACTTCAGAACAGAACTGCGGGACACCTTGAAAGATCAGAAACAGACTAATCAGAAAACAGCAATTCTGACCCCCAAAATTATTGTGTAATGTGGTGGCATGTTTTATGTTATTTTAGATGAGACATATTGGGGATTTACAAATTTTACATAATTTAGGAATTTTTTTTACTGCATATGGTCACATGCATTTCAAAGAGTTTTCCACTACGGCACCTTACACTCATCAGCCCTTTTGAAAATAAAATCAAAATCACTATATGAGCACTATATGACCTTGTGCAGCCAGACATGCTGACTCTGGTTTGGTAATAGCAGCTTCCCTTTACATTTCTGCTTATTCTGTGCTTTTCAGGTACTAGGATGTCCCACTTCGGGATTGGGTCTAGATATAAGTGTGCATACCGAGATAGTTATCAGTCACTGAAAGCACCACTCCGGCATTTGTTTATTGCAGCACTGGAGTGGTGCTACTAATGTAAGTTCTCTGCCCTTACCAGCGCAGTCTTCATCTTTCACCTGCGCCACTCCGGTCGTTCTCCAGCAGTTTGTGACCTGCCAGATTGTTTCAGTGTTTACTGGGCGATCCGGAAGTCACAACTCAATGTAATTCATGATCGAGGAACTCATAGACTTACATTGAGAGCTTGTGACCGATACCTCAGAGTTCCGGTAAGTCAGAAGATACAGCAGCTGGTAAGTATAATTCTAGGGGCAGGGTACTTAGATTAGTAACAAAACTTTAGGGCTGAATTAAAAAAAAAACGGAGTGGTGCTTGATTAGGACCTCCAGTGGAGTGAAAAAACTCAGAATGATCAAGGATATAAATAAGTGAAACACAGGTTAAGCTTATTTTCTCCCCACAAAATTATATATTAATCTGCTCAGCCACCCCTGCTCTATATCATGCGGCCTGAAGATTGGTCTGCATTTTCAGTGTGAAAGGTTTTCTTTCAAATTTAGGAGTAATTAAATTAAAAAAATGAGTGCAGCGATGGCTATGGTTTTTAAATCGTACACGTTCCTCAACATTTTCAACATTTGGATTAACAGTAAAATCATTTGCATTTCATAAAAAAAATTGTCATTTTAAATTCAAGTATCATTTTTATAACCATGAGGCTTTATATAAGCCCTAATATTCTTGTGATCACTGTACATTCAAGTAAAAAGTTATCATTTTGGCAATTGTATTCTGAAGTTATTATGTATTTTACTGATAGATAAAGGAGAAAATGACTAACATGTGATAAAATTAAAGCATAAAATATCTCTCTATAAAGACTACACAATGCCTCAGTGTAGCAGCCCATAGTGTAAAATGCTCCTGTTAAGGTGCTCAGACATTGCTGGCCGAATGGTCGTGAGCATGTCTGAGAGCTAGTCAGGAGGAATTGCTGGGTCTGCTTATATGTCCTCAATTTAAAGGTGAACAAGTCACTGCCGGACACCACGTGTGTCAGCTTATCTCCCGTGAGAAATGACTGGATATGTTACAATCCAACACGCCTGATTCTGCTTTCCCAGGCATCAGCCATTAGGGGAGACTTGTCACAACCTCAGAAAAATATGGTAATTGTCTGGTCCTGCTGAAATTGTCAGGGAGGAATTAATATTCCTTACACAAACATTCATTGCATTAAGATTTACATGTATACATGTATTGGGAAATGAAGCTATAATAAGGTATTACATCAGGGTTTATCCTATGTCTGTATGGCAAGAATAAATCAGACTTCTGCAGTAAGGTTTGTTAATTGTTCTAATACATTTTGAAAACAGTATCGTAAAATTAGACTATTGACCCACTATGTCTTCGGACACTAACCAGACTGCACATCCCTTTCAGTTACCTGTGCTCCTTTTGGCAGTTAACACTATCCTGGCTGCTATGGATCAGCCAGCACTAAGATATACATAATAAATATATTGCTAAGAGTATCCATAACCCTGGCTTTAAACATTGCAGCATTAATTCATGTTAAAAATGAGTCCTCGGTTATTGCACTCAATGGAGCTCTCATATTCTCCATTTTATATTTCCATAATCTAGTAGATATTTTGTAATTGTCGGTAGGTCTGGCATTTCCAGCTGTATACTTACACACAATAACACTGGCCACTTGGTTCCTTGGTTGAAACCAGAATAAAATGCATAAATATAAATATCAGAGTAATGACAGGTAGGCAAGGGCATTATATTGCAGTATAGAACAACAGGGATAAAATAATGGTCCTGAGAACGCATTGCACAGACACTTCAGAAGAAATGTCACCTCTCAAAGTGATGTAGTGTGCATTATATAGAGCTCACTTGGCCCTAGTTCTGGCTTCTGTCTCCATCTCTCCAGTACTGATCTGTCTGCATTTCAGTAAGCCGGGATAAGGTGCGCTGAAAGGCAAAAAGTTCCTCTTCACCTGTAAATATGGACAATCCTCCTGATGAATCCTAAGGAAAGCAGAGATGGAAACATTTGTCAGTTTTCTGTATATAGATGACGATCAGCAAATCAAGTCACATCAGTCTTACAGACCTAATGAGTAAGATGATCAACTGTTCTGCCAACATCTGTCACCCCTAGCTTACCCAATGATATGCTAGCTATTGAGCAAAATGTAAGTCTTTATCTCTACATGCTCTGCACTTAGGGAACCTGTGTGCTTCCTGGCCACTCATCTTATCAGTCTAGTTTTTAGCCACTTACAGACATTGAGTGTACCGAGTCGTCGTGTATTATGTGTGCTCAGCTGAGCCGGCATTATTCCCAGCAGATGATTGCCATGTTACACAGACGGCATCTGTCTCTAACAGCAGAAAGTGAAGCAGAGTTGAGTGTAACCCCTTACATGCTTCTGTCAATCTCTGACAGGGGCATTCAAGGCATGTTGTCTAGGGCGATGTGCAATTTTATTCACCCACGAGTCGCCAACTAAATCGCAGGGTTTCCATAGAAGCTGAGGGCCTTCTGAAGACCCCCTTGGCTTCCAAGACTGTTCCCTATGAAAACCAGCCTATGGCTAGACTTCATAGGGGAATGTGATTTTTACTATCTATTGCAATACTATAACATAAGTGGATAGTGTAAGAGACCAGACGATGGCAAGTTCAAGTCCGCGAAGTGGACTGAAAAAGAAAAATACAAAAAAGACAATTATTTACCAATAATGTGATTTTTCAGAACCCATGACAGCACCTTCATAGACAGGATAAAAGGTCTCCAATGGTTATTTACAACAGCTTTAAACAGCAACACTACATATTTTCTCTTTAAGCACTAAGTGACCTTACAACAGAAATGAAAAAAGTGCTCACCCACACAAGTGATCGGAGTGAATATAAGGGTTCTGTCATGGGTTCTGATAAATCCTATTACCGGTACATAATTACATTTTTCTCTCACCCATGACAGCAACACGGAGAGCATTATAGAGAATAAAGTATTCAAGGAAAGACCACAGCCTGCAGAACCCTTCTCCCAAAGGCGAGATGAGTAGAGGAAGTCAGATCCAGACTATAGTGTCTATGGAGAGTAGAAGGGAGGACCATGTCACATCTTACAAATATGCTCAATGCCCAGGATGTTGTCATGACTCTTGAAGTGAGCCTTTAACCCTTCTGGAACAATACTACCACTCCAAGAATAAGCTAAACTGATGGCTTCCCTAATCTATCTAGCCAACATTCACTTCTTCTGCTTAAAGCCCTTTCCTAGGCCCCTGAAAGGAAACAAATAATGATCTATCCTTTCTCCAGGCTTTCATAACCGACAAGTATAAAATCAGACATCTCGTGACGTCTAGTCTATGAAGTTTTATTTTTGTGTTATTCTTGGGAGTAGCACAAAAAGATGGAAGAACTACTTATTGAGATCCATGGAACCTAGAAGCCACGTTTGAAAGATAGTTATTTTAAAGCAGCACCAGAGACCCCCGCAGCGCCGGACACCTGCTGCGGTGCACCACACATCAGAACACCCCCTCATCCCAGCCTGAGGCCTGCAGCATCACCCCACTCCTGCCTCCTCCAGCAGCGATCCTGGGACCTCGTTTCACCGCAGCCACCACCCGCGGTAAGCAATAAGATGCATGGATTAAGCACCACCATTTTATTAAAAAAAAAAATCCTATTTTTCGCATAAAAATTTGGGGTGCGTCTTATAATCCAGAGACTTTATTCTAAGAGAGGATTGGCATTAAGTTACGTCCTGAAAACGAGAAGAGCCTTAACGTGGCTTCCAGGTACACATGAATTGGCCAATTTATGAGCTAAGCATTCTCAATATTTCATATTTATACAGCAGTATTGCAATTCAATTTTTATATTTGCATACTATGGAGCTTACAGAGTGCTGCCGTTTTTGCTTGAGTGTATATGAGTTGGTGACTCTCTAGGTAAGCACCTGTTCACACTTAGTTCATGTTTTGGATGTGACGGTCAGTTTTTTGAAATTTATAAATTTTTCAAGATAGATAGATATATATATATATATATATATATTGTAGCATGGCTAAAGGGTGTCTAATCGACGGGAGATATGTGTCACATAGATGGCTTACCGCTGTGATGTAACCATAGCTGTCAGTATGTATGTCAGGACCTGTGGTGAGGTCACAACCACATGTCTGATCATGTGATGAGTTCTGGGTGTGGTTAGACCTATTAAAGCCTAATGCTAGCCTCCAGAGAGAGTGTGGGAATCTGTCATGGTGGACAGAGATCCCTGTGTCCAGGCGGGACACTACAGACAGGAGTCTGTGTGTGTGGAGGAGAAAGCCTCCACAGGACTGGACCTGAAGGACTGGACATTTGTATTTTCCTTTCCAGAGCTAAAGGCTATTTCTTTTCTGTTTTGCTGTATGGTTTATGGTGCAAATAAACCTGTGAACATTTAAAGAGAATGTGCCTCCCGTTTCCTCCAACGCACCTGAGCGAGTGAATCCTTATAATATATATATATATATATATATATACATACACACACACACACACACACACACACACATATACATATCTCTCTCTCTCTCTCTCTCTATATATACACACATATATATTACAGTCCAAAAGTTTGAGTTTGGAAACACCTTCTCATTTACAGATTTTTCTGTATTTTCATGACTATGAAAATTGTACATTCACACTGAAGGCATCAAAACTATGAATTAACACATGTGGAATTATATACTTAACAAAAAAGTGTGAAACAACTGAAATTATGGCTTATATTCTAGGTTCTTCAAAGTAGCCACCTTTTGCGTTGATGACTGCTTTGTACACTCTTGGCATTCTCTTGATGAGCTTCAAGAGGTAGTCACCGGGAATGGTCTTCCAACAATCTTGAAGGAGTTCCCAGAGATGCTTCGCACTTGTTGCCCTTTTGCCTTCACTCTGCGGTCCAGATCACCCCAAACCATCTCGATTGGGTTCAGGTCTGGTGACTGTGGAGGCCAGGTCATCTGGCGTAGCACCCCATCACTCTCTTTCTTGGTCAAATAGCCCTTACACAGCCTGGAGGTGTGTTTGGGGTCATTGTCCTGTTGAAAAATAAATCATGGTCCAACTAAACGCAAACTGGATGGAATAGCATGCCGCTGCAAGATGCTGTGATAGCCATGCTGGTTCAGTATGCCTTCAATTTTGAATGAATCCCCAATAGTGTCACCAGCAAAGCACCCCCACACCAACACACCTCCTCCTCCATGCTTCACGGTGGGAACCAGGCATGTAAAGTCCATCCGCTCACCTTTTCTGCGTCGCACAAAGACACGGTGGTTGGAACCAAAGATCTAAAATTTGGACTCATCAGACCAAAGCACAGATTTCCACTGGTCTAATGTCCATGTCTTGTGCTCTTTATCCCAAACAAGACTCTTCTGCTTGTTGCCCGTTCTTAGCAGTGTTTTCCTAGCAGCTATTTTACCATGAAGGCCTGCTGCACAAAGTCTCCTCTTAACAGTTGTTGTAGAGTGTGTCTGCTGCTAGAACTCTGTGCGGCATTGACCTGGTCTCTCATCTGAGCTGCTGTTAACCTGCGATTTCTGAGGCTGGTGACTTGGATAAACTTATCCTCAGAAGCAGAGGTGACTCTTGGTCTTCCTTTCCTTCGGCAGTCCTCATGTGAGCCAGTTTCTTCGTAGGGCTTGATGGTTTTTGCCACTGCACTTGGGGACACTTTCAAAGTTTTCCCAATTTTTTTGGACTGACTGACCTTCATTTCTTAAAGTAATGATGGCCACTCGTTTTTCTTTACTTAGCTGCTTTTACATTGCCATAATACAAATTCTAACAGTCTATTCAGTAGGACTATCAGCTGTGTATCCACCAGACTTCTGCTCAACACAACTGATGATCCCAACCCCATTTATAAGGCAAGAAATCCCATTTATTACACCTGACAGGGCACACCTGTGAAGTGAAAACCGTTCCCGGTAAACTACCTCTTGAAGCTCATCAAGAGAATGCCAAGAGTGTGCAAAGCAGACATCAAAGCAAAAGGTGGCTACTTTGAAGAACCTAGAATATAAGACATAATTTCAGTTGTTTCACACTTTCTTGTTAAATATATAATTCCACATGTGTTAATTCATAGTTTTGATGCTTTCAGTGTGAATGTACAATTTTCATAGTCATGAAAATACAGAAAAATCTTTAAATAAGAAGGTGTGTCCAAACTTTTGGTCTGGACTGTATATATATACACATACATACATACATACATACACACACACACTACTGAAAAAAAATAAAGGGAACACTAAAATGTCACGTCCTAGATATTACTGAATGAAATATTTCAGTTGCAAATCTTTATTCATTACATAGTGGAATGTGTTGAGAACAATAAAACATAAAAATTATCAATGTAAATCGAAATTAATATCCCATGGAGGTCTGATTTTGAGTATCATTTCACATCCAAAGTGGAAAATCAAATTACAGGCTGGTCCAACTTCAGTGGAAATGCCTCAAGGTAAGGAAATTATGTTCAGTTGTGTATGTGGCCTCCACGTGCCTGTATGACCTCCCTAAAATGCCTGGGCATGCTCCTGATGAGGCGGCGGATGGTCTCCTGAGGGATCTCCTCCAAAACCTGGACTAAAGCATCCGCCAACTCCTGGACAATCTGTAGTGCAACGTGACATTGGTGGATGGTGCGAGACAGGATGTCCCAGATTTATTCAATTGGATTTAGGTCTGGGGAACAGGCGGGCCAGTCCATAGCTTCAATGCCTTCATCTTGCAGTAACTGCTGACACACTCCAGCCACATGAGGTCTGGCATTGTCCTGCATTAGGAGGAACCCAGGGCCAACGGCACAGCATATGGTCTCACAAGGGTCTGAGGATCTCATCTCGGTACTTAATGGCAGTCAGGCTACTTCTGGCGAGCACATGGAAGACTGTGCGGCCCTCCAAAGAAATGCCACCCTACACCATTACTGACCCACTGCCAAACCGGCCATGCTGAAGGATATTGCAGGCAGCAGATCGCTCTCCATGGCGTCTCCAGACTCTGTCACATGTGCTCAGTGTGAACCTGCTTTCATCTGTGAAGAGCACAGGGCGCCAGTTGCTAATTTGCCAACCTGGTGTTCTGTGGCAAATGCCAAAGTCCTGCATGGTGTGGACGTCGGGCACTCAGACCATCCTCATGAAGTCAGTTTCTAACAGTTTGTGCAGACACATTAACATTTGTGGCCTGCTGGAAGTCATTTTGCAGGGCTCTGGCAGTGTTCCTCCTTGCACAAAGGCTGAGGTAGCCTGTCTCCTAGTAGCGCCTCCAACCTCTGGACACTATGTTGACAGACACAGCAAACCTTCTTGCCATAGCTCGCATTGATGTGCCATCCTGGATGAGCTGCACTACCTGAGCCACTTGTGTGGGTTGCAGAGTCCGTCTCATGCTACCAACAAAGCATTCAACATTCAACATTCAAAAGTGACCAAAACATCAGCCAGAAAGCATTGGTACGGAGATGTGGTCTGTGGTCCCCACCTGCAGAACCACTCCTTTATTGAGAGTGTCTTGATAATTGCCAATAATTTCCATCTGTTGCCTATTCCATTTGCACAATAGCATGTAAAATTGATTGTCAAACATTGTTGTTTCCTAAGTGGACAGTTTGATTTCACAGAAGTTTGACTTACTTGGAGTTGCATTCTGTTGTTTAAGTGCTCCCTTTATTTTTTTTGAGCATATATATATATGAAATAGAATGACTCTCGTATGCTGTGGGGTAGGTCATGGAGTTGATTCACTATAATGTTACACATCTGTGCCTTCATTGTCAATTAGCGCTTTGATGCACACTGTATGAGCCTTTGTATGTTTACACATCTCACTGCACTTTGTGATTTATGCTGACCTATAATGCTCTGCACTTTTTGTATTTCACATATTAAAGGGTGTTGTGAATTCTGCTCTTGGGCTCCCTCCGGTGGTTGTAAGTGGTACTGCTGCTCCTTTGGATCTCAGCAGTCATCAGGTGCTTTCACTTACTACCAATTCTGACTGGGCTACTTATTCTGGCTAGATCCTTTAGCCAGTGCCAGTTGTCCATTGTTTTCTGGGGGATTCACATCTCTGCTTGGTTTCTCCTGGTGGATTGTCCTAATCATCAAAGATAAGTCCTGGCTTTGTTTTTGCAGTCCACATGCTGTGGACTTTATAGCTCAGTGTATTGCTATGTTTTTTCTTGTCCAGCTTTGTCTGTATAAGGATTTATTCAGCCAAGCTGGAAGCTCTGGAGTTGCAGAGTTACCCTCCATGCCTTTAGTTAGGTGTGGAGATTTTTGTATTCTCTGTGGTGGATTTTTGTAGTATTTTAATACTGACCGCACAGTACTCTGTCCTGTCCTTTCTTTCTAGCTAGCGTGCCTCCTTTGCTAAATTCTGTTTTCAGTCTGCGTATGTAATTTCCCTCTCCTCTCACAGTCAATATTTGTGGGGGGCTGTCTTTCCTTTGGGGATTTTCTCTGAGGCAAGATAGTTTTCCTGTTTCTTTTTTTAGGGGTAATTAGTCCTCTGGCTGTGACGAGGTGTCTAGGGAGTGACAGGAACATCCCACGGCTACTTCTAGTTGCGGTGTTAAGTTCAGGGTCTGCGGTCAGTATAGAGGCCACCCTCTCCAGAGCTCGTCCATGCTGCTCCTAGGCCACCAGATCATAACAGAAGGGTAGTGTCCCCTTTTTTTACTGATGTTAAATATTTCTAATTATGCACATCCTTTAAATATTCAAACCTGTGCACTTTGTTCATTGCTTGAAAAAGGTTCGCTATACTGAACCGAAAAGTCGCCATCATGGGCTAAATAAAACAGCTCCTTATTCACAGACACTGGTGTGCGGCTTCCTTTTCTGGACTAATTATATATATATATATATATATATATATATATATATATATATATATATATATATATATACACACACACACACACACACACACACACACACACACACAGTACAGACCAAAAGATTGGACACACCTTCTCAATTAACCCCTTCATGACCTTGGGATTTTCCGTTTTTCCGTGTTCGTTTTTCGCTCCCCTCCTTCCCAGAGCTATAACTTTTTTTTTTCCGTCAATTTGGCCATGTGAGGGCTTATTTTTTGCGGGACGAGTTGTGCTTTTGAACGACATCATTGGTTTTACCATGTCATGTACTAGAAAACGGGAAAAAAATTACAAGTGCGGTGAAATTGCAAAGAAGTGCAGTCCCACACTGGTTTTTTGCTTGGCTTTTGTGCTAGGTTCACTAAATGCTAAAACTGACCAGCCATTATGATTCTCCAGGTGACTACGAGTTCATAGACACCTAACATGTGTAGATTATTTTTTATCTAAGTGGTGAAAATAAAAATCCAAAGTTTGCTAAAAAAAAAAAAAAAAAAATTGTGCCATTTTCCGATACTCGTAGCGTCTCCATTTTTCATGATCTGGGGTCTGTTGAGGGCTTATTTTTTGCGTGCCGAGCTGGCGTTTTTAATGATACCATTTCGGTGCAGATACGTTTTTTTGATCGCCCATTATTGCATTTTAATGCAATGTCGTGGTGACCAAAAGACGCCGTTTAGCGATCAGGTTAATGCTTTTTTTATTGATAGATCGGGCGATTCTGAACGCGGCGATATCAAATATGTGTAGGTTTGATTTTTTTTTTTATTGATTTATTTTGATTGGAGCGAAAGGGGGGTGATTTAAACTTTTATATTTTTTTTTATTTTTTTACTTTTGCCATGCTTCAATAGCCTCCATGGGAGGCTAGAAGCAGGCACAATGCGATCGCCTCTGCTACATAGCAGCGATCTGATGTTCGCTGCTATGTAGCAGAAATGCAGGTGTGCTGTGAGCGCCGACCACAGGGTGGCGCTCACAGCTATAAGGGATCAGTAACCGTAGAGGTCTCAAGGACCTCTATGGTTACAATGTAGAAGCATCGCCGACCTCTGATCATGTGACGGGGGTCGGCGATGTGCTCATTTCCGGCCGCCCGGCCAGAAGCGCCGGTTAAATGCCGCTGTCTGCGTTTGACAGCGGCATTTAAATAGTTAATAGGCGCGGGCAGATCGCGATTCTGCCCGCGCCTTTTATGGGCACATGTCAGCTGTTCAAAACAGCTGACATGTCCCTGCTTTGATGCGGGCTCACTGCCGGAGTCCTGCATCAAAGCGGGGTATCTGACCTCGGACGTACTATCCCGTCCGAGGTCAGAAAGGGGTTAAAGATTTTTCTGTATTTTCATGACTATGTAAATTGTGCATTCACACTGATGCATCAAAACTATGAATTAACACATGTGGAATTAGATACTTAACAAAAAAGTGTGAAACAACTAAAAATATGTCTTATATTCTAGGTTCTTCAAAGTAGCCACCTTTTCCTTTGATGACTGTTTTGTACACTCTTGGCATTCTCTTGATGAGCTTCAAGAGGCAGTCACCGAGAATGGTTTTCACTTCACAGGTGTGCCCTGTCAAGTTTAATAAGTGTGATTTTTTGCCTTATAAATGGGGTTGGGACCATCAGTTGTGTTGTGCAGAAGTCTGGTGGATACACAGCTGATAGTCCTACTGAATAGACTGTTAGAATTTGTATTATGGCAAGAAAAAAGCAGCTAAGTAAAGAAAAACGAGTGGCCATAATTACTTTATGATACAGGAAAGATATATATCTTGGTACCATGTTAGCCAGTAGACGGTAAAAGGTATCAACCACTGAGGACTCTCAATTCTAAACATCTTTCCATCATTACTTTAAGAATTGAAGGTCAGTCAGTCTGAAGGATTGGGCAAACTTTGAAAGTGTCTCCAAGTCAGGGGCGGCCTGGGCCGGGTGGCAGAAGGGCAAGTGCCCCCTGGGCCTGTCTCCTCAACAGCAGATGCGGGCCGCCCGGCTTCCTGAAGCCTAGAAGATGGCTTTTGGCAGTGCACTGTGCTACTTTAATCCTAAGTGGTCGCCGTCCGTCCCTGAATTGTAGACACGCCCACACTGCACACTGTGTGGCCATGTCTTCTGATCTCACCTCAGCAGCGCGCTGGCCGGGATGCTTCCTCGTGGAGGACTGGAGAGCAGTTTGAGAGAGAAGAAGTCTGCAGGGGTCAGGAGATCAAGGACCAGGCCGAATCCTGGTTCTTATGTCTGCAGTCGCTCTGAGGTACAGTGAGTGTGAGGATTTATTGCACCCATTTGAACTTTCATGCAGCTCAGGTCACTATCAGTGGAGTCTTCGGCTCCAGCGTCACCCGTTCAAGCTGCAGCAATAACTCCCAGTCAGTTTCAGACACAAGTATACAGTCATCCTGACTGCTCCTGAGCCTGGCTCCAGGACACCATATATCATATATAATTCCATCCATTATAATGTGAGGTCCAGGTATAATCCGTGCATATAACACTGTAGGCATGGGCACATACAGTAGTATAGTACATAAGTACACAGATTAGTGTATGACTGGGATATAATAAATTGTGATACAGACACCAGGCGTCTCATGACTGTAGTCACTATTTATCACATGCTATACTTGGGCAAAGTGCAGTCTAAGGCTATGTGCACACATTCGGAATTGCCATGGAAATTTCCGTGGCAATTCCGCAACTCTCTGCCGCGGGTATATCGCATGTGGAATTGGCATGCGTATTTCCCCTAAACACTAGCGTTTTGCAAGCGTAATTAGCTTGCAGAATGCTAGCGTTTTCCAAGCGATCTGTAGCGTCGCTTGAAAAACTGACTGACAGGTTGGTCACACTTGTCAAACATAGTGTTTGACAAGTGTGACCAACTTTTTACTATTGATGCTGCCTATGCAGTAAAAAGATATAATGTTAAAAATAATTTTAAAAAAATCGTGACATTTTCACCTTCCGTGGGCCCCTGCGATGCTCCCGGCAGCTCCCGTTCCCAGTAATGCCTCGCGACAATGACTCCAGATGATGTAGCACCACGCGAGACCGCTATGTTATCACAGGTCATTGTCGCAAGGCATTACTGGGAACAGGAGCTGGCGGGAGCATCGCTAAGGCCTGGGCTGGATCCGGGGGCCGCTAGAAGGTGAGTATATAACTATTTTTTATTCCCAGCGTCCTCCACACCCATTCGCACATGATTCGCTTACGTTGTGCATGGTGGGCATAGCCCCATGCGGGAAGTAAGCGGATCAATGCATGCCTATGTGTGCAGAATAGCCGCGATTCCGCACAAAGAATGAGCATGCTGCTTATTTTTTCGCGATGCGATTCCGCCGTGGAAAAATACGCAGCATTAGCACAGCATTGCGGAATCCCATTGAATTCAATGGGTTGTGTTGTGTATACGTTTTTGCATACAATTTGCAACGCATACAGTTTGCAACGTGTGCACATAGCCTAAGGCCAGGGTCACATTTGCAAGCGTGATGCGAGAAACTCGCACATCACCACCCGATGCTTCTGCCGACACTCGGGACCCCGGAGTGTGCAACTGCATAGAAATACATACACCCGCACGCTCCGGTCCTGAGTGCCGGTGGCAGCACCAGGTGGTGATGCAAGAGATTCGCGCAAGTTTCTCACATCACACTCACAAATGTGACCCCGGCCTTAGGGCTGAAAACGGAGGTCCACGGGCTGCACTATGCCCTCCCAGGCCTGCATCCCTCAGGATGCACATAGCGGTGAATACATTGGTGGAGCGTGCAGTAGAAATACTTGGCACTCAGGAAGTTGCAGTGAAACAAAGCTAATTATATTTGGCAATTATTATTCTTGACGTTTTGGTCCTACGTACGGGCTTTCATCAAAACTGACTGCCTCTTGAGATAAGGAAGTTTAGACCGCGTGTAGCAGCGCATTGTAATGCAACGCTCGTCACTAGCTAATGGCGCAATACCACATGCTGCTACACACGGTATAAACATTCTTATCTCAAGAGGCAGCCAGTTCTGATGAAAGCCCATATGTAGGACCAAAACGTCAACAATAATAAGGATTGCCAAATGAAATTTGCTTTCTTTCACTGCATCTTCCTCAGTGCCAAGTATTTCTATTGCATTATCTAAGGGTTGAAACCCTACTTTGGCACCTCATCTCACAGCAAGGAGCCGCCAACTATTCTTCCACCAATCAATGTGTGCGACAGAGCGCAGACGTGATGTCACTTCAAAGCGTCTGCTATGCACAGACTCCAGGGGAATGGGTGCAAGATGAGTGTGTTCATTTAATTATGTGTATAGGATGTACGCCTATATATAGGAGGCTATGTGTGGACCCATACTGAATATAGGAGACTGTGAGGGCTCATATTCTATATAGGGGAACATTTGGGGAATCACACTGTATATAAGGGGCTATGAGGCTGTTCGTACTGTACATAGAGAGGTTATGTGAAGGCTCATACTGTGTCTAGGGGGCTATGTCAGGACTCATACTGTATATAGGGGCTATATGGGGCTCATACTGGATATAGAGAGGCTATGTGAGGGCTCATGCTGAATATAGGGGGACTGGTGGGGCTCACACTGTATATAAGAGGCTGTGTGACAACTCATACTGTAGATAGAGAGGTTACGTGGAGGCTCATATTGCATATGGGGGGCTGTGTGTGGACTCATATTGTATATAGGGGAGATGTCAGCATACTTAAAGAGATCCTGTCACCAGGTTTTTCCCATATAACTTATGACCACCACCTTTCAACCCCATGTGACAGTGTTATGGAATGCTGTATATATGATGACCTGTAAGGTAAAAAAACAGGTTTTATTACACTCACATGTGGTGCGGTCCAGACCGATGGATGTCGCTGGCCTTGTTCCAGTGCCTCCTCTCCTTGCGATGACGTTCTTCTTCCCTGCTTCGTTTGGATGACGTGTCCTACGTCATTCATTCAGTTTTCACCATCGCACTTCTGCACAGGCAGCAGGCACACTTCTATGTGCCTTATCGAGGGCAAAGCACAGTACTGCAATGCGCATGCACCGACACTCTTTGGCCTTTCCCTGCACATGTGCAGAACAGCACTTTGCTCTTCCCTCGCCAGGGTAGATAGAAGTGCCCCTGCCGCCTGCACAGGAGTGGGATGGGAAACACTGTGTGGATGATGTAGGACGTGTCATCCACATGAAGCAGAGCCCCCACATGATCTTTAATATTATATGATATAATTATTATATTTTAATATGAATTGTAATTAATATGTTAATAATAATATTGAATTCACTTCAGTCTTTTGGTTTGGCCTCCATGACAGTCGTGGTGTCATGTGGCCCCTCTGAAAAATGATTCGCCCATACTGTGTGCAGAGAGATAAGATGGTATGTACAGGATAATATGTGACTAATGTAATGTCTGATGTCTGTATATCACATAGCAGTCATATATTGTCCTGTACAGTATACTTTATGTAATATACTGTGTGCATAGACATCTGATGTTCTATGCTGGAGAAAGTGCGAATAGTATAATATATCATGTCTGTACTCATAGCACAATATATAAGTAACATATTATTCAGCACATACCATCTGTTGCCTGTAATCCTCCTATTAACGTTTGTTCTCCTAATTCCCGTGTACATGTTAGAGATGTGTCAGTGTGTTAATGTACTCACCTAGCGCCGTGTTCTCCTGTGTCCGGCACCCCTCGGCTTCTCCTCTGAGTGACGTCTTCACTCTTCAGACCCCGGCTCCCGCTATGCTTTATGTGACCTGGACATCTCTTTACAATGTAAGCCTATGGATCCTCATTGTGAGCCTCATTCTCACGCTCCATAGACATATTGTAAAAGCCACTTGTGTGTCACGTAGAGCCCACCGTGACCTGGAGAGTTTGAACGGCCGTCAGGTGACTTAGAACAAGAGTGGAGCAACTCTAGACACAGGAGAAGACTGCGAGTAGTGAGTATGTTACCACACTGACCCGCTGCTATCAGTGAGTATATTACCACCCTGACACGCTGCAATCAGTGAGTATATTACCACACTGACACGCTGCAATCAGTGAGTATATTACCACCCTGACACACTGCTATCAGTGAGTATATTACCACACTGACACGCTGCTATCAGTGAGTATATTACCACCCTGACACACTGCTATCAGTGAGTATATTACCACACTGACACGCTGCTATCAGTGAGTATATTACCACACTGACACGCTGCAATCAGTGAGTATATTACCACACTGACATGCTGCAATCAGTGAGTATATTACCACACTGACCCGCTGCTATCAGTAAGTATATTTACCACCCTGACACGCTGCAATCAGTGAGTATATTACCACACTGACACGCTGCAATCAGTGAGTATATTACCACCCTGACACGCTGCTATCAGTGAGTATATTACCACACTGACACGCTGCTATCAGTGAGTATATTACCACACTGACACGCTGCTATCAGTGAGTATATTACCACCCTGACACACTGCTATCAGTGAGTATATTACCACACTGACACGCTGCTATCAGTGAGTATATTACCACACTGACACGCTGCAATCAGTGAGTATATTATCACGCTGACTCACTGCAATCAGTGAGTATATTACCACACTGACACGCTGCTATCAGTGAGTATATTACCACACTGACACGCTGCAATCAGTGAGTATATTATCACGCTGACTCACTGCAATCAGTGAGTATATTACCACACTGACACGCTGCTATCAGTGAGTATATTACCACACTGACACGCTACAATCAGTGAGTATATTACCACACTGACACGCTGCTATCAGTGAGTATATTACCACACTGACATGCTGCAATCAGTGAGTATATTACCACACTGACCCGCTGCTATCAGTGAGTATATTACCACCCTGACACACTGCTATCAGTGAGTATATTACCACACTGACACGCTGCTATCAGTGAGTATATTACCACACTGACACGCTGCAATCAGTGAGTATATTATCACGCTGACTCACTGCAATCAGTGAGTATATTACCACACTGACACGCTGCTATCAGTGAGTATATTACCACACTGACACGCTGCAATCAGTGAGTATATTATCACGCTGACTCACTGCAATCAGTGAGTATATTACCACACTGACACGCTGCTATCAGTGAGTATATTACCACACTGACACGCTACAATCAGTGAGTATATTACCACACTGACACGCTGCTATCAGTGAGTATATTACCACACTGACATGCTGCAATCAGTGAGTATATTACCACCCTGACACACTGCTATCAGTGAGTATATTACCACACTGACACCCTGCAATCAGTGAGTATATTACCACACTGACACGCTGCTATCAGTGAGTATATTACCACACTGACATCCTGCAACCAGTGACTATATTACCACACTGACACGCTGCTATCAGTGAGTATATTACCACACTGACATCCTGCAACCAGTGACTATATTACCACACTGACACACTGCAATCAGTGAGTATATTACCACACTAACACGCTACAATCAGTGAGTATATTACCACACTGACACCCTGCAATCAGTGAGTATATTACCACACTGACACGCTGCTATCAGTGAGTATATTACCACACTAACACGCTACAATCAGTGAGTATATTACCACCCTGACACACTGCAATCAGTGAGTATATTACCACACTAACACGCTACAATCAGTGAGTATATTACCACCCTGACACACTGCAATCAGTGAGTATATTACCACACTAACACGCTGCAATCAGTGAGTATATTACCACCCTGACACACTGCTATCAGTGAGTATATTACCACACTAACACGCTACAATCAGTGAGTATATTACCACACTGACATGCTGCCATCAGTGAGTATATTACCACACTGCAATCAGTGAGTATATTACCACACTGACACGCTGCCATCAGTGAGTATATTACCACACTATTTTTCTGGCTTGAACGCCTCGCCCTTCACCATGCTGTGATTTTAATTACATCCATACACAGTTGGTTCTGAGCTTCCTATAAAAGCAGGCTTTACCATGTTATTAGCCATAGGTAAGTGTTCACACTAGGCAGTCAGCTCAGTTACCCATCCGTTCTGAGATTACCTTGACGTTTGGTGGATGGGCTCACAACGTTTGGCCAAATATTGTGCTAAGAATCTCATGTGTTTTTTCATAAATTTCCCTAGCCATTATGCTATTCACATTTCATATATTGCACATTTTCCTTGTCTTAGCACAGTAAATTTTGAGTGCAGCCATTGATCTATTTGCTATATGACTTTTTTTGGCTATGCACCAGTTCATATTATATTGTTGTACAGTCAGTTTTCTTATATTTAGTATATACTATTTTTCTGGCTTGAACGCCTCTCCCTTCACCATGCTGTGATTTTAATTACATCCATACACAGTTGGTTCTGAGCTTCCTATAAAAGCAGGCTTTACCATGTTATTAGCCATAGGTAAGTGTTCACACTAGGCAGTCAGCTCAGTTACCCATCCGATCTGAGATTACCTTGACGTTTGGTGGATGGGCTCACAACGTTTGGCCAAATATTGTGCTAAGAATCTCATGTGTTTTTTCATAAATTTCCCTAGCCATTATGCTATTCACATTTCATATATTGCACATTTTCCTTGTCTTAGCACAGTAAATTTTGAGTGCAGCCACTGATCTATTTGCTATATTACCACACTGACACGCTGCAATAAGTGAGTATATTACCACGCTGACACGCTGCAATCAGTGAGTATATTACCACACTGACACGCTGCTATCAGTGAGTAAATTACCACCCTGACACGCTGCAGTGAGTCGATTACCACACTGACATGCTGCTATCAGTGAGTATATTACCAAACTGACACGCTGCAATCAGTGAGTTGATTACCACGCTGACACGCTGCAATCAGTGAGTATATTACCACACTGACACGCTGCTATCAGTGAGTATATTACCACCCTGACATGCTGCCATCAGTGAGTATTTTACCACACTGACACGCTGCTATCAGTGAGTATATTACCACACTGACATGACCACACTGACATGCTGCAATCTGTGATTATATTACCACACTGACACCCTGCAATCAGTGAGTATATTACCACACTGACACGCTGCTATCAGTGAGTATATTACCATGCTGACACGCTGCTATCCGTGAGTATATTACCACACTGACACGCTGCTATCAGTGAGTATATTACCATGCTGAAACGCTGCTATCCGTGAGTATATTACCACACTGACACGCTGCTATCAGTGAGTATATTACCATGCTGACACGCTGCTATCAGTAAGTATATTACCACGCTGACACGCTGCATTCAGTGAGTATATTACCACGCTGACACGCTGCTATCAGTGAGTATATTTACCACACTGACACGCTGCTATCAGTGAGTATATTACCACACTGACACGCTGCTATCAGTGAGTATATTACCACACTGACACGCTGCTATCAGTGAGTATATTACCACACTAACACGCTGCTATCAGTGAGTATATTACCACACTGACTCGCTGCCATCAGTGAGTATTTTACCACCCTGACACGCTGCCATCAGTGAGTATATTACCACACTGACACGCTGCAATCAGTGAGTATATTACCACACTGACACCCTGCAATCAGTGAGTATATTACCACACTGACACGCTGCTATCAGTGAGTATATTACCACACTGACACGCTGCTATCAGTGAGTATTTTACCACCCTGACACGCTGCTATCAGTGAGTATATTACCACCCTGACACGCTGCCATCAGTGAGTATTTTACCACCCTGACACGCTGCCATCAGTGAGTATATTACCACCCTGACACGCTGCCATCAGTGAGTATATTACCACACTGACACGCTGCCATCAGTGAGTATATTACCACCCTGACACGCTGCCATCAGTGAGTATTTTACCACACTGACACACAGCTATCAGTGAGTATATTACCACACTGACAATGCTGCAATCAGTGAGTATATTACCACACTGACACCCTGCAATCAGTGAGTATACTAAAACACTGAAACTACACTAAACTAAAATGTTCACAGGTTTGGAGAAAACAAGTTAATGACGGCTTCTTTAGCTGGACTGTTTTGTCCATTTCACAATGGAGGTGAGTATATTTGAATCAATTCCATAAGGACAACAAGCAATTGCCAAGCCTCACACTTTTTTTTCCAACACTGATTTCTGGGCTCAAGACAAATTTCTGCAGTCAGTCTGTGTGTTAAGGCAGGTTACTGAATCGTGATAGAGCGCTGTGCACACACTGTCACTATTCCTCTGTGTTCCTAGCGTAGTGATTGCAATTATGAGGAGTTTGCATAGTTATAGTCACGTGCCAACCAGGACCAGGTTTAGACAAAGCAGGGCCCTGGGCAAAAGTTTAAAGTGGGTCCCCAAATACTAACATATTGCACATCAGATAGAAACATTTCAGCTGTATTTACTTGCGCTCAGTTCAGGCCGCTAAACGAGTGTGATCGACAATATTGAAGTCGTTCGACACTTGTTTCCCTGCCTCCTTAGGGTATGTGCACATGTTCGGTAACTGGCTGCACTTTGGACGCAGCACATGTCTGCTCCGTCCAAAGCACTCCTCACTATGGAATGCAGGGGAATAAGCATGTGTTCATTGAACCATGCGGAATCACCACGGCCAATACATTGCACTGGTGATATGCATCTTGCAGAGCCTCGCGTCTTCTCAAGATAAATAGACATGCTGCAATCTCGAGAGACGTGCTACATGTTCGTCTCGGCGGGTGATCCAGGGGCATCTGTGCACGCATAGTGGGCATGGCATTTCTTGAAATCCCATCCACTGTGCTGTAACATCTGGACGTTGCGGATTAGACGCTGAACAACTACACAGCGTCCAACTGATCTTGGGAACATACCCTTACTCCGGCTGAGGAAGAATGATGGGTACAGATAGTCCTCGATACAGTATGCTGCAGGTCCCATATAGTAGATATAGTAGAATGCACTCCCCATGGTTCTTGATAGAGTATAATGCAGTCCCCTCACAATATAATGCAGCCCCCAACACAGTATAATGCAGCCCCCAACACAGTATGATGCAGCCCCCACTCACCGTATAATACAGCCCCCACACACAGTATAGTGCAGTCCCCCACACACAGTATAATGCAGCCCCACACACAAACAGTATAGTGCAGCCCCCCCACACAGTATAATGCAGCAGACACACACACTATAGTGCACACACAGTATAATGCAGCAAACACACAGTATAATGCAGCAGACACACAGTATAATGCAGCAGACACACAGTATAATGCAGCAAACACACACACATAGTGCAATCCTCCCACACAGTATAGTGCAGCAGACACGCCGTATAGTGCAGTCCCCCCACACAGTATAGTGCAGCAGACACACACATTATAGTGCAGTCCTCCCACGCACAGTATAATGCAGCAGACACACACACACACACTATAATGCACACACAGTATAATGCAGCAAACACACACCGTATATTGTAGTCCACCCACACTCAGTGTAGTGCAGCAGACACTCATACACACACTATAATGCACACACGCAGTATAATGCAGCAGACACACACACAGTATAGTGCAGTCCCTCCACACAGTACAGTATAATGCAGCAGACTCTCATACACACACTATAATGCACACAGTGTAATTCAGAAAACACATAGTATAAAGCAGCAGACACACAGTATAATGCAGCAGACACACACAGTATAGTGCAGTCCCACCTACACAGTATAGTGCAGCAGACAAACACAGTATAATGCAGCAGATACACACATTATAGTGCAGTCATCCAACACACAGTATAATGCAGCACACACACACATACTCACATGCACTATAATGCACACACAGTATAATGCAGCAAACACACAGTAGAATACAGCAGACAGACAGTATAGTGCAGTAGACACACACAGTATAATGCAGCAGACACTCATACACACACTATAATGCACACACAGTATAATGCAGCAGACACACACACTCACACACTATAATGCACACACACAATACAGGGCGTCTTAGCTTCTCATCAGCTCTACTGCTGGCACACTCTGAGTCAAAGGCAGAGGGGGAGTGATGGGAGAGGTAGTGTCACCTGACGCACTCTCATCCATCACTGGTTTCAACTGTATCAGCCGACAAGTGGAATGCACGATGCAGGGAGGATGACACCGAGCCCCTCTTACTCGGGCCCCTGGAGGAGCGGGGGCCCTAGGCAGCTAACTGGTCTGCATGCCCCTAACGCCGGCCCTGGTGCCTACTAGAGTCTCCGACATCTCTCCGAGTAGCTGACTGATAGAAGTGGATTAGAATTTAGTCGGCATTTGACCAAAAATATCCCATCATTATTCCAGCTTTATCTTTTTATAGCATCGTTACCTCTACTCTATGAATCAGCCACAGGTAAACACAGTAAGGATGGGCTGCCGATAATGGGCCACTACTGTGTGCTTGCCCCCCGGCCAAAATTTGCCAGCCAGCCCCTGTCCCAAGTGCAGTGGCAAAAACTATTAAGCGCTACAAAGATACTGGCTCACATGAGGACCGCCCCAGGAAAGGAAGACCAAGAGTCACCTCTGCTTCTGAGAAGTTTATCCGAGTCAGCAGCCTCAGAAATCACAGGTTAACAGCAGCTCAGATTAGAGACCAGGTCAATGCCACACAGAGTTCTAGCAGCAGACACATCTCTACAATAACTGTTAAGAGTAGACTTTGTGCAGCAGGCCTTCATGGTAAAATAGCTGCTAGGAAACCACTGCTAAGGACAAGCAGCAAGTAGAAGAGACTTTTTGAGCTAAAGAACACAATGGACATTAGACCAGTGGAAATCTGTGCTTTGGTCTGATGAGTCCAAATGTGAGATCTTTGGTTCCAACCACCGTGTCTTTGTGTGACTCAGAAAAGGTGAATGGATGGACTCTACATGCCTGGTTCCCACCGTGAAGCATGGAGGAGGTGTGATGGTGTGGGGGTGCTTTGCTGGTGACACTGTTGGGGATTTATTCAAAATTGAAGGCATACTGAACCAGCATGGCTACCACAGTATATTGCAGTGGCATGCTATTCCTTCTGGTTTGCGTCTAGTTGGACCATCATTTATTTTTCAACAGGACAATGACCCCAAACACACCTCCAGGCTGTGTAAGGGCTATTTGACCAAGAAGGAGAGTGATGGGGTGCTACGCCAGAAGACCTGGCCTCCACAGTCACCAGACCTGAACCCAATCAAGATGGTTTGGGGTTAGCTGGACCGCAGAGTGAAGGCAAAAGAGCCAACAAGTGCTAAGCATCTCTGGGAACTCCTTCAAGATTGTTGGAAGACCATTCCCAGCGACTACCTCTTGAAGCTCATCAAGAGAATGCCAATAGAAAGCAGTCATCAAAGCAAAAGGTGGCTACTTTGAAAAACCTAGAATATAAGACATAATTTCAGTTGTTTCACATTTTTTTGTTAAGTATATAATTCCACATGTGTTAATTCATAGTTCTGATGCCTTCAGTGTGAATGTACAATTTTCACAGTCATGAAAATACAGAAAAATCTTTAAATGAGAAGGTGTGTCCAAACTTTTGGTCTGTACGGTATATATACAGTTATATGAAAAGGTTTGGGCACCCCTATTAATCTTAAGCTTAATGTTTTATAAAAATTGTTGTTTTTTTGCAACAGCTATTTCAGTTTCATATATCTAATAACTGTTGGACACAGTAATGTTTCTGCCTTCACATCTCATCAACAGAGCAGCGCCTTCTCTTTCAGTCTGCTCTATTGATGGGGTGTCATTGGAGATGTCACGCTGATTGACAGCCTGCTAC
Source organism: Ranitomeya variabilis (assembly GCF_051348905.1). Lineage (NCBI taxonomy): Eukaryota > Metazoa > Chordata > Amphibia > Anura > Dendrobatidae > Ranitomeya > Ranitomeya variabilis. Next base: position 734,999,717 of record NC_135233.1, read on the forward strand.
CTGCAGTTAAATAGTGAGGTGCTGGATGTCAATCAGCGTGACATCAGTCTAGACACCTGTCAGCAGAGCAGAGAAGAAGAAGATGCTGCTTTGTCAAAGTGACCTCAACAGAAGCCACAAAATCATAGGCAGGAGCAGTTTGTCACCACTATGAGCCAGCAGAAATCGTGGTTGGGCAGAACAGGCAGGTAGTTAGCAACTATCCACCTGTTAGTTCTTAGCTCCATATGCAAAAATAATAAAAGTCCCAGATAACCCCTTAAATAGACCATCTTATCAGAATGTTACCAACATAGTTATTTAGAAGCAAAAAGAGGAAATTAATTAAGCCCAAATAAGTAAAGTTGCCTGTATTACCCAACCTCAATTAGCTCATATTTAGTTAGCCTATGGTAATAACAATTTAGGACACTTGTAGAAGTGATACCATAGTTACCACCTGTAGATTTTAACTACTGAGAAAAGTTCCTAAGAAGCAAATATATACACAGTTATATGAAAAAGTTTGGGCACCCCTCTTAATATTAATGTTTTATAAAAATTGTTTTTTTGCAACAGCTATTTCAGTTTCATATATCTAATAACTGTTGGACACAGTAACGTTTCTGCCATGAAATGAGGTTTATTGTACTAACAGAAAATGTGCAATCTGCATTCAAACAAAATTTGACAGCTGCATAAGTATGGGCACCCTTATCATTTTCTTGTTTTAAATACCCCTACCTACTTTTTACTGACTTACTAAAGCACTTTTTTGAGTTTTGTAACTTCATTGAGCTTTGAACTTCATAGCCAGGTGTATGCAATCATGAGAAAAGCTACTTAAAGTGGCCACTTGCAAGTTGTTCTCCTGTTTGAATCTCCTCTTAAGAGTGGCATCATGGGCTCCTCAAAACAACTGTCAAATGATCTGAAAACAAAGATTATTCAACATAGTTGTTCAGGGGAAGGATACAAAAAACTGTCTAAAAGATTTAACCTGCCAATTTCCACTGTGAGGGACATAGTAAGGAAATGGAAGAACACAGGTACAGTTCTTGTTAAGGCCAGAAGTGGCAGGCCAAGAAAAACATCAGAAAGGCAGAGAAGAAGAATGGTGAGATCAGTCAAGGACAATCCTCAGACCACCTCCAGAGAGCTGCAGCATCAACTTGCTGCAGATGGTGTCACTGTGCATCGGTCAACTATACAACGCACTTTGCACAAGGAGAAGCTGTATGGGAGAGTGATGCGAATGAAGCCGTTTCTGAAAGCACGCCACAAACAGAGTCAGCTGAGGTATGCAAAAGCACATTTGGAGAAGCCAATTTCTTTTTTGAAGAAGGTCCTGTTGACTGATGAAACCAAGATTGAGTTGTTTGGTCATACAATAAGGCGTTATGCATGGCGGCAAAAAAACACAGCATTCCAAGAAAAACACTTGCTACCCACAGTAAAAATTGGTGGAGGTTCCATCATGCTTTGGGGCTGTGTGGCCAATGCCGGCACCAGGAATCTTGTTAAAGTTGAGGGACGCATGGATTCCTCTCAGTATCAGCAGATTCTTGACAATAATGTTCATGAATCAGTGACAAAGTTGAAGTTACGCAGGTCATGGATCTTTCAGCAAGACAATGATCCAAAACACCGCTCCAAATCTACTCAGGCATTCATGCAGAGGAACAATTACACTGTTCTGGAATGGCCATCCCAGTTCCCAGACCTGAATATCATTGAACATCTGTGGGATCATTTTAAGAGGGCTGTCCATGCTCGGCGACCATCAAACCTTAACTGAACTGGAATTGTTTTGTAAAGAGGAATGGTCAAAAATACCTTCATCCAGGATCCAGGAACTCATTAAAATCTACAGGAAGCGACTAGAGGATGTTATTTTTGCAAAAGGAGGATCTACTAAATATTAATGTCACTTTTCTGGTGAGGTGCCCATACTTATGCACCTGTCAAATTTTGTTTGAATGCAGATTGCACATTTTCTGTTAGTACAATAAACCTCATTTCAAGGCAGAAACATTACTGTGTCCAACAGTTATTAGATATATGAAACTGAAATAGCTGTTGCAAAAAAAGCAATTTTTAGAAAACATTAAGCTTAAGATTAATAGGGGTGCCCAAACTTTTTCATATAACTGTATATACAGTTAGGTCCATATATATTTGGACAGAGACAACATTTTTCTCATTTTGATTATAGACATTACCACAATGAATTTTAAACAAAACAATTCAGATGCAGTTGAAGTTCAGACTTTCAGCTTTCATTTGAGGGTATCCACATTAATATTGGATGGAGGGTTTAGGAGTTTCAGCTCCTTAGCATGTGCCACCCTGTTTTTAAAGGGACCAAAAGTAATTGGACAATTGAATCCAAGGCTATTTCATGGACAGATGTGGGCAATCCCTTCGTTATGTCATTCTCAATTAAGCAGATAAAAGGCCTGGAGTTGATTTGAGGTGTGGTGCTTGCATTTGGAAGGTTTTTGCTGTGAAGTAAACATGCGGTCAAAGGAGCTCTCCATGCAGGTGAAACAAGCCATCCTTAAGCTGCAAAAACAGAAAAAACCCATCCGAGAAATTGCTACAATATTAGGAGTGGCAAAAGCTACAGTTTGGTACATCCTGAGAAAGAAAGAAAGCAGTGGTGAACTCTTCAATGCAAAAAGACCTGGGCGCCCATGGAAGACAACAGTGGTGGATGATCGCAGAATAATCTCCATGGTGAAGAGAACCCCCTTCACAACAGCCAACCAAGTGACCAACACTCTCCAGGAGGTCGGCGTATCAATATCCAAATCTACCATAAAGAAAAGACTGCATGAAAGTAAATACAGAGGGCTCACTGCACGGTGCAAGCCACTCATAAGCATCAAGAATAAAAAGGCAAGACTGGACTTTGCTAAAAAACATCTAAAAAAGCCAGCACAGTTCTGGAAGAACATTCTTTGGACAGATGAAACCAAGATCAACCTCTACCAGAATGATTGAAAGAGAAAAGTATGGTGAAGGAGTGGTGCAGCTCATGATCCAAAGCATACCACATCATCTGTAAAACACGGCGGAGGCAGTGTGATGGCTTGGGCATGCATGGCTGCCAGTGGCACTGGGTCACTAGTGTTTATTGATGATGTGACACAGGACAGAAGCAGCCGAATGAATTCTGAGGTATTCAGAGCCATACTGTGTGCTCAGATCCAGCCAAATGCAGCCAAACTGATTGGTCGTCGTTTCATACTACAGATGGACAATGACCCAAAACAAAGCCAAAGCAACCCAGGAGTTTATTAAAGCAAAGAAGTGGAATATTCTTGAATGGCCAAGTCAGTCATCTGATCTCAACCCAATTGAGCATGCATTTCACTTGTTAAAGACTAAACTTCAGACAGCAAGGCCTACGAACAAACATCAACTGAAAACCACCGCAGTGAAGGCCTGGCACAGCAACAAAAAGGAGAAATCACAGCATCTGGTGATGTCTATGAGTTCAAGACTTCAGGCAGTCATTGCCAACAAATGGTTTTCAACTAAGTACTAGAAATGAACAATTTATTTAAAATTATTTAATCTGTCCATTTACTTTTGGTCCCTTTAAAAACAGAGTGGCACATGTTAAGGAGCTGAAACTCCTAAACCCTTCATCCAATTTTAATGTGGACACCCTCAAATGAAAGCTGAAAGTCTGAACTTCAACTGCATCTGAATTGTTTTGTTTACAATTCATTGTGGTAATGTCTATAACCAAAATTAGACAAATGTTGTCTCTGTCCAAATATATATGGACCTAACTATATATATATATATATATATATATATATATATATATATATATATATATATATATATATTTTACATAATGAATGAGATAGATACCTTCTGCGGGCAGGCGCTGACGGTGGCGGCTGTGCTGTAGCATGATCACATATGTAAATTCCTCCTCCAACATGGTGCCTGCTGATGCTACTGCACAGGAACGGCCGGTGCCATTTTGAGAGAATTTTTTTTTTGCGTTCCTGTGCGTTCGGCGGGCATGTCAGAATGCTGCATGCGGACGCATCCGCATACAACGCATGTCCCTGCATACCCAATGTTAAGGATAGGTACGCAGGACGCATGTGGAAGTAGGCAGAGCTTAAGGGAGGATGTACGCAGCTATACCCAGACCAGTCAAACTCAAGTGTGAAACCAGCCTTAGATATGTATTGGACCAAATTCCTTTTTTAACACAATGTCTCCTTACTATCAGCACCTAAATTAGGTTGATCTCTTTTGAGATAATATGTGAGATCTTTTCAGAGGATTTTTCTTATGCCTACTTTCATATGTATAAGTTAACTGTTTAAATATTTCTTATGCACGTTCTTTGTCTTTTTTACTACTTTTATTACTCGTCTCTAATTGTGTACTTAATAAAATATACTAATTTTTGAAACTTTTATACTCCGTATCCTCCTGTTTTTCTATGTCATTTTGGAACAGTTTCTTCTCTGATCCCCTGCGCCAATTTGGTGCTTGGTTTCTCAAGCAAATATGTTATTTGGTTGTTTTTTGTTAAAATACCCATTGGTATTGCAGCCACAGTGTATTTGCATCTGCATATTCAGTTAATATCTTAAGTAGTAATGACAAATCTCTGGATTTTCTACATTGTGCATAGGGAGGTATGTCAGTTTCCATTCTGGTCGTGCACCCTCTCCACACATAATACTGTAATAATAATTTTGATTTCCATAGCACCAACATATACCGCAGCACTTTACATTTTAGAGGAGACTTGAACAGACAATAAATAGATTACAGAATAACATATAATGCCGATACCTGGAGGATGGAGATCCCCGCTCGCTAGCTTACAATCCAAGACGAAATAGGGAAGACACAAAATGCAGATGGTAAAAAGCGCTTGTGTTGTATGTCCTGCCATAATATACTAAATAGTCTAATCAGATAATTTTGCATAAAACGTTCACCAAACAGTATGTGTACAAGTACAGGCACAGAGGGATGTTAAGTGCTGTTAAGTGCAAGGAGGGTGTGTGAACAGATGATTTTGAAGAATATTTTGTATGGGCAAAACATGTTTTTTAGGCCACACTTAAAACTGAGTATTGGGAATTAATTGAATTGTCCTGGGTAGTGTATTTCAAAGGGGCAGCATGGGAGAAGTCTTGGAGATGGGAATGGGAGGCTTGGATCATTGAGGATTTTAGTTTTACGTTATTAGCAGAATGGAGGGCAGGGCATGGGTAGAGTGGTAGACTGACACAAGGGAGGAGATGTAGGGTGGTGCTGAACTGTGAAGCGCTTTGTGGGTGAGAGTGATAAGTTTATATTGGACTCTACAGCGGACGGGCAATCAGTGCATGGGCACCCATCAGTCCAAGACCGTTGTTAATCAGAACAAATTACAGCTGGATCTTCTTAATCTCCAGATCATTTGTGGTAAAAAGAAAGTATGTTTCGTGGACAGCCCAATTGAAAAGAGTTTGTTTTGTTCCTGGCAAATGGGTTCACACACTTTGATCAAAGTGTTGCATAGCGGTTAAATAGACATGAGCTTGTCTGCACATCCTATCCGAATCAGCAGGAAAGTGTTGTCATGTTTGCATTATGAGAAATCATCACAATACACATTGTTATGTTGTAAATTAACAACCACAATAGCCCGGCATAAATGCCACATTAGTAGTGGATATTGCTTAGTGACCAAATACCTGACTAATTTCCAGGTCATCCAGGAGTATTCTAGACTCTACATCCACAGAATCTTTAAGCTTTTGCATAAACAAGCTTTGCAAAGGTGTTTCTGCAGAGCAAACAACACGCACCTTTAAAAAAAAAAAAAAAAAAAAAAAATCTATTAGTAATTTTTTTTTTTACATTTTATTTTTTTTACTAATTTCATTGACAATTTTCCAAGTGAACTATACATTTTTAATGTCACAAATAAACCCAGGATAAGATACATGGGAAGAATTGTAATGTTTGAGTGCTGAAGAGGTATGGGGAAAAGGGCTCAGTCATGAAAGTATTACTTCTAGGGTAGAATATGATGGAACATGTCTTCAGCTGCATAAGAGACTGTCCACACCCTGCTTAATGTGTCCATAGGCTTTAACAAGTCTAACATTTGTCCAAGTACTGTCCATTATGAATAAATTGGGGTGGTATTGTTTGGCATAGTCATTTTTTCACTTTAGTGAAAATGCAACTACAGAAATGGCTACAAATTAGATAGTCTATAATGGCATAATAAACAAGGCTGTGTAGCGAACAAAGGCAGAAATGTATTTATTTATTATGCTTTGCATATATTGCGCTATCTTATTCCGCAGCACTTTACAGACATCATCATTACTGTCCCCCATTGGGGCTCACAACCTAAGTTCCCTATCAGTACGTTTTTGGAGTTTGGCAGGAAGCCGGAGTACCCGGAGGAAACCCACGCAAACACCGGGAGAACATACAAACTCCTTGCAGATGTTGTCCTTGGTGGGATTTGAACCCAGGACTCCAGAGCTCCAAGGCTGCAGTGCTATCCACTGAGCCACCCTGATGCACAGAAATAGTTAAAATGCTACAGTAAAAGGCAAAGCATAATCAATTTTCATACTGCATTAAAAATGGCACTTTTTTCATGGTACATGTGATGCGTGTCAGCAGTTTGTGCACTTGGTTATGTTAGCATATCCAATCACTATGACAATTATCAATGTATGTATTATTCAGTGCTTTATAAATAGTTGCTGCTTTAAAATTCCATTTTGTTATGTTTTCTTTGTCAAGAGCAAGGTTAAATGACATTTCAACATCCGTACTATTTCAGGAAAAGCAATATCTCACAGGAATCGGTGCAATTACGATAATGAAAATAGAAGGACACAGAGGCTGACAGTGAAAGTTTCTAACTTCGCACAGAGACAGCAATGTGTTGCCATAAGTTACATGGAACATTCTTGTCTTTGTGTTAGCCTATGTGTTGAGTATTTGCTTGCAGAAATTTCTGCAAGGTTTCTGCATATCTTCACAGTAAAAATACTGTAATGAATGCTTTTTTGAGCTAAATAAAAATATTAAAAAAAAAAGTTTTGTGATGTAATTTCTTGTTTCAACACCACCTTTTTCATGATGATGCAGTGGCATCAGGGTAATGCATTAGGGCTTGGTGTCAGCAGCTGTCACTTACATCAAGCCCTAGGCTTAGTAATGAAAAGGTGTCAGCCTAACACCCTCATTACTAAGCAGATAAGTAAACACAAACACACACATTGTCTCCAGCCTATGTAGGGGTGTTAACAGAATGAACCTACATAGGCTGTAACCAACAGCAACTGTTAATTTAACCCTTTTCTGCCATTGGACAGAAAAGTACATCCAATGGCAGAACCCTCGCTTTGATGCGGGCTCCGGCGGTCAGAATAACCCGATCTATAAAAAAAAAAAAAGGATTATCCTGATCGCTAAACGGTGTAGCGATAAAAAAAGTCAAAACGCCAGAATTACGTAATTTTGGTCTCCGTGACATTGAATATGCTCCTGGGCAGAGAGATACCTACTGTCTTTGACGGCAGTTCACCTGAAAGGCTCTTTCAACACCCAGGCAGACTATCCGAGACGCCAGGATATACAGCCAGGAGAATGGAGCCTGAGCAGCCGGAGCTTCAAGATGCTCGTAGACAGGTGGGGTCTACCAGAAATCAACCTTTTTGCATCTCGCCAAAACACGCAGGTCAAAGCCTTCTTCTCCCTAAACCCCAGAAACGGCTCCAGAGGGGTAGATGCTCTAGCCCAGAGGTGGAATTTTCCCCTGGCCTATGCATTCTCACCGATCCCAATTTTAGAAAAGGTCATACGGAAAATCCGAGAAGAACAAACACCAACTATTTTAGTAGCCCCGTTGTGGCCAAAAAGGAGCTGGTGCAACCTGATTATTGACCTACGGGTAGACGGCCCGGTCCAGTTACCAGTAGGAAATTACCTTCTCTCGCAGGGACCCATTCATCACCTGGATCCCCACAAATGGAATCTGGCGGCATGGTTACTGAAGCCCAGGTGCTGAGAGTTGCTACACTTCAAAAATCAAGAAAACCAGTAACCAATGCTATATACAATAAAGTTTGGAAAAAAAATTCATCTTTCTGTCTTCCTGAACTACCAGATCCCCTCAATCCGAATTTGTCGCAAATTCTAGATTTTCTACAAAAAGGCTTAGAAATAGGCCTCAGGCCTAGCACTTTAAAAGTCCAGGTCTCTGCCCTCAGCTCTATTTTTGACCAGGATCTGGCAGATCATCGCTGGATTAAGAGGTTCATGATGTTAGCTTCCAGAATGAACCCTAAAACACAATCGCTGGTGCTCCTATGGGACCTTAATTTAGTATTGCAGGGGCTTACAGGTCCACCCTTTGAACCTTTATCCTCCTGTTCTCCACAAAATCTCATTTACAAGACAATTTTTCTGGTGGCTATAACCTCGGCAAGAAGAGTAGGAGAACTCCAGGCCCTGTCAATGAGAGAGCCCTACTTGTCTATTAGGGATTACTCCATAGCACTACGTCTCAACCCCTCTTTTCTTCCAAAAGTAGTCTCCGAATTCCACCGCTCCCAGGAAATTGTCCTACCTTCTTTCTGCCAAAATCCAGCAAATCCAAAAGAAGAAAGTTTTCATACTCTTGACGTCAGACATGTTGTACTATACTACTTAGAGCAAACCAGCTCTTATAGAATTGATCAAAATCTATTTGTCCATCCCTCCGGACAAAATAAAGGGAAAAAAGTAGCAAAAAGCAATATTGCTGGCTGGATCAAGAAAGCTATAGCAGAAGCATATCTTGCTCAAAACAAAACACCCCCAGTGGGGATTAAGGCCCACTGGACCAGATCCACTTCAGTCTCCTGGGCAGAAAGAGCAGGCGCCTCTGCGGAACAGATATGCTGGGCAGCTACGTGGAGTTCTTTGCATATTTTCTCCAAACATTATAGATTGGACATATTGCCCAACAAAGATTTAGTCTTCGGCCGGAAAGTTCTCCAGGCTGTTGTCCCTCCCTAGCGCCAAATTAGTTGGCATTCCTCGTATGCCATCGTGGAAGGTGACTAGAGAAAATAGAATTCGACTTAGCGGTAATTCGGTTTCTAGGAACCTTCCACGGCGGCGCTAGTTCCCTCCCTATACTCCTGGATAAAATCTGGGATTCAAGGTAAACCAGTGCTATGGTTTTCAGTTATAAGTCACTGGCAAGTGGGAGGTGGGATGGTCTTTTAACCCCTCTGTATTTTCTGTTCCCCATTAGGGCAAAGAGGCAACCTCCGTATGCCGTCGTGGAAGGTTCCTAGAAACCGAATTACCGGTAAGTCTAATTCTATTTTTTTATTCTTATTTGAATATGTATGTAATTGCTTTACATGTTTGTTTGTTTGTTTTTTTTTTTTTAAGTGTGAGCACAGGCACCGGCTGACGAGCGATTACATCTCCCATCAGTGGCTCCTGCTATTACTGTTATCAATGACAGCAGACACAGCCTGATGGATGGAGCAGTCTCATGAGCCCACTACTGCTGACCTGCGGTAAGCTTTTTACTGCAGATCACTGCTGCGGGTCACAGTCACAGCTGCGGGGTCACGTTGACATCTAACAGCATGACCCCAATGCGCTCTGACTGACGGTCTTGCTGGCGGTAGTGTTACCGACGATCAGAACCACCGCTGGTGTTTCCCGCTCTGTCACATAGATGACAGAGTGGGAAACACCATAGGACACTGGTTAAAACGCAAATAAAAACTTAGCAAATCCACAAACATTTCTATACCTGCATTTTTGCTGCAGATTTGACTGACTCAATTGAAGTCCATGTGTGGGAAACGTGGCAGAAACACACAAAGAATTGACATGCTACAGAAAAAAAAAATGCACTACAAATACTCAAAGGAAATTTACTGGTTGTGTGCACAACACTTCAGGATTGTCATTGAATTAGTTTGCACAAGGTTTCCATGGCTGTTTTGGCCCATTTCTGTGTGGAAAAATCACCGCAAAAACGCATGAGACACGCACTGTGTGGACATAGCCTTAGGGTGCAAGCTATGTGAGTGACATGATACAACCATTATAATTGTAGTAGAAAGAGGAGAAAAATGGAGAGCGTTTCATAGGCAAGGATCTGTGTGATCAAACAACTGGATATCCCGTACCCCTAAGTAATCAATTCTCACCTTTGTGTAGAAAACAACACTTGTGCAAACCTGGTAGTACGCCTTAGCTGGATCCAACCTGGTCCATCAGTGATAGAATGATTTGTGGAGAAGAAAAATGTAGAGTTTGGCATACAGTCCCATTATATTAAATGAATATTCAGTACTACAGCTTTTTTAGAATAGTAGTACTGTATTAAATTGATAACAGGTTTACGTGTTTCTATGTAATCATTTGATGTTCAAAGGTCCCGATGAGGGGATCAGTACAATCCTATGGTACTGAGTATTCATAGATTGGAGCAGTGGGGCATGCAGAACCCTGCATTCATCTCCACGAATGACATGATACAAGTAATATTATTCAGGTAAGTCCTGGTCAATAATACACTATACAAAGAAACACATACAGTTATGTGCATATACTAACCTATCCCCCAGCAAGAGGCCAATAGCACCCTTACAATGAGGTTCCACAGAATCTGTGTTGCAAAACATCAGTACAACATGCAAACGCTATATGAACTGCCATTTGTACAGGGGGGCCTACACACCAGCATGGCTTGGCCAATTTATTTTTAAATAATGGGATTAATCAGGAGGAGAGGCTGTAAACCTTATACATTAGTAAGTGCCACATAATCATGTCCCCACACATTTGTAAAAGATAAAGTGGTCAGCCCCTTTTTTCTAACATCAGTAATTTATCTTTACCTTATGATCATAGAAGGCATCTATGAGAGTAATAAACCTGCGAGCCTGAGAACGTTTCGCCATATTGAACTGCGGGATTTGCCGAATAAAAACGGTGTCAAATTTCTTGCACATCTCCAAGTAATCACTGGCGCCCAGAGGCTACAATGTAAAAAGAAGCAAGTCACCAATGGGCTTAGGACTATTTTCACAATCAGTGTTCATTTAAAACAGTGTTTCGCAAACCCAAAAGTTATACTGCAAAGCTCTTTAAAAGATGATAGACTTGTAGGATTGCTACTTCCAGTAGGTGGCACTAGATTCAAGTCCTCTTGTCTGAAGAGACAATTTGCATATTCAATTTCCCAGAGTAGCATGCAAGGCTTTTAAGTCTCCTCATACTGGCATGCCAGACCTGGTATGTCACTCTCCACAAGGAGAAACCTCACCCCTTAGATTCAAACTCAGTCCTCAAGGCCCCCAACTATTTCACAGGTGACAGAACATGTGGCAGTTTCTGATGACTTAAATAATAATTGCATCACCTATGCAATACTTAAGAAATTCGGAAAACATGACATGTGTGGGGCCGTGAGGACTGGAGTTTGGGAAACACAGATATAAAATATTCAGTCTCCAATAAGAAAGAATTCCAAGAACACCTTGTCACATCGATAACACAGCTTATAAAAGCAGATGTGCCATTGGAAGTTCTGGGCCAAGGGCAAGAGGCCCAATACTTTACTGCAGAGGAGTTCACATCTTACTGTGTGTGATCACATCATGCTAAATATGTTACCATATAGTATAGCACAATGTACAATTAAGCCTCCATATCTCCATGAATAAGGGTTTTGGCTCAAAGGCTTCTTCAACGCAATTCTGTAATCATGGTAAAGAGAAAAAAAACCCTAAACTGTCCAACCAGCATAGTCAATCATGGTCATTAATTTAGTGCACTACATTCTGAGGCGTAAACTCCCTTGTCCTCTACGTTGGGTGGTGAAAGGAGTGGACAGGGAACAGAAGATGGGCAAATGATTCTTTAGCTTTCATTCAGTAGAACCATGGACAGAAAGGAGCAATGTGTCCTTGTTCTTTGCTTTCTAACTAATGCCCCCAACGTTGATGAATCCAACTCTTCCCAGCGATCACCGCTGGAGGACATACGTTCTTATGATGTTTGTTTTTCATCTTGTGGCAATTATCACATTCCACATTCTCCATGTTGGCAATTAAAAAGAAGTAGCTTAATCCTTAATGCATCTGCTTACATTAATTATGTCCCAATACATAAACAATTAAGACTTTCTGTATTCTATTACACTGCAGCGCACTCCAACCGTCTGAACTTTCTATGGCAGAAGAGAACACAGAAAATAGCGATCATCACAAACTGGGATTGGAACGATAAGTGTCTTTACACATTTACCTCTAGGGTTATGGAATATCATTGTAATGCCCTCGTATTAGCATCTGCAATAATTAGCAGTCACAGAAGCATAATTTACAGGCCTCTTTATCAATGATATTCAAATTCATGACTATATAGCAAGTATACATGAGAACACCAGCTAAAGTTTTTTCAATCACAAAACAAGTTGTTGGTAAATTATTCATATAACTATTCTTGATCTTATTTTCAGAGTATGATATATTGTATGTATCATTGATGTATTGTACCATGGGTTAAATTACAACTCTATTTTACAATTTAGTCATACTGCATGTACATATTTTATCAAAAGCTTGTTTTTAGGAATAAATATATCAGCTAGTAAAGGCCTCAAAGACATTTGATTAAAGGGAATCTGTCCTGTAGTAGATCCAGTCCAATCTCTGGACAGCGTGGTATAGAGAAGGAGAAGCTGTTGGAAAAGACTTGGTATAACCTTTATTTTATTAATTGAGATTCCTGGTGCTTGTATACACATGAGTCCGTTAGGCGGTCCTACTCTGTGATTGACAGATATCACTGCATGCTGTCATACAGGGAAGACTGCCAATCACTGAATAGGACTGCCCCCTGGACTCCGATACATACAAACAACAGGGAATTCAATCATAAAAAAATGCAAGTTTTACCGCAACTTTAACCCAGACTAATGCAAAATAATCTGATCAGCTCCTCCTGCTTAAAACCATCCTGCCTGCAGATCAGATTCCATTTTCAACATGTCATGTTTCCCTTAAAGTTGACTGAACAGGCCAATTTCAGCAGAATGCAGCCAGCCACATGATGGGAATGTGGACTTCCTAGCTCTTTGGTGATAAATGATGTCTAGAAAAAGAAGGATCTGACAATTTAAATGTAACCTCCCAATCCCTCTGTTGTCAGGGAAAATGAGCTGCTCCCAGGGGTGTCCAAACAGCGGCTTCCTTCAATGTCCCTATTGAAAACACATGACAAGCGACACATGACGTGTCAGGATTAGGCTTTAGGAAGACAGCTGTATCGTATGTATGAGAGGGCATTGGTAATGCTGCTACATTATAAATTTAGAGTCAACGCTGTGGTGATGCAAATTAGCAACCACTGTGACCATTTCACCCCTGAGGAAGCCACACGGTCAGCGGCGATATGCCTGGGGTGTCTCCTTCCTCATTGTATTGCTACACAGGTTCCGGCCTCCATATCATATTACGCTTTTCCACTCTTTTTTGGCGATGTGCATTGATGGTTGGGCTGTGCTGGTAATATTACATTTCTATTTGCGCTACTTATTTTTTCTACACGTTGTGACTTATGTCCATGTCTAGTTTACTTGCATAGCTGCCTTTTGATGTTTACACATACAATGCCTTGCGAAAGTATTCGGCTCCCTGGAACTTTTCAACCTTTTCCCACATATCATGCTTCAAACATAAAGATACCAAATGTACATTTTTGGTGAAGAATCAACAACAAGTGGAACACAATTGTGAAGTTGAACGAAATGTATTGGTTATTTTAAATTTTTGTGGAAATTCAAAAACTGAAAAGTGGGGCGTGCAATATTATTCGGCCACTTTAACTTAATACTTTGTTACGCCACCTTTTGCTGCGATTACAGCTGCAAGTCGCTTGGGGTATGTCTCTATCAGTTTTGTACATCGAGAGACTGAAATTCTTGCCCATTCTTCCTTGGCAAATCTCCGTCCCAGTTTCAAGTCTTTTGCAGACTCCAACAGGTTTTCTTCAAGAATGGCCTGTATTTGGCTCCATCCATCTTCCCATCAATTTTAACCATCTTCCATGTCCCTGCTGAAGAAAAGCAAGCCCAAACCATGATACTGCCACCACCATGCTTGACAGTGGGGATGGTGTGTTCACGGTGATGAGCTGTGTTGCCTTTACGCCAAACATATCGTTTGGCATTGTTGCCAAAAGTTCGATTTTGGTTTCATCTGACCACAGCACCTTCTTCCACATGTTTGGTGTATTTCCCAGGTGGCTTGTTGCAAACTTTAAATGACACTTTTTATGGATATCTTTGAGAAATGGCTTTCTTCTTGCCACTCTTCCATAAAGGCCAGATTTGTGCAGTGTATGACTGATTGTTGTCCTATGGACAGACTGTCCCACCTCAGCTGTAGATCTCTGCAGTTCATCCAGAGTGATCATGGGCCTCTTCGCTGCATGTCTGATCAGTCTTCTCCTTGTTTGAGATGAAAGTTTAGAGAGACGTCTTCATGATGCTCTCTGTGCTTCAAACAGAACCCTGAGACTATCACAGAGCAGGTGCATTTATACAGAGACTTGATTACACACAGGTGGATTATATTTATCATCATTAGGCATTTAGGACAACATTGGATCATTCAGAGATCCACTATGAACTTCTAGAGTGAGTTTGCTGCACTGAAACTAAAGGGGCCGAATAATATTGCACGCCCCACTTTTCAGTTTTTGAATTTCCACAAAAATTTTAAATAACCAATAAATTTGGTTCAGCTTCACAATTGTGTTCCACTTGTTGTTGATTCTTCACCAAAAACTTACATTTGGTATATTTATGTTTGAAGCATGATATCTGGGAAAAGGTTGAAAGGTTCCAGGGGGCCGAATACTTTTGCAAGGCACTGTATATCCTATTTTAGCCGGTATCCAGGGTACTATTATTTCTTAGACATTTGAGGCCTAGACATATGCTATATTATGGGCAAGTCTAGGTTCGCACAACAGCTTATTGGATAGTTTAGTTATTTTTATATTATGTGTTTTTGTCCTTTCATTAACAAATAAACACATATTTGTAGGTGATCCCTTTGCATTGGCAACTTCTTTGTCTTCCTTTTAGAATGCATAGTATGACCTACATTCAGAATTATAAAGCCTTGGTAGCTCTGACTTCTGGTTTGTTCAGTTTATATATAGAGCATGGCAGGTTGGCAGCTGATTAATAACAATAATATTAATAATAATACGCATAGCTTTATACCATAACAATGCAGATAATCTGTTAGGGGCACTTCTGTCTACAC
Organism: Ranitomeya variabilis; assembly: GCF_051348905.1. Taxonomy (NCBI): domain Eukaryota; kingdom Metazoa; phylum Chordata; class Amphibia; order Anura; family Dendrobatidae; genus Ranitomeya; species Ranitomeya variabilis. Next base: position 735,015,058 of record NC_135233.1, read on the forward strand.
AATGTTGATTTCAAGGGTCAACTAATAGAATTATAAATACATCTCTGGACTACTATTACAATCTGTAACTCAGGATCAGTATTGTGTAAAGTGAAGAAAAAATAAAAGAACAAGCACATGGCCATATTACCACTTTGTGTTTATCTTGTACTAGTTTCCTATATAGGTACGTGGTCCCTAATTTAGTCTGTGTATGCCAAGGATTTCAAATAAAGGCATACAGAGGTTTCTTTCTGTATAAATGCTCCATCACGTGGAGTATTATGGAGTTGTTCTCCCTTAGCAGCACTGGAAAATATATCCAACATGCAGCACCACATGGCAGCACAAGGGCCTACAGGTGACCCCATGTTCTGTAGTAGTACCCCATGGGCATAACCCATATGGCATATTATTGCTCTTCTGTTACCCTGGTTTAATATAATGTGTGCATTGGTCAAGTGGATTTATGTATTTACTTAAATAATATAATTGTTGTCCCAAGATAATTATACAGAAGAGCGACTTATCTGGGTGTTACATGAAAACATGTTTTCGTTCAATGTTTATGAGACAAGTGGCTTGCTGATCACAAAAAACAACCAAAAAAAATGATATAGATGTATTAACTAGTTTCTGGGGCACTTACACGGTCACAGAGTTCCTCAAATGTGCAGTCAGCAATGGATCCACAGGCTTTGCTCAGCTTCAGCTCCCTGCCCTGCACTTTCAGAATCCTTGGTCTTGTTACTATGGAAACAGGAACAAAAGCTCAGTCTTGTCTGGATAATTACCCTAAAATTCATCCCTTACAGCTAGGAAATGCATAGCTTGATGAATAATAGCACATGATTCAACACATAAATTAGACAAAATGCTGATACAATGACTGCCACTTGAGTGTGGCATCAACCCATAGACAGCAATGGAACTTATTAATTGGTCAGTAGAGATTGGACATTGTGTTTTAAATGTGTTCTCTTTCAAGAGAAATTAACTTACGTACTATCATTTTGTTTCTGAGCCAGCTCATCAAACAACTTATCCATAACAGTCTCCACATCAGCTTCACTTGTGCTGGAAAGGGAAAAAAAAGAAGAAGAATAGCATGTTAGATTACTAACGCTCAAAGCCGGCAACTAACAGCTGCCTGCGACGGCTTAGCTTCTTGCCCATACACCTATGTATCTAGATTCAGGAGGATGTTGTGCTCGAAACACAAACATTACTTTTACAATACAAGACAAGATTGGGAATATTAACTTGGATGGAAATGATTTAGGCCTGTTTGCATATATCAAAGGCTCCACGGACGTCTAGTAATGAGGCCATGCCGGCACAACAAAGCTGGTAATGCTATGTGTACACAGAGAGAAAGGAGATTTCTAGCTTCGTCTTGCATATAAAGCCAAGGCAAACACTAAGAAATGACAAGAGTCATTACTCTGCTTACTGCAAGTATGGATATCTGTGGTACACAACATAAACGGGAAATCTATATATAGTAAGTATATCCAGAAACAAGAGAGTTTCCCAAGACAACTTAAAAATGGACCCCCTTCAGGTGTAAGTTCACGTCATCCCAGGACAAGTGCGCTTAGTACATTTTTTTCTATCCTGAGATGGAGAGAAGAACTTCACAACTCTGTGTCTTCTGTGTCTGGAATACTGTGATATACAGAGAGGTTGATCTCAGCACTGGGAGAGGATGGAGACACCTTTCGGCAAAGGCTACACTAGTACTGCAGCCCCTTCATTGATACTAGTGGTTGAGTTATTTGAGATTGGACCCCCACTGATGTTAAAATGATTTCATCAGTAGACAATGTCTACTAGACATAGGCAAAAAGGAAAATAAATAATGGAACGCCCATAGGGCGAGTAGGTACTGGAAACAAAGGAGATCCACATAAAGTGCTCATCTTGAGAGGTTGTGCCAAGTGAGGACAACTCCACTAATAGTTAAGACATGAAACAGCCTCTGTCTTACATGGGACAAAGTCTTGTGGTAATAATAATGTATCCAAGTCTTTGTTGGGTAATTCCCAACTAAACCCCAAAACCGACTTGGCGCAAGGTGATTAAAAACTTATTTACCAAGATGTCACTACACAACAAGTTTCTGGCCTCAAGGGCCCCTTTCTCAAGTGGCGGAGATCTCTGATCTCTTAAGCATCTTACACCAGGTCTTTTTTGGGGTTTAGTTAGGAATCACCCAGCAAACGCTTCGATACATTAAAATGATTTTGTATCCTAGTGCTGAATCAGTATTTTATAGTATAAAAGAATAAAGTAACCCTTACATTTGTCAAGGCTTTGAGCTAGTCTGAAAATATGAGAAATAAAAAGATTGTATTGGATTAGAAAAGCCTGGATGAAATATGTGGATCTTTTATTGAAAACATAATGCAAAAATGAAAAGAAAAAAAAGTGGTCATAATAAATAAGTGAAATATATCATTATTGTAGTCAACTAATTAAAAGCTGAAACTATCATAAGATATTCAGGTATTCAATAACTATTCAGCTATTCCCTAATTTGTACTGCTATCCTCTTAATATGAGGTAGGGGACAAGTCAACTTTTAATTGACTATTCAAGGATGTGTAGTAGTATTCTTTTAGCTTCATAGCTGTCTGCGCTACCTGGTGTCTTCAAACTAGGAGTTTTCAAGAGAACGTGTGGGCCCAAACAACTCCAGTTGGTCACTAATTAAAGGTAGGAGCACATTAAGGGTTAAAATTAAAAAAAATAGGGACAAAGTCAGCTCACCCACATGACAGATAAACGAAGAATGAGGATTGTAGCCTCAGGATCTTCCTTAAACGTTTTTAATGAAGATCCTGACGCAGGAGTCCTTGTTCTTCATATTAAGGGTTGTCGATCTTGGGGACTTTATTTTTTACTTATAGTGTATGTACTTGGGGCTAAAAATAATTTTTAACCCTACAGACATGCCTTCAAGTTTAAAAATAAATAAATAAATTAAAAATATCCCCAATGGTGGACAACCCCTTTAGTAGATTTTGGTGATTTAACACTGTTCTCTAGTTAATTACATTTGACTGGAGAATCTTTTTAAAAAGGGATTAGGACAATATGCATGATTGGTAGCGGCAGTGACGGACAGCTTCATTGTGGAATATCCTTCTAGTTTAACCAATTCACTGTAAATGGCAAAGCAGCTGACATACAGGCTGACACTGGTTTTCTTCAAGATCCATTTACTATGATTGACACCTACTGAATAATCAATTACAAAAATTATTATGACCTTTCATTTCCACTTACATTATGTCAAATATCCATTATGAGAAAATATGACATCTGGAAGGGGTTCTATACTTGTTATTCTTACTAATGATCGTCTAACACAGAAAGCGTAGAGCTCAGACTCTGTACTATGCTCGCTGACTCTGAAGTTAGAAAGTAGTGCATCCTATAGTCCTAAAGCACCAATAGAACTGTTGTAACACGGTGAATAATGTAAACATAAAGGAAGAAAGAAATTAGAACTCACAGGAAATAGATGTTACCAGCAGCAGCAAGAACTCGCTTCCTGTAGTCTATGCCAGAGTCCAGCTGAATTGTATTGCAGTATTCCTTAAAGAAGAAGTAATATACTGTTACGCCTGTACACACTGAATGTCCACAGAAAGTTTAAAATGCAAAGTAACCTAATGAGGTTGAAAATAAAGACAAATTCATGTAGTTTTAACTTTTCTCTGCCACTGTTGATCCAGAATACATCACTGAATCACCATGAGGCAGACACCAATTTTGCTCATTTTTAAAAAGTACAACTAAGTCAATCATATAAATATTTGTATCAACAACCCATCTCAAGTGATCTAGTACTCATAACATATCATTACACTCAAGAAAGACATCCGGGTCTCTTTCAAATTCCTTCAATCTAAATCCTGCAATGAAGTAACCATCACAACATTGGTATGCAGGAGACTTTGACAATCTCACTGCTTTTAGAGTAAAGAATCCGTGTCTATGAGGCATTTTAGAAATAATAACAAACATTTATTTTGTGTTGGAAATGTTTAAGTGCTACGAATTTTGGTTTCATAATTATTTTTATTGCAATTTCCATGTCATAAGATGAAGCTATTGTTTAAAGACACAACATGAGAATAGCACATGGATATATAAAACTTTACCTTTAATGGGTATATATATGTAAAAAATGTATATCAAAATAGAATCACATGAGAACGAGTAAGAAAAAGGGGGGGGGGGGAACCCCTGTGCAAAAGAGGACCCTATACCAACACAGAAATGGGGGGGGGGGGGGGGAGGAAAAAGTAGATAAAATGCTGACAGTGGAAATGGGTCACCAATTGTTCTCTTGCGATTCTATTTTGATGTACCTTTTTTACATATATATATACCCATTAAAGGTTACGTTTTATATATCCATTTACTATTCTCATTTGGACTTTTGCTGGATAAATTACCCTGCTTAGGCTTCTTTCACATTTCCGTCGGTACGGGGCCGTCACAAACAGTCGGCCCGACGTACCGACGGATGTTGTGCACAATACAACGCATCCGCTGCCCATTGTGAGTTCCGGGGAGGAGGGGGCGGAGTTCCGGCCGCGCATGCGCGGTCGGAACTGGCGGATTCGACGGACGAAAAAACGTTACATTGAACGTTTTTTCGTCTCGACAGACCGCAAAAACACGACGACGGAAGCGACGTGTATCCATCCGTCGCAATCCGTTGTTAGTTCAAGTCAATGGCAAAAAAAAACGGATCATGCGGGCACATTTGCAGGATCCATTTTTTTGCCATAACCAACAAAAAACAAATATGTACTGATAACCTATCAAGCAATAGTGCACATTCTTTATTAGGCAATTACAGACACCCCCTTGGGAAGCTAAGATCCGGAGGACACAGTTAGATGTACATTTCCCTTACAGATGAATGGCTCAACTTGACCAGATCAAGAAGAGTGGCTGAATCTAGCAGTGGATTTCCTTTATGACATCCATATATCCTAGCAGGGCATTTAAACTGGTGTCGTTCAAATGGGTTAAACCCCTTTTACATAAGCGTCACCAGAGCCAGTGATATTGAGGAGGGTGGATGTGGGGAAGATCAGGACCCAGAAGTACGTAGCTGGGTAACAGTTTGAAGAAGGGGTAGAGGAAAAAGTGCCAGGGAGCTCAGTCCAGATCTGGCACAACCTAGTAAATAGGTCTGTTTGGCTGATATTATTAATGCAGGGTCAGGACTGGGATCACTACCGCAGGACGTTACTCCTAGTAAACAGGAAAATTACTGCTGTATTAAAGAAGGAAATAGGAGTGCAGCAAAGGCCAGACAGATGTTGATGGCAGGGGACTTTATAATTAGGAGGACAGACAGGGTCATCTGCTGCAGAGACCGTGAATGCCGAATAGTGTGTGGTCTGCCGGGTGCTTGGGTTCGGCATATTACGGATCGAGAGGCGAAGGTTGTTTTCCGAAACGCACGTTGGGGCGGAGGCGTGTTCCAGGAGAGTCTCCCTACACTGCGGTGGGTAAACGCTGACAACTGCTTCATTATTTTATCACTCTTGCTATGATTATTATTACTATTAAAACGGCTTTAATCAATGGTAGCGGCTGCTACGCACGGTCCCCACTGTGGGGATGATGCAGTGTCTTTGTGAACCCCATACTTATAGGGACCAATGTCTAACTATTAGGTTTTTATGATCTCATTGTTCCATATTCATGGTCCCTCTAATCAGTGTAATAATATGTGCAACAGTTATTGTTCTGCTTAGGATTATATATTTATACGTTGACCTCCTGTCACATGGCCCCTGCCATTGTTTCTACAGCACTGTTTTAGATATCGATCTGTGTATTATCTCTGTGCACCTGTTGTCATTTTTTAAACAATAAAGTAAAGATGTTTTATATCCTATATTCAGACCAAATATCATGCTTTTCGTGGGTATATGCATATTATGGATCGGATAGACAGATTGCTGGGTGGGACTGATGAAAAATGGGCAGACAGATGAAGGAGCTTGTAAACTAAGATCTGGGGGGAAGGAATGGTAGTTGTCCTAATAAGAGGATAGATAGAGTAGACAGAGAAAGTGAGACAGGGGGTTAATGAGGATTTAGGAGGGAACTGGGATATGCAAGGAAAGTAGGGAAGTGAGTAGAAGTAGTTGTGCTAACAGTATGAAATGTCTGCTGGCAAATGCAAGAAGTCTTACAAACAAAATTCATGAATTGGAGACATTCATGTCGGTCACAGAATATGATGTTGTGGGCATTAAGGAAACCTGGCAACGACTGGGTGACAAATGTAGAGGGCTACAATACATTTAGAAAGGACAAGAAAAACAAAAAGGTTGGAGGTGTGTGTATTTAGCCTTACAGTTTGTGTGTGGAAGAATTTGCAGAAAAAAGCCTTTATGTACAAAGGCCACCTCTATGGAATGTACGGCTTATTGTGGTCATATGAACAGATTCTTCAGTCTGTGCTGGCGAACTCTGCAGCTCTTTCAGGGTTAACTTTGGTCTGTGTGCTGCCTCTCTGATTACTGACCTCCTTGCCCGGACTGAAAGTTTTTGTGGGCGGCCCTCTCTTGGCAGGCTTGTTGTGGTACAATGTTCTTTCCATTAGATGATAATGGATTTGATGGTGCTCCAGAGGATCATCAGAGATACAACCCTGACTTATACTGCTAAACAACTTTGTCCCTGACTTTTTTGGAGATCTCCTTGGTCTTTATGGTGTTGTTTGGTTAGTGTTGCCTTTTGCTTAATGGTGTTACAGCCTCCTGGTCTTTCAGAAAAGATGTGTATATACTGACATACCATTGCACAGAAGTGGACTTCCTTTCACTAAAGCGATTTATCAAGGTAATTGTTTGCACCAGAAATTTGTTGGCGTTTCATGGCATGAAGTGCACATAATACATCACCCAGCTTTGCACACAGACTTCCCTCTGCTCTTTGCTTTCATATGGTATGTTCATCCAGCTCTCCTACATGAAGTGCACATAATACATCACCCAGCTTTGCACACAGACTTCCCTCTGCTCTTTGCTTTCATATGGTATGCCTTTCAGCTAACCCCCGCTTGCCCTGTGTTATTTATGACATTGTTTACTTAGGCCTGATTGTATGCATCTGGTCCACCCTTAATTCTCTGACCAAGATGAGCAGAGACCACTCCTCTCTGCTCCACACCTGAACGCACTTAGTTTTCCATATATTGCATAGCACAAGTCTGCTAGACTTCAGTCTGCAGTGTGATTTCTAGAAGTGTGTTCTAAAAGTGTGGATTACATTAGAATTAAAACCTGAATTGAACCTGAAGGGAACTGAAGGTAACTGGCCAGTCACTGCAAACAATGTTTCTGTTTGTTGTCACTTTTACCCCTATAATCTTTCACTTTCTGCTACCTCCCCCAATCCCCACACCAAGAAAGGAACTGTTCATCTCCTCTTCAATCCTCCCCATCCATCTCACCTCCTCCTCAGAACTGTTCCTTAACATACAATCCTCTGTCTCAAAACACAGGCAGCCCCCTCATGCCCTCTCCTGCTCCCACCTGCTAACACTATCCCTGCTCCTTCTCACTGCTGGTGATATCTCTCCAAATCCTGGTCCTCCTCACCACATTCCCAGTCATTTCTACCTCCCATCCATGCTCCATCACAAACTTCCGTAACCTCTCTAACCTTATACCCATTCGCCCAGCCCCCGCTTCCCCAGTCCCACTAACAGGAGCTCTGTGGAACGCTCGCTCTGTCTGTAACAAGCTTTCCTACATCCATGATCTCTTTGTTACTACCAAACTTTCCTTCCTCGCCATCACCGAAACCTGGCTCACCCCTTCTGACACAGCCTCTCCTGCTGCACTCTCTTACGGTGGCTTCCACCTTTCTCACACACCCCGCCCTAGCAGCAAGCATGGCGGAGGAGTTGGTTTTCTCCTGTCAGATAACTGCTCCTTCACCCCAATCCCACTGCCACCCTCTGTTACCCTCCCTTCCTTTGAGGTGCACTCTGTGCGCATCTACTCCCCCTCCAACCTCCAACTGGCTGTCATTTACCGCCCCCCAGGGCCAGCCACCATCTTCTTTGACCACTTCACCACCTGGCTACTTCATTTCCTTTCTGCAGACATCCCCACTATCATCATGGGCGATTTCAACATCTCCATTGACACTTCCCTCTCAGCTGCCACTAAACTTCTATCTCTCTCTTCCTCCTTCGGCCTCACTCAATGGTCTTCTGCAGCCACTCACAAAGATGGTCACACACTGGACCTCATCTTCACCCGCCTCTGCTCCCTATCTAACATCTCTAACTCACCTCTTCCTCTCTCTGACCACAACCTTCTCACATTCTCATCTCTCTCCACTCCATGTCTAGAGTCCCCACCCCACAAACTTTCACACCCTCGCAGAAATCTTAAACATCTTGACCTACATTCATTCTCTGAATCCCTCCTACCTCTCACTGACATAAGTTCCATACACAATGTGGATGACGCTGCCGCTCTATATAACACCACAATAGCTGTAGCTTTGGAATCTGCTGCCCCACTTACACATACCAAAGCTCGCAAAATCAACAGACAGCCCTGGCACACCAGCCTGACCAAGGAACTGAGGCGAGCTTCCAGGGCTGCTGAGCGCAGATGGAAAAGATCCCACTCCAACGACCACTTAATCGCATTCAAACAGTCCCTCACTACTTTCAAGACCGCACTCGCCACAGCTAAACAAACCTACTTCTCATCTCTCATATCCTCCCTGTCTCACAACCCTAAACAGTTATTCAACACCTTCAATTCTCTCCTCCGTCCCCCAGCACCTCCTCTCTCCCCACTTATCTCTGCTGAAGACTTTGCCTCATTCTTCAAGCAGAAGATTGATAACATCAGAGACAGTTTTGGTCAACAAGCCCCAGAGCCCTTCCTCCCAACTTCCCTACCCTCCACCTCCAAAACCAACTACTCCACCATTACAGAAGATCAACTCGCCACTCTACTCTCAAGATCGCATCTCACCACCTGTGCACTTGACCCGCTCCCATCCCACCTCATCCCAAACCTCACCACAATCTTCATCCCAACCCTAACCCATCTCTTCAACCTATCACTAACAACTGGTGTTTTCCCCTCAAGCTTTAAACATGCCTCCATCACACCTATCCTCAAAAAGCCCTCTCTTGACCCATCCTCTGTATCTAGCTATCGCCCTATATCACTTCTCCCCTATGCCTCAAAACTACTGGAACAACACGTCTACCTTGAACTGTCCTCCCATCTCTCTTCTTGCTCCCTCTTTGACCGCTTACAATCTGGCTTCCGGTCACACCATTCCACTGAAACTGCCCTAACTAAGGTCACCAATGACCTCTTAACCGCCAAGAGCAAGCGACACTACTCTGTCCTCCTCCTCCTCGACCTGTCGGCTGCCTTTGACACAGTGGACCATTCCCTATTATTACAGACCCTCTCATCCCTTGGCATCACAGACTTGGCCCTATCCTGGATCTCATCATACCTAACAGACCGGACATTCAGCGTCTCCCACTCACACACCACCTCCTCACCTCGCCCCCTATCTGTCGGAGTCCCACAAGGTTCAGTCCTTGGGCCCCTGCTCTTCTCCATTTACACCTTTGGCCTGGGACAGCTCATAGAATCTCATGGCTTTCAGTATCACCTCTATGCTGATGACACACAGATCTACATCTCTGGACCAGATATCACCTCCCTACTAACCAGAATCCCTCAATGTCTGTCCACTATTTCATCCTTCTTCTCCGCTAGATTTCTGAAACTTAACATGGACAAAACAGAATTCATCATCTTTCCCCCATCTCACGTGACCCCCCCAACGAACCTATCCATTACAGTAAATGGCTGCCCACTCTCCCCAGTCCCACAAGCTCGCTGCCTCGGGGTAATCCTTGACGCTGATCTCTCCTTCAAACCACATATCCAAGCCCTTTCCACTTCCTGCCGACTTCAACTCAAAAATATTGCACGAATCCGTTCATTCCTCAACCAAGAATCTGCAAAAACCCTAGTCCATGCCCTCATCATCTCTCGCCTTGACTACTGCAACCTTCTGCTCTGTGGCCTCCCCTCAAACACTCTCGCACCCCTCCAATCTATTCTAAACTCTGCTGCCCGACTAATCCACCTGTCCCCCCGCTATTCTCCGGCCTCTCCCCTCTGTCAATCCCTTCACTGGCTCCCCATTGCCCAGAGACTCTAGTACAAAACCCTAACCATGACGTACAAAGCCATCCACAACCTGTCTCCTCCTTACATCTGCGACCTCATCTCCCGGTACTTTCCTACACGCAACCTCCGATCGTCACAAGATCTCCTTCTCTACTCCCCTCTTATCTCCTCTTCCCACAATCGCATACAAGATTTCTCTCGCGTATCACCCCTACTCTGGAACCCTCTACCACAACACATCAGACTCTCGCCCACCATCGAAACCTTCAAAAAGAATCTGAAGACCCACCTCTTCCGACAAGCCTACAACCTGCAGTAACCACCGATCGACCAAACCGCTGCATGACCAGCTCTACCCTCACCTACTGTATTCTCACCCATCCCTTGTAGATTGTGAGCCTTCGCGGGCAGGGTCCTCTCTCCTACTGTACCAGTTATGACTTGTATTGTTCAAGATTATTGTACTTGTTATTATGTATACCCCTCCTCACTTGTAAAGCGCCATGGAATAAATGGCGCTATAACAATAAATAATAATAATAATAATAATAATATGTATACAAAAGCCAATTTTAGTTATTAGATCCCATAAATTTAATTTATGCCTATATGTTTCGCACTTCACTAAATTAGACTATTTAGTGCTTATGCATCACACAAATCGAAATACAAAAATATTTAAACACAGGTTATTTAAGGATATAGTACTAGAATCCTGTAGAAAGATTATACCCTCTGGTAAGAACATGTCCAGGAATAAAAAATAAATCATTATGGATAAATAAGACACTACAAAGTTTAATAAAGTAAAAAAAAAGGGCATTCAAAATCTTGAAGACCGAGAATACAGAAATAGCATTTCCGGAGTATAAAGTTTGCTACTGAAACACAAATCACCAGGCACATTAAAATACATCCTAAAAAAAATATAAATACATCAATGCCAAAAAGAAAAAAAAAGGATGGCATCGGCCCTTTAAAAGATGATAACAAGAATCATAGGAGGACAAAGAAAAGGATGAGATATTAAACAGGCACTTTTCATCTGTGTTCACCAATGAACTGACTGTTCCAGGGATCATGCAACAAGGCCAAAATCAAAGTAATTATTTATATTTAGGTCTTTTTGACCACATTTATTGGCTATTACTTACAATTAACTACATCCTTCATGTATATCTCCTGTGTTTGGCTCTGTTTCTTTCTTGGCACGTTATACGCTGAATATTGAATTTACTAGTTTACTTATGGCACAAGCACTTTATATTGCCCCATAGGATCTATACATTTATACATGTTGTTACATACCTCCTTTTTGTATATTGAATATTTCTTTATGACAGCCCCTTCTGAGTGATATTTTTTGCCCTTCCCGGTTCCCTCCTCTATTTATTTACGTATCCCATAAATGGTAACTCTGCTCGGACGTAGCACTTTGGTGTTGCTGCCCTTCTAATTATTAGTCTTTTACTTGCATTTATTCTCTGTTTTTATGAATTTACAATAATAAAATCATTAATAATTTATTAAGCGATTTGTTTAACCGGGCTTCTTATTTGGGTTTCCACTTTATAAATTACTTGTGAGGCCACATCTAGAATATGGGATCCAGCTTTGGGCTCCACATTTTAAGAAGGATATTTAGAAGTTAGAGTCAGTTCAAAGGTGGGTGACTAGATTATTACAAAGGATGGAATGCCGGTCATATAATGAGAGCTTGGAAAAGTTGGACTTGTTTAGCTTAGGAAAAAAAGACGACTCAGAGGAGATCTCATTCATATGCATAAATTATGTGTGGTCAGTGCAAAGGACTGGCATACAACTTATTCCTTCGAAAGGCCATACTAAGGATCAGGAGGCACGGGTGGAAGAAAGGCATTCCAGAAGCTAAATAGGAACGGGTTCTTTACAGTTACAGTAGTCAGAATGTGGAATGTGTTGTGAACTCCGTTTTCAGGCTCCCTCTTGTGGTCACAGATGGTATTGTGTGACTTTGGTTTTTTGGCTCCCCCTGGTGGTTTGGTTTATTATCCTGCGGGTCTGCTGGATCAGCTGCCTCGTTATTCACCAGGGAGGCTCCTATTTAGCTCTGCTTCATTTCCACTTGTTGCCGGCTGTCAATGTATTCAGTGCTATTCTGATTACTCCTGATTATCTCGTTTTCTGCCTCTTCAGGATAAGCTAAGTTCTGTTTGAATATTTTTTGCTCATCTGCCTGCAATATGATTTCTGTGTATGATGAGTCTAGTCCAGCTTGCTAACATGTGATTTCTTTTTGCTGGTAAGCTCTGGGGTACGGAGTTGCTTCCCCCGCACCGTTAGTTGGTGCGGGGCTCGAGCAATCTCTGCGTGGATATTTTGAATAGGGTTTTTTATTGACCGCACAGTTTCCTTCCTATTTTCTGCTATCTAGTATTAGCGGGCCTCATTTGCTAAATCTGATTTCATCTCTGCGTTTGTGCTTTCCCCTTAACTCACCGTTAATATTTGTGGGGGGCTATTCTATATCTTTGGGGTCTTCCACTGAGGCAAGTGAGGACTTACTTTCCCTCCAGGAATAGTCAGTTTCTCAGGCCGTGACGAGACGTCTAGGATTTTTAGGTAACGTTCCACGGCTGCCTATAGTTGTTTGCGGATAGGATCAGGTTGCGGTCAATCTAGTTACCACTTCCCCAGAGCTAGTAGTCTGTTCAGTTACTTAGCTAGTCCGACCTGCGATCCTTGCCACTAGGATCATAACAGGAATGCCCGACCACAGGAGGTAGTAATGTGAGACACTATAACAGCTTCTAAAAAAGGACTGGTTGATTTCCTCAGTACACATAACATTGTGGGTTATAATTTAGTGACAAAATGTATAACTGGTGGAGAAAAGTTGAACTTGATGGACCTAGGTCTTTTTTCAACCTATATAACTATGTCTAGCGACATGTTCGATTAGAATCTTCAGTTGTGGCTTATTAGTTCATAATGCTAAAACTGTCACACAAGCAGATGAACAATGTAAGAATTTGCCCAAAAAAGCAAATATTTCTCTAAAAGATGATTAACGATCAGGTAAAGACATTAGATTGGTGGAGTGGGTCTATCAATATGATAGAATGGCTGTAGGATATTAGAAACTTTGGGAATTGATTTTCCCTTTTCATTGGTAGAGGATATACTAAATAAATTAGCTGGTTACCCTTAATTAGCTTTGATACCATAGTCAGCAAGCATGGTAAATATGTGGTGTCATCAACAAGTGAATTGGAAGAAGTTAGCTTCTGGGGACATAGTCCAAGTTAGAGTAAATTTATTCCATGTACACAAAATATATCAAGACAATTGTAGTAACAATCTACTCTAACACTCTACAACAGTCTAGCTGTAGTAACAGCACAGAAATTAAGTGTTTAGTAAAGCTCACCACATATTTTAAATCAACCCAGTGATCTTACGTTTGCTTTGTATGTACAGCACATGTATCAGATATACTGATATATGCAACTAATCTCAAAGTGGTCCAAAAGATACAGAAATGTTTGACATTTATCACTGATGCTACCCTGCCAATTTAAAACTCCATATTCAATAAATAATGTCAATGAATCAATGCAAGAATTGCTCATGACCTCAAGGGTAATTAGCAATCATTCAAAAGCAACCAGACTCAAAATGATATGTACTTTATTTGTCAGCTCTTGTCTTGATCAGCAAATTAATAAACCACCGCTCTTCTCCGAGACAGTTTTATGAATCAATGGTAATTACATTCTGACATGAAGAGAATAGTAAGGCACAACTTGGTATCACTTCATCAACCTTTCTAACCTTCATGCAAGTATTAGCTGTAAATAGCTTTCAAAGAATTCCCAATAGAAATGCAAGGTTTTCTTATGCTGATCTAGGTCGTACTACAAGGTGTCTGAATGCGACCCATATCTAAAGCACAATCATCCATAATTAGCCCATTTACTGTAATGTTCTAACGCTGTCAAACATTTCTCATGCCCAATTTGCGAACAAACGCTACTTAATTTCACTAGAAATATATCAACAGAAGGGTCAGCCAGTAATATAAGTTCTTTACTTTGTTGCGATATTTATATCTCTGGCTCATAACATACAACAATTCATACACCTAACAATATATTGCAATGCAATCACCAAACGGTTATACTAGGACATTAATGAGATATCTCAGGGTCATCAGTTACTTCTGCTGTAAACAAGAAGGGCTCTTTAGTGACTAATAATCTGGGTTGTTCCAAGGTAACAAGTATTGTAACCTTTCCGTATTATCAACAAGCCCCAAGCATCTACTGATATCAGTTATTACCATCACTTCGTCTTCATTAATTGTAATACCATGAAAACGACAATAAAAGAACTGGGAAAAAATAAAGACATAAAATAACATAATTCTGCAAAAATTGGTACTGGAGGAAGCTCCACAATTAAGTCAAAGTACAAATAAGAATATAAAATCATGCCATTCGATTTGTATAGAAAAGTCCAATCACTAAAAGCAAACTGCCCCGAGAAAGGAGGATGTAAGGGATCCTACTGTGTGACCAGATCTGTTTCGTCATTATAGTTATTTAAGGTATTATGCAGCTGCTATTATACTTGATCCAGTGATCCTTCCTAGACTAGATTACTAGAGCTGATTGGGTAATCTTTGTGTCTGCAGTAAAATAGTGTTTAACTGTGATTTTCTCATGTAGTTTTGCAAAGCCTATAATATGTGTTCACTATGGGAAATTAAAGGGAGTATGCCGGCACAAAATGACTGTTCAAACTAAGCCCAGGTGCTCGGCGCACACTTGTTGTGACCAAGCAGTTCAGTGCACCATCCTACCTACTTGTATTCCATTTAAGGCCTTCTCTGGCTCTGGTAGAGTAAGAGGTGTCAATCAAGGAAAAGAAGGAAGAGATAGATGAAAAACAAGTAGGTGGAAGGAGAACTGAACAGCTCGGCCATGGCAAAGGTTCACAAAGTGTCTGTGCTGGGTTTGAACAGCCATTTTATATTAGACTCTCTATCAGCAATAAAGGGTTATTCTCAAGTTGTCTGTTGAGCAGTAGACCGTTTTCCAGTCTCTTTCACTTTCCGATTTCCTAGAAAGGCAGGCTCTCTTTGAGTGATAGTTCAGGTGGGCAGTAGAGCTGTAGGATTAGTGAAACTATAAAGCTCACCTAAAGTTCTGCAGCAACACATTCAGATATCAGAGGCTTGTTCTGGGGTCTACACTGTAACCATTATATTTACAAGTAGAAATAACAGGGCATTTGGACAAGCACATAGCTTGGGAAAGTGAGAGCCGTGCTCAAGAGAACTGCTGTTAGCAGCTGATGGTGGGGGCCAGTGATTTTGCAATATTTGTAACAGCTAGTGATGAGGGAGTATACTCGTTGCTTGGGTTTTCCTGGGCATGCTCGGGTGGTCTCTGAGTATTTGTGACTGCTCGGAGATTTAGTTTTCGTTGCCTCAGCTGCATGATTTACAGCTGATAGACAGCTTGAATACATGTGGGGATTCCCTAGCAACCAGGCAACCCACACATGTACTCAGGCTGGCTAGCAGCCGTAAATCATGCAGCTGCGTCGACAAAAACGAAATCACCGAGCACTCACAAATACTCGGAGACCACCCGAGCAACGAGTATACTCGCTCATCACTAATAACAGCAGCTTGTCAAGAGACAGAAGGGAAATCGAGGGAGATGAGCAGCTAACTGCTGTAAACTTATTTGGAATGCTGTAATTAATTGGCTAGAGATGAATGGCTTTGATATTAGGAGTAGAGGTGAGCAATAGCTCTTACCGAATACGCTGCAGAGGGAACCCGGCTTCTTGGATAGCTCCATCTGATCAGCTGTTTGGATCCACAGCTGCATGTGTAGCGGCTGTGTGACAGTCACGACACATGTATAGAGAGACTGTTTGTTGGGCTCCTGATGCAGGTGTCATGACTGTCACACAGCCGCGACACATGCAGCTGTGGAGTCGAACAGCTGATCAGCCGGAGCAATCCAGGAAGCCGGGTTCCCTCTGCAGCTTACTCGGTAAGCGCTATAGCTTGCCGAATAAGCCCTGACCCAATCAAATTCGCTCATCTCTAATTAGGAGTTCACATTCTCTGCCACGGTCTGGCAGGCTCTAGTAGCTGAGTTCCATGGAAGCCAGCTATATACTATGTGAGTATGTGAAGACTGATAACCGATAGATAAAAGCAAGTTACTGCAATCTTGCTTTTTTCATTTTATCTCACTAAAGCAATTTAATAACTTGAGAACACCCCTTCAATGAATTGTTAACATACATTTTTGAAAACATCCTTTATGTGCTGAATTTTAATGGAGATGTATAAATATACTAGATGGTGGCCCGATTCTAATGCATTGGGTATTCTACAATATGAATGTAGTTTATTTATGAAGATTTAAGAATAATGCAATGAATACACAGGATTCGGCCGTCCGGGCGCGACCAATCAGCAAAGCGTGGTTCAAATCAAGCGCCAATTGGCGGCCGGACTGCGCCTGTCGCTGATTGGTTGCGCCCGGCCAGGTGCGACCAATCAGTGAAGCCAGGGCCAGGTCCGGGTTTTTGAGGGCCCCGGGCGAAAGAGTCTCAGTGGGCCCACCTTTAACACATACCACAATTCATGATGCACAGATACAGCAGAGAAATATAGCACATCCACGTAGCATATAGCACAGCCACGTAGCATATAACACAGCCCACGTAGTATATAACACAGCCCACGTAGTATATAACAGCCCACGTAGTATATAACAGCCCACGTAGCATATAGCACAGCCACGTAGTATATTGCACAGCCCACGCAGCATATAACACAGCCATGTAATATATAACACCGCCACGTAGTATATTGCACAGCCCACATAGTATATAGCACAGCCACGTAGTATGTAACACAGCCACGTAGTATATAGCACAGCCACATAGCATATAACACAGCCCAAGTAGTATACAGCACAACCACTTAGTATATAGCACAGCCCACGTAGTATATAACACAGCCCACGTAGTATATAACACAGCCCACGTAGTATATAACAGCCCACGTAGTATATAACACAGCCCACTCAGTATATAGCACAGACCACGCAGTATATAGCACAGACCACACAGTATATAGCACAGACCACGCAGTATATAGCACAGACCACACAGTATATAACACAGCTCACGCAGTATATAGTATATAGCACAGCCCATGCAGTATAACACAGCCCACGCAGTATATAACACAGCCCACGTAGTATATAACACAGCCCACGTAGTATATAACACAGCCCACGTAGTATATAACACAGCCCACGTAGTATATAACACAGCCCACGTAGTATATAACAGCCCACGTAGTATATAACACAGCCCACGTAGTATATAACACAGCCCACGTAGTATATAACAGCCCACGTAGTATATAACACAGCCCACGTAGTATATAACACAGCCCACGTAGTATAGCACAGCCCACGTAGTATATAGCACAGCCCACGTAGTATTTGGCACAGCCCACGCAGTATATAGCACAGCCCACGTAGTATATAGCACAGCCCACGTAGTATATAACACAGCCCACGTAGTATATAACACAGCCCACGTAGTATATAACACAACCCACGTAGTATATAACACAGCCACGTAGTATATAGCAGTGTGGGCACCATATCCCTGTTAAAAAAAGAATTAAAAAAATAGTTATATACTCACCTTACGGCGGCCCCCAGATCCAGCCCAGGCCTTTAGCGATGCTCCCGCCAGGTCCGTTCCCATTGATGCTTTGCGGCAATAACCCGTGATGATGTAGCAGTCTCGCGAGGAGCGGGAAAAGCTGCCTGGGACGCCGGAAGGTGAGAATATCACAATTCTTTTTTTTTTTATATTATTTTTAACATTATATCTTTTTACTATTGATGCTGCATAGGCAGCATCAATAATAAAAAGTGAAGCGGTGTTTAAATCCCGCCCCAATATCGCTGATTGGTCGCGGCCGGCCGGACAAACAGACTGAAATGGACAGTAGACGATTATATATATAGATTCTTTGATAGTTTGTAACTTTTTTTTGTATGAAGGGTTATTAAAGTTACTGCCAGTACATGAATGTAACATGGGAGGACAATGAAAAAATGTGGACTATGTACCCAACCGTGTCACTAAAAGTGTGCGGTTTTAAACTTAATCAAAGTATTAAATAACTTTTAGACCACTGAAAATATACTAAACGAAGATTACAGTTCTCAATGACCCAAGATGAGTTTTGCTTATTGTATCCTCAAGATATATTGAGAAGAAAGACTAGTTGCCTGTTTAAAGGGAACCTGTCAGCTAATTCTTGCTATCCAAACTGTGGGCAGCATGAATCAGAGACTGGCAGCATGATTGCAGCCAGGTATAATGTTCTCTGAAACGCTCCTATTTTTCAAAAGAAATAGGGTAAAGGTACCTTCACACTAAGCGACTTTGCAGCGAGAACGACGACGATCCGTGACGTTGCAGCGTCCTGGATAGCGATCTCATTGTGTTTGACACGCAGCAGCGATCTGGATCCTGCTGTGATATCGCTGGTCGGAGCTAGAAGTCCAGAACTTTATTTCGTCGCTGATCACCCGCTGTCCATCGCTGGATCGGCGTGTGTGACGCCGATCCAGCGATGTGTTCACTTGTAACCAGGGTAAATATCGGGTTACTAAGCGCAGGGCCGCGCTTAGTAACCCGATATTTACCATGGTTACCATTGTAAAAGTTAAAAAAAAAAAAACAGTACATACTCACATTCTGATGTCTGTCACGTCCCCCGGCGTCCACAGGGTTACGCGCTGCTGCCCAGAGCTTCCTGCACTGACTGTCACCGCTGTGCTCTGCTTTACTGCCGGCGCTTACACATTCAGTGCAGGAAGCTCTGAGCAGCAGCGCATAACCATGTGGATGCCGGGGGACGTGACAGACATCAGAATGTGAGTATGTACTGTTTTTTTTTTTACTTTTACAATGGTAACCAGGGTAAATATCGGGTTACTAAGCGCGGCCCTGCGCTTAGTAACACAATTTTTACCCTGGTTACCCGGGTGCTGCAGGGGGACTTCGGCATCGTTGAAGACAGTTTCAACGATGCTGAAGTCGTTCCCCTGATCGTTGGTCGCTGGAGAGAGCGGTCTGTGTGACAGCTCCCCAGCGACCACACAACGACTTACCAACGATCACGGCCAGGTCGTATTGCTGGTCGTGATCGTTGGTAAGTAGTTTAGTGTAACGGTACCTTTAGAAGATCAAGCTAGTGGCTATAGCCAGAAAGAATGCTACTCTACAGGAGAGACCTGTCAATCACCTAGATTTGTGCATGGAAAAGCCAGCAGAGACGGGGGCAGCGCCAGACAAGTCAAGTTTCTGGCGCCTGTCGGTACCAGGTCGGATTTTCTAACTACGGTATATTTTCCTTGGAATTTAGAGAGAAAATAACACAGCCAGGGTATGACTCATGGTACATGTGATTCCCTTAAAATAGTGGGTACCAATACAATGGTCTAGTTGTCAGTAACAGGTAAAAATTTACTGGTAAAGTATATATTTATACTCTACCTATCGCGACTAAAAGTAACAGAAGCAACTGCGTTATAATGACTATCAAGGCCACGGTCCATGTTGGCCACATTCTTCTACTTTTGACAGCAGCACAACATTGGTCAAAGGACCCCAATTCTTCTGAGAGGGTAGGGTTTCAAAATTTCACAACTAAGATCCTTGAACAACTTTTTGATTTGCACATCCTGCATTTCGCAATGAGATGAAACGTCAGTCCATGCTGTCCACATAGAAAATGATTCTAAATCATTGTGTGAAGACATTTCTACATCTGAGTTTAGGCTCTTTTAGTTCTACGCATTGTTTTAGCTAGACTTTACAGGGAAATTGTAGTTCTGTTTAAATAGTGGACACAAAACATGCAGGAATAGTAAAAAGAAAAATCACGAGTTTACATTCATTCCCTCATTACCTACAAGAGAAAAAAAAACTTTTTCCACAGTCTGTTTCAAGAAAACCCAGAGGTCCTTGCCATTGAGCAGATTTGGGGGTTGCAATGCCCATTCACTCTTTATGTACTGCAGCCATTATGCAAAAAGAATAAAACACTGCCTTTATACTGCCAAGCCACAATGACTCTTCATACATCAAAGCATTTACACCATGAGCAGTTTTTACTTCCAAAATTATTCAAGCTGAGGGCAAAGAGACAACAATTCATACACCCTAATTACATCTAATTATCTGTTCCCTTGTAAGAGCAGCTTTGGACAAAGCTATTAGCTAGTGAATTTCTCACAGCCTCTGCATGCCCTGTCCATCCAGCTTGACACTGGATTATTTCAATAGCAGTGGCTTCTTGTCTATGGCCGATATGAAGTTTGTCCAGGTAAACCAATTATGCTCCCACAAGCATTGCTAGAAACTAGGAGGAATTTCTTGGGACGTTTGTCAAATCCCAGGGAGCTCCACCTGGTTAAAGTGACCCTCGACGCACTCTTGTTGTAGCTTCTCCATTGGCTTTCTATTCATCAGCTCAATGAAATGTTTATTGGATTAAAGACTCTCTCTCCAGACCTCCATGATGGCTTGTGATAAAGAACGTAAAAAGTCCTTTTAACCAGCTTACAGTTCCCTCTGGGAAGTGATTAAAGTTAAGAAGAAGGCAGGAATGAAAAAAAGTGTTTCACATTACATCAGTACTTCTTTTTACAGCGTACAATTTACTGTACATTACTAAAGCTGGCACATCCAAAGGAAAACTAGAAATGGGAATATGTTTTATAAAGAAAAAAAGTAGATGTCAATTCCCATCTGATCGTAGGTTTCTCATAGGAAGTTCTAAGCATCTTCATAGCGGATCCTCAATGTAAGTCAATGCAATCTAACACACTACTTATCTTCATCATTTTACGCCAGAGCCTGTTTTCACCTTTATACCCAGGCTAATTTTTTCAATTCTGACCACTGTCACTTTATATGATAACTCTGGAACACTTCAACGGATCCCAGTGATTTAGAGATTGTTTTGTCATGACATATTGTACTTCATGTTAGTGGTAAATTAAGGACAATATTTTTTTGTGTTTATTTGTGAAAATTTCAGATATTTGGCTAAAATTTTGAAAATTTCACAACTTTTAATTTTTATGCCCTTAAATCAGAGAATTATATCAAACAAAATAGGAGATAGATAATGTTTCCCACATGTGTACTTTACATGAGCATCATTTCTTAAACATAATTTATTTTTGTTAGGAAGTTAGAAAAGTTAAACGTTTATCATCAATTTCTCATTTTTCCAATGAAATTTACAAAACCACATCACATTTGAAGTGACTTTGAGGGGCCTATATGACAGAAAATATCCAAAAGTAACAAATTATAAAAACTCCACCCCTCAAACTGCACAAAACCACAATCAAGAAGTTTATTAACCCTTCAGGTGCTTCACAGGAATTAAAGCAATGGGGAAAGAAAACATTCAAATTGAACATTTTCCCACAAAATTTTTTTATTTTCAAAGGGGTAACAGGAGAAAATGCACAATATAATTTGCTGTGCAATTTATCCCAAGTACATCAATACCCCATATGTGGTGGAAAACTACTGTTTGGGTGAATGGCAGGGCTTGGAAGGAAAGCAGCACCATTTGACTTGCACAAATGAATGGAATCGATAGCGTATGCGTTTGAAGAGGCCTTCATGTGCTTAACCCCCTTCATGACCTTGGGATTTTCCGTTTTTCCGTGTTCGTTTTTCGCTCCCCTCCTTCCCAGAGCCATAACTTTTTTATTTTTCCGTCAATTTGGCCATGTGAGGGCTTATTTTTTGTGGGACGAGTTGTACTTTTGAACGATATCATTGGTTTTACCATGTTGCTGAGTAAAAATTGCAATCTACCATTGTAGCGCCCAGTACGTTGTGATGCCCAATACATTCTGACTTTATGGTGCCCACATATTTTGTAGTGCCCAGTACCTTGTAGTGCCTGGTACATTGTAGTGACCTGTACATTGTGACATTGTAGTGTCTGATATGTTGTAGTGCCAATACACTGTGCCCAGCTCATACTTCTGGAGACACACACCCTGTCATAAGTTAAGTGGGCTCTCATCGCTACTGTACTGATAAACATGTGAATGCTGGCAGCGGTTTAGCCACACTGTTGCATGTGCACTTCTGCTTTTTGGCTCTGCCTGCAGTTGGGCAAAGCAAACGAGCGACACGATTTGTCTGCGCATATGCAAAATATCTCACGGAGATGAGGATGAAGAAGGAGGAGTCATCCATGTGAAGGACGGTGAGCAGCAGCCGGGGTAGGGGTGGAGAGGACCAAAGCCACGCCCATTGGACCTGACAGACCCGATTTGCATACATATAAAGGTTTTTGGGCTATAAAGGAGGAGTCACAGGGTTATATAAGGATTTAGGGAGTGCAGAATAGACTGTACGATGATATTTTTAGCTGCTATGTGACAAAACTGGTGACAGGTTCCCTTTAAATGTGCAAATTAACAGAGAGAAAAATTGATTATGTGGTTTGGCTTACCTTTAAAACAGCAATGAATGGCACAAAGTTAACTCTCTGAAGTCCATTCTTATAAAGATCTGAAAGAGCAAAAATGTTGTTATGAACATTTCTATCATCATTAAAAACACTACCCAATCTATGTCAGGAGATGCATGTTTATCTAAAAATCAGATTGAAAGACAGAGCTTCAGATGTGCACTGGACAATCCGTAAAAGTGCTCCCATTATTCTCAGCAGCACGTATTCTATTTTCACAGGATGAACCGCTGCCGTAAACTATCACCTTTTGAGCAAATCAAAAGATCACTACCCAACTAACAAACAAAATACTTGTTAGTCGGGTGAAATCAGCAGCCTGTATATGCTCCAAGATGATGGGGAACCAGTGCTAGGATCGTGCAGTGTAAAGGCACCCTATGATTGAGGCAACAATCTATCACAGTGATCAAAATGAACCAATAGGAAAAATTTCCTATTGTTGCCAGGTGCCAGTCGACAGATCGTGGCATGCGCCCACCATCTTCTTCCCGGAAGAAGACGCCGACGGCTGGCGGACAGGATCGGGGAATGCAGGAGGGTCCAAGGACACCAGAAGAACCGGGGTGGGGATCTCGGGGACCCCATTTCTCTCTTCTCTGATGTGCTATATTATATCAGAGGAGAGAGAAATTAAATGGGAAATCGGAATTTTTTTTTCTGTGGTCGCCATTATGCCCTGAATAACGGTGATCGCAACACTGGGGTCGGTAAAAATTGACCCCAATCATGTTCTCTGAGGTCTCAGCTACCCCTGACACTGGGGGGTGCTATAACCTTATTATTATCCTTAACTGCCGCCGTTAAAAGGAATATCAGCAATCATTAAGGGGTTAAAGCACCACTCAAGTGTTTTTTGTTTTTTTTACATCACTGCTGGAGTGGTGCTACTAATCTAAGTTCCCTGACCCTATTCTTAGACTTACCAGCCCATGCCGCCATCATGTGACTGCAACTTCACTCTGACCGGAAGTCAGAGGTACCGGTCACAAGCTCTCCGTATAAGTATACAAGAGCCTCGTTCTGGCTCTCAAAGACTTACATAGAGTTGTGGCTTCTGGATCGGCCTGCAAACACTGGAGTGATCTGGCAGAACACAAACTGCTGAAGACCGTCCAGAGCGGCACTAATAAAAGATGAAGACGGCAGCTAATAAGTAGAAACCTCATGGAACCTGGGTTAGTAGCATCACTTCAGCGCTGCAATTAAAAAAAAATGCTGGAACGGTGCTTTAATATGTGTCTGCTTCCTTTTCATAAATAAAACAGGCAGCCAGATGGCAGACAGATCAAAAATATACACGCTTGGCTCTATAATAAAAAACACAACTTAATGGGCAAAACCAGCACACAAACTACCTCAATGAATTACAATTGGGCCCAGTCAGGTGATCTCCTTTTTGACTAAGAATACGGACTGTTTGTGGGGCCATGTTCCTAGTCAAGTATAATGGAATTTCTTAATGAGCCTCTGAAACAAATGTGTGCTACCGCTACAATATATATCAAGAGTCAACTAAGGAGATATGCTTTACAAAGAACCTTTCATGCCCCAAAATGCTATTAACCTGCAGATATGGGGACAATATGCAAGTTTAAAAACTGCACTGAAAGCTCAGCCACCAGGAGGAAATTAACTTTATTCTTCCCGGCAGACTCTGGCTGTCAGTCATGAGAGGCGCAAAGAGTGTGGGTTCAGTCACTGCTTAGTATATAGTGAGCACATCGGTAACCACGACCTGACACTGACTGACAGCAGGAGAAATACTGATGCATTTCAGAGCTGGCTGTCAGTCAGTGCCGTGATTACTGACGCCGCTCACTATGTACTGAGCAGGGACTGAGGCCTTGTCGGCACACCTTTATGCAGGGCCGTATTTGCCACTAGACACTTGAGGGCACGTGCCTAGGGTGGCGGGATGCGGGGGGGGGGGGGGGGCGCATTTGAGCTAGGTTTTTTCTTCAATAAAACTCCGGGGTCAAGTGCCCGCCCCCCCCCCCCCTCCTTCCCGCCCCCCTCCCTGAAGACGTCATACTCACCTTCCTCCAGCGGTGGCTGCAACTGCGTCTCAGCGCTGGCAGCGCGTCCTGTCTTCAGCGGTCACATGGTACCGCTCATTAAGGTTATGAATATGTGCATATTCATCACCTTAATGAGCGCTACCACGTGACCGCTCATACAGGAAGGAAGACGCTGCAGAGATGCCGGGAAGTTCTGCGCCGCGCAGTGAGAGGTGAGTATTACAGGGAAGAAGGATGGGGGAGCCATGCACACAGGGGAGAAGGATGGGGGAGCCATGCACGCAGGGGAGAAAGATGGGGGAGCCATGCACGCAGGGTGGGAAGATGGGGGAGCCATGCACACAGGGTGGGAAGATGGGAGAGCCATGCACACAGGGTGGGAGGATGGAGTATAAATATGGAGTATAAATACTGGGCCCTATAGGGGGGACACAGTGTAAGAGGACAGTGTGAAGAGGGGGCCGGTATAGAAAGGAGAGGTCAGTGTGAAGAGCATGTGCCATAAGAGGGACAGTGTGGGGGTCATATTTTGTGCAGACAATACAGTGAGGGGCAATTTTTTATTCAGGAGCATTATAATGACACTTGTATCTTTAAGGGCGTCATGTGGAGACTTTCTGCAAAACAGCGGAGAAGATGGAAGTCTGCAGAGACGGCTGTGGATGAGAAAACGCATCATGGGATCTGGACAAGATGAAGAAAAGAAGGAGAACGACTCCAGAGGCGACGTCATCTATAAGGTACCTGGATGTAAATGTTATTTGTGATACTAACTAACTCTCATGTTTTTATTTATGTTAGGAGCATTAAAGGGGATGTCCAGGTTTGTGATGAGTCTGCAGTCATTCTTTGTGACTGCAGACTTCTGAATTCTCAGAATGTGCACTGCACGCTGTCAGGATTCTCTCGTGCTGGCGATTTACATACATGCGGTCACGTGCTGACTAGAAGTGTGGCCTCCGTCAATGACAATGAACTGAGCGAGGCCGGGCACGTCTAGTCGGAATGTGGTCAGAAGTATACAAATCGCATACTTGTGCTGACATGACTGTCCACCGGCAAGGGAGAATCCTAAAAGTGTGCAATGCATTAGTTGTGAGAATTCAGAAGCTGCAATGTCAGGATTCAGCTCTGCAGGTTCCAGTAGTCATCACATGGACACTTCACTCACATGCGACTTTTACACTTATGGTCCTGTGACAACGAGCTTCTCTTCCCGCTTCTCTCAGTTTTTCACTGAACATTGAAAGCATTAAGGAGGGGAACTCGTGGGCACATGACTGTGCGCAAATCACATATGTCCTTGGCGGAGGGGGGCACCAAAATTAATTCTTGCCCCTGGTGCCAGAAACCCTATATACACCTCTGCTGGTATGCTACTGCGAGCGGTGATTACCGGGTTCGGTGGAGGGATGTTTGTGCACAGGAAGTGAGGCAGGGACTGAGGGTGTAGTCTACGCCGTAGCCTGGAGCCCTCATTATATGTCAATGGAATATGTCAGTTAATAAATTGTTTTTCTAAAGCTTTATAGTGTAGTTTTAGGTCGAAGGGATGGATAGGGATGAGCTAGCAAGGTGCAGGGACAGGTAGTGATGGCTACTTGCGGGCATGTGCGGCACTTGCGGTTTTGCACTTGCGGTGATACAAAAAACACTGCTAGCAGTGTTTTTTTCCATTGCTGCAAGTACCACATTTGCCGGATCGCAGCAAAACCGCAAATGCCGCACATGTCTGCAAGTCCCATAAGGAATGAATGAGGCCAAACGCAGTGTTGCCGTAAGTGATCCATTACGCGGCAGATGCGGAAAAACTGCCGGATCTGCTGCAAAAGGCGACTTTCACATCAGCGATTTTTGCCAAAGTCACTGCCGATAGTGTCATACTCACCAATGGGGGAGGCAGCACGAAAAGTGCCTAGGGCAGCAGAAACTCTAAATACGGCCCTGCCTTTATGACTGAAAGGAAGAGGAATAAAGTTCATTCCCTCCCAAAAGTCAAGATTTCAGTGTGGTGGCCGCACGGCTTCAAAACACTATTAACCTGCAGATTGATCCCATAGCTAAAAGCTGATGGTGCTTTTTGACTTGACAGGTTCCCTGTAAACGTGCTGTCCAGCACACAGTATCTCCTAGGTCATTTGTATACATTGATGTTGGGTACATTGAAACAAAACCCAAAATAACTCTGTATCTTATTAAAAAATACAACGAACATAATATATTCAGTAGTTCAGTTCGAGAGACCACAGTTGCTCTATGACACTTAAGAAAGAAGGCTGTATTGATTAATCTTAAGAGGAGATTTTTTTTTACTTTCATTTAAATATGATGCTAATTACAAAGGTAATGAAGTACACTATTCTCCTCCAATCTTCAAATATGAAGAATATCTTATTTGCAAGATTTATAAAGCTATTATTTGAGAACTAGAAGAATATAAAAGGGAATAAAATGTAAAACTTGTGATGTTTTCATACAGCACCTATGAAAATCCTATTGTTTAATGAACACTATGAAAGATCAGGGTTCACTTTGTAACTTGCTATCTTTTAAGAATGTTTTCTAAACGATGGTAGCCCAATACTGTCATGGGAGACGGAGTGTTTATACCGAACATTAGTATCATCGCTAAGATGAAAGAACCCTATAACTAAGTCTTAGAGAGTACAAGTTTAAGGAAAATGATATACTGAATGCAATGTAGGAAATTGAGCTCTTTTCATATTCACAAACCTGCTCAATCTCCGACACTACACAGTGGACTATCCCCAAGACACCTTTGTAGATGCATTACAATTTGTACTTTGTGCTAAGCCCACCACACACATTCAAGGATGATCCTTCAACTAATAATTTGGCCGACAGCCATCTCATCTGACTCTCCCACACACGGGAGAGCTTGTCTGGCCGAGTGCCTTGGGTTTGCTATGAGAAAGTAGCTGACAGATATGTCAGGCAGCAGCTTATCTCTGGGAGAACAAAGCGATCAGAAGTCCGAAATCAGACGCTAGATTGGCATGTTCTCCGATGATAAGTTGGCCTGCGCTCCCATACATATCAGTGTTGGCCAAACCCATCGATATCGGAGGGTGCGCCGACATTAGTCACAAAGGTCCTTCACGGCGCGCAATGCATCCCTGGGAACGGAAGCCTCCGCATGCACCGCGGAGAACCGGGAGAACCAGAAGGTAAGTATATCCATATATTTTTTTTTTCTTTTTTTTTTTTTTTTTTTTACACGAATATGGATCCCAGGGCCTGAAGGAGAGTCTCCTCTCCTCCAGACCCTGGGAACCATCCGGGACACCTCCCTGCACCATATGCGGCAATCTCAGAGCTCCGCACATACCGTACCCGGCGTATAAGACGACCCCCGACTTTTGAGAAGATTTTCAGGGGTTAAAAAGTCGTCTTATACGCCAGAAAATACAGTACATACACATATATGAAGTTATGTGAAAAAGTGTTTGCCCCCTTCCTGATTTCCTATGGCTCAATTACAACAATTCTGCAAAGATGAGCAGGCCAAAATTCCTCCGAAGCGTTGTAAAAGACTCATCGCTTGATTACAGTTGTTGCTGCTAAGGTGGCCCAACAGTTTAGGTTTAGGGGCAATCACTCTCACACAGGGCCCTGTAGGTTTGGATCTCTTTTTCCCTTAACCCCTTCCCGACCTTTGACGTAGCGTATGTGTCATGAAAACCTGTGCCAATCCGACCTGTGACGCAGCATATGCGTCATGGTCGGATCACGCTCCTGCAGGCCGGGTGAAAGGGTTAACTGTAATTTCACCCGACCTGCAGGGACAGGGGGAGTGGTACTTGAGCCTAGTGGCTTTCCCCCCCCCATGTCTACGATCGCTCTGATTGGCTGTTGAAAGTGAAGTTTCACTTTCACTTTCAATCAGAGCGATAGTAATATTTCACCAATGAAAATCGGTGAAATATTACAATCCAGCCATGACCGATGCTGCAATAGCATCAGCCATGGCTGGAGACCGCGATCTGTCCCCGCCACCGATCTCCTCCCCTCCGTCCTCCATCCTCCTGTCCGCTCCCCCTGTGCTCCGATCTCCCTCCCGCTGTCCGATTCCACCCCCGTATACTTACCGAGCTCCGGTGTCTGTCCGTCTTCTCCATGGGCGCCGCCATCTTCCAAAATGGCGGGCGCATGCGCAGTGCGCCCGCCGAATCTGCCGGCCGGCAGATTCGTTACACATACATTTTGATCGCTGTGATAGAACCCATCACAGCGATCAAAATAAAAAAATAATAAATAAACCCCCCCCTTTATCACACCCATAGGTAGGAACAATAATAAAATAAAGAAAATATATATATATTTTTTCCCACTAGTGTTAGGGGTTAGGGTTAGGGCTAGGGTTAGATTTAGGGCTAGGGTTAGGGCTAGAATTAGGGTTAGAAGTAGGGTTAGGGCTAGAATTAGGCTATGTGCACACGGTGCGGATTTGGCTGCGGATCCGCAGCGGATTGGCCGCTGCGGATTCGTAGCAGTTTTCCATCAGGTTTACAGTACCATGTAAACCTATGGAAAACCAAATCTGCTGTGCCCATGGTGCGGAAAATACAGCGCGGAAACGCTGTGTTGTATTTTCCGCAGCATGTCAATTCTTTGTGCGGATTCCGCAGCGTTTTACACCTGTTCCTCAATAGGAATCCGCAGGTGAAATCCGCACAAAAAACACTGGTAATCCGCCGTAAATCTGCAGGTAAAACGCAGTGCCTTTTACCTGCAGATTTTTCAAAAATGATGCGGAAAAATCCCACACAAATCCGCAACGTGGGCACATAGCCTTAGGGTTAGGGTTGGAATTAAGAGTTAGGGTTGGAAATAGGGTTAAGATTAGGCTTGTGGTTAGGGTTATGGTTAGGGGTGTGTTGGGGTTAGGGTTGTGGTTAGGGTTGGGATTAGGGTTAGGGTTGTGATTAGGGTTACGGGTGTGTTGGGGTTGGTGTTGGAGTTAGAATTGAGGGGTTTCCACTTTTTAGGCACATCAGGGGTCTCCAAACGCAACATGGCCCCACCATTGATTCCAGCCAATCTTGCGTTCAAAAAGTCAAATGGTGCACCCTCCCTTCCGAGCCCCAACGTGCACCCAAACAGTGGTTTACCCCCACATATGGGGTACCAGCATACTCAGAACAAACTGGGCAACAACTATTGGGGTCTAATTTGTCCTGTTACCCTTGTGAAAATAAAAAATTGCTTGCTAAAACATCATTTTTGAGGAAAGAAAAATGATTTTTTATTTTCACGGCTCTGCATTATAAACTTCTGTGAAGCACTTGGGGGATTAAAGTGGTCACCGCACATCTAGATTAGTTCCATGGGAGGTCTAGTTTCCAAAATGGGGTCACATGTGGGGGAGCTCCAATGTTTAGGCACACAGTGGCTCTCCAAACGCGACATGGTGTCCGCTAACGATTGGAGCTAATTTGTCATTCAAAAAGTCAAATGGCGCTCCTTCCCTTCCGGGCCCTGTCGTGCGCCCAAACAGTGGTTCCCCCCACATATGGGGTATCGACGTACTCAGGACAAATTGTGCAATAACTTTTGGGGTCCAGTTTCTCTTTTTACCCTTGGGAAAATAAAAAAATTGTTGCTAAAAGATCATTTTTTGTGACTAAAAAGTTAAATGTTCATTTTTTTTATTCCATGTTGCTTCTGCTGCTGTGAAGCACCTGAAGGGTTAAACTTCTTGAATGTGCTTTTGAGTACCTTGAGGGGTGCAGTTTTTGGAATGGTGTCACTTTTGGGTATTTTCAGTCATATAGACCCCTCAAACTGTCTTCAAATTTGAGGTGGTCCCTAAAAAAAATGGTTTTGTAAATTTCATTGTAAAAATGAGAAATCGCTGGTCAAATTTTAACACATAACTTCCTAGCAAAAAAAAATTTTGTTTCCAAAATTGTGCTAATATAAAGTAGACATGTGGGTAATGTTATTTATTAACTATTTTGTGTCACATAACTCTCTCGTTTAACAGAATAAAAATTCAAAATTTGAAAATTGCAAAATTTTCAAAATTTTAGCCAAATGTCCATTTTTTTCACAAATAAACGCAAAAATTATCGACCTAAATTTACCACTAACATGAAGTCCAATATGTCTCGAAAAAACAATCTCAGAACCGCTAGGATCCGTTGAAGCGTTCCTGAGTTATTACCTCATAAGAGGACACTGGTCAGAATTGCAAAACATGGCCAGGTCATTAAGGTCAAAATAGGCTGGGTCATGAAGGGGTTAATAAAGACCTTAATTTAAAAACTGTATTTTTACTTGTGTTATCTTTGTCTAATATGTAAATTTGATGGGTGATCTGATGCAGACTGTCTCTTCAGAGAGGAAGAGGACTAGTGCCACCTATTGGAAGTAGAAATATTTAAGTATGACAAACATGCAAAAGAATAGGAAATCAGGAAGGGGGCAAACACTTTTTCACACAACTGTATATATACTCTACACAAGAAACAAAAAAGTGGAGTTGCAACAGTTTTGCAAATTGTGTGTGGTCTTCCAAATCCATTGGAAAATTGATAATGATAAAATACAGGAGAAAGAGGTCGCACTCCAAACATAGCGAAAAAACACGAGAATAATGTATTCCATAGCCTTTCTCACACCTTGAGCCAAAATGCTGGGTACATTTGGCATGGAATAAATTATTCTCACTTTTTTTGCTGTTTGGATTGCGACCTCTCTTTCTCCTTTTTCTTTACAATTATAATCATTTCATAAGTTGTAATACTTTTATTGATATATTGATAAATACATTGAGTATATGCAAAGACTCAATATCTATAGTGTTGATTCTTATTTATCAAGACTTCTGCAGTGCACCCTAAAGGCTGAGTCACACATAACGACATCGTTAACGATCTCGTTATGTGTGACAGCGACCAACGATCAGGCCCCTGCTGGGAGATCGTTGGTCGATGGGAATGATCAGGACCTTTTTTTGGTCGCTGATCACCCGCTGTCATCGCTGGATCGGCGTGTGTGACACCGATCCAGCGATGTGTTCACTTGTAACCAGGGTAAATATCGGGTTACTAAGCGCAGGGCTGCGCTTAGTAACCCGATATTTACCCTGGTTACCATTGTAAAAGTTAAAAAAAAAAACCCAAAACACTACATACTCACATTCTGATGTCTGTCACGTCCCCCGGTGTCCACAGGGTTGACTGTGTCAGCGCCGGCCGTGTCAGCGCTGTGCTCTGCTTTACGGCCGGCGCTGACACATTCAGTGCAGGGAAGCTCTCGGCAGCAGCGCGTGACAGACATCAGAATGTGAGTATGTACTGTTTTTTTTTTTTTACTTTTACAATGGTAACCAGGGTAAATATCGGGTTACTAAGCGCGGCCCTGCACTTAGTAACCCAATGTTTACCCTGGTTACCCGGGTGCTGCAGGGGGACTTCGGCATCGTTGAAGACAGTTTCAACGATGCCGAAGTCGTTCCCCTGATCGTTGGTCGCTGGAGAGAGCTGTCTGTGTGACAGCTCCCCAGCGACCACACAGCGACTTACCAACGATCACGGCCAGGTCGTATCGCTGGTCGTGATCGTTGGTAAGTCGTTTAGTGTAACGGTACCTTTACATACTAAGATATCGGCTTCTGGTCCACATCCTGACTGATGATAGCCAATTCTTGTCTAATCTGTGCTTGGAGGTTAGCACAATGTCTTTGTTTTTGTTTGTCTGCCCGCTTCTTGAGAATTATTCACAGGTTTTCAGTGTGATTGAGAAATGGGACATTTCCTGATCATGGGCCCAGAATCTCAATGTTTTGTTCACGGAGCTCTGTCACTATATACAGTACTGTACTAATACACATATCATTTTTATATTAGTAGAAATGTAAAGCTATCTTCTTTGCACGTAGAAGAAAATCTAATGTAACCCCTTAATGACCGCCAATACGTCTTTTTACTGACCTGAGATATAAGAGACTAGCATCCTCCAACGGGTGACAATCCAGCAGCTGTCGGCTGTACACTATAGCTGACAACTTGCTGCATCAGCCACAATCAGTGTTGGCACCGTCCATATCTGTTAAACCCCTTAGATGCTGCTGTCAAAAGTGACTACATCATATAAATGGTTAACAGAGTGTGGGGGCTTCCTCTTTATCCCAATTGGTGCCCTCAGATCATGATTGTGTGGTCCTGATGTTTGCCATGGCAATTCATGACCAAATAGCGGCCTTAGAGCCTGTCGGCCATAGCAACCTGTTCAGAAGTTAGCGGCATTTAGGTGGTAAAAATACACTTTTTCATTCCCATCATGTCACTTTGCATTAATTCCTGAAAAGCACCTGAAGGGTTAATAAACTACCTGACTGCAGTTTTCAATATGTCAGGAAGTGTTGTTTTTAAAATGGTATCACTTTTGGAGGTTTCCCTATATATAGGTCACCCAAAGTCACTCCAAACCTGGATAGGTCCCTAAAAAAATAAATGTAAATTTCCTTGAAAAAATTACAAATTAGTGCTAAAAGGCTAACAAAACAAAAGAACATTTTACAAATGGTGCTGATGTAAAGCAAACATGTGGGAAATGTTATGTTTTTCTATGGTATGACTATCTGGATTAAAGGGATAATCATTCAAAGTTAGACAATTGCTTTTTTTTTTTCATTTTTATCAAATTCCTGATACTTTTTATAAATAAACACAAAACATATCGAACTAAATTTACAGTTATCAATTATAATATGTCACGAAAAAACATTCTCAAAATTATTGGGATTTGTTGGTGTCCTAGAGTTATTACCACATAAAGTGACAATGGTCAGATTAGAAAAAAAAAAAATTGGCCTGTCACTAAGGGGTTAATATCTTCTTGACTACATGTGCATATTATAATAATCCATAAAAATCAAATTGCAGAATTAGTTTATTATTTGCTTTTAAATACATTTACCCTCTGGTGGTCTGTTGGATGTTGCTACAACAACTACTCCATTTTGAAAGAGATTTTCAAAAAGTTGCTTTAGGATCATGGCATCAGCAATATCTGTGACCTGCGGAAACAGAGGAAAGTAACTTTACATATCATGCAATAGCATATGCTAAGGTGAGATCTCCAAAATTAAACTAACAGATGCACCATAAATGTCATTATAAACAAAACCTGAGTAATGACTGAAGAAAGGAGTCACCTATAAGAAAATACTTACAGTATATTAAAGGGAATCTATTAGTAGGGTCAGCCCTCCTAACCCGTCTATATGGACATGCAGGTCATAGGGAGTGGATATTTGCGATTTGATGTCTTATTCTAGAGATATCCTTGTTTTTCTTATATGTAAATGGGCTGTTAAGATCTAAAGATCTCCCTGAGAATCTGCCCCCAGAGATTATTATTAGTGATGAGCGAATATACTCGTTACTCGAGATTTCTCGAGCACGCTCGGGGGTCCTCCGAGTATTTTTTAGTGCTCGGAGATTTAGTTTTCATCGCCGCAGCTGAATGATTTACATCTGTTAGCCAGCATAAGTACATGTGGGGGTTGCCTGGTTGCTAGGGAATCCCCACATGTAATCAAGCAGGCAAGTAGCTCTAAATCATTCAGCTGCGGCAATGAAAACTAAATCTCCGAGCACTAAAAAATACTCGGAGGACACCCGAGCGTGCTCGAGAAATCTCGAGTAACGAGTATATTCACTCATCACTAATTATTATAAATACAATTATAGGACATTCCATAAATGTCTGATATCTGCTAGTCATACCCCTTGGACCTCCACATAAACTGCACCAATGTGAACGAAGAGGAGATGAAAAGGAATCTGTCAACAGGTTTTGGCTACCCCTTCTGAGAACAGCATAATTTAAGGACAGAGACCCTGATTTTAGTAATGTGAAACCTAGTGAGTTGTTTTCTGCCATTTTGGTAAATCGCTATTTTCTCTCATGTAAATCTAGTTCTCTGAATGCTGAGCTCGTTATAACCCCGGCCACATCACTGATTAACAGCTTTCTGCCCATTTACAGTGTAAACAGAAAGCTGCTAATCAGTGTTGGAGGCGAGGTTATACCAAGCTGATGACTATGGAGGACTACCTGGCAGCAGAGTTACCAGTCCTGTATTGATAATCTCCTGCTGATAAAATAGTCATGTTATCAAAATCACATTAATGATCCCAGTAAGGGATATATCCCTGGGATCAGGGTCTCTGTCTCCATATTATGCTGCACTCAGATTCAGTGGCAAAAACCTGTTGCTGCATTTCCTTTAGGCATTCAAAGATCTCTTCATTCACTTTTATGGGAATCCCAAATAGGTTCTGCATGCGTTCTCAGATGCGTGCCAACCTTGCACTTCACATCACCATGAGATAGATCCCGTTTGTAGGACAGTTGCTGGTCCCAGTCGTGTATGAACAATAAAAGACTAAAATGTGAATACCCTTTTAATTACAATACTTCTCAAATAGTTATTAAAATGTGTCAAGAAAATGTATAAACTCATACAAAACACTTTTTACACTGTGACTAAACTTCATTAAATAAAACTGCAAGACCCTTTACAGCTTAATCCCATTTTTGTGATTTATTTCATGTACAGTCACAGACAACTGATTTTGGCCGAAACCTTGATTGCAAATCTCCACAATTGTGAAATTTGGCCGTGCACTTTTCTTACCCTTAGTATACATGAGTTTTGAATAGGAAGGGTGGGAAGGGAGTAATGGTCCTTTACACTGTGTGAGGCAGTGAGGGGAATCATATACGAGGGTTGTTACATGTCCCCCAGGATCTGCATAGAAACATACTGAACTCGCTGGAGCGCATTGCAATTACAGCCACAGCTTTAGAACGTGAAATAAAGGCGAGTGTGGACTTGGTCAAGTGAGGAGTCAGATTTAGGAAAACCTG
Source organism: Ranitomeya variabilis (assembly GCF_051348905.1). Lineage (NCBI taxonomy): Eukaryota > Metazoa > Chordata > Amphibia > Anura > Dendrobatidae > Ranitomeya > Ranitomeya variabilis. The sequence goes on from NC_135233.1 coordinate 735,050,811, forward strand.
ACATGGGCTTTTATTTTTGAAGAGATCTGTGGGAAGGTAGTGGGACGGATCTCTCCCTCCAGTCGGGTCTTGGAAGTGGCCCATGGCCACGATTCCCATTTAAACTTTCAGGTAAGGGTTGGATGTGTCAGTGTTGGTTTTTCAAGCAGCAGACCAGGAGGTGATGTGTATGCCTGTCTGTGTGAGACTGAACATAGACCCGAGCTAATCCATTGCCATACTCACAAGTTACACAGTGGTGTTGTCGCCTACCGAAACAGGCTAATGAAAAACCGGATGGTAAAGTTTGAATTTATTTCATAAGTTGACAAATGAAGACATTTACCATATATACTCGAGTATAAGCTGACCCGAGTATAAGCCGACCCCCCTAATTTTGCAACAAAAAACTGGGAAAACTTATTGACTCGAGTATAAGCCTAGGGTGGAAAATGCAGCAGCTACCGGTAAATGTCAAAAATAAAAATAGATACCAATAAAAGTAAAATTAATTGAGACATCAGTAGGTTAAGTGTTTTTAAATATCCATATTGAATCAGGAGCCCCATATAATGCTCCATACAGTTCATTATGGCCCCATAAGATGCTCCATATACAAATATGCCCCATATAATGCTCCATGCAGTTCTTTATGGCCCCATAAGATGCCCCATATAATGCTCCATGCAGCTCATTATGGCCCCATAGATGCCCCATATAATGCTCCATGCAGTTCTTTATGGCCCCACAGATGCCCCAGATAATGCTCCACGCAGTTCATTATGGCCCCATAGATGCTCCATATAATGCTCCATGCAGTTATGGCCCCATAGATGCCCCATATAATGCTCCATGCAGTTATGGCCCCATAGATGCCCCATATAATGTTCCATGCAGTTATGGCCCCATAGATGCCCCATATAATGCTCCATGCAGTTATAGCCCCATAGATGCCCCATATAATGCTCCATGCAGTTATAGCCCCATAGATGCCCCATATAATGCTTCATACAGCTCATTATGGCCCCATAGATGCCCCATATAATGCTCCATGCAGTTCTTTATGGCCCCATAGACTCTCCATAGAGCATTGTGCCACATGTAATGCTGCTGCACTAAAAAATAAAAATAAATGACATACTCACCTTTCGTCGCTGCTCCTCAGCGTTCCGTCTCTCCGCACTGACTGTTCAGGCAGAGGGCGGCGCGCACACTAATACGTCATCACGCCCTCTGACCTGAACAGTCACTGCAGAGGACGCGGAAGACGGAGCGCCGGTGGAACGCGGAAAGGTGAATGACATACTCACCTGCTCCCGGCGCTCCTGACGCGGTCCCTGCATGTCCCACGGTGTTCGGCGCGGCAGCTTCTTCCTGTAGTGAGCGGTCACATGGTACCGCTCATTACAGTAATGAATATGCGGCTCCACCCCTGTGGGAGAGGAGTCCATATTCTTTACTTTAATGAGCGGTACCACGTGACCGCTGAAGAGAGGAAGAAGCTGCTGCGCCGAACACCGTGGGACATGCAGGGACCGCATCAGGAGCGCCGGGATCAGGTGAGTATTTGACAGGCATCGCTCCCCCTCACCCGCCGACCCCCCCGCCTTCCATGACTCGAGTATAAGCCGAGAGGGGCACTTTCAGCCCATTTTTGTGGGCTGAAAATCTCGGCTTATACTCGAGTATATACGGTATTCGTGTATAAGCAGAATTTTCAGCACTTTTTTTGTGCTGAAAATGCCCCCCTCGGCTTATATACAAGTCGCTGTCCCAGAAGACGACAGGGGAGGGGGAGTGGTGGAGCAGCGGGTGAAAGGAGGCAGAAGCCAGCTGCGGTGGCTAAAAGCCTGGGCCCGCTGCTAAAAAGAAAGGAATATTCACTGCACTTGTAGTGAAAATTCATTTCTCTTATAGCGTGTGCACAGTGTCAGCAGCAGTTGCCGGCTTCGAAGCAGCTGCCGGGCTATCACAGGTGCCCGCTCATTAAGGTAATGAATATTCACCTCTCTCCACTCCTGTAGACATTACCTTAATGAGCGGGGACATGTGATCGCTCGGCCTCAGAAGCTGCTGGCACCAGAACGAGATGCTGCGAGGGCACGCAGGGAAGGTAAGTAGGATATTTTTTTATTGCTTTGCTCATGGGAGCCATACATACAAGGATTGGGATGAGGAACCATGCATACAAGGATGGTAATAAGGAGTCATGCATACAAGGATGGAAATGAGCCATGCATACAATGATGTGGATAAGGAACCATGCATACCAGGATGGGGATGAGAAACTATGCATACCAGGATGGGGATGAGAAACAATGCATACCAGAGTAGGGATTAGGGGACAATGCATACCCAGCTTATACTCGAGTCAATAAGTTTTCCAAGGCAAAATTAGGTGCCTCGGCTTATACTCGGGTCAGCTTATACACAAGTATATATGGTAAGTTGAACTTTCTTGGGTCACTGCATCATGACCTCACGGACATAAAGCTGCTGCCTTACATATGGTGGAGAATGTGGGAAATGTGAACTAAGACATACCTCAAAGAAAACGGCATGTTGCATATAGTAAAAAAATGGTTCCAACCTGAGACTTCGAGCCCAGCCCATATGGTAGACAGGGTAGTAGTCGACAGATTGGTGCAAACTCTACCGGTATCCATATCGCACTGGGTGGGGCAAGGGGACCCGGGCTACCTAAACCAGGTACTTAGCATAATCGAGCGTTATATTTCTACCCAGAACTTGGTATGGGACTCTGCACAACTGCGGGTATTGCACCAGCCTCTTCATCTCAGCGAGCCTGAAAAAGGGACATAACCCTCTGCTGGTGTCAGACAGAACTAAGCCTATAATGAGGCGGGGCCTCAGAATGAGGATAACAGGAGACGAATTTTCCCTAAACCGGTCTCATGGACTAGTGGTTCTACTGATATCAGGTGCTGGTGGTGCCAAGGGCAACGACATGTCGCTGCCAACTTCCCCCTGACTTCTGAACCCATGGACAGTGGGTTTGATCGCTGGGTGTCGATGTATGCCCAGACAGTCACAACTCCGGCAGCGTCACTACAACTAGTGAGCCCCAGGTGTGCATCAACAGACACCAGGCGGAGGCTGTTTTGGACTCAGGTAGCCTAGAGACACTCATTTATGGGTTATTGATCTCCAGGTTAACACCCACTGGGGGGGCATCTGTATACATGGAAAACTCAGCAAGTATAATAAAGATGGACGTTACCCTTTACACCCCCTGCACGGAGGTTAAACATCTGGTGAGAGGTGTAAATACCCTTCCTTTCAGGACTATTTTGGGAAGAGACTTGCTTCTGTTTTGGTCCCTATGAGAGAGTAAAACTAACCCTCCGAGGGTAAAGGTCTGTCCGGCCGGGTGAGGAACCCGAAGATCCAAAGTTGGGGATACCAGCCGTAGGGGTCACCCTCATAAGGAAAGAGTGTAAACGCAATAGTTTTCCTCTAGATGTATTGGCAGGAGAAGTCAAGAAAAACACATCAAACCCAGAGCTGGAAGTATCCCAGAGACTTTTGGGATGGCTCAGTTCCAGGATCCCACTCTGTCCGGAGCACTGGAAAGGGTAATAGAGATAAATGGGATGGCTCAGCAACCTGGGGCAGAGGCGGTTTTTCTGAGTATAGCGGTGAACCAGGAGTTGCTATATCAGGTTGACAAAATCCAAGATGAAGTAGTTGAACAGCTGGCAGTGCCCCAATCATACCACTGGGTGGTGAACGAGACTGCCACAAACATATCTGGGGGTGGTCACCTAAGAGTTAAAAACACGTAAGAGTGTATTCTACAACAGTTCTTTAGGCCCAAGATTTATGCAGAGTTCCAGAGGTTTTCTCAGTCTTGTGCACAGTGTCAGTTAATCACACACACCACTAATTTCCATAGTCCATCTGTTCCTTTGCCTGTTATAGAGGTACCTTTTGAGCGGATTGCCATGGATCTGGTAGGGACCATAGTAAAGTTAGAATGTGGCCATCAACACATATTAGTGGTAGAAGACTATGCTACTTGTTACCCGGAGGCAATTCCGCTTCGTCACACCTCGTCTAAACTTATTGCCCGGAAACTGTTTACTCTGTTCTAACGCCTAGCCCATATGGGCTATCTTAGGAGAGCCTTATGAATAAGGGGACTCATTTTATGCCCAAGGTGACAAAGGAGTTGTGTAAACTGCTCTAGTCCAACAATTATGCACGTCGATGAACCACTCACAAATAGATATTCTAGTGGAAAGAAAACCCTTAAATCTATGCTAGAAAAAAAAAAGTGGTCTCCAAAGATGGGAAGGATATGTTACTGCCCTAATGTTTGCCGTTCGAAAAGTACAGCAGTCCTCAACGGGGTTCTCTCCATTGAAGCTATTCTATGGCAGATACGCTAGGGGCCTGCTGGACATAGCCAAAGAGACGAGGAACAGGAGCCTACTGCCCATAAAAGCGTAACAAAACACCTTGCGAGTATGCAAGACCAGATCGTGGCTGTGATGCCTATTGTAAAGGAACATCTCGTGGATGCCAAGGCAGCGCAGAGCCGAGTGTACAATAGAAAGGCCACAGGTCCTTTAAAAAAGGGGATCGGGTATTAGTTTTGGTGCCTACCGCAGAAAGTTAGCTCATGGCCAAGTGTCAAGGGGTATATGAAGTTCGGGAAAAGGTTGGGGAGGTGAATTGCAGGGTATGTGAGCCCTGGAAGTAAAAGTAAGTGTGGACTTGGTCAAGCTATTTTACCAAGTCAAATGTAACAAAACCTGACATGGGCTTTTATTTTTGAATAGATCAGTTCAAAATTAGTGGGACTGATCTCTCCCTCCAGTCCGGGTCTTTGAAGTGGCCCATGGCCACGATTCCCATTTAAATGTTCCGGCTGCGAACTGGATGATAATGTATGGATTTATTTTGTAAGTTGGTAAATAAAGACATTTATGTTGAACTTTTTTGGGTCACTGCCTGATTACTGCACGGATGTAAAGTTGCTGCTTCACAACTATCTTACAGCCTAAACACGTTGCCGATCATCTGACGAATAAGAATACGCTCATCCGTTCAATGGAATGATCTTTAGCACTGCACAAAACAGGACTTGCGCTTCTGAGAACAAGGGCATGTGCAGTGAACAATCTACTACAGATTACTCCTTGCACATCTAAAGCGTGGTTTGCCTATGTAACCAGTGTGTTAAATGACCGCTGATCAGCAAAGGAGCGCCAGGGTAGCCTATGTAAAACGTACCTTAAGCCACTGCCAGACAACAGGCAGTATCTTATCTCCCCTGAGGCAAATAGGATGCTACAGCCCCATACTTGTTTTCCAAGCATTTGTTATCAGGGGAAAAGTTGAGACACCCCCATATGCATAGATGGCCAACTGGTCTAATTAAAGTCAAGTTGGTGAATCATACAAATTAGAATTACGGTGTGCAATTGCACTAAGCCTTTAGAAAAGGAGGATATAATAGTGGACAAAATGGTGGTACAATACCTTTTTCCTAAATATCAAGCTTTAAGTCAATATGAGCTGAAAATTTGCTATTTTTCAATTCAATAAATGCAATTTTTAAAGTAGACAGCGGTTTTGCTTTTACCATCATATCATCCAGGCTCTGCTAATACCATTATGTTTAATTGAAAGAATACAAGTGCTTCCTTAACAAAGTCGTCATAAACATTAGGGCGATCCATTTAATTAGAGCCGACATAATGAACACCACAAAACATGAATGTTATTTTACATTCCTATTATTCTCTCGATATAAATGGTGAAAGATGAGAAGACACTAGGTTACAGCAATTTAGTCAGCTACTTGTCCTCTGCGATTGAGTGGAATCAAATGATACAGATACTATTATAGAGTAAGTGAACAACACAATTCAGCAGATGGCCTATGTGAAATCCATGCAGCTTCATAGCGAGCCAGAAATGTATTATTATTAGCATATTGTCTGAAACAATTGTTCATAGTCACTTCCTCAATAGACCTTAACCTGTAACCTCCCAACAACCCAATAAGCTGCACAAAGGAAGCGCACTTCAAGCAAACACCAAGCTAAATGAAGACATAAGCATTAGAGCATTTACACTGATTAATTGCAGCAGTGCTTCTGTGACATACAGAATGTGGACAGCTATACCATTATGTGTGTACACCTGGTAACACTGGTTCTCTTCTTGATGTTTGTATACTCATTATTCACAGCTTGTCAGTGGTGGGATGAGGGTCGGAAGGTTATGGACAAGTATGCAGACAGAGTGTGAAACTGCTTGAACACGCTCTCCTTCCCCAACCACTAGAACATCTGACCATCTTTAAGAAGTTGCCAACTGATAAAATACTTATGGATTTGCCCTTTGAAGTGGCAAATTATTTTTTTCTTTAAAAAGTGATGATTGTTTTCCAAGGTAACTCAAAGTCCTTCAAACTAACATGAGGAATTTGACCAGCATCACTGGAATTTTCCTGCGATTAAATATTAATTCCTACCGTTAGATGAGGAAAAATTGCGACACCTTTTACACTGGAATCAGTTTTTTAAAAAGCTCATGTTTTTAGATATATTTGCTATATACTTATTATGGCGTCCCCTGGTATTCTTTTGATTCCCTCTCAGAACATCCATATAATGTGTACATTTCCACTACTAACTAATGCCTCTAGCTCAGTTACCGGTACCCAGAACCTTTTGTACACAGGTGGCGTAGTTGTTCACAGTAGTAGCATTTTTGGTGTTTATAGCATCATTACATCAAGTCATTATTAACCCTTTCCCGACATGCGCCGATCGGGTGCAGGTGGCAGCTGTGTTCTAGCACCGATCACGGGCATTTAACCCATGTGATGGTGACAGCAGCATAGATGATCATCATGCAGGGAATGAGTGCCCTGTGTGCTTCCATCAGGACGATGTGGTCGCGTTGTCCTGATGGTCTTCATAGAGACCCCCTGCCACAAGATGGCCACGGGGTCCTTCAGGGTCCTGCAGCAAAGGTGGCTTGGGAGTGCCTGCTGAGAGCAGGAGCAGGCATGCCTCTTTCCTTGCTTGTCAGATGCTGATGTGATACCCTGCAGTGCAGACTATCAGACCAGCGATACACACCATAACAGTGATGTCCCAGGATGGGACAATGTACAAAAAAGGAAAAAAAAAAAAAAAAAAAAGAACATTAAAAAGTGTAAAAATATTTTTTTGAAAATCCCTAAATAAAGAAAAAGAAGAATCAAATATTTTTCCAAATAATACATGAAAAATAAAGTAATAACTCTCAGAATAAAGCAATGCAAAAATAATTATTTGTTCAATGAAATTGTTTTTATTGTGTAAAAGAACGAACACATAAAAAACTATATAATTTGGTTATCACTGTAATCGTAATGACCCAAAGAATAAATCTGCCTTACAAATTTACCTACACGTGGAATGGTATAAAAAAAAAGCAATTCCTGAATTGCTGGTTTTTATTCATTCTGTCTCCCAAAAATCGGAATAGAAAGTGATAAAACAAATGTCATGTGGCCGAAAATGATACACACAAAAATGTCATCTCATCCCACAAAAAACAAGCCATAATATGATTCTGTTGGCTGAAACATGGAAAAATTATAGCTCTCAAAATGTGGTGATGCAAAAACTAGTTTTCGCAATAAAAGCATCTTTTAGTGTGTGATAGCAGCCAAACATACCGTACATACTCGAGTATAAGCCGACCCGAGTATAAGCCGACCCCCCTAATTTTGCCACAAAAAACTGGGAAAACTTATTGACTCGAGTATAAGCCTAGGGTAGGAAATGCAGCTTTATGTAATGCTGCATTCCAAGTTCATTATAGCCCCATAGATGCTCCATATAAAAAACTGTGCCACATATAATGCTCCATACAGTTCATTATTGCCCCATAGATGCTCCATATAAAACTGTGCCATATATAATGCTCCATACAGTCCATTATTGCCCCATAGATGCTCCATATAACAATGTGCCACATAAAATGCTCCATACAGTTCATTATTTTACTCAAAAATATACCTATAAAGAGAAAAATCAGACATACTGAACATTTTGCAGTGGTCCATTCATTTTTGCCAGAGCTGTATATTGTATTTCTAATTGCGGAAGATAGTTTGGATGTGTTATGGGATGATATTTTATCTATTGTATCTTCAATTGAAGGAATATTGGATGACTTCCAACTGGCTGCCAACAAATACTTTATAACTAAAAAAGTATGTATCATCATGAATCTCAAATAATTAGGAAAGTCATCTATGTCTAATGAACATAATAAAAGGGAGGCTTCCCTAGGAATATATATGTTGCTAATTTTCTTTAAACGAACTAAGATATCAGCCCATAGCTTCCTGATCTTGGGGCAAGCCCAGAAAATATGATAGAGCTATAAGCTCTAAGTTCACAATCTCTCCAACATTTGTCCGTACAGTCAGAGAAAGCAGATTTCAACTTTGTGGGAGTGTATTACCATTTAGTTAAAATCTTAAAGAAGAACTCCTGAAGAGTGGCATTAGTTGTAGCTGTGTGAGTAAGTTAAACTGTTCTTTGCCATTTTTCAACATTAAATTGCTTACTCAACTCTATTTCCCATTAAAGATAGTATGAATGTTTGGAAACTGATGACTCTGTGTTAAATGTTGCATAGATTTCTCTGTTTTTCCAGAGATTGCTATTAGATGGATTTAGGATGAGAAGTAATACGTCTTTAAGTAGGACAATTGGAAATTTTAGATATTTCCTAAGTAGTTTCCTTATTTCTAGAATGTTGTAACAGTCATCGAAAATACTGAAATTGGATTTCAATGCTTGAAAGTTAATTAAAGAGTTAGGTTGGTTCTCTTATTAATTACAGAAAAATCTTAGCTCCCTATTTTCTCCCATTTTTTACAGGGAAAGTTGGGAATCAGAGTATTTAGAGAGGTAATAGGACTATTATTTAGAGGAACTTCTGTAAGAGGAGCGTAAGAGGAACTTTTGACAAATTTATTCCTAGCAGCAATAGTTGAACTGATCATCGGGTGAGATGGGAGTGAAAGGTTGGGAATCATTAAATGGGCTAAGATTAAGGCTGAGTTCACACGTAGCAGAATTGCCGCGGAAATTTCCGCGGCAATTCTGCGCCTCCTGCCGTGGGTATATCGCATGCAGAATTAGCATGCATATACCCGCAGAAAACTAGCGTTTTGCAAGCATAATTAGCTTGCAGAATGCTAGCGTTTTCCAAGCGATCTGTAGCATCTCTTGGAAAACTGTTTGACAGGTTGGTCACACTTGTCAAACATAGTGTTTGACAAGTGTGACCAACTTTTTACTATAGATGCAGCATCTATAGTAAAAGATAGAATGTTAAAAATAATAAAAAAAATTTAAAAAAAAGGTTATACTCACCTCAGCGGCGTCCGTTCCTAATGCTGTGTTCAGGACCTTCCATTGACGTAGCGGTCACGTGACCGCGGGTCATGTGACTGTGACGTCATCGCAGGTCCTTCACACACACCTCGGAAGCCGCTGAGAAGGTCGGGCCGCCAGAGGGTGAGTAGATCGCTATTTTTTATTTTAATTCTTTTTTTTTTACCACTTATATGGTGCCCAGTCCATGGAGGAGAGTCTCCTCTCCTCCACCCTGGGTACCAACCGCACTTCATCTGCTTACTTCCCGCATGGTGTGCACAGCCCCGTGCGGGAAGTAAGCAGATCAATGCACTCCTATGTGTGCAGAATCGCCGGGATTCCGCAATTTTAATGAACATGCTGCGTTTTTTTCTGGATTCCGCTCAGGAAAAAAATGCAGCATGTGCACAAAAAATGCGGATTGCATTCTGTTACATAGGATGCTTAATGTTAGCGTTTTTTTCGTGGTTTTATAGCGTTTTTATAGCGAAAAACTGCGAAAAAAAAGCAAAAAATCTGCTACAAGTGCACATAGCCTAAGGCAGATAGAGATTGCTGATTCATATATGCAGATTCTATTTCTGCCCAAGAAGTCTTTTTGGCCTGAAAAAACTAACTTCTGCTTTGCAGAACTAGGTTTGCTTAGTGATATGCGTGTAAATCAGGTAATCCTAATTCTTTTTATGTTTTACTAAAATCTGTTTCACAATTGTGATGTTTTTACAATTCCAAATGTGTTTTATTAATTGTTTTTACCAACGGTTGAGTCGTTCTGATTTTTTTAGCCACTAAAGAGGAGAATTATATTGCAAGGGCATTTTTACCACACAATATACACCATAAAAACAATTCCCAAAAAACAAACCCAATTTCAGAATTACATTTTTTTCAGCTTCACCGCACTTGCAATTTTTTTCCCATTTTCCAGTACAATAGGTGTGAAAATTAATGGGGTCATTCAAAAGTACAACTCGTTTCACAAAAAACAAGACCTCAAACCCTCTGTCTATGTGGACAGAACAATAAAAGAGTTAAGGCTCTTGGAAGGAGAAGAGGGAAAAAGTGAAAATGAAAAAAATTTAAATTGGCAGCATTGGGAAGGGGTTAAACAGAAATAATTAAAAGATATTACTAAGTGTAGAAGAAGGGTCTGAACATAACATTTCAGGGGTACTGCTCAATTTTCATTTTTAAAACGAAATATGAATTAGGAGACTTACATCATAAGATCTCAAAAAGAATATCAACCTCATCATATGGGGAACTACCAAGGTCAAGTCTAAGAGCCAAAACTGATTGAACTCAACTGTCTATGTATTAAATGAAGGGCCTCCTTGTACGATCACTTCATCTACACAGCGTTTCAAATTATTATGCAACTTGGATTTAAGTGTCAAAGATGTCATTTTTTGTTATTCAAATAAACTCATGGATGTTATGTTTCTGCAATTGTGCATAAATCTACTATTCGGCCATCCCTAACCAGTGCTCACAAGCAGAAATGCTTGCAGTGGGCCCAGCCATACATGAAGACTGATTTTAAATGAGTCTTATTTACTGATGAGTGCCATGAAAACCCTGGGTGTTCCAGATGGATGAAGTAGTGGATGGCCACCATGTTCCAACAAGGCTGTGATGTCAGTAATGAGTTGGCGAAGTCATGTTTTTGGTCCAAAATCATGATGAGAGCTGGTCGGTCCCTTTAGGGCCTCTGAAGGTGTGACAATGACCTCAGTAAAGTATATAGGATTTCTGACTTATTTCCATGGGACAAAAAGATAAACCGTGCAATCAGTAGAAAAATAATCTTCATGTATGACAATGCACCAACTCATGCTGCAAATACCTCTGAATCATTAGCTGCAATGGGCATAAAAGGAGAACAAAATCATGGTGTGGCCACCATCATCCTCTGACCTCAACCTTGTTGAGAACCTTTGGAGTATCCTCAAGCATAAGATCTAGGAGGGTGGGAGGCAGTTCACATAAAAACAGCAGCTCTGGGAGGCTATTCTGGCATCCTGCAAAGAAGTTCAAGCAGAAAGCATCCAAAAACTCACAAGATCAATGGATGAAAGAATTGTGAAGGTGACATCAAAGAAAGGGTCCTATGTGTTAGGGCTGGCAGAACGCACCGAGTAAATATTGAGATAATATAGGTGCATTCGCAGCCCGGGGTCCACCGTGCAGGAATGGAACCTGCTGCTAGTATATGGTGGCACTATATGGCGGTACAACGCCTGAATACACACGGGTTCAGTCACCTGGTCTATATAGGAGCGAGCTCTGTTGCTTCACAGAGTCGCCGGGATTAGGATAACGCTGTGCCCTGTTAACCTCACAGAGGATCACAGCTAACTAACAGAGCAGGTAGCATACAGTGGTCATACAGTCAGCATAGCACACAAACAACTCCTCTCCGGAGGTGCCGGAATTCTAGTGGCTATACAGCCGACCCTGAACACATGCAGACACAGACCACAAGGTAGCTAAGCTCATAAACATAAGTTGATACTAGCGCATGGCCGTGCGGTCATGCAAACCTTTTATAGAGAAAGTTCTCCAGGACCTTCCTAGTGGTCCAATAGGAACCGCTTCAGGACCTGAGCATGTGACCCCGACCTCCAATGAGAGGTCGTCCCCTGGGCATGCTCGGTAGCGGAAAAGCAGGACTTATTCCCAGGAGCATCTGCTTACCGTAGAACAGTGCTGGCTACAATGGCTGAGCCTGGAAGATCAGCAGTAACAAAGCGCACAGTATCTGCCCGAGCCAGACGCTGGGACCGACGTCAACCCTGGGCAGGTTCCACTGCGGCTGAAGAAGAATGGGAGACCGCAGCGGAGATGGTTCGAGATTCCCCCTGTGCAGCGGCGGGAACTCGACACCTAACACTATGTTAACATGTAACTTGGCCTATTAGTATAAATACAAGGTGTATCCCATGCACCACTCTGGGTCCAATACAGACTTGGTAGAGCCCCTCCAGTAGGTTGTAAACATTGTACGCACTCCAAAAATCCAAGGCACCACTTCCACAAGTTATTTTTATTGACACCAGTGTACACACAGGAAGACTAGCAAAGTTTCAGACACGCAGGGCCTTTGCAAAGCCATGAAAAAAGTGCACTTTTTTGCCTGGCTTGACAAAGGCCCCGTGTGGTCGAAACGTTGTTAATTTTCCTGCGTGTACACTGGTGTCAATAAAAATAACATTTTTGTGGAAGGTAGATACCTCATGCCTTGGATTTTTGGAGTACGTACAATTTGGGCCCGTTAAGAAGGTGATTGAAAAAGCTTTTGATTTCAGTAAATCTGACCTCTTAATTCTGAAAATTTAATAAAATTACTGTTTTCAGTTCTTTACACCCTATAAAATGGCAGGAAACTGTTGCGCATAATAATTTGGAACAATGCATTTAGATTTTTTTCTAGTTTTGAAAAAAATAATATTATTTGTCCAATTAAATTTGATTTATATTCTAACGGTTGATGACTTGAACATTATACCGACTCATTTGAATTGACCATTTAGGAAAAAATCGGAGAAAAATATAATTTCTACAAAAATTTGGAACGCAGTATACAGTACTATGAACGTCTGAGAATGGTTCACGGAATGCTACAGAAGCTGATCACCCTTTATTAAAAAGAAAAAATAAATAGTATAAGTAATGGTAAGTAAATAATTATGTCTATTTTCCAATTTTGGACCACAAAAATGGGCTAACTATAGAAAAAAATCACAATCCAGCCAGACCATTCCTGGTAGCACAACCATGTAGCTTTTTCCAAATATCAATAGAAATCAAGCAAAAAAGTTAGGGTTAAGTGGAAAAAAAGTTTCCAGATGCATCAGCAATCTGACTCTTGAGTAAGACAGATAAACAGGTACACTGGTGTCATTATAAACTGCTTTCCTCAAGTTCCAGAATCCATGTTTATATGCAGCTTCAGATAATTGGCATGCAATTTACGTGCATTTAACGCTCCTCTTTATGTCTTATTACAGTTGTAATGATCTCCCTTTTACAGAGGCAAACTAGTGTTTAGAAAGGCTCTGTAATAACATTTGGATTATATAACCGGCAGAAATATACCAAACTCTATGATACAAGAAAAACCACACTAAATAGACCTGCCTGGGCTATAATGTAGTGTTTTGATGCTGCGCGATACGAATGCCTTTTGCCTTAGGAGAATAAATTGATTTGCAAAAGCTATCTAATTAATAAAGCAAGAGTCACTTGATGTGCTCGCTTGCCAATTTACTCTCTTTTGATCTTGTCCCCTTACTTATACTGTAAAATTACAGCTCTGTTTCAGAGCAGGAGAAGTAGAAAAAAAACAATGGAAAACATATTCTTGTAATAGTCTTTTTTTTTATTTTCTATTTTTTTTCTAGTATCTTGCATTCATTATACCGTAGAACAAAAGAGAAGGCTACAAATTACCACTAATGGCAGTCTACTAATGAAGAGAATGGAGAAATTTCATTAGCATTTAAGAGAAAAGATTTATTATGACCTAGAGTTGCTTTCTATTATGACTCACTTAACTAAGAAAAAAAGGGAAAGGAAAAATCTAATAGTTAATTTACATGTGTAAGTGCCTGGGACTCTGTCATCTGCTGATTGGTACAGAGGCACATAATGAATAGCAAATATAAGCATATGTAACCAGTAATTAGTGTTGGCACAAAGCATGCGCATCCTGTTAGAAAATTCAGTTTTTATTTTGTGTTTTTAGAATTTTTATAGTTTGAAGGTACAGTCCATGTATGAAGGTACAGTCCATATATGAAGGTATATTCCATATATGAAGGTACACTCCATATATAAAGGTATATTCCATGTATGGAGAAATATTCCAGGTAAGAAGGTACTGTATATTCTATGTATGAAGGTACATTCCATATAAAAAGGTACACTGCTCAAAAAAAATAAATAAAGGGAACACAAACAACAGAATATAACTCCAAGTAAATGAAGCTTCTGTAAAATCAAACTGTCCACTTAGGAAGCAACACTGTTTGACAATCAATTTCACATGCTGTTGTGCAAATGGAATAGACAACCGATGGAAATTATTGGCAATTATCAAGACACACTCAATAAAGGAGTGGTTCTTCAGGTGGGGACCACAGACCACATCTCAGTACCAATGCTTTCTGGTTGATATTTTGGTAACTTATGAATGTTGATTGGGCTTTCACACTCTTGGTTGCATGAGACAGACTCTACAACCCACACAAGTGGCTCAGGTAGTGCAGCTCATCTAGGATGGCACATCAATGCGAGCTGTGGCAAGAAGGTTTGCTGTGTCTGTCAGCATAGTGTCCAGAGGCTGGAGGCGCTACGAAGAGACAGGCCAGTACACCAGGAGATGTGGAGGGGGCCGTAGGGGGGCAACAACCCAGCAGCAGGACCGCTACCTCAGCCTTTGTGCAAGGAGGAACAGGAGAAGCACTGACAGAGCCCTGAAAAAGGACCTCCAGCAGGCCACAAATGTGCATGTGTCTGCACAAACTGTTAGAAACCGACTCCATGAGGATGGTCTGGGTGCCCGACGTCCACTGATGGGGGTTGTGCTCACAGCCCCACACCATGCAGGACACCAGAATTGGCAAATTCACCACTGGCACCCTGTGCTCTTCACAGAAGAAAGCAGGTTCACACTGAGCAGATGTGACAGACGTGACAGAGTCTGGAGATGCCGTGGAGAGCGATCTGCTGCCAGCAACATCCTTGAGCATGACCGATTTAGCAGTGGGTCAGTAATGGTGTGGGGTGGCATTTCTTTGGAGGGCCGCACAGCCGTTCATGTGCTCGCCAGAGGTAGCCTGACTGCCATTAGGTACCGAGATGAGATCCTCAGACCCCTTGTGAGACTATATGCTGGTGCGGTTGGCCCTGGGTTCCTCCTAATGCAGGACAACGCCAGACTTCATGTGGCTGGAGTGTGTCAGCAGTTCCTGCAAGATGAAGGCATTGAAGCTATGGACTGGCCTGCTCGTTCCCCAGACCTGAATACAATTGAACACATCTGGGACATCATATCTCGTACCATCAACCAACGTCACGTTGCACCACAGACTGTCCAGGAGTTGGCGGATGCTTTAGTCCCAGTCTGGGAGGAGATCCTTCAGGAGACCATCCGCCGCCTCATCAGGAGCATGCCCAGGCATTGTGGCGAGGTCATACAGGCACGTGGAGGCCACACACTACTGAGCATCATTTCCTTGTCTTGAGGCTTTTCCACTGAATTTGGATCAGCCTGTCACTTCATTTTCCACTTTGATTTTGAGCATCATTCCAACTCCAGACCTTCGTGGGATATTAGTTGTGATTTACGTTGATCATTTTTAAGTTTTATTGTTCTCAACACATTCCACTATGTAATGAATAAAGATTTACAACTGGAATATTTCATTCAGTGATATCTAGGATGTGGAATTTTAGTGTTCCCTTTATTTTTTTGAGCAGTGTATATTCCATGTATGAAGGTATATTCCATGTATGGAGAAATATTCCAGGTATGAAGGTATATTCGATGTATGAAGGCACATTCCATATATAATAGAATATTCCATGTATCAAAAATAGCAAAGTCTGTGATTCTGAAAGCAATCAAACAGATAGTACCACTAGAAATGTCTATAAATACAGCGTAAGTGGAGATATAAAACTTAACTTTTACTAATTAATACAGATAAAAGTAAACAATGTCACCCAAAGTGTAATTAAGAATAGGGGTACAGTCTCTTCCAAAAATAACCTGCAAGATAGTACAGAGGGTGGCAGGACTTTTTGTCCTCTAGTACAGCACATAGGCACTCTGTCTCCTCAAACAAGCAAGTCCCCTGATGATTTAGCTTGGAAGAAACGCGTTGGGACTATGATACAGGGAGAGTGCAGGGCATGTGTGTGTAGGGGTAGTTGTGGACTGCCCTTGTAAGGGCAGGAGCTTTGGGGATAGCTTATCGGTAGCCCCATAGGGATTGACAGGGTATTGTCATCTCCTATCAATTCTTGGATTTACTCCAGACTGGAGACTATCCAGCGCTCCTGTGCCCCCACCGTGGAATTGGTGAGATCATTCCTTTTCCATTACTTTGTAACTATAAACCGGCACGGTTTTTATCATGTGCCATCATTGTGTAAAATGACTACCGTAATTGTTTTTTATGTAACCAAGAGTATGTGCATTCATGCTGCTGATTACATATTCTTTTCTGCAGCAGATTTGTATATCGTACCTTGGGCCATTTTGCATTCCACAGGTGTTGCTATATGCGGAGTTTGGAATCCTATTGGGGGTCACTAAGCCTCTAAGGTTATTTTTGGAAGAGACTGTACCCCTATTCTTAATTACACTTTGGGTGACATTGTTTACTTTTATCTGTATTAATTAGTAAAAGTTAAATATTCCATGTATGAATGTATATTCCATGCAGTGGGGGAAATAAGTATTTGATCCCTTACTGATTTTGTAAGTTTGCCCACTGACAAAGACATGACTAAATTTTAAGGGTAGGCTAATTTTAACATTGAGAAATAGAATCTCAAAAATAAAATCCAGAAAATCAACATTGTATAAATTATATAAATTTATTTGCATTTTGCAATGAGAAATAAGTATTTGATCCCCTACCAACCATTAAGAGTTCTGGCTCCTACAGCCCAGTTAGACGCTCCTAATCAACTCGTTACCTGCATTAAAGAAAGCTGTCTTGCATAGTCTTATATAGTCACCTTTATTGCAAAAAAAAATGGGGAGACAAAGAACGCAATAGGGTCTTATCCACGTTACACAGGAGAGAATATAGACCAAATTTGCTCACCTGGTTAGGATGAGACAAGAGCATAAGGGTAGCAGCTGCTGCAGATCCACAGGTCTTCAACGAGCAGAGAAAGTACTGTATTCAATGGGAAATTCGTAGTTAAACTTCCGTGCTGCCGCTGGGATGAATTTCAGGAGAATGTAGTTGATTCACAGTGGTTTTATTCAACACGTTTCAGGGGTCTCATGCCCCCTTCATCAGGTGGTATTTCCTGATGAAGGGAGCATGAGACCCCTGAAACGCGTTGAATAAATTCACTGTGAATCGACTACATTCTCCTGAAACTACGAATTTCCCATTGAATACAGTACTATAGTCACCTTTATAAAAGACTCCGGTCCACAGACTCAATTAGTCAGACTCTAACCTCTACAACTTGGGCAAGGACCAAATATTATTATTATTATTATTATTATTATTATTATTATTATTATTATTATTAATTGTTATAGCGCCATTTATTCCATGGCGCTTTACAAGTGAGGAGGGGTATACATAATAAAAACAAGTACAATAATCTTGAACAATACAAGTCATAACTGGTACAGTAGGAGAGAGGACCCTGCCCGCGAAGGCTCACAATCTACAAGGGATGGGTGAGAATACAGTAGGTGAGGATAGAGCTGATCGTGCAGCGGTTGGTTGATCGGTGGTTACTGCAGGTTGTAGGCTTGTCGGAAGAGGTGGGTCTTCAGATTCTTTTTGAAGGTTTCGATGGTGGGCGAGAGTCTGATGTGTTGTGGTAGAGGGTTCCAGAGTAGGGGTGATACGCGAGAGAAATCTTGTATACGATTGTGGGAAGAGGAGATAAGAGGGGAGTAGAGAAGGAGATCTTGTGAGGATCGGAGGTTGCGTGTAGGAAAGTACCGGGAGATGAGGTCACAGATGTAAGGAGGAGACAGGTTGTGGATGGCTTTGTACGTCATGGTTAGGGTTTTGTACTGGAGTCTCTGGGCAATGGGGAGCCAGTGAAGGGATTGACAGAGGGGAGAGGCCGGAGAATAGCGGGGGGACAGGTGGATTAGTCGGGCAGCAGAGTTTAGAATAGATTGGAGGGGTGCGAGAGTGTTTGAGGGGAGGCCACAGAGCAGGAGGTTGCAGTAGTCAAGGCGAGAGATGATGAGGGCATGGACTAGGGTTTTTGCAGATTCTTGGTTGAGGAATGAACGGATTCGTGCAATATTTTTGAGTTGAAGTCGGCAGGAAGTGGAAAGGGCTTGGATATGTGGTTTGAAGGAGAGATCAGCGTCAAGGATAACCCCGAGGCAGCGAGCTTGTGGGACTGGGGAGAGTGGGCAGCCATTTACTGTAATGGATAGGTTCGTTGGGGGGGTCACGTGAGATGGGGGAAAGATGATGAATTCTGTTTTGTCCATGTTAAGTTTCAGAAATCTAGCGGAGAAGAAGGATGAAATAGTGGACAGACATTGAGGGATTCTGGTTAGTAGGGAGGTGATATCTGGTCCAGAGATGTAGATCTGTGTGTCATCAGCATAGAGGTGATACTGAAAGCCATGAGATTCTATGAGCTGTCCCAGGCCAAAGGTGTAAATGGAGAAGAGCAGGGGCCCAAGGACTGAGCCTTGTGGGACTCCGACAGATAGGGGGTGAGGTGAGGAGGTGGTGTGTGAGTGGGAGACGCTGAATGTCCGGTCTGTTAGGTATGATGAGATCCAGGATAGGGCCAAGTCTGTGATGCCAAGTGATGAGAGTGAGAGGGTCTGTAATAATAGGGAATGGTCCACTGTGTCAAAGGCAGCCGACAGGTCGAGGAGGAGGAGTACAGAGTAGTGTCGCTTGCTCTTGGCGGTTAAGAGGTCATTGGTGACCTTAGTTAGGGCAGTTTCAGTGGAATGGTGTGACCGGAAGCCAGATTGTAAGCGGTCAAAGAGGGAGCAAGAAGAGAGATGGGAGGACAGTTCAAGGTAGACGTGTTGTTCCAGTAGTTTTGAGGCATAGGGGAGAAGTGATATAGGGCGATAGCTAGATACAGAGGATGGGTCAAGAGAGGGCTTTTTGAGGATAGGTGTGATGGAGGCATGTTTAAAGCTTGAGGGGAAAACACCAGTTGTTAGTGATAGGTTGAAGAGATGGGTTAGGGTTGGGATGAAGATTGTGGTGAGGTTTGGGATGAGGTGGGATGGGAGCGGGTCAAGTGCACAGGTGGGGAGATGCAATCTTGAGAGTAGAGTGGCGAGTTGATCTTCTGTAATGGTGGGGAAGTTGGTTTTGGAGGTGGAGGGTAGGGAAGTTGGGAGGAAGGGCTCTGGGGGTTGTTGACCAAAACTGTCTCTGATGTTATCAATCTTCTGCTTGAAGAATGAGGCAAAGTCTTCAGCAGAGATAAGTGGGGATAGCTTTCTAAGGATGTCAGGGACAAGATCATAGACCTTCACAAAGCTGGAAAGGGCTACAAACCCATAAATAAGACGCTGGGTGAGAAAGAGACAACTATTGAGTAAGAAAATGGAAGAAATACAAAATGACTGTCAATCGTCATCGATCTGGGGCACCATGCAAAATCATACCTCGTGGGGTATCCTTGATCATGAGGAAAATGAGAGATCAGCCTAAAACTACAAGGGGGGACTTGTTAATGATCTCAAAGCAGCTGGGACCACAGTCACCAAGAAAATCATTGGTAACACATTATGCTGTAAAGGTTTAAAATACTGCAGTGCCAGCAAGGTCCCCCTGCTCAAAAACGCACATGTGCAGGTGCCTCTGAAGTTTGTCAATGAACACATGGATGATTCTGTGAGTGATTGGGAGAAGGTGCTATGGTCAGATGAGACAAAAATTGAGCTCTTTGGCATTAATACAACTTGCCATGTTTGGAGGACGAGAAATGCTGCCTATAACCCAAAGAACACCGTTCCTTCTGTCCAGCATGGAGGTGGAAACATTATGTTTTGGGGGTGTTTCCCTGCTACGGGCACAGGACTACTTCGCCGCATCAATGGGAGAATGGATGGAGCCATGTACCGTAAAATCCTGAGTGACAACCTCCTTCCCTCTGCCAGGACATTAAAAATGGGTTGTGGCTGGCTCTTCCAGCAAGACAATGACCCAAAACATACAGCCAACGCAACAAAGGAATGGCTCAAAAAGACGCACATTAAGGTCATGGAGTGGCCTAGCCAGTCTCCAGACCTTAATCCCATAGAAAACTTATGGAGGGAGTTGAAGCTCCAAGTTGCCAAGTGGCAGCCTCAAAATCTTAATAATTTAGAGATGATCTACAAAGACGAGTGGAACAAAATTCCTCCTAACGTGCACAAACCTCATCATCAACTACAAAAAACGTCTGACTGCTGTGCTTGCCAACAAAGGTTTTGCCACCAAGTATAGTTTGCCAGAGGGATCAAATACTTATTTCTCACTGCAAAATGCAAATAAATTTATATAATTTATACAACGTGATTTTCTGGATTATATTTTTGATATTCTATTGTTCAATGTTAAAATGAACCTACCCTTAAAATGATAGACTGTTCATGTCTTTGTCAGTGGGCAAACTTACAAAATCAACAGGTGATCGAATACCTATTTCCCCCACTGTATATGAATGAAACAATACCTCAAGGAAAAAAATGGTATACAGCATTTAGTAGCAAATAAAATTGAATGTAGAGCTTTCGTTTGTTGAGGTGCTTAAAGGGAATCCTGTCACCAGATTTTTGCCACCTAATCTTAGAGCAGCATAATTCAAATACAGAGACCCTGATTCCTTCGATGTGTCACTTTCTGGGGGTTGCTCAGTGTGGTTTTCATAAAATCACTTGTTTATTAGCAGGAGATCATCACTAGAGGACTAGTAAACCTGCAGCCATATAGTCCTCCATGTTCACGAGCTCTGTATAACCCCGCCCCCACCACTGATTGGCAGGGTTCTGCCTATGCACAGTGTATACTTAAAGCTGCCAATCAATGGTGTGGGCGGGGTTATACAGAGCTCAGCAGTCAGAGGACTGCTGTATGTAAAGCAGAGAAAACAGTAATTTAGCAAAAATATATCACAGAGCCCAGGAAGTGATACATTAGTGCAATCAGGATCTTTGCCCCTACAACATTCTGCTCTCAGATGGTTTAGCAGAAACCTGCTGACAGATTCTCCTTAATGTGACAAGATATCGTATTGTATAAAAGGTTAAAGGTCCTTCTGTAAGGATCAGAGCTGCATATGAGATGCCAAGAATATATTAGGTATACTATTGCCACTTTAAGAAAAGTTTATCGCAACTCACCTGAAATTCATCAAAACACAGTAGACAAGCTTCCTCGCTTATTTCTTCAGCTATTGGGGCAATGGGATCATATGTTTTAGCCATGAACCCCACCTTTCTTTTTGGTAATGTTTTTTTAAGTCTGTGTATTCCTAAACATATGGAAGCAATAGTTTTATTACAAACATTTTTAGAAATCAATTCTACTGGTTTAAAAATATCTGAAAAACAAAAATATTGAAATCACAATTTTAAACTTTTAGGAAAATACACTTTAGTTAAGCCTGAATTATTAGCAATTATTAGCAATAGGCTTTATAGACGATAACTCATGAATTATACATCTAAGCAAGAAAAAAAAAAACTATTTAATAATTACATTTTGACTGATATTTGGAAGTTTATTTTTCTCTAAACATGGTTTTGGTGGGATCTCTATAAACTAACTGGCGATATTATAATTATATTGAAACAAGTTAGACTTCCTTGCCCAAGTCACTTCTGGATATACATATATGGGCAATTATTTGCCATTTACATGCTTAAAGTGGCAATATCATATTTATTAAGTAGGATATTCTACCACATGGAAGTTCTACTCACAATTACTTTATCATTTAGATAATCTAGATTTATAGTATCACTAGATAGCCTGATTCGAACTAATTTGGGGACTACTAATACTATTACTGACTCATTATTTTCAGGAACTTTTAAATAATGAGAATAAAAAATATTTTACAGTGCAACTCAGTAACTATATCGTCTGTCTGCACAGGGTAAATTGTATCCCATTAATTAAATGTAATTATTTGAGGATCGTGTGAACTTAGTCTAAGAGGTAAATTTGATAGGTGCTAATAAAATGCAAATATCTGTAAAAAAATCAATTTATTGTGACATTTTTTCCCTATTGATCATGTGATGTAGATGAAAAGTAGATCCAAATACACAACAGATTTGCAACCCATCAATAAACCTCTTGAATAAACTACAGATTACAGCAGAGACTGAGCTGCACATTACCACTAATTTATGACAAAAACTGCATATTTATTACGGTAAATTATTGATTATGCTTACTTATAAAGCGCCATCATATTCCACAGACCTTTACAGGTATTTTTATCGCTGTCCCCATCGGGGCTCATAATCTAAATTCCCAATCAGTAGGTCTTTGGAATGTGGGAGGAAATCAGACTCCCAAGAGAAACCCACACAAACACGAGGAGAACATACAAATTCATCTTTTCTTCTCATATCTGCATTTGTTGTCTAACACAGCAAACTTCAGGGCTTGTGCACATGCTGCTTTTTTGGAGCACTTTTTTCCTGCCAAAAAAATAGTGTCTTTCTGTTTTCCAGTACCACCAAAATGGATTTGATTTCTGTAATCCCTTGCACATGCTGCTGGTTTATATACTATATACACGGTGTTCCAAATTATTATGCAAATTGGATTTAAGTGTCAAAGATTTAATTGTTTTATTTTTCAAATAAACTCGTGGATGGTATTGTGTCTCAGGGCTCAATGGATCACTGAAATCAATCTTAAACACATGGGATAATTAGTTTTCCAGGTGATTCTAATTAAAGGAAAACTACCGTATTTTCCGGCGTATAAGACGACTGGGCGTATAAGACGACCCCCCAACTTTACCAGTTAAAAAATAAAATCTTCTTAAAAGTTGGGGGTCTTCTTATACACCGTATGTCGTCTTATAGGGCCGGTGAATATGTGCCTTTTGGGGGGGGGGGGAGTGATCCTGATGAGGACGAGGGGGCGTCTCACAGGAAAGTGAGTATCCCCCATTACCTTATAGCGCTGCAGCGTGGGGTCTCTGTGCTGGGAGCGGCGGCTGCTGTGCTGTGGCGGCTCCTCTTCTGCAGTGTGGGGCCTCTGGTGCTGTGGGGCAGTGGCGGCGGCGTATCTTCATGCAGTCGGGGCTCCTCCGGCATCTCAGCCTGGAAGCCCCGCCGGCAACTCCATCGGTACAATGCGGTCAGGTGGCCTCCGGGAAAATGGCCGCTGCTCAGATTCAGATCTCGTCCCGAGATCTCGGGAGACGAGATCTGAATCTGAGCAGCGGCCATTTTCCCGGAGGCAGCTCAATAGGTGCGATGCGGTGGCCCGGCCGCTGGGGGCTGTGCATGCTCAGATTCAGATCTCGTCCCGAAATCTCGGGACACGAGATCTGAATCTAAGCAGCGGCCATTTTCCCGGAGGCCAGCGCATTACACCGATGGAGTTGCCGGCGGGGCTTCTAGGCTTTGAGATGCCGGAGGAGCCCCGACTGCATGAAGATACGCCACCGCTGCCACCGCCCCACAGCACCAGAGGCCCCACACTGCAGAAGAGGAGCCGCCACAGCACAGCACAGCACAGCAGCCGCCGCTCCCAGCACAGAGACCCCACGCTGCAGCGCTATGATAAGGTAATGGGGGATACTCACTTTCCTGTGAGACGCCCCCTCGTCGTCATCAGGATCACTCCCCCCCCACCCACCATATACACCCGGCGTACAAGGCGATTCCCGGCGTACAAGACGACCCCCGACTTTTAAGAAGATTTTCAGGGGTTAAAAAGTCGTCTTGTACGCCGGAAAATACGGTACTTAAAAATGATGTTCCACATTATTAAGCAGGTCACAGTTTTCAAGTAACATGGGAAAGAAAAAGGATCTTTCTGCTGCTGAAAAGCATCCAATAGTGCAATGCCTTGGTGAAGGGATGAAAACATTAGAAATTTCCCGTAAACTTAAGCGTGATCATCGTACTGTTAAGAGATTTGTGGCTGTATCTGAGCACAAATGTGTTTGTGCTGATAAAGGCATAATGAGGAAGATTTCTGCCAGGCAAGTTCATCGGATTAAGAGAGCAGCTGCTAAAAAGCCATTACAAAGCAGCAAACAGATATTTAAAGCTGCTGGTGCCTCTGGAGTCCCTCGAACCTCAAGGTGTTGGCTCCTTCAAAGGCTTGCTGTGGTGCATAAACCTACTATTCGGCCACCCTTAAACAGTGTTCACAAGCAGAAATGGTTGTATTGGGCCCACACATACATGAAGACTAATTTCCAAACAGTCTTGTTTACTGATAAGTGTTGAGCAACCCTGGATGGTCCAGATGGATGGAGTAGTGGATGGTTGGTGGATGGCCACCATGTCCCAACAAGGCTGCAACGTCAGCAAGGAGGTAGAGTCATGTTTTGGGCCGGAATCATGGAGAAACAGCTGGTGGTGCCCTTTAAGGTTCCTGAAGGTGTGAAAATGACCTCTGCAAAGTATAAAGAGTTTCTGACTAAAAACTTTCTTCTATGGTCTAAAAAGCAGAAATGTGCCTTCAGGAGCAAAATCATCTTCATGCATGACAATGCACCATCTCATGCTGCAAAGAATACCTCTGAGTCATTGGCTGATATGGGCATAAAAGGAGATAAACTCATGGTGTGGCCACCATCTTCCCCTGACCTCAACCCTATAGAGAACCTTTGGAGTATCATAAAGCAAAAGATCTATGAGGGTGGGAGGCAGTTCACATCAAAACAGCAGCTCTGGGAGGCTATTCTGACTTCATGCAAAGAAATACAAGCAGAAACTCTCCAAAAACTTACAAGTTCAATGGATGCAAGAACTGTGAAGGTGATATCAAAGAAGGGTTCCTATGTTATCATGTAGCTGCTAGGATGTTTTGGCGTTAAATAGCTTTTTTGTTCAGTGAATGTGACCTCCTAATGCTGCAAATTCCACAAATGAGCATTTTCAGTTTTTTAAAACATATCAAATGTTTAGAAATTCTACTGTGCCTAATAATTTGGGACAGTGCATTTTGATTTTTTATTCATTTTGGAGATTATACTGTTATCATTGGGGGGTTTCTTCAATAAATTTCGATGTATACTCTAATGGGTGATTACTTTTATTAGACTGACTGTCATTTGCACCAACCATTTAGGAAAATCCGATAAAAATTTAATTTGCATAATAATTTGGAACATAGTGTATACTCGTTTTTTTGTGTGCTGAAAATGGCCCCCCCCCCCCCCCCCCGGCTTATACACGAGTCATTGCTTCAGAAACCGGCGGGGGAGAAGCGGGTCATAGGAGGCAGGAGCCGGCGACTGAGGCTGTAACTGTGCCTGCTGCTAAAGAGAAATTAATATTCACTGCACTGGCAGTGTGTCCTCGCCGCAGCATCTTGTTCCGGCTTCCAGCAGCTCCTGCGGCCGAGCGATCACGTGTCCCCAGTGAGTGGAGTGAGGTGAATATTCATTACCTTAATGAGCGGGGACGTGTGATCGCTAGGCCGCAGGAGCTGCTGGAAGCCACAACAAGATGCTGCGAGGGCAACGCAGGGAAGGTAAGTAGGAGGGTTTTTTATGCTTTTCTCTTGGGGGCCATGCATACAAGGATAGGGATGAGGAACCATGTATACCAAGACAGGGATGAGGAGCCATGCATACAAGGATAGGGATGAGGAGCCATGCATACCAAGACAGGGATGAGAAGCCATGCATACCAAGACAGGGATGAGGAGCCATGCATACAAGGACAGGGATAATGAGCCATGCATACAAGGACAGGGATAAAGAGCCATGTATACAAGGACAGGGAGGGGGGAGCCATGCATACAAGGACAGGGATAAGGAGTCATGTATACAAGTACAGGGATAAGGAACCATGCATACAAAGACAGGGATAAGTAGCTATGTATACAAGAATGGGGATAAGGAGCCATGCATACCAGGACAGGGACAGGGAGCCATGCATACAATGATACGGATGAGAGGACAATGCATACCCAGCTTATACTCGAGTCAATAAATGTTCCAATTATTTCATGACAAAATTAGGTGCCTCAGCTTATACATGAGTACAGTACAGACCAAAAGTTTGGACACACCTTCTCATTTAAAGATTTTTTTCTTTATTTTCATGACTATGAAAATTGTACATTCACACTGAAGGCATCAAAACTATGAATTACCGTATTTTTCGGACTATAAGACGCACCGTACCATAAGAAGCACCCCAAATTTGGGGTGAAAATTGCAGAAAAAAAGATTTTTTATAAGATGGGGGTCCATCTTATTGTCCAAATTTAAGATCTCTTACCTGAGGGCAGGCAGTGGCAGAGCAGGGTCACAGGAGGCATGGTGGTGGCAGAGGTGAGGTGATGCTGAGGTGCGGTGGGCGGAACGGCGTGCACCTGAGCAGGGTCCCATCCTGCTTAGGTGGGCGACGCCATGGCCTGGTGTCCATGGGGAGGTTGCTGTGGCGGCGGCAGATGTGCGGTCACTTCCTCAGGTGGCGGCGGCCAGGGTCTCTTCCACATTTGAGGTGACGCCACAGCAGTAGTGAAGGAGAGCAGCAGAGCTGGGTGAGTCACGGTTTTCCTGGTGGTGGCGGGCTTACCGGCATTGTGGCGGCGACAGAGGTGTGGGAATGATGTGGCGCGGTGAGCTGTATGGCGTGAGCAGGGTCCCGTCCATATTTGAGGTGAATCCGCGGCCCGGTATTGATGGAGAGCAGCAGAGCTGGGTGAGTTACAAATTTTTCCGGTGGCGGCGGCCATCTTGCTGAGGCCGCGCGTGCGCAGATTCACTACTCTGCATCCCAGGGCTTCAGGAAAATGGCCGCAGGAGGCCGCACGTGCGCAGATGGAGATCGCGGCGGCCATTTTCCTGAAGCCGAGATCTCAATCTGCGAACTCAACAAGATGGCCGCCGCCACCGGAAAATACCGTAACTCACCCAGCTCTGCTGCTCTCCATCAATACCGGGCCGCGGATTCACCTCAAATATGGACGGGACCCTGCTCACGCCATACAGCTCACCGCGCCACATCATCCCCGCACCTCTGTCGCCGCCACAATGCCGGTAAGTCTGCGTTCCAACTATAAGACGCACCCCCCATTTTCCTCACAATTTTTTTGGGGAAAAAGTGCGTCTTATAGTTGGAAAAATACGATAACACATGTGGAATTATATACTTAGCAAAAATGTTTGAAAGAACTGAAATCATGTTTTATATTCTAGGTTATTCAAAGTAGCCACCTTCTGCTTTGATGACTGCTTTGCACACTCTCTTGGCATTCTCTTGATGAGCTTCAAGAGGTAGTCACAGGGAATGGTCTTCCGACAATCTTGAAGGAGTTCCCAGAGATGCTTAGCACTTGTTGGCACTATTACCTTCACTCTGCGGTCCAGCTCACCCCAAACCATCTCGATTGGGTTCAGGTCTGGTGACTCTGGAGGCCAGGTCATCTGGCGTAGCACCCCATCACTCTCCTTCTTGGTCAAATAGCCCTTACACAGCCTGGAGGTGTGTTTGGGGTCATTGTCCTGTTGAAAAATAAATGATGGTCCAACTAAACGCAAACCAGATGGAATAGCATGCTGCTGCAAGATGCTGTGGTAGCCATGCTGGTTCAGTATGCCTTCAATTTTGAATAAATCCCCAACAGTGCCACCAGCAAAGCACCCCCACACCATCACACCTCCTCCTCCTCCATGCTTCACGGTGGGAACCAGGCATGTAGAGTCCATCCGTTCACCTTTTCTGCGTCGCACAAAAACACGGTGGTTAGAACCAAAGATCTCAAATTTGGACTCATGAGACGAAAGCACAGGTTTCCACTGGTCTAATGTCCATTCCTTGTGTTCTTTAGCCCAAACAAGTCTCTTCTGCTTGTTGCCTGTCCTTAGCAGTGGTTTCCTAGCAGCTATTTTACCATGAAGGCCTGCTGCACAAAGTCTCCTCTTAACAGTTGTTGTAGAGATGTGTCTGCTGCTAGAACTGTGTGGCATTGACCTGGTCTCTAATCTGAGCTGCTGTTAACTGCGATTTCTGAGGCTGGTTACTCGGATAAACTTATCCTCAGAAGCAGAGGTGATTCTTGGTCTTCCTTTCCTGGGATGGTCCTCATATAAGCCAGTTTCTTTGTAGCGCTTGATGGTTTTTGCCACTGCACTTGGGGACACTTTCAAAGTTTTCCCAATTTTTCGGACTGACTGACCTTCATTTCTTAAAGTAATGATGGCCACTCGTTTTTCTTCACTTAGCTGCTTTTTTCTTGCCATAAACCAAATTCTAACAGTCTATTCAGTCGGACTATCAGCTGTGTATCCACCAGACTTCTGCACAACACAACTGATGGTTCCAACCCCATTTGTAAGGCAAGAAATCCCACTTATTAAACCTGACAGGGCACACAGGTGAAGTGAAAACCACTCCTGGTGACGACCTCTTGAAGCTCATCAAGAGAATGCCAAGAGTGAGCAAAGAAGTCATCAAAGCAAAAGGTGGCTACTTTGAAGAACCTAGAATATAAGACATATTTTCGGTTGTTTCACACTTTTTTGTTAAGTATATAATTCCACATGTGTTAATTCATAGTTTTGATGCCTTCAGTGTGAATGTACAATTTTCATAGTCATGAAAATACAGAAAAATCTTTAAATGAGAAGGTGTGTCCAAACTTTTGGTCTGTACTGTATATACGGTACTTGTCAATTCTTTCAGCGTTTATTCAGATATTAAAATAAAGGGGAGAAAAACGTAATAAATATTACACAGCCTTTCCTCCTTGCAACACTCAGTTTTTTGCTGAGGACAAACTCCAAGTCACTTGAATCCATTATCCAAAAAAGCAAGCATCTTTCCATAATCTTATCATAACCTTCCCTTCTAGGATATTTTTGAATCTTATTGTACAAGTTTTTGATTGTAATTTCATAGCCAATATTTAATATCCAATTAATACGCACACTTATTGACAAGCCTATTATGACCATGGATATATTTACAGGACACCATGTTTGCTACAACAAAAAAAAGCCAAATTAGGGCTTACTTTCATGTACATCCAGCATAAATCCATGGAAGTGCACTCGCTTTTTCTGCTCAACTTCAACATGTGCAAAAAACATGTCCATTACCATTGTCTTACCAGTACCTTAAATGAAAAGACACAATGTATTAGTATTTCCACTGAATTGGTGAGATGCGATTGACCATATTCCTGCCATGTAATCTAATGATGTTTAGAATTGAGAGTCCTCAGTGGTTGATACCTTTTAATGGCTAACTGAAAAGATGGTAACAAATTGCAAGCTTTCGAGACTACATACGTCTCTTCATCAGGCATAGACTAATACAAATTCTGAAGAAACACATATTTATGCACAACATAGCACAGAACACAAAAAAAAGCATGGATAAGACAGGTGGCATGAAGCAGAATTACCATGAGTGATAAACAGTTATGTCCATAAATGTTGGGCCGGTTCTTAGATAAGGAATGTTTTAGGGTATGAGCACACGTTGCAGATTTGCCTTTGGAATTTTCTGTGCAGATTCTGCATCTTGTGTCAGAAAACGCAGGTGCAGATTTGATGCGTTTTTCTTGCGGATTTTGTGTGGTTTTCCTGCAGATTTACTGCGGATTTCATGCGTTTTTACCCCTGCGGATTTCTATTATGGAATAGGTGCAGAAACGCTGCAGATCTGCACAAAAGTGACATGGTCCTTTTTGAATCTGCTGCGTTTTCCGTGCAGATTTATCCGCACCATCAGCACAGCATTTTTTTTGTCATTGATTTACATTGTACTGTAAATCACTTGCAGATCTGCAGCGTTTCTGCGCGGAAAAAAACGCTGCGGTTCTGCAGGAAATCTGCAACGTGTGCACATAGCCTTATTGTCCTCTGATTGGGGTCTCTGTTGTGATGACGACTCATAGTCTGAGGGGCAAGTTCCTTAGTTGATGTAAAAAGACATAAATCCATGCGACACATTCACACGGATTTAATGTCTTTTTTCATGGTGAAGGGGAATCGCCACTACATGTGTATATAGGATAGTTAGAGGCCCATCAGTGAAATTCTGAATAAAAAAAGAAGAAACAGACCGAATACAAGAGTCTTTGATAAACAAAACGTGTAATTTTATAGGTTACATAAGAATAAAACATTTTTTGGATAGGGGTGGGAAAAAATAACCGGAAAGAACGATTGTAAGACCCAGGAACAGATATCTATACATTTTAAATCACAAGGTACAATAGCTATGATCATAGATTACATAAAGTGCATAAGTATGGGAGTGGCATGCGTCAGCGATGCGTTAGCGACCGTTAGCACATTGCGGTCAATGGGTGCGCTAACGGACCCGTTAAATAGTGTTAATTGCGACAATTGCGCCATGTAACGGAGTCCGCTAGCGGACACCCATTAACGCAATGTGAACCTAGCCTAATTAATATGCAAGATAACCTAGTGGTATGCATAAGCCCCATATATACAGTGCCTTGCGAAAGTATTCGGCCCCCTGAAACTTTTCAACCTTTTCCCACATATCATGCTTCAAACATAAAGATACCAAATGTAAATTTTTGGTGAAGAACCAACAACAAGTGGAACACAATTGTGAAGTTAAACGAAATTTATTGGTTATTTTAAATTTTTGTGGAAATTCAAAAACTGAAAAGTGGGGTGTGCAATATTATTCGGCCCCTTTAACGTAATACTTTGTTGCATCACCTTTTGCTGCGATTACAGCTGCAAGTCACTTGGGGTATGTCTCTATCAGTTTTGTACATCGAGACTGAAATTCTTGTCCATTCTTCCTTGGCAAACAGCTCGAGCTCAGTGAGGTTTGATGAAGATCGTTTGTGAACAGCAATTTTCAGCTCTTTCCGCAGATTCTCGATTGGATTGAGGTCTGGACTTTGACTTGGTCATTCTAACACCTGGATACGTTTATTGGTGAACCATTCCATTGTTCAATTGTAGATTTTGCTTTATGTTTGGGATCATTGTCTTGTTGGAAGACAAATCTCCGTCCCAGTCTCAGGTCTTTTGCAGACTACAACAGGTTTTCTTCAAGAATGGTCCTGTATTTGGCTCCATCCATCTTCCCATCAATTTTAACCATCTTCCCTGGCCCTGCTGAAGAAAAGCAGGCCTAAACCATGATGCTACCACCACGTTTGACAGTGGGGATGGTGTGTTCAGGGTGATGAGAAGTGTTGCCTTTACGCCAAACAAATCGTTTGGCATTGTTGCCAAAAAGTTTGATTTTGGTTTCATCTGAACAACAACACTTTTTATGGATATCTTTGAGAAATGGCTTTCTTCTTGCCACTCTTCCATAAAGGCCCGATTTGTGCGGTGTACGACTGATTTTTGTCCTATGGACAGACTGTCCCACCTCAGCTGTAGATCTCTGCAGTTCATCCAGAGTGATCTTGGGCCTCTTGGCTGCATCTCTGATCAGTCTTCTCCTTGTTTGAGATGAAAGCTTAGAGGGATGGCCGGGTCTTCGTAGATTTGCAGTGGTATGATACTCCTTCCATTTCAATATGATCGCTTGAACAGTGCTCCTTGGGATGTTTAAAGTTTTGGAAATCATTTTGTATCCAAATCCGGCGTTAAACTTCTCCACAACAGTATCACGGACCTGCCTGTTGTGTTCCTTGGTCTTCATGATGCTCTCTGTGCTTCAAACAGAACCCTGAGACTATCACAGAGCAGGTGCCTACTGTATTCTCACCCATCCCTTGTAGATTGTGAGCCTTCGCGGGCAGGGTCCTCTCTCCTCCTGTACCAGTTATGACTTGTATTGTTTAAGATTATTGTACTGGTTTTTATTATGTATACCCCTCCTTAGGGTACTGTCTCACAGTGGCACTTTGGTCGCTACGACGGCACGATCCGTGACGCTCCAGCGTCGCTCCATTATCGCTCCAGCGTCGTAGACTGCGGTCACACTTTGCAATGCACGGCGCTGGAGCGATAATTTCATGACGTATTTGCGATGTAGAAGCCGTTGGTTACTGTGCGCACATCGTATACAACTGTTATGACCCCAATGGCGAGGGTCTCAGAGGAACGTGGAAGTCTGCAGAATACAAAAATCCAGCTCATAGGGCAGTGGTAACTGGGTTGACCATATATCTACTCCTAACGCCAACACTAGAAGTAGCCGGGGATCATTCCTACGTTGATTCTAGATGACACGCGCCAGCCGGAGAATCTAGCTACCCCTAGTAGAGGAAAACAAAGACCTTTCTTGCCTCCAGAGAAGGGGACCCCAAAGCTGGATAGAAGCCCCCCACAAATAATGACGGTGAGGTAAGAGGAAATGACAAACACAGAAATGAACCAGGTTTAGCACAGAGAGGCCCGCTTACTGATAGCAGAATAAAGAAAGGTAACTTATATGGTCAACAAAAACCCTATCAAAATCCACACTGGAAATTCAAGAACCCCCGAACCGTCTAACGGTCCGGGGGGAGAACACCAGCCCCCTAGAGCTTCCAGCAAAGGTCAGGATATAGATTTGGAACAAGCTGGACAAAAATACAAAACCAAAACAAATAGCAAAAAGCAAAAGGCAGACTTAGCTGATATAACTGGAACCAGGATCAGTAGACAAGAGCACAGCAGACTAGCTCTGATAACTACGTTGCCAGGCATAGAACTGAAGGTCCAGGGAGCTTATATAGCAACACCCCTAACTAACGACCCAGGTGCGGATAAAAGGAATGACAGAAAAACCAGAGTCAAAAAACTAGTAACCACTAGAGGGAGCAAAAAGCAAATTCACAACAGTACCCCCCCCTTAGTGAGGGGTCACCGAACCCTCACCACGACCACCAGGGCGATCAGGATGAGCGGCATGAAAGGCACGAACTAAATCGGCCGCATGAACATCAGAGGCGACCACCCAGGAATTATCCTCCTGACCATAGCCCTTCCACTTGACCAGGTACTGAAGCCTCCGCCTGGAGAGGCGAGAATCCAAGATCTTCTCCACCACGTACTCCAACTCGCCCTCAACCAACACCGGAGCAGGAGGCTCAGCAGAAGGAACTACAGGCACAATGTACCGCCGCAACAAGGACCTATGAAATACATTGTGAATAGCAAACGACACAGGAAGATCCAGACGAAAAGATACAGGATTAAGGATTTCCAATATCTTGTAAGGCCCAATAAAACGAGGTTTAAATTTGGGAGAGGAGACCTTCATAGGAACAAAGCGGGAAGAAAGCCACACCAAATCCCCAACGCGTAGTCGGGGACCCACACCGCGGCGGCGGTTGGCAAAGCGCTGAGCCTTCTCCTGTGACAACTTCAAGTTGTCCACCACATGATTCCAGATCTGCTGCAACCTATCCACCACAGAATCCACCCCAGGACAGTCAGAAGGCTCCACATGACCCGAAGAAAAGCGAGGATGGAAACCAGAGTTGCAGAAAAAAGGCGAAACCAAGGTGGCGGAACTAGCCCGATTATTAAGGGCAAACTCAGCCAACGGCAAGAATGTCACCCAATCGTCCTGATCAGCAGAGACAAAACACCTCAAATAAGCCTCCAAAGTCTGATTGGTTCGCTCCGTCTGTCCATTAGTCTGAGGATGGAAAGCAGACGAAAACGACAAATCAATGCCCATCCTACTACAAAAGGATCGCCAGAACCTGGAAACAAACTGGGATCCTCTGTCTGACACAATATTCTCAGGGATGCCGTGCAAACGAACCACGTTCTGGAAAAACATAGGAACCAGATCGGAAGAGGAAGGCAGCTTAGGCAAAGGAACCAAATGGACCATCTTGGAGAAGCGATCACATATCACCCAGATAACGGACATGCCCTGAGATAGCGGAAGATCAGAAATGAAATCCATGGAGATATGTGTCCAAGGTCTCTTCGGGACAGGCAAGGGCAAGAGCAAACCGCTGGCACGAGAACAGCAAGGCTTAGCTCGAGCACAAGTCCCACAGGACTGCACAAATGACCGCACATCCCTTGACAAGGAAGGCCACCAAAAGGACCTGGCCACCAGATCTCTGGTGCCAAAAATTCCCGGGTGACCTGCCAACACCGAGGAATGAACCTCGGAAATGACTCTGCTGGTCCACTTATCCGGGACAAACAGTCTGTCAGGTGGACAAGACTCAGGCCTATCAGCCTGAAATCTCTGCAACACACGTCGCAGATCCGGAGAAATAGCTGACAAGATAACTCCATCTTTAAGAATACCAACAGGATCAGCGACTCCAGGAGCATCAGGCACAAAGCTCCTAGAAAGAGCATCGGCCTTCACATTCTTTGAACCTGGTAAATACGAGACAACAAAATCAAAGCGGGAGAAAAACAATGACCAGCGGGCCTGTCTCGGATTAAGGCGTTTAGCAGACTCGAGATACATCAGATTTTTGTGATCAGTCAAGACCACCACACGATGCTTAGCACCCTCGAGCCAATGACGCCACTCCTCAAATGCCCATTTCATGGCCAACAACTCCCGATTGCCCACATCATAATTTCGCTCGGCAGGCGAAAACTTCCTAGAGAAAAAGGCACAAGGTTTCATAACAGAGCAACCAGGGCCTCTCTGCGACAAAACGGCCCCTGCCCCAATCTCCGAAGCATCCACCTCAACCTGAAAGGGAAGTGAGACGTCAGGCTGGCACAAAACAGGCGCCGAAGTAAACCAGCGTTTCAACTCCTGGAAAGCCTCCACGGCAGCAGGAGCCCAGTTAGCTACATCGGAGCCCTTCTTGGTCATATCCGTCAAAGGTTTCACAATGCTAGAAAAATTAGCGATAAAACGACGGTAGAAGTTAGCGAAGCCCAAGAACTTCTGAAGACTCTTAACTGACGAGGGCTGAGTCCAATCAAGAATAGCTCGGACCTTGACTGGGTCCATCTCCACAGCAGAAGGGGAAAAAATGAACCCCAAAAAGGGAACCTTCTGTACACCAAAGAGACACTTTGAGCCCTTGACAAACAAAGAATTTTCACGCAAAATTTTAAAGACCAACCTGACCTGCTCCACATGCGAATCCCAATTATCAGAAAAAACCAAAATATCATCCAGATAAACAATCAAAAATTTATCCAGATACTTCCGGAAAATGTCATGCATAAAGGACTGAAAAACTGAAGGCGCATTGGAGAGCCCAAAAGGCATCACCAAGTACTCAAAATGACCTTCGGGCGTATTGAATGCGGTTTTCCATTCATCACCTTGCTTAATGCGCACAAGGTTGTACGCACCACGAAGGTCTATCTTGGTGAACCACTTGGCACCCTTAATCCGGGCAAACAAGTCAGACAACAGCGGTAAAGGATACTGAAATTTGACAGTGATCTTATTCAAAAGCCGATAATCAATACAAGGTCTCAAAGATCCGTCCTTTTTTGCCACAAAAAAGAATCCCGCACCAAGAGGGGAAGAAGACGGACGAATATGTCCTTTTTCCAGAGACTCCTTGATATATGAACGCATAGCGGTATGTTCAGGTACCGACAGATTAAACAGTCTTCCCTTAGGAAATTTACTGCCCGGGATCAAATCTATAGCACAGTCACAGTCCCTATGAGGAGGCAGTGCACTGGACTCAGACTCACTGAAGACATCCTGATAATCAGACAAATACTCCGGAACTTCCGAAGGCGTAGAAGAAGCAATAGACACAGGCAGGGAATCCTCATGAATACCACGACAGCCCCAACTTGAGACTGACATAGCCTTCCAGTCCAGGACTGGATTATGGGTCTGTAACCATGGCAGCCCTAAAACAACCAAATCATGCATTTTATGTAAAACCAGGAAACGTATCACCTCGCGGTGTTCAGGAGTCATGCACATGGTAACCTGAGTCCAATACTGCGGTTTATTTGCTGCCAATGGTGTAGCATCAATACCCCTAAGAGGAATAGGATTTTCTAATGGTTCAAGAGTAAATCCACAGCGCTTAGCAAATGAGAGATCCATGAGACTCAGGGCAGCACCTGAATCTACAAACGCCATGACAGGATAAGATGACAGTGAGCAAATCAAAGTTACAGACAGAATAAATTTAGGTTGCAAATTACCAACGGTGACAGGACTAACAACCTTAGCTATACGTTTAGAGCATGCTGAGATAACATGTGTAGAATCACCACAGTAGTAGCACAAGCCATTCCGGCGTCTATGAATTTTCCGCTCATTTCTAGTCAGGATTCTATCACATTGCATTAAATCAGGTGTCTGTTCAGACAACACCATGAGGGAATTTGCGGTTTTTCTATCACATTGCACCGAATTAGGTGTCTGTTCAGACAACACCATGAGGGAATTTGCGGTTTTGCGCTCCCGCAACCGCCGGTCAATTTGAATAGCCAGTGCCATAGTATCATTCAGACCTGTGGGAATGGGAAAACCCACCATAACATTCTTAATGGCTTCAGAAAGGCCATTTCTAAAATTAGCGGCCAGTGCACACTCGTTCCAATGTGTCAGCACGGACCATTTCCGAAATTTTTGGCAATACACTTCAGCCTCGTCCTGCCCCTGAGACATAGCCAGCAAGGCCTTTTCTGCCTGAATCTCAAGATTGGGTTCCTCATAAAGTAAACCGAGCGCCAGAAAAAACGCATCAAGATCAGCCAATGCCGGATCTCCTGGCGCCAGCGAAAAAGCCCAATCCTGAGGGTCGCCCCGTAAGAACGAAATAACAATTTTTACTTGCTGAGCAGAATCTCCAGATGAACAGGGTCTCAGGGACAAAAACAATTTACAATTATTCACGAAATTCCTAAACTTAAACCTGTCTCCGGAAAACAGTTCAGGAATCGGTATTTTAGGTTCTGACCTAGGATTTCTGATAACATAGTCTTGTATGCCCTGCACACGAGTAGCCAGCTGGTCCACACTTGTAATCAAGGTCTGGACATTCATGTCTGCAGCAAGCATAGCCACTCTGAGGTAAAGGGGAAGGAGAAAAAAAAAACTCAGAATCTTCTTTCTTATAATCCCTCTTCTGCAATGCATTAAACATTTAATACTGGCCTGGCAAACTGTTATGACCCCAATGGCGAGGGTCTCAGAGGAACGTGGAAGTCTGCAGAATACAAAAATCCAGCTCATAGGGCAGTGGTAACTGGGTTGACCATATATCTACTCCTAACGCCAACACTAGAAGTAGCCGGGGATCATTCCTACGTTGATTCTAGATGACACGCGCCAGCCGGAGAATCTAGCTACCCCTAGTAGAGGAAAACAAAGACCTTTCTTGCCTCCAGAGAAGGGGACCCCAAAGCTGGATAGAAGCCCCCCACAAATAATGACGGTGAGGTAAGAGGAAATGACAAACACAGAAATGAACCAGGTTTAGCACAGAGAGGCCCGCTTACTGATAGCAGAATAAAGAAAGGTAACTTATATGGTCAACAAAAACCCTATCAAAATCCACACTGGAAATTCAAGAACCTCCGAACCGTCTAACGGTCCGGGGGGAGAACACCAGCCCCCTAGAGCTTCCAGCAAAGGTCAGGATATAGATTTGGAACAAGCTGGACAAAAATACAAAACCAAAACAAATAGCAAAAAGCAAAAGGCAGACTTAGCTGATATAACTGGAACCAGGATCAGTAGACAAGAGCACAGCAGACTAGCTCTGATAACTACGTTGCCAGGCATAGAACTGAAGGTCCAGGGAGCTTATATAGCAACACCCCTAACTAACGACCCAGGTGCGGATAAAAGGAATGACAGAAAAACCAGAGTCAAAAAACTAGTAACCACTAGAGGGAGCAAAAAGCAAATTCACAACATACAACCTTTGTAAGGCTACATTCACATTTGCGTTGTGCGCCGCAGCGTCGGCGCCGCAACGCACAACGCAAACAAAAACGCAGCAAAACGCATGCACAACGCTGCGTTTTGCGCCGCATGCGTCCTTTTTTTCATTGATTTTGGACGCAGCAAAAATGCAACTTGCTGCGTCCTCTGCGCCCGGACGCGGGCGCCGCAGGGACGCATGCGGCGCAAAACGCAAGTGCGACGCATGTCCATGCGCCCCCATGTTAAATATAGGGGCGCATGACGCATGCGGCAACGCTGCGGCGCCCGACGCTGCGGCGCCGACCGCAAATGTGAACGTAGCCTTACACGATGCGATCATGCCACCACAGCGGGACACTTGACGACGAAAGAAAGTTTCAAACGATCTGCTACGACGCACGATTCTCAGCGGGGTCCCTGATCGCAGTAGCGTGTCAGACACAGCGAGATCGTAAGTATATCGCTGGAACGTCACGGATCGTGCCGTCGTAGCGACCAAAGTGCCACTGTGTGACAGTACCCTTACATGTAAAGCGCCATGGAATAAATGGCGCTATAACAATAAATAATAATAATAATAATAATGAGACTTGATTACACATAGGTGTATTATATTTATCATCATTAGGCATTTAGGACAACATTGGATCATTCAGAGATCCACAATGAACTTCTGGAGTGAGTTTGCTGTACTGACAGTAAAGGGGCTGAATAATATTCACGCTCCACAGTTTTTGAATTTTCATAAAAATTTAAAATAACCAATAAATTCCGTTCAACACAATTCACAATTGTGTTCCACTTGTTGATTCTTGACCAAAAATTTACATTTGGTATCTTTATGTTTGAAGCATGATATGTGGGAAAAGGTTGAAAAGTTCCAGGGGGCCGAATACTTTTTCAAGGCACTGTAGATGCCAATAGAATAAGGATAGATATGCATGAACTGCAATTACCTGTATAATGAAGGACATGATACTGTTCCTGGATGTGTCCACCCAGAAGCGCGTTTCGGCTTCTGCCTTTGTCAGGGGTGTACGCATCCAGGAACAGTCTCATATCCTTCATCTTACAGGTAATTGCAGTTCATGCATATGTGGCATATATATATGGGGCTCATGCATACCACTCAGTTATCTTGTATATTAATCAGCCCATAGATCTATATGCATATGTACATGCAGAGCTGCCGTCAGGGCATTACTGCCCTTACTGGCGTGTGGGGCCCGATGAGCAGAGGGGGCCCACAGGCCAGCTGCTGATGTCAGTGCGCACGTCGCCGACGTATGACGTTACGGTCATATGCCGAGACGACACTGCGCGTCTCGTCTGAATCGGAGAGAAGGCAACCGCTGGAGCTCGGCCAGATAAGGAGAAACTTTTCTTTTTTGTAATGCCGCGGTATGGGGCATATTATACCGATATGGGGTGCATTATACAGTATGGAGGCGGAGGAAGCGAGGGAAAGGGACTGCATTCTACTCCTATGGGGCTGCATTCTACCCACTCCTATGGGGCTGCATTATACCGCTAAGGGGGTGCATTATACCGCCACGGGGGTGCATTATACTGCTATGTGGGTGCATTATACTATATATGACTATAGTGTACATTATACTACTATGGGGCTACATTATACTGCTATATATGACTATGGGGTACATTATACTATTATGGATGACTATGGGGGCAATATGGAGAGACATGAGGGAAGTATGGAGAAACATGAGCCACAATGGGAGGACACGTGGGGTCTAGAATGTGGGTTATTATTACTGTAGGGACTAATTAAAGGATATTATTTTTCAGGATACTATTTTCAGTGTGGGGGAGGAGAGGTATTGCGACCATGTCAGCCTGGAAATATTGGGCGGACTCTATATTTCCATCAATATGGCCATGTGAGAGCTTGATTTTTGTGGGACGAGTTGTAATTTTCAATGACACTATTGGTTTTACCATAATGTGTACTAGAAAATGGGAAAAAAATTCCAAGTGCTGTGAAATTGCAAAAATAGTGCAATTCCACAACTGTTTTTTGCATTTTTTTTTACCATGTTCACCAAATGCTAAAACGGACCTGACATTATGATTCTCCAGGTCATTACAAGTTCATAAACACCAAACATGTCTAGGTATTTTTTTATTTAAGTGGTGAAAAAAATCCAAAGTTTGTTAAAAAAAAACAAAAAATAAATTGTGTCACTTTCCGAGACCATAGCATCTCCATTTTTCGTGATCTGGGGTTGGGTGAGGACTTTTTTATTTGCGCGCCGAGCTGACATTTTTATTTATACCATTTTGGTGCAGATACGATCTTTTGATTGCCCGTTATTGCATTTAATGTAATGTTGCGGCAACCAAAAAAATGTAATTCTGGCGTTTTGACTTTTTCTCATTACCCCGCTTAGCGATCGGGTTAATTCTATTTTTATATTGATCGGCCGATTCTGAACGCAGCGATACTAAATGTGTGTATATTTGGTTTTTTTTATTGTTTTATTTTGAATGGGGCAAAAGGGGGGTGATTTGTACTTTTATATTTTTAATTTTTCATATTTTTTTAAAACATTTTTTTTTTATACTTTTGGCATGCTTCAATAGTCTCCATGGGAGACTAGAAGCTGCCATAACCCGATCGGCTTTGCTTCCTACAGGCGATGATCAAATCGCCTGTATGTAGCAGAATTACTCACCTGCTATAAGCGCCAACTACCAGGCGGTGCTCATAGCAATCCGAAAGGGACAGCGGCAGAGCTTGACAGCGGCATTTAACAGGTTAATAGCCATGGGTGATCGTGATTCCACCCGTGGCTGTTTCGGCACATGTCAGCTGTCCAAAACAGTGGACATGTGCCAGAAAAGATGTGGGCTCAGCGCCAGAATCCACATCTTTTTCACATTCTTTAGCTCTGAATGTCTATCAGGATATCCCATTGCTCTATTATCAATTTAGGTTTCAGCATTATTCTGGGGTAAGTGAGTAAGAGAACCAGTCATTTGCTTATTTATGGGATGGTAGGAATTTATTTTGAAAGTGAATATATAAAAGCATCACTTACCAACATCTCCAAAGACATACAACCCTTTTTGGGGCTTCTGTCGAGTGAAAAGCTACAAAAAAGAAAAGGAGTAAAAAGTTAAGGAGGATCTATCATCTACTGGAGAAACTTCATGAGGTAAAGGATAGAGATATGTATATATAGATATTTTCATGCTTCTAGTTTCCCTCCACACAATAGTATCTTCTAGCTCAGAGGCATGACTATAATTAAGTAAAAAAAAAATATTTCTATTCTCTAAAAGCTTGAAGTCAGGCTTTCTACTGTCTCACTGTCATGACAGCTTTGCGAGACTTCCTGCCTCTGAGCTGTGAAATACCACTGTGTGGAGAGAAACTGTGAGTGGCATGGAATCACAGGGCAGTCCTGTGCTGCTGTCTTACTTAATATTGGATATAGTGATATAAGAAGTAGTGTAGCATGAATTCCTTTATATTATGAAGCAACAGAAGAAAAGAGAATACAGACATCGCAAAACAGAGGTAAAGCCTATCATAACATATCCTCAGAGCGGCTGCTGTGGACTTTGTGTGCACGTCAGATGAAGAAGCAGCAGCTATATCCCTCCATATTACTATGACTCTTTAGGCCGGGGACACACTTAACGTATAAAAAAACGGTCCGTTTTTCACGGACGAGAATCGCACAAATGTTTCAAAAACAGTGATCCGTGTGCAGTGCGAGGATGCGATTTCCTCGCATCAAATGATCCGTGTGACATCCGTATGTAATTCGTATGGCATCCGTATGCCGAGATTTTCTCGCAAGCTTGCAAAACCGACATCTAATGGATTTATGTGCTCAAATGTTCGGGAAAACATATATACAGTATATATATATATATATATATATATATATATATATATATATATATATATCATTGAGACACATATATATATATTCTGTATTTATATTTCATTCAGCGCGATATCTGTGAACAGCCGGTAATTCAATTGCCGGCTTTGCATTTCTCCTTCACAAACCCGACATGATATGAGACATGGTTTACATACAGTAAACCATCTCATATCCCCCTTTTTTTGCATATTCCACACTACTAATGTTAGTAGTGTGTATGTGCAAAATTTGGCCGCTGTAGCTGCTCAAATAAAGGGTTAAATGGCGGAAAAAATTGGCGTGGGCTCCAGCGCAATTTTCTCCGCCAGAGCGGTAAAGCCAGTGACTGAGGGCAGATATTAATAGCCTAGAGAGGGTCCATGGTTATTGGCCCCCCCTGGCTACAAACATCTGCCCCCAGCCACCCCAGAAAAGGCACATCTGGAAGATGCGCCAATTCTGGCACTTGGCCACTCTCTTCCCACTCCCGTGTAGCGGTGGGATATGGGGTAATGAAGGGTTAATGCCACCTTGCTATTGTAAGGTGACATTAAGCCAGATTAATAATGGAGAGGTGTCAATTATGACACCTATCCATTATTAATCCAATTGTTTGAAAGTGTTAAAAAACACACACACACATGATTTAAAAGTATTTTAATGAAAGAAACACAGCGGTTGTTTTAATATTTTATTGCTCTCTCAATCCATTTTCAGACCCTCGCTTGGCAAAACAATAAACACACAATATACATACCTTCTGATGTCCTATCACGTCCCACGAGGTAATCCATCTGAAGGGGTTAACTAATATTACAGGCAGGAGCTGCGATAAACCACTCGCTCGTGCCTGTAATCCCCGGGTGCTGAAAGGAAAGCAGAGTGATCTATACTTACATTCAGTCGCGGTGATGCGCCCCTGCTGGATGTTCTCATGAACTGCAGCCTGGGAACTTTTTCCCACGCTCCAGGTCATATGAGGACATCCACCAGGGGGCGCATCACCGTGACTGAAGGAAATGTAGGTCAATGACCTACATTTCCTTCATTCGCTGGGGAATTACAAGCACGAGCACAGCTGCTTTTGCAGGGCTCCTGCTTGTAAATTATTTTAACCCCTTCAGATGGATTACCTCGTGGGACGTGACGGGTTAGCAGAAGGTATGTATATTGTGTGTTTATTGTTTTGCCAAGCGAGGGTCTGAAAATGGATTGAGAGAGCAATAAAATATTAAAACAACTGCTGTGTTTATTTCATTAAAATACTTTTAAATCATGTGTGTGTGTGTTTTTTAACACTTTCAAACAATTGGATTAATAATGGATAGGTGACATAATTGACGCCTCTCCATTATTAATCTGGCTTAATGTCACCTTCCAATAGCAAGGTGGCATTAACCCTTCATTACCCCATAGCCCACCGCTACAGGGAGTGAGAAGAGAGTGGCCAAGTGCCAGAATAGGCGCATGTAGAATCTGCTGAGCTTTGGGGTGCCAGTTAATACTAATTAACAAGAACTACTGGATCTTTAAAAGGGGATTTATTACATACAAGGTACAATGACATACATAAGGGAAGTCTAATAAGGGACAAGGGTAAATTAAAGGGAAGGGGTAGTAGGAGAGGGCAGAGGAAACTGGGATGTGGGAAGGAGAGAGGATGCATAACTGATCCTTACATATATATTAAACCAATACACAGATGTGCCTTTTCTGGGGTGGCTGGGGGCAGATGTTTTTAGCCACGGGGGGGCCAATAACCATGGACCCTCTCCTGGCTATTAATATCTGCCCTCAGTCACTGGCTTTACCACTCTGGCGGAGAAAATTGCGCGGGAGCCCACGCCAATTTTTTCCGCCATTTAACCCTTTATTTGAGCAGCTACAGCGGCCAAATTTTGCACATACACACTACTAACATTAGTAGTGTGGAATATGCAAAAAAAAGGGGGATATGAGATGGTTTACTGTATGTAAACCATGTCTCATATCATGTCGGGTTTGTGAAGGAGAAATGCAAAGCCGGCAATTGAATTACCGGCTTTTCTATAGAACACCGCTGCGTATTTCTCGCAATGCACATGCATGGTCCGTGTGTAATCCGATTTTTTCTCGCACCCATAGACTTGCATTGGCGAGTCTCGGCCGAGATACGCTGACAATCGCAGCCTGCTGCGAGTTCCCTCGGATCCGAAATACGGTGGAGAAAATATCGGATGATGGGAGCTGGACCATAGATTAACATTGGGCCGAGTGCTATGCGATTTTTTATCGCATAGCACTCGTCCGTATTACGGTCTAGTGTGACCCCGGCCTTACAAGCAGCTATTAGTTTAGGTTGATTAACCTCTGAGAAGCAGCAACAGCCTTCTGCAGATTATCATTTACAAGCTGCTGTGTTCTCCACTTTACCTAAACTGTATAATACACAGAAACATTTTAATACAAACATCATGAACAATTTTCTATTAAGTCAAAATCAGGCTTCTAGCAGGAAGTAACGGAATTTGAACAAATCTATTTACTCATAATCCTGACCAGATATAAGAGCAACGCTCAGTTACCATTCAGATGCAGTAAAGAATTAGCTCCCCATCAAAATTTATATCTCCCAGAGAACAAAATCAGATTTTAATCTTACTATTGTAAAATCAAAGTAAGACCTTGAGTGCCTGAAGTAGAAAAACATTTTCTGCCTTCCCTATGATATG
The DNA here is from genome assembly GCF_051348905.1 of Ranitomeya variabilis. NCBI lineage: Eukaryota > Metazoa > Chordata > Amphibia > Anura > Dendrobatidae > Ranitomeya > Ranitomeya variabilis. The sequence continues at coordinate 735,095,509 of NC_135233.1, forward strand.
CAGTAGAGAAAAGAGTTATAATTTCAGATATTATCACCTCCTTTACAGAAGTCATAAATTCCGATTTAATCACATCACATTACTTCACTACTTTTCAAGTCCTAATAGAATGTGCCACTTTAAGACATAAAAAAGCAGTGACTCCACCTCAGAATCATGATCCGAGGGCTCCTTCTGCATTAGGGGTCCTTCACAAGTGATATTTCTTGTAAGCAGAAAATAATCTCAAATGTGAGTTGGTCAGTTTTAATCAATTTTGTCTTGTAAATACTTTTATGCCCAAAAATGACAAAAGTTTTCTTGCAGTGATACCTTTATTGGCCAAGAAGAAAAAACATATTTGAAGCTTTCAGAGCACAGGGGCTCCTTCTTCCGACAGATTTACAAATGAATTAATAAGACAAGAGCACAACATTTAAGAGATATTACAACAGGACATTTGTTAATGAGGTGGGGGGTGATGCCTCCTAAAATAAGCCAAGGAAATCAAATTAGGGTCTTTGTAACAAATGCAGAAATGGAGAGGCGGTGGGAATGTTCCCTAAAGGCTGAGTCACACATAACGATATCGTTAAGGATATCGTTGCAACGTCACGCTTTTGGTGACGTAGCAACGATCCCGCTAACGATCTCGTTATGTGTGACAGCGACCAACGATCAGGCCCCTGCTGGGAGATCGTTGGTCGATGGGAATGATCAGGACCTTTTTTTGGTCGCTGATCACCTGCTGTCATCGCTGGATCGGCGTGTGTGACGCCGATCCAGCAATGTGTTCACTTGTAACCAGGGTAAATATCGGGTTAATAAGCGCAGGGCCGCGCTTAGTAACCCGATATTTACCCTGGTTACCATTGTAAAAGTTTAAAAAAAACACTACATACTCACATTCTGATGTCTGTCACGTCCCCCGGCGTCCACAGGGTTAAAACTGCTTTCGGCAGGAGCGCTGGTAATGCACACGCTGCTGCCGAGGGCTTCCCTGCACTGACTGTGTCAGCGCCGGCCGTAAAGCAGAGCACAGCGGTGACGTCACCGCTGTTACTGCCGGCGCTGACACATTCAGTGCAGGGAAGCTCTCGGGAGCAGCGCGTGCATTACCAGCGCTCCTGCCGAAAGCAGTTTTAACCCTGTGGATGCCAGGGGACGTGACAGACATCAGAATGTGAGTATGTAGTGTTTTTTTTAAACTTTTACAATGGTAACCAGGGTAAATATCGGGTTACTAAGCGCGGCCCTGCACTTAGTAACCTGATGTTTACCCTGGTTACCCGGGTGCTGCAGGGGGACTTCGGCATCGTTGAAGACAGTTTCAACGATGCCGAAGTCGTTCCCCTGATCGTTGGTCGCTGGAGAGAGCTGTCTGTGTGACAGCTCCCCAGCGACCACACAATGACTTACCAACGATCACGGCCAGGTCGTATCGCTGGTCGTGATCGTTGCTTAGTCGTTTAGTGTAAAGGTACCTTTAGTCATCTGGAGACCATCTGGTGGAGGTGTGAATTCTATAGTGAGTCATAAATCCAGGTGTTAAACTGAGTTCTATTGTCAAAGAATTGAACATCCTTATCAGTTTGAATTCCGAATTTTTTCTCATAGAATCATAGAATGTTAGAGAAGGAAGGGACCTCAAGGGTCATCGTGTCCAATCCCCTGCAAAAGATAATAATGATGATCCCTTTACAGTGTGACATCCCTTCAGATATTTGTAGACAGCAATTAAGTCTCCTCTTAGCTTTCATTTTTGCAAGCTAAATATTCCTAGATCCTTTAACCGCTCCTCATAGGACACACTTTGTAACCCGCTCACCATCCTATTAGCTCTTCTCTGAACTTGCTCCACTTTTTCAATGTCTTTTTTTTTTTTAATGTGGTGCCCAGAACTGGACACAGTATTCCAGATAAGGCCTGACCAAGGAGGAATAGAAGGGGTTAATTACTTCATGTGATTTAGACTCTATGCTGTTCTTAATACATCCTAGAACGGTTTGCCTTTTTTCGCTGCTGCATCACATTGTTGACTTATGTGCAGTCTGTGATCTATTAGCATATCCAAGTCTTTTTCACATGTGCTGTTGCCTAGTTCTATTCCTCCAATTCTATAGATGTAATTTGTTTTTCTTGCCCAGATGAATAATCTTGAATTTTTCCCTGTTGTATTAGTTGCTGCCTATTGTCCAAGCTTATCTAAATTCTTCTGAATTCTGTCTCTGTCTTCTCTAGTGTTAGCTATCCCTCCTAGCTTTTCATCATCAACAAAATTGATTAGTTTACCTTTAGTTCCCATATCTAGATCATTTATATAAACGTTGAACAACACTGGCAGCAGGACAGAGCCTTGTGGTACCCAACTTGAAACACTTTTCCAATTGGATGTGTTTAAACCAAATATTTTTTATTGTGCAAAAGATATACAACAATATCCATTCAAATAACAAGGTACATCAGTGTTTTTAATTTTAAAAGAAACAAACCCACCCACCCCCCTCCCCCCTTAACTACCAACTCCAACCATACAATACTCTTGGAAAGAAAAGATTGAACAATACATATATATTTATTGTTAGCATCACTTTACCACCACCCTTCAGTTATTCCCATCCAGCCATGGCTGCCACAGCTTTTGAAAAAATCCCATCTTATTCCTCTTATTATATATGCTTTTTTCGAGCTGGACAATATGATTCGCTTGTGCGATAAACTCTCGTCTAGTAGGAGGTTCCTCCCTGATCCAATACCTTGCGATCACCTTTCTCGCAATGAACAATAGTCTAGCAATTGCCATTTTGGCAGTTTCGTCGGTCAGGATTTCCTCCACATACCCAAGTACACACACCACCGGATCCCTAGGAATCGTACACCCATAAATCACCCCTATCTGGTTCAGCACGACAACCCAGTATGCGAACAATCTGGGACACAGCCACATCATGTGCAGTATACCAGCCTGAGACTGGGAACACCTGGGGCACCCAGAGTCGCCTCTGAGCCCAGCTTTAAACAACATGTCAGGTGTCCTGTAGGCCCTATTTATCACATATAGTTGCGACAGTCTCCCAGGTTCACTCATCGACAGCTTAGGTACGTATTCCAGTATAGACTCCCACCTATCATCGTCTATTTGCCCCAGTTCCTCCTCCCATTTCCCTCTGGCCTTAATAGGGTAATCCATTAGAAAGGTATGTAATAAATCGCCATATACTTCGGATATTGCCCCTTTCGTTCCGTTGTTATTTAATATAAAATCCAACATTAGATCCTTCTGAATCACTATAGACCCTCTCTTTTTTTGTGCCTGAAATGCGTGCTGAACCCGTCTATATTGATACAACTTTAAGCCCGGGAAATGAAATTCCTGCTGCAGCGCATCAAAAGATTTAAGATTCCCGTTGTGAATCAACTGACCTTATCAATCCAATGCCTTTTTCCCTCCACTCTCCCATTCCTTCCATATGATTAAATTCTTGAAAAGAGAGGTTATCCCAAATAGGCGAAAATTCAGTGAATTTCACAACCCCCCTTATACCTTTAATCGTCTGCCATACCTTATGAATTAAATTTATGGTATGAAAACAAGTTCCCAGCTTCTTAAATATGCCTGCTTCTAAACCCTGACCCAGGGGCCACCTGCCAATAATTTGTACCAGGCTACTGTGTCCCTGACCTTTCTCAAGTCCTTCCCCCCAACCCCTAAGATGTTGGCTTTGCGCAGATAAAAAGTATAACCAGGGATTAGGCAGGGCAAGTCCCCCTTCATCTTTAGGCCGCTGCAGTATCTCCTGCCTAATTCTAGGGTTTTTCCCACCCCACACCAATTCCCTAAATAATGATCTTAGTTTACAAAATCTGGTCAGAGGGATCCACACCGGAGAGTTATGCAAAATATACAAAATCTGTGGCATCACCACCATCTTAAGTAGATTTACTCTACCTACCACCGACAAATGTAGCTTATTCCAAGCTGAGATTTTGGCGCGTAGTTTGTGTATTAAAGGCTCAAGATTAAGTTCCTCAAATCTAGTTAAGGGAAGAGAGACCTGAATCCCCAGGTATTTAAATTGCGTCACCACCCTTAATTTCGTATTCTGCTCCACCTCCCCCTTACATTCCACTTCTCTATCCACCTGCATAACACTTGATTTATCCCAGTTGATAATCAATGCAGAAATTTGCCCAAATCCTTCAATTAATGCAATCACATTTCTTAAAGTCTCCCCAGGATCCTCAAGAAAAAGCAAAATATCATCGACATATAAAGCAATTTTCTCCTCCATTTTCCCATACACAAACCTTTACCAATTGAGACCTTCTGATAGCCGCTGCCAGTGGTTCCACTGCCAGAGCAAACAGCAACGGGGACAACGGGCACCCCTGCCGCGTACCTCGAAAGAGCTGAAAGCTCTCCGACAGTGCGTTGTTCACCCTAAGTTTAGCCACTGGAGAGGAGTATAGGAGTCTCACCCATGACACAAAAACTGGCCCAAACCCAAAGCGACCCAGAACCGACCACAGGTATTGCCATTCTATACTATCGAAGGCTTTATGTGCGTCGAGGGAAACTACCACCCTCCTACCAGCATTCTCCGCCGGTATCTGCATATTAAGGAATAGCCTTCTCAAGTTGATGGCAGTGGATTTATTAGGCATAAAGCCGGATTGGTCCGAATGAACCACCTTTTCTATCACCTGAGTCAGTCTGTTTGCCAAGGCCTTAGCCAAAATCTTAACATCTGTTGTCAGGAGTGATATCGGTCTGTACGACTCCGGCAACCGTGGGTTTTTATCAGGTTTAGGGATGACCACAATAGTGGCCTCCCTCATGGAAGCGGGCAATATTCCCCTCTCCAGTGACTCCTCAAACACCCCCAACAATCTGGTCAACAACTCTTCAGAGAGGACATCATAGATCTCAACAGGGACGCCGTCAGCCCCCAGAGCCTTCCCCCCTGCCATTGACCTCAAGGCCCCCTCCAACTCCTCCACCGTAAGCGGCCTATCTAACGAATCTCTATGCTCAGCTTCCAGCCTAGGCAAATTTGCCTCTTCTAGAAATCTATTGATTTCATCTTCCCTTTGCCCCGCGTGCGATGTATATAATTTGCTATAAAATCCCTTAAATCCTTCCAAGATTTGGGCCCCCTGTGTTACAATACTACCATTTTCTAATTCCAGAGCGTGTACATGTGTCGAGTCCCTCTGAGCAGATGTTATCACCGACAGTAGGTGACCCACTTTCTCCCCTTCCGCATAAAAGGCCTCTCTTTGGAAAGCTCTTGCCCTCTCCGCTTTGCGTAAATGTAGTTTATTAGCCTCCTCCTGAGCCATCTTCATACGGTTCATGGTGTCCTGAGTGCGTACATTACTCAATGCAGCCTCCGCTGCCTTCAATTCCTCAAATATGATTTTGTCAGACTCCCTTGTTTTTGTTTTATGCCTAATAATCTCTTTAGATAGTATTCCCCTCAAATAAGCTTTCATGGTGTCCCATACCACATGCTTCGCTGCACTACCATCATTAAATTTAAAAAATTCCCCTATCTCTTCCCCGATCTTTCCCATATCAAGAATTTTTAACCAGAAAGGGTTAATTTTCCACCCCAATTTAACCGCCTCCCCAGGGCCTTCAATTTGCAGTGTCACTACCAATGGACTATGATCCGATAGTATTCTGGGCATATAGTCTATCTCCTGTACCATCCTATCCATTCCTTCATTACCCAGGACCAAATCAATACGGGATAGAGAGCCATATGTCGCCGAATAACAGGAGAAACAGTATATGTCGTTGTTACGAACTCTCCACAAGTCCCTCCATGCCACCTCTTTTAAATAGCTACGAAATGCTGTTAAATTCCCCTCCTTCCTCAACATAGCATGCTGCCCCCTATCCCAGTGATCATCAATAATATTGTTCATGTCTCCCATTATGAGTAACGGAACTCCTCCCCACCTGCCAGATAAATTTAGGATTTCCTGTAGTTTTTTCCCCCGAGTACGGTTGAGGAATATACACCGACACTACACACAACAGCTTAGCATATATCTTATACACAAGGAATACATACTGTTCATCACTATCTATTACCACCTCTACCTCCTCGAACGGGACACTGGTATGCACAAGTATTGACACTCCTCTAGCATAGGCCGAGAATGTCGCATGATATGCCTTTCTCACCCATCTTTTCTGCAATAAACCCGTCTTTTCTTTTACTAAATGAGTCTCTTGAAGGCATATCAGCGAGGGTCTCTGCTTCAGATTATATTGCAAGATAGCATTACGTTTGGTATCGTTAGATAGACCCCTAATGTTCCAGCTCAAGATTTTTACTTTATCCCCCATCATTTTGTATGATGGTAAAACTGCTCAGCTTCCCTCCGTTGGTCTCCCTTCTCCCCCCAACCTGGGCCCACCCACCCAAAACACCCTCCCAAATCTTCATTATACAAAACAAAACCCTAACCTTACCCTTCCCTTCCCTCAATACCTTCCTCCCCCAAAACCCCCCAAAACTTTTTACCAATCAAGAAAAAGTCTCCTACTCACTCTCTGTATGAGAAAGGGGAACGCGCTATCGCAGTCTCAACAGTGGCTCAATAGCCAACACCAACTCCCAATGGGTTTAACACTCTCCTTCAGTCATTCCTCCCTCCGCCCCTCAAAAACAGAATATATAAACAGTTGCGCCGCCGAACACAACTTCAACGCACAGGAACCACATATCAGATTCCTCTAGTAATAAACCAGAATAAATCAACAACTCAATTTTCTTTCCCTCCCACAGCCATCACAGCAGCCCGAAGTTCACGTCTGATGTTCCTCAGCGGATCTTTTCTGCTCCAATACGTTTAGCATTCAAATCCAGCCAATGAGACACCTCCTCAGGATTTTGAAAAAAGTGGACCTTTTCCATGGCCACCACATGTAGTTTTGCCGGATACAGCATAGAATAAACCAGACCCAGTTCACGTAGGCGTCTTTTTGCCTCTCCAAACTTCATCCTGAGCTTCTGTACAACCGTGGAGTAATCAGGGTATAGAGATATTCGGTTGCCATCAATATTTAATTCCTCCATATTCCTGGCTTTCCTTAGCAAAATATCTCGGTCTCTGTAATTTAGGATTTTGGCTAGAAAGGTCCGTGGGGCGGAGCCAGGAGGCAGAGGTCTGGTCGGCACCCGGTGAGCCCTCTCTACTGCAAATAATTTAGTAAGACTGTCCCCTCCAACCTTAGTTTTCAGCCATGTCTCAATAAAGTCAGTGGGGTTGTTTCCTTCGGTCTTTTCGGGCACACCTACAATTCTCAAATTATTCCTGCGCGAACGATTCTCCATATCGTCAGTTTTAAGTTCAAACTCTGCAATGCGCTGGACATATTTTTTCTCTCTTTTTGCCAGTTCGGCAATTTGATCTTCTGCACCTCCCACTCGTTCCTCCAGCATTTCAACTCTCCCCTCCATCTTGTGCATAGCCGAGCGAAAAGAGGTAACTTCCCCTTTAAGATCATCCACCTGGGCAGTTAGGGTTGTCAGTGCAGTCTTACAGAATAGTACTGCAGAAAAAATATCTTTCAGGGTTGGCTCCCCAGCTCCCTCCTCTCTCACAGACCCCATTTGTGCAGCATGTTCCTGGTTCAGATCATCCACCACATTCAGTGTAGCAGACCTCATAATTGGTGCTGTAACATGTGCTGTGGAGGCTCCGCTCACAATCCCCTCTGCCTGTGCCCCAGACCTCACATCCACCTGCTCCCCCATATCTGCCGCTCCTCCTGTTACCTCTCCACCGGCTCCCATCATCAGACGCTCTGAGTCCTCTGTTCTGGCGAACTGCTCCAGCCTGGCGATCACCTCAAGCCGCCTCTGGTATGCAGCATCAGCCCTTGCCGCCTCTTCCACAGCGCTGCCGGCGCCATCTTGGGATCGTGTGCTGCCTGCCATCCCGACCTCCTTCTGCCTCTTGCGGGTCATTCCAGGCCTCCCTCGCAATGCGGCCGGTACCCTCCGCTCCTCGGATGCTCAGGGGTTCTCCCTCCGGTTTTTGGCGTTCGGCGGCGCCTCTGAAATGACCGGATCACCGTTTGAGCGGCAGGGAGAGATCCGACCCACGTCTTCCTACATCGCCCGCTAGGCCACGCCCCTTTCCAATTGGATGTGTAACCATTTATTACCACTCTTTGAGTACGATCATTGAGCCAGTTACGAATCCACCTAACCGTAACCTTGTCAATCCCATACGTGGTAATTTTTTCAATAAGGATAGTATGAGATACTTTATCAAATGCTTTGCTGAAGTCAAGAGATACTATATCTACCGCATTTCTCCGATTCACCCAGTCAGTGATTCCATTATAGAAAGAAATTAAGATTAGTCTGACATGACTTGTTTGCTACAAACCCATGTTGGCTCTGGGTAATTACCGTATTCTTATCCAAGTACTTACTTCTATCTCTGTAGTCCTTAAAATGACCTTTTGGTATTAAGATTATTATTAAATCTGCCATACAGTGTCCAGGTCATTCCTGATAGTGTCTGTGTAGAGACATCCTTGTTTGTAGTTTTTGCATAGTTTCCCCAATATAGATACATTGTACAAAGTGCCCTGGAGGCATCATGTACACCACATTGTAGGATAAATATGAAAAGAAATCCATGATCTTAAAGTCCTGATTTGTGTTTGGTATGCAGCCTGTATTTGTTGGTAATATGTGGGTACAAGTTTTGCATTTTTTATTGTTACATGGCAATGTGCCCATCACTGATGGTGAGGAGAGGACACTTCTGACAAGGAGATTCCTTAAGTTAGGAGACTGTTAGTAGGAGAGAAGTGGTAGTTCTAGAATATCTCTTTCAGTCTGTGGTCTCTGTGGAATAGGGGTTGGAGATCAGCACCAATTTTCTTTAGGATGCTCATATGGCTATTAAAAACAAATATAGTTCGCACACCAAACACAAAATATTCACCACACGCCTAGATGAATTCGCTGAGGAGTGTAGTTTTAGAGATGGGATCACTTTGGAGTTTTCTGAGGTAGTGGGACCTTGAGGGTTCTGCAAGTGCTACATGCAAACAATAGGGACAAATCTGCGTTCTTCCTTTCCGAGCCCTGCTTGTGTCCAAACTGTAGTTTTTGATAGTAAATAAGGTATTCCCATGATTGGGAGAAATTGCTTTACAAATTTTAGGATACATTACTTGCAAAATGGAAAATTTTGTGCTAAATTATATATAATTATAGGGAAAAAACAAAATATATAATTTCGCATTCCGACAACTTCTTACACGAGCATTAAAAAAATTTAGAATTAAAAAAAAAAAAAAAAAACACAGATCGTTTACTACTCCCTGTACTCTGAATCACCAATTGACTGTCAAGTTACATTCTTCCATAATTGATATTCTTCAGTGGCAATTCTTTCTTTGAGAGGTTTCCACTCCTCAGTTTGAGTCACTTCTGTTTGCTATAGCATACAGAAATCATATCTTAATAATATTAACTGAAAAACAATAGGCTGAAAAGGATGTAAAACAATAGAGTGACAACCACTACAATGCATCATAAGGGTCCTTGCTCGAATATTAATAAATCCTTCAACTTTACAGCTTCATGGAAGATGCGCAGCAACATAAGATGATTCAAATTAATAAGATTCCTCAGTTGGAGCCGTGCAATTGCCAAGTAAGATTACTTTAGTTTAGATGCATGAGTAAAAAAAAAAAAACTTATTTAATCAGCACACAAACTTCATCCATTAATATATACCCACCTGAACTGAAATCTAGTAATTTGGAAATGGTCATTAATATGTTCAAAGGTCAGATGGAAAAAAAAAAAAAAGAAGTCATTTTTGTAACATATATAATTCTAGAATTTGAGAGGAATAGTAACTTAAAGAAGCACTCCTAACAAAAATGCTAGCCACTAATCCTTTCTAAAGATGTATGCAATGTAGTGTATTCATATTAAAATACTTTTTAACTCAAATACATTTTTATTAAGAATAACATTACAGTTGACATGTTACATTCTTCTTTTCAGTACAAAGTTTTCCCCCCAAACGAACCCCGCAATCCCAACTTATCCCGCCCCCCCCCCCAATAAAACAGCCCACCTTTTTTAATAGCTCCTCACTCAAATCTATAGGATGACTATCCCCTCAGTTAGGACCATAGGCCACGTGTTATGTATTCACCAATTCAGGGTCTTGATTCACCCGGTCTCTATAACAAACTTATCCCATGGCAAGCCACGGAGACCACAGCTTATCGAACATTTCAATTTTCCCTCTTTTCTGATAAAACCCCCTTTCCAGTTTCAGGCCCTGCTTCACATATTGGAGGAATTCTCTTCTTGAAGGCGGCTCGTCCTTAATCCAATTTCGCGCTATTACCTTCCGGGCCATATACAGCAATCTGGCAATAGCTGTCTTCAGGTTGTTATCCACTCCAAATCTCATCCATGCACCCCAACAAGCACACCATCGGGTCCCTTGGCACCGTGCATCTTCCACACGACTCAAAACTACCAACCAAAAAGCAGCCAGTCTCGGACATGTCCACATCATATGAAATATATCTGCATCTGTACATTTACACCTCGGGCACTCAGAATCATCACGCAAGCCTGCCTTATATAACACCTTCGGAGATTTGTAAATTCTGTGTATTACATAAAGCCGTGACAGCCTATACGGCTCGCTCAGAGACAGCCGTGGAACCCACTCCAGCACCGACTCCCAAGTTTCATTCTCCATTGGGCCCAGATCCCTCTCCCACTTCGCTCTCGCCAGTATTGGAAACCTTACCAGGAAAGTGTGCAGCAAGTCTTTATAAAGAGTGGAAATAACCCCCCCAGTAGTCCCTTCACCACACACATACTCTAACACTATATCCCTTTGAATTCTGATGCCTCCGTCCCTATTCTGAGCTCTAAATGCGTGTCTCATCCGCAGACTGTCGAAGTTTAGCAACCAATGGCTCCACGGCCAGAGCAAACAAAAGAGGAGAGAGCGGACACCCCTGCCTTGTCCCTCTAGCTAATTGTATAGTCCGTGATAACTCCCCATTCACCCGGACTAAGGCCATCGGCTGCGAATACAGCAGCCGAATCCAGGACACAAACCGCGAGCCAAACCCCATATATTGCAACACCTGCCAGAGATATCCCCATTCAACACTGTTGAACGCCTTATGGGCGTCTAAAGATGCAATAACTCTCTGGCCACAGTTATCAGACCTAAGCTGCAGATTCATAAATAGCCTCCGTAGGTTGACCGCCATGGATCTATCAGGCATAAAGCCAGATTGGTCTGGGTGCACCAGGCCGGAGATTACACTCATCAATCTCATCGCCAACACCTTGGCCAGAATCTTGACATCTATAGTGAGCAAGGAGATTGGCCGATATGACTCAGGTTGCCCCAAGTGTTTCCCCTCCTTAGGAATCACCGCTATTATGGCCTCTCTCATGGATGCAGGTAGACACTCCCTAGTCTTAGCCTCCTCTAGGACCGCCTTTAATCTGGGAATTAGCACCTCCCCCATATGTTTATAGATCTCAGCAGGAATCCCATCTACTCCAGGTGCCTTCCCATTAGCCATAGACTGTAATGCCCGACCCAGTTCCTCCTCCATGATAGGAGCCTCCAAGCCCTCTCTATCTGCATCACTCAACCTCGAGAGCTCCAGACCCTCAAGGAACGCCACTGTGTCTCCCACCGTCCCATCCACCCGAGAGGAATATAGGTCCTCGTAAAAATCCGCAAAAACCTCCAAAATCTCTGGAGTCTCAGAGACACTCGTACCACTTCCGGAAACCAGAGAATGGACAAACTAAGTACTTCTCTGGGCAGAAGCCACCAGCGACAGCATGTGACCTACAGTTTCACCCTCCTGATAATAAGCCAGCTTCATGAATTCCCGCTTCCTTTCAGCTTTACCCAGCAAAATTTCTTCCAGATGACTTTGAGCTGCCTTTAATCTCTTCCCAGCTTCCAGAGTACCCAGTGTCACCATCTCATACTCCGCTGCCCTCAACCCATCAATCGCTGCCTTCTCTGCCTCTCTCGACTTCCGCTTACATCTACTAATGTCTCTAAACAACAGCCCTCTTAAGTACGCCTTCATGGCTTCCCATACAGTAAGAGCATCTACACTCCCATCATTCAGCTCAAAAAATTCCACCAACTCCCGTTTTATCTTATCTAGATCTATTCTGTGCAGCCAGTTAGGATGAATCTTCCACTCTCTCCTGTTCACGGCCCCTGTCCCCATCGGCCGAAACTCCACCTCAATTGGACTACGGTCCGAGAGGGCCCTAGGCAAATCTCTCACATCCCCTACCATCGTGTCCAACCGACGGTTGCCCAGTGCCAAATCAATTCTGGATAGAGTACCGTGAGCCGGTGTATAACATGAGTACCCCCTTTCCCCAACATGCCTAACTCTCCATAGATCAGTCATACCCACTTCACGAATATAAGTCCCAAACGTAGTAATGTGTCCCACTGTCCTATTCTGGAAGTTTTTATTTTTATCCCAAAAGTCATCACATATATTATTAAGATCCCCAATAATTAGAAATGGTATCGGGCCCCAGCTTTCCACCCTCTCCAGCACCTCTCTAATTTTCTTACTTGAGTATGGAGGCGGAATATACATCGCCGCTATACACATCAACACTCCACTTATTTTGCATTGCACCACCACATACTGATCATCCACATCCTCCTGTACCATCACCTCTTCATACTGCACTCCCACAGGTACCAACACCGACACACCCCTAGAGTACATAGAGAAGGTAGAATGGTATGCCCTCTGTATCCAGCGCCTGTTTAATACATCCACCTTTTCCCCCACTAAATGTGTCTCCAGCAGGCATATCATTGAGACCCTCTGTTCTCGAACATACTGCAGACTTGCCGCCCGCCGAGTTTTATCCGCTAGGCCTCTTACATTCCAAATCAATATTTTAATGCAGTCCCCCATCATACGGCTTATCATCCTTCATAGTATCCACTTTTCCAAGTATGAGCTGTCTAATCCCTCCCACCCCCCCACCAACTCCCAACTTGCCCCCCTAACCCACCCAATAAAACACATTCTTCCCCTCATCAAGAGTGGGGCTCTACCGCCCATTGCGAACACTCTCCCTTACTTAACCCTCTCCATGCGCATCCCGCTGCAATAACAATCCGAATTTCCCCCAGTTTTTGTTTTTTCCAACATTCCAACTTAAATAAACATGTAGAGAAATTACCAAACCAATTTGCAGTACCCGGCATAACCCACCTCCCCCATACTTATTAATCGTTACTATCCCCTCCGGTCAATCACTCAATATGGCACAGCCGAGCCCTTAACAGCTGCTTAACCCTTTAACCAATGTGCCATTAAAGGCAAATCCCTCCTCCAGCAACAGAGAAACAACTTCCGTCCGGATCTTGCTGAAATGTCAATCGCCCTTTCCCTTAAGTTTTTTCGCATTAGTATCAATCCACTGGGTAGCGTCCTCTGGTGTCAGGAAAAAGTGGATCTTATCAAAAGCCACCAGTCTCAACTTTGCGGGGAACAGCATAGAGTATTGCACTCCTAGTTCCCTCAGTCGTCTCTTAACCCCAGTGAACTTCATCCTCTGTTTCTGAACCGCAGCAGAATAATCCGGGTAGATGGCAATCTTTTGACCTCCAGCCGTCAGATCCTCCATTTCTCTAGCCTTTCTGAGGATAATGTCTTTGTCCCTGTAGTTCAGTATTTTGGCAAGCATGGTACGGGGATTCGCTCCTGGGGCAGGGGGCTGCGGCGGGACCCTATGAGCTCTTTCAACAGCAAATACTTTTGTCAGCACTGTGCCACCAATTTTCTCCAGGAGCCAGCTTTCAACAAACTCTGTGGGATTTCTCCCCTCAGTCTTTTCAGGCAGCCCCACTATACGTATATTATTCCTTCTGGATCTATTTTCCAGATCCTCATTCTTGGCAGCGAGCTCTGATATTGCTTGGGCTAACTTTTTCTCAGCTTTTTGTAGTTTAACTATGTGGTCTTCTGCCGTGCTCACCCTCCCCTCAACCGCTCCCATACGTCTGTCCATCTTTTGCAGGGCTGCATTAATCTGTGCTGTGTCCCCTTTTACCTCCTGCATCTGCAGGGCTAGGGAATTCAAGGATTTCTGGCACGAGGATATCAGCACAACAACGTCTCTGAGGGTCGGCTCCTCTTTTTGCATTAAGCCTTAAGGTCCCCCCCTGCCCCCACCATGCTGCCTCTCTCCTTCCCGCTCTGTACCTCATGCTGTGCAGCCAGGACTGTATCCTCCTCCTCCTTATCAGCTCCAGCTCCGGTTCCTTGCTCTGCCTCCTCCGCAGCTTCCACTCTGGCATACTGCTGAAGCTTCGCAGCCACCTCCATACGCCGTTGACATGCAGCGTTCTCCCTGTCAGCTTCTTCTCTGACCTTGGCGCCATCTTGGCTGGCTCCTGCATCACCAGCACCTGCATCCTTCTGCCTCCGTCTGGTCATTGCCTCTGATGCCGGATCCACCACTCAGCACCGCTTTGCTCCCCAGACCTTCAGCTAACCGGTTTGTGGCAAAAAAGTCCGGTAATCAACGTTTGCACAGGATATTTGTCCCTTTAGCAGCGGGAGCACTCTTCCCGGAGTCTACTCACATGGCCAGCTAGGACACGCCCCCTCATATTAAAATACTTACTGATTGCCGGCTTCCCTGGTTTCCAGTGCAGTTACAGTCCGCTCCTGGGTCACATAACTGCTCCAGCTTACACAGGGACCTAAGTGCTACTTTATGGAGACTCAGGTTTTGGGCTCCAAAGACTTACAGTGGGTACGGAAAGTATTCAGACCCCTTTAAACTTTTCACTCTTTGTTTCATTGCAGCAATTTGGTAAATTAAAAAAAAGTTCATTTTTTTCTCATTAATGTACACTCTGCTCCCCATCTTGACTAAAAAAAACAGAGATGTAGACATTTTTACATATTTATCAAAAAAGAAGAACTGAAATATCACATGGTCATAAGTATTCAGACCCCTTGCTCAGACACTCATATTTAAGTCATATGCTGTCCATTTCCTTGTGATCCTCGTTGAGATGGTTCTACTCTTTCATTGGAGTCCAGTTGTGTTTAATTAAACTGATAGGACTTGATTTGGAAAGGCACACACCTGTCTATATAAGACATAACAGCTCACAGTGCATGTCAGATCAAATGAGAATCATGAGGTCAAAGGAACTGGCCAAGGAGCTCAGAGACAGAATTGTGGCAAGGCACAGATCCGGCCAAGGTTACAACAGAATTTCTGCAGTACTCAAGGTTCCTAAGAGCACAGTGGCCTCCATAATCCTTAAATGAAGAAGTTTGGGACCACCAGAAGTCTTCCTAGACCTGGCCGTCCAGCCAAACTGAGCAATCATGGGAGAAGAGCCTTGGGGAGAGAGGTAAAGAAGAACCCCAAGATCACTGTTGCTGAGCTCCAGAGATGCAGTAAGGAGATGGGAGAAAGTTCCACAAAGTCAACTACCACTATAGCCCTCCACCAGTCAGGCCTTTATGGCAGAGTGGCCCAACGGAAGTCTCTCCTCAGTGCAAGACATATGAAAGCCAGCAGAGAGTTTGCTAAAAAACACACGAAGGACTCCCAGACTATGAGAATATGATTCTCTGGTCTGATGAGACAAAGCTAGACCTTTCTGGTGATAACGCTAAGAAGTATGTGTGAAGAAAACCAGGCACTGCTCATCACCTGCCCAATACAATCCCAACAGTGAAACATGGTGGTGTCAGCATCATGCTATGGGGGTGTTTTTCAGCTGCAGGGACAGGACCGACTGGTTGTCAATGAAGGAAACATGAATGCGGCCAAGTACAGAGATATCCTGGTTGAAAACCTCTTCCAGAGTGCTCTGGACCTCAGACTTGGTCGAAGGTTCACCTTCCAACAAGACATTGACCCTAAGCACAAAGTTAAAATAACAAAGGAGTGGCTTCAGAACAACTTTGGGACCATTCTTGACTGGCCCAGCCAGAGCCCTGTCCTAAACCCAAATGAGCATCTATTGAGAGACCTGAAAATGGCTGTTCACCAACGTTCATCATCCAACCTGACAGAACTTGAGAGGATCTGCAAGGAAGAATGGCAGAGGATCCCCAAATCCAGGTGTGAAAAACTTGTTGCATCATTCCCAAGAAGACTCATTTCTGTACTAGCTCAAAAGTGTGCTTCTACCCAATAGTGAGCAAAGGGTCTGAATACTTATGACCATGTGATATTTCAGTTTTTCTTTTTTACTAAATTTGCAAAAATTTCTACATTTGTTTTTTTGCGTCAAAATGGGGTGCATATTGTACATTAATGAGAAAAAAACAAAACTTTGTTTCATTGCAGCCATTTGGTAAATTCAAATAAGAGTGAAAAAATTAAAGGGGTCTGAATACTTTCCGTACCCACTGTACATTGCGAAAGTAATCTCCAGGGCACATTTAAAAACCTGAGTGATCCGGTGAGTCTGATTTGAAGTTACATGACTCAAAAGAGTAAGGCTACTTTCACACTAGCGTTAACTGCATTACGTTTCAAAACGTCTTTTTTCAGAAAAAACGCATCCAGCAAAACTTTTTGCTGGATGCGTTTTTTTCCCATAGACTTGTATTGGCGACGTATGGCGACGGATTGGCATACGTCGTGTACGTTTTACGACGGATGCGTCGAAATTTGGCGACACGTCGTCTCAAAAAAACGTAGATTGTAACGTTTTTTGTCTCCGCCTAAAAAACGTGTCGCGACGCATCCTGCGGCATACGTCGTTGGCTGCAATGGAAGCCTATGAGCGACGGATGCGTCGGGACACGTCGTACGACGCAATGCAGCGCTGCAATACGTTTTTTTTACACTGAGCATGCTCAGAAGCTGGATTTTGTTGCCAATTGGCCAGACACCCCCAAATCTATATAAACCTGGCCTGGGCCTTCAACCCCACATATGCCTGCAAGACCCATGAGAAGACTTCCAGCAAGAGCTAGCCAGCCACAAGACCCCAGCGTGACACAGGAGCCAGCCACAGGAAGAAGCCAGCCACAGGAAGAAGCCAGCCACAGGAAGAAGCCAGCCACAGGAAGGAGCCAGCCACAGGACTCCAGCCATAACCTCAGCCACAAGACCACAGCCTGACACAGGAGCCAGCCACAGGAAGGAGCCAGCCACGGGACTCCAGCCACAAGACTCCAGCCACCATAGAGCCAGTGTGAGTATTGCAATTTTTGTGTGCATCTGTGTGCCTGTGCATTTGTGTGTGTATATGAGGTACTGACTACAGAAAGAGCTTAAAACCTGAAGAGAACCTGAGGCCTGCCATCGTCCTGCACCAGCCAGTGCCATGCTAGAGTCCAGATGCAGCCTGATTCCAGCCACTGTGAAGACCTGCTGCTTCAGCCAAAGGATTGTCAGCCTTTTGTATGTGTGTGTGTGTGTGTGTGTGTATGCGTCTTCTGATTGGGTTAACCTTTCTGCCTTTGTTGTACATATGTGTATTTGCCTAAAGCTATGTGCGTGCATGTGTGTATTTTTGTACGGCTGTGTGCTTTTGTATCATGTGCCTGCACCATATTATGCCTTTGCCAATTTTATGCCTGTTCATGTGGGAGGGTATGTGTCCATGTGCAGGATTGCATCAGGATGTGGTCAGGATTTTCCATCAGTATTTGTACGCCAAAACTAGGAGTGGGTGATCAAAGCAAAAGTATGCCTTTTTTCGTATTATACTTTACCTAATTTTTACACTCCTGGTTTTGGCTTTACAAATACTGATGGAAAATCCTGACCAAATTCTGAGGCGATCCTGAATGTGGACACATACCATGCATGTTTTTTGTGTGCGTCTTGTTGATTGCATGTGCATTTGTCCATGCTGTAATAGGTTATTTGCCTTTTTCTGATGTATTGACTGTATAGTGGTCTGTGCAGCATGTGGTTTTATTTATTTTTTTTTTTTTTAAATCTGATGTGTTTTTTAAAAAAGTCTAGCGGTCTGCAGCTTTTGGTTTGAATGTGTGAGTGTGGGTTTTTTCTATTTAATAAAAGTGTTGATTTTTTTTAAATTACAGTTATAACCTTTTGCAGTTGAAGTACTTGTATTTAAAATAAAGAGCATGTCAGCTCCTAATTGTGATTTAAAAAAAAAAAGAGTGAAAAAAAAAATTATAATAAAATGTTTATAAAAAAAATGTCCGTAGTATTATTTCATAAAGGTAAATTTAAAACTGGTGTATGTACCAATGGTTACACATGCAATACAGGGTTGGTTGAGGGCTAATTTTTTTAATAAAGGTTAACCTGTATTTTTTTTTTTTTTTTTTTTGGGGGGGGGGGGGGGAGGTTATTTATTTTACATAAAATGTGTCAAATATATTTTTTCTTGGTGTTAACATTAAAAAATTTTATTTTATGGGACATGGAAATTAATGGTATATCGTGCCACTTTTTTTGGGGGGGTTTTGGTGTTCACCTGTATGAACATTTCTGACATCATTTTAGTAGGGTGTTTATCATTGAGCATTACCTAGTTCAGGGGGTGGTCTAACTATAGATCCATTATACATATTAACAGATAAACCAGGACCGCTGCCCACCAGGACACAGCCGCTGCCCACCAGGACACAGCTAAAGTGCTAGAAGTAAGTTTTGAAGACCCCAAATCTGCTACTGCAATGTGTAGAGCAGATTGCAAGTGTCTTTTTAACTTACAGAGCCACCAGGACCACAGCCACCGGCTATCCCACCAGGACCACAGCCACCGGCTATCCCACCAGGACCACAGCCACCGGCTATCCCACCAGGACCACAGCCACCGGCTATCCACCAGGACCACATTTTCTATTCTTTAAAAGTAAGTTTTGAAGACCCCAAATCTGCTACTGCAATGTGTAGAGCAGATTGCAAGTGTCTTTTTAACTTACAGAGCCACCAGGACCACAGCCACCGGCTATCCCACCAGGACCACAGCCACCGGCTATCCCACCAGGACCACAGCCACCGGCTATCCCACCAGGACCACAGCCACCGGCTATCCACCAGGACCACATTTTCTATTCTTTAAAAGTAAGTTTTGAAGACCCCAAATCTGCTACTGCAATGTGTAGAGCAGATTGCAAGTGTCTTTTTAACTTACAGAGCCACCAGGACCACAGCCACCGGCTATCCCACCAGGACCACAGCCACCGGCTATCCCACCAGGACCACAGCCACCGGCTATCCCACCAGGACCACAGCCACCGGCTATCCACCAGGACCACATTTTCTATTCTTTAAAAGTAAGTTTTGAAGACCCCAAATCTGCTACTGCAATGTGTAGAGCAGATTGCAAGTGTCTTTTTAACTTACAGAGCCACCAGGACCACAGCCACCGGCTATCCCACCAGGACCACAGCCACCGGCTATCCCACCAGGACCACAGCCACCGGCTATCCACCAGGACCACATTTTCTATTCTTTAAAAGTAAGTTTTGAAGACCCCAAATCTGCTACTGCAATGTGTAGAGCAGATTGCAAGTGTCTTTTTAACTTACAGAGCCACCAGGACCACAGCCACCGGCTATCCCACCAGGACCACAGCCACCGGCCTTTGTACATCAACAATGTCCTCTTCTGACAGCCCTCCTCCACAGCAACAGCGTTTATCGGTAAATTAACACAAAACATTTTTTTTTTTTTAAATTTCTTTAAATTACATTTTTATGGATAACTACATGCATAAATTATGTTTCAACAGGAAGCTGAATCAGATGAGGAGCTGTCAGAAGGGGGCGAGACGGGTGGAGAGATGCAAGTGGAGGAGGAACCAAGTGTAAGTATTGGTGAAACAGTTGCTTTGCACATCACACTGCACCATACACAAAACAGATTACTAAACACCTGCCTACCTTAACTGAGAATTTGTTTCCTTTATTTCAGGCTGCTGCTGCCGCTGAAGGCTCTCCCAGACAGTCCCAGAGTCGGCGGACTCGTCGCCGCGGTCGGCCATCAGTGAGTTTTTTTTTTTTTGGGGGAGGGGGATTCTATTGGTACTTTAGTATTTCAGTGTACTAATTTGTTTGTTTTCCTTTTTTTTTTTTTTGACACAGGCTTCACAGCGTGCTCCCGCAGAAGAGGAGGATGATGATGATGACATTGATGTAGACTGTCTCATCGAGGAGGTTCGTGAGCGGGAGCCGCTGTGGAACATGGCTGACCGCAGGCATGCAGATACCGGTGTCACCCGTCGGCTCTGGGACGAAGTGTGTCGCACCCTGTTTCCAAGGCGGGAGAGCCTTCATCCTCAGCAGCAGAGCAAACTAGGTAAGTATTCACTTTCCAGTGATGTTTTGAGCTGACTGTAATGTATTGCATTTACCAATTTTTTGTTTTTTCTTTTGATTCTTGTCTTCACAGTTGGAAAGGTTAGGAAGCGGTGGCGGTCACTGAGGGATCGCTTTAAGAGGGAATTCAATGATGAGATGAAGGCCCCGAGTGGCTCTGCAGGAAGGAAGAGGAGCAGATATAAATATGGCCAGGCCCTCTCCTTCCTGAGGCGAACCATGCTAAGCAGAGTGTAAGTATTCTACAGCCCAATTATAACCATGTTAACCTGTCTACTTAGTTTGCTTTCAGTCAGGGCTTTTTCATTCCAATGTATTAATTTCTTTTGTTTTTTCTTTCACAGCACCTTCTCCAGCCACCGGGCGCCTGCATCTTCCTCTGCGCCCTCTGGAGCGATCCCTCCTGAGTCCGCCACTGAGGGCCACGTCGGTAGGCCCCACACCTCTGTCCCCTCCTCTGACCCCTCTGTCCTCTCCTCTGACCCCTCTGTCCCCTCCACTTCATCCGCCCCAAGCAGTGGAGCATTATTGCAGGCTTCATTGCTCGCATCTGATGCTGAACAGTTAGCGTTCCCTTTACCCCACCCCTCTGATCCTGCCACCTCGACACCACCATTAGGTTCGTGGCGGCAGCGCCAGAGGGGTCAGGAAAGGAGCTATGCTCCTGAGTTCTTACACCTGAATGCATCCTTCCAAGGCTCTTTCAAAATTTTGGGAGAGCAAGTGACTGCTGGTTTCAACATGGTGCAATCACGCATCAGTGAAACAAGCCAGGAAACCAGCAGTCGCTTGGATAGGCTGCATTCAGCTGTAAGTCCCGATCCGGCCAATCTTTTTTTCCAATCCATGCTCATGAGCATGGAGAAGCTTTCTTTTGAGCAACAGATGCGGGTAATGAATACCTGCCATAATGCTGCACTGCAGGCCATTAATGAATCGACCCACACACCTCGCCACACCTCCACTCCAATTCCACACCAGGCCCCATTTCCACACCATACCCCCCATTACCAAACCCAGCCCCAATACCCACACCAGCAGCATTACCAAACCCAGCTCCAATCCCCACACCAGCACCATTACCAAACCCCACGCCAGTCCCACTACCCTACCCAGTCACAATACCCGACCCAGTCCCCACAACAATCCCGGCCCCCAGACCAAATTACTTCCCCAATGTTTTCCTTACTGAACTTTTCTCTTCCACCTACCCCAACACCACCCCCCTCTGGTCAGCCTCTTGGTTTAACCCCCCCTTCCACTGCACCACAAACAAGTAGGGTTTCCCCACCTATCGACGTGGTCCAACCTTCCGGCCCATCCTCCTCTCATATCTCCACCCAACAATTTGAAAATTTGTAAATTGTTATTATTTATATTAATATTACAAAAAATGTTCACATTTTTCAAAAAAAAAGTTGGAAAATAAAAATATATTTTTTTTGCAAAACAAAAAAAAAAAAAAAAAATAGTTAAAATAAAATTCGGATTACAATTCTACTCTTTGTGTGTGTGTGGATTTATTAAGGTTATATAATAAAAAAAGGTTTAATAAAAACAAACACCAGACATGTAAGAGGTATAACATAATGGTTTTACTAGCAAGAAAACCACGCTTTTGGGCCTTTTTTTTTTGGGGGGGGGGGGCAGAAACACTTTTTTTACATAACCAAAACACATGGGAAACAGGTTACACATGGGAAACAGGTTACACAATCATGTCTTGCCACGGGATCCGCCCGACAGGTGAGACAAAATAATCGGCAAACTGGTCCCTCATCCTTGTAACTGAACTTGTAGAGCGAAACGAGCTGCTGCGGTAGTCCCACAAGGTGGTCTCCAACTCTTCATCATCCAAAGAAACGGGCTCCTTTGACAGGACAAAGTTGTGGAGCACCACACAGGCTTTAACTACCTCGTCTATAGTTGTTGTTTTCAGCTTGATAGCCGTCAGCAGAACTCGCCACTTCGCCGTCAATATGCCAAAGGAACACTCCACTACTCTTCGTGCTCTAGTAAGCCGGTAATTAAAGACCCGCTTGGTATGGTTTAAGTTCCGGCTACTGTACGGTTTCAGTAGGTGCAGCGACAGTTGAAAGGCTTCATCACCTACAAAGACATATTCCAGGGCTGGGTCATTTGTTCCTGGCAGTGGTCTGGCTGGCGGAAAATCGTAGCTCTCTCCATAAAGGCAACGACCCATCGGAGAGTTTTTAAACACTTGCGAATCGTTGGACCGTCCATACGCTCCAATGTCCACGGCAAGGAACCTGCAGTTGGCGTCTGCAATAGCCATAAGGACGATGGAGAAATACTTCTTATAATTATAATACTCCGATCCTGTTCCTGCCGGTTTCGCAATCCTTATATGTTTCCCGTCAACTGCACCCACACAATTAGGGAAATTGCAAATTTGCTGAAACTCTTCTGCACTTCGCAACCAGATTTCCATGGATGGTTGGGGGATATACTCTGGTTGCAAAGTGGTCCAAACAGCCCGACATGTGTCCTTCACTATTCCAGAGATAGTTGAAATGCCCAGCCTGAACTGATAATGGAGCGAAGTCATAGATTCACCCGTAGCTAGGAAACTGTATAAAAAAAAAATTTAAAAATGTTAGAAAATATTGCACAGACAAACAATTTTTAATATGGCACTGTTAATTTTTTTTTTAAGGACAGGACACCCAATGAAACCAGCATGAAACCGGTGTTAAAAAACAGTGGAATGTCCGCCAAGAAAACCCAAACTACATGCTGCAGAAAATAGTGCGCAATATGTCAGCGCAGTATTGTCTGCAGCATGTAATATAACATTCAAAATGACCAATGACAGAAAAAAAGCAGTTGCATGTCATCAAACCCAAAAAAACCAAAAAAAAAACAAAAAAAACTGCAGAACATGCAACGCAATTTTTCAGCGCAGTATTTTCTGCAGTCTGTTATCTAACATTCAATAGCAGCAATGACATTTAAATAAAGCAGTTGAATGTCCGCCAAGAAAACCCAAACTACATGCTGCAGAAAATAGTGCGCAATATGTCAGCGCAGTATTGTCTGCAGCATGTAATATAACATTCAAAATGACCAATGACAGAAAAAAAGCAGTTGCATGTCATCAAACCCAAAAAACCCAAAAAAAAAAAAAAAAAAACTGCAGAACATGCAACGCAATTTTTCAGCGCAGTATTTTCTGCAGTCTGTTATCTAACATTCAATAGCAGCAATGACATTTAAATAAAGCAGTTGAATGTCCGCCAAGAAAACCCAAACTACATGCTGCAGAAAATAGTGCGCAATATGTCAGCGCAGTATTATCTGCAGCATGTAATATAACATTCAATATCAGCAATGAAATAAAAAAAAGAGGCTTACCGCAGGGTCACCATCAGCCGCTCCGCCGGTGTGATGGCAAGCCTCATCCTTGTATCCTGTCTTCGGATGACATCCTCCAGTTTTGCAAGCAAAAAATCGAAATGTTCCATCCTCATCCGCACATAGTTGTGGAATTTGTGTGGATTGTGCCGCAACTCCAGGTACAGAGTGGACTGGACACCCCGGGTCATCCGTAGTTGATTAATAGGATGAATCCACATTCGTCTTCGTCTCCGTTGCTGCAGAAGCATCCTACGCCTTTCCGCTGCCGCCTCCTTCTCCCGCACTATGATATCCAGGCGATTTGTCTCAAAGATAACGTCGGTAACCAAACTAGCAATCCTCCCAAGAACACCTTCCATCGCTGCCACAAAACTAAACCCACAAAGATGGGCTGTAAATACAGTACTATATAGTTTTTCAAATTTTCCAGTAGCCAATCAAATTTTGGGAGCCTCCCCTTTTAAAAACGGATCCGTCGGAAAAACGGATACAACGGATGGTAAAACGGATACAACGTATGCAACGCATCCAGTATTTTCGACGGAAACGTTTAGCGGATTTGCGACGGATCCGTCGAAATGCTGGATGCGTGGCATACGTTTGTCACCGTTTTTCACTTTTTTGACGCATCCGTTTTTTCGGCCAAAAAACGGATTTGCGACGTAATGCAGTTAACGCTAGTGTGAAACTAGCCTAAGACGACAATCGGTACATTACATATGGTAAATATTTAAAAAAGGTAAAGGGTTATATATGTTAAGAATGCTTCTTTAACCCCTTTCTGCCAGCTGACGGGATAGTACGTCAGCTGGCAGACTCCCCCGCTTTGAGGTGTGCTCCGGCGGTGAGCCCACCTCAAAGCTGCGACATGTCAGCTGTTTTCAACACACAGCACAATGGGCACGAGAGGAATCGCAATCCACCCGCACCCATTAACTAGTTAAATGCTGCTGTCAAAGTCGCCGCTGCCGCCGTTTGGCTGGAAGCACTCGCACCGCTGACCAGTCACATTATTGGGGATCAGCGGTGAATTGCCATAACAACCTGAGGTCTCCTTGAGACCTCTATGGTTGTTGATGGCCGATTGCTTTGCGCGCCACCCTGTGGTCGGCGCTCAAAACAATGCTGCATTTCTGCTACATACAGGTGATCTGTGCTTCACCTCTATGTAGCAGAGGTGATCGCATGTGCATGGTTCTAGCCTCCTATGGAGGCTATTGAAGCATACCAAAAAATAGTGTTTAAAAATATTTAAAAAAAATATAAAAGTTCAAATCACCCCCCTTTTGCCCCAATCAAAAAAAAACAATTAAAAAAAAAAAAATCAAACCTACACATATTTGGTATCACCGCATACAGAATCGCCCGATCAATTTAAAAAAAGGATTAACCTGATCACTAAACGGTGTAGCGAGAAAAAAATCAAAACACCAAAATTACGTTTTTTTGCCAGCTCGGCACGCAAAAAATAAGCCCTCACCCAACCCCAGATCACGAAAAATGGAGAGGCTATGGGTATTGGAAAATTGCGCAATTTTTTTTTTTTCAAAGTTTGGATTTTTTTCACCACTTTGTAAAAAAAGAACCTAGATATGTTTGGTGTCTATGAACTCATAATTACCTGGACAATCATAATGACAGGTCAGTTTTAGCATTTAGTGAACCTAGCAAAAAAGCCAAACAAAAAACTAGTGTGGGATTGCACTTTTTTTGCAATTTCATCGCACTTGGAATTTTTTTTCCCGTTTTCTGTTACACGACATGGTAAAACCAATGGTATCGTTCAAAAGTACAACTCGTCCAGCAAAAAATAAGTCCTTACATGGCCATATTGATGGAAAAATAAAAAAAAGTTATGGCTCTGAGAAGAAGGGGAGCGAAAAACGAAAATGAAAACACGAAAAAAGCTCCGGAGGTTAAGGGGTTAATGTACTGCAAATACACATTTATAACATCAATAATTTGGGAACACTATAAAATGTATTTAGATTGCTGTTACTTAAAGAAGTTGGCCACTGCTGGACAACCCCAACTTAATTCAGGATGAAAAAAAATAAATAAATCAGTGATACTGTTCTTCAAGACTGACGTGGATAATTGTGTCATGTGACAGCTGCAGTCTTTACTATTTCATCAGGTAGGTTGTCTGCACTGCCGGTATAGTGGTGAGCTGTAGCTGACATGTGACACAAAGTCTTATCACCCTCTGGGAACAGCGGCATTGACCGAAGGAAAGTCACAACTGCTGGGGGCGAGTATACAGTCTTTAGTTAATTAGGGTCATGAACTGATTAAGGTTAAAGTTACCATGATGAGTTTTTGTAAAAGTGGATGGGATTTGAAAAAATCTTTTGCCCACTGCTTTTTTTCTTTTGTAAGCAAAATAAACTGACCTGCGGTGAGTACAGTAGTGTTCAAAATAATAGCAGTGTGTTCAAAAACAAGAGCTATTCACAAAATTTTTATACTAGTGCGCAGGTGCCGGGAAAGTTCAGAGATGCCCAGCACTTGCATACTGCAGCACTTTCCTCTGCCCTTAGGGCAGATAAGTACGCCTGCGCAGGAGCGCGATGCTGGGGAGTCATGAAGCAAGCAGGAGGGCGGCCATCATAAGAAGATGGGAGGCGCCGGACCTGGACCTGTGACACCCATCAGACTGGGCCACCTCCACCCCCCACCCCCCGCCTTGGTGAGTATAATAAAACTTAGTTTTTTTTATCTTTCAGGTTGGATCGGGGGCTTATCTACAGCATTATAGAATGCTGTAGATAAGCCCTTAAAGGCAGTGGCCGTATCTTATATCGGCCAAACCTGGTGACATGTTCGCTTTAAGGGGACGTCTTGCTAAAAGATTAGCTTCACACAGGCGTCTTCTATCACAGTACTCACAGGTAACTTGAGACAGTCTTTGATCATCCTGGAGCTGATCATTGGCTGAGCCTTTGCCATTCTGGCTATTCTTCCATCCATTTGAATGGTAGTCTTCCGTTTTCTTCCATGTCTCCCTCGTTTGGCTTTCCATTTTAAAGCATTGGAGATCATTTTAGCTGAACAGCCTATCATTGTCTGCACTTCCTTATAAGTTTCCCTCTCCAATCAATTTTATCTAAGTACACTGTTCTTCTGAACAATGTCTCGAACGACCCATATTTCTCAGGCTTTCAAGGAGAAATGCATGTACAACATGTCCTGGCTTCACCCTTAAATAAGGGCCACCTGATTCACACCTTTTTCTTCACAGAATGGTTGACCTCACTAATTGAACACCACACTGCTATTATTTTGAACACACCCCCTTTCACTTAAAGAGAACCTGTAACCCCCAAAATCGAAGGTGAGCTAAGCCCACCGGCATCAGGGACTTATCTACAGCATTCTGGAATGCTATAGATAAGCCCCCGATGTATCCTGAAAGATGAGAAAAAGAGGTTAGATTATACTCAGCCAGGGGCGTTCCCGCTGCGGTCCGGTCCAATGGGTGTCGCAGTCCGGTCCAGCGTCTCCCATCTTCTTACGATGACGTCCTCTTCTTGTATTCACGCTGCGGCTCCGGCGCAGGCGTACTTTGTCTGCCTTGTTGAGAGCAGAGCAAAGTACTGCAGTGCGCAGGCGCCCGGAAAGGTCAGAGAGGCCCGGCGCCTGCGCACTGCAGTACTTTGCTCTGCCCTCAACAGGGCAGACATAGTACGCCTGCGCTGGAGACGCCCACCGCAGCGGAACCGCCCCTGGGTGAGTATAATTTAACCTCTTTTTCTCATCTTTCAGGTTACATCGGGGCTTATCTACAGCATTACAGAATGCTGGAGATAAGCCCCTGATGCCGGTGGGCTTACCTCAACTTCGATTTTGGGGGTGACAGGTTCCCTTTAATTATTCTAATACACAGACTCCAAAACATGCAGATCATCAATGCTAAGGCTGCTTTTACACATCAGGTTTTTGCAGTCAGGCTCAATCAGGCGAATGATGCCGCCGGATCCGGTTTCTTCTTATAGACTTGTTCTAGCGCCGGATTGCGCCATATGGCCTCACGTTTCGTCTTTCACCCGGCGAAAATTGTTTGTCCGTCATCTGGAAAAAACGTACAAAGTTACGGTTTTCGTCTGCGGAGAAAAACCGGAGAGCGCCGCATCCGGTGCTGTCCGGCTTTTGCTACAATAGAAGCCTATGGGCGCCGAATCTGTCTCATGACGGATTCCAGTGCCAGATTCCGTTTTTTCTAACTGTGCATGCTCAGATACAATTGGCCAGCCCCCAATTAGGAAAGGTGTATATAAAGCCTGCTAATAGGGCTCATCCATTTACCAGTCAGCAAGCAATCAGTACAGACCTGCCACCAGAGCTGAAACACGCCACCAGAGCTGAAACCAGCCACAGCCTGCCAGCAGCCAACCACAGCCAACCAGCCGCCAGCCACAACCTACCAGGCCAGCCAGGCCAGCAGCCAGCCGCAGCCTACTATGTCTTCATCTGGGAGCCCTCCCTCGCATCATCAGCACTGTGAGGTAAATGTATATCTTTTTGTTTTTTCTTTTTGGTAATGTTCACCTAACAATATGCATTATTTCTTAACAGGAAGCTGCAGCATCAGAGGTGCCTTCAGAAGGAGACGGACGGGGTGGAGAAATACCCGGAGAAGGCTCGCGTTTAGTAAGTTTCTTACATACATCGCAGAACCACGTCATCACAGACATCACAGTACACACAACACATAAGCCTACATCCAAGCACATTATTATTTTTTTCTTTTATTCTTCCGATTCTGGGGCTCGATCAAGAGGTCCTCAAAGCGCCTCCCAAGGTAGTCGGCGTGAACGTCAGGGTGGTCGCCATCCAGTAAGTACCTTTTTTTTCCACTTTATGTTGTTGTTTTGAGTCTAATGTCTTTGTTTTTCGTCTTTTTTAACAGGCTTCACAGCGTGCTCCTGACTCGGACGGTGAAGAGACCGGGCTAGACATCGATCACCTCTTCAATCTAATCCGAGAGCGGGAGCCACTATGGAATATCGGGGACCGCAGCCACGCAGATCTTGGTCTGACCCGTCAGTTCTGGGAGGAAGTTTGCCACAAAGTTGTGGACCACTGGGAGGATCTTAATGATCGGGCCCAGAATCAAGCGCGTAAGTATTCACAGTTCAGTTATGTTGCTGGATATAATGTGTTGTATACTAACCAATTTGTGCTTTCACTTTACAGGTGAAAGAGTTGTCAAGCGGTGGCGGTCAATCAGGGATCGCTTCAAGAAGAAGTTCAACAAGGAGATGCAGGCCCAAGTGGATCAGGAGGATGCAGGAGCAAGTACAAGTATGCAAGAGCCCTTTCGTTCCTCCGGTCGACGATGGTGAGCAGAAGGTAAATATTACCCACCCCATTTTAAAAAAAATGTCTAACACTTTCTCCTTCGCCTCATTGGGGGACACAGGACTGTGGGTGTATGCTTCTGCCGCCAGGAGGCTGACACTAAGTAAAAATAAAAAAAGTTAAGCTCCTCCTCCATCATATACACCCTGACACTGGCTACCAGAGAATCCAGTTCTTGCTTAGTGTCTAAAGAAGGCACACCTCTGGGTCCCGGATCCTTTGGACCCCTTTTTTTCATCTCTACATCTTATGGATTGAGAGGGGCGACGGACCCTTTTGAGGGTCCGATCTCCCCAAAACCAGCAACGGGCAAGTACGTGCGAGTTTCCTCAACGTATCCTTCCCCGCGACGTGGGATCATTCACCGGACTTGGCCCTGACCACCCTGAGGTACTTAGACCCTAGGCTGTACAGGTGCCCCTAAACATCCGTGTGGCCCCCCTTGTTTCTACACCTCTGCGGTGATAGTTGGGGTGATGGAGGGTCCCTCTCCTTGTCCTAGTGCAGGAAATGGAGCTAGGGTTCCTGCACCAAATCATTTTGCTCAGGCTCTCCCCTGCTGGATTTCCTGCTTACGCTGGCCCTGTATACTTAGCTTGCATAAGGGGAGAAAATGGGGGGCTCCTGACTCCGGCGTTGTTTACTTTAGAGGCCTCCAGGCATCTCTGCGCCTATCTAGCGTCGGGGAATGAGACGCTGCAGTCCACAGAGCTCCGTTGGAACTGCGATCCCGGCGCCGCAGCGGTACAGTGCGGCCGGTGCCACGGCCTCTTCCGAATCTTCAGGCCTCGGCCCGGCGTCCAGCATGCACTTCCGGGTCAATCTGGCACCAGCAAACCGCGCTATGAGGCTCCGCCCCCTCCGACGTGTCTACTTCCGGTTCCGCCCCCTCCTTTCCCGGCCTAGGAAAAAATTGAGGCCCCGGCTTCAGGCCAACTACAGGCTGCATCGCATCTCGGCGGTTCCGCCTCCTGTGATCGCTGGGGATAAGGGTAGCACATAAGTTCTGCATTGGGGTTTCGGTCCACACCATACTCGTGGGGACACAGGACTGGGGTAAGTGCTTCTCCCTCCAGCCGACAGCAGAAGCATTTTTTTTTTCCCCAGACTCAGGCCCTGGGTATAGCATTTATGGATTACCATGTCTAGAAGGGTCAAAACTCACACGGTTTTATATACCGTTAGTGGGGCTTTTCATGCTGCATTTCCGCATGCCCAGAGGTAATAGTCTCTGCGAGGCCTGCGACTCTGAATGCGCCCAGGAGCCCCCCCCCCTGCTAGCTCCCCAGCAATCTCTCCGGCTCCTGCCTCTCAAGACAAGGCTGGGGCAGTTCCACCGGAATGGGTCACGTCCTTGTCGCAATCCATGGCATCCCTAACTGAAGCAATCAAATCCCTTCAGACCCCGGCAGTCAGGGCCAGCAGTCCATCTGTCTCAGAGAGGGCCTCGGGGTCCCAGGAGCCTTCGGCCTGCAGGGGCCGCGCTCGCGCTAGACAGACGCGTGGAAAGCGAATTCGCACAGCGTCGCCTAGACCGTCAAGTGCTTCGACATCCTGGAGCTCTGTATCACGTTCTCCTTCCCCAGCAGAGAGTGGGGAAGTTGAGACAGACTATGAGTCAGAAGAGTCCCTTAATTTTGAGACTCCTGGGTTTCAGGAATCTGTAGATAGCCTGATTGAGGCTGACAATCAGTCCCTAGGGATAGAAGACGAACTCGCCCTATCCTCAGATCACAAAGTCTCATTTAAGCGGGCCAAACGGGCCCACGGAGTTTTTGCCTCTCACCCCGAGTTTGAGGACCTGATTTGGCGTAACCAGGAGTACCCGGACAAGCGTTTTTCGGGGCAAAAAGCCTTGACGGCTAGGTATCCCTTCGCTACTGAGCTATGTAGTAAATGGGCAGAAAATCCTTCTGTAGATCCTCCAGTGTCCCGTTTAGCCTCTAATACTTTGCTATCTCTTCCTAGTGGCTCATCAATTAAGGATCCTATGGATCGTCTTATAGAGAGCTTGACTCGTTCCGTTTTTGAGGCTTCAAGTTTTGCACTTTTTCCCTCTTTTGTGGCAAATTGGGTTGCTAAAGCTATGATGTCTTGGTCAGAGTCTTTAACAAAGGCTCTTCAAGAAAGGGATTTGCCAGCAGAGTTAGCGGAAATGTCCTCTCAGATAGCACTTGCTGGTAGCTATCTGATCAATGCATCCTTAGATGCTGCAGACTGTGCCTCTTCTGCTGTGGCTAATGCAATTGCCATTAGAAGGGCACTCTGGTTAAGGACATGGCGGGCAGACTCTAACTCTAAAAATGTGGAGAATCTCTTTTTTGAATTTATTGGCAAAAGAGAAGCTAAACGTTTCGGCCTTGCTTGGCCTTCTTCAGTAACGTGCTGCCTACTGGAGCAATGATTAGTGGTGCAGTAATGATCTGCCAGTGCTTTAGATCAGAAGAAAGATAGATGCTGGCTCGCAGGATCCGTTAGTGGCTGGGTCTGGTAAACCGTGCGCAGCCTGTGGAGAGCCGTGGTATAGGTATGTCCTGGACACCGCGTCGCCAGGACATACCTATACCACGGCTCTCCACAGGCTGCGCACGGTTTACCAGACCCAGCCACTAACGGATCCTGCGAGCCAGCATCTATCTTTCTTCTGATCTAAAGCACTGGCAGATCATTACTGCACCACTAATCATTGCTCCAGTAGGCAGCACGTTACTGAAGAAGGCCAAGCAAGGCCGAAACGTTTAGCTTCTCTTTTGCCAATAAATTCAAAAGAGATTCTCCACAAGTTGAGTGCCGGGTTTATTTTATATTGACATAAGGTGTGGGATCCTACCCGGGCACCCTCACGGGGTAGTGCATACGGTTCTCTCTCTATCTACCTCTAAAAAGTCGCTTACAACCCTTCCATATCAGGGGGGTCGCTTATTCGGAGAGAAACTGGATCAGCTGATTTCTGACTCCACAGGAGGGAAGAGCAGGTTTCTTCCGCAGCAGAGGGTTAGACAGCCTTTTCGTCGCCAATTCCAGGCCTGTTTCAGACCCTTTCGTAATGCTAGATGGGCTCCAGCATCAGGCTCTGCTGCACAGGGTCGACCCAATCAGGATCGAGACACTCGGGTCTCCTATACGGCCAACCAGGGGGGAAGGATGCGTTCCCAGTCAACTAGATCCAGAGGATCTAGGACTCAAAGGTTTTCGGCCAAGTGACTGGAAGCCTCCTCGGAGTGCCTCCAACAGAGTAGGCGGACGTCTACTTTTGTTTCACCAGGTCTGGCTTCAAGTAATCCATGACCGGTGGGTGGGAGAGATCGTATCTTCAGGTTACAAGATAGAGCTGGTCAGTCAGCCTCCCCCCCAATTCTTCCCATCCCGTCTTCCCAGGTCCGAGTCCCACCGACAAGACCTATACAAATCCATAGAGTCCCTTCGTCTCAGCGGAGTCATTTCTCCTGTTCCAAGGGAAGAAAGGTTTCAGGGGTTTTATTCCAATCTTTTTGTAGTACCCAAAAAGGACGGAACAGTAAGACCTATTCTGGATCTGAAACGCCTAAACAGGTTTGTCCGCGTTCGTCACTTTCGGATGGAATCTCTCCGGTCAGTCATTGCCTCAATGGAAAGGGGAGAGTTCTTGGCCTCAATAGACATTCAGGATGCCTACTTACATATTCCCATTTTTCCTCCTCATCAAAGATTTCTCCGGTTCGCTCTAAACAACCTACACTTCCAGTTCACGGCTTTACCCTTTGGGCTGGCCTCCGCCCCCAGGGCTTTCACGAAAGTCATGTCAACTGTGGTGTCCATTCTGCACTCCCGAGGCATAGTAGTCTTACCATATCTAGACGATCTCCTGATCAAAGGGCCAACCTTTCAAGCTTGCAAAGAAAATGTCAGCATTGCCATAGACACCCTTTCTCATCTGGGTTGGCTAGTAAATTTGGGGAAGTCATCCCTGCAACCATCTCGAAGGATTTCGTTTTTAGGCATGATTTTCGACACCTCTCAAGCCCTATCAATCCTTGCCCAGGACAAGGTCCTAACCCTTCGGCGGGAGGTGAGGAATCTCCAGCAACCATACCCTCATACGATCCGGGCCTGCATGAGGGTGTTCGGAAGGATGGTCGCAACAATAGTAGCAGTACCGTTTGCACAGCTTCACCTTCGACCTCTCCAACAGGCAATATTAACGGTATAGAACAGGAATCCACTCTTACTCAACCACAGATTTCGGTTGTCTCCCCAGGTCAGGCAGCCTCTTTCATGGTGGTTAAACAGTACATCCCTACTCAGGGGAAAACCCTTTCCTCCAACCAACTGGCTAGTGGTTACAACAGATGCCAGTCGCCTGGGTTGGGGAGCAGTTTTTTTTTTTCACCACACAGCTCAGGGGCGTTGGTCTCCTCGGGAATCAGATCTCCCCATCAATCCCTTAGAGATTCGGGCAGTTCGACTAGCTTTGCAGTTTTTTCACCATCTTCTGGCGGGTCGCCCTGTCCAAATTCAAATCGGACAATGCCACAGCCGTGGCCTGCATAAATCATCAGGGGGGCACCCGCAGCAAAGCAGCCATGCAGGAGGTAAAGCACATACTGTTTTGGGCCGAGAGGAATCACTCTGATTTCAGCAGTCCACATTCCGGGCGAAGAGAACTGGGCGGCAGATTTCCTCAGCCATCAGGGTCTAGCATCCGGGGAATGGTCTCTCCATCCCGAGGTATTTCAGCAAATATGCCAACTATGGGGGACTCCGGACGTGGATCTAATGGCATCCAGGAAGAATGCCAAGGTACCCAGATTTGTCTCCCGGTACCGAGATTCACAGGCAATCGCAGTGGATGCGCTAGTGCTAACTTGGAGCCAGTTTCATCTCTCTTATCTGTTCCCTCCTCTGGCGCTACTCCCGAGGGTAATCAAGAAGATCAAATTGGAAAGAGTCCAATTTATATATATATATATCATATACTTGATAAAGACCATTTGGTCGAAACGTTGTATGATGGCGGAATAAAGTTTTTTCCAATCTTTCACCTGGACTGGATGCTGTTCCATATTTTATTTTGTAATTTTTCAAACTCTCATCCTGCCAGTGTACTCTTCCTTGAGGTGAAATAAAAGTATTCAGCAAATTTGTCCCTCATTCTGGAAACTGACACAGCACTTCTAAAAGTAGAGTTATGATAATCATTTAAGATCGTTTCTTCAAAGTGTTCATCAATAGCAATCTGTTCCTTGCATATTACGAAATTGTGCAGGACCACACAAGCTTTCACCACCTCGTCAACAGTGTCAGCCTTCAGGTTGATAGAGGTCAACAGAACTCGCCATTTGGCTGTTAGAATCCCAAAAGAGCACTCCACCATTCTTCGTGCTCATGTTAGGCGATAATTAAAACTCTTTTAGTTGGCGTCAAACCACTACTTGAGTTTGGCTTCAGCAGGTGTTCCGAGAGTTGGAATGCTTCATCTCCAACACATCCAAACGGCATTGGTGGCCCCGAGGTTTCAGGCAGTGGTCTTGGTGGTGGAAATTGGAAGGTGTTTCCATAGAGATGACGCCCCATTGCGGACACATTAAAAACTTGCGAATCATTGGAGTGGCCATAGGCCCCAATATCGACCGCTATAAATTTGTATTCTGCATCTGCGATGGCCATGAGCACAATGGAGAAATATTTCTTCTAGTTAAAATATTCAGATCCAGATGCAGCAGGTTTGACGATGCGGATATGTTTCCTGTCCACTGCACCCAAGCAATTGGGAAACTGACAAATTTGTTGGAATTTTTCTGCTATTTCCAGCCAACTCTCCGTTGTGGGATGTGGTATAAATTTGTCATGTGAAGAGTCCCACAATGCATGGTAGGTGTGCTTCACAATTACCGATATGGTGGAAATTCCCAGTCTAAACTGAAAATGGAGTAACGAAAGGAATTCTCCAGTTGCAAGGTATCTGTGAAAAAAAACAATGCAAAAATTAGTACAAAATACCAGCAACAACATTCCAGTTATAAGTGTGCTTCAACAGTAGGAGACACAATAAAAATGGCTTACCTAAGAGTCACCATTAGACGCTCCGCCAGTGAAACTGAGAAGCGGCAATATGTATCACTTCTTGCGATGAGGTGTCCAATCCGTTGCACCAACAAGTCGAAGTTCTCCGCTTTTATACGCACGTAGCTGAAAAACTTCTCGTGGTTTCCTCGTAACTCCATGTATAAAGTAAAATACACCCCACACGTCATTCTCTGTGTTGTGATTGGGTGGATCCAAAAATATCGCCGGCGAAGACACATGATGCGATGTCTCTCTCGCTCCTTCTCCAGGACAAATCGCTTTCAAACGATTTGCCTCAAAAGTAAAATCCACAGAAATCTTCAGAATGTTTGCCGTCACGCATTCCATCTTCGCCACTTGCTCTACAACCTGTCAAAGATGGGCTGTAGGTACACCGTATATATAGGTTCTCAGTAGCCAATCACGTTTGGGAGCCTTCCATGGGCATTTTTAAAAACCGGATCCGTCGTAAAACGGATAAAAAAAAAACCAGACGAAACGGATGAAAAACTGAAAAGAAGGATCCGTTTTTTTGCAGGATCCGCTAGTCGGATCCAGTGGAAAACGGATCCGTCGCATCAGTTTTTCACAATTTACAACGGATCCGTCGCGCCACCGGTTTAAGCCTGATGGAAAAAACCTGATGTGTGAAAGCAGCCTTAGTCTGTTGGTTTTCTTAGAATCTTCTGCACCAACTGGTACATTGTTTGACATGTGGTAATAATTTATACCAAAAACAGTGATTAATCTGGTTAGTCATATTGGACTGCTATTATTTTGAACACTACTGTATATGAACTTCATAACATGTTAAATTCATGAGTGGGTATACTGAGTTTTATGTGGAGATTTTTCCCACAATGAGCGGTTGGCAAGTTTCTGATTTTGCAAATTTCTGCACCATTTCTGCACCCATTAAGTAAAATAGGATACTAGCATTTTTTCAAAAATACATAATGTAGAAAACGAAGCCTGAAATTGCATTAGATGTGGAAAATTCGCAGGTAAAAACACGTGTTTTCTGTGCATTTTTAGGTGTCTACTACTGATAAATCAGTGGAAGATATCTTTTTGTTAACATCCCTTTTCTTCAGCAAGGTAGTGTATCTAATGTTTAGCTGAATTTGTCTAGAGACACGGGCTTGCATAGAGAACCATAACAATTCCTCTTTTAGACAAAATAAAACACTCAATATTTTGATTAACCACTCGCTCCAATGCTCCCATTCATCCTGTCTCAGACACGCCCAATCAAGCAATCCAGAGCGGACATATAATTGGTGCAACCAGTGGGGCCCAAGAGGAAAGGGGGCCATTTCTACTTCCAAAGCAAGGTATGTTATCAGGAGCTATTGGGAAAGAAAGGGCTCATATATTGTTCTTGCACAAGGGCCCCTTTCCATCTGGGTCTGACACCGAACCAATCACACAAAGCCACATTACCATTGAATTTTTGCATTTCTACTCCTACTCTCGGAAACAAGCAGAAAATCTTCATTTAGATTATACAATGTATGAAAGATTTAACAATCATTTTTTTGCTCTCAAACAATATCATGCACAATAAATGAGTTTTTTTTGGACACATCAGTCATTCGCTCACAATTATTGTGTATGATGGGTTCATAATGTCATAATCTAAACGAATATCGGCCAGTATAAATGCACCAAAAGTGTATTAAAGGGCCACTGTCACCCCCTCCAGCCGTTATAAACTAAAAGAGCCACCTTGTGCAGCAGTAATGCTGCAGTCTAACAAGGTGTCTCTCTTAGTTTTTGCTTCTGTTATTCCCTCAATAAAGCGTTTTATAATTTTCCCCAAATACCTATCTTTGTACCTGGAGGCAGGTCTGAAGCCTCCTCTGTGAAGCGCCCAACTGCCGTCACTCATCTCTTCTGGGGCGATGGTCGCCGCCCCCTGCGCGCTGTAATTCTTAAATCCGGCGCCTGCGCTGTGCGTGCCTGCCTGGGGCAGGCGCATTGTTCATTGGCCGTCATAGCTCAGATGCCGGGTGCCTGACTGCACCTGTGCGGGCAGTGCGGCCACCCTGTTACTGAATCCCCGCCCCGCACTGTTATGCATTATGCACAGTGCGGGGCTGGGATTCCTGGGCAGATTCCTGCACAGACCGACGCTGGAAGGCGGGGAACCTGGGAGAGCGTCTGACAAGCGCAGTGCGCATGCCCAGGAATCCCAGCCCCGCACTGTGTATAATGCATAACACAGTGCGGGGCGGGGATTCAGTAACAGGGTGGCCGCACTGCCCGCACAGGCGCAGTCAGGCACCCGGCATCTAAGCTATGACGGCCAATGAACACTGCGCCTGCCCCAGGCAGGCACGCACAGCGCAGGCGCCGGATTTAAGAAGAACAGCGCGCAGGGGGCGGCGACCATTGCCCCAGAAGAGATGAGTGACGGCAGTTGGGCGCTTCACAGAGGAGGCTTCAGACCTGCCTCCAGGTACAAAGATAGGTATTTGGGGAAAATTATAAAACGCTTTATTGAGGGAATAACAGAAGCAAAAACTAAGAGAGCCACCTTGTTAGACTGCAGCATTACTGCTGCACAAGGTGGCTCTTTTAGTTTATAACGGCTGGAGGGGGTGACAGTGGCCCTTTAAAGCTGACATTTCTACCGCCACCCACCTGGCTAGATGAACAAGCTTTTTTCATTGTTCTCCTGTCCTGCTCCTGAATTCTGGCACACATTCAGTAAAAGCTACAGTCCAAATAACATGACAGCAACAAAGAACCTGTCTCTGAACAGCATTTTCAGTGTATAATAAACTTATAAACCATCTACTGCTAGAATGGTGTTCACCAAGGGTAACTCCACATATTTATACATTATACAGTTGTGCTCAGAAGTTTACATACACCGGCAGAATTTTTGCTTTCTTGACCTTTTTTCAGAGAATATGAATGATAACACCAACACTTTTTCTCCACTCATGATTAGTGGTTGGGTGAGACCATTTATTGTCAAACTATTGTGTTTTCTCTTTTTAAATCATAATGACAACCCAAAACATCCAAATGACCCTGATCTAAAGTTTACATACCCTGGTGATTTTGGCCTGATAACATGCACAGAAGTTGACACAAATGGGTTTGAATGGCTACTGAACGTAACATCCTCACCTGTGACCTGTTTGCTTGTAACCAGTGTGTGTGCATAAAAGCTGAGTGAGTTTCTGGGATCCAGACAGACTCTTGCATCTTTCATCCAGCCACTGACATTTCTGGATTGTGAGTCTTGGGGAAAGCAAAAGAATTGTCAACGGATCTACGGGAAAAGGTAGTTAAACTCTATTAAACAGGAGAGAGATACAAAAAGATATCTAAGGAATTGATAATGCCAGTAAACAGCATTCAAACTGTGATCAACAAATGAAAAATCAGGGGCTCTGTAAAAACAAAACCGTGGTTAAGTAGCCCAACAAACATGTCATCCACAACAGCCAGGAAAATTGTTCGGGATGCAAAGAAAAACCCACAAATAACATCAGCTGAAATACTGGACTCTGAAAACTAGCGGTGTGGCTGTTTCAAGATGCACAATAAGGAAGCACTTGAAGAAAAATGGGCTGCATGGTCGAGTTGCCAGAAGAAAGCCATTACTGCGCAAATGCCACAAAGTATCTCGCCTACAATAAGCAAAACAGCACAAAGACAGACAAGCCTCAAAACTTCTGAAACAAGGTAATTTGGAGTGATGAGACCAAAATTGAACTTTTTGGCCACAATCATAAATGTTACATTTGGAAAGAGGTCAACAAGGCCTATGATGAAAGGAACACCATTCTTACTGTAAAGCATGGAGGTGGATCGCTGATGTTTTGGGTGTGAGCTACAAAAGGCACAGGAAACTTGGTCAAAGTTGAAGGAAAGATGAATGCAGCACGTTATCAGCAAATACTGGAGGCAAATTTACAATCATCAGCCTGGAAGCTGCGCATGGGACGTACTTGGACGTTCAAACATGACAACGATCCAAAACACAAGGCCAAGTCGACCTGTCATTGTCTACAGCAGAACAAAAGTGAAGATTCTGGAGTGGCCATCTCAGTCTCCTGACCTAAATATCATTGATCCCACTCTGAGGAGATCTCAAGCACGCAGTTCATGCTTGACAGCAGAGGAATTTACAGGAACTGGAGGCTTTTTGCCAAGAAGAGTGGACAGCTTTACCATCTGAGAAAATAAAGAACCTCATCCACAACTACCACAAAAGACTTCAAGCTGTCATTGATGTTAGAGGGGCAATACACGGTATTAAGAAATGCGGTATGTGAACTTTTGATCAGGGTCATTTGGATGTTTTTGATTGTCATTATGATGTAAAAAGAGGAAAAAAAAAACAGTAGTTTGACAATAAATGGCTTCACCCAACCACTAACCATGAGTGGAGAAAAAGTTTTGGTGTTATCATTAATATTCTTTGAAAAAAGGCCAAGAAAGCAAAAATTCTGCAGGGGTATGTAAACTTTTGAGCACAACTGTAACTATGGCAGAAGATGGAAAATTTGCCTCAACTACAGAAGATCTTGGCTGTCAACCACTGTGCTGGGGTGGGAGGTTTAGATGAAAATGAATATTTTAGGAGAACAAGTCAATAAAACCAGTTTAGTCCTAGGTATTATCCTTGGACCTACCAAATGTGTTATGTGGATCTAAGACTTCGTTCACATGTTTGTTTTCAACTTATGTGTTAACAAATACTCATTATGATCTATGGAGCTCTTCGCAATAGCAAGTCAAAGGGTCTGGACCATCACTGTCATCATATGTCATTCATTCATGTGCCAGTTTTTAGCGTAGTAACAGGTAAAAGCTTCACAATTTTTTTATTTTTATAGGAGATAATCACT
Organism: Ranitomeya variabilis; assembly: GCF_051348905.1. Classification (NCBI taxonomy): domain Eukaryota; kingdom Metazoa; phylum Chordata; class Amphibia; order Anura; family Dendrobatidae; genus Ranitomeya; species Ranitomeya variabilis. The sequence goes on from NC_135233.1 coordinate 735,135,529, forward strand.
GATCAAATACTGATGGTAAAAGCTGACACACTGATCAAAATCAGATCCAAAACATTGATGAAAATCAGACTTTTTTTCTACATACAAGAAAAATTACTCAGAAGTGCTTTGTTATATATGCTCATTGTACTCTGAATCTGCTCAGCTGAATCTATGGCCATCATTTCAATATGATTGTTATGTTTATAATAAACCTAATGGAGGGAGGGACAGCATTTGAATAACAGTCGTCTTATTTTATATAACTTTTTATATAAACTATGTGAAAATAGAAAATAACAATTTGTAATGGAAAAAAGTGGACAAAGTATATATAGCTGCTCCATCCACTTTAAAAAAAAACCAAAACAAAAAAACCACTATCTTGCTACAATATGCCAGATGTGAAATTATCAGTGTCTAGCAGACATCATTCGATGTAAATGTACAACATCTGCTTTACACAGCAGCTGTAGACATTGTGTTGCTAATTCTGTGCCTTTTTTTAGGTAGTAGTTCCAAAAACGCTATGATTTTCACACTATTCTTGTTTCTCTGATTATAAGATATACTGCACTGGGTTACAATTCATTAGACCAAGCGCGGGGACAATTTTCTCGTGGGCACCATTTTTAAGATCTCCAAACTGTAAAAAACGTATTTAAATGCATATTTGAGCTGTCAGAGACGATAACTCTTTCTGCTACTTAAACACATGCAATGAAAAGTTTACTTAAGCTTTCACTCAAAGTTTTGTTTAAAGGAATATTCAGCTGAATGTTCCCTAAAATTTGGTGTTGTCCTTACACACATTAACATTAGAATAAAATAAAATACAGAACCAGTCAGAGCTTTGGATATACCTAAGGAAATTCTTCAATAAGGTTCATGCTTTGAAGGGGTTAAGAAACTGCGACTGCTAAAGCGGTTCTCCATTGTGACTCATCAAATAGACATTCAGGTCCCAATTCATCAAAAGCAATTACCCTATGTCAGAATTCTCGCATAAAAAGCTTTGAAAAGTCGCAAAATTTTGGGGCAACTTCAGGCTGCACTAAAATTTTGTGAACTTTTGGTGGTCTTGTGCTATTTTCGCCAAGCTCCAACAAAGTGGGCAAAGTTGGATGGGGATGTGGCAACCCCAACTCGTCAAATCTAGGCATACACTACTTGTCAGAGGCAATGGATTCATTATGCAGCATGCGTATTAAGGGGTTTGTCCAGCCTTAGGGTACAAGTCTGCAGTCACTCTGACTGGAAACTTGTGAATCCTCACATTGCGAGCAGAGGAATCTCCCATGCTGGGAGCGGGCGGTCATCTGACTGCAAGTATGCGATTTGCATACTCCCGGCCACATTCCGACTAGACGTGTCTTTGGCAATACACTTGTATTGAGTAAGGTTGCACGAGACCGCATGTATGCAAATCGCATCCTTGCGGATGCGCGCCTGCAGTTCCTGGCGTCAGAGAATCCTCCCAGCGCACGATGTGAGGATTCACAAGTCAGCAGTCACATCTCTATGTGACTGCAGACTTGTACCCCAAGGCCGGACAACCCCTTTTTGGAATCAGGCGTGTCTGACTCCAACACGCACCCCCTCATCAAGGTTGAGCTGAAAAACTCCGGTCTTGATGAATTGAAGCTCCAGTCTCTTCATGATCAGGGCTGTGGTCACTGCTGAGCATGGACATAAAGTGCAGCACAGATTCATCTCAACTAAAAGCCGAGATCCTTAGATCAGGAACATAACAGACATTTATCGGACATTTCATAACTCTCCTAAATTCTTATGAAAACATTTACAGCACATCCTGCATTGTGCTACTGCAACCAATGTATTACATATTTTAGGAGTCGGAGTTGGTGCATTTTATATAGACTTCACCTCCACAAACCTGTTTATGATGCCCTTTAACCCACAAATAACACAGGAAATTTCTGAGTTTGAGCTTTCAGTTTTCCACTTCTTCTACAAAGAGCTATAACCTTTTTTATTTTTACATAGACATAGCTGTATGAATATTTGTGTTTATTGTAGGACAAGTTGTATTTTGGATAGTTGCCACTCATTTTACCATACAACATAGTGGAAAACAGAAAAAAAAAATCCAGTTACAATGAAATTCAAAAAGAAACCCAATGTCATTACTTTGTGGGTTCATTCTACGGTGTTTATAAAACTGACGTGGCAACATGATTCTCCAGGTTAATACAATTTTGGAGATACAAACCTTGTCCATTTTTTATTATTATTATTATTTTAGTTGGTAGCTATTTTCTTAGACCCATAATTTTTTTAATGTTACGATCATGGACCTGGTTGAGGACTTGTTTTTTGTACCCTGAACGGTTTTTACCGATACCATTTTAGGGTACATTTTTACAGCTTTTTACTGCATTTTTTGGCTAGTGCAGAGAATGAAAAATGGCATTTCTGCTGTTCCAATTTTCGTTTTCTCCTTGGTGTTTACCTTGTGGTTTTTAACAATTTTAGATTTCGAAACATCCAACTTTTAAGGACACGGCAATATAAAATACGATATTTAGAAAAAGTATTTTTAAACGAGGTGATTTAACCCCTTAGTGACAGAGCTAATTTGGTACTTAATGACCGAGCCAATTTTTACAATTCTGACCACTGTCACTTTATAAGGTTATAACTCTGGAACGCTTTAACGAATCCCGGTGATTCGGAGACTGTTTTTTCGTGACATATTGTACTTCATGTTAGTGGTAACATTTCTTCAATATTACTTGCGATTATTTATGAAAAAAGGATATATGGCGAACATTTTTAAAATTTTGCAATTTTCAAATTTTGAATTTTTATGCCCTTAAATCAGAGAGATATGTCACACAAAATAGTTAATAAATAACATTTCCCACATGTCTACTTTACATCAGCACAATTTTGGAAACAACATTTTTTTTTGTTAGGAAGTTATAAGGGTTAAAAGTTGACCAGCAATTTCTCATTTTTACAACAAAATTTACAAACCATTTTTTTTAGGGATCATCTCACATTTAAAGGGCCACTGTCACCCCCCTCCAGCCGTTATAAACTAAAAGAGCCACCTTGTGCACCAGTAATGCTGCAGTCTAACAAGGTGGCTCTTTTAGTTTTTGGTTCAAGTATTCCCAAAATAAAGCGTTTTGAAACTTAGCCAAACTACCTGTCTCTAGCCAGGGAGGCGGGTCCTCACTCCCCAGCTTCAACCGCTACTCTGCCGTCACTCCAATGTTCAGGGGCTTTCGGCGCCGCCCCCTCAGTGCTGAGTACTACTGTGCTGCGCAGGCGCAGTAAGCTCTGGCCGTCTGACGTCCCAGCCAGGCTTGCAGACTGCGCCTGTGCGGGCAGTGCGGCCACCCACCTTTGGAATCCCAGCCCCGCACTGTGCATAATGCATAACACACAGTGCGGGGCTGGGATTCCAAAGGTGGGTGGCCGCACTGCCCACACAGGCGCAGTCTGCAAGCCTGGCTGGGACATCAGACGGCCAGAGCTTACTGCGCCTGCGCAGCACAGTAGTACACAGCGCAGGCGCCGGTTTTAAAGCGTAAACAGCGCTGAGGGGGCGGCGCCGAAAGCCCCTGAACATTGGAGTGACGGCAGAGTAGCGGTCAACCTTGTGAAGACTTACAGAAAACGTTTGACCTCTGTCATT